>NC_064628.1:875733824-877122990 GCF_023864275.1 Schistocerca cancellata
GCTCAGCTTGCTGCGCCTGACAACAGGTTGCGCTGTCAAGCTACCGTGACTAGAGTAGCCAGGTAGTTAGCGCGCAGTTCATTTATCGCAACGGTGGGGGCAGCACAATGAATAGGTCGAATTTTAGTGAGATTAAAAAGAATTGACAACTGGCGAATACATGCTGGTAACGAAACAGAGCATAGGTGCCGCATGGGAAACGTTTTAGTGTGTTTATGAGGCCGCTTCAAATAAATCGGTAGGTGTGTCTCAATGCAAACTATGTAAAAAGCTCTTAAGTACTTATTCGGGAACCTCGAGTATGTTACGACATGTGTGCAAATTTGACAAGCAGTTCCCTCACTCCGTAAATATCTTGAAAGATTACAAAGATTTAGTGGCCGAAAAGTGCATCGAAATGTGTGCTAAGGACCTGAGACCATTTAGCAGTATAGAGGGAGAAGGATTTCATGGTAACCCGCAAACGATGTCCAAATCTTTTGTAAAGTACTCTATTCCATGCACTGTCCGAAATATTATGTAGACAGTGATGTTCCTCTTGATGGTCAAGTGTGCAAAATTTCTTCAAGATCGGAATAAAACTGTAGGTTGGTGTAGAAGTGTGTAAGTAAAGTACCCTCCGCCATGCACTATTCAGAATTTTAAGCAGACAGCGCCCTTCATCCTGCTTTGAATATCAAGTGTGCCAAATTTCATCAAGATCGGAATAAAAACGTACAATTTGTCGAATTCCGTTAGGTAAAGTAACCTCTGCCATGCACCCTACGAAATTTTATGTAGACTGTGACCTTCCTCTTGGTTTCAAGGTATAGTGTGCAAAATTTCATCAAGATTGTATGAAATACAAAACACGGACACAATGAAAACGCACTTCCAGTTTTTCCCAAATTTTCCAATTTTTCGGTCGATTTTCCAAAAAATTTATTTCATAAAAACCTTGTCCTGAGAATTACGAACACAGCAAAAAAAAAAAAAAAAATTAGCCGAATTGGTCCAGCCGTTCTCGAGTTTTACGCTTATCAACGCATTTGGCAATTCATTTTTATTTATATAGATAATAAGCCCGAAATATACGCGTAAAGGAAGAATGTACAAATAAAACCCAATATTTTTTGACCTTATATATATAAAATGTTGGGGTTTGTCTTTTGGTGCTCAGGTAAAATAAAAACTTTTAATTAATGTTCATAATACTACAATGACGCGCGCAGACTAAACGGCTGCGTAGCGCAGCTCAGCTGTAATATGGGGCAGGCAAGCTAGTTTCCCGCAGCCCGCCCGGGTTGGGTTCAGCTTGGCTTGGCTGGGAGTGAAGCAGCCTGCCCGTTCTGTTGACAAGGCGCGGCGGCCTGCCCGCCTCGCCACCGGGCAAGCATTGGCGGGTTAAAAGCGGAACATGTACACCACTGTCTACAGCACATCACGTCTGTATGCATGAACTGTACTCATACGTCTATGTTGGCCGCACTGATAGAGGAGCTCCATCTTCCAGGCTGCGAAGTCGCATGTCGTCAGGGCTCCTAATTGGCTAACGCAGATAGCATTCCGAGAACTCTAGAAGGGAAACAGCACCGGTGTTAACACCTGAGAACATGCGAAGCTTCCTGCAGAAAAGCAACGTAGCCGTCTGCGGAACCAGCTTGAAAGCCGCCGTGCGAGCCAGCCAACAAACTTACTGCAAATCGGAACTCCGTGTGACACGAGGTTTGCCTTAATTTCTAGCCAGACTATATGCAAGGTAATTCAGAAGTAGCTGTAATTTATGCATCAAAATAAGAGTAAAATTATGAATTAAATTTTGTCTAAAATTGCTTTTCTTTGGAAATACGAAGAGCAGTGGGGATCACAAGTGCACTACAAACAACTCAGAATTAATTCTTGGTGGTTCAAAACTATCTGCATACACTTCATGAGTGAAATGTTCGCATGGAAATAATCGAAAAATGATAAAAGATAGTTTTGTATGAAACTGCTTTATTTGATAGTTACGCAATAGAGAAGGGATCACAATTGCAAGACAAACAAAACAAAATTAATTCTTCTCGGAAAGAAGGAACCCGAAATTCAAAATAACTACATACTGTACGAAACTTCCTGGCAGATTAAAACTGTGTGCCCGACCGAGACTCGAACTCGGGACCTTTGCCTTTCGCGGGCAAGTGCTCTACCATCTGAGCTACCGAAGCACGACTCACGCCCGGTCCTCACAGCTTTACTTCTGTAAAGTTTGGAAGGTAGGAGACGAGATACTGGCAGAAGTAAAGCTGTGAGTACCGGGCGTGAGTCGTGTTTCGGTAGCTGAGATGGTAGAGCACTTGCCCGCGAAAGGCAAAGGTCCCGAGTTCGAGTCTCGGTCGGGCACACAGTTTTAATCTACCAGGAAGTTTCATATCAGCGCACACTCCGCTGCAGAGTGAAAATCTCATTATGGACACATACTGTACATTTACCGCAGAACATGTTCAAAACAATGCCCACGGAGCAGAAAATAGTGAAGCGCTCGCCATCTTACCGCTCCGTTCATCTCATTCATCACCACCATTTTCAGTTCGCTGCCTTAGTTGCGTTACATTCTCGGTCGAAACTCCACACACGAGCTCCTTGAGATGGCCCCAAAGGTAGAAATCCAGGGGTTAAGATCCGGAGATCTGAGGTGCCGAGTAACTGGTCGTGCACGACCTATCCACCAGTATAAGCCACACTGAGATGCTCTCTCGACTCCACACTGAATGTGCAGGGCACCGTCGTCCATAAACCATAAGTTGGTTCCTGTAGCGTCATGAAGCGGACCACCCAAAGCATGTTCCGAACACTGTCGATACACTCTGCCAGTCAGACGTTGTGGGAAAACGTGCGGTCCGAGTAACTTATTGTCCACAATATCACACCAAATGTTCGCTGCAAAACTACGTCGATATGCTCGTACTGTAGTTACGCGAGGATTCACATGCGCGTACACACGTGCATGTTATGATCATTCACGATACCCTCAAGGGTGAAAATGCTCTCATCCGCAAAAAAATACCAGACGACAGCGAATCAGCAGCGTGGTGCTCGAGTAACCACTGAGAGAAATTATGACGTCTAGGGTACTTTACAGGTGTGTATCTTCTGCAGGTGAAATGGGTGGAATTACTGTCTCCGAAACAGGCGCTATACAGTTCATTGAGAAACCTCTAAAGTGGCACTTACAGGGTGGGTACTTATCATCGGCTATTTGTCTACCATTTCCAGGATGTTTATAACACCAGAATTATCTAGTTGGGGCCTGCTTAACCCCTACACGCCTCTCCACAACTGTGGAAGTTCATGGTTTGGAACTGTTCGTAAAATGTAAACTTTCACGGCCGGAATGTCACAGTTAATAAAATTTTCCGTGCTATTATGTGTGGTCCAATGGATTTCACCTTAAAATGCAACGTTTTGTTTCCATCTGCGAAGGACATTTTCAATGGGGGTCGTACCTCTTCTGTTTCAAAACATTTCCATGACCATACCGTCGTCTAACTGCCCGAGCATTCCCCTCTACTGTGCCGTACAGAAGGTGCATACCTGCGTATTCACCAAAAAAATGTTCAAACGTGTGTGAAATCTTATGGGACTTAAGTGCTAAAGTCATCAGTCCCTAGGCTTACACACTACTTAACCTAAATTATCCTAAGGACAAACACACACACCCATGCCCGAGGGATGACTCGAACCTCTGCCTGGACCAGCCTTACAGTCCATGACCGCAGCGCCTTAGACCGCTTGGCTAATTCCGCGCGGCGCGTATTCACCCTCACAGTACTCCATCGTACCGTACTCAACAACTGAGTGTAGAGTGAATTTACGTAGTAAGTCTGGTGCCATTACACTACAACAGCGCCATAGAGTACAACGGACCGCGCCGAAGTCAAGTAAACAGAGGCATTTCATGCCAGAAGTAACCAAACAGTGTAGAGGGGTCTACAAAGCAACATAATTCGATCTGCAGGCGAACACGACACGCTCACGATGAAATGCCTACAGCAAATGATATTACGCATCATAATTTGGAAATAAATCAATTTCAGACAGACGTTTATTTAACATTTAACTCTTATTTTTGTGCTCATAGTACACCTTCGAAGTGTGTACAGTTACTTTTGAATGAATATATGTGCCCGCATCTCGTGGTCGTGCGGTAGCGTTCTCGCTTCCCACGCCCGGGTTCCCGGGTTCGATTCCCGGCGGGGTCAGGGATTTTCTCTGCCTCGTGATGGCTGGGTGTTGTGTGCTGTCCTTAAGTTAGTTAGGTTTAAGTAGTTCTAAGTTCTAGGGGACTGATGACCGTAGATGTTAAGTCCCATAGTGCTCAGAGCCAATGAATATATGTGCATTGAAGAGCGATCACTGCTGCCGGCTGCAGCGGGACATTAAGCAGAATCAGCCTCGAGGAGCGAAAATGTGTACCGGACCGGGATTCGAACACGGGATCTCCTGCTTACTAGGCAGGTGCGGTAACCACTGCGCAGTTTACATGTAGTGCTTCACAGCTGCGGGATCCAAATGGTATCTGTTCTTTCGAAGGAACAGACACCACACATTCAAAAAATAGCATTGAATCACCCTGTGTATTCCATGACGTACTGTCGTATGTCACACAGTGCACTGATGGCGTATTATGAGCCTTGTGACTGCACAGTGTACGTTGATTAGCAAATGGTCGAGACTACTTGGATGCTATATGACGGCCTTCCAAGTGCAGAAAGCTCTTTTCTCGGGCTAGGAGGCCAGAAACTGTGGAGGAACAAAGGTGGGCGGGTGCGCTTCCTGGGTGCACGTCGCCTCCTTTGTCTGCGGCTGCCGCGTCGGCTGCTTTTATGCAGATAGAGGCGGTATTATCATACCTCAGCAGCCGCAAGAGTACGCCCGAGACTCGAGGGGCAAAAGTAGCGTTCGGAAGTTGCTGCTCGCGGATGCCTCCCCGGGGCGCCCCAGCGGTAGCCTGCCCTGCAATCGGTCCTCTTCCTACCACTGGTGCTGAGCTCTGTCTGTCTGGAGGGAGAATCGCTCTCTAGACCGCGGAACCACCGTAGGATGGCACTGCAGTGCAATGGCTAATAGAGAGCCTACGTAGAGAGAGGGAGAGGGACAGAAACTGAAAGAAAAGAGAGAGAGAGAAAGAAAGGGAAAGAGAGAGAGAGAGAGAGAGAGAGAGAGAGAGAGAGAGAGACTTGTCCTCAGGCGGTCGCTATATTTTCTTCAGATTACTTTGAAGCGTCCCCATGGAAAAATTAGTCAATTACTGTGCTGATAAACCTCTTACGTTATTTGATTTTCAAACAGCTGAGCAGAACTGAACGCATTCAAACATTTCTCTCTTTACTTATGTTGATCAACACTAAACTGACACACAATATTTTTAGCGCAACGCAATCTGACTTTCAATAATCCCTACAAAAGAATGGCCCTGACTAAAAATAACCTATACCTGTCATGCATCACTTACCTCAGAAAAATCTTAGTTACTCGAACTACTGCAATACGAGGTGCATTCAAGTTCAAAGGCCTCCGATTTTTTTTCTAACTAACTACTCACCCGAAATCGATGAAACTGGCGTTACTTCTCGACGTAATCGCCCTGCAGACGTACACATTTTTCACAACGCTGACGCCATGATTCCATGGCAGCGGCGAAGGCTTCTTTAGGAGTCTGTTTTGACCACTGGAAAATCGCTGAGGCAGTAGCAGCACGGCTGGTGAATGTGCGGCCACGGAGAGTGTCTTTCATTGTTGGAAAAAGCCAAAAGTCACTAGGAGCCAGGTCAGGTGAGTAGGGAGCGTGAGGAATCACTTCAAAGTTGTTATCACGAAGAAACTGTTGCGTAACGTTAGCTCGATGTGCGGGTGCATTGTCTTGGTGAAACAGCACATGCGCAGCCCTTTCCGGATGTTTTTGTTGCAGTGCAGGAAGGAATTTGTTCTTCAAAATATTTTCGTAGGATGCACCTGTTACCGTAGTGCCCTTTGGAACGCAATGGGTAAGGATTACGCCCTCGCTGTCCCAGAACATGGACACCATCATTGTTTCAGCACTGGCGGTTACCCGAAATTTTTTTGGTGGCGGTGAATCTGTGTGCTTCCATTGAGCTGACTGGCGCTTTGTTTCTGGATTGAAATATGGCATCCACATCTCATCCATTGTCACAACCGACGAAAAGAAAGTCCCATTCATGCTGTCGTTGCGCGTCAACATCGCTTGGCAACATGCCACACGGGCAGCCGTGTGGTCGTCCATCAGCATTCGTGGCACCCACCTGGATGACACTTTTCGCATTTTCAGGTCGTCATGCAGGATTGTGTGCACAGAACCCACAGAAATGCCAACTGTGGAGGCGATCTGTTCAACAGTCATTCGGCGATCCCCCAAAACCATTCTCTCCACTTTCTCGATCATGTCGTCAGACCGGCTTGTGCGAGCCCGAGGTTGTTTCGGTTTGTTGTCACACGATGTTCTGCCTTCACAAAACTGTCGCACCCACGAACGCACTTTCGACACATCCATAACTCCATCACCACATGTCTCCTTCAACTGTCGGTGAATTTCAATTGGTTTCACACCATGCAAATTCAGAAAACGAATGATTGCACGCTGTTCAAGTAAGGAAAACGTCGCCATTTTAAGTATTTAAAACAGTTCTCATTCTCGCCGCTGGCGGTAAAATTCCATCTGCCGTACGGTGCTGCCACCTCTGGGACAATGAACGCGGCCTCATTTTAAAACAATGCGCATGTATCTATCTCTTTCCAGTCCGGAGAAAAAAAATCGGAGGCCTTAGAACTTGAATGCACCTCGTACAGCGAGCGCCAATACTGCCAGTTAAATACAGGATTCTAACTACTGAAGGCACTAACTACTGATAGGCATAGTTAGCAAATGAAAGATTTTGATAGAGAACAAACAATTTATTTACCTTAATAATATTCAAAGGCATCATATATATATATATATATATATATATATATATATATATATATATATATATATATATATATATATATCACTGCTGGCGGCTCACCTCTAACTGCGCGACGCTACGCGCTGTTCACATCCAACTGCCCGACACTACAATAGCAAAAATTCCAACAATGCAAACCAGCCACAGATTGCACACAGCACAGTCAGTGATTTTCATACAGAGCGCTACGTGGCGCTACCAACATAGAAACCTAAACAACCTGCTTACAACGTGGAATCTTCAACTAGTTAGCGTCGCAACGTGAAATGACAGCAAGGTAGCACTTCTAGCTTGCTATTTGGTACATGGCTAAAGAGAATACCACTCCTATAATGTTACACATGTGCTGTGGAGAATACTGAACAGTCTGGTGTGCAGTAGTGCATACGTCGGACACAGGCCGAGAATAGTGAAATATTACCCTTTTATTAAAGTTTTTTGACGATCTGGGAATAACGGTTATCGACTAGGTAAGTTTAGTTTACTCTATTTCAAACGGTTTGGAGTAGCTATTTCAGTCTAGTCGCCGCGTAACATACACTACTGGCCATTAAAATTGCTACACCACGAAGATGAAGTGCTACAGACGCGAAATTTAACCAAGAGGAAGAAGATGTTGTGATATGCAAATGATTAGCTTTTCAGAGCATTCACACAAGGTTGGTGCCGGTGGCGGCACCTGAGGAAAGTTTCCAACCGATTTCTCATACACAAATAGCAGCTGACCGGCGTTGCCTGGTGAAACGTTGTTGTGATGCCTCGTGTAAGGAGGAGAAATGCATACTATCACGTTTCCGACTTTGATAAAGGTCGGATTGTAGCCTATCGCGATTGCGGTTTATCGTATCGCGACATTGCTGCTCGCGTTGGTCGAGGTCCAATGACTGTTAGCAGAATATGGAATCGGTGGGTTCAGGAGGGTAATACGGAACGCAGTGCTGGATTCCAACGGCCTCGTATCACTAGCAGTCGAGATGACAGGCATCTTATCCGCATGGCTGTAACGGATCGTGCAGCCACGTCTAGATCCCTGAGTCAACAGATAGGGACGTTTTCAAGACAACAACCATCTGTACGAACAGTCCGACGACGTTTGCCGCAGCATGGACTATCAGCTCGGAGACCATGGCTGCGGTTACCCTTGACGCTGCATCACAGACACGAGCGCCTGCGGTGGGGTACTCAACGACGAACCTGGGTGCACGAATGGCAAAACGTCATTTTTTCGGATGAATCCAGGTTCTGTTTACAGCATCATGATGGTTACATCCGTGTTTGGCGACATCGCGGTGAACGCACATTGGAAGCGTGTATTCGTCATCGCCATACTGGCGTATCACCCAGCGTGATGGTATGGGGCGCGATTGGTTACACGTCTCGGTCACCTCTTGTTCGAATTGACGGCACTCTGAACAGTGGACGTTACGTTTCAGATGTGTTACGACCCGTGGCTCTACCCTTCATTAGATCCCTGCGAAACCCTACATTTCTGCAGGATAATGCACGACCGCATGTTGCAGAACCTGTACGGGCCTTTCTGGATACAGAAAATGTTCGACTGCTGCCCTTGACCAGCACATTCTCCAGATCTGTCACCAATTGAAAACGTCTGGTCAATGGTGACCGAGGAACTGGCTCGTCACAATACGCCAGTAACTACTCTTGATGAACTATGGTATCATGTTGTAGCTGCATGGACAGCTGTACCTGTACACGCCATCCAAGCTCTGTTTGACTCAATGCCCAGGCGTATCAAGGCCGTCACTACGGCCAGAGGTGGAGTTTCTGGGTACTGATGTCTCAGGATCTATGGATCCATATTGCGTGAAAATGTAATCACATGTTAGTTCTAGTATAATATATTTGTCCAATGAATATCCGTTTATCATCTGCATTTCTTCTTGGTGTAACAATTTTAATGGCCAGTAGTGTATTTTCAGCTAGTCAGTTGGACCTACTGATTTTCAACTATACCTGGAAAATCCACGACGCGGTATTTCTGTATCATGGTTTCCTTGTGTGTGCATTTCTGCATAATGAAGGAAGCAGAATACCTTAAAACCGTAAAAAGACAGCTGTAGGGCAAGACAGCATACGTAAATGTCACGTAGAATGCCAATGTAAATATTTGTCCTTTGTAATGAGACTAAATTCTCGAAACGTGACTTGCTAAGCTTTAGAAAAGCATAACTCGTATAGAGGAATATTGTCAGTTTCCACAAACCGCTTTTCTGATTCCCATTTTTCAGCTTCAACTGTCCAGTTTATGGCTTTCTTTCTTTCTGTTCTTTATTTATTTATTACGAAATAAGTGCGTCATAAACCAACTTTGGCCACTATTTTACTGCCTATGGCAAAATAACCTAGCGTTTTCTCTTAACTGTTCTTAATAACTACTTAAGCGACGTTATTTATATTTATTCAGCCCCTCATCAACCAAAATTCAGTAAACATTTGTGTAAAAATCTGACTTGACAATAATCGAGAAGCTTCGACTTCCAACACGACTCTGTTCTAGATGTTAAATTTCGTGAAATGAACGTACAAAGGACATGCAGAATTGCACCAAGACGTACTACCTGAAAATAATGGTGCTACGGAATTGACATTGGGAGCGTTAAAATCCGTTTCTTTTTTTTTTTTTTTTCTTTTTAGCGCAACGCAATCTGACTTTCAAAAATCTCTACAAAAGAATGGCCCTGACTAACATTAACCTATACGTTTCACAAATCACTTACCTCACCAAAAATCTTCGTTACTCGATCTACTGCAATACAGCGAGCGCCACTACTGCCAGCTAAATAAAAGATGCAAACTACTGAAGGCACTAACTACTGATAGGCATAGTTAGCAAATGAAAGATTTTGATAGAGAACAAACAATGTATTTACCTTAATAATCATAATATATATAGCAGT
Organism: Schistocerca cancellata; assembly: GCF_023864275.1. NCBI lineage: Eukaryota > Metazoa > Arthropoda > Insecta > Orthoptera > Acrididae > Schistocerca > Schistocerca cancellata. The sequence goes on from NC_064628.1 coordinate 875,743,726, forward strand.
TCATGGCATCCAGTCTTACAAATTTCAAAACTCCGCCATCTCTCTCCCCACATCCACCACTGCAGGCGGCTCACCTCCAACTGCGCAACGCTACGCACTGTTAACAGCCAGCTGCCCAACACTACAATGGCAGACAACAATGCAAACTAGCCACAGACTGCACACAGCACAGCCAGTGATTTTCATACAGAGCGCTACGTAACGTTGCCAATAAGAAAACCTAAACAGCCTACTTACATGTCATCCTGTGATCTCAGTTAATCAGTGTTGATATCACCATTGGCCTCTCTCTCTCTCTCTCCCTGTGCTCTACCTCTCTCTCTCTACTTAGGCTCTCTACTGTGAAATTCAGTGCTGCTCGAAACCACAGAACTACATCGAACCATAGACCATGCATGTTTCGTTCTGGACATTGTGATCTTTTTTTAAGAGGTGGTACCTGCGAGATCATTGCCACGACGGTTTATAGTGTCCTAGATTCTTTAGAGAGACTTAAGTCTGATGCAAATTGCAGAAATATCGCCCCCTGCACAGTGGGCGCAAAGAAAACTTCCAGTTAAAGTACAGAAGCCTGCTGTGTGGGGGGAGACGTGTAGCGCTGTGTTTCTAGTGGACAACCATGGACAAAAAATGGGCGTCGTTTTGTAGCTCAGGACCGAAATTTCTGCGTGTCGCTAATAGCGCAGCACAGCGATGCTGACGTACACACACACGCACACTCACAAACACATATACTCGTTATTTTGTCTGGGGCAGTACTGTTCTAGAAACAATCATACAACGTAGACTTTAACAGCTGGTGTTTAATTAATTTACAACCGTCTCAAAGACTGTGGTCGACACGTAGAAGTATTGCGTGACCTTCCGTCTCAGACTGCGGGAGAAATCTTCAGAGGAGTGAAACGGTAGCTGGGTCAATGGGCCGGCCGCGGTGGTCTAGCGGTTCTAGGCGCGCAGTCCGGAACCGCGCGACTGCTACGGTCGCAGGTTCGAATCCTGCCTCGGGCATGGATGTGTGTGATGTCCTTAGGTTAGTTAGGTTTAAGTAGTTCTAAGCTCTAGGGGACTGATGACCACAGATGTTAAGTCCCATAGTGCTCAGAGCCATTTGAACCATTTTGGGTCAATGGCTCGAGGTATCCCAAAAACAACTGAAAAAAAAATCTCCTATATCAGTGTTCCAACGAAGGCTTTAGAGTGTCTTTCCTAGATTATCCCAAAAACAACTGAAGAAAAATCTCCTATATCAGTGTTCCAACGACGGCTTTAGAGTGTCTTTCCTAGATTATCTGTAAAATGTTGATACCGGAAATTCCTTACCAAAGATTTCCAGTTGGTAACTCCCTTTCCCAGCTTCCTGGTCGCTGGCATTTGAAAAGAGCAATTCATTTGGTACATTTTGTAATTAATTTAGTTTTCCCCAAGATGCATACTTCCCGATGAATAGTGTTAAAATTATGAGTATGTTTTGTAATAACTCGATCCTGTGGTGGGGTAACACGTTTCAGCAGTGCGGTAAGTTCTTGTGAACTGTTCGATAATACAAAATGATGTAATGTGACGATTTTTGAAGAAAAGATATTATACACCAAAACCACTGTTTATTTACTGGTTGACAGGTTTCGGGCTCTTCCCATTTTCACAAGCAACCTATTACAGAGAGCAAAATTTGTTAAGGTTGGATGTGTAGAATGTGGATAGTAAAGGTATCAGTGATAAAATGGCTCATATGGTAAGTACTTACGTATTTGTATTTAGGACATGGTTGGTACGGAGAGTTCTATTTATGTCATCATACTTAAATATATCTCATATCTGCATAAAAAAGTCACAGATGTAGTTACACCACTCAGTGTTATGTCACTGTATGCACTTTCTTAACTGTGGTACCTTCGTTATCCAGCATGATGTAATCCCCTGACGACAATATTATATACACGACGGAGAATTTGTTCTTATTAGATTACACTGTGTGACACAATGTCTTATTTATCGTTGGTGTTATTGTACTTTTGACAGATGTTGATCCACCGAATTTTATTATAAAGTCTTACATAATCTCTTATTATGCAATTCAGCTTTCCATATAGCCTTCTGTTGAGCGTCCTCAGCAAGACTTTGGCTGCATGCAATATCAGGCTCACTGTTCTATGTTACTCACACTTTTTGCAGTTCTTTTCTATAGGTATTAAGATACTTTCTGTAAAGTCATTTGGCCATTTTCCTGACATGTATATTTGATTACACGATTCAGTCTACCCCCTTTACCCTGCTCTCTTCAATGACTTTAACATTTCCGCAGGAATTTCATCAATTCTCATTGCCTTCCCATTTTTCATCTCCTTCATGGATGCTTCAATCTCACTAGTTAGTATTGCATTTCCTTTGTCAACATCTGCAACTTTATCCTCTTCCTCTATCCCAGCTCTTCTTCACTTGGTCGGCTGTCTGCAGCATATAGTCATTCTATATGTTCTTCCCATCTTCTCATTAATTCTTGGGTTCATTCACCATTTTACCGTCTGCTGCCTCTATTTCCTTTAGTCCATTGTTGTTTCTCTTTTCCCTGAATATCAAATACATTGTTTCTTTGTACATCAAGTCATATTTTCCTCCTTTCTCCAATTTCTCTATCTTGTCACGCTTTTCTGTCTGCCATTTCTCCGTTGCTTTTTCGTTCTCCCTCCTTAATTCATTATTTAATCCTCTGTAGGTGCGCTTCCCTTCTTCTGCGTTTACAGTTTTCCATTTCCTGCGGTCAACCATCTGTAAGTAGGCTGTTTAGGTTTTCTTATTGGTAACGCCACGTAGCGCTCTGTTTGAAAATCACTGGCTGTGCTGTGTGCAGTCTGTGGCTAGTTTGCATTGTTGTCTGCCATTGTAGTGTTGGGCAGCGGCAGCTGGATGTTAACAGCGCGTAGCGTTGCGCAGTTGGAGGTGAGCCGTTAGCAGTGGTGGATGTGGGGAGAAAGATGGCGGAGTTTTGAAATGTGTAAAAATGGATGTCATGAGCTGCTGTATATATTATGACTTTTGATGACTATTAAGGTAAATACATTGTTTGTTCTCTATTAAAATCTTTCATTTGCTAACTATGCCTATCAGTAGTTAGTGCCTTCAGTAGTTTGAATCTTTTATTTAGGCGGCAGTAGTGGCGCTCGCCGTATTGCAGTAGTTCGAGTAACGAAGATTTTTGGTGAGGTAAGTGATTTGTGAAAGGTATAGGTTTATGTTAGTCAGGGCCATTCTTTTGTAGGGATTTTTGAAAGTCAGATTGCGTTGAGCTAAAAATATTGTGTGTCACTTTAGTGAATGTTTGAGTACGTTCAGTTTTGCTCAGCTGTTTGAATAGCAAATAATGTAAGAAGTTTATCAGCACAGTAATTCTAAAATTGTTCTAAGGGGACGTTTCACATCTTGGTTATCATATCTGGTGTTACCCAATCTTTCTTTACATTTTTCCTCTCCTTGACTCCAAGCGTTTCCTTAGCTGCCTTCCCATTTTTAAAACGATCCCATCTTCCTTCTGTGCATTCCGTTTCCTGTCCTTACATCATGATTTCACAATATGCATTCTCTAATTTTTCACAGTTGTCTTTGTCTTCTTTCAGTTTCTGAAAGTTAATGTGCTCTCTCTTCTGTCCGTTCCAGGTTCTTTTCCATTTACCTAGAACCTCAGCTACTGCTAATATATGATCTGAATAAATATCTGCCCCTGGATAACTTTTGACACTCTTTAGGCAATTTCGGTAACTTGTTTGTATCATTATATAATAAATTTGATATCTTTTGCGTAACAGGATAAGAAAAATTTGGTTTCAGGCGAGGAATGGGAACCAGAGGTGCCACTGAGCTACTGAGACTCATAGGGGAGAGGTACATGGAGAAGAAAAGGAAGGTGTATGTTGTGTTCATTGATCTTGAGAAGGCTTTTGATTGTGTCAGATGTGACAAATTGACGGAAGTCCTAAGGAAACATGGAGTTGACTGGAGGGATAAAAGGCTAATTAGAAATTTATATTTGAACCAGAGAGCAAGAGTAAGAGTAGGAGGTGTGATGAGTGAAGATATTAAACTGGGAACAGGTGTAAGACAAGGTTGTTATTTATCACAAACACTGCCCAATATCTATCTGGACGAAATTATTAATGAAAGTTTTGTCGGAAGGAGAGGAGTTTGTAAAGGATGTCGTAGATTGGAGTGTATAAAATTTGCAGGCGACATGGTTGTGGTGACAGAGAGTGCAAGAAAGATGGAACAAATGTTACATGTTCTAAACACAAAATTAGAAGAATATGGAATGAAGATTAACAAGAAGAAAACGAAAAGAATGGTAACTGGAGAAAGGGGAAAATTGCCATATGACAATAGGGGAAGAGGAAACAGAGCATTTGAATAACTACGTTTAGTTGGGAAGTATAATAATGGAATATACACTACTGGAAATTGAAATAAGAACACCGTGAATTCATTGTCCCAGGAAGGGGAAACTTTATTGACACATTCCTGGGGTCAGATACATCACATGATCACATTGACAGAACCACAGGCACATAGACACAGGCAACAGAGCATGCACAATGTCGGCACTAGTACAGTGTATATCCACCTTTCGCAGCAATGCAGGCTGCTATTCTCCCATGGAGACGATCGTAGAGATGCTGGATGTAGTCCTGTGGAACGGCTTGCCATGCCATTTCCACCTGGCGCCTCAGTTGGACCAGCGTTCGTGCTGGACGTGCAGACCGCGTGAGACGACGCTTCATCCAGTCCCAAAAATGCTCAATGGGGGACAGATCCGGAGATCTTCCTGGCCAGGGTATTTGACTTACACCTTCTAGAGCACGTTGGGTGGCACGGGATACATGCGGACGTGCATTGTCCTGTTGGAACAGCAAGTTCCCTTGCCGGTCTAGGAATGGTAGAACGATGGGTTCGATGACGGTTTGGATGTACCGTGCACTATTCAGTGTCCCCTCGACGATCACCAGTGGTGTACGGCCAGTGTAGGAGATCGCTCCCCACACCATGATGCCGGGTGTTGGCCCTGTGTGCCTCGGTCGCATGCAGTCCTGATTGTGGCGCTCACCTGCACGGCGCCGAACACGCATACGACCATCATTGGCACCAAGGCAGAAGCGACTCTCACCGCTGAAGACGACACGTCTCCATTCGTCCCTCCATTCACGCCTGTCGCGACACCACTGGAGGCGGGCTGCACGATGTTGGGGCGTGAGCGGAAGACGGCCTAATGGTGTGCGGGACCGTAGCCCATCTTCATGGAGACGGTTGCGAATGGTCCTCGCCGATACCCCAGGAGCAACAGTGTCCCTAATTTGCTGGGAAGTGGCGGTGCGGTCCCCTACGGCACTGCGTAGGACCCTACGTTCTTGGCGTGCATCCGTGCGTCGCTGCGGTCCGGTCCCAGGTCGACGGGCACGTGCACCTTCCGCCGACCACTGGCGATAACATCGATGTGCTGTGGAGACCTCACGCCCCACGTGTTGAGCAATTCGGCGGTACGTCCACCCGGCCTCCCGCATGCCCACTATACGCCCTCGCTCAAAGTCCGTCAACTGCACATACGGTTCACGTCCACGCTGTCGCGGCATGCTACCAGTGTTGAAGACTGCGATGGAGCTCCGTATGCCACGGCAAACTGGCTGACACTGACGGCGGCGGTGCACAAATGCTGCGCAGCTAGCGCCATTCGACGGCCAACACCGCGGTTCCTGGTGTGTCCGCTGTGCCGTGCGTGTGATCATTGCTTGTACAGCCTTCTCGCAGTGTCCGGAGCAAGTATGGTGGGTCTGACACACCGGTGTCAATGTGTTCTTTTTTCCATTATGTATTGCTCAACAGAAATTAGGAAAACAATCGCAAAAGAAGAATTCAAGAGGAAACAGAAATTACTTTGCGGACCACTTAATAAAGATCTGAGGAAAAGACTTGCCAAATGTTACATCTGGAGCGTTGCACTGTATGGTGCGGAGACTTGGACATTAAGGAAGATGAGAGAAGATCGGAGGCACTAGAGATTTGGATATGGAGAAGAATGGAAAAAGTGAAATGGAAGACCGAGTAAGGAATGAAGAAGTATTAAGAAGAGTTGCAGAAGAAAGAAACATGTTGAAAGGCATCAGAAAGAGAAAACGGAAATGGATTAGACATTGTTTGAGGAGGGACTGTTTATTGAAGTAAGGAATAGAAGGAAAGTTAGAGGGAAAAAGGGGCGGAGGAAAAAGAAGATATCAAATGCTGGACAATATCAAGGAAGACAAATATTCAGAAATGAAAAGACTGGCTATGGACAGACAAAAGTGGAAGAAGCTTAACCCATGACAACACCTGCCGTAAGGCAGTATACCACACCACTACAACAACAACAACTACAACTACTACTACTACTACGTAATCTCTGATATATTCAATTTACTTTTTTAACTTTGTTGGAGCGAAAGGTTTTAGGTCATATTCAGATTCGTAAAGGTCCAAAAAGACAGGTTTTGCAAACATTAAGTTAATTTTATTACCCACCGTTAATTCTTGCTCTGTTGTGATTCGAAATTGATTAGATTAGAAGTATTTCGCTAGCCGCTACCCAGGTCCTCTTCATCAATACAGATTTAACAAAAAAGAAAACGATATCCGTCAGTGCGACCGTATGAGAACACCTGACCACATCACGTTAACTCTCACACCTGTAGACTACGAATTCTTTAAATAATCGCAGATGTTACCTCACAACAAACAAGGAGGGTAAAACAGTTTTTCGATATGAAAACAAGAACTGTAATGCGTTACACCACATCCCAATACTGTACTAATCTCCAAACCACAATCACATCAGTGGTGAAAGTGAATAATGCGGGTGCAAACGTAAATTTTTGCGAAGGTCGGGCAAACATGTGAAACTAACATTGTGGTGGATGTAGATAGGAGGTATGAGAACGCGAGTGTTCTGAACGATAATGTACGTGTGTAAGTAACATCACACCGACACACTAGGCGGATTCCAGGTGTGCCTGTCGTCGGTTCCGTGTGGGGACTATGAGATTAAGAGAGTTTGTAAGTTATCTAGTTTATTTTTGTCATTCGACAAAAGGTGATGTACGCTCTATTTTCAGTCGATGTGTCTTATTCTGCACGTGTGTACTGTATATTATTCAAACAGTAGATTTCAATAGTCGACATGTTACGCCACAAAGGTTCTCCGTACAAGCACTGTGATCTTTGGTTGTTAGTAGCATTATCTTTGGAGTAACGCTCGTTTCACAGCAATTCCCGCAAACGTCACGTCATTTTGACGTCTTGCGCAATATCGATGACGGCATGATTTGGCTATCGATTTTCTTTAGCATTCAACTCACAAGATTTCATGCTCGTGTACCGGACATTTACAAAAACAAGTCTCTCTTGGAATGATTTATTATATTTATATCTGTAAGAAAATGTCACGTAATGATTTATCGACAGTTAATGCCTTCATATAAGAGTGCTTCGCGGGAGTGTACTTAACATGTGGAGAATGAAACACACATGTTTTGTAATTTGCAGTATGCTGTTTGAATGTAATGGAGCACTATAAATTCAATACACAATACATTACCGTTACCATTAAATGTCACTCAATAACGCATCTACGAAACAAGCCTTCAAAACAAAATATGATAACCAAGACCGGAGTTAAACAACGTGTGCTGTTAAGTGGTAGAGTAATGAATAACGTCATGGCTTCTGGAGTCCGAAGTTGTTGGTTCGCATCCCGTTACATGTAAATTTTTTTCGTGCCAGCGTTGTTAACACGTCCTGTTACTTCCTTATGGCTGTACAACAAGTATGTTTTGCAATATTGGATATTATTTACATTGAGTCTGATCTGAGAACGAAAGGTGGAATAAATATTTAGCGATTTCCGAACATGTCGTTAGGCAGGAACCTAAGAGTACAGCTTAAATTGCTGCGACTGAAACGAGTAACAATAAAATTCATATTGTTCCTTCTCACAAATATTTGGCTCTTTATTCCCGAATGTATGCCGCCTTTCGAGTTTGAGGTGAGGCACAAACCCAAAGATCAGCTTTAAATGCTGGACTAAAACGAACTGTAATAAAATTTGTATTTTTTTTCCTCACAAATATTGGTGTGTTTATTTCCGAATATGTAGCGACTTCCTAGTGTGTGGTTAGGCGGGAACCTAAGAGGGCTGCTTCAATTGCTGCGAGTGAATCGAGAAGCAATAATATTCATATTCTCCCTTGGCACAAAGTCGATAGCTGATCATGTGGTCTTCGATATTGCGCGTGACCTCAAAATGACGTCACGGTTGCGGGAATTGTTATGAAACGAACATAATGCTTACCGTTGCGGTAAGTATTCTACGAGCAGCAAGTGAGGGGCTCAGGTGTTGGTATGCTACTGAGCGGATGAAAATGGCTTTCAAGGCACAGACATAAAGATACAGAGAAGAATGAATTACGAATTATGATTCTGAATCTACACCTACATGTATTTGATTACTCTGCTATTCACAACAAAGTGCCTGGCAGAGGGTTCAATGAACCACCTTCATGTTGTCTCTCTACCGTTCCGCTCTCGAACTGCACGCGGGTAAAACGAGTACTTAAATTTTTCCGTGCGAGCCCTGATTTCTCTTATTTTATCGTGATGATCATTCCTCCCTACGTAGGTGGGTGCCAACAGAATGTTTTCGAAATCGGAGGAGAAAACTAGTGATTGAAATTTCATGAGAACATCCCGTCACAACGAAAAACGCTTTTGTTTTAATTATTGCCATTCCAATTCACGTATCATATCTGTGACACTATCTCCCCTATTTCGCGATAATACACAACGAGCTGCCCTTCTTTGTACTTTTTCGATGGCATTCGTCAGCCCCACCTTATGCGGTTTCCACACCGCACAGCAGTACTCCAGAATAGGGCGGACAAGCGCAGTGTAAGCAGTCTCTTTGGTAGACCCGTTGCACGTTCTAAGTGTTCTGCCAATGAACCGCAGTCTTTGGTTTTCTCTACCCACAATATTATCTATGTGATCGTTCCAATTTAGGTTATTTGTAATTGTAATCCCTAAGTATTCAGTTGAATTTACAGCCCTCAGATTTGTGTGACTTATCGCGTAATCGAAAGATTAACTGGATAAGTGAAGATTTTTTTGAGATGAAGTGTTGCCGTATAGCTTCTTTGCGCGTAATTACGATGTACGTGAATAACGGAAGGTTTTAGTTGGTTTGGGTTAATAGGTTTCATTTTTCAGACGAGATTTAGTAAAGTTTTCTATTCACATGGTTTGGAATCAGAATTTACAATTTTACCGCTCCTTTACCATTTAAAAAAATTAAATATGGAGGAATAAAGTTTGTTAGGAAACATAAATTTTTGTGAAGATGGTTGTGAAAGCCAGACAACGAGTCTGTTTTAGCAACACAATTTTTTAAAGGTCAGGTTTCCATCAGCCATTTACCAAGTTAAACTTCCAGCACCGTCTCCTCGCAAAAAAATTTTATTTTTTGATTTCTTGTCTCGTCGCACTGCACGGAGCGGAACACAGCTGCACGAAATAAAAGCAAACCATGGTCTGCGCGGAACAGTTGCACGTCCTTGCATTGAACTTGCGCAAGGTTTTATTTCGTGTTTGGCTTGTTTGCTGCTGTTGCGCATATTCGAGCAGTCTCAAGTTTCAACTGCCACAGGTAGGCCACAAAAATTTTGTTAGTAGTAGTTTTACAGTATAGTCAGGTTATAGTTACATAATTCACAGTGAGCTTTGTTTAGCAAATTAATTCATTAATTCATTATCAGAGCCAGTTTATGTAAAGTGTATATGAGGTTCCATTACAAATGCAGACAGTTCGATTTTCACAGTATAGTGGAACATTTGTGTGTGCATTATTCAGTGTTCAGGAATTGGTTAGTCAGTTCTGAGTACGTGAATTCATAGGTCATTTTTGTAGAAACTTTTTGGTTCATTATTCTTTCAAAGTTCATTGATCTTGTTAACTTTGTGTTGGAATCGTAAATCACGCACTGTAGCACTGCTCACAGATGGGCAATACATAGTTTCACAGGCTAACTTGTTTAGTTTACAGTTTTTGTTTTGTAATTTCTTTATTAATTAAAAATGTTAGTATACAGGTTTAGGTTTGGCGATTCAGTTATCAGATGGCGTTTCCGTAATCACAAAACTTGTGTTGTTGAGGACAACATCGGAGGTATACGAGTATAAAGAACCGCAGTTCAGTTTAGTACAGTTACAGTTCACGAAAATAAACCTTAGTAGAAAAGTTATAAGGTACAAGGGCATATACAAAGTCATGAAATGGAATAGAGCAGAGCTTCCCTAATAATGTTATGAAGTACCATACGACAACACTTTGCAGTGTCTTACGTAGTGTACAGGGTAGTTAATAACAACTTGAGAAGGTCGTAAGGGTGTTTTGGGCTTGTGTTGAGATACAACTGTTAAGAAAGAAATTCGAAACCCCGCGCCATTACCGAGTTAAGTATCATTGTAGTCAACCAATCAGGCCGCGTTGCCAGCGCAAGTTCTAGTACCCGCCAGAGACGGTGTTGCCAAACGTGTTCTTTGTTTGGTTTTCTAAGCCTGAACAACAGGCGATACAAAAATTGGACCTGGGACGTCAGTAAGGATCGAAACCGCGCCAAAGGCTGGGCAGTCTCTTGCCCTGTCATCTACGCTTTGACAACAACTGACTTAATTTGTACCTGGCGGGCTGCTTGAATTTGTGGGCGCAGCGCCCTGATTGGTTAACTTTAATACCAATTAATTCGGAAACGGCATGATATATATAGAACTAGTTTCTTAACTATTATTCTTGAGCGCGACCTAGCCTGCGACCCCCTTGCAGGCTATTTCTGATCACCCTCTATATTAATGGGACCGTCCACAGGTGTGTAACCACCTTTTTCAAAATAAAAAACAGTTTAATAAACATACATTAAATGTACAGTAGTAGGAGATGAGGAAAAGGGAAAACATCTAAGGCTATGACACCAAAATTGCGGATATCTTGGATCGAAACAGTAATTTTCAAGTGGTAAGGTCGCCATGTTATATAACAAACAGAGATTTACATAAGAAAAACAGTGGCGTCTTTCATTGATTGTGTTGGTTACTCTTGAGTCACCTGACTGGAAACCTGTTCTTCCTGCCACAGTACTTCACTAATTTCCACTATATCTCACAACAATCTGCCCATTAGCCTTTTCTGATTTTCTGACTTCACTCTATACTCTCCTGATCGAAGGTCCTGTTCTTCCTGTCACCTTTCTCCTTTCATTTCCACTATACCTGCCTACAACTTTTCCATTTCTCTTTCTAAATTTTCTGACCCACCTACCTACCAGCCCGACCCGTAGAACAGATTTGCTTTCGCCGATGATATCCCTCAGAATAACTCCTTAACGAGAGCCGAAAGGGGTACTATTTTATGTACAGACTATTTTACCGAACAGCATGCTGTCATCAATAAATCCTGCAGTGCAGCTGGATATCGTCGGGAGTTTTCCCTTGCTTGCAGCCTTCCTGACGGTGTCAACATAGAACTCCAATGTCTAGTTGTGTGCAGATACACTTCAGGTGTGGTAGCACCTACGGCTCTGTTATCTCTACTGTCAGACGTGATAAGAAAAAGTAAAGAGAAAGTAGGCTCAGTACGTTCAGTTTTACGCAGCTGGACAACAAAGGACAACAAAGGTTCCGTTTTCACTGACTCAGGTATGGAAATCTGAGTAGATAAAAACCTCAAAACGTAACAGTCTACAAATCAGCTAAAGTTTTCTAAAAGCGTATACACGAAAAACCAAATCGCACTTCCACATATGCTGTTTTTTTCACAGTTGCAGTACCCCACAGTGAACGAAAATGAATGATCAGAATAACAGTCCTATACAACTCTCATCTTCTCTGTGAACGTAGTTCCTCCATGAACACAAAAAAAAAAAAAAATACTCCGTAGTACTCGTCTTCTCTCGCATGCCATTAAGCTCTTTGGTAGCAATACCATTGTATTCCCCGTCCGAATCCCACATTCGACCATTCTGAAAATCATCCTGGTCTGATGGTGAGCAACCACTTGGTCAAGGTTGCATAACTTCAGCACATGTTGTGATCCTGGAAAAAAATGGCTCTGAGCACTATGGGACTCAACTGCTGTGGTCAGAAGTCCCCTAGAACTTAGAACTACTTAAACCTAACTAACCTAAGGACAGCGCACAACACCCAGCCATCACGAGGCAGAGAAAATCCCTGACCCTGCCGGGAATCGAACCCGGGAACCCGGGCGTGGGAAGCGAGAACGCTACCGGACGACCACGAGATGCGGGCTGTGATCCTGGAAACCTCGCTGCACACGTCATGAGTATGATTTGTTTTAACTTCGTAACTCGTTACGGACCAAGGTTCTCGCCTTCGACTTCAATTTTGGTCCAGTTTGTGTTCACGAGATGACTACGTTTGTACGTGCAGGCCTTCCTTCTAGGGCAGTTGAAGCCACTACTGTTCTCTTCTTGCACCTTACTGATTTGTGAATTATCATCTTTCCTCAATTCATTGCGTCTTTCTCCAATTGAAATGATCACTTCTTCTTAACAGCTTAGTGATTTCAAGACCAATGCATCTTAACTCATTTCACAACACTTCTGTGGTGTGTCGAATTCATCTCGTCGAGCCACTTTGCATGGTTGTCAATAATATGCTTAGAACTGTCCATTGGCTGTAAGGAGTCCTTTCGTTATTAAAATGTGTTCAGTTCCTTTTGTCCTGCAGTACTCCTCGAATTCTTGAGAAGTACAACAAGTCCCTCTGTCGGTAAACACTTGGACTGGGTTTCCGAAATTAGTCTCCCGTATAATACTAATTGCTTCACCTGCATACAGCCAGGTGAACTTTGTAAGTGCATCAATATGCCATTGCAGTGGTTCAATATGATCCATGTTACACGTATACAGGGTACTCTAAAATTCCCTTAAAAACTTCTCGTGCTTGTAGAGGAGTCTGAGTAGACAACATTTTGAACTGGAAGTCATGTCCGTACCGTTTCCGTGCTACAGACGTGCGTAATTCATGTGTCTGTGAGTGTTAGAGCAACACAGGTGAATACACGTTCGTAGAATACACCGACATGATTCTCTGTGTGGAAAAGCTCACGGTAATGGAATAGCCACTCGTCGCCTTTTCAAGTTCGTTATCCAAAAGGTCCGACTCTGTCGCATACGCTTTTTGCCGCAATTACGCAACGGCTTCGAGACAGAGGTACCTTCACCGTCAACAGACGCACACACAAACTGGAAGAGGCACTATGTTTGTAAAAACTGATGAAGTTCCGTTTTGTTTCTTTAATATTTACGAGTGGAACTGTAAAAAAAGTGGGTCACGTCTAATGAATTACTTGTAAAAGTGATCGAGTTACCACCATGTTTCCAAGTTGTTGTGTCTACTTAAGGGGAATTTTAGACCACCTTGTATAATGGCACACTTTCTTTAAAGGAAGGATGAAAAAAATCTTTTTTCTTTCCATATTCATTATTCAAAATTAAGTGTTTTACGCAACTGGAGTGTAACAATCGTGTTTTATTTCCTCTCCAGTTCGCTAAACAGAACAATGTTATAGCTCATGCCTAGCAAGCTTGACAGTTTCACGTTGCATAATGCGTGGGACCACTGAAGTCTCTCTTCCGTAACTGATCTTGGAAAGAACTCTATCACTCACTACAAAGTTTTCATAATGACTTTCTTTGAGAATGTTCTTGATCGCTGTGAAACCATCGTGGTCTTCTTCAGCTTTCATGATTCTAGCTGTTTATCTGCGAAACCGGTGTATTTGAACAGCGATATAAAGCATCTGCCAGGGTGGCGAAGATTTCGGATAGCAGGCCGCGCCCTGGCACGAATGCCATAGAGATCAGCTTCGCTGCACGTTTACTCCACAGCCACACCACTCCAGTCTGAGATGAAGGGGAGGAAGGAAGTGCGAACACGCAGCATTTAAGTGGCAGGGCAGTCGCACTGCATACAACTTTGTTTTGTATTCCACATTTCTCAACAACATGGATCACAAGCAAAACATATTTTCAGTATTACTTAATTACTTTTGGCCCGCTGAAGATATAATATAATTTTTATCTGGTACAAAATGTAAGCATACTGACAGACACAGACAATTTCACAGATGTTTGCACTCAAGTTGGCACGTAATCGTGACTTACTAAGTATCATAATCGGAAAAAGGCCGTGTGACGCAAATACGTCCTTCCAAATGCTGTATCACTTTCGCAACCTCATGAGGGAGACGTGGAGAAGTCTACCTGAGGTAAGAAACGTAGACGTCCTGCACAGTTTTAACGTAAAATGACGTGTCATTGAAATGGGAATTACCTTGCTAGTCAGTTACATCTGCACAGGCACAAGGGCGTTTACAACTAAAACGGCAAACTGTCTCGAAAACAGCTCGAAAGCAGATAAAAGATTGATAATGTCCTTAAGACGTTTAGGAAACTATCTTTGTGATTATAATGAGATTTTCACTCTGAAGCAGAGTGTGCGCTGATATGAAATTTCCTGGCAGATTAAAACTGTGTGTCGGACCGAAACTCGAGCTCTGGACCATTGCCTTTCGCGGGCAAGTGCTCTACCAACTGAGCTACCCAACTGTGACTCACGACCCGTCCTCACAGCTTCAATTCTGGCAGTACCTCGTGTCCTACCTTCAAAAATTCACAGAAGTTCTGCGAATCTAGCAGAACTAGCACTCCTGGAAGAAAGGATATTGCGGAGACATGGCTTAGCCACAGCCTGGGGGATGTTTCCAGAATGAGATTTTCATTCTGCAGCGGAGTGTGCACTAATATTTAACTTCCTGGTAGATTAAAACTGTGCGCCGGACCGAGACTCTAACTCGGGTTCCGAGTTCGAGTCTCGGTCCGGCACATAGTTTTAATCTGCAAGGAAGTTTCATATCCTTGTAATTCTTTCAAGACCACAATGAATTCTTCAAACTTCTCGTTTATTCTGACGTCAGTGAGATTAGAGAACTGGAATGCATTTGTCAAAATGTGTCCCTTCTATAACGTGATTTTGTTTTTAAACACAGCGCCGTCCAATCAGGAATAAATTGTTTCTCACCTTTCTCTCTTACTGCGGGCGGTGTGCAGTCAAGTCAGCTTAAAATGTGGATGTTCTAATTTTCATTCCTGCATTTCTTTCTCCTTCATAAATTCAACAACGGCAAGTTTTAAATCGATAAATGCTTCCAAGCATGTCCATTGAATTAACCAGCGTACTTCACAGTAATATACTCTTCGTTCAATTCCATCGAAAAACTGTTGCAACTGGCTGTGGAATAATGCCTGTGACTTCAGAAATTTTACTCTTCATACCACTAACACCTTTACGTGCCGTATACTTACAAATTTACCACAAAATACTGAACAATTAAACCCATATATCGATCGTTGTTACTTCTTGCCCTTTCATTGTCAACTAAACCTTTAAATTCTTTCTGCATGGTATCGTAATAAGGCAACACCCGTGAGATCACCGAAGTTAAGCACTGTCGGGAGTGGTCGGCACTTGGATGGGTGACCATCCAGGCCGCCATGCGCTGTTGCCATTTTTAGGGGTGCACTCAGCCTCGTGATGAGCTACTCGACCGAATAGTACCGGCTTCAGTCAAGAATACCATCATTACGACCGGGAGAGCGGTGTGCTGACCCCACGCCCCTCCTATCCGCATCCTCCACTGAGGATGACACGGCGGTCGTATGGTCCCGGTAGGCCACTCGTTGCCTGAAAACGGAGTGCTTTATGGTATCGTAACATCATTTCGTAGAAAATTTGCAGTACCCATCGCGTATGCGAGTGCACAACAGATATTGAGAATTCTTGTGCCTCACATCTGTATTCTCATTATTTTTGAAGGCTTATGACGAGAAATCGCCAAAGTGTCTCTTTTTTCCACAAACATCCACCAGACATATCAGCGTTCTTCATACCAAAAACAAATAGCGAGTGGTAAACTGTGCTGTCACCACGATTTTGCCGAAGAAAGCTGGAGTTCCCAAGAAAGGCCACACTGCAGTATTAAATTAAATATTACGTGAAGTACAGGTGGAGGAGGAGGAAGGAGAGGGAAGGGAAGGAACTAATGATACCAACTGCATCGGGACTTGATGCGGGATGAGCAGCGACGAGCGAAAAATATGTGCCCCAAGGTGTTTCGAAAACAGGTTCTGCTGGTTGCTAGACAGTTGCGTGCACCACTGAACCACCTGGACGCAGTGTTTTTCGCAAATGCACAGACTAGCACGGCACGTTCTTCGGCCGACCAGTATCCCAGCCAGCGCGACCTATCCGCTGTCCTCGTTCATGTCCGCCATGCTCGTTAATTTTAGATTCCCACAGGAGGTCGAATGTCGTTTGCATCCGCAATGAAGGTTGTAGATTCATTGCCCATGGGGGCGAATCAGTTTCATGAATGTATGGTGTCTATTCTTTCTGACATGTTCTAAAGAAGAAACTCCAAGCATCAATACACTGAAGACCCAAAGAAACTGGTACAGCTGCCTAATATCGTGTAGGGCCCTGCGAGCACGCAGAAGTGTCGAAAAACAACGAGGCGTGGACTCGACTTATGTCTGAAGTAGTGGTGGAGGGAACTGACAGAATTGACACCACGAATCCTGCAGTGCTGTCCATAAATCCATAAGTGTAGGAGGGGGTGGAGATTTCTTCCGAACAGCACTTTGCAAGGCATCCCAGATATGCTCAAAAATGTTCTTGTCTGAGGAGGTTGGTGACCAGTGTTTAAATTCAGAAAAGTATTCCTGGATCCACTCTGTAGCAATTCTGGACGTGTGGGGTGTCGCATTGTCCTGTTGGAATTGCCCACGTCCATCGAAATGCACGATGGATGTGAATGGCTGCAGGTGACCAGACAGGATGGTTACGTACGTGTCACCTGTCAGAGTCGTATCTAGACGTATCAGGGATTCCTTGTCACTCCAGCTGCACGTGTCCCACACTATTACAGAGCCTGCACCAGCTTGAATAGTCCCTTGCTGAAATGACTCATGAGGTTGCCTCCATACCCGTATACGTCCATCCGCTCAATACAATTTGAAACGAGACTCGTCCGACCAGGCAACATGTTTCCAGTCATCAACAGTCCAATGTCGATGTCGGCGGGTCCAGGCGAGGCGTAAAGCTTTATGTCGTGCAGTCAGCAAGGTACAAGAATGGGCCTTCGCTCCGAAAACCCATATCGATGTTGTTCGCAACGCTGGCACTTGTCGACGGACCAGCATTGAAATCTGCAGCAATTTGCGGAAGGGTTGCACTTCTGTCACGTTGAACGATTCTCTCCAGTCGTTGGTCCTGTCCTTGCAGGATCTTTTTCCGGCCGCAGCAATGTCGGAGATTTGATGTGTTACCGGATTCCTGATATTCACGATACACTCGTGAAATGGTCGGACGGGAAAATCCCCACTTCATGCTGTGTCCCATCGTTCGTGCGGGAACTATAACACCACGTTGAAACTCACTTAAATCTTGATAACCTGCCACTGTAGCAGCAGTAACCGACACGTTGTCTTATACAGGCGTTGCCGACCGCAACGCCGTATCCTGCCTATTAACGTGCCTTTATGTTGGAATACGCATGCCTATACCAGTTTCTTTGGCTCTTCAGTGTATCACTAAAAATGTCGCGCTATGCTAAATACTTCCGGGAAGGAACGAGAGAAGCCGAGACAGGTTGAGTTTTCTCAGGTACGCGGCCCGTACACCCGGCATGCGTGAAGTTTGGCACGTCGTGGCGGGTGCTGATATACACGGTTCATCCTTACATGTGCATCCTCAAAAACAAGTAGACTAATAGGATAAGAAATGATGAAGTCCTTAAAAAATAGGAGAGAAGAGGCTTTCATGGAACACTATTGTAAAAAAGAAAATTTCATATTACTGATCACGTGTTGGGACACAGAGACTGTAACAGTGGACTATGTTAGTGGAAAAGAGCTGGATGATGATGATGTTGTTTGGTTTGTGGGGCGCGCAACTTCGCTGTTATCAGCGCCCGTACAGATTCCCAACCTTTGCTCTGCCCAATCTCGCCACTTCCATGAATGATGATGAAGACAACACCAAGTCATCTCGAGGCATATGAAAATCCCTGATCCCGCCGGGAATCGAACCCGGGACCCCGTGCTCGGAAATCGAGAACGCGACCGCGAGACCACAAGCTGCGGACAAAAGATAGGTGACCACTGAAGTAGGTACATGCACCAAATGATGATATCGGTTGTGAGTTCTACACAGAAACGTCGTGATGAGTGGAGATTATCTGTCAACCAGACTGTAGCCAAACACTCTTTGGATTGAGCACTAAAGCAAGGAAGGTGTCTTTGGCCGCGTGTAGTTGACAGAGAGGAACCTAGCGCCAGCGTTCGGAGTGTATACACACGTGTGTGTGTGTGTGTGTGTGTGTGTGTGAGCGGCTGTGCTGCGTCTGCGCAAGACGCCAGAATTAGGGTCTGTTTGTAGTGAGGCGCGGCGCGTATCAGCCGGCGACGCCCTCGTCGTCGACGCCGGCTCCCCGCAGCGGCGCCGTAAACTCAGAACGTTAATTGCGCCGACATTCACCGAAACGGGCGCGCGCCGGTCGAGAGTTTGCGCGCTAAACTTGCAATAACACGGCCGCCGCTGCTAGCCGCCACCGCGCGCGCGCCGCACAGTGCCGGGGAACCCCCTACCGGCGCCCGCCCGGCTCTCTCGACTTGCCTAACTGGGCGGTCGGCCCGCCACGCTACATTACCAGGGGACGCGGGCCCTGAATTTAGCGGGCCCATTGTTTACACTCCATTTCAGGCCGAGTGGGTTCGCGCGCCACTACGTCCTCCCAAATTTTTGGGACCATCGGAAGTTCTTGCGATTCGACTTGGCTTCCGCCCAACAGAGCGCTCTCGGGTCGTCCCCTTCTTCCCACTTTCCTTGCTGCAGCTTTCCCGCCCCCCCCCCCCCAAAAGCTCCTTAAATGATTTTGCGACAATCCTACCACAGCGGTTCTCTCTCAGCGGCGAAGAAATAAGCAATTGCTTGAGCAAGCGATAGGAAGGGAGACTTCACACCACGGTGAATGCTAAATGGACTGTGTTCTGTACTCTTGCTAACTACAGCAGTCATATCGATAAGCCTGTACTCTACGTTGCGAACTTGTAGCTTAAGGCTGTTATCGGCTTTAGAATTTCACACAGGGCACGTCTTACGCTGCAGATCTAGCTAGTAAACTCCAAAAAAACCAAATTGTGGCAGACGGACATACAACTGTTGGACATCCATAATGGTTGAAGCAGCGTAACGGTAATGTTATTTAGGAATGAAATGAAAAAATGGAAAGCCTGCACACTCTTAATCCTTATCACTTCCTTGGCGCCACATAAAGCCGCTTCAGGACTCACTAAATTTGCACAGTTGCTTTTATTCCGTTCAGTAATTGTCTGTGAGTATCCCTGCTTGAGCTCCTTCCAAGAGGAAACACTTCTTTCTTCTTGTTCACTTCATTTTATTTACTCGTTTACTGTCATTTAAAGAAAAAACTCTGCATCAAAAACATGTTCTCAATCAACAGAGCATATAGATTGTCTTAAAACAAAATTCCGTTACGTTTATCTCTGAAATCCCTGGGCTAACAGGACAGAGCGGATGAGCTTATATTTGTGGAGAGGGGATAAATAAGTTACTGTCAGTGCACTGAATATATAAACTTTTTTCTTAAAACACACAATCACACAAGCAAGAATCAAACACTTTCAACGTTTTAACGAAAGACCTCCTTTGATTTAATTTAGATCGGCAGAAGGCCACATCGATAATCCAAGGCACAAGGCCTAAGCAAGGAATTGAGTACAGAAGTTCTTCTGGAGGTTTCACTTGTTTAGAAAAAAAAAATTATCTTCAATATAAATAGGCTGAAGGTTAGTTAGTGTTTCTTTTTAACGTCCCGTTGACAACGTGTCATTAGAGACGGAGCACGAGCTCGGGTTAGGGAAGGATGGGGAAGGAAATCGGCCGCGCCCTTTCAAAGGAACCATCCCGCCATTTGCCTGAAACGATTTAGGGAAATCACGGAAAACCTAAATCAGAATGACTGGAGACGAGATTGAACCGTCGTCCTCCCGAATGCGATAGGCTGAAGGCCTTAGCTTAAATCTTTTCCACAGAACTCTGCTGAAGGTCACACATTAATCAAGAACAGTGTTACAGCTTAAGGTCTAGACAAAGATTTTCGAGCCGGCCCGTGTGGCCGTGCGGTTAAAGGCGCTTCAGTCTGGAACCGCGTGACCGCTACGGTCGCAGGTTCGAATCCTGCCTCGGGCATGGATGTGTGTGATGTCCTTAGGTTAGTTAGGTTTAATTAGTTCTAAGTTCTAGGCGACTGATGACCTCAGAAGTTAAGTCGCATAGTGCTCTGAGCCATTTGAACCATTAGCCAAAGATTTTCGACGTTTAATCTAAATAGGCTGAAAACTCGGCTGAAGGCCGCATATCATCAAAACAATTTAACGGCTGAAGGCCTAGGAAGAAGGCTTATCTTACAACATTTCGTGTAAAATTCGGCTGAAGGCCTCATACTAAAGAATAACAATCTTATGACTTAAGAGCAAGAGAAGGATTCAGAATTTTTAATTTAAGAGAGATTAAAACTCGGCTGAAGGCCACACACCACGCATAAAGCAATTTTACGGCTTAAGGCGTAAAGGAAAGATCTTCTAAATTTCAACTAAAATAGGCTAAAGGCGTTATCCTAAACTGCTTTACATAACTTAGCTGAAGGCCACATACAAAACCCAAAGAACCTCATGGCTTAAAACTCATACAAAGAAATTTCCAATTTTTAATTTAAGCTGGAAAACTCGGCTGAAGACCACATACAAACTAGAAAATATTTCTTGTGGCTTAAGGCCTAGACAACATTTTTCAACTTTTGATTTGAAAAGGCTGAAAACTCGACTGAAGGCCACATACCAAACAAGAAACATTTTTTTTTTACAGCTTAAGGTCTAAGACGAAAAGTCTTGCTATTTTAATAATCTAAAACTTGGATAAAGGCCACACAGGGTACTTCAGACTAAAAAGGAAATCACTATATAAAACGCAAGGAGCGGCGCTCAGAAGGTTCCAAGGTCGGCCTTGGAAGATAACACTAATGCAAGTTTAGGTGAGACAGGCAGCCAGACCAACCTCTTAATCGGAAGGCAATACAACCAAAAGCCAGCCGACGAACCAACCAACAAGATCAGTTCTGTTCCAGCTGACTGGCAAAACGACAATGAGATGTCAGAAGCACAACGTTCTGTATACTGGTGCCCAATCCAGCCAAGTCAGAATAAACGCCCAAAACTACCAACACAACTCAGCTGTCGAACTACATGCCATGCTGCACAGCATCAACACGACGAGGAAGATACACTGCCGAAAATTACGTCAACGCCCAGGGCAGGTAACCTGAACATCAACGGCCACAAGGCAGAAGATACCGCTGGTACACTTCATTAATGAAGGAATGAATTAAATTGAGTCAGACAGAACACAGGAAGACGCCTGCAACTATAGCCCACTCCAATGTACACACGTTGTTGCTCGCAGGAATTTCCCAGAAAGCAACAACGAGGATCAAACGAAGAGATGTGATAGCAGATGAGGCTTCATTAGTAGGTTAAGTGAGCACTCAACATTAGTGTCCAGGATCGGTGGGCGACGAACTTCGTAACCCTCGCAAGAAGCACATCACAATTCCAACCGGCAGCGGTTCCGGCCTGAATACGCGCCATGGAGACTTCCTCACTGCTCTGCCCCGACCGACCGACTAACTGTCTCACCCACGGAAACCAAATACACGTCGGCCGACGAGACGACCGACCGTACGACCAACCAACGATAGTTCCCGCTCCAGTTTCCTTCCGTCGGACAGTGCATGTGTGTCCCCAGCGGTCGGCAAGTACTGTCTGTCAGCACCTCACTGGTGCTCCGTCCCCGACGCTGCTCCGTGCCCGACTGCACTCCTGGTGCGTCTCCAAATGACTTCCAGACACACGACGCCCCGGAAATGCTATCGGTCGCTCCAGAGATGGTACGAAAAAAAATGGTTCAAATGGCTCTGAGCACTATGGGACTCAACATCTTAGGTCATAAGTCCCCTAGAACTTAGAACTACTTAAACCAAACTAACCTAAGGACATCACACACACCCATGCCCGAGGCAGGATTCGAACCTGCGACCGTAGCAGTCCCGCGGTTCCGGACTGCAGCGCCAGAACCGCTAGACCACCGCGGCCGGCAGATGGTACGACAGTGCACATTTCGATAAGCGCTACTGCTACCACTCACGGGCAAGTAAGTGTAAATGGAATAAGGAAACGAGGTGGCAGTACCGTAAAAGAAGATGACAAACACTGCTCAATCTCACCCATTATGAACGCTGAATCCGTTGCTACCGTTAAAAGACAGGGCGCTTTCTATTAATACTGCGACCAGTCGCTTTATAATGCTTACGAAAAACATTTGCTCTTCAGTTAGCCAGATTTAAGGCGCCGACTAACTGCACCAGTCAGAAAATGTAAAGTGCCTCTTAATACCAACCATCTGAAGATGAGCCTTTGTAAGGTATGAGACTTTGCATCTTACATGATGCTGAATCATTACTAATACTGAAACATCCCCTTAGAACAATTATACATGACTGTCCTTAAACTGACACACAATATTTTTAGTGCAACGCAATCTGACTTTCAATAATCCCTACAAAAGAATGGCCCTGACTATCATTAACCTATACCTTTCACAAATCACTTACCTCACAAAAATCTTCGTTACTCGAACTACTGCAATACAGCGAGCGCCACTACTGCCAGCTAAATGAAAGATTCAAACTACGGAAGGCACTAACTACTGATAGGCATAGTTAGCAAATGAAAGATTTTAATACAGAACAAACAATCTATTTACCTTAATAGTGTTGAAAAATCATAATATACATAGCAGTTCATGACATCCAGTCTTACAAATTTCAAAACTCCGCCATTTCTCTCCCTACATCCACCACTGCTGGCAGCTCACCTCCAACTGCGCAACGCTACGCGCTGTTCACATCCAGCTGCCCAACACTACAATAGCAGACAACAATGCAAACCAGCCACAGACTGCACTCAGCACAGCCAGTGATTTTCATACAAAGCGCTACGTAACGTTGCCAATAAGAAAACATAAACAGCCTACTTACAATAGACCGAATAATAATTGATAATTGACCCACCGGTAGGAGAGAATGGACACAGAAAAGGAAGTTGTGTGTGTCATGTCAAACGAGATGGGCTCAGAGGCTGGAACACGGCCGCAACCCCTAAGGAAGGTGTTTCTATCATGTGAAACTAACAGGATGGCCGAGGCCGGACCCATTTGTCGGCTGGCACTTCAGACCATCAAAGACGTTCGGAGAGGCTGGGCCATCACAACAAGAAGCGAGAAGGGGCTATATGCGGAAGAGAGAAAGACGATTTCGCGCCACAGTGGAAAATTTGCGGAAGACTGTGACGGGATTGGCGCAGAGCGCGTAGAGATACGTGTTAAAAGTTTGGCGGCAACAGTAACCGCGGGAGAATTCTGTGTCGTGGTTGGGTACGAACGCGCACGGATCCATGCGGCGAAGAACGGCCAGGTTTGCAAAAACTCTGAAGGAGGACTCTGGGGTTGGCTGTGGAGGAGAGCAGTCGCGGTGTCTGGCTGCCCTGCTTGGAGAGCGTGGAGAAAAGTAGCTGGGAGAAGTTACCGGAATTGAGTCCAGTGGTTACTCTCCAAGTCTGAATAGTTTAGAGCATACGACTCCACACACGTGGCATTATCTGTTCCTCTGAGGAGAGAAACAGATTTGTACTAACTTGTGGTGTTCGTAAGCAATCTGTAGTGCACCTTTGCTGCCGCGCACTTGAGTCGACCAACTACTCTTGGCATACGAGGTGCATTCAAGTTCTAAGGCCTCCGATTTTTTTTCTCCGGACTGGAAAGAGATAGAAACATGCGCATTGTTTTAAAATGAGGCTACGTTCATTGTCAATACGTCCCAGAGATGGCAGCACCATACGGCAGATGGAATTTTACCGCCAGCGGCGAGAATGAGAACTGTTTTAAATACTTAAAATGGTGACGTTGTCCTTACTTGAACAGCGTGCAATCATTCGTTTTCTGAATTTGCATGGTGTGAAACCAATTGAAATTCATCGACAGTTGAAGGAGACATATGGTGATGGAGTTATGGATGTGCCGAAAGTGCGTTTGTGGGTGCGACAGTTTAATGAAGGCAGAACATCGTGTGACAACAAACCGAAACAACCTCGGCCTCGCACAAGCCGGTCTGACGACATGATCGAGGAAGTGGAGAGAATTGTTTTGGGGGATCGCCGAATGACTGTTGAACAGATCGCCTCCAGAGTTGGCATTTCTGTGGGTTCTGTGCACACAATCCTGCACGACGACCTGAAAATGCGAAAAGTGTCATCCAGGTGGGTGCCACGAATGGTGACGGACGACCACATGGCTGCCCGTGTGGCATGTTGCCAAGCTATGTTGACGCACAATGACAGCATGAATGGGACTTTCTTTTCGTCGGTTGTGACAATGGATGAGACATGGATGCCATTTTTCAATCCAGAAACAAAGCGCCAGTCAGCTCAATGGAAGCACACAGATTCACCGCCACCAAAAAAATTTCGGGTAACCGCCAGTGCTGAAAAAATGATGGTGTCCATGTTCTGGGACACGCCGGCCGAAGTGGCCGAGCGGTTCTAGGCGCTACAGTCTGGAACCGCGCGACCGCTACGGTCGCAGGTTCGAATCCTGCCTCGGGCATGGATGTGTGTGATGTCCTTAGGTTAGTTAGGTGTAAGTAGTTCTAAATTCTAGGGGACTAATGACCACAGTAGTTAAGTCCCATAGTGCTCAGAGCCATGTTCTGGGACAGCGAGGGCGTAATCCTTACCCATTGCGTTCCAAAGGGCACTACGGTAACAGGTGCATCCTACAAAAATGTTTTGAAGAACAAATTCCTTCCTGCACTGCAACAAAAACGTCCGGGAAGGGCTGCGCGTGTGCTGTTTCACCAAGACAACGCACCCGCACATCGAGCTAACGTTACGCAACAGTTTCTTCGTGATAACAACTTTGAAGTGATTCCTCATGCTCCCTACTCACCTGACCTGGCTCCTAGTGTCTTTTAGGGTTTTTCCAACAATAAAAGACACTCTCCGTGGCCGCACGTTCACCAGCCGTGCTGCTATTGCCTCAGCGATTTTCCAGTGGTCAAAACAGACTCCTAAAGAAGCCTTTCGCCGCTGCCATGGAATCATGGCGTCAGCGTTGTGAAAAATGTGTACGTCTGCAGGGCGATTACGTCGAGAAGTAACGCCAGTTTCATCGATTTCGGGTGAGTAGTTAATTAGAAAAAAAATCGGAGGCCTTAGAACTTGAATGCACCTCGTATGTGCAAGTAGCTTGAGTATTGACTAGTGACGGACTCCGCGCTTGAACACTTACGTACAGGAGTTTACGGGCGCAAAACACGTCCACGTTGGAGATTAAAGCCAAGTTCGCCCACGGGAAAGACTACATCATGACGTTGGCTGGGCCGACCGTCGTAATCATCACGGAGAATTACGGTGATATTAGCAATCATCAGCCAAAGTAGGGCACTGTATTTCTAAATGAGTTCATATTCCGCTAGCTCTTTGACTGGCGCTCTCTGAGTCTGTGTCCGTTCAGGCAGAACTGCAATAGAGTCACGTGCAGGTTCAGTGTTGACTTAAGTAGTTAGGAAAAGAGGATACATTGTGCCAATGATAGGCTAGTTAGGTTAGCGAGTGTATTGTACTGTCATGTTATGCTAGAAGTATTGCTCATCCTGTTCTGAATAATCTTAATTTGGTATCATATGCTCATCACCGCATTATTGATTTCGCAGCTAACAATCACCATATTTTTGTTTAATAATTAGAGTGTAATGATAATTTCGATGCAAATGACACTGGGGGCATAACCGCGCGTTTAAACAGAGCCAACTTAAGTCAGATAGCAACTCAAGGTCGACTACGAATAAATATTTTTCAATATATCGATAATTTTACAATAAACCCCCGTACGTTGCACCTTTACTAGCCGGAAAGGCAGTTAATGGTTAACGGATGCTCCAGTTTGTTTATGGTAGAACAACATTACAATAATTGAAAAGCATTCCACCGCTTATAATCTACGCCATTAATTTATTCAGTTAACCGGTTTTCGGCTTACAAGTGCACTATCAGACTTAAACTATCATCAAATGGCTCTGAGCACTATGGGACTTAACATCTATGGTCATCAGTCCCCTAGAACTTAGAACTACGTAAACCTAACTAACCTAAGGACAGCACACAACACCCAGCCATCACGAGGCAGAGAAAATCCCCGACCCCGCCGGGAATCGAACCCGGGAACCCGGGCGTGGGAAGCGAGAACGCTACCGCACGACCACGAGATGCGGGCAAAACTATCATCGCTAAAGAATTTACAATGTCTGTAAACAACGCTGGAACAGGTGTCACACATAGAGAGCGAGGTATAAACACACAGTAAGTGACATCTTTGACAATGTATTGGTACTGCAATTTAAAAGGTGAAAACGTGAACGATAAATAAATATAAAGGGAGATAGGGGGAAAAGTATTAGCATTGTCGGGAATGCGGGAGGACGGCGCAGGTGATCTTTAATCAGAAAGATTTCCAACAGTTAGTAATAAACTGTATTTATTAAATACAAAGAAATACTCAACTTAGATGATGCTTCTTCTTGTGTGAAATGTCCAGCACAGTTAGACGTTTGAAATTCTTACGTGTCCTGTAAAATATTAAAATCCTGTTACTGCGCCTCTGAGCGATGCGTATGTAGCCGGCCTGGGTGGCCGAGCTGTTCTACGCGCTAGTGTCTGGAACCGCGCGACCGCTACGGTCGCAGGTTCGAATCCTGCCTCGGGCATGAGTGTGTGTGATGTCCTTAGGTTAGTTAGGTTTAAGTAGTTCTAAGTTTAGGGGTCTTATGACCTCAGATGTTAAGTCCCATTGTGCTCAGAGCCATTTGAACCATTTTTTATGCCTATGTAGAGTCCACAGCTGGTCTAGATATCTGTGGAGCCTAAGTTTTGGAGACGACGGGTGGACACTACAGGTGTCTACTACTCGTCGGCAGCTGCAGACTGTACACGAGTCGGCGCATTCGAGAGAACTGTACGCCGTAGCTCAGTGCTCTGGTATTTGACGAGGCATCGACCAATTGCTATCCACCTGCGTGACGCCCATGGGTTGGCAACTGGCCCCTGGCGAACCTCGGTATAGCTCGTACTGCCAACCCAGACAGCTGCCGCGCTCCGAGGGTTTCGAACGAGGTTTGTCTGTTGTGGTGCGGTACTCTCTGCAGTCGTGAGTAGCATCACCACAAACATTAAAGACGAAAACTGTGCCTACAGAACAGTTTCCATTAATAAACAAAACCAATAAAATGAAATTAGTACTTGACAGGGCTAGTTCAGGAAGTGTTAAACATGGAAAACGTTACATATACCAATTAAAAGAAATAGTTAACAATGTAACAACAGAATATAAGGAGTTCATAGGCAACCTCAATACTAGTACCACTGCACTGTAAAAGATGACATTTACTGTGTGTTCCCTCATATTTCTCCATTTTCCTGAATTTGTTCATTTCTTTCTATTTCTTGTGATTGCTTATTTATTATTATTTTATTTACATGTTTTCTTGTTACATTGTTAATTATTTCTTTTAATTTTTTTCTGTATGACTTTACATGTTTAACACCTCCCGAAATAGCCTTGTCAAGTACAAATTTTATTTTATTTTACTGAGTTTGTTTATTAAGGTAAACTATTACGTAGGCTCGGTTTTCGTCTTTAATGTTAATATTTTTCCTCTTTCCTCCCTTCATATTTATTTACTGTTCACGTTTTTATCTTTTAAATTGAATTACCAATACGCTGTCAAAGATGTCGTTTACTGTGTGTTTACTCCTTGTTCTAGATGTCTAACATCTTTTCCAGTGTTGTTTACAAACATTGTAACTTCTTTGGCGACGAGAGTTTAAGTCGGATGATGCTCTTGTACGCCGAAAACAGGTTAACTCAAAATATTTATCCTGTAGAACGCAGTCAATGTAGTGCTTTTGATTTAGGCTAATTAATGGAACAATAATAGAAATTCTTTACTTATTTTTCATCCTCATTAGCACCAGTGGTATCGTAACGACTTTCGATTTCTGAGCAAGTCATCAACATGTGATCAGTTTTATAAGTAACGAAAAGTGAATGATATAAGACTATAAAACTAACCTACAAATCAAACTAACATCTATGCATGACTATCCGCACTTGAATACGTTATGTAGTAAGCAGTTAAATCACAACTAGACAGAAAAGAAAAATTGCTCAGAATGTGTACTTATCTGCGCCTTGATTGACGGAACTGAAAATTACAGTTGATCACGAAATAGCATAAAATTCGTATGTTTCAAATAACGAATGCAAGATTAAAAATAGTCAAAATTATTTTATGAGCTCTTCTCCTAGCCAGTGGAGTTGTGCTTTGCTGAGTTATGACACCATTTGTTCGACCGGCGGCAGAAAGATAAAGAGAATTCCATGTTCTGAAATTTGTTCTATATGTGTAACGAATATAGGAAGTTAGCAAACATACACAGAATCAACAAACATGTTCTTTTTATAAAAACTAATCACGCACATAAAGAAAAAATCACATGCCAGTTTTCTGAAATTACATTCAAACGTTCTGATCGATGTGTAACATACACTATGAAATTAACAGTTTCAAGAGGGCTTTAAAAAGTAGGTGACATCTACAAGCAGCACCAAAAACCTCTTCTGTTGTAAGGGGTAACTAGCCGTAAATTATTCCTGCGCCAAATGTTTTATGTTCGTTCGTGCAGTTTGAGATCGGAAGACGTATAAATAGCTCCAAGCTATAAGAAAACTCATAAACGTAAGCCAGGGTGCGCCGCTGCCTTATTTTATGCTGTTTTAGAGCCGCATAAACCGAAGTGAAGCAACTGACACCCACCTGTCATTTTCCCGTGCCGCCATCTTTTATTACGTGCTCTGTGAGACTGTTGAATCCCACAGTTACGATGCTTTCGATCCATAATACACCGTTTTTCTACTTCGACATATCTTAGTCGTTTACGAATGGATTGCATTTCTAGAAAGTTTCGTTGCACTCGTATATCTTCTTGAAGAGCTATGAAAAAATAATTTACGAGAGACGATGTCACTGACGGAGATCACTCCAAAATATTGAAAACGAAAGAGATTAAAATAATATTGTACTGGTGAATCATTTGAATATAACATACCTCGCTCCATCTGTCATTCATTCGCGACGTAAATAATGTTTCTCAGTATAATACGTAGACCAGAGTTAAGCCCATGGAGGCTAATAACTGTAAGTAATGCTTCCAGTCGATTTTATGATGTCAGTAATTCCTGATACTTTGCCACATTCAGTGCGTGCTTGTTTCGTTCTATCTTGTCGCAGCCGCACGACCTCCAAAATGCTACAAACAATCAATAAAAATGTATACTATCTCAAGATGTGTCGCTAGGAAATAACCATTCATCAAACTAATTTTCATCACGCTACTGGTACTACGTCAGCCTTCAGCAAACGTACTTTTTGCTGAAGCAAAGCTACCGTGTCGGTGTCGCTATACCTGAAGACGGAAAGTCTTTTGGGGTGAGACACACGTTGGTTACTTTTGTTTCATTCTCTTAAGTTTCTCGCCGGCCGTACGGACGAACGGTTCTAGGCGTTTCAGTCCGGAACCGCGCTGTTGCTATGGTTTCGGGTTCGAATCCTGCCTCGGGCATGGATGTGTGTGACGTCCTTAGGTTAGGTCTAAGTCTAGGGGACTGATGACCTCAGATCTTAAGTCCCATAGTGCTCAGAGCCATTTGAACCATTTTGTTGAGTTTATCAGGGAATGCGACTAGAGCTCTTGTTGCTCGGATTTTATACGCACTCTACATTATCTCCCATAATCCTCGGCCTGTCTTTTTCTTGGTCGTTGTTGCAACAGGCTGAGCTATGTGTAATACATACACGAGTATAAAATGTTATCATTCAGCGTATGGTGTAAGTTTGTCTCCGTATGAGCCTGCGAGGTGCGGGACAGGGCACTGAAAGATTCTGTTGCGTAAAATTGTTACTGACTGATCCTGCCGATTCATTTCAGGGGTAAGTGGTTTGTGAATGCACATTAGTTATAGCTCGGTTATGGGCTCTCCTAATGATAGCGCGAGTGCCTGTTTTCAACAAGATGGATTGCTAATTGTCAATAAGAAAAGAAGCGTTAGCAAGAAATATTGAATCTGTGGTTCAAATGGCTCTGAGCACTATGGGACTTAACTTCTAAGGTCATCAGTCCCCTAGAACTTAGAACTTCTTAAACCTAACTAACCTAAGGACATCACACACATCCATGCCCGAGGCAGGATTCGAACCTGCGACCGCAGCGGCCACGCGGTTCCAGACTGTAGCGCCTTTAACCGCTTGGCCACACCGGCCGGCATATTGAATCTGTGTGTTATCTTCAATATACGTGGTCGGAACCGCTGCACGAAAGACCAAGACTATGGCTTTTAGAGGCATATATCCAATTGGAACAGGCCGCGCGGGATTAGCCGAGCGGTCTCAGGCGGTGCAGTCATGGACTGAGCGGCTGATCCCGGCGGAGGTTCGAGTCCTCCCTCGGGCATGGGTGTGGGTGTTTGTCCTTAGTATAATTTAGGTTAAGTGTAAGCTTAGGGACTGATGACCTTTGCAGTTAAGTCCCATAAGATTTCACACACATTTGAACATATGGCCGGCCCGGGGTGGCCGAACGGTTCTAGGCGCTACAGTCTGGAACCACTCGACCACTACCTCAGAAGTTAAGTCCCATAGTGCTCAGAGCCATTTTCCAATCCGAACAATAATAGCCCTGTATAACAGACCTACTGAACTAGCGACTCGCCTTGGTTGTGACACAACTTACGACGTTCATATACCGACCTCAAGCTAAGTTCGTCACAGGCCACATGGCTGCCTCTTTATCTGTGTGGCAGTCTGCTTGCTTCTCGCCTGTTGCGCTGCTTGCGAGCGAACGCGCTTTTCTTTACCTCTGCGCAGCGGCTTGTCTTAGTGTCCGAATTCATCTATCGTCATGGCGTTTCCTTATGGCAAATCCACGATTTAATCAAAATACCCTTTGGATCGGGAACAACCAAAAATTTATGATGTATAGCGGTTTATACGGAACAAAATGAGGGTCTCGGTGCGAGATGTCTCGGAATTCATTTCTCGCTCCTTGCGTACATAAAACGGGCGAATGAGGAGCTGTGCGCCAAAGTTGTGTGGCGCCATGATATATAAGTACCGATACTCTGACGGCCATATAGGAGCTGTCGTGGTTACGCTGGTTTTGGCCACCGAATGTTGAGAGTTTCCGAACTTTCGTTTGAGGTGCCATCGGATGTGGTGGTGGCCGCCTTTAAACGTCAGTCACTTTCTAAAACGTGGAAGATGTTCGAAAACTATCGTGTCCTCAATGGTGCCTGTCAGATAAAAATTGAACTGCGGAAACACGTGTCTTCTTGCTTGTTTATTGCTGGCTGCAGGGCTGGTCAGCCCGCAACTGTTCAGATTATGGCCAGGAAGGCCGTGTCCGTTCTGAATGTCTCTGACGCAGACTGGCTCAGGCGCCCCTGGGAGACGCCACTTTCCCTGCGGTGTTACCTCTATGTTTCGCGTTCGCAGCGGCTTCACCCACGATGGATCAGTCGGCACCTCACGACGATGCGATGGACGTTTTGCCTGTCTGTGCTACACTGCCACCGGCAGCAATACCAACTGACAATGATGGTCTACATCCACATCATTACTCTGCAGTTCACACTTAAGTGCCTGGCAGAGGGTTCATCGAACCATTTTCATACTACTTCTCTACCATTCCACTCTCGAATGGCGCCTGGGAAAAAGAAACACCTAAATCTTTCCCTTCTAGCTCTCATTTCTGTTATTTTATTATGATGATCATTTCTCCCTGTGTAAGTGGGTGTCAACAATATATTTCGCATTCGGAAGAGAAAGTTGGTGGATGAAATTTCGTAAATAGATCTCGCCGCAAAGAAAACGACCTTTGTTTCAGTGACTGCCACCCCAATTCGCATATCATATCAGTGACACTCTAACCCTATTGCGCGATAATACGAAACGAGTTGTCCTTCTTTGCACTTTTTCGATGTCCTCCGGCAATCCTACCTGGTAAGGATCCCACACCGCGCAGCAATATTCCAGGAGAGGATGGACACGTGTAATGTAGGCTGTCTCTTTAGTGGGTTTGTCGCATCTTCTAAGTGTTCTGCCAACAAAGCGCAGTCTTTGTTTCGCCTTCCCCACAATATTATCTAGGTGTTCTTTCCAATTTAAGTTGCTCGTAATTGTAATTCCTAGGTATTTAGATTAGTGCGATTTATCGTATACCCAAAATTTAGCGGATTTCTTTTAGTACCGATGTGGATGATCTCGCACTTTTCTTTGTTTATTGCCAACTGCCACTTTTCGCTCCATACAGAAATTCTCTGTAGATCATTTTGTAATTGGAATTGATGGTCTGAGGATTTTACTATACTGTAAATTACAGAGTCATCTGCAAACAATCTAAGGGGACTGCTCAGGTTATCACCAAGATCATTTATGTAAATCAGGAACAGCAGAGGGCCTATGACTCTACCTAGCGGAACGCCAGATATCACTTCTGTTCTACTCCATGATTTACCGTCTATCACTACGAACTGTGACCTTCTGAGAGGAAATCGCGAATCCAATCAAACAACTGAGACGACACTCCATATGCACGCAATTTGATTAATAGTCGCTTGTGAGGAAAGGTATCAATCCGTGTTGGTTATGTATCAATAAGTCATTTTCGTCAAGGTGATTCATAATGTTCGAGTACAGTATATGCTCCAAACTCCTACTGCAAATTGAGGTCAGTGATATGGGTCTGTAATTCAACGGGTTATTCCTGTTTCTTGAGTATTCGTGAGACCTGTGCTACTTTCCAGTCTTTAGGAACAGACTTTTCGTCAAGTGAGCGGTTGTATATGATTGCTAAGAAAGGTGCTATTGTGTCTTATACTCTGAAAGGAACCTGATTGGTATACTATATGCCTTTCTTAAGTGATCTGAGTTGTTTCGCAACACCTAAGTTATCTACTTTTATATTGCTCATGCTAATTGCTGTTCCCGTTTAGAATTCTGGGATATTTACTTCGTCTTATTCCGTGAAGGAATTATTTAGTAACTCCACTATAGCGGCACCATCATCGGTAACAACTCCATCGCTAGCGCGCAGCGACGGTATTGACTGTTTTTTTGCCACTGGCGTACTTTACATACGACCAGAATCTCTTTGCGTTTTCTACCATATTTTGAGACAATGTTTCATTGTGTAAACTATTAAAAGCATCTCGCATTGACGTCCGCACTAAATTTCAAGCATGCGTGAAACATCTCGGGGATTTTGCGTTCATCTGAATTTGGCATGCTTTTTTCGTTGCTTCTGCAACAGTGTTCTGACGTGTTTTGTGTACCATGGTGGATCAGTCCTGTCTCTTATTAATTTATGCGGTCTGAATCTATCTATTCCTTGTCGATACTGTATCATTGAATTTGAGCCACAAGACGTTTGTTATGACCCCATGCTTGGTGATGGTTGGTTGGTTGGTTTGGGGGAAGAGACCAAACAGCGAGGTCATCGGTCTCATCAAGGACGGAGAAGGAAGTCGGCCGTGCCCTTTCAAAGGAACCATCCCGGCATTTGCCTGGAGTGATTTAGGGAAATCACGGAAAACCTAAATCAGGATGGCCGGACGCGGGATTGAACCGTCGTCCTCCCGAATGCGATGGTTGGTGATCATGGAGCTGTACCGACCTCCACTTTTATGCCGTCTGGCCGCATGTCAGATGACAGCTGTCCGCCATCCGACACAGAAAAACATGTTGGGAAGCAACGGTCGCCAGGGAAACGCAAGAGACAGCGTCATACCTCTTCTGGCGACAGCTTCCATCAGAGATGTGCCCAGGGTGACGATCATCCTACTGATGATGGGGTATCCGTCGACGTCCTAGTACCGGATGACGGAACGTCTGTAGCCTTCCCCATCTCTGGTTAGCATCCATCTATGGAACCGACCTTCCCTCGCCTGCGTCTGATGCTTTCTCCCCCCTTTCTGCGTCTATCTCTGGGTGCACCTCTGATACTGTGCACTGAACTGGCCCAGTAAGTGGTCCGTCTCTGCGGGAGGGGGGGGGGGGGGGCGGGGGAAGTCATCGATGCTGAGGATGGACGTTCTGGAGGTGTGTAGAGTGGTGGACCCACATCGGTAGTGTCGGCTCTCTCCGTGTCACAGTGATGTGCCCTTCCAAGGGGGCCTAACGGGGAGCTCCCCATGCTTCTTAAATGTTTGCATCGCCTGTTCTCCTGACGACGGCAGCTTTTTACACATCGCATAAAACACGATCAATGCCAATATCGTTCGCATGTTTTTTAAACCAGTATTACTCCATGAAATGCTGTACGCCGCCGACATTGATGCTGACCTGCTTCAAAAGTGCATTTTGCAACTTTATGTACTCCCCATGGCTGTACAGCACACATCTCCTATGCTTCCCCCACTGGTAAGTGTGGTGACGATCCTTTTACAAATTATCCTCCTGTATGAATAATGCGCAACGGAATCGCACATCTGACTATCAGTAATTTACAGAACTCTGACTGTTCACTACGCAATGGCAATACCATATTTTCTTTTTTCTTTTATTTAACGGCTTTTAACAACAACTGGCCATAGCACTGAATATGAATGGCGCACACATTATAAATTCGGGACATCATGACAACATACAATTCGAAGGAAAAGTCCACCAATCTTTTTCTTTTCACTATCTTATTTATTCCGATAAATTCTATAACCTAAACACACAAATTCTATAACCTACAACAATGACACATGAGAAATTCCGCCCAGTGGGCATGGCTTTACATTGGTGATTCTCTACCTTATGGTCTCGTAATTATTTAACGCTACAGTGCACTTTCTGGATAGGATGGTGGATCTTTTATTATATCTTACACTTCGACTCTCACAATCATCATCACGAAACTTTCCTCTAGACCGAGCGGTACAGAAGGAACAAACATAACCCACTACCTCTGCAACTATCTTGCTACTGTCCCATGCAAACCACACATACATAAATTACATGACATACACCACACTACAACATGGAATACAACACAATAAATAGTCACAACACTATCACTTTCAGCTTTCCCACTTCAATTAGTATTTATCCCAGTTTCACACGACACTGCCCCACTTCGTAATTCTTCTTTCCTACTATGAACTCTGTAGATATATGCACGTCTTCCTGTGCAATGCAAGCCAAGTGGCGTTGCTGGATAGACGGCTGACACACATTGCTTCTCTCTCAGAGTATTATAGTTTGAATCAAGTGTCACACGGAAATATAACATGCAAAGTAATATTAAGAGCATATTCATCACACACGCGGGTCCTCAACTGATACCATGGACGAGTACTTCTCTTTATCCTTTGCCTCATACACAGATTGAGACTCACACAGTACTCACCACGTGGAAGTACTCGTCTCTAATTTCAAGTCCTGCACACGCCATTCCTTAAATATTTCAACTTACAGTACACACGCTAGTAATTCAGCTTAACTTAATCACAATGAAGTATTTCAACTTATTGCTACACGTGGTTTCATTGTGACCGTTGGTCACTTCCGAAGATTACTACGATCCCATTAATATTACCTGCCTGACATTTAATTCTCCCCACAAAAGTTCCTGAAATAGAGAAATTATTATTTCAAACTACTCTTAAATATTCCACATGCATACCATGTCTCCACTCTTTTGTCTTTACGGAACACACCTAAGACAGGTCTTAGCAGCGCAAGATCCAGCGGCAGAGTGCTGAAACATGGCCGTTCTTCAGGTCCTCTCGCACCTCTGCCGAGGTGGGGGAAGACCATGTTACCGTATTGGTCAGCCACATTTCAGGCGCTCAAAGCTCCGGTAAGATTCATCTCTTTGGTTCCACCAAAGGTGGCCAAAGGATCGTCTCAAAGATGATCATATATTCACATTCACTATCTGCGGTTAGCAGACGACCATACATTCATTCATTTCACAGATCTCACCAAACTGGATGTAGGGATTTATTTTGTGGGAGTGCACATGTGATCAATTAAATAATAAATTGTCATTCTTTCCCACACTGGTATCCGGCTTCGCTGTATTAATTGAAATTGAGTTATTATTAGAAAAAATATGTTATTCAGACAAGAATAATGAAGTATGTTGTACCTATTTTCAATGTCGGGCGGTACTGTACCCTTTCAGGTTCGCTGCCACGATCGTTCCACTTTCTTTTCGGAGGCGGTCACACTTCTCTTCCTGGGTCGGTAGGATGCCTTAATCATGGGAGTCGACTTTAACTTCACTCAGGCGGCCAAAAACCAACTGCTGCATCGCTCTCCATGCACGACGCTAGCGACAACTGTTCGGCACCTCTGCTTTGTGGACTCTTGGGAGCATGCTCATAGTGATGCTCCAGGGTTTACGCATTTTGCTAGTTATTCTTCCACTCGGCTCGATCGTGTTTATATCTCCTATGATATTGTCAGTTGTGTTCAGGCTGCAGTAGTCTGGCGCGTTGCATTCACTGGCCATCACGCATTTGTCTGTGCCATCAATCTTTGGTGCCAAAAGGTGCAGCGCAGCTGGGGACCATGACCACGAACCATCTTACTTCACCCGACCGCCAGCAGCTCTTCATGTGGACAGCTTGCCGGTGACAGTGTGATGAATTTCAGACTGTCCTGTCGTAGTTGGCCCTCTGTGCAAAGCCTGCCCTCTGCAAGGCCCTGATGGATTATGGAAGGGATGTCACAGCACAGCAGTGACGAACCAAGGATTTCTACTTCACCATTTTCCGGCATTTTACTACGATGCCGTATCCGTCATATCGTCAGGTGATTGTGAATTGTGCCAAGGCACATTTCACTGCCCTCTCTCGATGTCACCTGGAAGTAGCTATGGTCAGGGTGCACACATACGATGGGATAGCTCAGGAGTGTCTGCGTATGTACTACGTGATTGCAGAATGGTGCCAGTTTCGGAGGACTTTGATTAATGGTCTTATGACTGATGATGGGCGGCGCTCAGAAATGCGACAGATACCGCGTCTTCCTCCATTGACCTTACGTTATGCTGTACTCTGCACGGCGTCACGACCCTTCCAACATTAAGGCAGTCTTCAGACTCCCCTTTGGCTCTGTTCCTGAGGTTACAACTACAGATCTACTTGCCGACGTCATGTAGGAAGAAGTCCATGTTGTATCAACACGGATTATTCGAACAAGTGGCCTGGCCCTCACGCTCTCCCACTAGATTTGTATCGGACATTTCGTCCCCTACTGGCGCCAGTGTGGAGGGAATTTTGTCCGACTTTATGTCGCCCATCGTGCAGATCCCAGACGGTTTGCTTGACGTCTTCTCTTTCTCATGCACAAGCCTTGGGGTACATCACTGATATACGATTATCGCCCCTTGACGTTGCTCAACAGTGACACAAAGACTTTTACCCAGCTGTTGGCTGCACGCCTTATATGGACGGTCCAGCATGTGGTTTCCTCCGATCTAACCTCTTTGCGAGGTGCCAACAAAACCCGCACTGCCCTCTCTCGCCATCGAGACATAATCGTTGCTCAATCTTGTCGTATGTCTGAAATTTTGGCCACTGTTGACATGAGCCAGCTGTTCGATCGCGTCGATCACGACTACCTGAAATGGGTGCTGCGCAATATGAGCTATACTGATACTACCGTCGACGTCGGAATGCACCTCATTCGTGGAGTGACGACTCGGGTAGTCTACAATGGCTGTCTCACTCCTCCCATCTCGATCTGTCGATCAGTGCATAAAGGTTGCCCAGTCCCTGCTCTGTTGTATTCTTTCTCCATGGAACAGTTACTTTGCGGCCTCCGTCAATGCCTGCCAGGGATGTCCCTTAGTGATAATGTATTCGGTTGGACTGCATATGCAGACGATCTCGCTCTCGTTCCCCGTAGCGGTGCTGATGTCAGGGAGTCATTTGCACGGGTTACCACCTGTGGCAAAGGTTCTGGGAGCTGCCTCAACGTCCGCAGATCGAACGCTTGGGACACAAGTGCGGGGCTTCCTGAAGACAGCGGTGCTCCATTGCGTGTGGCTGCTGCTATCCGATGCTTAAGACTCGATTTTGCAAGTGACCTGTGGCGCGCGATTGCCCTCAACTGCTGGCGCCTACTGTCCCAATTACGAGCTGGGCTCCTAGATCATCATTTACGATCCCTCGATCTTCTGCTACTGACGAAATATGTCAATGTATATCTGGTATCAGGTATCCCCCAGGTGGCACAGATACTCCCCATTCCGCCAACCATGGACCGCCGCATGATAGCGGGATTGGATTCATATGTTTGCCATGACTTGTTCTTCAAGATTCGGTACGAGGCGCTCACCCTTATTATACATCATACATCATACATTATACATCATGGTCGGCCGCGGTGGCCGACCGGTCCTGCCGCTTCAGTCCGGAACCGCGTTACTTCTATGGTCGCAGGTTCGAATCCTGCCTCGGGCAGGGATTTGTGTGTGGTCCTTAGGTTAGTTAGGTTTAAGTAGTTCTAAGTCCTAGGGGACTGAAGACCTCAGATGTTAAGTCTCATAGTGCTCAGAGCCATTTGAGCCATTTGAACCTACATCATGGACCTGAGAGAGCGATAGCCATTTTCGTCAGCTTTCAAATGGTGTTGTGGCGCCACTGTCTTACGCAGCTTACCAGCCTGTTGCTGGAATCTGGTATCAGGTATCCCCCAGGTGGCACAGATACTCCCCATTCCGCCAACCATGGACCGCCGCATGATAGCGGGATTGGATTCATATGTTTGCCATGATTTGTTCTTCAAGATTCGGTACGAGGCGCTCACCCTTATTATACATCATATATCATACATTATACATCATGGGCGGCCGCGGTGGCCGAGCGGTTCCGTCGCTTCAGTCCGGAACCGCGTTACTTCTATGGTCTCAGGTTCGAATCCTGCCTCGGGCATGGATGTGTGTGTGGTCCTTAGGTTAGTTAGGTTTAAGTAGTTCTAAGTCCTAGGGGACTGAAGACCTCAGATGTTAAGTCCCATAGTGCTCAGAGCCATTTGAACCATTTGAACCTACATCATGGACCTGACAGAGGGATAGCCATTTTCGTCAGCTTTCAAATGGTGTTGTGGCGCCACTGTCTTACGCAGCTTACCAGCCTGTTGCTGGAATCTGGTATCAGGTATCCCCCAGGTGGCACAGATACTCCCCATTCCGCCAACCATGGACTGCCGCATGCTAGAGGGATTGGATTCATATGTTTGCCATGATTTGTTCTTCAAGATTCGGTACGAGGCGCTCACCCTTATTATACATCATACATCATACATTATACATCATAGTCGGCCGCGGTGGCCTACCGGTTCTGGCGCTTCAGTCAGGAACCGCGTTACTTCTATGGTCGCAGGTTCGAATCCTGCCTCGGGCATGGATGTGTGTGTGTGGTCCTTAGGTTAGTTAGGTTTAAGTAGTTCTAAGTCCTAGGGGACTGAAGACCTCAGATGTTAAGTCCCATAGTGCTCAGAGCCATTTGAGCCATTTGAACCTACATCATGGACCTGAGAGAGCGATAGCCATTTTCGTCAGCTTTCAAATGGTGTTGTGGCGCCACTGTCTTACGCAGCTTACCAGCCTGTTGCTGGAATCTGGTATCAGGTATCCCCCAGGTGGCACAGATACTCCCCATTCCGCCAACCATGGACCGCCGCATGATAGCGGGATTGGATTCATATGTTTGCCATGATTTGTTCTTCAAGATTCGGTACGAGGCGCTCACCCTTATTATACATCATATATCATACATTATACATCATGGGCGGCCGCGGTGGCCGAGCGGTTCCGTCGCTTCAGTCCGGAACCGCGTTACTTCTATGGTCTCAGGTTCGAATCCTGCCTCGGGCATGGATGTGTGTGTGGTCCTTAGGTTAGTTAGGTTTAAGTAGTTCTAAGTCCTAGGGGACTGAAGACCTCAGATGTTAAGTCTCATAGTGCTCAGAGCCATTTGAGCCATTTGAACCTACATCATGGACCTGACAGAGGGATAGCCATTTTCGTCAGCTTTCAAATGGTGTCATTGTCTTACGCAGCTTACCAGCCTGTTGCTGGAGGCCCTTTGCACCACTCTCGCTCTGAGCCCCTATAAAGCTTTCAGACGTCCCGCTGCCTTTCTTTTACTTCCGCCATTCTTCTCCCGAAATAAGCTATGTCCGTACTGTGATACTGCCAGCGCACTAATGTCCATTAAGGTCATCTGTAGGTTTCTTCAGCGGAATTGGTCACCACATCTTGTTGAGAGGAAGCAATCCCAATGTCGACTGGAATGCCGTCTGGCGATCGGTGAGCGCTCCATATATGGCCACTGCCGTGCAGTGTGCATGGTACCTTATTGACAGTGGAAAGCAAGTACACCGGTCACGCCTTCACGGGATTCACCTTGCAGACACCTGTGATTTTCTGGACACCGATGAGCATCGCCTGGTGTGCTGACCGGCGATAGGTGTCTGTTTCTTGGTGCGGCAGATGCTGGCTTAATTACTCGTACGACTCGTCATCGGGCGCCTTCTCACACGCTCCTCTTTCCGGACAAACTCAGTTAAGCGAATTTGTGGACATGCTGTTCGCTACTTGGTTGCTGGCGGCGCAAAAAATGTCTTTGATTTTTGGCACTTCCTTAATGAACGGCATTGTGCAGTTGCCTGCGATCCCAAATACAGACAATTTTTCTCTAATTTTCTTTGTAGTGTGCCTCTTTACCTACCCCGGAGTTCGGGTGTTACTGCAATGAAGAGTTGATCCATAGCTGTTCCACTTTTAGTACCGGTTGTTCTCTGGTCATAGGACTGTTCCTCTCCGGAAAGCTATACATCGATACAGTAAGACGTATCGTCGCTCTCTCCTCGTCGTGATGTCGGTCTCCTGCTTTGCTGATGTTTTATGAATAATAAAAAAATAAAGTAAATAATTTTTTATGATTGATATGCTTTCTACCTCTGCCCAACGTTCTCTATGCTTTCCTTGGTTCCCAGGGAAGAGAACGGGACATGGTGGCGAGGCCTTGGGTTTCGACCCTGCCTACTTCATCCCCACCTCTCCCTTTAGCCCTTTGGGCGCCAGGAAGATCCCCAAAAAAAGAAAAAAAAAGAGCTCAGCACAGCTGACTGCCATACAGGGGGCACTGGTTCGATTCCCGTCTGAGTCGGAGGTTTTATCCGCTCAGGAACTGCGTGTTATGATGTCCTGCTCATCATTTTCTCCTCGCCGACACGCAGGTTGTCTAAATGGCGCCAGATAAAAAGTCTTGCACTAGGCGGCAGAACAACCCCAGCTGTGGTCGCCTGAGAAATAATGCAATATGATCATTTCAACCTCTTGCAAGCCATATTTGAAATAACATGAAGAACGAACGAGAAGAAATACGAGAAAGATATTTTATAAAATGATGGAAGTGTCTGTTTTGTTTTGTTAATTCGAAGACATGGGTGACGAGTGGTTGCCATTTTACTGAGATACAGGAGTCAGCTGATAGCTGCGAAAGCCTACAAGAGTCTGGGTAGATTTAAAAAATGAATAGTGGAAAGAACTGAGTATTTGTAAAACAGAAAATACAATCAACGAAAATAGAGACAGAGTACTGTTACACGTGAAGAGAATGCCAGAAGAAAGAATAGCAAAAGATGTTTCATCTGCCAGCCTGGGTGGTGAAACAGGAAAAGTAAGGAAGCGCTGACAACCTCTCCTGTGACCGGAATCAGCGAATCACGTACTCGTAGAAAGAAACAGAGGAATGTATGTAACTAATATTAGCCGAATGCATTGTGAAATACTTAGAATAAAGTAAGAAGGTCACTACAAAGTTCGATTAGGGAAGAATTGCAGGCCCGCGACTCTAACAAGGGAACCTCCCCATCGCACCCCCCTCAGATTTAGTTATAAGTTGGCACAGTGGATAGGCCTTGAAAAACTGAACACAGATCAATCGAGAAAACAGGAAGAAGTTGTGTGGAACTATGAAAAAAAAGCAAAATATACAAACTGAGTAGTCCATGTGCAACATAAGCAACATCAAGGCTAATTTTAGCGCAGGAGCGCTGTGGTCCCGTGGTTAGTGTGATCACCTGCGGAACGAGAGGTCCTTGGTTCAAGTGTTCCCTCAAGTGAAAATTTTAATTCTTTATTTTCGTAAAGTTATGATCTGTCCGTTCGTTCATTGACCTCTCTGTT
The DNA here is from genome assembly GCF_023864275.1 of Schistocerca cancellata. Lineage (NCBI taxonomy): Eukaryota > Metazoa > Arthropoda > Insecta > Orthoptera > Acrididae > Schistocerca > Schistocerca cancellata. The sequence continues at coordinate 875,786,364 of NC_064628.1, forward strand.
CACTGTAATAAGTTTAGTGTCTGTGTTTTCGCGACCTCACCGCAAAACCATGCGATTCGTAGACGAAAGGACGTGCATCTCCAATGGGAACCGAAAACATTTGATCGCAAGGTCAGAGGTCAACCGATTCCTCCACAAGAAAACACGTCTGATATATTCTATACGACACTGGTGACGGCATGTGCTTCACATGACAGGAGTATGTTGTCGACCCACGTAACTTGTACACTTGGCGAATGGGTAAAAAGATTCTGCTACCTTGCCCGATTTAGGTTTTCTTGTGGATGTGATAATCACTCCCAAAAAGTGATGAAAACATAAGAGTTTGTCACATAAACTGCAACAAATGAATGCAACAGTTTCACAGTCGCAGTTTTCCCTGTGCTCTGTCAAAACATATGTTTTTAACGTTTTCAAATTTTTTGCGTGTGTAGACCGTCAACTCCTGCATATGTGCAAGCAAATCTGAACATGTCGTGGAATTTTGGAGAGCGAAGTTATGTGTGAGTGCCTGAACTTTGATAATTATCTGAAAACAAAAAAATTAAATTTCTCGCTCGAGGGTAGACTTAAACCAAGGACCTCTCGTTCCGCAGGTGCCCACACTAACCACGGGACCACGGCGCTCCTAAGCTCACATTATTCTTGATGTTGCCTATCTTGCGCATGGACTACTCAGTTTGTATATTTTGCTTATTTTTTTCATAGTTCCACACAACTTCTTCCAGTTTTCTCGATTGATCTGTGTTCAGTTTTTCGAGGCCTATCGACTGTGCCAACTTATAACTAATCTGAGGGGGGTGCGATGGGGAGGTTCCCTTGTAAGCACAAATTTGATGCAGCCTCGTTTGCTCTTCAAGGACTGATGTTACTCCTAAAAATATTTCTCGATGTTCACCCACTGTCGCACTGTAAGCCTGCAAACACGTGCAACAATTTTTCAGCGTGATGGCCGTCAAATTATACTGGAAATTGACTTATTAAACGAATTTACTCGGGTGTATGAACATGAGGTAACAGTACCTGGAATCATTCGGCCTCGGTGATTCAATTCAATTTGGAAGTTAACAAACACTCCCCAACTCGCCATTGCGCACAATTCAAATTTACGATATGTTTCAGACCGTTAATTAAGGCTGTGTTCATCGTAACTTAATAACGTACAACGTACGCGTAGTTCACCAGTAATACCCACTGTAAGCGTTATGGATTTTCTCGTAACGGTGCTTCAGATCGTGTAATTAAACTGTAATTACAATAACTATTATCGTATATGGCACTTGTGTCTGTTGTCATAGTGTTAATTTGCGCAGTACTAACCACATATTGAGCGTACTCGAGCCAAAAATATCGAAACCGACCATGGTCGATTAACTGCCAGTTTCACAATACGACAGTCCGAAGCCAATTCCACTGCTGCGATCACGTTCCGCATCATCTGCACGAAGCAGACGGTGCAACGAAAATGATCCTTACGAACACGACATGCTAAGCGAACGAATTTGCTGCCAGGCCAAGAACAATGCGAAAGTGCGGCTCGACACACGCAGACGCATATCCTCATCTGGACACAAACACCTTGCCAAAAGCCTTTCTGTAGAGAAGACCTATACACATTGTATCTTAATAGATAGTTTTCCTGTTTTTACACTACTGGCCATTTTAATTGCTACACCAAGAAGAAATGCAGATGATAAACCGGTATTCACTGGACAAATATATTATACTAGAACTGACATGTGATTACATTTTCACGCAATTTGGGTGCATAGATCCTGAGAATTCAGTACCCAGAACAACCACCTCTGGCCGTAATAACGGCCTCGATACGGCTGGAAATGAGTCAAACAGAGCTTGGATGGGGTGTACAGGTACAGCTGCCCATGCAGCTTCAACACGATACAACAGTTCATCAAGAGTAGTGACTGGCTTATTGTGAAGAGCCAGTTGCTCGACCAACATGGACCACACATTTTCAATCGGTGAGAGATCTGGAGAATGTGCTGGCCAGGGTAGCAGTCGAACATTTTCTCTATCCAGAAAGGCCCGTATTGTACCTGCAACATGCGGTCGTGCATTATCCTGCTGAAATGTAGGGTTTCACAGGGATCGAATGAAGGGCAGAGCCACGGGTCGCAACACAACTGAAATGTAACGTCCACTGTTCAAAGTATCGTCAGTGCGAATAAGAGATGACCGAGACGTGTAACCAATGGCACCCCATACCATCACGAATACACACTTCCAATGTCCGTTCACCGCGATGTCGCCAAACACGGATGCGACCATCATGATGCTGTAAACAGAACGGATTTATCCGAAAAAATGACGTTTTGCCATTCGTGCACACAGGTTCGTCGTTGTGTACACCATCGCAGGCGTTCCTGTCTGTGATGCAGCGTCAACGGTAACCCCAGCCGTGGTCTCCGAGCTGATAGTCCATCATGCTGCAAACGTCGTCGAACTGTTCGTGCTGATGGTTGTTGTCTTGTAAACGTCCCCATCTGTTGACTCAGGGATCGAGACGTGGCTGCACGATCCGTTACAGCCATGCGGATAAGATGCCTGTCATCTCGACTGCTAGTGATACGAGGTCGTTGGGATCCAGCACGGCGTTCCGTATTACCCTCCTGAACCCACCGATTCCATATTCTGCTAACAGCCATTCGATCTCGACCAACGCGAGCAGCTATGTCGCGATACGATAAATCGCAATAGTGATACGCTACAGTCCGACCTTTATCAAAGTCGTAAACGTGATAGTACGCATTTCTCCTCCTTACACGAGGCATCACAACAACGTTTCACCGGGCAACGCCGGTCAAATGCTGTTTGTGAATGAGAAATCGGTTGGAAACATTCCTCATGTCAGCACGTTGTCGGTGTCGCCACCGGCGCCAGCATTGTGTGAATGCTCTGAAAAGCTAATCATTTGCATATCACAGCATCTTCTTCCTGTCGGTTAAATTTCACGTCTGTAGCACGTCATCTTCGTGGTGTAGCAATTTTAATGGCCAGTAGTGTATATTTCACCATTTCGACTGGTTCAATGGTGTTTGTCATTCTATCCTATCGTGTTAACCTCTGCAACTACTGCTTCTCATTAGAACTTCCTTTTTGTTGTTTATCTTTCCATTTAGCTTGTAACATCCTTCAATGGCACCTTTGCTTTTTGCGTGGATTATAGATGGCTCACATTTTACATCCACAAAATCCTGTGCTTCAAATATATTCCGGAACTCCTTTCTCAATTCAATTCCATATCGTTGGTTATTGTCACTAGGTCTACATATACTAGGACAGAATGCCACCGAGTGGTGTTGTGGGCCCTGGATGTGATAGCGAAAGTTTATAAGTGGAGTGCAGACTAGCGGAGTCACCAAACTTCCACTCAGGCAGCTCCTGTGCGTTGCCACAGCACGGTTTTTCAGAAACAACGCCGCCACATTTGTAACGAACCTTCGATTTAATCAGAAATCTTAATTATGTCGGTAAAATTGATACACCAAAGTACTAGTAACTGATGCAGTATTGCTGTTTTCTTACTTTTAGTTCATATCTGCGTGTGATGGCAGAGTCCGTTGCCAAGTACAGCCGCTGCAGGAATTTGGGACATTGTAAATAAATGCAAATAGCATTTCCTGTAGAGAAACCCCTAGCGAAAACGTTTTACGAGCAGAAAATGGAGGGAGCACTCGTATTCTTTAGCTGGAATTCTCCTTTGTACGCTAGATGGCAAAGCTGATCGTTTCCCTAGAGAGTCACAGAAAACTAACGATAAACATCTTACTAACGGACAGCGAACATGCGATCCTGGGCCTCTGAAATCGCGGGAGACTGCCTAATGCTCTGAATTTGCGGAAAAACTATGATTTGATGTGAAACGTGTCACTATTGGATAACGTAAACAAACTCTGTGTTAGAGACACCAGGCAGAGCATCTCATTTGCCAAAGAAGGATACAGAGAGAGAGAGAGAGAGAGAGAGTGGTGGAAGTTTTTCTGACGGAGGATGGTAGGACACAAGTCATTGTTTAACTGGTCTGGGGAAGGAGACGAGTTTTTATAACAAGCAGTTTGACTGGCTAGCACTCGGAAAATTCATAGCTGAATTGATACTATACTGTGACAGACCGAAAATGCAGCAGTGTGAAGTTTCCTCTTACTTCACATTCGATTGGAAATCAGAGGGGACAGTCGACTTCTTCAGCTCAGATGAAGATCAAGATCTAGAGCCTACATCATCCCACATTGATGGGGAAAGCCGCCGCAGAGTCTTCCAAGCTGATGCACAGGGGACTTGGAAACATTTCAGGCTAATCTGGACTTAGCTTCTGGCGAGGGTCGTCGGTTCTACCAATGATTATGAAACGTCTCTGTGAAGTCATTTTATAAGACGCTTATCGAATTCGGTGCAACTTATTCACTTTACTACCTGATTTTTGTTCAATTCATAATCTCTTCCAGAAAGACTGAGCACTCAAATAAGGCCTATTGAATATTATACACTCCTGGAAATTGAAATAAGAACACCGTGAATTCATTGTCCCAGGAAGGGGAAACTTTATCGACACATTCTTGGGGTCAGATGCATCACATGATCACACTGACAGAACCACAGGCACATAGACACAGGCAACAGAGCATGCACAATGTCGGCACTAGTACAGTGTGTATCCACCTTTCGCAGCAATGCAGGCTGCTATTCTCCCATGGAGACGATCGTAGAGATGCTGGATGTAGTCCTGTGGAACGGCTTGCCATGCCATTTCCACCTGGCGCCTCAGTTGGACCAGCGTTCGTGCTGGACGTGCAGACCGCGTGAGACGACGCTTCATCCAGTCCCAAACATGCTCAATGGGGGACAGATCCGGAGATCTTGCTGGCCAGGGTAGTTGACTTACACCTTCTAGAGCACGTTGGGTGGCACGGGATACATGCGGACGTGCATTGTCCTGTTGCAACAGCAAGTTCCCTTGCCGGTCTAGGAATGGTAGAACGATGGGTTCGATGACGGTTTGGATGTACCGTGCACTATTCAGTGTCCCCTCGACGATCACCAGTGGTGTACGGCCAGTGTAGGAGATCGCTCCCCACACCATGATGCCGGGTGTTGGCCCTGTGTGCCTCGGTCGTATGCAGTCCTGATTGTGGCGCTCACCTGCACGGCGCCAAACACGCATACGACCATCATTGGCACCAAGGCAGAAGCGACTCTCATCGCTGAAGACGACACGTCTCCGTTCGTCCCTCCATTCACGCCTGTCGCGACACCACTGGAGGCGGGCTGCACGATGTTGGGGCGTGAGCGGAAGACGGCCTAACGGTGTGCGGGACCGTAGCCCAGCTTCATGGAGACGGTTGCGAACGGTCCTCGCCGATACCCCAGGAGCAACAGTGTCCCTAATTTGCTGGGAAGTGGCGGTGCGGTCCCCTACGGCACTGCGTAGGATCCTACGGTCTTGGCGTGCATCCGTGCGTCGCTGCTGTCCGGTCCCAGGTCGACGGGCACGTGCACCTTCCGCCGACCACTGGCGACAACATCGATGTACTGTGGAGACCTCACGCCCCACGTGTTGAGCAATTCGGCGGTACGTCCACCCGGTCTCCCGCATGCCCACTATACGCCCTCGCTCAAAGTCCGTCAACTGCACATACGGTTCACGTCCACGCTGTCGCGGCATGCTACTAGTGTTAAAGACTGCGATGGAGCTCCGTATGCCACGGCAAACTGGCTGACACTGACGGCGGCGGTGCACAAATGCTGCGCAGCTAGCGCCATTCGACGGCCAACACCGCGGTTCCTGGTGTGTCCGCTGTGCCGTGCGTGTGATCATTGCTTGTACAGCCCTCTCGCAGTGTCCGGAGCAAGTATGGTGGGTCTGACACACCGGTGTCAATGTGTTCTTTTTTCTATTTCCAGGAGTGTACGTGTGTTTTAATATGGGGTTTCGGTTTTGTTTTGTGGGTAACGCTCAGTTGGTCATCGTCTGCTGGGAGCAGATGATGTTGCTTCTCGTTCGAAGGAGAGCACGGGATGACCAACTTAGGTTTTCAATACCTGAACAGAGAGGTTTTCTCATCTTAGTCGAAGGCTGTTTCTGTGTGTGAGGTTGGTGACGGAGGGCTACCCCTCTGGTAGCTTCCGCTGCACGGGGAGCTAGGTAAACTCGAAAGAGAAAGCGGCACTCTTCGGTGAACGCTTGGTGAGTACGGATCGTAGCTCTAAGGGGGGGCTTCATGTGATAGGAAGCAGGTTGAGTTAGGAATTCGTTATGTTTAACTGTTGAAACATTTAAGTACTTCAGCTTAACTGAAGCGTGTGAAGCGAGTTATTTTTCCGAATGTACCATAATTATATTGCTTCAAATAGGCGATTTTTGGGTGATTGAGTTAAAAGTGTGGAAGTTACTTTGTGCATTTTGAACAACGATGAAGTAGAATTTCTAACGGTAAATCTGATTAGGAAAAGCTGGTTAGGATCACTTCAACGGTACGTGAGTATAATCCTGTGTCGAAGCGAGTATGATTTTTAATCTTATATGTTGTGGAAGTTGCTTTTGTCTTTGTGTGTCGATTTTGTGCCACGTGTCTGGTAATCAATGACCCTTCTGGTCCACCACGAAAGCTCTATAGGCTTTATTTTAACAGTTTGCTTGTTTAATTATCGTAATACGTTACAATTGATTCTACAGTCACTTGAAACATCACCTGCAATAATATTGTTAGATCCTGCTGCAGCTGCGATATGAAGTATAGGGAAATTAGAGTAAATTTTTCATAATCCGATTATTTCATATTTCACTCTGAAGACTTTCACTTTGTCGTTAGTGAACAGTTTGCTTTCAACTATGCCCACAGTTGTGGCGCTTTTCCTTTCTGTAGCATATACGGTGACAATTATTGAACTATACGAAAAAAAGCATATTAGTTACAAACTACGGCTTCCCCAAACTTAACATGTAAACGTCACTATAGATACTCGGATTTAGGTCGTGGCATGTTCGATATGCCTGCCATCATTGCCGATAATGTGGCGCAGACGAATAGAGAAATTCTGCATGACACGCTGAAGTGTCGGAAGATCGCGTGAATGGCTGTTTTCGGCTCAGAAATGGTTTTGAGGTTATTGCTGTACACTTTGTCTTTAATATAGCCCCACAGGAAGGAGTAGCATATGTTCAGATCCGGACATTATGGCGGCCGATCGAGTTTCATGCCGGTGGCCTCTGGGTACCCCAGAGTCAAAATGTGGTCCCCAAAGTGCTCCTCCAGGACATCAAACACTCTCCTCCTTCGATGGGGTCGTGGTCCGTCTTGTACCAACCACGTCTTGTCAAAATCTGGGTCACTTTGTATAATGAAGATGAAATCATCTTTCCAAACCTTCACGTACCGTCTGGCAGTCGCCATGCCATCATAGAATATCGCACCGATATTCCGTGACTGAACACTGCACACCGCACAGTCATCTGTTGAGGGTGAAGCGAAATGCGAATTCTCAGTCCACCAAATGCGCCAATGTTCCTTATTGAGGAACCCATCCAAATTGGGGGCTTCGTCGCTAAACCAAACCATGCATGCCCATATTAATTCCCATCATGCCCCGTGGCCAACCGTGCAGTTTGAACGTCCTAACAGAAACCGTTCAGAAGCTATGAGGATTTTATTTCGTATACTTCAACAACTGTCATCCTGTAAGTTACTTCCATTAACCTCACTACAGTCACTACGCATTCTGTGATTGTAAGTAATTATCTTGAAGGTTATTAACTTTTCCCCCTGATCCTACGTCAAATATACCAAGGATGTTAAAGTTGCCAGAGGTGGCCTTTTATTTGTTGTTTATCTATGGTTTGCCAACTTCCTTGCCACAGTGGTAACACCAGTTCCCGTCAGATCACCGAAGTTAAGCACTGTCGTGCTGAGTGACCATCCGGTCTGCCGAGCGCTGTTGGCATGCGGGGTGCACTCAGCCCTTGTGAGGCAAACTGAGCTCCTTGATTGAGAAGTAGCGGCTCCGTCCTCGGAAACTGACATACGGACGGGAGAGCGGAGTGCTGACCACATGGCACTCCATATTCACATCCAGTGACGTCTGTGGGCTGAGGATGACACGACGGCCAGTCGGTACCTTTTGGCCTTCATGGCCTGTTCGGGAGGAGTAGACTGATCTATGATTACCACGTTAATGCTGCCACAGGATGCCACTGTTTAATATTCATTTTATTGTGATAAATCAAACTCATTATAAATTTAGTTTTATTTAATATTCATAAGCTCACCCATCTGAATTGTAGAGGGTACATTTGTGCACATTTTATCGATGTGTACCTGAATTCATTAACATTGAAACACCTGTCAGCTATCTGCAACCAGATTTTACATATCGCTCACTATACCGCTTCCTGCAGACACAGTGAGGTAGCTACTGTCCCTGATGCAGCGGCGCACCCACGCATTCCGCTACCGCCGCATTTGCATCTGGTGCCAGTGGCGGTTGGGGGAAACAAACGCGCCACTGTCGCCCGCAGCCAGCGCCCCTGCTGGCAAATGCGAACCCGTGATGCCATTGCCACTGTGGCCTCGTCTGCTTACATTTTCTCTGTCACTCGCAAATTTTCTCGTGTTCGACCATCTCTGTGCTAGTGTGCATTCTGTTGTCAGTGAGAGGACTCTTGTAACACTTGTCATTATTCGGCGTGCGGTTGTAAGCCGACGTAATTTTTATGTATGTAGTGGTTGCCAATAAAGAGTATAGATACAGCACCAGAAGTGGGTAAAGACCTCTTGCAATTAGTCACCAGACCACCAGCGTCCTCTCACCCCTCTCAACAGGCAGGATTTACCTACGCAGACTATTAGAACAAATCGAAGTGAAGGTGATTATACCAGAGAAGCCATTCGGGTTTTGTCGACGACAATCTACTAAGCAGAAACACCTCAGAGATGTGGAGCCACGCTTAGATACTCCAGAACGTCAGCGTTTTTGGACGTTTACAGGGCGTTTGACAGCGAATAGCAGGACGGCCTCCCGTGTAATTTGCTTGTACAGGCGATCCCAGTGTCTCACATATGCCTCCTCCAAGGCAACCTCGCATTCCGTATGCAGGCCTTCAGTGGAGTCTACACAGTACAACATATGCGCAGTGATTACCACACTTGAGTCCACATTCGGGAGGTCGACAGGATCAAACCCACATCTGGATTTCCCTAACTCGCCTCAGGCAAATGCTGAAATGGTTACTTTGAAAGGGCATGGCCGACTTCCCTTCCCGTCCTTCCCGAATCTGGTGGGACCAATGACCTCACTGTTTGGCTCCCTCCTCCGAATCTGCCAACCAACGACGACATAGTCGTGGTGTACCTCAAGGGTCAGTTCTTGGCCTGATACTGTACACTCTATATGCAGCAGACACTCGAAAACTGATCATCTACAGGTCACGCAGTATTCAGATGACACCATGGTCCTTACGTGCAACATGCCATCACACCACACGCAATGTCGCCTCCCACATGTCTGCGATGACATCACCACCTGGTCCATAAAGCGCTGGGCTCAGCCTCAATGCCACCAAGACACAGTGCCTGCTTATCTCTTGTCATTCCGAACCTGTGATCCTGATGACATTATGCATCAGTGGCAGCACCATAGAGGAAAACTGCGGCTGCAGGTGCAGGTTCAGGTGAGATGAAGGCTGGAGTAGGTATCAGGAGATAAACAAACATGCATTATATACACTAGCGCCGAGAGCTGAATCAAATCATTGTTCAGACTAAAGGCAACAAAATATCCTATATGCTTGCCCAGTAGTCCCCTTGGGGAATGTACAAGCCAAGTACCTTCCTGGTGCAGATCCGGATTCATTGCTGGGGTAGAGACTGCAGGTCGTTATTGTCTCCTCCCACATACATACATACTTTAATCCTTGTTCCACAGACCATGAATATGATATTTCTTAACGATGTGGAATGTGTCACTTTAACATAAGTTTCTTTTACACAAAATAATTAATTAATTATTTTTTACAGTTACTACTCCATATCTAAGAATTCATCTATTGAGTAGGAGTCGTCATTCAGAAATTCTTTTAATTTACTTTTAAATGTTGGTTGGCTATCTGCCAGACTTTTAATACTATTTGGCAAATGACCAAAGATTTTTGTGTTAGAATAATTCACCCCCTTCTGTGCCAAAATGAGATATAATCCAGAATAGTGAAGATACTCCTTTCCTCTAGTGCTGTAGCTATGCACTTCGTTGCTATTTTTGGATTGGGATGGGTTATTAGTGACAAATTTTGTAAGTTAATATATGTATTGCGAAGGTACTGTGAATATCTCGAGTTGTGTAAATAAATGTCTGCAAGGTGATCTTGGGTGGGCTCCAGCTATTATTCTGATTCCACGCTTTTGTGCAATGAATATTTTCTCTCTTAGTGACGAGTAGCCCCAAAACATGATGCCATATGAAAGCAGTGAATGAAAATAGGCATAGTAGGCTAATTTATTGATATGTTTATCTCCAAAATTTGCAATAACCTTAATAGTATAAGTAGTTGAACCTAACCATTTCTTCCAATTATATTTCTCATCAATGCACACACCCAGAAATTTTGAGTATTCTGCCTTAGCAACAGACTTCTGTTCATAGTCTATAATTGTCAATGGTTTTGCGCCATTTACTGTGCAGAATTGTATAAACCGTGTTGTCTCAAAATTTAGTGAGAGTCCATTTGCAGAGAACCACTTAATAATTTTCTGAAATACATTATTTGCAGTTTCCTCAGCTGATTCTTACTTTGGGGTATGATTACTATATTCGTATCATCAGCAAAAAGAACTAGCTGGACCAATGACCTAAGCAGTTTAGTCCCATAAGCTCTTACCACAAATTTACAAAGAACTAGCTTTGCATCTTCATGAGTATAAAGTGGCAAGTCGTTAATATATATTAAGAATAATAAGGGACACAAGACTGAACCCTGTGGGACACCATTCTCAATGCCTCCCTAGTTAGAGGACTCTGCTGATTTTTGCAGACTATCTGTACTGTTAGTTTCAAATTTCTGCATTCTTCCAGTGAAGTATGAATTAAACCATTTGTTGACTGTCCCACTCTACCACAATACTTAAGCTTATCTAGAAGAATTTCATGATTCACAGAATCAAAAGCCTTTGACAGATCATAAAATATCACAATGGGTGATGTACAGTTATTCAACACACTTAATGTTTGATCAGTGAAAGCATATTTAGCATTTTCTGTTGAAAAGCCTTTCTGAAAATCAAATTGACATTTTGTTAGTACATCATTTTTACTTACTTGTTGCAAACAAGCTTTTAGTACTCTGTTGGAAATGCCATTAATTCTGTGTGAGCTTTTACTTTTGAGTGAATTTATTATTTTCCTAATTTCAGTAGTAGAGGTGGATTGAATTTAAATTATATCAACTTGTGTAGGTACTGCATCTTCCATATACTGCCTTGCATTTTCTAATGAATAGCTGGGTGCTATTTTCTCTACAACACTTAAAAAATGGTTATTAAAAATGTTTTCTACTTCTAACTTCCTGTTAACAAACTTTTCATTGTGTTTGATAGAAACACAGTCTTTCTGTGCTCTCAGTTGCCCTGTTTCCCTTTTAACAACATTCCAAATTGTTTTAATTTTCTTATCTGGTGTGATAATCTTGGACATACTGCACATACTTCTGAGCTTTTTAATAACTTCTCTTAATACAGTGCAGTAATTTTTATAATGTTTCACTGTTTTGGGATCATTACTTCTGTTAGCTATAAGATACAATTCCCTTTTCTGTTTATGAGATATTTTTATCCCTTTGGTAAGCTATGGCTTTTTACATGATTTCTTACAATTCTATTTCAATGTTTTCTAATGGAAACTGTTTTCAAATATACTCACAAAGGTATCATGAAATAGGTTAAATTTTAAATTAGCATCATGTTCCCTGTACACACTGTTGCGAGCTTTCCCTAAAATTTTGCATTGTTAAATCTTTAATTGAATGCAATATTTTGGAGGACTGTTTTGCATTACTGTATGGAGTTATATCATATGCTGTAAGTAGCTGTGCATCATGATCAGACACACCAATCTTAACAAGAAAAGGTTTTATTTGATTAAATTTATCTCGATCTATGAAAACACTATCTATCAGCGTGCTGCTTTCCTGTACCACCCGAGTAGGAAAATCAATAACTGATGTCAAATTGCAAGAACCAAATAATACTTCAAGGTCAAGCTTTCCATCAGTCTCTTACAGAAAATCTACATTGAAATCCCCACAAAGGAACAATCCAAGTTTTGCAAATGTAGTTGAAAATTTCTCAATGGTGATGTGTCGCACCCCAGCACAGTTTTGTGATGCAATAGGCACCCTGAAGGTTTTGGGGTGTCCACCTTTGTTGTTGGAGATGAGAGGGAGAAAGCTCTCTGAGGCGGAACTGGGTGTTTATTGGTTGCATTGGTAATATTTTAGGATTAATGGCAGGGAATGCTGAAGAGTTCAGTATTTATTTAAGTAATTCATTTATTATAACTTTGATAACTTATAAAAGAGGTGCCACTCCTAACCCCTTCTTTAACAAATGTTAAACTCAATTTATTCTTATCAACAGGCCACTTGCCTAAGCTTACAAGAGACAATTACTATCCCATAAATTGTTCTTGTTAATTACAAAACTACAAATGCTATCTATTCCTTGAGACAAAGACAGATAGTCTATGTTCAAAGCAATACCACAGAATAGATAATGATTACTTATCTTGCAATTGATGTGTGTGTCACCAGATCCGATCACTGACTTCTCGCTGACAATATTACTTTTGCATACTTCTGCTGCTGCTGCCTGGCATAGCTACACAGTTGCTCCTCAAAGCGGCCACTTGCTGGTCGATCATACTACTGCTCTCTCTGAATCCTCTCTCAGAATCTTTTGCTTACACACCGTTCTAAGTCGCAGCTGAACTAGAATACCTGTTCGAGATATTTCCATTAGCTGGCGCCTTCGACGCGTAAACACTCGATGTTACCACTTACGTATACTGGAAAGCTTTCTTTAGCGTCAGGGCTTGTGCCTCTTGGCGCAGTCTCAAACAGATCCACCACTTGTTTAATCCGTAATCCGACTTGTTACTTGATGTCCCTACTTAACGTAACTTCTGTTGATGTCTCACTGCTGTTCAAATAGAGTCTTAATGCGCGTGTATTGATCTTACGTATCTCATCTCTCTTCCCTTTACAAATATCCTCCACTATAGTTTCCTAATTCGTAAACTCTGATAAAGTTACAATTGTTCTTCTTTCATTTGATCTGACAAGTATTGCTTATTAAATTTTTCTTGGGAGTGGACAAATCTATACACAGCTACAGTAATAAAAGAGCTATTATTTAGTTTAAGCTCACATGCACATGCTTCCATATGTTGCTCCACACAAAATTTTTTAGTTTGCAAATTTTTCACACTTATGGCAAGTCGTCCTCTCTTCATAGTGCCTCTACTTACATGTGCTGAAAGCTTATATCCACCTACATTTACCATTTCCACACCTGTGACTATATGATGTTCAGACAGACATAGTACATCTGTTCCACCCTAATTTTCTTCGAAACAATCAAGAAGCTCAACTACTTTGTTTTTTAATCTCCTGAAATTCTTATGCAATATATTAACATAATTTTTCACTGTGCTTTTATGTGAATCTTGTGACATACTAACATTATTTTTCACTCTACTGTTATGAGAATCTTGTGATACTTTCACATCTCTAGTACCTGACCTGTCTGAACTTCTCATTAAGCTTAATTTCAATCAATGTAGGATGACTGGACACTGATCTTAGGCTAAAAAAGTACTCCCATGAGTTTCAGTGCCACAGCTTAAAGATTTTGCCATCATGCCAGCCAGTTTACCCTTCCCTTTCCTACTGAGATGCAGGCCATGTCTTGTGAAGCCTCCCTACCAATACCATAACAAAAGTTACTTTCAATCGTAACTGTTTTAACACACCACAGGTACCTAATATATCAATGATAATAGCAGTAAAATATATAAAATGTTTTAATATGATAACATAAAAAACAGCAATAATAAATTGTTTATATCGGCAGTTAGTACACCACTTTGACATAACATTCAAGAAATGACACTTCAGGGAAGTACAGAATTTGAAAACATTCATCCAAAAGTTCTATAACATGTATCTTGCAGTTAATTTAAGAACTATAATAGGGTATCAAGTCTGCACGATTTTGACAGCATTAAAGGGCTTTGGTGAGCAACAGTGTCACTGTTCAGTCAAAGCAATCCATGTGGGCATGTCTTTGAACAACGAATTGAAAAGTCTCCTCTGTTAAATTGACACTGTAATTTTTAGAGTTGTTTGTCATTTATGAGACTCTTAGTCTTCATGATTCTTTTTTCTCTAAAAGTAACATTTGGAAACTGATATATGTAAACAATTATTTAAATGAAAATGAATTTTAATATAATGTATCACATTTATAAAGTGGACTTTAAAGTATAAAATAATTTATCATGGTGTCATACAGACTTCTAGCCCTATACATATAGTGTGAAAACTTGTGATTTTGAATTTGTAACAGCTACAAAGATTTATAATGAAAAATGTGGCATGCATGCAATAGATAACAGTGAAGAGCTGAAGTACCACACATCAGTTAGTAAGTAGTGTAATATTAAAGGGGTGACCTATTTTTGTATCAATTATGTATTGTATGTGCCCCAAGTTTTTCATTTAAATTCTTACAGGTATTTTCACAATTATTGAAAATTGACAATTGCAAATTTTGAGGGTTATCTGTGCCAGGTTAGCAAACTTTATGGAGCCAAAGAAAAGTTATTTTATAGTTTGTAGTCTGATTTGAAAACTGGATATATTGAAAATTCATTTTTATTTAAATAATTATTTTCAGCATTTTAGTCGCATGTGTGTGAAATTTTTCAATCGTTTTCAACATTTTGATGAGATTACAACAGAGATATGTGTAAGTTCCAGGTTTATTTTAGTTTCTCTTCACCTGACTCAACCAATACATTATTTCCTCCTAGATACATCTCAACATCTCATGAAAAGACTGTGATGGTAAAAATTAGAAAGGTTCAAAGTCACATGCATATATACCAGCAATCTTTCTTCCTGTGAACCATAAACAGAAAAATGGGGAAATGGCAGTGGTACACAAAATAACTTCCACCCAAAATCAGACAAGAAAGCGAGTTAATACAACATTTCACCCAATCCTAAGCTCCATTTATAGCTCACTGGCAAGTTACTTTAAAATCAATTGCATAATTTGTACTGGATAGACAGTCAGCCAAGAAAGCGAAGTCCAACTCTTCTTTCGTCCCTCTCTGCTCAACTGTGTCTATCCGCTTGCATACCACCTGGAATGCATACCAATACCATCTGCATGACACACCAGTCGTGAAGAGCAGCAGACATGCCAGGGGTTAACAGCCTTTTTAACCGCCATCTCCAGGCCTGCCGAACAGAGTGGGGAGAAAGTGTGATAATATTGTATTGTTATCCAGTTCTAAGCTATGCTCAAGTTAATTTGAAATCAGTTGCGTAATTTGTTCTGAACAGGCAGAGAGCCATGAAAGCGACCTAATAAAAATGTGGTAAAATGTAAACATTTCTGATGAAATGTGTTTTTGGATGGGGTCATGACTGTTTCCTTTGAATCATACTTGCTACCTTGACTGAAACTCTTAAAAGAGAAATGTAGGAGTGAAGACAGGTTAGGTGGTAAGCTTGAGCGCTGTGAGTTGTGGATTGCCTGACTGTGCACCTCTGCTGACTGCGGCACAACGTGGCATTCCGCTCGACTCGAGCCGGTAATTGCCGATGGCCTGCGCCGGTAGTGGGGGTGAGGGCGGGGGCGGGGGCGGCCACGGCAAACAAGCGACGCGCGCGCAGCGAACCGTGAGCGGCGCGGAACGAGCAAACAGGCCGGCCGCTGGTTGCCGGCTGCTTGCTCTACCGTGCGCTGCCTCCGCCTCGCCGAGACGCCAGCCACCCGGCTGCGGGCCTGTGGCGTGGGCGGCCGACGGGCAGTTGTCTCCGGCAAACAGCCGCCGAGTACAGCAAACAGCCGACAGTGCCGCGTTGCGCCAGCTGTCAGCCGGCCGGGCGGTTCTGCCGCTCCGCGCTGCCTCAAAGTGGCGCACTGCCGCCGCGCTGTCTCCACACCCTGCTGTGACGTCACAGTGTGCCGCCTTCACCCCGTGACGTAACAGGCCACGCCCATTGCACTTCTACCCTGCGTCTGCAGCAATTGCTCGCTTTTATTTGATATCAACTCAAATTCTTCCGCCATTTAAAGTGTCAGCATGTGAGACATAAAAACAGATACCAGAAATAAACTCTTAAACATATTTTATTGTTTATAGCCATTGCAGGCTTCAAACGTTTTGTTCATCATCAGTTGACTGCAGTGTATTTACAGGACAACCAGTTATTCAGTTGTTGAATGCCGTAAATGCCATGGTGCCATAGACTGAAAGCATTTCAAAGTGATAAATTTTCAGGAAGGGTATGAAAACGGAGTGTAATTTCAATCTCTAAGATAATCACATAGCAGAAAAATCACATACATAATTTCTCAAGTCACATCCCATTTTCTACATTTTATATCCTCTCTACTTCGACCGTCATCAGTTATTTTGCTCCCCAAATAGCAAAACTCCTTTACTACTTTAAGTCTCTCATTTCTTAACCTAATTCCCTCAGCAGCACCCGACTTAATTCGACTACATTATCCTCGTTTTGCTTTTGTTGATGTTCATCTTATATCCTCCTTCCAAGACACTGTCCATTCCGTTCAACTGCTCTTCCAAGTCCTTTGCTGTCTCTGATAGAATTACGTCGTCGGCGAATCTGAAAATTTTTATTTCTTCTCCGTGGATTTTAATACCTACTCTGAAGAAGAGAAATTTGTTAACATCGAGTATAGATTTAAGTGTCAGGAAGTCGTTTCTGGTGTTGTGTGCTGTCCTTAGGTTAGTTAGGTTTAAGTAGTTCTAAGTTCTAGGGGACTGATGACCATAGATGTTAAGTCCCATAGTGCTCAGAGCCATTTGAAGTCGTTTCTGAAAGTTTTTGTATGGAGTGTAGCCATGGAAGTTTGGAGAAGAAGAGAATAGAAGCTTTCGGAATGTGGTGCTACAGAAGAAAGCTGAAGATTAGATTGGTAGATCACATAACTAATAGGGAGTTATTGAAGAGAATTGGGGAGAAGAGAAGTTTGTGGCACAACTTGACTAGAAGAAGGGATCGGTTGGTAAGAGATGTTCTGAGGCATCAAGGGATCACCAATTTAGTATTGGAGGGCAGTGTGGAGTGTAAAAATCGTGGAGGGAGACCTAGAAATGAATGCACTAAGCAGATTCAGAAGGATGAAGGCTGCAGTAGGTACTGGGAGATGAAGAAGCTTGCACAGCATAGATAGCATGGAGAGCTGCATCAAACCAGTCTCAGGACTGAAGACCACAACAACAACAACATCTCTTTTTCTCGACACGTATTAATCGTACAGGTATGAATGAGCTACTGTGAGAAATGACGTTGCATACCATCATTGCGCTAAAACTTACTATTTGCGGAAAAGTTTAACAAAAAAGTGACTTCTATCATAGGCAAATGGGCATCATGGATGCCCAGCTTCGTACTTGTATATTATGAAGAAGCCATCTTCATATATTCTTGTTACAAATTGCATTTTATGTGAAAGAAGCAGTATGTTTCCAGAGACAAGTCACAAACATATACACTATATGATCAAAAGTATCCGGATGCCTGGATGAAAATGACTTACAAGTTCGTGGCGCCCTCCATCGGTAATGCTGGAATTCAATATGCTGTTGGCCCAGCCTTAACCTTGATGACAGCTTCCACTCTCGCAGGCATACGTTCAATCAGGTGCTGGAAGGTTTGTTGGACAATGAAATCCAAGTTTTCTCACCTCTCGCTTAACTGTCATAATACTTGCAGTGGATCCTGATGCAGTTTGGAATTCCTATTTGATGGTCTGGATAGATGCCTGCCTATTACACATTACATGGTGATAGATGGGAACACATTGTGAACTCAGGAACACAATCGAACTTGATCCTTTTGGTGGTCCAGGTGCTATATTGTGATGAGGCGTAATGTTACATGGGTGCACTGACGTCCGAATCTTTGAACATTATACACTCACTGATCGATGTTATTGGGACACCGTAAACCCCTCCCCATGCACTTCTTTTGATGGGTTCATTCGATGCTGGCTTCATTTTTATTTATGACAATGCGCGGCCACATCGAACAGCGCAGAATGGACTGTCTTGCCCGTTTCTCCAACTTGAATTTCATCGTGGACATAGGGAGGTGTATTACAGCCCGTCGACATGCAACGAAGACGGCCCAGCAGTTGTCATCCGCGCTGGTGAGGGATTCGGACATCAGATCGCAAAAAATCGTTACGATCCTTGTGGTTAGCATCGGAGCACGTTGCAGAGTACACACTGCTGTCCCTGGTGATCAGATACCATACTAGCAACCATGACCCGCCTTTTGTAATGTCAAGGGGAATATCACTGAAATCTGGTTTCGCAGGACACAGCGGATCAGGTTGTTGAAAGGGGCCCACATCAGTTGCTGTTAGTTGCACAAACATACAAACTGTATTTTGCTTAAACACTTAATCACGCATGTCCTTAAAAGAAAACAGATACAATACGGCTGAAGGCCAGAACACAAGTTACACACAATTTATTAAAATTGCCTTAAGGAATACACACGGATGAAGACCTTACTTACATAATAGCAGAACTGGGGGCGTAAGGCCTGGATAACAAGAATTTCAGTAAGAAAATTTTAAAAGGTTTTAAACAAATGAACTTTCAAATTTTAATTTAAGATGGCTGAAGGCCTTATCTTAAAATATTTCACATTAAGTTCGGCTGAAGACCACATACTTAACATTAAAGCAAACTAAATTAATACATGGCTGAAGGCTTCACACAGTACTTGAGACTAAAGGAAAATCACAGTCCAAAACAACATAACAGTGGTGCTCAGAAGTGAAACTTCCTGGCAGATTAAAACTGTGTGCCCGACCGAGACTCGAACTCGGGACCTTTGCCTTTCGCGGGCAAGTGCTCTACCAACTGAGCTACCGAAGCACGACTCACGGAGAGGTACTGGCAGAAGTAGGGCTGTGTGTACCGGGCGTGAGTCGTGCTTCGGCAGCTCAGTTGGTAGAGCACTTGCCCGCGAAAGGCAAAGGTCCCGAGTTCGAGTCTCGGTCGGGCACACAGTTTTAATCTGCCAGGAAGTTTCAATTCAATAGTTAAACACCATATAGGAAGACAGCTGCAAAATTTTGCCGACTACAGCACACCATACATTGCTGCTTGTGGGAATGGCCCGGGAAGCAACAGCCGGCAAAGAACGAAGATATGTCACAGCAGTTGAGGTTTCATAACAGGTTAACTGATTACTCAACGCCAGTATCCAGGTTCGGTTGGGCGACGAACCTTGCAGCTCTCGCAGCTAGTGCCTCACAAATCCGACCGCGCTTGCACACTGCCAGCGGCACCAGCCTGACCTCACGTCTCGGAGACTTCCTTGCTGCTCTGTCGCTACCGATCGACTGCTTCACACACACGACCACACGGAAATATAGCGGTCACACCAAAGATGGTACAGCAGTACTAGTATCGATAATTACTGCTGCTGCCACTGACAAAGGCAAGTCAGCAACTCGTTATGGTAGTAACTAATAGAGCAATAAGATGCCACTCAATTGTGAGAAAATGCCAAAGGAGAAACGGCATCAATGCGAGTCGGCCACTGCTCAATCACAAATCGTGGTGATTGCAGTGTAATTACACTGAGGTACAAAAGTCATGGAATAACGATATGCACATGTATAGATGGCTGTAGTATGGTGTACACAAAGTACAAAAGGGCAAAGCACTAGCAAAGCTGTCTTTTGTACTGAGGTGATTCATGCGAAACATTTCCGACGTCATTATGGGTGCGCATAAGAAATTAACGGACTTTGAATGAAGAATGATATTTGGAGCTTGATGCATGGACCATTTTGTTTTGGAATTCGTTAGGGAGTTCCATATTATGAGATCCACATTGTCAAGAGTGTGCCAAGAACACCAGGCATTACCTGTCACCAAGGACAAGGAACTGGCCGACAGTGGTTGTGACTATTTGCCTCCTTCGTCTTCTGGTCCTCCCCTGGTGGTAGGCTTCAAGTCTTTTCCAAATAGGTGAGACTTGTAGACTGTATCTTGGGCTGGGCTAAGAGTCAGTGGCAGTTTAGAACTTCACCGACAGTTGAACTGCATATCATCTAGGACAGGCTGTTCCAGCACGTCGGCTCCGTTGTGAGCCGCGGAGCGCTCCCTGCTCCAGGGAGCCGCGTCGCTCGCTGTGACCATCCAAGTGGGCCGGCACGCCGGCACGTGGCACGGCTGGCTGAGGCGGGCGGCAAGGCAAGCGTTTTGATGTGCCAGCTGCGTCTTACAAGATCGACAACCTCATACTCTTAGCTGCTCAGACGGGGTGACATACGATGTTCAGGAAATAAATAAGAAACAACTGTTTTACAAGAAATTGCATACTAAATTTGTTGGGCTTCTGTAGCTTGACATTTTCTTTTCATTACAAGATCGGAAATAACAGGCGTCAAAGTGTTCGCAGCGTTAATGCGGAGGATGGTCTACATTGTTACACCCTGAAGAAACGAATGTTCCTTACTTTTTACTCTATTCGTTGCTGAGAAAAGCTGCTCACAACAATACGTAGATCCAAACATTCACATGATCTGAGCGGCATTGTTGTGAAGCTTTCTTTTTTTTTTTTTTTTTTTTTTGCTGTAATGAAAAATACCATCATGAAGTGACGATGACAAGTCATCGGGGGAAACTGAAAAAGGAGTGCTGAACACCTTAAGTTCCATTCCCAAACTAGTGAGGTCTCAGAATCGTGTTTCAAACGACGTGATGAGCTTCTTTAACTTTGCTTGGTGATCGCCGAAAGTAGTATCTTCACGTAGTTTTAAAGAAGCAAGACGACTGAAGATCGTTAAATGTCTTACTCATCTGCCTCTCAAATAAACGTAACTTTTCCATGAACGCTTTGATCAATAGTGTTTTCTCCGCTGTCATTCACCTGAAAATTATAAACGCGTTACAGAACACGAACTATATTGCATGGTTTGATACCCTCCGTATTACAGAACCGTTTTTAAACTTACGTCTCCTGGTATGTCGTTCTTAAGCCTGGCTACCAGTTCTCTGCGTGCAATGCCTTCTACCTGATCGTAGTGTGCCGCGTGAAGACGTGTATAATGTCGTAGTATATTGTACCTCTTCGCAGAATTAAATACTTTGTGTCATACAAGACACTGCGGACGACCATCCCTCTCAATGAATAGAAAGGTATCCTCCAATAGAGGTACAGGGCTCCCGCCCCTAGTCATAACTGTCATCGAACACGGATTATTGCGTCAGTTGGGGCCACATGCGGCCAGGGGGCAGTGTGTTCGCTTTCCCCCTCCACGCGGGCTCCGAGCTGCCGTAGTGAGCGCTCCGGAGCGCTCCAGCTCGCTGGAGCTCGGTTGGAACAGCCTGATCTAGGACGTACCATGTGTAATGAAGTGGAACTGATCCGTCCTGACTCAGCCGTCTAACTTTTGACATTTCCAGCATGCACCGTCGTGCGTGTGAGTCGAATTGGTTTGGCCAGACCAGCGAACAGGTGCACATCATACTGAAATCCGCCGGGATTTCAGAACTCTGATAGGGACGTTTCCTGTGTTCTGATAATCAGTACGCCAGTCCACGTAGTGTGCAAACTTTCCTGGATGCGTCAGAACATTACAGTTGCTTCAGCGGGTCGCTCCTTGCCCACAGTGAGCCTTTTTCTGTTCCCGCCGGAATCAAGAGACCGAGCGAGGTGGCGCAGTGGTTAGCACACTGGACTCGCAATCGGGAGGACGACGGTTCAATCCCGCGTCCGGCCATCCTGATTTAGGTTTTCCGTGATTTCCCTAGATCACTCCAGGCAAATGCCGGGATGGTTCCTTTGAAAGGGCACGGCCGACTTCCTTTCCCATCCTTCCCTAATCCGAGCTTGTCCTCCGTCTCTAAAGACCTCGTTGTCGACGGGACGTTAAACATCAATATCCTCCTCCTCCGGAATGAAGATGGAAGAGTAAAATACTGCTGACAGTGGCGTAGAGTTGTTAAACAAGATTTACAGCTCCCTGTTCTCCAGTGAACCATAGTTTGTGGTATACTTGCTCGTAGCTGATTCCATTTCAAAAGTGTTGATCCTCACAGTGGATTCATGTAAACAAACTGAGACTGCGTTGTAAAAGGGATTAATTCAGGCGAAAATTTGTATAGTTTCCACCCCAATGACTGCTTTGCCAAGAAAGCACCATCACTTTCCTGATTTGTGCTTCTCATTTTTTTGTGTACGATTTATTAGCTCGTTGTAGTTATTAAAGGATGAATAAAAACTTGTTTTAATTTCTGTAGACTTAAATACGCCACTGTTCTCATTCATACTCCCTCAGCTATTCACAGTTTTTGTTTTATTGTGCTGGTTCATTACTACACCAGCAATTCAAGGTTTAATATTATTAAATTAATTAATATGATTATTAATCTGCGATTTGGAAGTGACCGCAGACGTAGGCAACAAAAGTTTCATGAATAAATTCACTAATTCATATATAAAAAATAAGGATGTAGCTCACAAAAAATGGTTCAAACGGCTCTGAGCACTATGGGACTTAACATCTGTGGTCATCAGTCCCCTAGAACTTAGAACTACTTAAACCTAACTAACCTAAGGACATCACACACATCTATGCCCGAGGCAGGATTCGAACCTGCGACCGTAAGCGGTCGCGCGGTTCCGGACTGAGCGCCTAGAACCGCTAGACCACCGCGGCCGGCGATGTAGCTCACGATTTGAAGGTTACTGAGAAAATAATACTTTTCTTTACGTAAAGATAATAACGTTTAGCATCACTCATACATATATTTATGATTAAAAACAGGCACACTGAGTGAAATAACCACAGAAATCAATGTAGCCGTTACGACACTGCGGTAAAATTTGGCGTTAGCGGGCTATGACAGCATACGACAGATGCTGTTTGCTAACAGAACATCGCCTGTAGTGCCTGGCTTGGGCTCGTGGCCATATCGGTTCGACCATAGATGAATGGAAAATCCTGGCCTGGTCAGATGAGTCCTTATTTCAGTTGGTAAGAGCTGGTGGTAGGGCTGGCGTGTGCTGCAGACATTACGTAGCCATGGACCCAAGTTGACAATAAGGCTATTGATAAAACTTCGATATATCGATATTTTTTCGAGAATATACATACAATATTGGCGATATCGCCTTTCGCGATATGTCGATATCTAAATGGCAATATCTAGTGCCGATATTTATATTTTGTATTATACTTTTTACGCAATTTTTGGTAAATACTTGGTTCAAATGGCTCTGAGCACTACGGGACTTAACTTCTGAGGTCATCAGTCTCCGAGAACTTAGAACTACTTAAACCTAACTAACCTAAGGACATCACACACATCCATGCCCGAGGCAGGATTCGAACCTGCGACCGTAGCGGTCGCGCGGTTCCAGACTGTAGCGCGTAGAACTGCTCGGCCACTCCGGCCGGCCGAAAATACTTGAGACACTTGTTTTGAAGGTGTAGTAGAACTTAATTTTACTTCCACTGTGCGAAGGAGTCTTATTACTTTTCGAGTATTCATAACGACCAGTCTTCCTCTCTGACTGTGAGAAGCATGTATAGATGGCACTGCGGAATGGCGGTGAGAATGGAGTAACAAGAGATCCTACTTGTAGATATAGCACACCAGTTGCGTAAAAATGAGGAACAAAAATCTAAATGACAAGAGTGGTATTTGTGATAGGTACAGACGTGTGAGGAAGAAATGCTGACGTAATCGGCACTCGGCGCTACCAACAGAAACTGCAACGGATAGCTTGGCCACGCAATTTTGACACTGTTGAAAAAAAAAATAATTTAAAAACAGACCGATAGGACACCTTTTATTGTGTTTTCATCTTTACAATTCTTGCCTGAGGAGGATACGCTAACTGCTAGCTTGTTGATGTATAGAATATATAATAATAAATCAATGCTTAAAGATGCAGCTCTAAAATTGCCAGTATATTTACAGTTCCTGAAGGTGGCAGGGGTAAAATACAGGGAGCGAAAGGCTATTTACAATTTGTACAGAAACCAGATGGCAGTTATAAGAGTCGAGGGACATGAAAGGGAAGCAGTGGTTGGGAAGGGAGTGAGGCAGGGTTGTAGCCTCTCCCCGATGCTATTCAATCTGTATATTGAGCAAGCAGTAAACGAAACAAAAGAAAAATTCGGAATAGGTATTAAAATCCATGGAGAACAAATAAAAACTTTGAGGTTCGCCGATGACATTGTAATTCTGTCAGAGACAGCAAAGGACTTGGAAGAGCAGTTGAGCGGAATGGACAGTGTCTTGAAAGGAGGATATAAGATGAACATAAACAAAAGCAAAACGATGATAATGGAATGCAGTCGAATTAAGTCGGGTGATGCTGAGGGAATTAGATTAGGAAATGAGATGCTTAAAGTAGTAAAGGAGTTTTGCTATTTGGGGAGCAAAATAACTGATGATGGTCGAAGTAGAGAGGGTACAAAATGTTGACTGGCAATGGCAAGGACAGCGTTTCTGTAGAAGAGAAATTTGTTAACATCGAGTATAGGTTTAAGTGTCCTGAAAGTATTTGTATGGAGTGTAGCCATGTATGGAAGTGAAAGGTGGACGATAAATAGTTTAGACAAAAAGAGAATAGAAGCTTTCGAAATGTGGTGCTACAGAAGAATGCTGAAGATTAGATGGGTAGATCACATAACTAATGAAGAGGTATTGAATAGAATTGGGGAGAAGAGGAGTTTGTGGCACAACTTGACTAGAAGGAGGGACCAGTTGGTAGGACATGTTCTGAGGCATCAAGGGATCACCAATTTAGTATTGGAGGGCAGTGTGGAGGGTAAAAATCGTAGATGGAAACCAAGGCATGAATAGACTAAACAGATTCAGAAGAATGTAGGTTGCAGTAGGTACTGGGAGATGAAGAATCTTGCACAGGATAGGCTAGCATGGAGAGGTGCATCAAACCAGTCTAAGGACTGAAGACCACAACGACAACAACATTTACAATGTGCAGACGATATTTTTTTGGGTTTGTACGTCGATATTCTTTCCGTTTATATATAGATATATCGATAATTTTTTTGGTAGTTCGAGGGTTAATTATGACATTTTTTAAATAGCGATACATCGGAGTCCTGAGATTTTCAAAAAGATCAACACTCGTAGTTGACAAAAAGCGCTGTGAAAGCTGGTAGTGGCTCTATAATGTGTGGGCTTTGTTTACATGGAATGGACTGGGTCTTCTGATCCAACTGGACCTCTGATTGACTGAAAATGTTTATGTTCTGCTACATGGAAGAGTATTTGCAGCCCTTCATGGGATTCATGTTATGGTTGACAATGCGCCATGGCACTGGTCCAGGATTCTTCGCATTTGGTTTGTACATTCTGGACAACTCAGGTGAATGAGTTGACCACCAATCCCACTGAACATTTAAGGGCTACAATCGAGAGGTCACTTCGTGCACAAAATGCTTCACTGGTGACACTTTCGCAATTATAGACGACTATAGAGGCTATAGAGGCAGCTAGGTTCAATATTTTTCTGGGTACTTCCAACTCCTTGTTGAGTCTACACCTCGCCGAGTTGCTGCGCTATGCTGCGCAAAAGGAGGTCCGACATGATGGTAGGAGGTATCCCATGACTTCCGTCATCTTAGTGTACAGTCTTTCAATAGAAGTTTCATTTCTGTTCATCTCATTGCGTATTTCTTTCTGATACCTTGTGTACTATACTGTATCAATTTTTTCTTTGCATGATCCAATTTTCGTCGAGCTGAGTTACTTGGCAGTGGCAGGTCACAGGAGAGTTACTTCCGTCCATAAGTTTTGCATACCAGTGTTGTGTTGTGCAGTTTTGAGTGCAATACAGTGGCTGGAAACATTGGACGAAGTATTAAGCGGAGCTGAATAGTTAGGCTGCCTCGCAAAATAAGAAAACAAAGAGTGGCCGGTTGTTTTGCCGCGCGGGAGAAAACTGGCGACCGCGAGAAATTTTGTGCGGCGCAGCACCTGGCCCGGGTATTAGCTAATGGCGGCGGTGCGGGGCAGCCACTCCTGCGAGAGCGGCTCAGGGCGTGCGGTAGGTAATGAGGGCGGCACCTTACAGCGGCGTCCGGCCACTCTGCCGCCGACTAATCCCGTGTCTGCGCGAGGGAAGGCGCGCGCGGCGCACAATTCCATTGAGAGGCTATTAGGGGTCGGCCGGCTGGCCAGTGTCCACAGCCGGAGCCGGGCGCTAATGCTAAACAAGGCCGCCTCCCCAGCAGGGGACACACAGAGAGTGTTTGTTGTAGGAGACAGAGAGAGGCGGTCCGGTCTGCGGCACACTCGGGAAACCACTCTGCCGCTGGTGATGCGGCGGACGCTGTGAGCGTTTAAATTGGGGAGACTCCACCCGGCCAACTCGAGGGCAGGTCGCCGGTAGCAGGTAGCCACAGGAGATCCTTATCGCCGGCCCAGCAACGGCGTGAGCTGCTCTGCCTCGACGGTAGGGTCGGGCGTGCAGACGTGGCAGCGAAACTTTCGTACAGACCCCCAGCTGCCAAGTAGAGTGGATTTACGGCAGAGAGACACGAGTAGCGCGCTATGGGCGCCAATAACTGCATAACCCCACTACCGCATACCTCCGGAACTGTCACACAACATGATCACAGTTACCCATAACTACTTTAAGCAGGTGATAAACATTGTATTAAGTCCTTATAATGCCAACATACAGAGGAAAACCTACAAGAAGCTGAAACAGGCGACGAAGTGGTAGTAGCAAGTGTTCTTGTCCAAAACCTGTCATTATTAGTAAATTCTTGGTACCTCTTGGCGTTTGTGGCATTATTTATTTATACTTGCTTAGAATCTCAAAACCGGCCGGTGTGACCGAGCGGTTCTAGGCGCTTCAGTCCGGAACCGCGCGACCGCTACAGTCGTAGGTTCGGCTCCTGCTTCGGGCATGGATGTGTGCGATGTCCTTAGGTTAGCTAGGTTGAAGTAGTTCTAAGTTCTACGGGACTGATGATCTCAGCTGTTAAGTCCCATAGTGCTCAAAGCCATTTCAACCAGAATCTCAAAAACACCACATAGAATCCACGTATTTCCACATAGCTACAGGAAGTCGTACACAACTGTGGTTAAACTTTCGATCCTGATTTGTAATGTAGCTCAAGCATTTACAATGACTGAAGAAATGCCTACGCGTTATAAACTAAAGCTCTCCATCAAATTTCTTTGTATGCATGCTATGGCTAATCCCAGCAACTACGGTAGGGTTTTTGATACTCTTTTCACGACCAAACTGACAGACTCATAAGGAATGTTTGTGTATACAGGGTGGTCCATTGGTCTTGACTGGGCCAAATATCTCACGAAATAAGCGTCAAACGAACATACTACAAAGAACGAAACTTATCTAGCTGAAGAGGAAACCAGATGGCGCTATGGTTGGCATGCTCGATGGCACTGCCATAGGTCAAACGGATACCAACTGCGATTTTTAAAATAGGAACCCCCATTTTTTATACCATATTCGTGTAGTACGTAAAGAAATATGAATGTTTTAGTTGGTCCACTCTTTTCACTTTGTGGTAGATGGCGCTGTAATAGTAACAAACGTGTAAGTACGTGGTATCACGTAACATTTCGCCAGTGCGGACGGTGTTTGCTTCGTAATACATTACCCGTGTTAAAATGGACCGTTTACCAGTTGCGGAAAAGGTCGATATCGTGTTATTGTATGGTTATTGTGATCAAAATGCCCAACGGGCATGTGCTATGTATGCTGCTCGGTATCCTGGACAACATCATTCAAGTGTCCGGACCATTCTCCGGATAGTTACGTTATTTAAGGAAACAGGAAGTGTTCAGCCACACGTGAAACGTCAACCACGACCTGCAACAAATGATGATGTCCAATTTAGCTGCTGTCGCGGCTAATCCGCACATCAGTAGCAGACAAACTGAGCGAGAATCGGCAATCTCAAAAACGTCGGTGTTGAGAATGCTATATCAACATCGATTGCACCCATACTATATTTCTGTGCACCAAGAATTGCATGGCAACGACTTTGAAGGTCGTGTACAGTTCTGCCACTGGGCACAAGAGAAATTACGGGACGATGACAGATTTTTTGCACGCGTTCTATTTAGCGACGAAGTGTCATTTACCAACAGCGGTAACGTAAACCGGCGTAATATGCACTATTGGGCAACGGAAAATCCACGATGGCTGCGAGAAGTGGAACATCAGCGACCTTGGCGGGTTAATGTATGGGGCGGCATTATGGGAGGAAGGATAATTGGCTCCCATTTTATCGATGGCAATCTAAATCGTGCAGTACATGCCGATTTCCTACGTATTGTTCTACCGATGTTACTACAAGATGTTTCACTGCATGACAGAATGATGATGTACTTCCAACATGATGGATGTCCGGCACATAGAACGCGTGCCGTTAAAGCGCTATTGAATAGCATATTTCATAACAAGTGGATTCGTCGTCGAAGCACCATACCATGGCCCGCACGTTCACCGGATCTGACGTCCCCGGATTTCTTTCTGCGGGGAAAGTTGAAGGATATTTGCCATCGTGATCCACCGACAACGCCTGACGACATGCGTCAGCGCATTGTCAATGCATGTGCGAACGATTACGGAAGGCGAACTACTCGCTGTTGAGAGGAATGTCGTTACACGTATTGCCAAATGCATTGAGGTTGACGGCCCTCACTTTGAGCATTTATTGCATTAATGTGGTATTTACAGGTAATCACGCTGTAACAGCATGCGTTCTCAGAAATGATAAGTTCAGGAAAATACATGCATCGCATTGGAACAACCGAAATAAAATGTTCAAACGTACCTACGTTCTGTATTTGAATTTAAAAAACCTACCTGTTACCAACTGTTCGTCTAAAATTGTGAGCCATATGTTTGTGACTATTACAGCGCCATCTACCACAAAGTGAAAAGAGTGATCCAACTAAAACATTCATATTTCTTTACATACCACATGAATATGTAAAAAAAATGGGGATTCCTATTTACAAAAACGCAGTTGATATCCGATTGACCTATGGCAGCGCCATCTAGCGGGACAACCATAGCGCCATCTGGTTTCCCAATTCAAGCTAGACGAGTTTCGTTCTTTGTAGTTTTTTCGTTTGACGCTTATTTCGTGAGATATTTGGCCCGGTCACGATCAATGGACCATACTGTATAACAAATGGTTAGGATAGACGTGCTGGCGTAAGCTGTCACCAGCACACAGGTCAGCAAAGACGTAGCGCGAAGATCGATTGTAGGCGCTTGATCTAGCACGCCAAAGACATGCTCGCAAGCAAAATGCTGCCTACGCCCTCGCGACCGCAACTACTTAGGCCGCCGCCGATGACCGCAGGGTCGCACTAGCCTCAGTCACTCAGTCACTGACGCACCAACTCGCACTCCAGTTGACGTCTGTCATTCATCGCAGGGTTGGCTTAAGCTACGACAGTGCATAGCGACCAGAGTAGTGTTCATAGTGGGACTTGTACTCCACCAGTAGTGAGGCTAATGTGGACTACTACAGAAGAGCTTGTACCACAACACATGGACTCTGTTGAAGATAAGTAGCTTCCTGTACTAGTAAATAAAGAACCCTGTTAATATGCGTGTGCAGTGGTCTTGCAGGAAGAGGATACTGGCCACCCATAACATCCTCTCCCTTGGTTCTCATGACATAAGACGCTACAGTGGCGATGAGGATATTACAATGAAAGTGTAATAGATGTGTATCGAAATAATCAGCAACTAGCTGCCCAAAAGAAGTTTTTAATCAATTTCAGGCACTTAGTGGCCTTCTTCAGAAGATTGTAACAATCGCATTATTTGCGAGAGTCAACAATAAGAAGCACGCAGCATATTGCTCTGGTCATGTTGTTCATAGTGCCTGCACAAAAATAAAGTAGTCAAACAGCAAATACGGACATCGTGCCAGAACTAGTTGCGAGAATCATCCGGTCAGCGAACCTCTCTTGTAAAAAGTGCATTGTTGCGAATGAAGTTGACAGGCTGCGAAATCTTGTTGAAACCAAACCTGTTCAGCACCCTCACGGTTCAGTTCAGGCCCAAAAAACTCTTTTAACATATTTTGGTAGCTTTCGCTGTACACTGTTAATACGTTTCTAGCGTGATATTCGAAGACGTACGGTGCTATTACGCCCTTAGCACAAATGCCACACAACTCAATTACTTTTAGACGCAATGGCTTGTCGGGTGTTTTCTCTGCTCCAAATGATACAATTTTGCTTTCTCACAAAACCATTCAACAGGAAATGTGCCTCATCAGTGAACATTATTTTCTTGATAATATTGCTGTCCGTTTTGTTTCGCAAGCATCCATCCGCTTGGCACTTTTGTGACCGTTTGGCGTCAATTCCTGTGTCACTTGTATTTTACAGTCCCAAGGATAGAGATCTTCATTCAGAATTTGTCACATGCTGGTTCTGAGAATATCCGGCTGTTGTGAAGTCGGTGAATATACACTCCTGGAAGTGGAAAAAAGAACACATTGACACCGGTGTGTCAGACCCACCATACTTGCTCCGGACACTGCGAGAGGGCTGTACAAGCAATGATCACACGCACGGCACAGCGGACACACCAGGAACCGCGGTGTTGGCCGTCGAATGGCGCTAGCTGCGCAGCATTTGTGCACCGCCGCCGTCAGTGTCAGCCAGTTTGCCGTGGCATACGGAGCTCCATCGCAGTCTTTAACACAGGTAGCATGCCGCGACAGCGTGGACGTGAACCGTATGTGCAGTTGACGGACTTTGAGCGAGGGCGTATAGTGGGCATGCGGGAGGCCGGGTGGACGTACCGCCGAATTGCTCAACACGTGGGGCGTGAGGTCTCCACAGTACATCGATGTTGTCGCCAGCGGTCGGCGGAAGGTGCACGTGCCCGTCGACCTGGGACCGGACCGCAGCGACGCACGGATGCACGCCAAGACCGTAGAATCCTACGCAGTGCCGTAGGGGACCGCACCGCCACTTCCCAGCAAATTAGGGACACTGTTGCTCCTGGGGTATCGGCGAGGACCATTCGCAACCGTCTCCATGAAGCTGGGCTACGGTCCCGCACACCGTTAGGCCGTCTTCCGCTCACGCCCCAACATCGTGCAGCCCGCCTCCAGTGGTGTCGCGACAGGCGTGAATGGAGGGACGAATGGAGACGTGTCGTCTTCAGCGATGAGAGTCGCTTCTGCCTTGGTGCCAATGATGGTCGTATGCGTGTTTGGCGCCGTGCAGGTGAACGCCACAATCAGGACTGCATACGACCGAGGCACACAGGGCCAACACCCGGCATCATGGTGTGGGGAGCGATCTCCTACACTGGCCGTACACCACTGGTGATCGTCGAGGGGACACTGAATAGTGCACGGTACATCCAAACCGTCATCGAACCCATCGTTCTACCATTCCTAGACCGGCAAGGGAACTTGCTGTTCCAACAGGACAATGCACGTCCGCATGTATCCCGTGCCACCCAACGTGCTCTAGAAGGTGTAAGTCAACTATCCTGGCCAGCAAGATCTCCGGATCTGTCCCCCATTGAGCATGTTTGGGACTGGATGAAGCGTCGTCTCACGCGGTCTGCACGTCCAGCACGAACGCTGGTCCAACTGAGGCGCCAGGTGGAAATGGCATGGCAAGCCGTTCCACAGGACTACATCCAGCATCTCTACGATCGTCTCCACGGGAGAATAGCAGCCTGCATTGCTGCGAAAGGTGGATATACACTGTACTAGTGCCGACATTGTGCATGCTCTGTTGCCTGTGTCTATGTGCCTGTGGTTCTGTCAGAGTGATCATGTGATGTATCTGACCCCAGGAATGTGTCAATAAAGTTTCCCCTTCCTGGGACAATGAATTCACGGTGTTCTTATTTCAATTTCCAGGAGTACAGCAACATTAGGACTCACGATGGCAATGTTCCCTGCAGGGCACCACGCGTGTTCAGTGCCCACAACCGAACTGGTTGCCACAAATTTGCTTGCTCAATATACAGACTGAATAACATCGGGGATAGGCTACAACCCTGTCTCACTCCCTTCCCAACCACTGCTTCCCTTTCATACCCCTCCACTCGTATGACTGCCATCTGCTTTCTGTACAAATTGTAAATAGCCTTTCGCTCCCTGTATTTTACCCCTGACACCTTCAGAATTTGAAAGAGAGTATTCCAATCAACATCGTCAAAAGCTTTCTCTAAGTCTACAAATGCTAGAAACGTTGGTTTGCCTTTTCTGAATCTTTCTTCTATGATAAATCGTAGGGTCAGTATTGCCTCACGTGTTCCAACATTTCTACGGAATCCAAACTGATCTTCCCCGAGGTCCCCTTCTATCAGTTTTTCCATTCGTCTGTAAAGAATTCGCGTTAGTAGAAGAGAATAGAAGCTTTCGAAATGTGGTGTTACAGAAGAATGCTGAAGATTAGATGGGTAGATCACATAACTAATGAGGAGGTATTGAATAGAATTGGGGAGAAGAGGAGCTTGTGGCACAACTTGACTAGAAGAAGGGATCGGTTGGTAGGACATGTTCTGAGACATCGAGGGATCACCAATTTAGTATTGGAGGACAGCGTGGAGGGTAAAAATCGTAGAGGGAGACCAAGAGATGAATACACTAAGGAGATTCAGAAGGATGTAGGCTGCAGTAGGTACTGGGAGATGAAGAAGCTTGCACAGGATAGAGTAGCATGGAGAGCTGCATCAAACCAGTGTCAGGACTGAAGACCACAACAACAACACAGTCGATTCATTCAGTGCATTACGTCGATCAAATATGCCATGGAGTTTGCAAACAGCTTCTGCCCAATACTCACCACATTGTTAATAACTTTTCACTGTGACGATAATGTTGTTCCGTCGTTAAAATGAAAATGGTGCAACATTCAGTACTGACAACTTACTAGAACAGAAATGGCGGGCATTTCTGCGTTCTCTATGGGACTCTTTTCACTACGTGTCCCGAGGAAATTATTAACTTCATTCAGCACACACTTTCAATTAATGTTTTCAACGTAGTATCCAGAATTACATAAAGAATTTCCCATCCCGCAGCTGTGTCTATCGTTTTTTATTTTTTGCCTTCGTAACAAGGCAAATGCTGGAACTGCATTCCAAATATTCACAACTGTGACGTTCTTCACATTTACCCAAGTACTGAATGGCATGATATTTGGCTGCGAAGAAATGGAGCTCTGTAGTCGGTCGCTGACATCTACCTGTTGTAAAATTATGGAACATTTTCACGTTCGGCAATATTTGGGAAGCAATTACCAGTTCCAGCATTTGCCTTGCAACCAAGGACAAGAAAACTGAAAACGTTAGCCAGAACTACGGTTTGGGAACAATTTTAACTTAATTCTAGGCAATACGTTGCAAATATTAACTGGAAGGTATAATATATGTGTGTGCGTAGAATGAAGTTTATAACTTCCTCTGGACATGCAGTCGGTCGCTGACCTGTTGTAAAATTATGGAATATTTTCTATGGTCAGGCATTTAAAACGGTGCTGGAGAACGAAAATCTCCCCTATTCCGCAAACAGACCTCTCGCTAAATACAACTTGCTCTGTTGGTCCATAAAACACACAGCTGCGAAGACAGAGGTGCCCAGATAGATACGGTATTGGTTTACTTCTGGAATTCATTCAGTACAGTGTAGTGAAAATAAAATGAGTTTGAGGAGTATCATACGAAATTTGTGTCTGCATTCAGAAATTTGTAAGAGCCAGAACTCAATATGTTATTCTTAACAGAATGAAAACGACAGTTGATAAGATACTTAATCGAGTATCCAAGAACTTGTTATAGGGTCGTTACAGTTTACAATATAGATAAATGACCACTTGGATTACGTCGGAAGCTGTATAAGGATCTATGCAGATGATGGTGTTGTCTGTAGGAAGGTTGCAACGGCAAAACAGTGGAGCAAAATGTAAATAGACAAGCAGGGGATCGATTGCTGGTGGAGGGAATGGCGGATGACCCTGAAAGTAACTAAATGTGACATGCTTCCCGTGAATAGGTGAAGAGAACCGTTACTGTTCCATTAAGCTGTTGGTAGTAAAACACTGGAGACAGTAAAAAACGTAAAATGCCTGGGAGTAATCATTCTGAGCAACCACAGCCGAATGACCACCTGAAACTAATTGTAGGAAAGATAGATGCCAGTCTGAGTAACACTGCAAGAATGTAGGTTTCTTGAAATTACTGCAACCAGTCGCCTTTTGTTTTGTCCTTGCATTTTTATTATGCCACTGTCAGTTTCGTGCTTCCTACCAATTCATCGTGAGATGGTACTTATTTAATTGTTGTCTGCAGCAATGTGGGAGTCTTGTAGCTGTGGTAAGATGCCTAAACGAAACACGTAAATACTGAGTGCGGCGAGAATTATTCCAGTTATGAGACAGATTTTGTTGTCCTACTTACAGTTATTAGCATAGATTTTGTTGCGTTACTTATAGTTATATATCATAACGTGAATAATTCTCGCCGCACTCAGTACTTAGATGCTACGTTTCCACATCTTACCACAGCTACACGACTCCCACTGCTGCAGACAACCAACAAATATGTACCAACTGATGATGAATGGCTAGGCGGTTCGAAACTAGTAATGGAATAATAAAAATTCAAGAACGAAACAAAAGGCGCCTGACTGCAGTAATTTCAAGAAAACTTTACTGATCACAGTCGCAGTGATCCTCATGCGTGATGGACAAACGTTTTACTGCAAGAATCTTACGAAAAGGTAGCTCATTCACGACGATAGTGACTTACAAAACACTTGTTCGACCGATTCTTGAGTACTGTTCGTGAGTATGAGCTCCTTTATTAACGGAACAGGTATGGGTCAGCGTTGTAGAGGCAAACGCTCGTGGCAACCGCACCAAGAGAGGCGTCGTGTATCACGGGAAAGGAGAACAACGTATTACTTCCTGCCACATGTATGTTGCAAAATTACCACGACGGAAAAAATTAAAGAAATTGGAGGACATCCAGAAGTTTATCGACTGTGCCGTGGTAAAAACTGCTGTTTTGAAGAGCGCGCCGCAGCGCGTAGTGTGAAGCAGTCCCTCTCCGTTTCTGGCGGTGGCGCCGCTGTGGCAGTCGCAGCTTTGGTGTCTCCCTTTGGTGGAAAAGGGGAAAGGTTGCCTATTCGCGTGCATTTAAGGGGCGCTATGAGCTCGCCAGTGAGTCAGTCTGGGTCAGTCTCTCGTCCCCAGCTTGCTAGTCTTTCTCTCGTCCGCATTTGTTAGGCAGTTAGTGTCTGTCTGTCGTTCGGAGTGCTAGTATATCTTTCGTTCGGATCAACCTTTAAAGCCGGCAAAATGAGCCTCTTTCCACTCCGCCAGTAAGAGAACTCAGCGAGTGGTCGCCCGGTCGGGACTTGGTTCCTGCATCTGAGTCTGTGCGTTAGGCCGCCAGTCTGCTCGAGTTTGCTCAGGCAATCGTCACTGGCGGTTGGATCGATCGGTTGGTCGGTCGCGCACTGAGACACAAGATGACTTGTCCGTCTTGAGTGTCGGCGCATGTGAGGTTGCCACGTGAGTCCAGTGGGTTGCGCTCTATAGCAAGGGGTAGTGGCTTCGCGGTCGACACGAGAGCAGCAGGAGTCAACACACAACATCAGTTTGGCCGGTGCGAGCTGCGATGCCGTGAGACGAAAGAGCGGCGCGCCTTCCTGCGTCCGTTGAAGCGGCTGGCAGCGGACGGCTACGGAGAGCGATTTGGGGGTGCTGCGCCAGGTCTTCTCGAGAAATCGCAGTTTATTAGAAGTTAAGTGATTGGTGATATGTTGTTTGATTTACTCTTGTTAAGTTCTACTTGTTTTCTTGGTGATGTCACCAGCCGTTTTGCTTTGGGGTCGTCCCACCATTCTTCTCCGTTTGCCCACCCGCGGGAAAGTGGTTGTTTATAAATTGGGAGGTCCGTTTTTCCCTTGTGCAGTAGGGGCGGGTTAGAGCAACCTGCGGTTCGGGTTGTTCGGTAATCTCCCTATCAATCTACCGTACATTAGTAGCTGCCCGTGTCATGTTTGTCGGATTTGGTGTGTTAACGAATTTATTGCTTGGAGTGTAACGGCCTAATGCATGAAATATGTTTTGATCTTTGGAAACTTTGATATTGTTGCCTATGATCTTGAGAGGCGGTATCTGTGTACTGCAGAGCATCTTAACTATTGTTTGGCCAACCTTGTAGAATTTTATATAAGATTGCATTTCATGGGCTTTTATTTAAATGATCATTTTAGTATATAAAGTTGCCACCCTTTCATCGTAAGACTTTTCTTAGAAGTTAAAATTAAGTTGCACCTTTGGTGGCAAGGTTAATATTTTAATTGTTAGTGTTTTGTACCATTTCCATCCGTCCTATGTGGGGTGCATAGTTTTTGTGCTTGTGTAAATTGTTAAAACTCTTAGTTTAAAGTTACCTGGTGTGTTGCAGATTTGCACCAGTGTAGTCTTTCAGAGGCTGTTGTGAGCGGTCGTACCTACGGCCGTGTCAAAAGGGAATGGCAAGGTTCTCTGCCCGAAAGCTCATACAGTCAAAACTTGTTTCTTTCTGCCTCTGAATAAATTGTAACTTTGATATTTAGAGGTTGCTTTCTGATTATAGTTTTAAATCCGTTTCTTTTAAAAAATGCTTTTAGGCACCATTAAAGTGAATAAAATTCCCATTTGTTAACAAGAATTTGGTTATGATTTCACCAGTTACTCCCTGGCAACTACTTCCATGCTTACATAGTGTGATTAAGTGTGTTATGGTCTTGATGAATCGCTAGTAAATAAAATAAATTCTTAAGAATATTCTTTGAAATTAAATCACGGTTCATCGACAGTCGTTCTTTCGCCAGTGCAAGAAAGAAGAAGGTATATGAGAGTGGTGCCAGAGGTTACCTCCGACGCATACCTTAAAGTTGCTTGAGGAGTATACACGTAGATGTAGGACATTCTTCAATACATAACAACCACCGTCCTCCAAGAGTGACGTCATTTGACAAAACGGCTACAGGGAAAAAGTCAATGTGTACCCTGTAATGGTCGCCTAGTCGTAGATATTGCTAATTGCTATAATCGCACTATTTCACTCCCATTTACAGAGCTTGTTAGCACTTGATGTTAGGTTGGCGCCATTAAAATGCATTGTAGTAATCACTGCTGCTTGCTGGATCGCTGCTGTGTCTCGATGTTGATGCTGGCTCTAAATCCGGTTGTCTAGGGTTAAAAATATGAGGTCCCGTGTTTTTTTATGTGCTTTTGTTGATAAAGAACGAGCGAAACCAACAAATATGTAAACATAAAATATTTATTTCTCTGGTGGCCATCTTAATTCCACTGTCCACCAAAGACCATGACACAACACAAAGTAGTACTTCCTTTACATGTTCTTTGCATTGTTTATCCACCTCAAACAATAACACAGAAACACACTTTACCAAAGTGACATTTCGACTGCGCCCTGACCCTTCTTGCTGCTTGTATTTATAACATTGTCAAAGAACTACTAAAAAGAGATATAGTTTATAAGTCACATGTACATCTGTTATCATAATTTGTGCAGAAAAGTTATTAATTTGCATCGAGTGACATAATTTAACATGTTATTAAAATGACAAACAGATTTGTTGACTTGACAGAATAATTCTTTGTTACAAAAAGGCCGTTTTTTAGAAGTTTGTCAATTGACTTCTCTAATTTGCATAAATACGTAAATAACATGAATTATTAAGAATTACATTGGTTTTTGTCTAAAATAGGATTGATTACATGAATAATGAGTAAAAACGCTCCTAGTGAACAAATAGGTTTCACTGGGTGATTTTTATTTAAGGAGATCGAAAATACCTAAGTTGGCCACTATTTTTCGTACTTCATATTAATTATTTAAGATGAACTTAGTGTTTTTACATGATGACATTTGCTGTATCAGTGATCAAGTGATATTAACTTTTGTGTGGGTCAGTTATTCAGTATAATTTAATGGGTTGACTGTTTCTGGAGACATG
Organism: Schistocerca cancellata; assembly: GCF_023864275.1. NCBI lineage: Eukaryota > Metazoa > Arthropoda > Insecta > Orthoptera > Acrididae > Schistocerca > Schistocerca cancellata. Next base: position 875,824,721 of record NC_064628.1, read on the forward strand.
TTATGCAATCATTGTTAACATACACGACAACTTTTCTATAATCATAAATACTCATTAAACTGGTTGAATTTGGAGGGTATCGCATACTTCGGTAAAGTAAAGCCTTTAATATGTTCCGTTGCAACCCGCTGGAAGGGAAAATTGAAGTAGATGGTCACAATTCAGTGGGAAATCAAGCCCATGCAACCAGAAAGCATGAGTACGCCGCTCTGTGCTTCACCTGCGGGCACACGCTGCAGCCGATGCTGCCGCTGCTGCTGCTTTTGCCGCGCGGTTTTTGCGGCGGTCTTTACCGCAAGGCGGGGACATTAGGCAGCGCGCGCAGGCATCTAATTTCCGGCGGGAAGCGTCCTGCACGGTAATGCCTGCTCGGCGAGGCGCCGCGCGGCGAGGAAAGGCGATAACGACGCAGACGTAAACAGGCGATGCAGCAGGCGCGCAGCGGCGACGTCGCGGCCCGGCGGGACGGCGGCAAGCTGCAGGCACGACCTCCAGAAACGGGGTTGCGGATTAGGTGTCCCCGGTTTCTCTGTAACAGCACGCGTCCGCTGTAATGAAGCGACGCGAGCCCACGGCCTGGCCGATACCAGCGCGGCGTGCTGTTTATAAGCCTAGAGCAGTGAAGCGGAGCCTCGGATACAGGACAGTGGAATTACACTACATCTACATGATTACTCTGCAATTCACATTTAAGTGCTTGGCAGAGGGTTCATCGAACCACAATCATACTATCTCTCTGCCATTCCACTCCCGAACAGCGCGCGGGAAAAACCAACACCTAAACCTTTCTGTTCGAGCTCTGATTTCTCTGATTTTATTTTGATGACCATTCCTACCTATGTAGGTTGGGCTCAACAAAGTATTTGAGCATTCGGAAGAGAAAGTTGGTGACTGAAATTTCGTAAATAGATCTCCCCGCGACGAAAAACGTCTCTGCTTTAATGACTTCCATTCCAACTCGCGTATCATATCTGCCACACTCTCTCCCCTATTACGTGATAATACAAAACGAGCTGCCCTTTTTTGCACCCTTTCGATGTCCTCCGTCAATCCCACCTGGTAAGGGTCCCACACCGCGCAGCAATATTCTAACGGAGGACGAACGAGTGTAGTGTAAGCCGTCTCTTTAGTGGACTTGTTGCATCTTCTAAGTGTCCTGCCAATGAAACGGCAGGCTCGCCTTCCCCACAATATTATCTATGTGGTCTTTCCAACTGAAGTTGTTCGTAATTTTAACACCCAGGTACTTAGTTGAATTGACAGCCTTGAGAATCTTACTATTTATCGAGTAATCGAATTCCAACGGATTTCTTTTGGAGCTCATGTGGATCACCTCACACTTTTCGTTATTTAGCGTCAACTGCCACCTGCCACACCATACAGCAATCTTTTCTAAATCTCTTTGCAACTGATACTGGTCTTCGGATTACCTTACTAGACGTAAATTACAGCATCATCTGCGAACAACCTAAGAGAACTGCTCAGATTGTCACCCAGGTCATTTATATAGATCAGGAACAGCAGAGGTCCCAGGACGCTTCCCTGAGGAACACCTGATATCACTTCAGTTTCACTCGATGATTTGCCGGCTATTACTACGAACTGCGACCTTCCTGACAGGAAATCATGAATCCAGTCGCACAACTGAGACGATACCCCATAGGCCCGCAACTTGATTAGAAGTCGCTTGTGAGGAACGGTGTCAAAAGCTTTCTGGATATGTAGAAATACGGAATCAACTTGAGATCCCCTGTCGATAGCGGCCATTACTTTGCGTTGCACAAGAACGATGTTTTCTGAAACTATTCTGATTACGTATCAATAGATCGTTCCCTTCGAGGTGATTCACAATGTTTGAATACAGTATATGCTCCAAAACCCTACTGCAAACCGACGTCAGTGATATAGGTCTGTACTTCGATGGATTACTCCTACTACTCTTCTTAAACACTGGCGTGACCTGCGCAATTTTCCAATTTCTAGGTACAGATCTATAGGTGAGCGAGCGGTTGTATATGATTGCTAAGTAGTAAGCTATTGTGTCAGCGTAATTTGAAAGGAACCTAATAGGTATACAATCTGGACCTGAAGACTTGCCCGTATCAAGCGATTTGAGTTGCTTCGCAACCCCTAAGGTACCTACTTCTAAGAAACTCATGCCAGCAGCTGTTCGTGTTTCAAATTCTGGAATATTCCATTCGTCTTCCCTGGTGAAGGAATTTCGTAAATCTGCATTCAGTAACTCCGCTTTAGCGGCACAGTCGTCGGTAACAGTACCATTGGCACTGCACAGCGAAGGTATTGACTGCGTCTTGCCGCTTGTGTACTTTACATACGACCAGAATTTCTTCGGATTTTCTACCAAATTTCGAGACAATGTTTCGTTGTGGAACCTATTAAAGTCATCTCGCATTGAAGTCCGTGCCAAATTTCGCGCGTCTGTAAATTTTATAGAAATCTTCGGGATTTCGTGTTCTTCTGAACTTCGAATGCTTTTTCCGTTGCCTCTGCAACAGCGTTCGGATCTGTTTTGTGTACCAGGGGGGATCAGTTCCATCTCTTACCATTTTATGAGGTATGAATCTCTCAATTGCTGTTGCTACTATATCTTTGAACTTGATGGCTCTGAGCACTATGGGACTTAACTTCGAAGGTCATCAGTCCCCTAGAACGTAGAACTACTTAAACCTAACTAACCTAAGGACATCACACACATCCATGCCCGAGGCAGGATTCGAACCTGCGACCGTAGCGGTCACGCGGTTCCAGACTGTAGCGCCTTTAACCGCTTGGCCCTTTGAACTTGAGCCGCATCTCGTCTACATTTGCATAGTCAGTTCGGAAGGAATAAAGATTGTCTCTTAGGAAGGCTTCTAGTGACACTTTATCCGCTTTTTCTTTAAATAAAATTATTTTGCGTTTGTTTCTGGTGGATTTGGAAGAAACGGTATTGAGCCTAGCTACAACGACCTTGTGATCACTAATCCCTGTATCAGTCATGATGCTCTCTATTAGCTCTGGATTATTTGTGGCCATGAGGTCAAGTGTGTTTTCGCAACCATTTACAATTCGCGTGGGTTCGTAGACTAACTGCTCGAAATAATTTTCGGAGAAAGCATTAAGGGCAATCTCGGAAGATTTTTTCTGCCTACCACCGGTTTTGAACAAGTATTTTTGCCAACATATCGAGAGAAGGTTGAAGTCCCCACGAACTATAACCGTATGAGTAGGATATTTATTTGTTACGAGACTCAAATTTTCTCTGAACTGTTCCGCAACTATATCATCGGAGTCTGGGGGTCGGTAGAAGGAGCCAATTACTAACTTAGTTCGGCTGTTAAGTATAACCTCCACCCGTACCAATTCGCACGGAGTATCTACTTCGACTTCACTACAAGATAAACCACTACTGACATACACAAACACTCCACCACCAATTCTGCCTAATCTGTCTTTCCCGAACACCTTCTGAGACATCGTAAAAATATCTGCAGAACTTATTTCAGGCTTTAGCCAGCTTTCAGTACCTATAACAATTTCAGCTTCTGTGCTTTCTATTAGCGCTTGAAGCTCAGGGACTTTCCCAGCACAACTACAACAATTTACAATTCCGACTGTTCCTTAATCCAAGCACGTCCTGTATTTGCCATGCACCCTTTGACATTGCAGTCCACCCCGTACTTTCCCGAGGCCTTCTAACCCAAAAAACCGCCCAGTCCACGCCACACATCCTCCGCTACCCGCGTAGCCGCCAGCTGAGTGTAGTGAACTCCTGACCTATTCAGCGGAACCCGAACCCCAACCACCCTATGGCGCAAGTCAAGGAATCTGCAGCCGTTAAAATTGCTACACTGAGAAGAAATGCAGATGATAAACGGGTATTCATTGGACAAATAGATTATACCAGAACTGACATGTGATTACATTTTCAAGCAATTTGGTTGCATAGATCATGAGAAATCAGTACCCCTGAACAACCATCTCTGGCCGTAATAACGGCCTTGATACGCCTGCGTATTGAATCAAACAGAGCTTGGATGGCGTCTACAGGTACAGCTGCCCACGCAGCTTCAACACGATACCACAGTTCATCAAGATTAGTGACTGGCGTATTGTGACGAGCCAGTTGCTCGGCCACCATTAACCAGACGTTTTCAGTTGGCGAGAGATCTGGAGAATGTGCTTCCCAGGGCAGCAGTCGAACATTTTCTGTATCCAGAAAGGCCCGTACAGGACCTGCAACATGCGGTCGTGCATTATCCTGCTGAAATGTAGGGTGTCGGAGGGATCGAATGAAGGGTAGAGCTACGGGTCGTAACACATCTGAAATGTAGCGTCCACTGTTGAAAGTGCCGTCAATGCGAACAAGAGGTGACCGAACCAATGGTACCCCATACCATCACGCCGGGTGATACGCCAGTATGGCGATGACGAATACACTCTTCCCATGTGCGTTCACCGCGATGTCGCCAAACACGGATGCGACCATCATGATGTTGTTAACAGAACCTGGATTCATCCGAAAAAATGACGTTTTGTCATTCGTGCACCCAGTTTCGTTGTTGAGTACACCATCGCAGGCGCTGCTGTATGTGATGCAGCGTCAAGGGTAACCGCAGCGATGGTCTCCGAGCTGATAGTCTATGCTGCTGCAAACGTCGTCGAAATGTTCGTGCAGATAGTTGTTGTTTTGTAAACGTCCCCATCTGCTGACTCAGGGATCGCGACGTTTCTGCACGATCCGTTACAGCAATGCGGATAAGGTGTCTGTCATCTCGACTGCTAGTGGTACGACGCCGTTGGGATCCAGCACGGCGTTCCGTATTACCCTCCTGAACCCACCGATTCCACATTCTGCTAGCAGTCATTGGATCTCGAGCAACACGAGCAGCAATGTCGCGATACGATAAACCGCAATCGCGATAGGCTACAACCCGACCTTTATCAAAGTCCGAAACTTGATGGTACGCATTTCTCCTCCTTACACGAGGCAATACAACAACGTTTCACGAGGTATCGCCTGTCAACTGCTGTTTGTGTATGAGAAATCGGTTGGAAACTTTCCTGATGTCAGCTAGTTGTCGGTGTCACCACCGGCGTCAACCTTGTGTGAATGCTCTGAAAAGCTAATCATTTGCATATCACAGCATCTTCTTCCTGTCGGTTAAATTTCGCGTCTGTAGCACGTCATCTTCGTGGTGTAGCAATTTTAATGGCCAGTAGTGTACGTATAGTTCTAGGGTCAACGATCTGTGCTCTATCACCCTACATGCGACGCTGATAGTACAGAAGCATTCCAGACAAATACGATAAATAATGCCCTCATAAATCTTTATGAGAACACATTTAATCTTAAGAGTTAGATTTTTTTTCTTTCTCTCTCTTTTTCTCTTATTTGTTCTTAAATTCGCCTTAAGTAAAACACAATTTACTTCTTTTCTTCTTCTTTAGGGCCAGGAGTGAAGTACACCAAAGGGCCAAAGAAACTGGTACGTCTGCCTAATATCGTGTAGGGCCCCCGCGAGCACGCAGAAATGCCGCAGTACGACGTGGCATGGACCAGTGTCTGAAGTAGTGCTGGAGAGAACTGACACCGTGGATCCTGCAGGGCTGTCCAAACACCCGTAAGTGTGGAGATCTCTTCTGAACAGCACGTTCCAAGACATCCGAGATATGCTCAATAACGTTCATGTCTGCGGATTTTGGTGGCCCCCGAAGTGCCTAAACTCAGAACAGTGTTCCTGGAGCCGCACTGTGGCAAATCAGGACGTGTGCGGTTTCGCATTGTCCTGCTGGAATTTTCCAAGTCCATCGGAATGCACAGTGACATTAATGGATGCAGGTGATCAGACACAATGCTTACGTTTCACCTGTCAGACTCGTATCTAGACGCACCAGCGGTCCCACATCACACCAACGCTTACGCGCCACACCATCACAGAGCCTACACCAGCTTGAACAGTCCCCTGCTAACATGCAGGTTCTTTGGATTCATGAGGTTGTCTCCATACCCGTACACATCCTGCCACTCAATTTAATTCGAAACGAGACTCTTCCAACCTGGCAACATGTTTACAGTCATCAACAGTCCAATATCTGTGTTGATGAGCCCGGGCGAGGTGTAAAGCTTTGTGTCGTCCTGTCGTCAATGGTATACGAGTGGGCCTTCGGCTCCGAAAGCCCATATCAATGATGTTTCGTTGAATGTTTCGCACAGTGACACTTGTTGATGACCCAGCATTGAAATCTGCAGAAATTTGCTGAAGGGTTGCACTTCTGTCACACTGAACTATTATCTCCAGTCGTCGTTGGTCTCGTTCTTGCAGGATCTTTTTTCGGCCGCAGCTATGTCTGAGGTTTGACATTTTACCGGATTCCTGATATTTACCATACACTCTTTATATGGTCGTATGGGAAAACCCCCAGTCCATTGCTACCACGAAGATGCTGTGTCCGTCGCTCGTGCGCAGACTACAACACTGCGCTCACACTCACTTAAATATTGATAATTTGTCATTGCAGCAACAGTAACTGATGAAACAACTGCACCAGACACTTGTTATCTTATATGTTGCCAACCGCAGCGCCATATTCTGATTGTATACATATCTCTGTATCTGAATAATCATGGCTACATCAGTTGAGAGGTGGCAGAAGCCCCCCTCTCATATTTCTATTCGATTTTCCTCTCTAATTGCATGTGGTGAAAAGTTGCTATTCCTTCACATGCGGACTTCCCACGCAGCGTCTCTCGTCACCCGGGTGGTCCGGTGACAGGCGGGCACTGCTGATCTTGAAAGGGTTAAGCCGACAGGTGTGACGGAGTCGAGTGAATGCTTCCAGACGCCGACATTGTCATAATAGCGGTGGAGACACGCCCGCAGGGGCCTGAAGGAGCGGCTGGGCTAGAGATTCCGTTACTTCGCAGAAACTTAGTGAAAACACTTTCTGGTGGGCTACCAGCGAGGCGTGGGAATGACTTGTGTTCCCAGGCAGTCGTGGCGGGCAAATTCCCGCGTTTTCTGCAAAATCATAACTGTGATAGGCTTGCTCAGGGGACAGCTCCGTGACGTAGCAAAATCGGCGCAGAAATTGGCGGCAAATATCTCCACTGGTGGAGTAGTAGTGCGTGAGCAATAGAGTGGAATTTTCCGCCGGTTTTCGAGTTGCTGATTGGAAAGTTTAACTATGGCCACTGTCGTGGTGGCGGGAATGTTCTGTGTTCAGTTTGGGTGCTCTTGTGGTGGTCGGCTCTCGCCTTTCGGTCGGAGTAGGTTACAAGACTGAGCTCTCGCTTCTCTGGATAGCCTGCCTTCCGTTGGCTGTCTAATATACTTTTATTTGATTGTAACTGTTTAACGAAGTTGCTGAAGTTTCGACTTCAACATAACTTTCCGAGTACAGTTGGCAATGGAGCGTTCTGCGTACAAGCGGCCTATGTTGTCTGTCTTGGGCAGTTTTGGCTAAAGTTGACTGTATCGGAGTTACTGTGTGACTTCGCTTGTTAAAATCAATCACTGTACCGTCAGTGATTGTGTGGCGAGCCTTCTTCGTCTCCCTCAGAGGCGCATTTGTATTGATAGGAAGTCTTTAGTCGGGAACAACCAGACCAGGACAATTTGTTTCGGGCTATACTCGCGACGTTATCATCACCACGACGGGACGTCGAAGCAACCAGCCATCGCTTCCGGTACGCCAGATCGTGTCCTTGCAGTTAAGAAGACAGCTTGGTAATGTAAGTCCGCAGCACCGGCAGACTAGGGAATTTACACTGTGATAATCAGAGCTCAGCAGAGCGCGCCTGTTCGTCTTTTCTAACTTTGTTCTGTCTTGGGTGTTCATTGTCTGAGTTATCACTACCGTAGCAGCAATTAATGTTGAGTTGGCTGGGTGTTTCTCTTAAGATTTGAGTTGCAAGGAATTGGCTCCACATAACACTTCGTCATAAATGTCACAATCCAGTTTATGGACAATGTCACCTTCACAGCATTTATTTGAGTATCCAATTTGATCTAATTTGATGTATTGTAAATGTTTCATGTGTTTTGTTTATGATTTTGAGTTTAGTCATAATAAATCAAATTGTTATTTTGGACAGAACTTTCATTCTGTTAATCGGTAGAGCAACCCTTTCATTTCTCACTACGTTACTCAAACTTTCCTTTATTTAATTAATGTCTATCAAATTAAATTATTGCAGGGGCCAAACTCTTTTCTACTCCACTTGCAGGGTCGATTGCAGTCAGTTCGCGTTTCTTCTTAATCCATGTGCAACAGCAAAAGTAGAAAAGGGGGGGCTAGAGCATCATTTCCATATGAAGATTCGAGAAGAATTTAGTGTTAAATACACTGCTAGCCCCAGCACCTCGCACAGTTTCTTTGTCCCTTCAGTGTATATGTCAGCTAATGACGTTGTTATTGGAAAGACGCACCGGTACATCTCCTGACAATAATTAATCTTTCTTAGCGACAGACTGTTTCCGGCATTTATCGCCGTTGTAAAGTATCTGAGAATTTGGTGAGATCATGTGTTAGTGTGAATGTCATTTATATTAGAGTGACTATATTGTACTCAAGTGTAGTAGAATGGTGTGACGAACATGTGTCGTCACTAGTGAACTTTCTTATAACTTATTGTTTTCATTAGATGGAAAGTGACGTAAATATATTGAAATAAAACGTCAATTATAGTTTGCAGAAGTTTGACTATTCTATTCTTACGACGTTGTATGTTTACAAAGGTTACGCAGATGAAAAGCGATATTATTTGATTAATTTAAATTTTGTCAAGATTATGTTTCGGTTTAACATATGTTGTTTTTGATTTATCCTTTTTGTAGTATTTCTGTCTAAATTCTGTACACTCGTTTAATATTTCTTGATGGTATTTGCACGTGTGTATATATTTTCTCAGTTCTTGAAGAATCGGAAATAACATAGACTCTATGCAAAAACCAAAGTTAATCGTGTCAAAATTCAAGTTACTAAAATTATATCGCTCTTAAGCTGTATAATCTTTTCAAACATATATTGTAAAATCATAATTAACGTTTTATTTCAATACATTTACGTCACTACCATCTAATCAGCACGTTGACAGTTACAAAACAATTCACTAGCGACGTAATATTGACGTCACATCGTACTAGACTTGAGTACAATATAGTCACTGTAATATAAATGACATCCATATTTATGCATGATATCGCCACAATTATATTCTCAGTACTTAATAAAGGTGATAAATGCCGAAGTAGTCTGTCGTTGTTCCACAAAAAGTTCCATAGTCTGTCGTTAATAAGGATTAATTATTATAAGCAGCTGTTCTGGCGCATCTTCCTGTTAACAATGTATTTCTTTTCTATTTACCCTGACATGTTTCGACAGCTATGAGATGTTCTGTTGGTCTCGACTTATTTATGTAAAATACTATACGAAGTCTACGTTTGTTTTAGGCCTTAAAACTATAAAATGCGAATTTTGTCTTAATTTGCCTCAACTGCTGACCTGGAATTATGTTATTTGTGGAAATGGATATTTACATGTAGTCTTATTTTTTGACTTCTTAACCTTTTGACAGTATGCCATCTGCAAAGCAACGGTGAAGATAGCTGCTTGTGTTTCTGTTTACCATTATTTCATTGCTAAGCGATTTGTATTTCTGTATTCCTGAATTACCCCTGATATTTTTATATTTTATACACACATGAAAAATGTTTTGCATCGCCCCGGTCCCCAGAACTCGTGAAAACAGACGTTGATTATGAATATTGTAACACAGACACAGCCTCTTTGACTGTTCAGAGATGTCACTAAACCCGCCCAAAGATGTAAACAAAAAAAAGGATGAGCAGCGCTTATTAGACGGAAAGGGTCCGACAGCCGATCTGTCCCAGTCATCCACCAAGAAGGAGGTACACGGCTCGTGTTGTCAGTAGTTTAACCACGCGTAGGCGATCAGTACCGCGGTTCGATCGCGTCCGCATTGTTGGTTTGTGCCAGGAAGGGCTTTCAACAAGGGAAGTGTGTCATAGAGGAGATACAGAGAGACAGGAACTGTGGATGACATGCTTCGCTCCGGCCGCCAAAGGGCTACTACTGCAGTGGATGACCGCTGCCTGCGGATTATGGCTCGGAGGAACCCTGACAGCAACAGCACCATGCTGAATAATGGTTTTCGTACAGCCACAGGACGTCCTGTTACGACTCAAACTGCACGCAACAAGCTGAATGCTGCGCAACTTCACTTCCGATGCCCATGGCGAGGCCCATCTTTGCAACCACGATACCATGCAGTGCAGTACAGATGGGCCCAACAACATGCCGAATGGACCGCTCAGGATTGGCATAACGTTCTCTTCACCGATGAGTGTCGCATATGCCTTCAACCAGAGGCAACCCAGTCAGGCTGAACGTCTTAGACACACTGTCCAGCGAGTGCAGCAAAGTGGAGCTTCCCTGCTGTTTTTAGGTGGCATTATGTGGGGCCGACGTACGCCGCTGGTGGTCATGCAAGGCGCCGCAACGGCTGTACGATACGTGAATACCATCCGCCCACCGATAGTGCAACCATATAGGCAGCATATTGGTGAGGCATTCATCTTCAAGTACGACAGTTCGCGCCACCATCGAGTGTATTTTGTGGATGACTTCCTTCAGGATAACGACATCGCTCCACTAGAGTGGCCAACATGTTCTCCAGACATGAACCCTATCGAACATGCCTGGGATAGATTGCAAAAGGGCTGTTTATTGGCGACGTGACCCACCAACCTCTCTGAGGGATCCACGCCGAATCGCCGTTGAGGAGTGGGACAATCTGAACAACAGTGCCTTGATGAACTTGTGGGTAGTAAGCCACGACGAGTACATGCATGCATCAGTGCAAGAGGACGTGCTACGGGGTATCAGAGGTACCGGTGTGTACAGGACCACCACCTCTGAAGGTCTCGCTGTATAGTGATACAACATGTGTGGTTTTCATGAACAATAAAAAGGCCGAAATGATGTTTATGTTGATCTACATTCCAATTTTCTGTACAGGTTCCGGAACTCTCGGAACCGAGGTGATGCAAAACTTTTTTTTGACGTGTGTACTTTTGCTGATCAATTGAAGTACACTGAGATTAAAAAAGTCGTGGCATTCAACCTTATATCATGTCAAACCTCGTTTTGCACGGCGCAGTGCAACAGCTCGAAGTGACATGAACTCAAAAAGTCGTTGGAAGCCCCCTGCAGAAAACACTGACAAGGGGAAGGCCTCAGACACGGCCAACCAATTCGGCTCAAATTTGGCAGATCGCTTGTGTACAACCTAAAACGAAGGAATCTAAGATTTTTGGGTCAATACCCCTGCGTTTTTGAGAAAATCACCACTAAAGGTTATGACGAGCAATCGACTCGAAATTGACGGGATCGATAGATAATTGTAAATAGAGCATTTTCATCATCAGGTATGGGGACCGCAAACGCAAACTTTTCCAGAAATCGAGGAAAGAAACTTTTACAACTGCCGCTTCTGTACCACCATGGTAAACGCTTTCCGCCGACAGCAGCGATAGTCGCCGGCACGGTAGTTCGGCGTGTTCGGTCAGAGGGTTAGCTGCCCTCTCTAACAAAAAACTGAGTTAACGGCTCAACATTGAACTTGAACGGGTGTCATGGGACATTCACACCGAACAAGTGAATCGAACAAAACAAGAACGATAAAACGATAAAAAAAATAGGGCAACGGCCAAGGTAACTGTCTGGGATTCGGAGAACCCGGGTTTGAATCTCGAAGAAACCTAGTGGACGTTCTTTTCGTTTGTATTTTTCCATATCTCAATTGATAGGGATGGGAGGGTTAATAAGATAAGTAAATCAATAAGGAATGATAATATTAAGGTAGGCAAATAAATTTCTCAAACGCCGAGAAACAGAACTGCCTGCTTCCGGTAGTGCGTTGATAATGCATCTGTCTTGCAACACTTTTATAAACCAAAACACAGCGTCGGTAACTTCCCGCTTGCCATCGTCTTTGACAGGCTCCCAACTACATACTACAGCGCTAGTCGAAGGGTGTACATCCTCCACTATTCAGATTATGCACCTGAAAGATATGACACAACAAACAATAACTAGCTACTACGGCATAAACAGACGAGCTAATTACTACAAACTACATACAGCATTCATCATATGTTACTTACGGAAGAACACAGTATTCATTCACAAAACGTATTTCATTCAGCGCATTAACGATGGAAAAATCACTACATGTATCCGCGAGGTAAGCGGCAGCCTAATGACGGAAAACAATTCTTTCCGATTGACCTCTATTAGGCTCGTGCTGGACACCTTCACTCTCCCAGGTGCACAACTACGATATGACGAAGAGGCAACCGGGACAACGCAACTCTCCCCGCGTGCATTCTGTCCCGTGCCTAGCTGTAAACAAGCGTCGTGCGGTTGGCTATCTGTGATCCCTCGTGAGGAATTTGCAGCACTCTTACTCGGAGTTGTTTTCATGTGACAAGGCTTAAAACTGTAATACTTTACTAACTCGCGGCGTTTGGTAAATTAATTTGTCTACCTTATTATTATCATTCCTTATTGATTTACTTACCTTATTAAGCCTCCTATCCCTATCAACTGAGATATGGATAAATACAAACGAAAAGAAGAACGTCCGCTAGGATTCCAACCCGGGTTTTCCGATTCCCAGCACATTACCTTGGCCGCTGCGCTATCGGCACTGTCGGCAAAAAACGTCTACCATGTGGATACAGAAGCGGCAGTTGCAAAAGTTTCTTTCCTCGATTTCTAGAACGGTTTGCGTTTGCGGGCCCCATACCTGATGACGAAAAATGCTCTATTTACAATTATCTATCGATCCCTTCAATTTTGAGTCGATTGCTCGTCATAACTTTTAGGGGCGATTTTCTCAAAATTGCGGGGGTGTTGACCCAAAATATCTTAGTCCTTCGTTTTAGGCTGTACACAAGCGACCTGCCAAATTTGAGCCGAATCGGTTGTCTGTGTCTGAGGCCTTCCCCTTGTGAGCCATGCTGCCTCTATAGCCGTCCATAATTGCGAGAGTGTTGCCGGTGTAGGATTTTGTGCGCGAACTAACCTCTCAATTGTATCCCATAAATTTTCGATGGGATTCATGTCGGGCGACTTCGGTGGCCAAAATGTTTCCCTTGAAATGTCCGAAGCAATCCCAAACGGTCTTGGCCTGGTGTCGTGAAGTTCATGAATGGCTGCAAACGGTCTCCACGTAGCCAAACATAACCATTTTCAGTCAATGGTCGATTCAGTTGGACCAGGAGACCCAGTCCATTCCGTTTAAACACAATCCACACCATTACGGAGCTACCACCATCTTGCAAAGTGCCTTGTGGACAACCTGGGTCCGCCGGCCGTAGTGGCCGTGCGGATCTAGACGCTACAGTCTGGAGCCGAGCGACCGCTACGGTCGCAGGTTCGAATCCTGCCTCGGGCTTGGATGTGTGCGATGTCCTTAGGTTAGTTAGGTTTAATTAGTTCTAAGTTCTAGGCGCCTGATGACCTCAGAAGTTAAGTCGCATAGTGCTCAGAGCCATTTGGACCATTTTTTTTAACAACCTGGGTCCAGAGCTTCGTGGGGTCTGCGCCATATTCGAAATCTACCGTCAGATCCGAAATTGGGACCCATATAACTACGCTGAGTTTTCCCAGTCCTCTAGGGTGCAATCTGTATGGTCACGAGCCAGGAAAGGCGCTGTAGAAGATGTGGTGTTTGTAAAGGCACCGTCGTCGGTCATCTGCTGCCATAGACCTTTAACGCCAAATTTCACTGCACTGTCGTACGTCCCGCATTGATTTCTGCGGTTATTTCGCGTAGTAAACGTAAATGTCGAGTGACTAGGGCCTCCCGTCGGGTAGACCATAGTCCTGGTGCAAGTCTTTCGATCTGACGCCACTTCGGCGACTTGGGCATCGATGGGGATGAAATAATAATGATTAGGACAACACAACATCCAGCCTCTGAGCGGAGAAAATCTCTGATCCAGCCGAGACTCGAACCCGGGCCCTTACTTAGGATTGACTTTCTGTCGCGCTGACCACTCAGATACCGGGGGCGGACATTTTACGCAATGTCGGCCATTGCATTGTCCTTTGTGAGATGTAATGCCTGAAATTTGGTAATCTCGGCATACTGTTAACACTGTGGACCTCGAAATACTGAATTTCCTAATGATATCTGAAATGTAATGTCCCATTTCTCTAGCTCCAACTATTACCATTCCGCGAGCAAAGTCTGTTAATTACTGTCGTGCGGCTATAATCACGTCGGACACCTTTTCAGATTAATCACGTGAATAGAAATGTCAACTTCCGCAATGCACTATCCTTGTATACCTTGTGTACGCGATTTTGCCGACATCTGTATATGTACATAACGCTATCCCATGTCACCTCACCGAGCGAGGTGGCGCAGTGGTTAGCACGCTGGATTCGCATTCGGGAGGACAACGGTTCAATCCCACGTCCGGCTGTCCTGATTTAGGTGTTCCGTGATTTCCCTAGATCACTCCAGGCAAATACCGGGATGGTTCCTTTGAAAGGGCACGGCCGACTTCGTTTCCCATCCTTCCCTAATCCGAGCTTGTGCTCCGTCTCTAATGACCTCGTTGTCGACGGGACGTTAAACACCAATATCCTCCTCCTCCATGTTACCTCAGTGGATTCCGTCCGTGACCCAAGGATTCTTCTCAGTTAACCTCATTGCCCGACGCTTGTCTGTCCAAATTCTGTCATTGCACTTTTTAAAAATGTTCATTCCTTTTCAACATAGCTGCCTGCCGTGGTTTTTACTATCGTAGTATCTAAAGTTTCAAAGGATATCGAAAGTACGAGAACGTGATTACTTCAGTATTTCAGCATCCTGCTTCTTTACACATTGGTTATTCCTGACGAGTCGCTTAAACTTCAGACTACTCTTAATCATTATTCAGTTGCGATTCGAGTCAATGTCTCCACGTGGTAATGCTCTACAATCCAATATCTGATCACGGAATCCGTCTGACCTAAATGTAAGCCAGCTGGGAACTTACGTATCTCCAGGCTTTTTCCAAGTTCACCACATTCTCATGTAGTTTTTCAACAGTGCGTTTACTATTGAAAGGGTCCTGTAGCCACCTTTCATTAGTCCAGTAGCCCATTTTCATTACCATTTCTCTTTCTTTTCCTTGTTTCTCTTTTCTCTTTACTCTCATAGTGGCGTGATTGAATGAATGTGGTTGTGTGTCACATTGCTAGACGGTGGCGTAGTCTGCTGCAGAAAGTCTGCGATAGTCATGCAGATTCAGCAGCAGTGGTACAGAATAGCCAACTCGCGTAGTGGTCAAGTAGGCAAAGAGGTTTTCGCTACTTGTGAGAAATCCACCTGCGTTAGGTTGGTGGCGGAAATGGCATCTTTGGGTTTTCCGGGCCACGCGGAGCGTGGAAGAGGCTGGAGAAGGGGGAGGCAGTCTGCCGCCGGTACGGGAAGCGTCCACAGCTGTGCCCCAGTCGAAGAAGGGTGAGTTAGACTGACCGCGTGGCGCGCTGTTACTTGGCGAGGGGAGAACTGTTAGCTTTTGGTCTCGCTTTTTAAATCTGGAAGATTGCTTTGCCTTGTCGCAGCAAGCAATGCAAAACTTTGGCAGATTTTTCTTTTAGTAAATTTCTGTAGCAGACTTGGATCCGCCGGAAGAGCGCCACACAAAGTTGTCGATAAGAAGTGAGCACTCGCTTCTGTATGAATGTCTGTTTACCTTCAGCTGTGCCTGCATAAGCTTTCACCTTTATAAATATTTAGAGCTTTGCCTTCTCGTAAATTTTCCTTGCTTTATGTGTCTTTCGTCCGTGGGGAGCCAACCACGTGGTAGAACATTATAGTTGTTGGGCTACCGGCATCCGATAGCATGTTTGTTTTAGATAATGTTAACATGATTGTGTGATGTGATATTGTTGGAATTTGGCACTATACCTAGAAACTGTGTCTCCACAAACTACGTGTTATCAGGAATCGTGTACATGCCTCACATCCTTATCTTAGGAATAAATGATTTTATCTACAATTTTCTCTTGTGTTCCGAGATTACGTTTTTGCACCTAAGCCACTCACCTCGTAGCTTTCCCGTTATCACATCCAATGCGTTTCCTTATGCACAGGTCCAGTGATTAGTCTCCTCTTGTATTTTATAACAAATGCTTTAGATTAAGTCTTATTTTCAGGTGTGTTGCTGGGAGCTGATCTTCTGCGCAGTGTTCTTGCATGTGCTACTTTATTTTAAATGTTTGATTGTCGTGAACAGTGCACGGGGAACACTATTAATTACATCGTATCCCCTATGAGCGACATCACAACGTATGCATTTTTGTGAGTTTTTGGTCTGTGATCAAATTAATTTGTTTTCCGACTCGACCAAATCTTTGATTAGTTGTATGGTTAGAGTCGGTGGCGACCCTACTCTTCTCACGTTAATTTCATAAGCAATAAGTATTTCCATTCCCAATAATAAGGAATAACCCGTAGTAACAGGTTAGTTACACTATTACGAGTTGAAACTTATCGCAGAACTCAATTAGTCTTTGCCCGCATCTCGTGGTCGTGCGGTAGCGTTCTCGCTTCCCACGCCCGGGTTCCCGGGTTCGATTCCCGGCGGGGTCAGGGATTTTCTCTGCCTCGTGATGGCTGGGTGTTGTGTGCTGTCCTTAGGTTAGTTAGGTTTAAGTAGTTCTAAGTTCTAGGGGACTGATGACCATAGATGTTAAGTCCCATAGTGCGCAGAGCCATTTGAACCATTTTTTCAATTAGTCTTTCTCCTTTCTCGTTCCTACTATTGAGCCCATATTCTCCCATAACTCTTTCTTCTACTCTCTCCCTTATAACAGTATTCCAATCCCCCATGACTATTAGATTCCGTGACTATTAGGTTTCTGTCTCCTTTTATATATTGAATTGCCCGTTCAGCATTTTCAGATCCTTTCTGTGTATCTTCTGCTTGTGATGTAAGTATGTTTACCTGTAGCCATTCGTTTGATTTCGTCTCATAGTAACTCACTCTCCGTCCTACTTTCCTATTCACAAAGAATCCTACTCCCGTTATACCATTTTCTACAGCTGTCAATATTTCCCTATGCTCATCTGATCAGAAATCATTGTCTTCCATTTTACTTCACTGACCCCCACAATAGCTAGTTTGAGCCTTAGCATTTCCCTTTTAAGATGTTCTAGCTTCATTACCAAGTTCAAACGTCAAACATTTCCCGTTCCGACTCGTTATATGTTGCCTTCCCATTGCCTATTCAATCTTTCACGCACTGTTAGCTCCTCCCTAAGATATGAATGGGGTATTAAACTTTAATCGTATGCCAATCAAAAAAGCACCATGATACTTTTCAATTACAGTCCACATGTGTTGCGGATATAAACCGTGTATGTTTAATCCATTGGTTTCCATGGGCTTCTGCACGCTCACGTCATTCGTTTTTCCTACGTCGTGGGCTACATGAAAACATAACGTACGCAAAAACACTTTTTTACAAAGCAGGAACAGAATCTCACCCCAAGGGCAAGAGATTTCCCCGAAAATGTTTATTATCAGTGGCTGGGTTAGAAGCCGGGGCCCTGTGCGTTTCGATTACCAGTCAAAGACGCAGTACCCAGACCTCCATCTTCCCTACAAAACGAAAGAAATTTTGACTAGCCTCCTGCAGGTCGTGCGAACTGTAGGTATTGACGAACTGATACTGTGCCATAAACTTCAAAGTTTTTCGAAATAGCTTCTACGTGTAGTCATCTCTTTGGACGGACAGTCTAAGAGTCACGATAAAGGTAGAAGCACAGAAAATAATGAAATGAAATTTTTCTCGTAGTAACACAACAAACAAATCATTTGAATAAAAATCTTTTATATGTAGAATTTATCCACAGGGAAAATCATAATCATAAGATCGAGGTTAGGGTTTAACTTGAAATGAAAAATTATACATGACTGCTTAAACTGACACACAATATTTTTAGCGCAACGCAATCTGACTTTCAAAAATCCCGACAAAAGAATGGCCCTGACTAACATTAACCTATACCTTGCACAAATCACTTACCCCACCAATAATCTTCGTTACTCGAACTACTGCAATACAGCGAGCGCCACTACTGCCAGCTAAATAAAAGATTCAAACTACTGAAGGCACTAACTACTGATAGGCATAGTTAGCAAATGAAAGATTTTGATAGAGACCAAACAATGTATTTACCTTAATAGTGTTCAAAAGTCATAATATATATAGCAGTTCATGACATCCAGTCTTACAAATTTCAAAACTCCGCCATTTCTCTCCCCACATCCACCACTGCTGGCGGCTCACCTCCAACTGCACAACGCTACGTGCTGTTAACATCCAGCTGCCCAACACTACAATGGCAGACAACAATGCAAACCAGCTACAGACTGCACACAGCACAGCCAGTGATTTTCATACAGAGCGCTACGTGGCGTTATCAATAAGAAAACCTAAACAGCCTACTTACATAGCCCCCATGCTCCCCACAAAACATTTTAAAAATTGTTTTGGGCACTGGCCAATACATATTTGTTAAAATTTTTCACAATTACAATAACAAAGAAATCAAACGCACACACTTATTGATACAACGGTGGTCAAAAGCTAAAATTTTCTCACAGTTCATAAAGACAGTCCTGATCGTTCATCACACCCTAAAATATCAGTGTTTTTCTCAAAGTCAGAGCAGTAAAAGAAAATGCACACGGAAGTAGTGGATTTCCATGCAGTCTTGAAGAAGTAGTGTTGTCCTTCCAACGGAAAGACAGTGCTGACTCTTGACATGCAGACAGGTAATGGGCCACAACAGAGCAAACCCACCGCAGAGTCAGTCGAAGTTTTGAAGAATATTGGTAGGTAGGTCATCACAGAACAGACCACTGTAGTCTTGTTAGAGATTACGGTATTGGTGGGCCACCAGAGGTGCAGATCCACTGCAGTCCTTGTAGAAATAGTGGTGTTGGTGAGTCTTTGTAGAGATGGCTAGCAGCCATCCGTTTCGACTGTGCAGGTGCACAATCACCATCGAAGAGTCTTGCGGAGAATATAGCAAGTCCATAAACCACCACTTGTGCACTCACAAAGTTTTTGGAATTGGCCTTAGAACCAGCAATGCTGTTAACCAGTCCCTTGCTGAATTATTAACACACGTCCAAACACTAACAGTCCTCTTTTTTTCACATATTGTGCATATACTATGGCCAACAGAAATATGTGCAGTGAAATGAATGCTTACAAGTTACTTAATTTGATGAACTGTTGTCAATTACAATTTTATAACATGAGAATACAATAACAAAGGTACAAAATACATCATTAAAGAACATAACAATACCGATAACATTTGTAGTAATACAGGCTTTACAAAAGAATCGAAATAACATATACATCAGTGTTACAGGAATTATGACATAAGTACATACATAAAAGATCAGAATAACTTTTGAAACATCAGCTTAACACATGAGCAACAAAACAGAACAGATAAATAATGTCTAAACATCTTTACAAAGTAAATAACATAGTATTAGGAAAATTCTACAACATAACTCTCTTCAGCTAAACACATAAAGACAGGAAAAACACAAATAAACAAGGGTACACAAACACATAGCAGAATAACACAAGGTTTGTCTTCAGTGTAACATTTGGCACTGCAGTCCAACCCAAAACTACATTCCACAGATCTTTCGTCTTATTTCAACATTCGTTTCCACCAAAAAAATGCTATCCAAGCATGCTTCCTGTATTTATATATTCACATATTTCTTACCTCATTATTTATTTTCCATTATCTTACCTCATCATTTGTTTCCAAGAAAATCCTACCTAAACCTGTTATTTCTAAACCCTACTTTTTTTGTTCATATCCTCATTCAAAATACTTTTTTTTTTGCCAAAACATTTTCTCATAGCTTCTCAATGCACTTCTTCCAATTCATCACAACTCGTTCTCTTATATAGCCTACCCCATCTTAAGCTAACTTAAATCTACTGAGCTCAGATGCTAAACTAAGGGATGAGGTAATGCAGCAGCACAAAACAATTAACACAAACAGTAATGATAAAAAATGCAAATTGGCAAAGCAAGCAGCATAAATTAGCAAATCAAATGCAATATTACAACTAATATAAGGCAATGTGCAGCAAACAATAAAAATAAATCCTTAGCAAAACTGGCTTAACAGAATAATACAAAGTCAAATTCAGTAACATTATGTGCAAATGCAGTAACTTATACCTAAACATGATATAGCTCAAGCAGAAAAAATATTACACTAAAGACAACAATGCAGATAAGGGAAATGGCTATTGACATCTTAATGTCTATATAATTAAAGTGGTGCACCACAACTTATTCTACGAGAAATGTTACCAAGTAGTTGAAAAGAAAATTATGTATGTAAGTCCTGTGAAGGGAAATGTCTTTCCATGCTCCTTTTTTTTCTTTAAGTAGATCATAAAGTTATTATTTATTGGATCTTAATAATTTTCAAAAGTCATAATATATATAGCAGTTCATGACATCCATTCTTACAAATTTCAAAACTCTGCCATTTCTCTACCCACATCCACCACTGCTGGCGGCTCACCTCCAACTGCGCAACGCTACGCGCTGTTAACATCCAGCTGCCCAACACTACAATGGCAACCAACAATGCAAACTAGCCACAGAATGCACACAGCACAGTCAGTGATTTTCATACAGAGCGCAACGTGGCGTTACCAATAAGAAAACCTTAACAGCCTACTTACAAACTCCTCATGGACCTTTATTAGGAAATGTTGCATAAGAAGGGAGAATGAAATCAGACACTAGAATATGCACAGAAATTTTCCTTGTCCCACATGGAGGCATTTTGTAGCACTAGGTGAAACTTATATCTAGATGGAGAATAGATGTTGATCCCTCATACTGCTAAAATTGTGTCTAGTGTCTTAAGCACTTTATAACTTACCTCAGTCACCATTACTGAGTTGATGTTCTTATCCGCTGTCAAACGATAAATGCGTATATAAAAATCTTTCAAATGCCTTTGTATGAAAGATGATGTTCTGAAGACACTAACTGGTTCAAAATGGAAACATATTTGTAAATATGCAAACCTAAAACTACTCTGAATCTGAAGACTGCTTTGAGCAACGTGATCCTTTGCTGGGAATGGTTTTGCCTTCTTCTATCGTTTTAATTAACCTAACCTGCCAATTATAGGATGCTGTTTAGCGTTGACCTTGATCCAAAAAGCATCTTTACATTTTTCACATTAAAACGTCACTGACACACGTGAATCCTTTGGATCAACAGAGGGACGAACCCTGGACCTGACACCCTCGTAGAAACCGAGCCACAATGAGAAGAAAATAATAATCACTTACCAGAACGTCTAATGAGTGAATGTTTTATGTCGGGACAAAGTATGTAATAGAAGGACAACAGTTCGATATTTAAAACCGTTACGAACAATAGGTTTCAATTCGAGTGACACTCGGGACAGCAGGAAACAGTTCACAGCTGCAGTAAGTGATCTGAATGATTTGTGATCAGTTACACAAAAACCACATACGTTCTTATCGCGACAGTATGGCCTTTTAGGTACGATGCATTTTCCAGTGCTTCAATTACAGACATGTGTGCGATTGCACCGTATATCGACTGTGACCTTTTTCGAGCAGAGGGCAATGTTATAAGGTTCGATGTTCCAAATGGTTCAAATGGCTCTAAGCACTATGGGACTTAACATCTGAGGTCATCAGAACTTAGAACTACTTTAACTAAGGACATGACACACATCCATGCCCGACGCAGGATTCGAACCTGCGACCGTAGCAGCTGCGTGGTTCCGGACTGAAGCACCGAGCGAGGTGGCGCAGTGGTTAGCACACTAGACTCGCATTCGGGAGGACGACGGTTCAATCCTGTCTCCGGCCATCCTGATTTAGGTTTTCCGTGATTTCCCTAAATCGTTTCAGGCAAATGCCGGGATGGTTCCTTTGAAAGGGCACGGCCGATTTCCTTCCCTTCCTAACCCTAGCTTGCGCTCCGTCTCTAATGACCTCGTTGTCGACGGGACGTTAAACGCTAACTTAACCTAACCGGACTGAAGCGCCTAGAACCGCTCGGCCACAGCGGCCGCCATCCATAGTTCTCAGTAAATCATGTGAGACAAAAGACAAGCTGAGATTCACACGAAGGATGCTCTCTAAAACTATTCATATTCGTGGACATAAGCTTCTCAGTCTCAATCAAGTTTATTATACTGGAACTGAGAATATGTTCAAGGATTCTGCAGCAAAAAGGTTAGGGATATTGGGCTGTAATTTCTTGTGTCCGTTCTTTTACCCTTCGTATGTACTGGATTCACCTGCGGTTTTTTTTTCAGTCATTTGGGACTTTTTGCTGGGCGAGAGATCCACCATAAATGCAAGCTGGATAAGGGTCCAGTGCCGTTGAGTACTCTTTGTACAATCAAACTGCGATTCCATCCGGACCTGGTGATTTATTTGCTTTCAAACCATTCAGTTGTTTCCCTGCGGTAGGTATGTTTATTACTGTGTCGTCCATACGGGAGTTTGTCCGATGGTCAAATTATGGTATGTTTGTACCATTCTCCTGCACGAACGACTTCTTGAACGTGAAATTTAAAGCTTCGGCTTTCGCTTTGCTATCTTCAGTTGCGAAACCAAACTGGTCAACAAGGGACTGAATGGAATCCTTAGACCTGCTTAGCGGTTTTACGTACGACCAGAATCTTCTAGGGTTCTCTAACAGATCTTTTGCTAATATGTGACGGCGGTAGTTGTTGCGTGCTTCGCGCATGAATCTTTTCACAGACGCACGTATCTCTACTAACCCGCTTGTCGTCATTTATGCGTTGTCTTTTGAACCGAGAGTGCAACAGTCTCTGCTTCCTCAGTATCCGCCAAGTTTCGTTATCAAACCATGGTGGATCTTGATCCACTTACTAGGCACATAACTCTCCAGACCACGATTTACAATCTGCTTAAACGTTGCCCATAATTCCTCTACATCCATCTTACTGGAAGTAAGTAATACCAGTTGACTGTCTACAAGAGATGTTAATAACTGCGTATCTGCTCTATCTAGGAGAAAGACTCTCCTAGTATTCCTGATTGATTTATTAACTTCCGTAATCATAGTTGCTACTGACGTTGTCGATAAGGATCGACCTATTTGTAACTGAAAGGTCTAAGGTATTTCCATTGCGTGTGGGTTGCCGAGCTAGCTGCTCAAGACTATTTTTAGAAAACGAGTTCAAAAGAATTTCGCATGACTGACTGTACCCCCCGTAATGAGTCCATAGACATCCCAGTATAAGTATCCGCCAACTAGTATTGCATGATCTGGGTATTTACGGGCTATTGACCGTAGACTTTCTTCGAATGACTCCAGAACTGTTACAGCACCATCGGGTGGCCGGTAAAAACATCCAACGATTAACTTGGTTTCACCAACATCTGTTATACGCCACCAGATGACTTTACGTATCAAGAATAATCAGAGCGCGGGAACTTTCCTGGAGGGCAGTAAATTCGGAAACTTTTATTACGAATACTTCGACAGCTTACTGATAAAATGATGACAATCGAAGTGTCTTTTTATTCTGAACGCCGTCTGACTTCCCTTGCGGCATGTCGACTGGCGAGTGTTCATCAGAGCTCCTCGAACTAGTGTCGAGCCTACAAAACCCTCATGTGCACTCCACGGGTACCCTAACACCCGAGTAGCTGCTTCCTTTGTGTAATGCACCACTGACCTATCCAGGGGAGCCCTACAAACCCAACACGATAACGCATGTCTAGGGATCTGCAGCAAGACCGTCACAGAGACGACGAACCCATATATCCATGCTGGATATATAGTGAAAGGTGGCTACACTGAGTCACAGCGCCAGAGATTGCGCCAAAGAGTATTATTCAGCCGCCTCCACTGGCAGTGTTTGTTGAGAAGTTGTCGTGGAGAGTGCTTGTTGAGAGGTTGCCGTGGGCAGTAGTAGTTCTGAAGTTGCCGCGACTAGTTGTGAGCATGTCGTGTGCAGTTGTTCTGATGGGCTAGTCAGCCGATGCTGTTCGAATGGGGATGTTGTAATGATCAGAGTGTATTTTTCGTCTATATATAAGAAGGTAAAAAAAAACACTTATTTATTTTTTTATTTTTTTCATTTTTTTAACCTTCATATATATTGACGAAAAATACACTCTGATCATTACAACATCCCCATTCGAACAGCATCGGCTGACTAGCCCATCAGAACAACTGCACACGACATGCTCACAACTAGTCGCGGCAACTTCAGAACTCCTACTGCCCACGGCAACCTCTCAACAAGCACTCTCGACGACAACTTCTCAACAAACACTGCCAGTGGAGGCGGCTGAATAATACTCTTTGGCGCAATCTCTGGCGCTGTGACTCAGTGTAGCCACCTTTCAATAGGTTATAGGTTATTTTCAACTTTGCGGATTGTGAATAATTGTCATTGTTCATATGCTACAGGTGTACTTCCTGCTTTTTTTATGTTCTCCTTTATTTTAACTGGGGGCTCGTACGTCTTATATGGCACGACGACCTTGGCGGGTAACTCTTCGCCCCCTCCCAGCCTGACTGTGGTTCGTGGTGACTCGGATGTTAGTGGGTTATCGCAGGGGTGGTGGTGGTGGTCGTCGTGATGGTGATGATGTTGTGGTGAATTTCTCGATCGGTCTAGCAATAATGAACTTTGCGACCATGAGAAGGGAGCAGGTGTGGTATTTGTTTAAACAAAGACGCAATTGCTCACTGTTCTATTCCTGCTAAACACGATGAAAACAATCATACCGGCTGCATCAGTGGACTGTTCAATTGAAAAAGTGCCGTCTAGTTATGACAGCCAGCAAACTGCCCATCATTTTCAACTTGCGGTAAGTGGAATTTCTCACCATTTTGAAGTTATGGTAAGTGGTGTCTAGGGGTGAAATGTGAGCTCCAACTTTTGAAGTGATTTAGCACAATGCTGTATGATATTTGTGTTGGCCTGTTTGAATGGTGACATCAGAGCGGATTGCTCAACTTATGACAGGCAGTATGGAATTACACACTAAGAATATCCCTACAGCTCTCCACAGGTAAGTTATTTTCTTTTCTCCAAACATCTTTGACTCTAACGTCATAAAACTGCTGCAGTACTGCAGATCAGCCATCTTGGTTGGTTGGTTGGTTGGTTGGTTTGGGGAAGGAGACCAGACAGCGAGGTCATCGGTGTCATCGGATTAGGGAAGGACGGGGAAGGAAGTCGGCCGTGCCCTTTGAAAGGAACCATCCCGGAATTTGCCTGGAGCGATTTAGGGAAATCACGGAAAACCTAAAGCAGGATGGCCGGACGCGTCAGCCATCTTGGATTCTGACATCACACTAAGGCCGTGACAGTATCCCAAATCCATCGTCTCGAATTCTGACGTCATAGAGTTGCACCGTTGTGCTCTGTTACCATTTTGAAACATCATCTTTAAATTTTGAATTTCTTAGGGCTTTACGCTTGGGGAATTAGCCATTTTCTGTCAGAGGTGGGTAGTGGTAGGGGCACCCAACAACTCATTGATGACGTAATTGGTGATTTCATTGGTGATTTACATTGTCCCTGAACTCCCCTTGCTATACTGCTCATTTCTTCTCCTAATGATTCCATTACACCAGAGACAAAAAAAAAAAAAAAAAAAAAAATTAAAACAGAAAGATAAACTCGTTGCAAGTATCGATAATTTAGTTCGACAAGTCGTGTACATTCTGAATGGTCGAGGAACAAAATGTTATATTACACCAAAGGAATCTCAGGAAAGCACTTGAATCGAAATATGCGTATTCGGACATTGACAATATTGCAGCAGCGGGATTACATATTCGACAATCACCCGCATACAGTACAGTGTAATCAGACGTCCAACAAACATCTTCATACAAATGGTTCAAATGGCTCTGAGCACTATGGGACTTAACATCTATGGTCATCAGTCCCCTAGAACTTAGAACTACTTAAACCTAACTAACTTAAGGACATCACACAACACCCAGTCATCACGAGGCAGAGAAAATCCCTGACCCCGCCGGGAATCGAACCCGGGAACCCGGGCGCGGGAAGCGATAACGCTACCGCACGACCACGAGCTGCGGACATCTTCATACAGTATGTGGTATTAGTGCTCCCATGTTAGTGCAGTGGAGTGGGCAGAGCTTGTGCGTCAGAACACTCCATTTCGAAAGTATACATTTTTTATTTCCCAGTTTTAGACTGTGTGATGTTGTATTATGCTTCGTTACACAGTAATTACAGCACGTCTTACACAAAACACGCGAAATTATTAAATCTTAATATAGAAATGAGGGTGCAGTGAAAGACATGATGTCACTAAAAGTGTTCAAAAGTGGTTCAAATGGCTCTGAGGACTATGGGACTTAAATTCTGAGGTCCATCAGTCCCCCTAGAACTTAGAACAACTTAACCTAACTAACCTGAGGACATCACACACATCCATGCCCGAGGCAGGATTCGAACCTGCGAGCGTAGCGGTCGCGCGGTTCCAGACTGTAGCGCCTAGAACCGCTCGGTCACCACGGCCGGCCTCACTAAAAGTGTCCTTAAAACATTACACCTGGCTGCTCTTACTCTGTATGGTATGCAAGTTTAATATCTACGCGTCTTTAAGTTTTGTAATTATTTTCTGTTGTACGACTGAGCGCAGTGACTGATGGGAGATAGCGTAAATGTCTTTACAGATGCTCACATCAGCCATTGCGCCGAGTGTCAGCTTAGGGTGCGGGAATAATGACTCAGCTGTAACTAATTATTGCTCTTCACTACTGTTTCTAACATGTCTCATTAACGTTTATTACTTTCAGCGTCAAAAATATTGTTATTTTAGGATATGTATCGTTTAAGAAACAATGTATCTTATGGAATTATTGGGAACCTCAGAGCAAAAAAATAAAAAAATTACGCCTACACCCGGAACTGAAAATTCGAATTCGAGTATACTATCGCAAATGTGTAGCAACTGCAGTAACTAGAAGGCTTAACTAGACTGTCTATGAGCACTTCTTCGATACTGTGAAATGAATCTCTTCTAGTGCAAGCTCTATGATTTCCATATTTTGGGAATGTGTAGTATGGAACAAAATAAGAAAAATGCCCAGCAAACACGGTGTCGAAAATGCACATCTTAAGTACTATGAGCACTTGATCATCTTCGCTACTGTGAAACATCTCTTCTACTGAACTCATAGCTCTTAACGTATGCCATCTAGAGCTCACGTTTACTTCGCAATTTTTTTTTCTTGTTTTGATCCATATTACATCATCCTAAAATAGGAAAAACAAAAAACTTGCAGCAGAAGAGATTTGTTTAATCGTATCAGATGAAGAAGTACTCGTATCTCTTAATGTATGCATTTTGGAGCGTATGTTTACAAGACGTTTTTGCTTCGTGTCGTATCTCTAAATATCGAGCATTGTTCCTGGCGTATCCTGTTTACATTAGACAAAGAGAGAGAGAGAGAGAGAGAGAGAGAGAGAGTATGTGTGTGTGTGTGTGTGTGTGTGTGTGTGTGTGTTTTAAGAGCTTTTACAGCCGAAATGTCAGGACTTCTTTTTGTAACAGGCGTCAAATGTTATGTCCTGCGCAAGCAAGTTTACTAAGAGAAGTAAGTTCACAATTGTTTTGTGTAACAGTGACAATTCCATCAAATAAAACAGTAACATCGCTCTACACCGACAAGTTAGAAACAGCTGGTTTTTTTTTAAATTCTGTAAGCTTGTTTTGCGCTAGCTCTGAGAAGTGACCTCATCCAGTGACCGTTGGGTGAAGGTGACCTGACATTTCTTTATCGTGCTCGTAAAAGGTCACGTCCAAAGAAAGCCCCGATGGCCACGACGCCTCGCTTCTGGATGGGAGGAGAAAAATGGAGGTGCAAGAGCGACCAGAACCTAAAGTTAACAGGAGGTTTAGCGCATCCTGTCTCAATGCTTTTGCACCGTTTTCGAGTTTCTTCTACCGAAAAAATACCTGCGTCTTCGGTGGAACAATACCATTGTTTTCTCAGAAAATCAGTAACATTGAAACAACCAATATCACTGGCTAGCTGCCTATATTATTGCGTACAGTATTTCGATTTGTTTTGTGCTGCTGTCTGAAACTTAATTTGGCAACAAACAGCATAACCAATCGTTTGAGTAAACTCCAGAAAATCCCATTGTGATTCCTGGGTGTCTTCACGAGACTTAATCGTTCAAAAATTCAGTTTTAGTTGAGTATGAGTAAAAGTATACTTGCTTTTTCAGAGTCAGTTTTCAATTTTACTGACGTTTCTTCCATAAGACCTCACAATCGTCCTTTTTGTTTACTGCAAAAGTACGTACATTACAACCACCGCTCCTCTCTTTAAAATAAGTTACATTTAGTTTTTAATACTGCGACTACAAAACAAACATATTTCAGTGGACCGTCTACAATATTTGGCAGGCTTTAGCACATTTTAAAACACCATATGAAACACGTATGAAAACACTACAGAAAATCGTTACCCATGTTGTTATGGCTATAAGCCAAATAACGCTCAAATTAAAATAGCAAAATCGCTAATAGGTATCAATTCAACGCTTGTTGTAAGCATTTGCACAGTGCAAAATAAAGCAACCAACAGCAAGTCTACCGCAGTATACGCCACGACCACCGGCGGCGGTCAAATGATGTCAAGATCGGAGCATTGCTCGGTTAAGGTATAAACAGTTCGTTTTGCTGAGTTTGTCTGAGTTAGAAAATCAACTAGTGAAGACTTTAAACTCTGAGGAGATCTCCATCAATAGAAGTCCAAACATAAGTCGCAGGAACATGCCTTAGACAACGGCCTAATGGCCATACAACTAAAATCAGCAAGAACTTATATTCAGGATAGTGCAGCTGATATCTCTATACATCATAAAGGAAGAAAGAACTTTTAAAGTATGTTACATTTTCGGCGATATAAACTGAGAGTTGTTATTTATGAAGGAATGTTAGTTTTAACTCACCACGATAGTTTACAATCGAAATTAACAAAAGGATCGAATGAGAGCACTTAGTATGCGTACACATCATCTCCATATATCGGTAATAAAGGGCTGGTGCGTAAGTTTAATAAACACAACAGATATAACACTTTAATCATAAATAATCTCCTGCACTATTTACAACAATCTGCCATCGCTGGGGCAACTTTACGATTCCTAGACTGTAGGAATCGCGTGCTTTTGGAGGGAAGAACTCGTCAAGCCATGTTCGGAGAGCATTTTCATCCGGAAAGGAAGTTGTAACACCGAAAATGCAGGATGCATGGCACCTGCTACCGATATATAATTTATTTTAATTGTATGTAAAATCATTGGGGGAAGTGGCAACAAAACGACTATTCACGTTGGTGTGTAGAATATATGAGTCTGGCGATATACCATCTGACTTTCGGAAAAGCATCATCCACACAATTCCGAAGACGGCAAGAGCTGACAAGTGCGATAATTATCGCACAATCAGCTTAACAGCTCATGCATCGAAGCTGCTTACAAGAATGATATACAGAAGAATGGAAAAGAAAATTGAGAATGCGCTAGGTGACGATCAGTTTGGCTTTAGGAAAAGTAAAGGGACGAGAGAGGCATTTCTGACGTTACGGCTAATAATGGAAGCAAGGCTAAAGAAAAATCAAGACACTTTCATAGGATTTGTCGACCTGGAAAAAGTGTTCGACAATATAAAATGGTGCAAGCTGTTCGAGATTCTGAAAAAAGTAGGGGTAAGCTATAGGGAGAGACAGGTCATATACAATATGTACAACAACCAAGAGGGAATAATAAGAGTGGACGATCAAGAACGAAGTGCTCGTATTAAGAAGGGTGTAAGACAAGGCTGTAGCCTTTCGCCCCTGCTCTTCAATCTGTACATCGAGGAAGCAATCATGGAAATAAAAGAAAGGTTCAGGAGTGGAATTAAAATACAAGATGAAAGGATATCAATGAAACGATTCGCTGATGACATTGCTATCCTGAGTGAAAGTGAAGAAGAATTAAATGATCTGCTGAACGGAATGAACAGTCTAATGAGTACACAGTATGTTTTGAGAGTAAATCGGAGAAAGACGAAGGTAATGAGAAGTAGTAGAAATGAGAACAGCGAGAAACTTAACATCAGGATTGATGGTCACGAAGTCAATGAAGTTAAGGAATTCTGCTACCTAGGCAGTAAAATAATCAATGACGGACGGAGCAAGGAGGACATCAAAAGCAGACTCGCTCTGGCAAAAAAAGGCATTTCTGGCCAAGAGAAGACTACTAATATCAAATAGCGGCCTTAATTTGAGGAAGAAATTTCTGAGGATGTACGTCTGGAGTACAGCACTGTATGGTAGTGAAACATGGACTGTGGGAAAACCGGAACAGAAGAGAATCGAAGCATGTTGAAAATTAGGTGGACTGATAAGGTAAGGAATGAGGAGGTTCTACGCAGAATCGGAGGAAAGGAATATGTGGAAAACACTGATAAGGTGAAGGGGCAGGATGATAGGACATCTGCTAAGACATGAGGGAATGACTTCCATGGTACTAGAGGGAGCTGTAGAGGGCAAAAACTGTAGAGGAAGACAGATATTGGAATGTCAAGCAAATAATTGAGGACGTAGGTTGCAAGTGCTACTCTGAGATGAAGAGGTTAGCACAGGAAAGGAATTCGTGGCGGGCCGCATCAAACCAGTCAGTAGACTGTTGACCAAAAAAAAAAAAAATTTGTAATTTAAATGCTTTCTTTTAATAATTAAGGACATTGCTTCACTGTATGTGTACATTTAGGTACAAGTCTGTTCACGTTTCATTGTATTTATCTGTATTTTACTGTGAAACTTATAAGCTCTGGAAAAAAGCCAAAGGAATTGTTATTTGCATAGACTAGCAAAGATAACAGAAGTGCTTGTACGTTGTAAAATCTTTGGGTAGGGAGTTGTTGCGCGGAGCACTCGGAGAGAGCGGGAGACAGGTTCCAACGCTTGTAGTGTGCGGAAATGTGGTGTTACGCTCTCGCAGTACAGAGTACCATTTCGGCGACATCATGTACGCGCGTCGGCCAGATGACTAGTAGCAGGAGGAAGGACAGTGGACGGGCGGAACAGCCTGTATTAATTAAAATTGCCCGTTCCTGTAATTAGCCGTGGCCCCACAAGATGCTACCGTCTTCCACAACAGCAGCAGTTCCAGCAACACAGATTCATCGTCGGCTCCGAGTTTCGTCGCACGCACAGCACTGAAGTAAGACTGTTCATTGGTAGAAAGTGTTAATGGCTAATCCAGCAGCACAACTGAATGTGATCTGATTAATGAACTTTATTTAAATAATAATCAGTTAAATTCAGGGCGATTGTGTCCTCATTGCCCCCAGACATTGTTACCAAGGCGGGTCCTTGTTCCCTTTTTTCCTTATATGCTGACTGAAGTTCGAGAAACTATCACTGGAAAAAATACAAATCTAAACAAAATGCACAAATTAAGAGTGCGGAAGTTTTATTTATTTTACATACAGCTTGGAGCACATGGCTGTTTGGTGTGGTACGTATTCTAATATTTAATTCTGTTCAAGTCAGTAAAAAAGGCTCAGTTGTTCAGACAATAATATGAAATCCGATTTGAAAATTAAGTAACTGCTAAGTAAAAAGTGCTTGCCTTTCTCTAAATTTCTTTGATGACGTTATGTTGAGGTCTCTAAAGTCATTGCTCACGTGACGAAGTTCAGTAATAATATACAGTTTAAGTGGATATTTTCGAATCATTACTCGATTGCCTTTATCAAAATTGAATGACAAACTTAACGTAAAAGTGACTTCTCAGTTTTCTTGATCATTACATAGTCACTTAAAATTAGTGTCAAAAAACGTGACAACCTTCAGTTGCCACGTCAGTGTTTAATAATACATGTTTTTCTTTCCCATCATCTTGTACAGGGTTTTGGATGTAAATCGCTCTAGTGGGCTGGCGACCGTAGTTATTTCCTTTTCGCTCATTAGTGTAACTTTGGGTTCATGATCAGTGGCACCCCTTTTCTGTCGCGTGTTGTTCGTGAGTGAATGCACAAACTAACTTTCATTTTTCCAAATTGTAGCCCTGTTCGGTTTAATTACTTTTTTTAAATTTAGTAGACTTTTCTATCAGAAAGATCGGTTGTACACTTTCCCCCTACTTATCGGTATTACTTCTTCGGGAAAGATAGCCTTATCCAATTAGGTATACACGCGATACACGGTCATATTTTATATCGCAAGCAGGATAGGTCAATTAGTAAGGGGGAGGTCACAAAGTTCCGTAAAGGTTGTTCGATAGAGAGCGGAAACGTCAAAATCTGAGGGCTCAAGATGGGATGAATACTGTGGGTGCGGAATGGCTTCGCAACCAAACTCGTGTACGGTGTTTTTGTGAGTCTAGCAGAATGAGAGCGGGTATTATCGTGGAGTAGCATCACCTCACTGGTCTTTTTGGACTGCGTCCGCAAGACATCTCAGTTGTTGAAAAAAAAAAAAATGGCAGCAATGATGGTTACACCTCTTGGGAAGAAATTCGTAGTGAACCACAACGTCTCTGTTCCACCAGAGGCATAACATTAATTTCTGTGAAAGCGTGCAGGTTTTTGTGCGGGCAGTTGCTGCTTTTTTGGGGTCAACTATTCCTTTATTTTCCTTATGTTGGCGTAAAGATACAACTTCTCGTCGCCAGTAACGATACAGCATAGAAACGGTCGGTGTTGTCCACGAGTCAATTTCTGACGAGCGAGCAGAGATGTACTTGTGTCCACCGGCTGATTTTTGTGATTTTGGCTCACAGCGTGCGGTTTTTGAATCTTCACCACTGCATGTAAGTGTCACACAGTGGTGGAATGATCACAGTTCATCACATCTGGTAGTTTTCGAGTAGACTGACGTCATCATACTGGATTAATGCCTTTAAACGATCTTCACAAAATCCCAAAGTTCTTCCTGAACGTGGAGAGTCACTAATGTCCACACTATCCTCCTTAAAACGAGAAAACAATTTTCTCGCCGTTTTCTGTCCAATGACATTATCCTCACCATGGTGCGAATGTTTCTGGCTGCCTGCGCTGTTATCTCCATTTGGCATTCCACTTTCAAGCGCCCATAACTCCACTCACTACCTCCAAATGACAGTATGTAAACTCAAATAGTAACAGTGAATTACAAATAAAAATGACAATCGATATATAAACCCATACCAACCGGAATACCAACACGCAAAGCAAAAATGCTTCCAATTGATCCATCAACCTAATACTTACATAATTCAAACAAGTCAGATTTTACACACAACAAAGGGGACGGAAGACAAGAAAGGAAAGCAATTAGTTTCGCCGTAACAAAGTGGCAACTGTTCTTTGCGTCCTATTAATCTTTTCCGTAAATTGAGCTTTCTGTCCCAGGCAGCCGATCAATATTCAAGAATCGGTGAACGAAACTTTTGCCTGTGACCTCCTTCGCTGGTGATTACACCATATCCGATTTAATTTCACTTGATTTAATTTCATTTACTTTCATGCAATGAATTGTCTCCAGTTATAGCACGAAACTGGTCTGCATGTAGCTGAATGGAAGCCTCGAGACATTTAATGATTTTTGTAAAATCCGAATTTACTGGGATTTTCGGCTAAATCTTTCATTAGCGTATGGCGGTAAAAGTTGTATGCTTCGGTTACAGGCACCAATTTTTGCTAACTTTCGGCTGTCGACACTTCTGTGTTCTTTTTTGGTTCGAAAGCGATCAATTTCTGTTTCCTTAGCATTATTTGAATTTTTTTATGGAACTACGACGGATCTTTTCCTTCCTTAATCCATTTATTCGGCGCAAACTTCTCCAGAGAGCGATTTGCTGTCAGTAGTTTGCTAGAGCGCTTCAATACAGCACAAAGTCGCTGCAGAACGAAAAATTCCCTATACCACCGGTGGAGTTAATGGCTTTCCACCTTAAATCACTGTGGTAGCGTACTACTCGAAAGTTGACGGTTGAGGCAGATTCGAGAGATTGATGGGTCGTAGTACAGTCAAATTCGATCAGGTCTTCCCCCCTTCCCCACCTTTCTTCTATATTACTTTTCACTTATTTATTTGTTCATATATTTTTGCTTATCGAATAGTCTGTCAGCCTCTGGAATATGCAGTGATCGTCCACAGGTCTTCCATTACTTCGCAACAACCTTCTAAAAACGTGACATTAGCACCGGTTTAACGTCAAAGTGACAGAAGAGGCTGCTTGGGTGCCAATCTGAGAGTGGCGCCAGAGACGCCCAAGCGCAAAATTTGTGAACAGGGTGTGTAATAATTAGTAGTCATAGCTGACACGGGTGAAAGTTTATAACAATAGAAGCGACAACGTTACTGTAAACACGGATCTGGAAGCAAGCTGTTTGCGAGGTAATTGCGGAAATGCGGTTACGAGCCACCACAAAACTGACCTAGTTAGTACCAGTGTATTTGAAATGCAAACCTTTCGATTGAACCTCCACTAACTGTACTCAAATTTGTCTCAAGCACCACATTAACTTGAGCAACGTTGTGGAATGTGGAACATGAATGAGGGGGCACAACCTAATTTTGCAGCTAATATATAATAGAATATTGCTGCGCGGTGTGGGATCCTTACTAGGTGGGGTTGACGGAGGACATCGAAAGGGTGCAACAAAGAGCAGCTCGTTTTGTATTATCACGTAATAGGGGAGAGAGTGTGGCAGATATGATAGGCGAGTTGGGATGGAAGTAATTAAAGCAAAGACGTTTTTCGTCACGGCGAGATCTATTTACGAAATTTCAGTCTCCAAATTTCTCTTCCGAATGCGAAAATATTTTGTTGAGCCCAACCTACATAGGTAGGAATGATAATCAAAATAAAATAAGAGAAATCAGAGCTCGAACAGAAAAGTTTAGGTGTTCGTTTTTCCCGGCCGCTGTTCGGGAGTGGAATGGTAGAGAGATAGTATGATTGTGGTTCGATGAACCCTCTGCCAAGCACTTGAATGTGAATTGCAGAGTAATCATGTAGATGTAGATATCTAACTCGAAAATACGGTCCAAGGTGGAAACGTCAGTATAGAATTAGATGATATTTTTCACATATTTGTCCCATTTTTTCTAGTGGAAACTGAAATAATCTGTTGTTACAGAATTAAAAAGTTCCGTTATTAAACTAAAAACCAACTGAAATTTTATATTTTCATTCTGTTCACTATATTTAACCCTCACAAAACCAAGGGGGGGGATGGGGGACGAGTACTTCATGTCCACCTTTTGAAAATACTCTAATACAGTGATATACTTTATATAGTAACATTTTGAAAAAAAATATTATTTTTAATGACTTCTCACAGCAGATTACGTAATTGTTTTACATTTTTCAATAAAATGTAACCTAAAAACGTAAGTGCTAATAGTGAATGTGACTTTTCGCAACAAACATCATGTTCATATTTTAAAATTCGGGACCATATTTGTACATTTCTGCTCTTTTAAAAAGTACGTTGTGCGTCAAACTCAACGACAATCAAAAATTGTGTTTTTTAAAAAATTTTTTGTGATGGTCATAAAGTACTCCTCCACTATATATAGACATTACCGAATATGCGTTGGTATTGCTAAGTTTGTGGTAAAAGATATTTTCAGTTTTTCTAGATAATCTTATACACCAGCATGTATTTAAAAATGATTTTGTTCATAAAAATTAACGAAATTTGTATTTTTTGAAATTTATTGTGATGGGCACAAAACAAGCCTCCGTTGGTAGTACTCATTACGGAAAATGAGATGGTACTGGTATAATTAATAGAGGGCATGTTTTTATTGACTCTAGATGAATACGACAGGTATGGTACTATTTGCTTTCATTAACAGCTTTTGAAGACCTCAGTAATTATATTAAACCTAAATGAATTGTTTATTATCTTGGACTTTTTAAAAGGAAAAACAAACTATTTACATAGATTTATTTTTAAAGGTTCTACCAAGGGCTCAAGGAAAGGCAATCCATGGCTGTAAGGGTGAGGAGTAAGGGGTGGGGAGGGAGGCGCTAGATGATGTCGCTCGTGTGGGAAAAGTGTAAAATCTTCTCGAATCGGCCCTTCGTGACATCTACGTGTACGAGTGCGAATAGGCTCAGAATTTTGTAATGAGCGATACTACAATGAGACGAATAGGAATTCCTTAAAATTTTGTATATTCATACACAAAATATCACTTGGCATTACTAGCCTCGGCTTTCTTCTTTCAAATCAAGTTGGTGCCTTAGCAGTATACTGCGATATTACTGAATATAGGAAACGGTCGGTACCTGCGGTACACCTAGGGATTTGGTCGCCATTTTGATGAATGGAGTCCACGCACGCCGCACATTAGGACTGGAGACGGACACGGCAGAAAGGGGGACGAATATCGCTCGCTTTGGTCGTTAGTCCTCCGGACTGCGTCCCATTTATTCAGAGACTCTCTTGATCCGCTGCGGAGGAATTGCTTCATGGCCGGACGAGTGGAAGCGAATTTAATTCATCCCGTACTTTTTATCAACCCTGTTTGTCCTGACGGGTAATCTTTGAAGAGACCGAAAGAAATGTGCAGCGATGAAGTAGCGCTTCGGAATAGCAGAGCAGGATGCGCGATGGGGTGAGGTTGGGGGGGGGGGGGTGGAAGGGGTTATACGGTCCTGGAGCGAATCGTTACTGGAGGGCTTAGCAGGTTCGGCGATCCATATTCCACACTGGTCGCTGCGTACGAGCCGTGGATCTGTCCCTGTTTGGACGATATTTTACGCACATATTACGCCGCTGAAAGAGGATTTTCACAGTAGTTAATGGATTCATATTTGCACAAGTTAATTGAAAGTGAACGTTCCTCTCTATTAATTAAAATTTCTGTTTGCATAACTGTATAATTCCAACTTCAGCTATCGTAACCGCTGGAGACGCGCGACGAAAGCTAAGCGCCGATGAACAATGTGAAGTGTCATAAAAGTTACTAGCTGTTGTGGAATGGTACGCATCAAGGACATGTCTAAAATACTAATCTGATATTACATTTATTGTGTAGTTCCAAACTTTGGAGCTCTAACTCAGTCTATTTATTGCTTTCACGACAGGAATATCGCAAGGGAGCAATCTCATTTACTGTCAGGCAGACATGCACTCACAGATAAAAAGCATCTACAAGCAATGGCCTGATGTATTCGTAGAATGCAATGCCGCTCAGACATTCCATCAGTGGGACGAAAGTTAGCAGGTATTAAAGTGGTGAAATTGTCTAAAATGTTTAAAAAGTCTGAAACAGTTAGTCACTCACTGTCAACATCACACGAAGTTACTCGTACAATCACACTGTTTCGCATATTGTAAGGACCATAAAACTGGTTAGATATTCTAATATTGGCAATTAAAATACGTGCAGTGCAAGAGGAAAACTAAAACAATGGTACAGGTAAATGTGACTGGCTGATCACTTACAGAAAACATGCATAAGCCAGTCACCCTACAGTTACATCTACAGCGATACTCTGCAAATCACATTGTGCCTGACGATTCTCAGTTATTCCAATCTCACATAACGCACAGAAAAAACGAACGCCTATACCTCTCCGTACGAGTCTGTTTTCCCTTATTTTATTATGGTGATCGTTTCTCCTCATGTAAGTCGGCGTCAACAAAATATTTTCGCATTCGGAGGAGAAAGTTTGTGACTGAAATTTCGTGAGAAGATTCCGCCGCAACGAAAAACGC
The DNA here is from genome assembly GCF_023864275.1 of Schistocerca cancellata. NCBI lineage: Eukaryota > Metazoa > Arthropoda > Insecta > Orthoptera > Acrididae > Schistocerca > Schistocerca cancellata. The sequence continues at coordinate 875,862,620 of NC_064628.1, forward strand.
CTTTGTTTTAATGATGTCCACTACAAATCCTGTATCATTTCAGTGACACTCTCTCCCGTGTTTCGCATAATACAAACGTGCAGCACTTCTTTGAAGTATAAATGATGACTAACTGACAAACTCAGCTGCAGATAGGTGTTGTTATACCTCGATGTGGACAGCTGAAAACGTGTGCCCCGACGGGGACTCGAACCCGGGATCTCCTGCTTACATGGCAGACGCTCTATCCATCTGAGCCACCGAGGACACAGATGAATAGCGCGACTGCAGGGACTTATCCCTTGCATGCTTCCCGTGAGACTCACATTCCCAACTGTCCACAATTCTACATATGTGTTAGACCTTATAGACATTTGCCCACCCACTCATTACTCGCGCACGCTTTGGCGATTCCCGTAAGAGTTTGGGCAACCTGTGTGCATTCGCAGAGGCGAAGGTCAATGGCTGGGTAGCCTTTAACTATATATACGAAGACAGTAACTAGTCCTCGAAAGAACAGTTACTGTTGATGACCGTGCAGGAGATCCCGGGTTCGAGTCCCCGTCGGGGCACACATTTTCAGCTGTCCACATCGAGGTATAACAACACCACCTATCGGCAGCTGAGGTTGTCAGTTAGTCATTATTTATTCCAGGGAAAAGCAGCACGGTCATTAACAGTAACTGTTCTTTCGAGAACTAGTTACTGTCTTCGTATATATCTTTGAAGTTTTTCGATGTACTCCGATAATCCTATCTGGTAAGGATCCCTCACCGGGCAGCAGTATTCTAAAAGAGGACGGACAACCGTAGTGTAGGCAGTCTCTTTAGTAGATCTGTTACATTTTCTAAGGGTACTGAAAATAAAACGCAGTCTCTGGTTAGCCTTCCCCACAACATTTTCTATGTGTTCGTTACAATTTAAGTTGAACGTAATTGTAGTACTTAGGCATTTAGTTGAATTTACGGCTTTTAGATTTGACTGATTTATAGTGTAACCGAAGTTTAAAGGATTCCTTTTAGCACTCACGTGGATGACCTCACACTTTTCGTTATTTAGGGTCAACTGCCAATTTTCGCACCACATAGATATCTCTTCTAAATCGTTTTGCAATATATTTTAATCTTCTGATGACTTTACTAGTCGTTAAACGACAGCGTCATCTGCAAACAACCTAAGACGGCTGCTCAGATAGTCTCCCAAATCGTTTATAGAGATAAGGAACAGCAAAGGTCCTCTAACACTACATTGGGGCTCACCAGAAATCACTTCTGTTTTACTCGATGACTTTCCGTCAATTACTACGAACTGTGTCCTCTCTGACAGGAAATCACGAATCCAATCACATAACTGAGACGACATTCCATAAGCACACCTTTTCACTACAATCCGCTTGCGTGGTACCATGTTAAAAGCCTTCCAAAAATCCAGACATACGGAATCAATTTGAAATCCCTTGTCAATAGCACTCAGCACTTCGTGGAAGTAAATAGCTAGTTGTGTTTCACAAGAACGGTGTTTTTTAAACCCGTGTTGACTGTGTGTCAATAGACCGTTTTCTTCCAAGTAATTCATCATGTTCGAACACAACTTACGTTCCAAAATCCTCCTGCATATCAACGTTAATAATATGGGTCTGTAATTTAGAGGATTCTTCCTACTACCTTTCTTGAATTTCGTTTGACCTGTGCATCTTTCCAGTCTTTGGGTGCGGATCTTTCCTCGAGCGAACGGTTATATATGGTTGTGAAGTATGGAGCTATTGTAACAGCAGACTCTGAAAGGAACCTAACTGTTACTTTTGTTAAGTGCTTTAAGTTGCTTCACTACCGCGAGGATAAGCCGGCCGTGGTGGCCGAACGGTTCTAGGCGCTTCAGTCTGGAACCGCGCGACCACTACAGTCGCAGGTTCGAATCCTGCCTCGGGCATGGATGTTTGTGATGTCCTTAGGTTAGTTAGGTTTAAGTAGTTCTAAGTTCTAGGGGGTTGATGACCTCAGATGTTAAGTCCCATGGTGCTCATAGCCATTTGAACCATTCGAACTCCGAGGGTATCTACTCTTATTGGCAGCTGTTCTTGATTCGAATCCTGGAATATTTACTTCGTCTTATCCTGACAACACAGTAAACAGTTCTCCCTAAAATCTTAGGAAGCAAGTTGGAAATTTCAGAATAGCTTAAAGGTTATACCACATCCAGTTGACTGTAAGTGAAAATAGAGGACAAATATGTCTGTAAATCAGATGCTGCTTTCTTCTCTTCGTACAAGACAGTCTGCTAAAATGTGGCGCACTCTGATCCGTACGCAACGAGCACCACGAATTGGAGGGTCATCTCGCAGGAGCAAGAAACCTCGCGTTATATAGGTCTGTGTCCAACGGGAAGCCGAGTGGGGCAGGACCTTATCCCATCTGCGAGGCTGGAAGAAAGTGCGGCACAGCAGTTTGTGCACTTTACTAGACGCAGCTTACGGTCTGTCACTTCCAGTCACTCTTCCTTCCATCTATGCGTGCTTCAGTACTTCAAAACTGTGGTGATAACATGTAGAGCGATGCCACACTGAAAAATCTGGTTATCAAGACACCTCTTCTTGGCTGCTACACCTAACATTTAGTTTTCCTTAATACCCATTATGGTCTAATATCCAGCAGAGGGACCACTCCTTCCCAAACCATTGTAGACGCAGTAGGGCGTCCTGGATATTATGGACTAATTTATCTGCTGGACACAGGTGTTGCAGTGAGTGAAGACCACTCAGTGTCAAAACAGACGAGGAATTTATTTATCATTCGCAGCTCGTTTCATCTGCACCAGTCCCCTCAGGATCGCATATAATTTGGCATCTTACACAGTGACATCTTGAGTTAAGCGGATCTTCAGAACACGATCAGGGAAAATAATTAACAATCCGACGGAGTACCCCTGTTTAAACCCATCTGTGAACACAGATATACTGTTGTGGTGCCCATTTAAAACGTGGAAAATGTTGTATTCAAAATATAAGCAGGAGTGCAAAGTCTCCTGAACTGCGTTAAATCTAAAATTACTCTCGGTGTCTACAGTAACAAGGGTGGTAGTCGGTTCCAACCATGCATTTGGGTTCGCACTAGCCCCATGAAAAATAACTTCCCGTGGATCCCAAACGGCCTTGTTGCTAGCGTTATCACGACGTGACCATGTTGTTAAGTCTGATAATGTGTGTAACACGCATGCAGAGCATCACTTGTTAGTGAACACTGTGAAAAACCACAGACAACGCTGCGTGCTCATGTATGAACATTACCAGCAGCAGACAGCGTTTGAAAGTGGCCTCACCATGCGTCTGTATGTGCCCAAACTGTGCAATACACAGGCATGTGCGACAACATGGTGTGATAGTGACTAACTGTTGGACTGAGTGGTCGATCACGACTGACCATAGCAGGGTCGGACTGACCTATCATGTACCAGGCAACTGCAATCCCTTCAGATCTGGTCCTGCTATCTGAGCTCAGTGATGGTCCCACTACCACACCCCATCTCATCCAGCACCATTGGATGGAGACTGACCACACCATGGTTGGATTGACCTATCATGTACCGGCAGACTGCAAACCTTTCAGATCTTCTCCTGCTATCTGAGTTCACTAATGGTCCCACTATGACAGCCCATCTCATCCAGCACCATTAGATGGAGACTGACCATTCCAAGGTAGGATTGACATGTACCAGGTACTCTGCAATTCCTTCAGATCTGGTTCTGCTATCCGAGTTAAATAATGGTCCCACTACCATAGCCCATCTCTTCCACCACCATTGGATAGAGATTGACCATACCAAAGTTGGATTGGCCTACCATGTACCAGGCAGACTGCAATCCCTTCAGATCTGGGCCTGCTATCTTAGTTCAGTAATGGTCCCACTACCACAGCAAATCTCATCCAACACCATTGGAGGGATACTGACCATACCATGTTGGACTGACCGATCATGTACTGGGCAGACTGCAATCCCTTCAGATCTGGTCCCGCTATCTGAGTTCAATAATAGTAGTCCCACTACCACAATCCATCTCATCCAGCACCATTGGATGGTGACTGACCATACCAAGGTTATATTGACCTGTCATGTACCAGGCACTCTGCAATCCCTTCAGATCTGGTCCTGCTATCTGAGTTCAGAAGTGGTCCCACTATGACAGCCCATCTCATCCAGCACCATTGGATGGAGACTGACCATACCAAGGTTGGATTTCCCTTTCATGTACCAGGCAGACTGCCATCACTTCAGATCTGGTCCTGCTATCTGATTTCAATAATGGTCCCACTACCACAATCTATCGCATCCAGCACCATTGGATGGAGACCAGTAGAAGACAGACTAATGAACTGCCATCCAACGATTAGGCTGTGAATGCCACACCACACAGAAGCGGTGCAACACCTGATCGACATGGATTGCTGGCAAGTGGTGTCACATCGTTCTTAACGATGAACTTGGTGTATCTTAGCAGTGGTGATGAAAGAGGATACATTCAACCAATTAACTGAAAAGACACAATGGTGTTATCCTTAGCATCACTTAGTGCGGAGCCATGGGATGTGGCTTGAAGTCACTTGTAGAGATTCAGGGAACTGTGATGAAACAAGATGGTATGGGAAGACTTTTCATAAGACAGTAACGGGTAGCGTCTATCAACAGAGTAACGCTCTTTCTGTCTCAGTAAATGTCCATGAACTGCCTGAACGACTCTGAGATAGGATGACACAAAATAACTTGGCTCCTATTGGGCAGACAGCTCTGCAGGGAGGGGGGGGGGGGTGACAGCGCTAATGGAGAGGAATCCCTTGTGAAAGACTACTACCGCCTGGCAGGGGAGATGAAGCTCGATAGCTGATGCCTTCACTCGAACCCATTACTCGCAGAACTAAGCAACGGCTAGTGAGTCTCCAAACGATCGTTACTGACAGGTTATGTCAACACAAACAATAGTTCTACAAATACAAAACTACAATACCACACTGTCTAACATTAGGAGCACTATATCCTACTTTATGTTACGAGGATATTTCCACGTTCCTACAAACAGACCGAGTGAGGTGGCGCAATAGTTAGCACAAATCGCTCCAGGAAAATTTCGGGATGGATCATTTGAAAGGGCACAGCCGATTTCCTTCCCCGTCCTTGACACAATCCGAGCTTGTGCTCCATCTCTAATGACCTCGATGTCGACTGGGTGTGACGTTCAACCCAGTCTTCCTACCTTCTCTATTAACAGTAATTCTCGATCTTTGAGAAACAGTCATGAACTGTAAGCAGTGGTAAAATCCATTGTGGACATATCACGCATGACCTTTTTTATTGTGTTGCACCTGCATATTACAAATATGAGGATTTTGGAAACACATACTATCCATGCTTTGCTCAGTCAGTAACTTACACTCTCTGAAATAATCATTTCTGTTGCAGCATACAAAGTTCATAATTCTCTATCATTTGTATAATTTTGGAAAATACTGAAACGTCCGATACCAGCTTTAACTTGTGTCATCATAAAAATGGCGGACAAACCATGTCACCGTTATCTAGTACGGCGACCACGACGTCACAGACTCACTAACAATCAAGAGGACGACAACAATTCCATAACAAAAAATGTAATCAAAATAATTTAATGAAGAATTGGAAAGTAAAGGAACAGCTGCAGGAATTAAGGGGGTGTGGATGGGAAAATTACACACAAACCCATTATGCTACGTAATACAAAGCCCACGAAAGTCTCACAAAATTTGTGTAGTCACCAACATGTAATCTGAACTCTACGATGGCAACGAACTAATAAATCTGCAAATTCTGGTATCAGAAACTTCACTTGCTCTTTACCTAAACTAAATCCTTGATCGTCAGTTCAGATTTCTCGAATCGGAAACGCGACGTAACGGCCGCCTAAGATTGTCTTCGGGATAGCAGCATCCGACGGAGAACAAACAACTCTTATCATCTTGATGTACCTGCCACACATGTGGCACTATAAAAATTCGGTTATCAAGGCAGACAGTTAGCAAGGCAGATGGTTGTAGAAATTGAATGATGCTGGCGATGCAATCGCCTATTGTGACATTCAACAAAAGATTGTTGAATTTCTTTCTCATATCCACAACAACTAATATTACTTCCAAACGAATAAAAAAATGCTCTTCACCATCTATCTTCAACTGCAAGCACTCACTAATTACAACAAGACGAACATGTTTCGAAATATCGAAATTCGACGCTAAAGAGCGCTACGACACACGTATTTCAAATAATTCATCTGCGGGACCCATGAGAAATACGGGCCTCGCCATGAACTTGTGACGTCACCCTAGTCGTCTTGCCCGCCATTCATCGCGAAAGCTCGTCTCCATGCACGGTCCACTTTAAATCAATATGTCAATGAGAAGGTACGCACTGAACGGCTTAACTTTGTCGTGTGTTATCTACAGCTTGAATGTATTTCAATGTCCAGTAAAGAATTATTAAACTTGTCTGAAACAGTAACTCTCTCCCAGTCGGAGACTGTCACCTGCACTTGTAAGACCCACAGTTTCACGTGCCGTGACGTACACTTTTGGCCGAGGTCGCCTAGATATCAGGTCATATAACACGAAATCGTTATGTCACAAGTCAAACAGAGACCTAGTACCTTACATTTAGGTTCACCCAAACTTCTGTCCTTAAGTTTTGTGGCGTCCTATATTTTTAATTATGACCTAGGAGATATCGCAACCTGATCATTTTCTTCTAGTTCTCTTGTTTTCGTTGCATTTATTGGGGTCTTTTAAATCAGTTCTTGCACATGGTATTAACAAAGTAGATATTATTCAGAGTGTGCATAAATACGGCGAGATATCCAGGTTATTGTTAAGACATGCCTTTCTACGAGTATATGCGGTTATGTGCGATGGAGAGCGGTGAATAAGATTTTTTATACGGGCGACATCAGTTTCCAAGTTCTTGTAACAGAACTGGCCATCTGGCCAGATGACGTGCCACATGAAGTTTTATTAGGCCACCGATGCGTTGATCCAAACCGTCCTGGAAATATTCGTGAAGGCTTAGACCGCTCTACTTTGCGGGACAATTCAAATTTGCGATTGCCTTCAGAAGGTCGCCACCATAATTAATTTTAGTTGTGGCTCGCCACTAGTAAATTATTATAAAACACCCGCCGACGTTTTGACCGATTAATGTTGGTCGTGACGACAAAATTATTGGCCATTGCAGGTGCCTCCCTCCGTAACTTTTTGATGTTCAGATTTTCCTGTCTTACTCTAATCTTTTCTTCTCTACGTAAATATTATGATCAGTGTTGTGTTCTCCAGCTGCACTTATCGTCAAACAAGCAAATACGCCGGCCGTGGTGGCCGAGCGGTTGTAGGCGCTTCAGTCCGGAACCGCCCGACTGCTACAGTCGCAGGTTCGAATCCTGCCTCGGGAATGGATGTGTGTGATGTACTTGGGTTAGTTAGGTTTAAGTAGTTCTAAGCTCTAGGGGACTGATGACCTCAGATGTGAAGTCCCATAGTGCTCAGAGCCATTTGAACCACTTGAACGAAAGAAATACCACAGGAAGAGAACCACCTACTACCGAATTAATTGCTGTTAAGAGGTGGCTTACTTACGTGCAGAAACGGATTTACTGAACAGGGTTGAATCTACAACTAAGACAAAAACAAAGGCGAACATAGATTAGCAACAATTTACAAAGATTTTGTGGTATCACCGCCAGACACCACACTTGCTAGGTGGTAGCCTTTAAATCGGCCGCGGTCCGTTAGTATACGTCGGACCGGCGTGTCGCCACTATCAGTGATTGCAGACCGAGCGCCGCCACACGGCAGGTCTAGAGACACTTCCTAGCACTCGACCCAGTTGTACAGCCGACTTTGCTAGAGATGGTTCACTGACAAATTACGCTCTCATTCGCTGAGACGATAGTTAGCATAGCCTTCAGCTACGTCATTTGCTACGACCTAGCAAGGCGCCATTACCAGTAACTACTGATGCTGTAAATATGTACCGTCAAGAGGGATGTTTCCCAACTATGGATTAAAGTTAAGTATTCCAGAAGCTACGTACGTTCTTTGCTACTATCAATTCCTTGTCCTGTTCCAGACCTCACGCCAGCGTGCGTGAGCTTAAACGCGTGCCTTTCGGCTTCCTGTCATAGTGGATTGGCTGTCTTGCCAATCCACAACAGATTTATTTACACTCCTGGAAATTGAAATAAGAACACCGTGAATTCATTGTCCCAGGAAGGGGAAACTTTATTGACACATTCCTGGGGTCAGATACATCACATGATCACACTGACAGAACCACAGGCACATAGACACAGGCAAGAGAGCATGCACAATGTCGGCACTAGTACAGTGTATATCCACCTTTCGCAGCAATGCAGGCTGCTATTCTCCCATGGAGACGATCGTAGAGATGCTGGATGTAGTCCTGTGGAACGGCTTGCCATGCCATTTCCACCTGGCGCCTCAGTTGGACCAGCGTTCGTGCTGGACGTGCAGACCGCGTGAGACGACGCTTCATCCAGTCCCAAACATGCTCAATGGGGGACAGATCCGGAGATCTGGCTGGCCAGGGTAGTTGACTTACACCTTCTAGAGCACGTTGGGTGGCACGGGATACATGCGGACGTGCATTGTCCTGTTGGAACAGCAAGTTCCCTTGCCGGTCTAGGAATGGTAGAACGATGGGTTCGATGACGGTTTGGATGTACCGTGCACTATTCAGTGTCCCCTCGACGATCACCAGTGGTGTACGGCCAGTGTAGGAGATCGCTCCCCACACCATGATGCCGGGTGTTGGCCCTGTGTGCCTCGGTCGTATGCAGTCCTGATTGTGGCGCTCACCTGCACGGCGCCAAACACGCATACGACCATCATTGGCACCAAGGCAGAAGCGACTCTCATCGCTGAAGACGACACGTCTCCATTCGTCCCTCCATTCACGCCTGTCGCGACACCACTGGAGGCGGGCTGCACGATGTTGGGGCGTGAGCGGAAGACGGCCTAACGGTGTGCGGGACCGTAACCCAGCTTCATGGAGACGGTTGCGAATGGTCCTCGCCGATACCCCAGGAGCAACAGTGTCCCTAATTTGCTGGGAAGTGGCGGTGCGGTCCCCTACGGCACTGCGTAGGATCCTACGGTCTTGGCGTGCATCCGTGCGTCGCTGCGGTCCGGTCCCAGGTCGACGGGCACGTGCACCTTCCGCCGACCACTGGCGACAACATCGATGTACTGTGGAGACCTCACGCCCCACGTGTTGAGCAATTCGGCGGTACGTCCACCCGGCCTCCCACATGCCCACTATACGCCCTCGCTCAAAGTCCGTCAACTGCACATACGGTTCACGTCCACGCTGTCGCGGCGTGCTACCAGTGTTAAAGACTGCGACGGAGCTCCTTATGCCACGGCAAACTGGCTGACACTGACGGCGGCGGTGCACAAATGCTGCGCAGCTAGCGCCATTCGACGGCCAACACCGCGGTTTCTGGTGTGTCCGCTGTGCCATGCGTGTGACCATTGCTTGTACAGCCCTCTCGCAGTGTCCGGAGCAAGTATGGTGGGTCTGACACACCGGTGTCAATGTGTTCTTTTTTCCATTTCCAGGAGTGTATATGAGTTGTACAATACTTAACTGAAGTATGAAGATTGTGTGTGGCTGTGTAGTTCAATGTTCACTTGTACAGTTCTAAATCCAGTGAACGATGAATAACATCACTTGTATACTGTCCAGTTTGGCTCTTCTTGGTGGCGACAGTACATGAGTCCTGATACACTGTCCCGATACCGTTTGACGATTTTCCAGCGATTATTCTGAGGTACTGTCCGCTGAGTGGAGCCATTTGTCTCTTTTGTATTCACTTTTGGCGGATTGATGCCCACTTGGGAATTAAAGAAACGCAGCAGAGGAAATGAAATACAGTATTAACCTGAAAATAGCAGATTTTGAAAGTGACCGCCATTCATTTCTTGGCACCTCTGGGCCCTGGTCAACAATTTGCTGAAGGCAGATCGAAGCTGGACTGCTGGAATCGCTGTAATCTTTGCCGAAATGTTCTGCTGTAGTTGTTGAAGACTATGAGGATTGTTGTGAAACGCCGGCCGATGTGACCGAGCGGTTCTAGGCGCTACAGTCTCGAACCGCGCGACCGCTACGGTCGCAGGTTCGAATCCTGCCTCGGGAATGGATGTGTGTGATGTACTTAGGTTAGTTAAGTTTAAGTAGTTCTAAGTTCTAGGGGACTGATGACCTCAGGGTTACGTCCCATAGTGCTCAGAGCCATTTGAACCATTTTTTTTTTTTTTTTTTTTTTTTTTTTTTTTTTTAAACGCTTTAGATGTGAGGGCTCCCCACACAACGCAATCGCTCACTAACAGATCAAATGACGTGTGCGGCCAGCTAGGCCCTCGACCAGGCTAACCTCTGCTAAGAACTGTGTCACGCGTGAAGATTGTGTAAATGTGCTCCACGGTTCGGTCGGCTGTATGGGCAGTTGCTCCATTCTATTGGAAATAACTATAGACATACATGCACTTCCAATCGTATCACTTGTTTGGGTAAATTTTATTTGCCCCGCCCTGTATTTGTGTGACGTAAGTGTTGTGGACTGGCAAGACAGCCAATCCACTACGAAGGAAGGAAGCCGAAAGGCACGCGTTTAAGCTCACGCTGGCTGGCGTGAGGTCTGGCACAGGACAAGTAAATGAGACTAGCAAAAAAGGAGGTAACTGGTAGAATACTTAACTTTAATCCATAATTGGTGAACACAGCTCTTGACGGTACATGTTTTACAGCATCAATAGTAACTGGTAATGGCGCCTTGCTAGGTCGTAGCAAATGACGTAGCTGAAGGCTATGCTAACTATCGTCTCGGCAAATGAGAGCGTAATTTGTCAGTGAACCATCGCTAGCAAAGTCGGCTGTACAACTGGGGCGAGTGCTAGGGAGTCTCTCTAGACCTGACGAGTGGCGGCGCTCGGTCTGCAATCACTGATAGTGGCGACACGCGGGTCCGACGTATACTAACGGACCGCGGCCGATTTAAAGGCTACCACCTAGCAAGTGTGGTGTCTGGCGGTGACACCACAGTAAGGCTGATGCGTAGTAAAGTCCATGTCGTGCTCGCTGTCTCTTCAAACATTAACCAGGTTACGCCTGAGCCGTAGGCAGCTCAGCGCTCTTGTATGCAAGTTGTGTCCTGGATGTCGGTTTTACATACTTTCAATTACAGTGGAGTCCAAAACTTAAGGATGAAAGTAACCTTCGCATGATGTGTCACTGATAAGTAACGTTGTTCGATGAGCATTGAATCATACGTACAAATAACTGCTACAGTATAGTACAAGAATGAACTGAAAAATAAAGCAATGGCACGAACAGAAATGTCATCTTTATTTAAAGACAATAATTACACTGAAGGCAGAGCATTTCGTGATGGCCCCGCTGACATAACAAAGGGCGAGACACGGTTCTTTATGGGATGTGTGATCACCGTGCACAGTAATGCATGTTCAGCAACGTGCTACATCTTGGCCACAAGCATGGGAAGGAATTCCTGTGGTAGGGCATTTCATCCCTCCATCAGCAAGTTGGACAGCTGCTGGAGCCGGCCGCAGTGGCCGAGCGGTTAAATGCGCTACAGTCTGGAACTGCACGACCGCTACGGTTGCAGGTTCGAATCCTGCCTCGGGCATGGATGTGTGTGATGTCCTTAGGTTAGTTAGGTTTAAGTAGTTCTAAGTTCTAGGGGACTTATGACCAAAGCAGTTGAGTCCCATAGTGCTCAGAGCCATTTGAACCACAGCTGCTGGATGGTTGTTGGTGCAAGTGCTGAAAGACAACTCCCCAAAGAATGTGACACGTGTTCATCGGGATTTAAGTCGGGGGTATGGGCAGGCCAGTCCATTCTCCGAATATCCTCTCGCTCCAAGATCTAACCTGCGCTACTGGATGCAGTGACTCATTACCATCTATAAAAATGAAGTCGGAGCAGAAAGCATCCCTGGAAAGTCGCACATGGGGAAGGAGTACCGTGTAACAATAACTAACTGGTGAGTATCCTGTGTTTAAAGATTTGGGGGTGAGGATGCCCATGCAACATTATGCCTCACCACAACGTAACTCCTGGACCACCGAAAGGATCATGCTCAACAATGTTCGGCGGTACACTACATACCCTCACATGGCGAGAGGTCAGAACACGTAATCCACCCAGGATCATCATCAAACATTATCTTTTGGTGGTCCAATGTTATGGTGCGGTTCTAGGCGTTTAAGTTTGGAACCGTTCGACCGCTACGGTCGCAGGTTCGAATCCTGCCTCGTGCATGGATGTGTGTGATGTCCTTAGGTTAGTTAGGTTTAAGTAGTTCTAAGTTCTAGGGGATTGATGATCGCAGATGTTAAGTCCCGTAATGCTCAGAGCCATTTTGTTACGGTGTGGGGAGGCACAATGTTGTGTAGCGGCAGCGAAAGTTACTTTCGTCCTAAAGTTTTGTACACGAGTGTAAGTTATCCTGTACAAATTTGTGGTCCAGAAAAAATATATTTCATATTTGGAAATCATTTCCTTCTCCTAGAGTTATGTTGTTCCAAATTTGACAGTCGACACCTTTATCCCTGCGCCTCCATCGTGCTACTTTGCAGTTGAACTGTGAAGGCTATTATTACCTGCCAGTCATTAACCTGAGTGCATAACTAATACGACTCTGGTACTAATGGCCTGAAAAATTCTCTTTCCTTTTCAAAATTTTGACCCACGAATGAAGAAAAATGCGATCTGACTTCTACCCGGGAAGTATTACGTAGAAAGCACACTTTTTCAGTCAAATACGAGGTGCATTAAAGTACTAAGGCCACCGATTTTTTTTCTCCGGACTGGAAAGAGATAGAAACATGCGCATTGTTTTAAAATGAGGCCGCGTTCAATGTCAATACGTCCCAGAGATGGCAGCACTGTACGGCAGATGGAATTTTACCGCCAGTGGCGAGAATGAGAACTGTTTTAAATACTTAAAATGGCGACGTTTCCCTTACTTGAACAGCGTGCAATCATTCGTTTTCTGAATTTGAAGGGAGTGAAACCAATTGAAATTCATCGACAGTTGAAGGAGACATGTGGTGGTGGAGTTATGGATGTGTCGAAAGTGCATTCGTGGGTGCGACAGTTTAATGAAGGCAGAACATCGTGTGACAACAAACCGAAACAACGTCGGGCTCGCACAACCCGGTCTGACGACATGATCGAGAAAGTGGAGAGAATTGTTTTGGGGGATCGCCGAATGACTGTTGAACAGATCGCCTCCAGAGTTGGAATTTCTGTGGGTTCTGTGCACACAATTCTGCATGACGACCTGAAAATGCGAAAAGTGTCATACAGGTGGGTGCCACGAATGCTGACGGATGACCACACGGCTGCCCGTGTGGCATGTTGCCAAGCAATGTTGACGCGCAATGACAGCATGAATGGGACTTTCTTTTCGTCGGTTGTGACAGTGGATGAGACGTGGATGCCAGAAACAAAGCGCCAGTCAGCTCAATGGAAGCACACAGATTCACCGTGACCAAAAAAATTTCGGGTAACCGCCAGCGCTGAAAAAATGATGGTGTCCATGTTCTGGGACAGCGAGGGCGTAATCCTTACCCATTGCGTTCCAAAGGGCACTACGGTAACAGGTGCATCCTACGAAAATGTTTTGAAGAACAAATTCCTTCATGCACTGCAACAAAAACGTCCGGGAAGGGCTGCGCGTGTGCTGTTTCACCAAGACAACGCACCCGCACATTGAGCTAACGTTACGCAACAGTTTCTGCGTGATAACAACTTTGAAGTGATTCCTCATGCTCCCTATTCACCTGACCTGGCTCCTAGTGACTTTTGGCTTTTTCCAACAATGAAAGACACTCTCCGTGGCCGCACATTCACCAGCTGTGCTGGTATTGCCTCAGCGATTTTCCAGTGGTCAAAACAGACTCCTAAAGAAGCCTTCGCCGCTGCCATGGAATCATGGCGTCAGCGTTGTGAAAAATGTGTACGTCTGCAGGGCGATTACGTCGAGAAGTAACGCCAGTTTCATCGATTTCGGGTGAGTAGTTAATTAGAAAAAAAATCGGAGGCCTTAGAACTTGAACGCACCTCGTATATGTATGGGCCTCTGATACGTGTTAAAGCAACACCAGATCGAAAGCTAACATGCAATCACTTTAAGACAACCTGTAGGCGTAGGTGTGTCTTCTCTTACAAAGGAATCACCCACTATGCAGATGTAAGATGCACCTTGTATTGCCTAACTGCTAATAGTGAGAAGTCTAAGCCACAGCAGAACTAACTCTCAGTGTGTTGAGCACTGTTCAGGTGTCCTACTTCTGCCAAAAGCAGTTTGTCCTTCCACTAATTCTGCGGCAGACTGGTTTCAGTAAGCTGTGCTCGAATCAGATACAAACGTGGACAGAGGATAAATAATAAATAAGCCCCTATAAATTGAGGATAAATGTGGTGATGTTTAGAAATGTCAATGGGAGAGGAAACAATAAGGACATATCTGAAATTAATTCCAATTACTAGTCAATAACTAACCACGAAAGTTCACAAGCAGTATATACGTATTCCCTCCATCGGACCATGTGGAGGTATAATAACACAGAAATGCAGAAAAGAAACACGTTCCGTATCCACGCATGAGTTAATGTGAAACCGTTACTGATCGTAGTACAGTAAACAAAGCGTCGTCCAGAGCAAAGAGATCCTACTTCACGTACAATGAAGACAAATCTGTAAAGCTGAAAATCTTGTAATATAGCATAGAACTACGCCAATACAACGCCTACAAGCAACGCTTTCATCTGAATACTGCGCCGTAGAAATGTCCATCTCATTTATGCACAAGACAACTACGTCTGAATTCAACACATAGAAGAAGGCATTTTGCTTCAGTCACCAACTACGCGGAGAAACAGCGGCAAGGGCAAGCGCATGTACCCCGCATCAGAGACAGCGAACTCACGTAGTCTCGCGATTACTCAGCAGGGCTCTGCCTTCAAGGTACACCGTGGAGATATTCTTAACTATACCGCAGACATGTGAGTCATCTAGCAGGCGAAAACAGTGAATATTTCTAGACAGTCTTTTAACGATGCTAGTGACCTGAAACTCGCACAATGAGGAATTATATGAAATATTTTGCATCGAATAATTCTGCGTAGTAGGTCGAGTCATTATAAAACAGTAAACCAACCAATTACTGACGTTTCGACCAAGTTTGCAGCAGTGCTCTTCAGGGCGGTAGACTGCTGGGTACTGGTGAGGGTCTTCCACAGTATACTGTATATTTTGAAAAGAAGTTGGTATAGGGAGGTGGTTGTACGGTAGGCTATTGCCTGTGCTACTCTCGTAGATGATTTGAAGGAAACTAGCACTTGAAAAGAGAGCGCTACGTTCCACGAAGACACGCCCATGCTGCTAGCTGAGGTACGTGGACGACGCGTTCGTCATATCGCGGCATGCGGAAGCAGAACTACGCAGATCTCAACAGTACCCCAACAGCGTAAAAATACGCAGTTCACACTAGAAATGGAACGTAACAGAGCGATTCCTTTTGTAGATGAGGAGGAGTGCAGATCATGTAGCAATAAACTAATGTCCGCAGCTCGTGGTCGTGCGGTAGCGTTCTCGCTTCCCACGCCCGGGCTCCCGGGTTCGATACCCGGCGGGGTCAGGGATTTTCTCTGCCTCGTGATGACTGGGTGTTGTGTGATGTCCTTAGGTTAGTTAGGTTTAAGTAGTTCTAAGTTCCAGGGGACTGATGACCATAGATGTTAAGTCCCATAGTGCTCAGAGCCATTTGAATTTTTGAACAAACTAGGACATAAAGTCTAGAGGAAAGTGATGCACAACAACAAGTACCGATAAGCGGATTCCCACCACCAAAAATGATTGTCCCAGACACACTGTATTTAAGTCCGTGTAAGGCTGATGAAATTGCATTTTCCTGGAGACATGAGTGTCAACTTTATCTTCGACATGGATAAAAGCTGAAAAAATGAGTTAAAGTTTTTGCCTTTCTTGAACGAACGGATCGCGTTTTCAAAAAGTTGTCCACGGATTCCACTTACAGGATACCAGTTGCTAAAGACTGTCCCCTATTCGATTCATCATGAGGTGGGGTTTTTCCTACATGTCGGTCAAGGGGCCTGAAGATGGCGTACTGAAACGCCGCAACTGGTTGATAAAGTAAAATAAAATGTGAAATATAAACCGCTGAAGGTGTTTTTAAGTGGATTTTATTAAAGATTGCTTCTTAATTTCTCAAGCGGAAGTGGGAAAATTTCTGCAGAAAGTCATTTGATGTCAAACATATGACTGTGGTAGGGAGAGAACCCCCCTACGTCCGAAAGTAGTTACTGTTATGAGGTGCTTTTTTTTGCATACAGCAACTCCACAGCCTTGTAATTGGAGCAAAAGGGGGAAAGTACAGCTATGGCAAAAGCGAATGGCAACACGGATTAGCAACAAAATGCAATGGTTTACTGAAAGACGATTTTCAGTACTTTACTGGAAATATAAATCAACGTCCATTTGAACTGATCTGTTTTAGAACACTGGTATAGTCCCAGATTCAATGAACGATGAATATCCTGACAACGCCCCGATACCATCTTGAGCTACTGGCGAAATGCTGATTGGAGACACGAGGGCTTACATCGTCGTTTGGCGATTGGGCTTCGGAACTATTTTTGTGACCTCAGGTGGACGGATAATACAGTTCTTATTTCGAGTTTAGCGTGAACTATGTTGCGGTTGCTTCATACGCAACTCGGTGCCCTTCTATGTAATATGTCCCACGTATAATACTTAAGAGGGGACGTTGATGAAAAACACACACTATTTCAAAAATGCACCAAATCCACAGTTTTGGAGATGCGGCAATGAAATTTTGTACCACGCTTTACATGAAAGTAACACATTTACGTATAAAATCCTTTGATTATATATATTGAAACTTCTTTTTGAATGAAATTTGAAGTTTTATTTTCAAAAAATAATGTATGTTCCTTTTTCTCAGAAAGTATTCAAGAGCTTTCTATAAAAATTTCTCTGTTTCACCACTTCTCTCATGAGGTTTTTGGAAGGGGAGAATTTTCATAATTTTTTAATTATAATTCCACAATTTTAAATTCATGCAAAATCCCAAGAACTTTGCCCCATATCTCAGCTTGCAATCAGGATTTCAAAATTTGCTCTTAAGACAACGTTTATTAGGTTTACAGAAATATGCGTACAAAATTTCATAATTATAGCATTCATAGAATCTAATGAAAAGATACATAAACTTTAAAAAACAAACATTTCAGGAAACGCAATTTAAAGTTCATCCTAACTTTTTTCCTTATGTCACTTCTTCGGAGGGCACCACATTTGGACTCTGGGTCGTCTTTCCCTTCAAGGCTTCTCTTCTGGTTCCTTGTTGTCTGTCTTCTTTCCTTTACCATGTCTTCAACTGACTTTTCAGCTGCAGAGACGCGCTGTAAATCTATTTTACTCAGTATGTCTTGAGTAAAATTTCCTATCTGAAGTCCATTCTTTCTAATGACTTCATCCTCCCGACGTTACCATTATTAAATACAATAACTGCATCATAAGTTGCAATTCTGACAACTGTAGCAGATTCAAATGTGTTTTTAGGGCATCGTTTCCATATGAATGAATTTAGAGACTCATTTGGATTTTGGGTTCTGCCATGAACACACTTTTTGAGAAGTTCAGGATCGGCCGAAGATGATCTATAAAACGGAAGAGTATGTATCACGGCCTTCTAGATGTATCCCGCACACGTTTGGTTGAAAGTAATTCACAGAATCGTTGTTCACTGGGCTGGTATTGAAGTGCTGCTTCAAAGCGTGGGCGTGACAGGGAGGCCGCGTCACAGTTTTAATTTATTTTTAGCACTTCGGATGTGATTTCAACATCGAAACTTTGGGAACTTATTGTCCATGATCTGTACTGACACATAAAAAATAAATCTAAAATTGACATTTTTGATCAATTTCATCAACGTCCCCCATTAATGCTGAGTAATGAAATTTCGGGAATACATTAGTCTAGGTAACATATTTAACTGATTAACATTGAAAGATCACAGGTTAATGTAAGGGTGAGATAAGCCATTGCAAATGTTAAATGCTATTAAATTAATAACCGGTGTAACCGCCAGGATGCTGACTAAAGTGCAGGCTTTCGTTATAGACGTACGGGAAATCAGTCTTTGGAATGGATTGCCAGTTAATTACGGGGACGGTTGACACTGCTTGTGGATGACGCTGGAATTGTCCTCCGATGATGTCACGTATGTGCTCGATTGGAGACATATCTGATGATCGAACAGTCCCAGGCAACATGTCGACGCTCGGTAGAGCATGGTGGGTTACAATGGTATGTGGGCGAGCGTTATCCTGGAATGCTGTTCATGAATGACTGCACAACAGGTCGAATCACCAGACTGACGTACAAATTTTCAGTCAGGGTGCGTGGTACAGACCATAACTCCAGGTTTAGGTCCAGTGTGTCCAGCACGTGGACAGATTGGGTCGAGGCCTTAGACTGGCCTCCGCCTAACCAACAAGCGGCCATCGCTGTCGCCGAGGCAGAACCAACTTTCATCAGAAAACACAACAGAGCTCCACGCAGCCAATGAGCTCTCGCTTGAGACCAATGAAGTAGAAAATAAATGTGGTTTGGGTTCAATGGAATGCACGCTACAAGGCGTCTGGCTCGGAGCTCTCCTTGAAGTAACCGATGTTAGGCCGGTATTACACTATCAAATTTCTTTGTCAAAGATTTGATCAAAGATGTGATCAAATATTCGTCAAATATATTTGACAAAGATCTTTGACGTAGCGCTAGAAGGGGCATTACACTGTCATCATATTTTTCGTCAAAGTTCAAGATGGCTAACAACAAGTTGTTATTAACCGCAGCAGTTGCGTCTACGACAATTGCACTGTGCGCACATGCGGAAGAGAAGCGGGGGAAAGAAAGGAAACATACCTGGGTGAAGCCGTGGGTTTTACGACGACACGATAATAGCTTTCAACAAAACTTGTTACGTGAGCTTATAGTGGAGGACGTCAAGTCGTACATCAATTACTTAAGAATGGATGAGCATACATTTCTGTATGTGCTCAGTGAAGTGTATCCTCATATCACAAAGCACAATATTCACTTAAGAACTGCTACATCTGCAGAAGACATGCTCACTGTAACACTCCGATTCCTTGCTACAGGAGAGGGTTAGGTTAGGTTAGGTTAGGTGAGGTCAGGTCAGGTCATGTCAGGTCTCCAATCTTCTTAATCTATTTTTATATTCAGGGTGCCTCATGTTGTAAAGCGCCTCATCAGCTTCATACATCTCTATTAATTTTGTAATCGGCACACACCAATTGTGTTTACCGGCGGGGACTGATGACCTCACATGTGAAGTCCCATAGTGCTCAGAGCCATTTTTGTTTACCGGCAATGTTAATAAAACCACTATAGACGACAGAACGCAGCAGCGATGCTAGCGCTCCATGTGGTAACATGTCACATTGCAGTGAACAGAAGACAAGCGACTTCTTTGATCAAATCTACAGCGAGGCCCTAGATTTGATCAAATATTGGTCGACATTTGACAAAGTTCCCTATAACACCATCAAATATCTTTGACAAAGATTTTTGACAAAGATATTTGACAAAGGAATTAGATAGTGTAATACCGGCCTAACCGATGTTATGTCACAGTAGTGCTAACTGCTGCTCAGAGTGCTGCAGAAGATGGAGTCTCATGCGCCAGAGCCATACGCAGAACACAGTAATTCCGCGTGGCTGTTCGTAGCCCTGTCTTCTTGCCACACTACATTCTCGCGACCACTACTGCTATAAATCATTTATAGTGGCTACATTCGTGCCAAGTCTTTCGGCAGTATCGCAGAAGGAACATTCACCTGCTCGTTGGCCTACTAAACAACCTCGTTCAAATTCAGTGAGGTACTGATAACGCCATCTTTGTCGCCTAAAGGCATTCTTGACTAACATCAACTCACCGCGTCTAATCTTATATATAACTAAGGCTCACGACGGTTACAGCCTATGTTTAAAGCAAAACTGATTTGTTTCCTCCTCCTGCGAATGGCCGGAAATTTGAATAGACTTCATCTTTCATATTTGCAAACACGCCTACCAAGTCTCTTTTACGTCGCATAACTCCTACTTGGCGCTGCGATTTTTCTTCCATTAGAATAGATTATTATTCACTTGCACTGATACGTTTTAAAATGCTTGTATAGCCCCAGACGGCGTGAACGATGATTAACACAACCTTTGTAATGTGCAGCTGGGCTCTTCTTGGTGATGTCTGTGTCCTGGCATACTGTACTTATACCGACTTGTACTGGCAAATGGCTGAGTGGTGGTAGGTGTCAGCTTATAGCCAGGTTTTGTCATTGTATGACCACTTGGAAACTGCACTCAAAAGCGAAAGAAACTGGTATTCTCATATAGGGGTATCCTATGTTTAGGTGAAAGTATTAAGTGGTGGTGTGTTGTTTATTAATGTGCCCTGTGAGCCACACAAGTATACAACAGCAAAAATGGATAAATTTGCTTATACAGGGTGAGTCACCTAACGTTACCGCTGGATATATTTCGTAAACCACATCAAATACTGACGAACCGATTCCACAGACCGAACGTGAGGCTAGTTACTGTTTAATACAAACCATAAAAAAATGCACGGAAGTATGTTTTTTAACACAAACCTACGTTTTTTTAAATGGAACCCTGTTAGTTTTGTTAGCACATCTGAACATATAAACAAATACGTAATCAGTGCCGTTTGTTGCATTGTAAAATGTTAATTACATCCGGAGATATGGTAACCTAAAGTTGACGCTTGAGTACCACTCCTCCGCTGTTCGATCGTAGGGATCCAAAGGTTACCGCTTTCACCCGTTTCATGTGTCGCTACATCAGCAATTACATGGTGATGACTTTAATCACCGAGTGCAAGTCTGTCAATGGGCATTAACAGAGAATGCGTTGCAATTCTACCTGTTTACCGATGAAGCGAGTTTCACAAAACACGGGGCAGTGAATCCACGGAACATGCATTACTGGTCCGTGGCCAATCCTCGCTGGCTCAGACAGGTAGAGCGACAGCGACCGTGGACTGTAAATGTATGGTGCGGAATCATTGGCGACCACCTCATTGGTCCTCGCTTCATTGCAGGGGCCCAAACAGCTGCAACATACATCGCGTTTCTACAGAATGAACTGCCAACGTTGCTCGAAAATGTCCCACTGGAAACGCGTCGACGTATGTGGTATCAGCATGATGGTACACCTGCACATTCCGCAATTAACACTAGGCTGACCCTTGACAGGATGTTCGACAGGCGTTTCATAGGACGTTGAGGACGCACTAATTGGCCAGCGCGTTCTCCTGATCTTACACCTCTGGACTTCTTTCTGTGGAGTACGTTAAAGGAGAATGTGTACCGTGATGTGCCTATAACCCCAGAGGATATGAAACAACGTATTGTGGCAGCCTGCGGCGACATTACACCAGATGTACTGCGGCGTGTACGACATTCATTACGCCAGAGATTGCAATTGCAGCAAATGATGGCCACCACATTGAACATCTATTGGCCTGACACGTCGGGACACACTCTATTCCACTCCGTAATTGAAAACGGAAACCACTTGTGTATGTGTACCTCACCCCTCATGGTAATGTACATGTGCTTCAGTGAAAAAGACCAATAAAAACGTGTTAGCATGTGGACGTAATGTGTTGTTCCAGTCTCTTCTGTACCTAAGGTCCATCACCGTTCCCTTTGGATCCCTACGTAATTCGGTGCTCTCCGATACAAACGATCAAACAGCGGAGGAGTGGTACTCAAGCGTCAACTTTAGGTTACAATATCTCCGGATGTAATTAACATTTTACAATGCAACAAACGGCACTGATTACGTATTTGTTTATATGTTTAGATGTGCTAACAAAACTAACGGGGCTCCATTTAAAAAAACGTAGGTTTGTGTTAAAAAACATACTTCCGTGCACTTTGGATGGTTTGTATTAACCAGTTACACTAGCCCCTCTCCTCACGTTCGGTCTGTGGAATCGGTTAGTCAGTATTTGATGTGGTTTACTAAATATATCCAGCGGTTATGTTAGGTGACTCACCCTGTATAATCTCACAGGCATACCCAGCAAATAAATCTCGTCACACACCAGATCAACAGACATGTAACTACAATGAAGCGCCAAAGAAACTGGTATGGGCATGCATAATCACATATAGAGAGATCTGTAAACAGGCAGAATACGGCGCTGCGATCGGCAACGCCTATATAAGACTAAAAGTGTGTGACACAGTTGTTAGATCGGTTACTGCTGCTACAGTGGCCGGTTATCAAGATTTAAGTGAGTTTGAACGTGGTGTTACAGTCGGCGCACGAGCGATGGGACACAGCATCACCGAGGCAGCGATGAAGTGGGGATTTTCCCGTATGACCGTTTCATGAGTGTACCGTGAATATCACGAATCCGCTAAAACATCAAATCTCCGACATGGCTGCTGCCGGAAAAAGATCCTGCATGAACGGCACCAACGATGATTGAAGAGAATCGTTCAGTGTGACGGAAGTGCAACCCTTTTGCAGATTGCTGCAGATTTCACTGCTGAGCCATCAACAAGTATCAACGTGCGAACCATTTAACGAAACATAATCCATACGGGCTTTCGGAGCCGAAAACCCGCTCGTCTACCCTTGATGACTGCACAACACAAAGCTGTACGCCTCGCCTGGACCCGTCAACATGTACATTGGACTTTTGATGACTGCAACTCGTCGCCCGATGGTACGAGTCTCGTTTCATATTGTATCGGGCGGCTGGAGTGTACGGGTATGGAGACAACCTTGTGAATGCAAGGACCCTGCATGTCAGCAGGGACTGTTCAAGCTGGTGGAGGCTCTGTAATGGTGTGGGGCGTATGCAGTTGGAGTGATATGGGATCTCTGATAGCTATATACGACTCTGACGCGTACGTAACCATGCTGTTTGATCACCTGCATCCATTGTGCGTCTCGACGGACTTGGGCAATTCCAGAAGGACAACGCTACATCCCCCAAATATCCAGAATTGCTACAGAGTGTCTCTAGGAACACTCTTCTGAGTTATACACTTCCTCTGCTGACCATACTACGCAGACATGAACATTAGTGAGCAGATCTTAGATGCCTTGGAACGTGTTGTTCAGAAGAGATCTCCACCCCCTCGTACTCTTACGGATCTATGGACAGCCCTGCAGAATTCGTGGTGTCAGTTCCCTCCAGTATTACATCAGACATCAGTCGAGTCCATGCCACGTCGTGGTTTGGCACTTCTGAGTGCTCTCCGGGGCCCTACACGATGTCAGGCTATCGTTACTGTTTCTTTGGCTCTTCAGTGGATTTGCTTGATGTAGGCGGAACCATAACTGAGTTCTTATTATGTGTGTCCTCTTTGTAATTTAGCAAAAGTAAGTTGCGTCTTAGTAGTATGTACACCACTGGCCATTAAAATTGCTACACCAAGGAGAAATGGAGATGATAAACGGGTATTCATTGGACAAATATATTGTAGTAGAAGTGACATGTTATTACATTTTCACGTAATTTGGGTGCATAGATCTTGAGAAATCAGTACCCAGAATAACCACCTCTGGCCATAATAACGGCCTTGATACGCCTAGACATTGAGTCAAACAGAGCTTGGATGGCGTGTACAGGTATGTACAGGAATGTAGAGCCATGCAGCTTCAACACGATACCACAGTTCATCAAGAGTAGTGACTGGCGTATTGCGACGAGCTAGTTGCTCGTCCACCATTGACGAGACGTTTTCAATTGGTGAGAGATCTGGAGAATGTGCCGGCCAGGGCAGTCGAACATTTTCTGTATCCAGAAAGGCCCGTACAGGACCTGCAACATGCAGTCTTGCATTAGGCTGCTGAAATGTAGGGTTTCGCAGGGATCGAATGAAGGGTAGAGCGACGGGTCGTAACACATCTGAAATGTAACGTCCACCGTTAAAAGTGCCGTCTATGCGAGCAAGAGGTGACCGAGACGTGTGATCAATGGCACCCCATACCATCACGCTGGGTGATACGCCAGTATGGCGGTGACTAATACACGCTTCCAATGTGCGTTCACCGCGATGTCGTCAAGCACGGATGCGACCATCATGATGGTGTAAACAGAACCTGGATTCATCCGAAAAAATGACGTTTTGCCATTCGTGCACCCAGGTTCATCGTTGGGTACACCATCGCAGGCGCTCCTGTCCGTGATGCAGCGTCAAAGGTAACCTTAGCCGCGGTCTCCAAGCTGATAGTCCATGCTGCTGCAAACATCGTCGAACTGTTCGTGCAGATTGTTGTTGTCTTGCAAACGTCCCCATCTGTTCACTTAGGGATCGAGACGAGGCTGCACGATCCGTTACAGCCATGCGGATAAGATGCCTTGTCATCTCGACTGCTAGTGATACGAGGCCGTTGGGATCCAGCACGGTGTTCCGTATTACCCTCCGAACCCACCGATTCCATATTCTGCTAACAGTTATTGAATCTCGACCAACGCGAGCAGCAGTGTCGCGATAGGATAAACCGCAATCGCGATAGGCTACAATCCGACCTTTATCAAAGTCAGAAACGTGATGGTACGCATTTCTCCTCCTTACACGAGGCATCACAACAACGTTTCACCAGGCAACGCCGGTCAACTGCTGTTAGTGTATGAGAAATCGGTTGGAAACTTTCCTCATGTCAGCACGTTGTAGGTGTCGCCACCGGGGCCAACCTTGTGTGAATGCTATGAAAAGCTAATCATTTGCATTTCACAGCGTCTTCTTCTTGTCGGTTAAATTTCGCGTCTGTAGCACGTCATCTTCGTGGTGTAGCAATTTTAATGGCCAGTGGTGCAGTTTGGGGTTTTTCTATTTATCCTGCCGTATCTTCAGCAGGACGAAGCTGTCATAATATGAAACGGCGTATTCAGTAGCAAAAGACGACAGCAACTCAGTGAGTGTAACGTACTGACAGGCACTGCGGTGTTTAAATATCTTTCGAGCGGAGAGCGTTTAGCAGTGCGCGCACTGTGCGTGTGGCTCAGTAAAGACGGCCGGGGGTCATCCCAGGGGCGCCGCGGTGCCGCAGCCAACCGCTGGGCTTACTCTGACGGGCAGCTGTTCTGAGGGCTCTGTGAGCGGCGCCGGCAGCAGCCGCCGGCGGGTTTGTCGGGCGGCCGCCCCCACAGCCCGCGTGACGCAGCGCAGACTGTCAGGGCTGTTAGCGAATAAAACGCTTCAAATGACCGCGCCGACAAAGTCCCAGGTTTCAGCTGGTCAGGGTGGAATGACCTCCAGGTATGGGGACGTCCGCAACATCTACTCACATGCGTCGACGTTTTTATACCGACTACAGAAGTTTCCGGCCCTGTACGCGAGTTAAAGTGCGTTGCCTGCGGGAGTCTTTTTTGTTTCTTTCTTTTTTTTTTTTTTTAAAAAAAAAAGCGAGACCCGACGAATGTCTACAGACCATGTGCCGTGCGACGGATGTCACCAGAGAGGTCAGTGTCACCGCTTTTAAATGTGAGCCACTGCAGTGCACCGGTCATTTGAAGAGAAGACAGCACTCTGACAGCATCAGTGACTCCTACGGCGGATTTTTCGTTTGAACTCTAGCCTCGTGCATTACTGCTATTTTCAGTACAACGTACCGCCACAACTTGCAGATGTACACTACTGGCCATTAAAATTGCTACACCAAGAAAAAATGAAGATGATAAACGGGTATTCATTGGACAATTTTATGTTTAAATGTGTGTCAAATCTTAGGGGACTTAACTGCTAAAGGTCATCAGTCCCTAAGCTTACACACTACTTAACCTAAATTATCCTAAGGACAAACACACACACACACCCGCCTGAGGGATGACTCGAACCTCCGCCGGGACCAGCCGCACAGTCCATGACTGCAGCGCCTTAGTCCGTTCGGCTAATCCCGCGCGGCGGACAAATATATTATACTAGAACTGATATGTGATTACATTTTCACGCAATTTGGGTGCATAGATCCTGAGAAATAAGTATACAGAACAACCACCTCTGGCCGTAATAACGGCCTTGATACGCCTGGGCAGAGCTTGGATGGCGTGTACAGGTACAGCTGCCCTTGCAGCTTCAACACGATACCACAGTTCATCAAGAGTAGTGACTGGCGTATTGTGACGCGCCAGTTGCTCGGCCACCATTGACCAGACGTTTTCAATTAGTGAGAGATCTGGAGAATGTGCTGGCCACGGCAGCAGTCGAACATTTTCTGCATCCAGAAAGGCCCGTACAGGACCTGCAACACGCGGTCGTGCATTATCCTGCTGAAATGTAGGGTTTCGCAGGATCGAATGAAGGGTAGAGCCACGGGTCGTAACACATCCGAAATGTAACGTCCACTGTTCAAAGTGCCGTCAATGCGAACAAGAGGTGACCGAGACGTGTAACCCATGGCACCCGATATCATCACGCCGGGTGATACGCCAGTATGGCGGTGACGAATACATGCTTCCAATGTGCGTTCACCGCGACGTCGCCAAACACGGATGCGACCATCATGATGCTGTAAACAGAACCTGGATTCATGCGAAAAAATGACGTTTTCGCCATTCGTGCACCCAGGTTCATCGTTGGGTACACCATCGCAGGCGCTCCGGTCCGTGATGCAGCGTCAAGGGTAACTGCAGCCATGGTCTCCGTGCTGATAGTCCAGGCTGCTGCAAACGTCGTCGATCTGTTGGTGCAGATTATTGTTGTCTTGCAAACGTCCCCATCTGTTCACTTAGGGATCGAGACGAGGCTGCACGATCCGTTACAGCCATGCGGATAAGATGCCTTGTCATCTCGACTGCTAGTGATACGAGGCCGTTGGGATCAAGCACGGCGTTCCGCATTACCCACCTGAACCCACCGATTCCATATTCTGCTAACAGTCATTGGATCTTGACCAACGCGAGGAGGAATGTCGGGATACGATAAACCGCAATCGCGATAGGCTACAATCCGACCTTCATCAAACTCGGAAACGTGATGGTACGCATTTCTCCTCATTACACGAGGCATCACAACAACGTTTCACCAGGCAACGCTGGTCAACTGCCGTTTGTGTATGAGAAATTAGTTGGAAACTTTCCTCATGTCAGCACGTTGTAGGTGTCGCAACCGGCGCCAACCTTGTGCGAATGCTCTGAGAGGCTTATCATTTGCATATGGACTATCAGACCAATTGTGTGATTGGATTGAAGAGTTCCTAGATAACAGAACGCAGTATGTCATTCTCAATAGAGAGAAGTCTTCCGAAGTAAGAGTGATTTCAGGTGTGCCGCAGTGGAGTGTCGTAGGACCGTTGCTATTCACAATATGTATAAATGACTTTGTGGATAACATCGGAAGTTCTCTGAGGCTTTTGCTGGTGATGATTTTGTAGTATATCGTGAGGTTGTAACAATGGAAAATTGTACTGAAATGCAGGAGGATCTGCAACGAATTGACACATGGTGCAGGGAATGGCAATTGAATCTCACTGTAGACAAGTGTAATGTGCTGCGAATACATAGAAAGGAAGATCCTTTATCATTTAGCTACAATATAGGAAGTCAGCAATTGGAAGCAGTTAATTCCATAAATTATCTGGGAGTAGGAATTACGAGTGATTTAAAATGGAATGACTATATAAAATTAATCGTCGGTAAAGCAGATGCCAGACTGAGATTCAGTGAAAGAATCCTAAGGAATTGCAATCCGAAAACAAAGGAAGTAGGTTACAGTACACTTGTTCGCCCACTGCTTGAATACTGCTCACCGGTGTCGGATCCGTACCAGATAGGGTTGATAGAAGATATAGAGAAGATCCAACGGAGAGCAGCGGTCTTGGTTACAGGATCATTTAGTAATCGCGAAAGCGTTACAGAGATGGTAGATAAACTCCAGTGGGAGACTCTGCAAGACAGACGCTCAGTAGCTCGGTACGGGTTTTTGTTGAAGTTTCGAGAACATACCTTCACCGAGGAGTCAAGCAGTATATTGCTGCCTCCTACGTATATCTCGCGAAGAGACCATGAGGATAAAATCAGAGAGATTAGAGCCCACACAGAGGCATACCGACAATCTTTCTTTCCACGAACAATACGAGACTGGAACAGAAGGGAGAACCGATAGAGGTACTCAAAGTACCCTCCACCACACACCGTCGGGTGGCTTGCGGAGTATCGATGTAGATGTAGAAGTCTTCCTGAAGTATCGCAAGGAACACCCAGCTTCTCGTAGCCCTATTACACGAACTTGTTCCAGCTCTGTGAGTCATTGATAATGGCGTCCTTGTCACCTTCAAGGCATTCTTCACTAAAATCAAGTCACCGAGTCTAATCTCAAAGGTAACTAAGGCTGTTACAGCTTGTATTTAAAGCAACCCTGATGTGCATCTTCATAGTGGCGCTACTAGAGCCAACCTTACGCGACTAACGCGAAATTTGAATAACACCATCTTTCAGATGTAGAAACACGCCTATAAAACTTTCGTTTATGTTGCACAGCTCTTTTTTGCTGCTATGATTTTTTTTTCCGTATGTGAATTTTGTAACGATGTAAGACAAGTCTTTTGTTTGTTTCATAATGTCACATCATCATATCTCGTCGCATGGATTTAGCCTGAAAACAAATACAAAAAATTACTTAAGAACATCGTGGATGGGATATCTGAAGACCGTTTTTCACGGGAATCTCCAGCAGTGGCTGTCAACCGGCTGAAGATGATAATGATGATGACGGATACAAATTAGTCTCCAGAATGAGATTTTCACTCTGCATGCCATGTCTCCGCAATGTCCTTTCTTTCAGAAGTGCTAGTTCTGCAAGGTTCGTAGGAGAGCTTCTGTAAAGTTTGGAAGGTAGGAGACGAGGTACTGGCAGTAGTAAAGCTGTGAGGACGGGGCATGAGTAGTGCTTGGGTAGCTCAGTTGGTAGAGCACTTGCCCGCGAAAGGCAAAGGTCACGAGTTCGAGTCTCAGTTCGGCACACAGTTTTAATCTGCCAGGAAGTTTCACAAATTAATCTACACGTAAGCACCAGGTGGTGCGCGCATGAGGGCTTCGCGCTGCAGACCCGTGCAGGCGCCTTGCCTTGCCTTGCCTCGTGCTCGTCGTCGTCATGTCCTGTCTCGGCTCGGCTCGCTCAGTGGCGCCCTTTGGCAGGGAGGCGCCCAGACGGCCCAGATTCCTCGGCAGGCGCCGGCGGGTCGCACGGGGGTTGGCTGACTCATCCGCCCCTGCTGCTGCTGCAGCTGCCGCCGCCTTCCTCCCCACCCTCAGCAGGCGCTGACCGAGTTAAAGGGGCCGCTCCACGGCTCTACACGCCACGTCAGCTGACAGGAGCCGCGTCAGCTCTACAACTTCACTACAGCTTAGTCGCTTCAGTTTTCGCTCTGCTTGTCGTTAGAGTCCTGCATGACCGAGTAAGTGAGCACAAAATACGAGGTGGGGCGAGCACACCCTAACTGGATAGGCTACCCGCACTAGTTCTTGTGACCGAGCATAGAAGCCGTGATCGAATACGTAGCACATTAACTTCAAACACATTACACGTATTATCATCCGTGTGACACTGCAGCCAGTACGGGCTTCTTATTTGTGGTGTGTCTCTCTGTAATCATGCAGCGCGAGGAAGCCAGTGTAGTAAGACGTAAGATTGAAACCAATGTTTACACATTAAAGAAATGGGAAGGTCTAAAAAGCTAAGTATGGAGTACATTTCTGTTGGTTGTAGATGAAAACATTGCGTCTACTGGGTACGTATCGTGCATAAACTGCTCCACTTTATTGTTTTTCCAGTCGGCAACCACTCATTTAAAGAAACACAGTTGCAAGAAACCTCACAAAGATCGTTTCTTTGGCCGTCCTTCCGTTATCTTAATATGCTTGAAATAAGTGAAAAGCAGGAAATTCTTAACAATGTGCGACAAATGTGTGCTACGTACGCAGGTACAACATTCAACCATTAACATAATCGTTTTTGCATAGTTAGTGGAAAGTGTATTATAGAGAAACGGGAATGTTGTGAGTCGTATAATATTTCATTAACGTAAAACATCTCGTTTTTATGGGAACGGGGGGTCGGGTTGTTTTGGGGGAGAGACCAAACAGCGAGGTCATCGGTCTCTTACGGGAACGTTTCGATGATTTCCATATCAGTTCTGTATTACTTGTCTCTTTTATTTATTATCATAGATCCTTCAAGTACTGTGTCATCACCACCCACAAAGAGAGATCGTTTCAAGGAATGGAGGAACAACAGATCATCCGCAGCAGATGAAGTAGATCTGTACATTTTAATGCACCCCGGAGATGATGATGATGACATCTTAAAGTGGTGGAGCAGACATGAAACAGATCTGCCAGGTTTGACTACAGTTGCAAGACCTATTTTATGTATCCCAGCAACGAGCGCACCTAGTGAAAGGTGCTTTAGTAACGCCGGCATGTTACTAACAAATTGCCGCAGCCAATTAAATCCGGAACGCGTTAGTGATTTCCTGCTGATCAACAATGACTATAATTTGGTTTATGTTGCAAACAATTGAAATGTATGACAAGTTACGTCTGTAAATGTTTAATGTTCTTTGTATGCTTTCTTTATGAAGATGGTTGTCTTCTAGATTACAGGGAAAGCACTTATTTAATGTTTCCTATAAATGAAAGGAAAAATATCTCTTTTGTTTGGAAATGAGACTCGTCTTCTATCCACGAATGTATTGAAATATCATTTTACTTTCCAGGTGCTCTATGAATTTAGCTGTGTCACGTACCCGTTCTTGGAAACGTTACTTTTGTATTAAAAGAGAGAGAGAGACATAAATACACTGTGTGTGTGTGTGTGTGAGAGAGAGAGAGAGAGAGAGAGAGAGAGACGTTGGATTTGTAGAGTAAAGTACAGTGCAGTGCAGCGAGTCGGGGCTAGGCGAGGTGAGACGTCAGCGGTGACCGGTCATGCTCGGTTATCCGCGTGTCCGGAATCCGGCCAACAGACGTGGCGCGAGTACGTGAGCGAGCCGAGTCGTATGGGGCCGGACACGAGCGGCTCGGTCCCCCCGTCAACAGGCGAGCCGTGACCGGTCAAACATGGAGCGTTGCAGCACTCTACTTGTCGTTACACTACAGTGGCAATAGTCGTGGGACAGCAATATACTCATACGCAGATGGAGGCAGTATCACGTATAAAAGGGCAGTACATTATCGAAGTTGCTATTTTATTCAGGTGACTCACGTAAAAAGAGTTCGGCGTAATTGAGGGCGCACGCCAGACTTTGATTACGGAATGGTAGTTGGAGTGAGATGCATAGCACATTCCATTACGGAAATCATTCTGCAATTCAATATCCTGCGTTTACGAGTGTGCCGAGAATATCAAATTTCTGGCATTACCGCTTACCATGGACAACGCAGTCACTCAAGGCGCTCACTTAACGACCAAGAGCAGCGGCGTTTGCTTAAAGTTGTTAGTGCTTACAGACAAGCAACACTGCGTGGAATGACAGCAAAGATATATGTGGGACGTACGACGAATGTTTCTGCTCGGACGCTGCTGGGAAAGTTGACGTTAATGGGCTACAGCAGCAGACGGCTGAAGCGAATACTCTCGCTAACAGCAGAACATCGATTGCAGCACTACTCTTGGACACTAGACGACTGTAAAACAGTGGCCTGGAAACATGGTCCCTGTTTCAATTGCTAAGAGCTGGTGGTCGGTTTTTCGAGTGTTGCACAGACCTCCGAAGCCATGTACCCAAGTTGTCGACAAGGCACCGTGCGAGCTGGTGGCGGCTCCAAAATGGTGTGGGCTGTGCTTTACGTGGAATGAACTGGGTCCTCTGGTCCGACTGAACCGATCATTGACTGGAAATGGTTATGTTCGGCTATTTGGAGAGGATATGCAGCAATTTTTGGACTTCATGCTTCGAAACTACGATGGAACTTTAATGGGCCACAATTGTTCGCTATTGATTTGAAGAACATTTTCGGCATTTCAAGCGTTTGGTTTTACCCCCTGGATCTCCCTACATGAACACCCATCGAATATTTATGAGACCTAATCGAGAGTCAATTCGCGTACAAAATCTTGCACTGGCAACACTTTTGCAGTTATGGACGGATAAAGATGTAACTAACCGGTTACTACGGGTTATTACGTTATTATTGGGAATGTAAATGCTTATTGCTTGTGAAGTTAACTTGAGAAGATTAGGGTCGCCACCGACTCTAACCATACAACTAATCGAAGGTTTGGTCGAGTCGGAAAATAAATTAATTTGATCACAGACCAAAAACTCACAAAATTGCATACGTTGCGAGGTCGCTCACAGCGTATACGATGTAATTAATAGTATTGCCTGTGCACTGTTCACGACAATCAAACATTTAAAATAAAATAGAAAATACATGAACACTGCATAAGATCAGCTCCCAGCAACACACCTGAAAATATGACTTAATCTAAAGCATTTGTTATAAAATACAAGAGGAGACTAATCACTGGACCTGTGCGTAAGGAAACGCATTGGATGTGCTAACGGGAAAGCTACGAGGTGAGTGACTTAGGTGCAAAAACGTAATCTCGGAACACAAGAGAAAATTGTAGATAAAATCATTTATTCTTAAGATAAGGGTGTGAGGCATGTACACGATTCCTGATAACACGTGGTTTGTGGAGACACAATTTCTAGGTATAGTGCCAAATTCCAACAATATCACATCACACAATCGTGTTAACATCATCTAAAACAAACATGCGATCGGACAGTTAGTGATGCCGGTAGCCCAACAACTATAATGTTCTACCACGTGGTTGGCTCCCCACGGACGAAAGAAACATAAACCAAGGAAAATTTACGGGAAGGCAAAGCTCTAAATATTTAGAAAGGTGAAAGCTTATGCAGGCACAGCTGAAGGCAAACAGACATTCATACAGAAGCGAGTGCTCACTTCTTATCGACAACTTTGTGTGGCGCTCTTCCGGCGGATCCAAGTCTGCTACAGAAATTTGCTAAAAGAAAAATCTGCCAAAGTTTTGCATTCCTTGCTGCGACAAGGCAAAACAATCTTCCAGATTTGAAAAGCGAGACCAAAAGCTAACAGCTCTCCCCTCGCCAAGTAACAGCGCGCCACGCGGTCAGTCTAACTCACCCTTCTTCGACTGGAGCACAGCTGTGGACGCTTCCCGTACCGGCGGCAGACTGCCCCCTTTTTCCTCTCCAGCCTCCTCCACGCTCCGCGTGGAGCGGAAAGCCCAAAGATGCCATTTCCGCCACCAACCTAACGCAGGTGGATTTCTCACAAGTAGCGCAAACCTCTTTGCCTGCTTGACCACTACGAGAGTTGGCTATTCTGTACCAGTGTTGCTGAATCTGTACGACTATCGCAGACTTTCTGCAGCAGACTACGCCACCGTCTAGCAACGTGACACACAACCACATTCATTCAACCACTCCACTATGAGAGTAAAGAGAAAAGAGAAACAAGGAAAAGAAAGAGAAATACTTGTGAAATTGGGCTACCGGACTAATGAAAGGTGGCTACAGGACCCTTTCAAAGATGCAGCATGGCTCAGCGTTTCTATTCGAGACTTCCGACTTGTTGAGTCCATGCCAGGTCGACCTCCTGCACTACACCGGACAATAGCAGGTCCGGCATGACATAACCACGTATCCCTTAAGTTTCTTCACCTCAATGTAAAACGTCACCTGGGGACGCCTGTGCACGGGGCAACCATTTAGAGTAACGTATCAGATGTTGGACCAACTGCAGGTAAAAGTTATGGTAATCTTTTCTTTCGTTAACCTCATTACTCTTAACAACATTTTCGAGCGTGCTCTTTGAATCTCCTTAAACCAGATTTTCATCCACTTTTCTTTTCTGATTGCAACAAAGCTGAGCAGTCATCACAACAGCGGCGTCCCTATCGTCTAACATTACCAACCACAATATTTCTGAGCCTTCTGCAGAGTGCTTCAATTATATTGCACCTTATTCTTGTGCAGTATTACAGATAAACGAATGTACGAATTTACTTTATTTCTCTACTAAGACTGTATCCTTCGCAATGGAATTTGAGCTCTGTCCCATGCTTGGATAAATTATTAATTGATTAAAAGGAATGTAAGACCAAATAAATTTTCTTGACATTAACAGTAATAAAAGAAAATTAGAAACTTTCCTCTAACATTTTCAGAAAATATGCAGACAATATTAATTTTTTCCTCAGATTCGGATACGTTTTGTTTGTTTCGTGGTCAAAATTTGTAAAACTCGAATTCCTCTTTCTCAAACCCCACCCTATGGGGAGCAGAGGGCGAGATTTAGTTTTAGCATATCAAAATTTACGTAGTAAATAAGTATTTTTTCTTTATCCGTAACCTTTTTTCACGCAAAAACGACAACATGGATTTTCTTGAATCACAGCGCCCACTACCAAGAATCAAAACAAATGCTAAAGACAAAATGTACGTAGTTTTTATGTAGAATCTGATTCTGCAATAAAAACTGAGGGTTCCCATTTAAAATTTTAAAGTTGCCTCTCACCCCACCCCCAGGGGGTGGCGGGCTAAGTTTAGCACCAGCAGATGTCCCCCTCGAAAATAATCAACTTTGGATTCTACACATTTTTTCTTTTGAAGCTTACTTTTCGAGTTATTCTGGTTTATCAATTTAAAATTTACATGCTGTATATTAATGTAAGTTGTTAAGTTGGTTATTGTAAATATTGCATACAGTTTTTGTATGTGTGAGACATATCATTTAACTATGTGAAATTAAATTGTTCGGTATGTGAGGTCTATTTTTTTTGTAAGAACTATGTTATCTTCAACTTATTTTCTATGTTCAGAACGAGAATATTATGTGAACTTCTCCAGTATGTGGCTTATATTTTCCGTTATCTATTTTGACGAGCAAAAATAAATATATTTGTTGAGCTCTAATCATTCGTTTTCTTTCATTCTAAACATTCATATAGACAGGATGCATCACCTAAAATTTGCACCGTGAAAGTTGTGGAAATGGAGAGTGCTATCGATGTGCAAACATACACTCTTTCTAAATGGAACCATGCCTATTGACATTAGCGAACTAAAAGTAAGGTAAGTTAAAATGTCAGTGCCATTTTTTTTTTTGGAAGATTGTTGTGCGAGCCATTTACCGATATCGTATTTTGAAAAGTGTCCACGCCAACACTTGATGGTGCCATTCAACCTTCGTAGTTGCACTTATGTTGTTCTTTAGCGTGGGCTATCACAACCGTCGGTGTGGGAACTTTTCAAAAAACGATCTCTAGCAAACGCCTCGCACTAGAATCCTGCAACAAACACCACTAACTTTCTAAACTACACTAATCTCAATTTGTTAATGTCAATAGTTCAAATGGTTCAAATGGCTCTGAGCACTATGGGACTTAACTGCTGAGGTCATCAGTCCCCTAGAACTTAGAGCTACTAATCATAACTAATCTAAGGACATCACACACTCATCCATGCCCGAGGCAGGATTCGAACCTGCAACCGCAGCGGTCGCGAGTTTCCAGACTGTAGCGCCTAGAACCGCTCGGTCACCCCGGACGGCGTTAATGTCAATAGTCGTTTATCTATTAAATAAAGTGTATATTTGCACAAAAATACGCTAGTATTACTAAAATCTATTGATTGTATAACAATGTAACAACACAAGTCCTTGACCATCAATTCATTCTGTAAACCCCCCCTACACACACGCATACACACAATAACACTTACAATTTCTGAAATATTTGCAGTGCGAGCTTTAGTGGAATTACATCTGGGGCGCATGTGACTTTTCTATAAGAATGGACGCTTCAGTTCCTTTACTACATGCTGAGACAGTTGTGTAAAGTGTTCAAGTTGTTTTCTATAAGAATGAATGTTTCTGTTCTTTTACTATATGCTGAAACAGTTGTGTAAAGCGTTCAAATTGTTTAAAATGTGCGGTTAGCATGAGTGACATAAAAGTAGATACCTTAGGTTTGCGAAACAACTGAAATCACTTAAGAAAGGCAAGGCTTCCGGTCAAGATGGTATACCAGTCAGGTTCCTTTCAGAGTATGCATACACAATAGCGCCTTTCTTAGCAATCATATACAACAGCTCACTTGACCGAAAGTCTGTTCCTAATGACTGGAAAATAACACACCAATGTTCAAGAAAGGAAAAAGGAATAACCCGTTGAATTCGAGACCCGTATCACTGATCTCAATTTGCAGTAGGATTTTGGAGCATATACTGTACTCGAACATTATGAATCACCTTGAAGAAAATGACTTATTGATACATAACCAATACAGCTAGCTCTTTATTCCCATGAAGTAAAGAGTGCTGTCGACAAGGGATCTCAGATCGATTCCATATTCCTAGATTTCCAGAAGGCTTATGATACCGTTCCTCACAAGCGGCTATTAATCAAATTGCGTGCATATGGAGTATCGTCTCAGTTGTATGACTGGATTCGTGATTTCCTCTCAGAGAGGTCACTGTTCGTAGCGATAGATGGTAAATCATCGAAGAGAACAGAAGTTATATCTGGCGTTCCGCTAGGTAGTGTCATATGCCCTCTGCTGTTCCTGATTTACACAAATGATCTAGGTGATAATCTGAGCAGCCCCCTTAGATTGTTTGCAGATGACGCAGTAATTTACAGTCTAGTAAAATCATCAGGCGATCAATTCCAATTACAGGATATCTAGAGAGAATTTCTGTATGGTACGAAAAGTGGCAATGGGCACTAAACAAAGAAAAGTGCGAGATCATCTACATGGTTACTAAAAGAGATCCACTGGGTATACGATAAATCGCACAAATCTAAGGGCTGTTAATTCGACTAAATATCTAGGAATAACAGTTACGATCAACTTAAATTGGAAAGACAACGTAGATAATATTGTGGGGAAGGCGAAACTAAGACTGCGCTTTGTTGGCAGAACACTTAGAAGATTCGACAAACCCACTAAAGAGACAGCCTATATTACACTTGTCGGTCCTCTGCTGGAATGATGCTGAGCGGTATGGGATCCTCACCAGGTAGGATTGACGCAGGACGTCGAAAAAGTGCAAAGAAGGGCAGCTCGTTTCGTGTTATCGCGCAATAGGGGTGAGAGTGTCACTGATATGATACGTGAGTTGGGGTGGCAGTCACTGAAACAAAGGCGAGATCGATTAACCAAATTTCAATCACCAACTTTCTCTTCCGAATGCGAAAATATTTTGTTGACACCCACCTACGTAGGGAGAAATGAACATCATAATAAAATAAGAGAAATGAAAGCCCGAATGGAAAGATTTAGGTGTTCCTTTTTCCCCCGCGCCATTCGAGAGTGGAGTGGAGGAGAAGTAGTATGAAAATGGTTTGATGAACCCTCTGCCAGGGACTTACGTGTGAATTGAATAGTAACCGTGTAGATGTAAATGCAGATGTAGGTGTTGAAAGGTGGCTACACTGAGTCACAGCGCCAGAGGTTGCGCCAAAGATTATTATTCCGCCGCCTCCACTGGGGCAGTAGTAGTTCAGAGGTTGCCGTGGGCAGTACTTGTTGAGAGGATGTCGAGAGCAGTACTAGTTCAGAGGATGTTGAGTGCAGTTGTTGTTCTGTTGGGCGAGAGAGTAGATGCTGTTCGGTTGGTGTAATGTATAGATGGAAGATGTTGCAATGATCACAGTGTATTTTTCGTCAATATACACTCCTGGAAATTGAAATAAGAACACCGTGAATTCATTGTCCCAGGAAGGGGAAACTTTATTGACACATTCCTGGGGTCAGATACATCACATGATCACACTGACAGAACCACAGGCACATAGACACAGGCAACAGAGCATGCACAATGTCGGCACTAGTACAGTGTATATCCACCTTTCGCAGCAATGCAGGCTGCTATTCTCCCACGGAGACGATCGTAGAGATGCTGGATGTAGTCCTGTGGAACGGCTTGCCATGCCATTTCCACCTGGCGCCTCAGTTGGACCAGCGTTCGTGCTGGACGTGCAGACCGCGTGAGGCGACGCTTCATCCAGTCCCAAACATGCTCAATGGGGGACAGATCCGGAGATCTTGCTGGCCAGGGTAGTTGACTTACACCTTCTAGAGCACGTTGGGTGGCACGGGATACATGCGGACGTGCATTGTCCTGTTGGAACAGCAAGTTCCCTTGCCGGTCTAGGAATGGTAGAACGATGGGTTCGATGACGGTTTGGATGTACCGTGCACTATTCAGTGTCCCCTCGACGATCACCAGTGGTATACGGCCAGTGTAGGAGATCGCTCCTCACACCATGATGCCGGGTGTTGGCCCTGTGTGCCTCGGTCGTATGCAGTCCTGATTGTGGCGCTCACCTGCACGGCGCCAAACACGCATACGACCATCATTGGCACCAAGGCAGAAGCGACTCTCATCGCTGAAGACGACACGTCTCCATTCGTCCCTCCATTCACGCCTGTCGCGACACCACTGGAGGCGGGCTGCACGATGCTGGGGCGTGAGCGGAAGACGGCCTAACGGTGTGCGGGACCGTAGCCCAGCTTCATGGAGACGGTTGCGAATGGTCCTCGCCGATACCCCAGGAGCAACAGTGTCCCTAATTTGCTGGGAAGTGGCGGTGCGGTCCCCTACGGCACTGCGTAGGATCCTACGGTCTTGGCGTGCATCCGTGCGTCGCTGCGGTCCGGTCCCAGGTCGACGGGCACGTGCACCTCCCGCCGACCACTGGCGACAACATCGATGTACTGTGGAGACCTCACGCCCCACGTGTTGAGCAATTCGGCGGTACGTCCACCTGGCCTCCCGCATGCCCACTATACGCCCTCGCTCAAAGTCCGTCAACTGCACATACGGTTCACGTCCACGCTGTCGCGGCATGCTACCAGTGTTAAAGACTGCGATGGAGCTCCGTATGCCATGGAAAACTGGCTGACACTGACGGCGGCGGTGCACAAATGCTGCGCAGCTAGCGCCATTCGAAGGCCAA
Source organism: Schistocerca cancellata (assembly GCF_023864275.1). Lineage (NCBI taxonomy): Eukaryota > Metazoa > Arthropoda > Insecta > Orthoptera > Acrididae > Schistocerca > Schistocerca cancellata. The sequence goes on from NC_064628.1 coordinate 875,901,787, forward strand.
CACCGCGGTTCCTGGTGTGTCCACTGTGCCGTGCGTGTGATCATTGCTTGTACAGCCCTCTCGCAGTGTCCGGAGCAAGTATGGTGGGTCTGACACACCGGTGTCAATGTGTTCTTTTTTCCATTTCCAGGAGTGTATATGGAGGCAAAAAAAAAAAAAAAATCACATTTCTTTAATGAAAATGCCTCTTGGTCACATGTTCAGTCAACAAAGCATCTGGCTCGTGTTCATGTATTAGACTTGTAATTCTGGTTTCTATGTGCAATTATAGTATTTCTGGTTTTTCAATTAGTTAGTTGTAAATGGTGTTTAAAATATCTTGTCGTATTGAGGAAAAACCGTGCCAGATACATGTACGTTGAATGACACTTCCACACACAGAACAGTTACACTTGTGCTTTGTTGTTTCGTAGCTTTTGTAGTTGCAGGGGACTTAATTAATCAACTGTGTTAACGGAAATTTCTTGTCATTCTTTACTGTTATTTTATGCAGTCATATTCGGTACTAATACTACTCAGGGCCAACCGGTTACGAGACTTCGTAGCCGGACACACAGCTACTAAAATTATTGCATTTTAATTAAGCCCCCATGCAGTGTTTCATCTGCATTGCATGCATCCTTCCTATAAAGGGGGATGGATTAAAAACGTCGAAATGTGAGCACATCTACCTAACGTCAGATCTTGGGGTGGAGACGACAGTTTCTGGTGACCTGTGTGCAGCCAGCCAGGTGAACAGCGGCGCCTGTGGACGTGCCCGTTGTGGACATGACAGGCTGACCTTTGTTCCCACCTGTGACTCACGGCGCCAGTTGACTTATCTGCCCGCTGTGGCATGCACGGCTGGTTGATCGGTACCTCGGGGTGGAGACGACAGTCTCCGGTGACCTGTACGTAGCCAGCCTGGAGGACACGAGCGACCGCGGACGCGCCCGGTCATACACACCGGCGCTGCCAAGTGGTGGGCGGTGGCACGGGGTGGTGCTGGAGCTGGAACCTCCCTCCCTTCATCCCGCTTCCACACGGGCATAGAGCATGCATATCTGAGTGAGTAGTAACTCTGAAGGAAAACCTATCACAGCAGACAGCCTTGGACCTGCACCCAAAAAATTTACATCAGAGAACCTGTCCGAGTATTCACAGTCTTAGATTTCCTCCGCCGGTATTCCAGGTCGGCCATCTTGCATCGCCATCTTGTGTTCTGCCTTCACAGCAAGATCGCACCAGTATTCCAAGTCTCAGATTCCCTGTCCCAGCATGACAATGCAACCATTTTGAATTTCCTGACAATTTGTACCTGGGACAACGACTCTACTTCCACACTAGTGCAACTGGACTATTCTGGTGGATTTTCCCATCAAAATTTGAACTCGCCGCCATTTTATACATAGGGCAATTGGTCTATGTCCCATTACTCAGTCCGCAGCTCGTGATCGTGTGGTAGCATTCTCGCTTCCCACTCCCGGGTTCCCGGGTTCGATTCCCGGCGGGGTCAGGGATTTTCTCTGCCTTGTGATGACTGGGTGTTGTGTGATGTCCTTAGGTTAGTTAGGTTTAAGTAGTTCTAAGTTCTAGGGGACTGATGACCATAGATGTTAAGTCCCATAGTGCTCAGAGCCATTTGAACCATTTTTGAACCCATTACTCATCTATGACGTCGTCACACCAAGGTGTCATGCCAGAACTGTCCGAAGAACACTAAGGACGATACACCCAAATACGTCCATGGTAATCAACCAGCTAAAGAAGTTACCCGATTGGCCAGACACAGTTGCGACATTTCCGCTGGTGCCTAGCTCCGACGGAGAGTTGGCTCGTAGGTAGTTTCGTTCGTTTTATATTAAAAAAAAAACAGTGACAACCAGACTTAGGCGCTCCCCTATACAAATGTCACCATATTTTTTAATTGACAACAAGGAGAAGTCGTCGACAATTTACTACCGCATGCACTGCACCACAACGTTGTGTGCGTGCAGGCAAGCCAGGTGTGCGAGTATTAAGTTTGATTCTCCACGTTCGTGTAGCCAACATATCATTTCGATATACCAGAACACCGAATAACGTAAGTTCAAATGGCTCTGAGCACTGTAGGACGTATCATCTGAGGTCATCAGTCCCCTGGAACTTAGAACTACTTAAACCTAACCTAAGGACATCACACACATCCATGCCCGAGGCAGGATTCGAACCTGCGACCGTAGTGGTCAATAACGTAAGTTTACATCGGTTATAGTAGTTAAGAATTTTTATACCTTCGTGGTTTCGTTTGTATCTCTTACCTAATTGTACTCGTGCTCGTAAACACGCTGTAATGCCCCCCAAAGCCCCAACAACAACAGATTTTTTTTTTTTTGTTTCCAGTTGCAAAGCGCCAAAACTTAAATTTATATTTAACAGTTATTCGCAAAAAAAAAGAATTTTATTTTGACCTAAATGACTATTTCATACAAAACAGGCATAAAGATAATTCATAACCCAGGGTAGTCGTGCAAAAGATCACTATACTCTTTGTGGATGTAAAATCTGACTCAGAAGAAAAACTGATTCTTGTAACCGAAGGTACTTTTGTTTACGAAGTAATTTTTACTTATATGTCATTGCTCTGATGTTTCCAGAGTCAAAATGTCAAGAAAATCTACATCTGCATCCAACTACATACTCCACAAACCAAAATTTGATGTACGTCAAAGGCTATCATACTTAGGTTAAAATCAACAGTCGATATCCCAATAATATTTGTTTATTCACCGGTTTCGGCGTATTGTTCAAGCTATCCTCGGAATTCATGACTGGTACGATCGTGGTATCACGCGAAAAACCGAGGAACCGTCAGCACCACCCAAAAATTCTGAGGATGGCTTTCACATGGGCCGAAACCGGTCAATAAACAAATGTTATTGCGATCTCGACTGTTGATTCTAACGTAAGTATAGCACCAGATCGCTACGCTCCATAAACAATGTTGTCGAAATTTATGATAGGCTACCATGTACTGCAACTAGTAATATCCTTTCCCGTTCCATTCGCAAATGGAGCGACGGGAAAAATGGTTGTCTATGTCAAAAAGGAAAAGGAATTCAACAATCTAATCTTTTCTTTTATTTCAGATCTAGATTACAGCTGTTGGGTAGGTACCTTCAGTGCGTTTAAATCGTGTACGCTTAACGATCTATACGAGTCGATCTGAAATTAAATTACAGATGAGATTCCTCTTTTGAAATATACGAGTCTTGTGCAAAACTGTTTCGATGGAATATGTCTGCGTACGAGCCCTAATTTATCTTGACTTAGAGTTTCTTAAGCAGAATGTACATTGGCGGCGGTAGAATCGTTCTGCAGTCAACCGCAGACGACAGTTTTCTATATTTTCTCAACAAGCGTTTGGCGAAAAGGAAGTCGTCTTCCCTGCAGGAATTCCCATCGGAGTTCACGGAGCATCTGCGTAACACTCGCGTGATGACTGAATCGACAGACAACAAATCTAGAAGCACGCTTCTGAGTACTTCGTTGTCATCCTTTAATCCGATCTACTGGGGATCCCAAACACTACACAGAAATGGATCACGTAAGTGATCTATACGCTGTCTCCTTTATAGGTGAGTTACACCAGCAGTGACCGAAGCTGACCATTCACCTTCCCTAATGTCGACCTGACATGATTTCGCTTTCCCTCGTTAACCCTAAAAACTTAGAAGGCGTGACTTTTCAACCTACACGCCATTAATGCCGTATTCTGACATTACATAATTGTTCTCCTATTCATCTGCATTAACCTACATTTTACTACACTTAGAGCAAGCTGCCATTCATCACACCAAATAGAAATTTTGTGAAAGTAATCCTGTGTCCTTCCGCAGTTACTCAATGATTGAACTTTCACGTACACTGCTGTGTCGTCAGCAAACGATCGCAGAATGCTGCTCATCCTATCCGTCATGTCATTTATCTACACCGAGGACAAGGGCAGTCCCATCACACTTCTCTGGGGCTACAGTGACAGTGAAGAATGTGTTCAGCCCTTTACCCTGTTTTACTGTACGCTGAAAATCGAATTCAGTCAGAATGCAATTTGTGCAATATGTTCTGCCCATGTTCCTCAGAGTGCTTTGCATGATGGATGTGACCTACTTCCTACTGACGTAAAGTTTAGATGTGGGAAACATTAAACTTGTCAATTTATGCAGTTCACACTGGAGCTGTCAAAGAGTTCATGTTAACTGAATCTTCCGTCGGTTCTTCGCAGAATAATAAATGAAAAGTGCTTATCTGCTTTTGTTCTACAGTATCAATTTATTATGTCAACCAGATTTCGACATACTAAGCCATCATCAGGCATTTACTGACAACTGCTGCCAAAGAAGTTACAGTGTTTTTACAAATACTGGAAGAGATATTACACATATAGACTGAAGTACAAACGCACAGTAAATGACATGTTTTGACAGTGTGGTGCTAATGCAATGTAAAAAGTTGAACAATAAACAAATATAGAGCGAGTAAACAGGGTAAATCTTTAATACAAAACTGTAAAACCATATGTACGTAACAGTTTATATTAATAAACAAAACAAAAAAAAATAAAATAAAATTAGTAATTGGCAATGCTATCCAAGAGCTATAAAAATTGAGAGTGATACACAAATCAATTAAGAAACGAATTATCAACCGTAACTTCAGAATATATAAAGAACTTAAGTTATATTGATAAGATAAACAGAAATGAATAAATACAGGAAAATGAAGGCACGTGGGGAAACACAGTAAATGTCAAATTTCAAACTGTGGTGGTACTGCATTTTAAAAAGTAAAAAGTTGAACAGTGTGCAAATACAAATGGAGTAAACAGGAAAAACATTAACACTACATTAAAAAACTGTGTCTACATAAAAGTTTGCGTTAAATAAATGAACTAAGTAAAATAAAAATTTTTTGTTGAGCCAACTTCAAGAGATACTAAACATGGATGGTAATACAAGTACCAATTAAAAGGAAGACTTAACAATTGTAACTACAGACTACATGGATTACAAAGGAAATTTCAATTAAATAAAAGAACCCAGGGATGCAGGAATTCTGGACAACAGGTGAACTAGAAATGAAACAGCTACTATTCACTCGAAAACATGACTGCTTAGACTCTTTACCACTGTATAAGAACGTTTTAAAATTGTATAAGCCACTGAAAGATTATTTTGAAAGTGTACGTAGGCCATCTGTCTACTATTAGAAGCATATTTGTTTCTCATTGACTCTGAAGTAAATGTGAACGCAATACTGAAGAGCTCACAGGAAAATTTAATGTACTTGGTACAAAGTTGAGGGAAGAGTTGCATTCAGAGTTTGATGCGAGGAATTGTATGCTTTAGAGTCAATTTGCCACTGTTGAGGACGGTCATATTAAAATTCATTAAATTCTAAATGAAAAAAATAAGAGGTTACTTATAAGAAAGGTCTGAGGAGCTGTCTGGTCAGTAAGTTGTTACTCACATTCAAGAACAAATTTCAAATCATGTTACATTAGTACAGACTAAGATTCTAAGAAACTGAATGTTACTTCTGTAAAGGAAATATTAGATGGCATGTAAGAGAATGACCCGGTACCTGTAGGGTATCATAGGAAGGTCAGGTGGAAATTAAGAGCCGAAAGAGGGAAATAAATCCACACATAAAGCCACAGTTAAATAAGGAATCAGGTGAGATCATCTGCAATTATTTGCTGTGACGAAGGGCAGTTTTTGTTGCGAGGTTAGCTTGAAACTATATAATGAATATTATTCTGGGAGCAGGAATGAGGTTACATGCTTGGTAGCAGTAATGTAGTAGGTCTTAAGTAGCTTATGTGTTTGGAAGCTGGTTACAGCATCTTTCATAGATTATTATGCTTCATGATATTATAAATTCAAAGAAAAAAAAGAAAGAAATACCATCTCCTGAAGCATACGTATTAGTTTTCTCAGTCATTCAGAATTATATTTTACGAGGTTGATGTTCTTCTGCTTGTACAGTCAGATCTGCAAGTTGTAGGTTGAAGTATCGCTATGGGGCTTAAAATTATCTGTTTGTACGAGGTACATTCAAGTTCTAAGGCCTCGATTTTTTTTCTAATTAACTACTCACCCGAAATCGATGAAACTGGCGTTACTTCTCGACGTAATCGCCCTGCAGACGTACACATTTTTCACAACGCTGACGCCATGATTCCATGGCAGCGGCGAAGGCTTCTTTAGGAGTCTGTTTTGACCACTGGAAAATCGCTGAGGCAATGAGGCAATAGCAGCATGGCTGGTGAATGTGCGGCCACGGAGACTGTCTTTCATTATTGGAAAAATCCAAAAGTCACTAGGAGCCAGGTCAGGTGAGTAGGGAGCAAGAGGATTCACTTCAAAGTTGTTATCACGAAGAAACTGTTGCATAACGTTAGCTCGATGTGCGGGTGCGTTGTCTTGGTGAAACAGCACACTTGCAGCCCTTCCCGGACGTTTTTGTTGCAGTACAGGAAGGAATTTGTTCTTCAAAACATTTTCGTAGGATGCACCTGTTACCGTAGTGCCCTTTGGAACGCAATGGGTAAGGATTACGCCCTCGCTGTCCCAGAACATGGACACCATCATTTTTTCAGCACTGGCGGTTACCCGAAATTTTTTTGGTCACGGTGAATCTGTGTGCTTCCATTGAGCTGACTGGCGCTTTGTTTCTGGATTGAAAAAATGGCATCCACGTCTCATCCATTGTCAAAACCGACGAAAAGAAAGTCCCATTCATGCTGTCATTGTGCGTCAACATTGCTTGGCAACATGCCACACGGGCAGCCGTGTGGTCATCCGTCAGCATTCATGGCACCCACCTGGATGACACTTTTCGCATTTTCAGGTCGTCATGCAGGTTTGTGTGCACAGAACCCACAGAAATGCCAAATCTGGAGGGGATCTGTTCAACAGTCATTCGGCGATCCCCCAAAACAATTCTCTCCACTTTCTCGATAGTGTCGTCAGACCGGCTTGTGCGATCCCGGGGTTGTTTCAGTTTGTTGTCACACGATGTTCTGCCTTCATTAAACTGTCGCACCCACGAATGCACTTTCGACACATCCATAACTCCATCACCACAGGTCTCCTTCAACTGTCGATGAATTTCAATTGGTTTCACACCACGCAAATTCAGAAAACGAATGATTGCACACTGTTCAAATAAGGAAAACGTCACCATTTTAAGTATTTAAAACAGTTCTCATTCTCGCCGCTGGCGGTAAAATTCCATCTGCCGTACGGTGCTGCCATGTATGGGACGTATTGACAATGAGCGCGGCCTCATTTTAAAACAATGCGCATGTTTCTATCTCTTTCCAGTCCGGAGAAAAAAGATCGGAGGCCTTAGAACTTGAATGCACCTCGTATTTATTGACAATTACTGCTTTATGATTCATTTGTCTCTGTTTCATCTGAAATCAAACCTTGTCGTTTCTTTGTATTTTTGCACTTGAGTGTGCCACACTGCAGGGCCACCATCTTGTTATGTTACATGAATGAGCGCCACGACTCTAGAGCGTTCTGATGAACAGGCACTCACCTACTGAGCTGCCACTAAGCAACAATAGTAATAAACAGTCCTTCTTTGCATTCTATCGGGTTATAAGGCTACAGATGCTGAGAACGTTAGGTCGATGTGTGCTGTATTGCTTTCTAGTGTTTACGGTCTTCGTGAACTAACTCACGATCGCATTGAAGTGTGCAATGAAAAGAAGTCCTACATCGAAATATGGGAAAAAATGTTGCTGGAGTTGGCCAAATTCGATGAGAAATGGGTGAATTAAATAGGTTTTGGCTTGAACATCAGTAACTGTAATAAGTTTTTCAGCGCAAACCAGTTTTGGCTAATTTTTTTTTAAATGACAGATCCACATTTATACACTAAACGCAAAAAATTGAGTAGCATTTGTTTTGCATAGCAGCCAACACTGCAAACATACTTTCGCTGGTCTCACAGTAACTAACGAAAGAAAGAAGTGTATTAAGTATGTAAACGACTTCTTCAGTGGTCAAAATTATGTATAATATCTAGGACATGATTTGTTCCAATTCTTACGAATTTCGGTTGAAGAAGAAAGATATTTTAGAAAATTTTTGGCAACATTTAAAAGTGCGAATCTAAGTAAAAAAGAAAAACTGATCTCCTAATTCATAACTGCAATTTTGTTACCACTTATCATTAGAAAACCTTGTTTTGCTAGAGAAATTGGTACTTTGTCACTCCTGTCTTGCTGTAATAAATTACTACAGTATTGTTTACACAAACAAACTATTTAATAAATAAAAGTAATAAATTAGATATGTTTCATTTTTATAGGTGTTATAAGTGTATAAAATATACAGTCTGTCGACTATTAGCTGGCATATGACAATGTTGTTTGATATCTTTCATTTCGATAGAAATCTATACTCTTTGTGTCGACTGTTTTCTATTTACGACTGCTGCCAACGTCAATGATCTAACGATTATAGAAAATTGACTGAACGGAAATATAAGGCGGTATTTTAAATGTTTAATATATTTTTAAATACCATTTGTCTTCTACTTGTTGAGTTGTATTGCAGCCGAATTCATTTTAGTTCATGTTCATTACTAGAAGTAAGTACTGCATTTGAATACGAAAGTCTCTACTACGCACTTTTACAAGTCCTTGTTTCCTTCGTGTGTAGTTTATATCATAATTGCTGGTCGGTACAAGGCATGCGCACATTGCTGTTGCCAGCACCGAAAGACAAACGAGGACGCTGTAGCATTCGATGAATTTATTGTCGATAGACTGTATGTGTCGGGGAAGATAATCCGATTTGACCCTAATGCCCAAGGTTGTCGAAGTCTTTGTACGGAGTTGGCAATTTAAATGAAGGAAGGCCTACATCTGAGATTCCTGCAGACGGGATGTGAAATTCATTGTATCATGGAGCGATAGGTTTTCTTGATGTGAAGTTGTCATTTTTACAAGCGCAAAGTTTCTGATTACATGGTATTAATCTGCATTCAGTATGAAGCTATTAATTTTACAAGGGCAGAGTGTCTAATAGCCTTGGAGTGAACTACCGACAATCCATGTTGTAATATTGATGCATTAATTTGTTCTGATAGCGGTGCTGTATTCAAGATCATAAACGCGGGTTAAAAGCTGTGAGCTATCTGGGGAAGTTATCCTTGCATTACTGAGCAACTGTTTCTCCAGGTATCCAGTCTAGTTTGCGAAATTGCCAACCAGACTAACATTAATTATAATCTTTTAATAATCATCTTACGACAACCAGTGATATATATATAAATATAATTTAAATAAAAAGAAATAAATCAGTTTATATTTAGACATTTATTTTAATATTGGTCATTGTACCATTAAAATTTCAGCATATTAAACTTGATTCATAACTAAACTGGTGTCTTATTTAGGATTGTGAAAATGTGAGTTTGTAATCTTACGAAACACATAAAATATGGAGCCAAGATTGGGAGACTATATACAATACTGCATGCATAAAATAACACACGAAGAACGTTGAAATATATGCAAGAGGAATTTAACCACAACCAACCGATTCAATTTTCCCCAAAGAAGCTACGTTCGTAGTGCAATCCTGTCTGTCATGAAATTACCACTCACTGGGATACTAAATTCATACTAACTCTCTGTTAAATCTTCCCGAAAAGAATAGCTGAGGGCTGCTTTGATGCTTACACCACATGCTTCACGTGGTCAACTTGGTTTACACAAGGAGTGTAAATCTGCAATAATTTTGATCATTAAAATAAATTACATCTAAACGCAATTTACTAACGAAAAACCTCGAACTGGTTACTATCGTCTTACTATTAACCTGATGGGTTAAACAATTGTATAAGCATGTGGTACTGGTCTCACAATGTACACCCCACGTGAGTTGAACATAAAGAAAAGTTGCTATATTGAAAAATATTGTCAAGACGAGACGTTATAATCTCACACATATTCGGATTTAAGATTGATGATCTTAGTTAGAGTTACAGATCATCCACACGTGATTCCACTTTACTCACAAAGTAGTGACAAAGCAAATACTGGAAGATATTCTGAACTTCACACTCGAATTACATTGCGTTTCAATTTAAGATAACATTAGATATTTTAGATCTAAACCTGAAATAAAGGTGATTAAATTTTCAGTTAGGCTGAAGAAATCCATTGTCCTACAGACTTAGCAGACACTCGCTTAGCCGGAGATCTTACCACTTCAGACGCTTGCCGCAGACAGACTGGCGTGGGCCCCTACCGATGGTGCTTAACAGATACAAACTGAAGTGACCAGAGAGGCAGCTTCCTATACCAACATGACAAGGGATGGACAGGACCACACTAAGAATAGAAACCACCCTGCTTTTAGAAAGCGTAACTACCTGTTCTGACGTTTGTCCTACTGTTCTCTAGCAGACAGGCTTGTCTGCTACCATCAAGCATGCAACTAGAAATACATTTGCTCATTCATCCTCTCACACAGAAGGGAAGGGGGACGACAGTATCTTATACAGTATATAAAAGAAAGAGGATGTAGGTTCCGCATGAGACTGTGTGGCATGAATTACATATAAACTATGTTTTAAAGTGTAGTAGTGTGACAGATCGTTCTTGATTATGTGTAAAAGTAACACGTTCCACTGCTCAGTCTCCTTCCAGATAGTCAGAAACACCACAGTAAATTTAGAAGAGGAATTTATGCCGTTAATGACAACAGATTTAAGAAATTAACATGAAAGGAATCCAACAGAGACTTTTCAATGTGCATTAGTCATGGTGGAATTGTCTAGCTCAGTCTGAAAGGCTGTAATTATAGAATCGGCACATTCGAGAGTCATCAGACCAATTTCAGCTACTCCTAATTTTCTTGAATCGATATGCGTTACATTGCTATTACCTCTCGTAATACGAAAGTCGAACGACCAGTAGTCAATGACATGGGCTACACTCTTCAACTGGTTTCAGCACGTTGCGTGGAGCCTGCTACAACGCAAAATATCAGCTAGGTATTGCTGTGATTAGTTGCTTAGCAGTTGTGGTCAAAATGGAACTGTGAGAAGGATTCTCGTTGCTGCAAGTGAGGCGACGTACTGTCATCGACTTCCTAAAGGCAGAAGGTATTACTCGCAAATTATTGAAGATATGAAGGAAGTTTTCAGTCATGCCTGTGTTGAATTGAGCACTGTGTATTGCGGGGTAAACAAGTGAAAAGCTGGCGGACGTGAAAGAATGGAATTCTATGACGAAGGGTCCAACAAACTTTTCTCAGAAACCGACGGCAATATTTTGATTTCAGATTAAAATTGAATTCACTATTATGGACTCAAAAATAAAACCTCATTTTATGCACTAGCGACGAAAATGGATTAGCTATTTGATTTCTTGGAACAAATGCTACCACCGATTGAACTCGTTACGTAGAGACTCTCAGAGCCGTATATTTGCGCTCCAGGCGAATTGTAGGTAACAAGGAGAATGCTTCATTGCTATAAGACAGCACTAAGCTACAGGAATTGCCCCCGTGAAACAGCTCAGCAGGCTGAAACTGATCATAAGTTCCGATTTTAGGTTCTAATGGTTCAAATAGCTCTAAGCATTATGGGATTGAAGATCTGAGGTCATCAGTTCCCTAGACGTAGAACTACTTAAACCTAACCTAAGGACATCACACACATCCATGCCCGAGGCAGGATTGGAACCTGCGACTGTAGCAGCAGCAGCGCGGTTCCAGACTGAAGCGACCAGAACCGCTTGGTCACAGCGACCGGCGAGATTTTAGGCCTTGTTCTGTTAAATGAAACTATGGTTTCGCAGATTTAACTAAGACTCCAGTTACGAACTGCAGATTCTGGAGAGGGCTTTCTTGCAGCAACTTATGACACACATCTTGAAATTTATTTGTCATTGGCAAAAATTTATCAAGTCATATGCTGGCTGTGTTGAAAAGTGGGAATATTAACTAAACGAAAAATTCAAACGTAAGTTTCTCTTTCTCATTTTCAAAAATATTCTCATGAAGCCACTCGCACTGGGTCAGCTTTATGTTTTCCCTTTGCTTCCGTGTTTCAGTGTGGCTTCTAAAACTTCGGCGTTCCTTGGTGAAACAAACCACATTCAATAAATAAGCCCATACGAGTTGTTACATCGCGTGTTCTGCGTGTTTCTTACATGTTTCTCTCTCTCTCTCCCTCCAAGAACATCTCCAGACGTGGGAGCTGGAGTTATTTTTTCTGGCTTGGGAGCTCTGCTGAATTCCGTTGTAATGCTACTTTAAAGGTTATAACATCGCCCTTTCTTTTTATAGTGTTCGACAGCGCTGAACCGAAATCTCGTTGAGGGAAAAGTGTCCTACGGGAATAGAACGACAGAGTCGTTTTATCGCTTCCCTAACCAGAGATGCGGGATATCTGCATGAAAATTACGCTTGAAGCAGAGTTTATGAGACGGACGTGGAGCTCGGGTTGGCGTGCCTCTGAGACGTAGCAGGCTGCCCGTTGCGTTGCATGACAACTGGGGCGGCCTGAGGGCAATATTCGCGATGGGTCCGCCCCCGCTCAAGTACCACCGGGCAGCAGTAACATAACGGCGGAACATCTCGCGCTGGAGCGCCTGTCGGGAACGAGGAACATTCCAGAGGCTTCGAGACAAGTCGATTTCGACTACAAATTGCTAAACCGAACTGTAGAGCACAACACTAAAATCGAAGATGAACATACGTCCACCTTTTGGAGCTTATTTATAACGCATCTGGATGGTTCTACATCTACATTTACATTTATACTCCGCAAGCCACCCAACGGTGTGTGGCGGAGGGCACTTTACGTGCCACTGTCATTACCTCCCTTTCCTGTTCCAGTCGCGTATGGTTCGCGGGAAGAACGACTGTCTGAAAGCCTCCGTGCGCGCTCTAATCTCTCTAATTTTACATTCGTGATCTCCTCGGGAGGTATAAGTAGGGGGAAGCAATATATTCGATACCTCATCCAGAAACGCACCCTCTCGAAACCTGGACAGCAAGCTACACCGCGATGCAGAGCGCCTCCCTTGCAGAGTCTGCCACTTGAGTTTGTTAAACATCTCCGTAACGCTATCACGGTTACCAAATAATCCTGTGACGAAACGCGCCGCTCTTCTTTGGATCTTCTCTATCTCCTCCGTCAACCCGATCTGGTACGGATCCCACACTGATGAGCAATACTCAAGTATAGGTCGAACGAGTGTTTTGTAAGCCACCTCCTTTGTTGATGGACTACATTTTCTAAGGCCTCTCCCAATGAATCTCAACCTGGTACCCGCCTTACCAACAATTAATTTTATATGATGATTCCACTTCAAATCGTTCCGCACGCATACCCCCGGATATTTTACAGAAGTAACTGCTACCAGTGTTTGTTCCGCTATCATATAATCATACAATAAAGGATCCTTCTTTCTATGTATTCGCAATACATTACATTTGTCTATGTTAAGGGTCAGTTGCCACTCCCTGCACCAAGTGCCTATCCGCTGCAGATCTTCCTGCATTTCGCTACAATTTTCTAATGCTGCAACTTCTCTGTATACTACAGCATCATCCGCGAAAAGCCGCATGGAACTTCCGACACTATCTACTAGGTCATTTATATATGTTGTGAAAAGCAATGGTCCCATAACACTCCCCTGTGGCACGCTAGAGGTTACTTTAACGTCTGTAGACGTCTCTCCATTGATAACAACATGCTGTGTTCTGTTTGCCAGAAACTCTTCAATCCAGCCACACAGCTGGTCTGATATTCCGTGAGCTCTTACTTTGTTTATCAGGCGACATTGCGGAACTGTATCGAACGCTATGTACAAAACGTCTGCATTATATTCTGCGTGAAACTGAAGGAAACCTATATAGAGGCCATGCAGAAAGCCTACGGTGATAGTGCTTAAGCTGTAAGGTGGCTGTAATTTCGCACCTTACAAGAACCCATCCACATACACTACTGGCCATTACGATTGCTACACCACGAAGATGACGTGCTACAGACGCGAAATTTAACCGACAGGAAGAAGATGCTGTGATATGCAAATGATTAGCTTTTCAGAGCATTCACAAAAGGTTGGCGCCGGTGGTGACACCTACAACGTGCTGACATGAGGAAAGTTACCAACCGATTTCTCATACACAAACAGCAGTTGACCGGCGTTGCCTGATGAAACGTTGTTGTGATGCCCCGTGTAAGGAGTAGAAATCACGTTTCCGACTTTGATAAAGGTCGGATGGTAGCCTATCGCGATTGCGGTTTATCGTATCGCGACATTGCTGCTCGCTTTGGTCGAGATCCAATGACTATTAGCAGAATATGGAATCGGTGGGTTCAGGAGGGTAATACGGAACGCTGTTCTGGATCCCAGCGGCCTCGTATCACTAGCAGTCGAGATGAAAGGCATCTTATCCGTATGGATGTAACGGATCGTGCAGCCACGTCTCGTTCCCTGGGTCAACAGATGGGAACGTTTGCGAGACAACCATCTATACGAACAGTTCGACGACGTTTCCAGCAGCATGGACTATCAGCTCGCAGACCATGGCTGCGGTTACCATTGACGCTGCATCACAGACAGGAGCACCTGCGATGGTGTGCTCAACGACGAACCTGGGTACACGAATGGCAAAACGTCATTTTTTCGGATGAATCCAGGTTCTGTTTACAGCATCATGATGGTCGCATCCGTGTTTGGCGCCATCGCGGTGAATGCACATTGGAATCGTGTATTCGTCATCGCCATACTTCCGTATCACCTGGCGTGATGGTATGGGGTGCCATTGGTTACACGTCTCGGTCATCTTTTGTTCGTATTGACGTCACTCTAAACAGTGGACGTTACGTTTCAGATGTGGTACAACCCGTGGCTCGATCCCTGCGAAACCCTACATTTCAGCAGGATAACGCACGACCGCATGTTGCAGGTCCTGTACGGACCTTTCTGGATACAGGAAATGTTCGACTGCTGCCTTGGCCAGCACATTCTACAGATCTCTCACCAATTGAAAACGTCTGGTCAATGGTGGCCGAGCAACTGGCTCGTCACAATTCGCCAGTCACTACTCTCGATTAACTGTGGTATCGTGTTGAAGCTGCATGGGCAGCTGTACCTGTACACGCCATCCAAGCTCTATTTGAATCAATGTCCAGGCGTATCAAGGCCGCTATTACGGCCAGAGGTGGTTGTTCTCGGTACTGATTTCTCAGGACCTATGAAACCAAATTGAGTGAAAATGAAATTACATGTCAGTTCTAGTATAATATATTTGTCCAGTGAATACCCTTTTATCATCTGCATTTCTTCTTGGTGCAGCATTTTTAATGGCCAGTAGTGTACAAACACAATTAGGTATCATGTGATAGGCTGTATCGTATATCTAAATATAGAAAGGAGACTGACATTGTCACATACGCCGTGTAAATAATTGTTAACGCTTATTGCATGAAAGGTGGTGGAGTGTCTTTACTATCAGAACGGTGTAATGAATGATTGCCTATACTAGTAGAGGTTGGAACGACAGTGGAAATGAAACGGCAGGCGGAACTCAAGCCCTGGGTGGAAGGCCCACACAGGTGTGGTGCTCCAGCTCCACACAGGAAGTGCCAAGGCGGTCAGTCTGGACACAGCGCAAAGACACAATACAGGAGTGACCCGCCGCTATTGTAATAGGGCCGGAAGTATAACCGGATAATACTTCCGAACTTTGCAAATCTTTGACGCAGGTGAGAGGAACGAAGAAGTGGCATCTCTGACACCACGCAGGCTGTGTTATTTCCAAGGATTTTTACTCAGAAGCGTACCATTGTACGAGTGTAGTTTCCTCCTTGCAAACATTCCGCCCTGGACGACAAAAGACTAAAATATGGTTGGTCGGCGTTCGGAAGAATCTGTAGAAAGGGAGAATATTCCGTGGTTTCGGGAATATGATTCGTTTTCGGAATTACGAGGGTGGGGAGCCGAGCTTTGCTGGGAAGACAGCAGCGGAGAGACGAGGTCTTCCGTTGTGAGAGCCCGTGTGTGACGGTCGCTCGGTATCAGCTTTGTTGGTATAGACGGACTTGCTGTCTTTGCCATCAGGAGAGTATATTGTTAGAACAGTTAGGCACTGTACTATTGCGAACCTATACGATTCTGGACTTCACCTCCGGGTTGGAAGCCGTCGTTGAGTACGCAGCGCTCAGTAATTGAGAGCACTTCCTCTGCCTATACGTTGAGACGTTGTCTGAACTCCGTCCTTGTGGCTGGGAGTTCGTGTTTCTCGTCTGTAGAACACAGAGTGGAGAAGACAGTATTAGAGTTTACTAGCCAGAGGACCGCCTTCTGCCGTCCTAGTATCTGAAAGAGTTTAGTTGTGGCTGGAGTTCTTCCATCGTCGCAGACGAGTACGAGAACCACCACTTCGACGAACCGGACGCAGTACATACGGTGGTATCGCAAATTGCTTTGGCTTATTAGGGCTAGAAAGCTAAACAGCTTCGATCAAGTTAGTTTATTTCCACTGAGGTTCCACACCACCGTAGATCATCTTTGCCGGCCGGAGTGGCCGTGCGATTCTAGGCTCTACAGTGTGGAACCGTGAGACCGCTACGGTCGCAGGTTCGACTCCTGCCTCGGGCATGGATGTGTGTGCTGTCTTTAGGTTAGTTAGGTTTAAGTAGTTCTAAGTCCTAGGGGACTGATGACCTCAGAAGTTGAGTCCCATAGTGCTCAGAGCCAATTGAAGTTTGAAGATCATCTTTGAAAATAGTGTCTTCTAGTGTTTGGCACGTAGATGGTGTCAGTCATTTCGTGTTGTTGATATTAGATCGCGCAGTCATAATAAGGAGCATAGTTGGGCACTTGATTAGTAATTTTACTTAGGAAATGTAAACTTTGTAATATAAAGGTTTTTTTTTTAATCTAGAAGAAATATATAAGCAGGAACAACGTTTATCATTTAGTAGGATTAGTGCCTTCATCATTCATTTATGTTTAGATTGTAATTTATAGAATTAAGAGATCCTCAGATCTGCTTCAGGGGATAGTCAGACAGGGCCAAATCTTCATTCTAGTGTTTATTATTTTCCCTTGCGCACATTCATTTTACACCCGCCTGGAGTAGCATCTTGGAAAGCCATACGAATGACCGAATGGAAGTTGAACGTTACCCTCGTTCAGGACGTCCTTGAACGTCTGCCGACAACGCTCATGTCAATAACGTCTACAGAATTGTGCGAGCCCGTCGAAGACTGACAGTCCGCAAGGTAGCAGAAGAATGTAACATTTCAGTGACGCAGCATCTTGGAATGCATCTTGTTGCCGCCAAGTTCGTCCCACGGCTCATGAGTCAAGACCACAAAGACTTGCGCCTCACAATCTGTGAAGAGCTTTTGGATCGCACAAATGTGAACGAGACGTTCTGTACTCTCCAGAACTGGCGCCTGCGGACTCTTTTTTTGTTTTCAAAGTTGAAAAGTTCGTAGAAAGGTCGAAGATTTGCAACGACACACCAGATACAAGAAAATTCAGAGACGACGCTTCGCGCTGTTCAGAGAGAGGCATATCAAGACTGCTTCCGGAAGTGGAAACGGCGTTGCGAGCGGAGGAGAGTATTTCGAAGGAGACCATGCACAATAAGCAAACAGATTTCCAGCTTGGTTCTACAGCTGTTTCGCTTTTCAAATATTGATTTCTGGTGACCAAACGCAGTGCCCAAAATGTCTACCATTAGCTCTAACACAAGATTCTAAACGCCACATCATGTTGCCTTCCGCGCTCTCATGTTACAGGTGTCTGTCGTATCTGCTGAAATACTTCTTGAAAACGTTGGCAAAGAAAGTCAAGACGTGCTATTGGACTTGAATACACTATTTCCTTTAATGCCAGTAAAAATAAAAATCCAGTGGATTGAGATCAAGAGAACTGGCAGCCCAAGATATTACTGCCCCACCACCCACTCATTTATTTGGCAAACGCTGATTTGTAATTGTTCTTATTTGGGGAGTAAAATGAAGTTGTGCTCCATCGTGGATGAACCACATCTTCTGATTTGAGTGTAGTGAAAAGTCTGCCAAGAAAACATTCATACGTTCCATTAAAAATTCACTGTATCGTGCTTCAGTCAGCGACCCATGGAGAATGAGAGATCCAGTTAATCTGTCTCCAATTATGCCAGCCCGTACAGTAACGCTATTCTGCACTCCATTCCTGGTAAACTTTACTTCATCAGTGAATAGTACGGCGAATGAAGTGTTGGTCCTGAGCACAAGTCTGGACTGAAGATCTGTTTCACTCTCTGAAGATGATCTGAAGTGACAAGTTGCTGTCGTACCACTTTCTACACTGTCGCATGGCTAACATTCCCAGTTTCTGTTATTTGTCTGGTACCGCTGCCATTATTGTCCTCATTTCAATAAAGTACTGGATTTTTTAATCGGGTGTTCCAACACTATTTGGTCTTTCACGGTGAAATGACTATGTAATAGAATGGAATAGCTGCAGCCGTCCTTTCGATGTTATTTATTATATGGCTAGCAGTTTCGGTGATTCAGTGCAACATGTTCAGGGCTTAACTGACGCTGAGGGGGTTACATCCAATCGTATACATGATCCCATCAGTGGCCAGCATCTATGAACTGGTTTCGGTAGACTGTGACAACATCGTTGCAATGCATCTGAAGCCAGCAGAAAATCTGAAAACAAAAACGGAGCCATCAAGTAGCATCAAAAACTGTCTGTCACTAAGAAAATAAAACAGTTGTCCAGATATATACATGAAGTTCTTCCTATTCCCCAGATGTTACCCACATATTAATTAGCACACTATTATATACACACGGTCGTTCACCTGCCCCTACCGAAGTTATTTTATGTCATAGCTCGAACTCAAAAACCAAGCGCGATGTTTTTCATATTCTCTACATCGCTGCGCACAAACTATTAGTCCTATAGAAAAAATTGTCAGGCAAAGTTTTTTTTTTTTTTAAATGAATGTACTTAAATTTTTTAGTCTGATACGTTTTTGCTAGACGTCACATATATTCAGTTATTCAAGAAAGACGTGCAAAGTAACCTTCAAACGCATCCCGACTTCCACCCTTCGCCCCCACTCGTCAGGACTGTTACTCATGGCACTCTCTTCTACCAATATACAAACACTGGCGACTGCACAAATTGTTTCCCATATTTGACATTTTTCAGTCTTCATTGATTGGCCTTGTTACGCAACAGGATTAGTCAAGCACTTACAAATAATAAAATTGAAGTTTGTAAATATTATCAAAGAATTTTGTGAATTAGCAGCATGAAATAAACAGTCACATCATTATTTTTACCAGGCCTTCTGACTACGAAACTACTGTGCCGGTAAGGTTTAAATTCGGATCTAACTCTCAACGTAATTAGTTTTAGCGTAACGTTTACCGAAGTCGTTTTTCTTTCATTGCCCTCACAGGCACCTTTAAATTAATAATGTTAGCGAAATAGCCGACTATGCTGGTGGAATAGTAGCCCAATCAACAGAGACCAAAAAAGGGTCGAATATTGGAAATAGTTCGTGCAGCCGAAAATTTTTGTACAGTGGTAGGAAGGACATACTAGAAATACTGACTGGTGAGTAATGAGTGTGGCCGTTGAGGTGCGTTTGAAGGTCACTCTTTTAACATAATTCGAAAACCGATATGTAATACTCGCGAACTCTTAAGAACGCATCTAATTGTCCTCTACCTGTCCCCCTCTCCCTCTTCGCCCGTGTCTCCCCCTCCCCACCTCTCTCTCTCAAAAATTTCAGAAGATTGTTGAGAGATATTTTCTGAGTATTTTGATCTAAGGAACTTGTTGTGGTGTCACCGCCAGACACCACACTTGCTAGGTGGTAGCCTTTAAATCGGCCGCGGTCCGCTAGTATACGACGGACCCGCGTGTCGCCACTGTCAGTGATTGCAGACCGAGCGCCGCCACACGGCAGGTCTAGAGACACTTCCTAGCACTCATTCCAGTTGTACAGCCGACTTTGCTAGAGATGGTTCACTGACAAATTACGCTCTCATTTGCCGAGACGATAGTTAGCATAGCCTCAAGCTACGTCATTTGCTACGACCTAGCAAGGCGCCATTATCATTTGCTATTTATCTTGTGATGCATGTACCGTCAGACCGATGTTCACCAATTATGGATTAAAGTTAAGTATTCCAGAAGCTACGTACCTTTTTTACTAGACTCAACTCCTGTAACTGTTCCAGACCTCACGCCAGCCTGCGTGAGCTTAACGCGTGCCTTTCGGCTACCAATCATAGTGGCTTGGCTGTCTTGCCAAGTCACAACACTTGTGGTCTCCGGTGGCTCGTAGGCTATCGTTCGATTTCTGACCCACATTTATCTTTATACCGATATTGCACTGAAAATACCTGCACAGTAGGCTAGTACCTGTTGACTGTATATCCTCTCTATCTCGTTAGGAAACAAACTTGTTGCATTCACTTACGGTATTTGCTGTTAATCACAGCAGTGATCACTTTGCATATCGCCCTGAAGTTTTCATTCACTGCTGCTTCGTTGTGTCCGATTTATTTATCCAGCAGTGTTAGATGTACTTTAACAGTGAGGCACTATAGTATGTATAGGTAGCGGTGAAGAGATGGCCGGTATGCGCCTCGTGTATCGGTTTATTGAATACAATGGAAGGGCAGGACGACGGAGCTATTCCGAGCTATTTCCGCAGCGATGGCAAACACGTCTCAGTACTTTTGCATGTGTACTTAGACTCCTAATGGAAACCGGATCCTTTCCTGTCAGAATGCCTTAATTCTACATTCTTTTTCATTGTAATAAAGAAATTTTCGTTAAAAAAAAGGTAATTGGGTAACAAACAGAATAAATCACAATTACAGCAACGAACGGCAGGAGATGATGGACCTTGTATCAAGATAAAATATGTCCCTGAAGAACCTCCGAAATACTGTGGATGGTGTTCGGACTGATTATTCATATTCAGGCTTGTTTGCTGGTCCGTTCGCGTGAGCTGTTGTAAGTAGGCTGTTTATGTTTTCTTTATGTAAGTAGGCTGTTTATATTTTCTTATTGGGAACGTTACGTAGCGCTCTATATGAAAATCACTGGCTGTGCTGTGTGTAGTCTGTGGCCAGTTTGCATTGTTGTCTGCCATTGTAGTGTTGGGCAGCGGCAGCTGGATGTGAACAGCGCGTAGCGTTGCGCAGTTGGAGGTGAGCCGCCAGCAGTGGTGGATGTATGGAAGGAAATGGCGGAGTTTTGAAATTACATATATTAAGGTAAATACATTGTTTGTTCTCTATTAAAATCTTTCATTTGCTAACTATCCCTATCAGTAGTTAGTGCCTTCTGTAGTTTGAATCTTTTATTTAGCTGGCAGTAGTGGCGCTCGCTGTATTGCAGTAGTTCGAGTAATGAAGATTTTTGTGAGGTAAGTGATTTCTGAAAGGTATAGTTTAATGTTACTCAGGGCCATTCTTTTGCAGGATCTTTGATAGTCAGATTGCGTTGCACTAAAAATATTGTGTGGCAGTTTAAGCACAGTCTTGTATAATTTTTCTAAGGGGACGTTTCACTGTCTCGCTCTCTCACCACAGCTGTGAGCGGCTAATGCTGATGGAACGAATGGTGAGGGGAAAGGAAGGGTAACGAGAGATTGGTTCAAATGGTTCAAATGGCTCTCAGCGCTATGGGGCTTAACATCCGAGGTCATCAGTCCCCTAGAACTTAGAACTACTTAAACCTAACTAACCTAAGGACACCACACACATCCATGCCCGAGGCAGGATTCGAACGTGCGACAGTAGCGGTCGGGCGGTTCCTTTCTCTTGAAAAACGGCGCTTTACACTGCCTAAAGGTTCGCAAGCACCGCGGATACATAAGGTTAACACACAAAACAAATTAAAATGAGACATCAGCCAATGAATCAGTGTAAAATGTCTATCAGATGTTGCAATCACATTGCTCTTCGAATACGACGGAAATACGAGCATCCGTACCCCACAAACAGAAGGAGGATAGACCAAAATGACAGTGAAGACTCGCCTGGCGCCCTTCAGGTAAATCACAGCACAAGCCACGTGAGTGCTCGGTAATTTACGCGGGGTAACGTGACCCCAATATTGGTCACCCGCCAACAGCTAACGCCACCACGAAGAGACACCATTGAAAGCTCGTTACAGCCTCGTTTCTCAGTTGATACTCTCTAGTAAACCGACCACCAGGCCTGGACACGTTAGTCAAAGATCCTATGAACAGTGACATCGATACTCTGCGAGAAAGCAACAACGGCTCAGTTCACTTGAGGAGGGTTACATTTCTTCATAAGCGCCTCATTAGAAGTTTTAGTTTCTTTCTTGTTGATCTCCAACTTCGGTCTCCACAGAAGAGTGGCTGGATGTCGTGCAAGATGTTGGTGGTCGGATTTTTTGCACTGTCTGTAGCGTTTGGCGGCAAACATATGATCCTGCTGTACCCAACCAATAGTGGACACAGGTATTTCATCTGCAAGTACAATTTCATTGGTCTTTTATTTGTTCTCGTCGACGCTGTTCATGAATGACAGCGGCTCGTAAAGGACTCAGGACGGCTTTGGCTCATGAGCGTCCGCAAAAAGATTCTTTATCTGCAACCTGTATTCGTCGAAAATATAAATGAAGGCTTTTTTTTTACTTTGTTCCGGTTTACCTTTGCCATTTCCAGTTTGTTTTTGTGTGAGAAACTGTAGACAGTCATTTCGTTTCAGTCCGAGGATTTAATCCGACAGCAATTAACCAACCACAAACAAGGAACTACACATCCTTTCAAATTACATGTGTTTTTCGTTAGACCGCTCTGCCAAAGTGTTAACGCAGAGGCACGTTTGAACGCATACAAAAAAACTGTATCCTTTAACAGCGAGACTGAGTAAAACAAAGTATCAAAGAAACAGAGCTGGGCACGCATGCACTACTTCTGCGCGTGCCTCACCGTCTGGAAAGAGGAGAGCGCAGCGGCTGTAAACCATTGAGGTAAGAATAGAGGGAGACGCCGTGACGTCACAGCTGTGAAGCTATGTGAAGCCGAGGGTAGCCATCTCAATCCGACCAAAACATTGCTGCTGTAAGCTTGTGTGCATGGGCTTGTCGCTCGCTTTTGGAAGGATTTTGCGCTATTATGGTGACTTGTGTGGTGTTCGGATGAACGAATCGTTCTGATTGTGATGCGAAATCGAAGGGAATAACATTTCATGTGTAAGTTGTCTCGTTAAGTGTGATTTTACAACTTCATTGTGAATGAACGTATGCTACACCGGTACTTGTACTATAGCGTGTTTTTCTCCTGTATGATGTTTAGATTTCCTAAAAATGAAAGTCGGAAAGCTATGTGGGAGAATGCCGTGAGGAGGAAGAATTGGCGTGCGTCTAAATGGAGCACTATATGTTCTCAGCATTTCCGAGAAGAGGACATAGACCGAACTTCCCTTTCAACAGTAAGGCTCCGAGAAAATGCTGTACCATCAGTTTTCCCTACACACCCAAAACATTTGCAAAAGGTATGTTAATTCAAAGAATTAAATTCTTAGTCTTCGAGTTCACGTTTCAGTATAATACGTATGTATCGTCGATAGTCGAGTAACTCACTTTTTCTTCATCATGTACCAAATTAAAAGCTAACACTACATTAACTGGTGTAAAGTATAGGCCTAAACAGGACACTGTGTAGATTTCCCATTCTATGTACCGTATTTCAGTAAATTTTGGTGGTAATGAACAGTGATTCCCAGTAGTGTAACGTAACTGAAATTTCCCAGTACGTATTACAAACAAGATGTATTTATGGGGCTTTGGAGGGAGGGTATAGCTTAGTTTTCAGTTTCTATTATTTAGTTTGTGATACACGTTTATTACTGAATTAACAAAATTGTATCGTTCACATTGAAGGCTAGCTATTCGTAATATTACATTAAAAACTATTTTTAATCAGAAGAAACGCGGAATTTCGCCTTTACGAGATTTAATTTTAAACAAAAACTTTGAAACAACCAATCTGATGACGTTACATGCGTATATGGTGCAATTAGCGACTGTAATACACGCAGGGCTATAGCACACTGGCAATGTTTTGGTCAGAGTGTCATGGCAGCGAGCCACGCCCCCATGGCTTCAAAACGTAGTACGGCTGGGATACGTAGCGCCATCTCCCCTTATTCTTACCTTCATGCTGTAAACAGTCACCCGCACGCACAAAGCAGAGGGATGCGTCACTTTGCGCCGTTACGTGCGTCCCATTGCCTCTTTGTGTAATGACCGCTTGCACCTACTGCGCACGGAAAGTTGCACAGATGTAAGTACACCTTTAGAGGTGGAACAGGTACTCTTTTCACGACGGAATGAATGTTGTTGTTGTGGCCTTCACTCCAGAGACTGGTTTGATGCAGCTCTCCATGCTACTCTGTACTGTGCAAGCTTCTTCATCTCCCAGTACCTACTGCGACCTACATCCTTCTGAATCTGTTTAGTGTATTCGTCTCTTGGTCTCCCTCGACGATTTTTACCCTCCACGCTGCCCTCCAACATTAAATTCGTGTTCCCTTGATGCCTCAGAATATCTCCTACCAAGCGATCCCTTCTTCTAGTCACGTTATGGCACAAATATCTCTTCTCCCCAGTTCTATTCAACACCTCATCATTGGTTATGTGATCTACCCATCTAATCTTCAGCATTCTTCTGTAGCACCACATTTCGAAACCTTCTATTCTCTTCTCGTCTAAACTATTTGTCGTCCACGTCTCACTTCCATACATGGCTACGCTCCATACAAATACTTTCAGAAACGACATTCTGAGACTTAAATCCATACTCGATGTTAACAAATTTCTCTTCTTCAGAAACGCTTTCCTTGCCATTGCCAGTCTACATTTTATAGCCTCTCTACTTCGACCATCATCAGTTATTTTGCTCCCCAAATAGTACAATTCATTTACTACTGTGTCCTATTTACTAATCTAATTCCCTCAGCATCACCCGATTTAATTCGACTACATTCCATTATCCTCGTTTTGCTTTTGTTGATGTTCATCATATATCCTCCTTTCAAGACACTGTCAATTGCGTTCAACTGCTCTTTCACGTCCTTTGCTGTCTCTGACAGAATTACCATATCATCGGCGAACCTCAAAGTTTTTTTTTCTTCTCCATGGATTTTAATACATATTCCGAATTTCCCTTTTGTTTCGTTTATTGCTTGCTCAATATACAGATTGAATAATATCGGGGATAGGCTACAACTTTGTCTCACTGCCTTCCCAACCACTGCTTCCCTTTCATGTCCCTCGACTCTTATAACTGCCATTTGCTTTCTGTACAAATTGTAAATAGCCTTTCGCTCCCTGTGTTTTACCCCTGCCACCATCAGAATTTGAAAGAGAGTATTACAGTCAATATTGTCAAATGCTTTCTCTAAGTCTACAAACGCTAGAAACGTAAGTTTGCCTTTCCATAATCTATTTTCTAAGATAAGTCGTAGGGTCAGTTTTGCCTCACGTGATCCAACATTTCTACGGAATCCAAACTGAACTTTCCCGAGGTCGGCTTCTACCAGTTTTTCCATTCGTCTGTAAAGAATTCGCGTTAATATTTTGCAGCAGTAACTTATTAAACTGATAGTTCGGTAATTTTCACATCTGCCAACATCTGCTTTCTTTGGGATTGGAATTATTATATTCTTCTTGAAGTCTAAGGGTATTTCGCCTGTCTCATACATCTTGCTCAGCAGATGGTAGAGTTTTGTCAGGACTGGCTCTCCCAAGGCTGTCAGTATTTCTAAGGAATGTTGTCTACTCCCGGGGCCTTGTTTCGACTCAGGTCTTTCAGTGCTCTTTCAAACTCTTCACGCAGTATCGTATCTCCCATTTCATCTTCATCTACATCCTGTTCCATTTCCATAATATTGTCCTCAAGTATATCGCCCTTGTACAGACCCTCTATATATTCCTTCCACCTTTCTGCTTTTCCTTCTTTGCTTAGAACTGGGTTTCCATCTGAGCTCTTGATATTCATACAAGTGGTTCTCTTTTCTCGAAAGGTCTCTTTAATTTTCCTGTAGGCAGTATCTATCTTACCCCTAGTGATATAAGCTTCTACATCCTTACATTTGTCGTCTAGCCATCCCTGCTCAGCCATTTTGCACTTCCTGTCGGTCTCATTTTTGAGACTTGATCAATTAAATTCAATATTTCTTCTGTTACCCAAGGATTTCTGCTAGCACTCGTCTTTTTACCTACTTGATCCTCTACTCCCTTCACTACTTCATCCCTCGAAACTACCCATACTTCTACTGTATTTCTCTCCCCCATTCCTGTCAATTGTTCCCTTATGCTCTCACACACATACAGTAAGAAGCCAAAATATTACGACCACCTACTTAATACATCTGCATCTATATACATACTTCGTAATCCACTGCACCGAACCTCTACCACTACTGGTCATTCCCTCCCTTGTTTCACTCACAGAGCAAGAGATTGACGACTAATTATACGCATCTTTATGGGTCCCAATTTCTCGTATCTTAACTTCGTGTTTCTTAGGCGAAATGTATGTTGGCGGCACTAATATCGTTCTGCACTCAGCTTCAAATGCCGATTCTTTAAATTTTCTGCACAACTTTCCTGGAAAAGAACCTCGCTTTCCCTCCAGGAACTCCCCTCTTGGTGATACATGGGTGTTGTTCGAACCTATCGGTAACAAATCTAGCAGCCCGCCTCTGAAATGTTTCGATGTCTTCATTTAATTCGACCACCGGAGCATCACTGAAAAACAGTTCGCACTAGCGTCCCATGTGCAGTCAGCCTTGCAGATGAAACACACTCCTCCAAAATCTCCCAGTAAACTGAAACAGAACATTCGTCTTATGTGCGACAGTCCTCACATGCTCATTCCATTTCTTATCGCCTTGCAACGCTACACTTCGATATTTAAACGGCATGACAGTGTCAAGCAGTGCACGACTAAAGCAGCATCCGAATATCCTAGTCATCTGCGTTAACTTAATTCAGTTTCTTTCTACGTTTAGAGCTAGCTATGACCATTCGTTCGTCTTCGCTAATGTGAAACACATCTCCTCTACTGAGCAAGTGTTCATAGCTGTTAAGGTACAAACTTTAGAGCCTACGTTTATTGGACATTTTTTCTCGTTTTTGTCCACACTACCACCACTGAAAGTTACCACCAACCTTACACTCTTCGCAACACAAAAACCGGTAAGTGTACTCAATTGTCAGAGGTATCAGAACGGTTTTCGTTTATAACTTTCGACTCGTTCGTTTCCGGTACAAGGATCTTTACTTCAAATTAATACATTTTTCTCCATCCTAGAAAGTCTGTAACATCATCACGGAATTACCCTGTGTCTACGAACATCTACAGACGCCCGCGCCTATAATTATGACGCTCTGTAGTCTTGTTGGATGACGTTTCCGGACATGGGTTCCTATTCAAAATACGATGTACTCACTCCTTTCTACAAGTCCTACAAGTCTGTAACGGGAATTTCCGAGCACCTTGTACATTACAAATGACTAATGGGAACTGGAAGAAGCAGACGAAGAAACACCGCATACACGTGTGCAGTTATTTATGGATTACACAATAAATATCCCCTCATAGCGTGCAGTCAGGCATGCATACTCACATACGTAACTATGAAAAGCAGTTCATCCGACTATGCCGTGTACACAACCGCTATTTACAAATAAATGGTTCAAATGGTTAAAATGGCTCTGAGCACTATGGGATTTAACATCTGTGGTCATAAGTCCCCTAGAACTTAGAACTACTTAAGTAACCTAAGGACATCACACACATCCATGCCCGAGGCAGGATTCGAACCTGCGACCGTAACAGCCGCGCGGTTTCGGACTGCGCGCCTAGAACCGCTAGACCTCCGCGGCCGGCTTACAAATAAATAAATACGTAGCCACACACTCATTCAATGAATAGTGTTAGTATGGGAGGATCCCGATTTCGTCCCCACAGAGGAACTGTTTGTCGTCATGACGTGACAGCCCTACTTTCAGGTGCACTGCTGTATTTACATCGTGGCTTCGTGATCGATAGAGTATCTGCCACACCGTATGCGGAGCGGTACCAACGCCATCAAACAGGCACTCCTTGTAATCTCCGATCGTGACAACCTTTGACTCCGCACGACACACACACCCTTATCCACCTTTGGGTGGTGCCACAAACCGCACAATCTGTGAACCATTCACGGCGTCTTTCATCATCAGGCCGATAAACTATTTTTCTTTTGTTATGTTATTCTATAAGGATTTGCGGCCGTATATCCAGACGTGTCGAATTCTTCATGACTGTATCTAATTACGTTATATGGATCACAGCCTTTCACCCTCTAGATGAAATTGTCTGTACCCTTAGAAAGTAACTTGGAACTGGCTAAGTTCAGTTTCGCAAACTCATAGTGGAATCGGTACGTGTGGAGTTTGGAGTGGTCCAGAACACGTATACCAATATGTCCAGAAGCCTTGGCCATCCTCATAGCTATTAATCCTTCTTTGAATATGGTGACCCGCTTGAAATATAATCTGGGGTGTAATCTCTTGCACCAAAAGGAAATTTATCTTCTTCATTTATGCTTTTCATGTTATTGGCAGTCTGAATCCACTCGACTTTGGCAATTGTCGGTTATTTATCTGTACAATAGAAAACTAGTACACAGTGGTCGAAATAAAACTGGCCTGGAACAGTTTTCAAGTATCTTAAGACAGGCAACCCATCTTAACCTTGGTGAAGAAGATAAAAGGCGTGTTATCTAGCTCAATCTGCATGACATATTCTCCAAGCCTGTTCTGTTTTGCACACCCTGTACTTTTAGTGTGTTATTTTCTATTCTAATTCCTTCAGCATCGCCGGATTCAGTTCGATTCCAGTCAACTGCTCTTATTTCACTTCTGTTGGTGTTCACCATACACCCAAGTGACAGAGGTCAAGGGACGCCTCCTAACATCGTATCGGAACTCCTTTTGCCCGGTGTAGTTCAGTGACTCAACGTGGCTAGGACTCAACAGGTCGCTGGAAGTCCCAAATATTGTTTTATTTTCACTGCATCTTCTCCATATTTAATGTATATTTTCAGTTTTATGACCATTCTTCAATTACACAGGACACGAATGACGAAAAGCTGCTTTTCATTACGTCATGTGTGGACGTTGTAATTTTATGAAAGATTTTAACGATTTGTGAAGCCCGTAATGACACCAACACCAATAAAGAATGTTTTATTGCATGTATTCTGTCAGTAGTTCGTGTGTATACGCTTGAACACTGCTCCAATAAATATTATGTGCACTTCTGTAGGATGTTGTGTGTTGCTAACATGAGAAAAAAATTTGTTTTATATCTTAGATCTGTAGATGGCTAGGTTGTTAACCGAAGCTAGTAATCAATCCATATAAAAAAGATTCCATGTGCGATCTTGATTTCGTGGGTTCTCAACGCCTTAAGATAAATAAAAAGGGATTTATTGAACTGACAGGTGCTGACATGTATAAATATTAGTGAAATGAGTTCTTTTGGAACTGAGATATTACGTTCATCTGGCAGTCTGATGGTAGCTTGCCTATCTCATGTTCTTTGAACACCATGTGTAATAGTTTTGCCATGACTGGTTTTCACAAAAATCTGCATAATTCTGATGGCCTTAGTTTGTTTTTTTTCTTTCTTTATTGAGTTTCGATTCCCCCCGAAGGCGATAAAATCGGTGACTTAAATGGTAAAATGGCGAAAATTGTGGAACTTAGAACATAAAACAAAGGGTTGATGATGCTAATAAAATACACAGGAAAGAGACAGGAAAAATAATAAACAATTAAAAAACACGGCGACAGTCTGGTGTTTGTTCGCAAGAGGTATAAAATTCACACCCAGCGACAGCATGATTTCTGTTCACAACACTTCGGAAAGACGTACGACACTGAACACTCACTTGAACAGTGCACTAAAAAGTTGGCACAAATATGACATACCACAGCTGAGGGTAGATGGGGTGAACCTGGGCAGATGAAGGGATTGGAAAGGGGGGGAGGAGAGGGAAAACGAAGTGGGGGGAGGGGGGAAAGGAGCTGATGGAGGAAGAGGATCCATAAGAGGGGGGGAGACGCGACAGGGAGTAGGGAATGGCAGAGGAGGGGAATGCGAAAGGACTCGGGGGGGGGGGGACGAAGGGAGGTAGAGAGGGTTAGGTGGAGAGGAAACAGGATGGAAGGGGGTGAAGAGAGAGCCCAGGGAAAGGACAGAGGAAAGGAGGGGGAGGTGAGGATCAAAGTTGATAGGAGGGACAAATGGAGGGAGAGAGGGCATCATCCAGGAGGGGGAGTTGACAGAAGCCACCTTGGGAAAGGGGATGAAGGGTGTAGAGATGGAAGGTAGGGGGGACACAACAGTGAAGTCGTGGCAGGGGGTGGGGATGGGAGAGGAGAGGAGCAACCAGGGGGTGAGGGGGATCAAGGCGGCGGGAGGTATGGGACTTATTATTTCCCCAAAATATTTAAATTATGCACATTTCTATGTTCAGCTGAGAACTGTTGATAATCGATATATCGATATCTTTCCAGAAATTATTGAAATATATCGGCGATTTCTTGTCTCACAGGTGTATCGATACATCGATATCAAAACGGCAATATCGAGTACCGATATTTTTATTTTATATTATTTCTTTCGCAGTTTTCGGTAAATATTTGAAATTGTTCTTTTGAAATTTTTGTAGATCATTATTTTTCTTTGACTGTGTAAATGAGTCTTACTAGTTTTTGAACTTTCATCACGTCCAATGTTTCTCTTTGACTGTGTAAAGCAAGTATATGTGGCACAAAGGAAGAAGTCCGATTAAACTGGGAGATGGCGGTGTGAATGGACTAACAAGATTACCCATGTGAAGAAACAGCACACTAATTGCGTTAAAAATATGTTTTAAAGCAACTAGTGTACCAGTTGTTCACATCGGTATTCTTCAAAAACAGCTGCTGAAAATGATGAACAGAATCCTAAGTGACAAGATTGGTCTTTGCGGTGGACGGAGACGTGTGAGGGGAAATGCTGACGTAATCGGCACTCGGCACTGCCAACAGAAACTACAATGTTTAGCTTCACCAAGCAGTTTTGTCGCTACATCTGCCAGGTCCCTGGCGTTGGGAGAAATGAGAAAACGGGAAAGTCGACATGAAGTGTTCCGGACAAATCCGATATGTGACGAAACCGAACGACGGACTCTTCAGACACCTTTTATTGGGACACTTAGATGCAACTACCATTGTTAGCATAGTGGTTATCGCCAAGCGTAAACGTGCATCGTTTTCCTTTCAGGGAGATAGGCAGGCTGATAGCTTGCTAATATACAGAATATCTAATAATAAATCAATAAATATACAGCTCTAAAACCGGCAGTATATTTACAATGTGCAGCCGATATTTTTATAGCAGGTAAATCAATTTTACCGTCGATATATCGATACCTTCCTTCAATATATCGAGAGCCGATAACAGTGCATTTTAAATATCGATAGATCGGTTGCCCAATATTTTTACATCAACAGTTCTAGTTTATTAATTGAAACCCTCAGCTGCCGGCAGGTGTTGTTGATAAACCTCGATGGGGACAGCTGAAAAATGCATACATGGCAGACGCTCTATCCATCTGAGCTACCGAGGACACTGATGAATAGCGCGACTGCACGGACTTATCCCTTGCACGCTTCCCGGGAGACCCACATTCCCAACTGTCCACCATCCACATACGTAATGTACCTAATAGATATTTGCCCATCCACTCATTACTAGCGCCCACTAAGGTGACGATTCCCGTAAGCGTTCGGGCAACCTGTATGCGTTCACACATACTGTACAGGATTATTACAAATGATTGAAGCGATTTCACAGCTCCACAATAACTTTATTATTTGAGATATTTTCACAATGCTTTGCACACACATACAAAAACTCAAAAGTTTTTTTAGGCATTCACATATGTTCCATATGTGCCCCTTTAGTGATTCGGCAGACATCAAACCGATAATCAAGTCCCTCCCACACTCGGCGCAGCATGTCCCCATCAATGAGTTCGAAAGCATCGTTGATGCGAGCTCGCAGTTCTGGCACGTTTCTTGGTAGAGAAGGTTTAAACACTGAAAGAAATCGCATGGGGTTAAGTCGGGAGAGCGTGGAGGCCATGACATGAATTGCTGATCATGATCTCCACCACGACCGATCCATCGGTTTTCCAATCTCCTGTTTAAGAAATGCCGAACACCATGATGGAAGTGCAGTGGAGCACCATCCTGTTGAAAGATGAAGTCGGTGCTGTCGGTCTCCAGTTGTGGCATGAGCCAATTTTCCAGCATGTCCAGATACACGTGTCCTGTAACGTTTTTTTCGCAGAAGAAAAAGGGGCCGTAAACTTTAAACCGTGAGATTGCACAAAACACTGCGCATACCATCGCCGAATGGAGTTAGCAGTTGGTGGATCTTTGTTGAACTTCGTCCTGAAGGGTCGTTGCACTGTTACGACTGACTGATGTGAGTGCTTTTCAAGCACGACATACGCTTTCTCGGCTCCTGTCGCCATTTTGACTCACTGCGCTCTCGAGCGCTCTGGCGGCAGAAACCTGAAGTGCGACTTCAGCCGAACAAAACTTTATGAGTTTTTCTACGTATCTGTAGTGTGTCGTGACCATATGTCAATGAATGGAGCTACAGTGAATTTATGAAATCGCTTCAATCATTTGTAATAGCCCTGTATATATACGAAGATAGTAACTGTTCTCCAAAGAACAGATACCACTGATGACCGTGCAGGTTCTCTAGAATAAATAATAATTAATTGAAACCCCATCGAGGTATATCAACACCTCCTTTCGGCAGCTGAGGGTTTCAATTAATTATCATTTATTCTGCAGGGTGAAAAGTATTTAAACCGACAAACTCTGGGAGGTTGTAGAGGACATCGAAACAAATATTTTTCCCTAATGTCATTTTTTCCTATGGAGGCCCTATTACACTCTTCAGTTTTTTGAGGCCGTATTACGATCTTCAGTTGTTACAGGGGGTATTACGCTCTTCAGTTGTAGGCAACTGCTGTCCACTAATGTAGTTGTGCATTGTCTCTGTTTACTAATGGAGCGATACACCTGGAGTGAGTACACTGATATGATTAGTGCGTAGTACGCACCACAACGGACGAGCTGCACAGCGGGTTTATCAACAACAATATCCTAATCGCCGTATCCCGCATCACACGACCTTTGCTGCTGTGTGCCAACGTCTGCGTGAGACCGGGTCATTTAGCAGATTACCTGGACAGGGACGCCGTCACACGGTAAGAACGCTGCAATTGGAGGAAGCTGTCTTGCAGCATGTGGAGCGGGATCCTTCAATCAGCACTCGTGCAATTGCACGTAACATGGGGACGAATCAGACGAATGTAAGAACAATCCTTCGAGAGCAGTTATTACGTCCATTTCGTTACAGCGCGTCCACAACCTGGAACCAGTTGATTATCCACCCAGAGCACAGTTTTCGCAGTGGTACCTGGAAGAGTGTGAAATCCATCCTACATTTCCATCCTCTGTGTTGTTTACCGATGAAGCAACGTTCGGGCGTGATGGAGTCTTCAATATGCACAATTCGCATGTTTGGAGTGAGGATAACCCACATGCCACAGTTACTAGCGCTCATCAAGTGTGGTTCTTCGTTAATGTGTGGGTCGGTGTTGTTGGGGACTGTTTAATTGGACCGTATCTGCTACCTAGGCCATTAAATGTCAGGCAGTATTACAATTTTGTCGCCAGAGCATTACCAGAATTGCTGGAAGACATCCCGCTCCCTACAAGACAACGCATGTGGTTCCAACATGATGGGGCGCCGGCACATTTCAGTATTCGTATGCGTCGATTCCTGGAGCGACGGTGGATTGGCAGAGGTGGTCCTGTACCAAGGCCTGCTCGATCCACAGATATGTCCCCTCTGGACTTTTTTGTGTGGGGAGAGATGCGCAACCTTGTTTACGCAACTCCTGTTGCATCAGAAGAAGATCTGGTTGCCCGGATAGTAGCTGCAGCAGGAACAATTCAGGATACTCCTGGGGTTTTTGCCAGTGTCAGACAGAACACAATCCGACAGCTCGTCCGTTTACGTGTCAATGGAGGCATTTTTGAAAATCTACTGTAACTGAAATTTGGTTGTGTTAATGTGTTGTCTCTTGGTCATAAAAAATGGAAAAGTGTTTGTTGGTGTAATTAATTTGCAGCCAGAGAACTCTTCCTCTACCGGTTTAAACACTCCTCATAGGAAAAAATGACATTAGGGAAAAATATTTGTTTTGATGTCCCCTACAACCTCCCAGAGTTTGTCGATTTAAATATCTTTCACCCTATAGAAAAGCTGCACGGTCATCAATGGTATCTGTTCTGTCGAGAACAGTTCCTATCTTCATATATATATTTTATTTATTTATTTATTTATTTATGCATTTATTTTACCTGGCAAGATAAGGGCCTTCAGGCCCTCTCTTACACCTAACCAGGCATACTCAGATTCAACAAATTTCAGTTCCTACAGAACATTAAGGACATATAACATGTTATACAGTATCAATGTTAAAGAAAAAAAATAGAGATTATAAAAGTAGTACAATGATAATTACAACAATCAAAAAATAATTATAACAATCAAGAATAATAATAATAATAATAATAATAATAATAATAATAATAATAATAATAATGACTTTGTATATGAAAGTAAACATATTTTTCTTTTATGAATGTCAGTCCTATTGCTAGTTGGGAATTTTCTCGTTATATTCTTGCAGCTTGTGAGTTATTCTCATCAAGCAGAGACATAAGACGATAGAATGGGGTGAAAAAGATATAGAAGAAGTAGATAGGTTAGAGGAAGAGAAATAGAATGGTAAAATTCGAAGCTATGATGGACAGGAGAAAGAAAAAGATGAGAGGGGCACAACAATGGTGGCTATACCGTCCCTAATATTTAAGTCTTGAGTTCCCTCTTGAATGTTGAGTGGTTCTGGATAAGACGCAGATCACACGGGAGCGCGTTCCATAGTCGTATGGCTGAGATGGCGAATGACACGGAGAAAGATTTTGTGTTATGTAAAGATACAGCCAAGATGCTAGACGTATCCGATCTGGTATTGCGGTTGTGGAATGATGATAGGTGTTTAATGTGAGAAGATAAGTATTGGGGGCACCAGTGGCTAAAAAATCGATGAAGTAGGCACATCGTGTGGAGATCGCGTGCTTTATGTGGCGTATCCAACCTAGCTGGGAGTATGAAGGACTGATATGATCATACAACCGTATATTGCATACGTATCTAACGCAAGCATTCATCACTAGCTCGAGGCATCTCGAATTTTCACTATTTGTGCCGTGTTGAACTACATCACAGTAGTAAAGATTAGGCAAGACTAGTGTTTGGACTAATTTTTGTTTAACATGGGTTGGAAATATTTTTCTAAATATTTGAATTGCATGTAGGGAGGAGAGCGATTTCCGGCAAGCTGTGACTGTTTGTTCTTCCCAGTTTAGGTGTTCATCCAAGATTATTCCAAGGTCTTTTACTATTTTTTGGTATGGTAGTTGGGTACCATTGAGGAGTATTTGAGGGACTGTTTCGCGAAAGTACCGACTGATTAACTTTGGATGAGATATAAGTATGACCTGGGATTTCTTGGGGTTTAGTTTCACACCTAGGTTCTGTGCCCATCGAGAAACAGAGCAAAGATCTGCGTTCATACTCTCTACTGCGTCAGCAATGTTCTTGGGGCTTGCACTTATGTACAGTTGGATGTCGTCGGCATATAGATGGTAGTTGCAGGAGTGAATCACTGAAGAAATATCATTAATGTACAGTGAGAAGAGTAATGGACCAAGGACGGAGCCTTGGGGAACTCCAGAGCGCACGTTTTTCCATGATGACTTTTCCGACCCACAAATGACTTGTTGACTTCTGTTTTTGAGGTAGCTGTCGAACCAGTGTATTGCGCTGTTTGAGAAATTCAGCTGCTTCATTTTAACTAGTAATATATCAAAGTCAACTGTATCAAAAGCCTTGCTAAAGTCAAGCAGTGTTAGGATGGTAGCTTCACGTCTGTCCATAGCATGTTTAATGTCATCAGTTACTTTGATTAATGCAGTTGCTGTACTATGGTGCTTTCGAAAGCCTGACTGATATTTGTCGTGGATGTTATGAGTTTTGAGGTAATCCGTCAGCTGTTCATGGACGATGTATTCTAGGGCTTTAGATATTGCAGGTAGTATGCTGATCGGCCAGTAGTCACCTGGCGACTTAGGGTTGTCAGTCTTGGGTATAGGTTGAATTAAACTTTGCTTCCACATATAGTTCTAGCTTCAGCACTAATCTTGAAATGGAATAACACCTGTTCCTTTCCGTTTGTATACATGAATCTGAGAGAATTATAAGGTTCTCGAGAGTGTGCGATCAATGTCTTAGTCCGTCCTCGTCGCCTTACAAAACTGTGGCCTCTAGTGCAGTGCTGGGCGCACGAGAGCTCTGCGTCACTGCGTGCGGATACCGCAAACTCGGCCGCGCAGCCTGTTCGCTTTAACGAAGTTTGTTTATTCCCGAAAAAGTGCCTGTTTGCTCAGTCGGCAGTTTGTTAGGTGGCACTTGTTTACGCAGCACCGTTAAAACTTGGGCCGGGGCCGGCGCCGCCGCCGCCGCCCCGATGTGGGAAATACAGGGAGTGCGGGGGGCGCGCATGCGCACAGAAAACTTGGCGGGCGGCGCCCGGCGCCTTAACGAGCTGCGGCAAACGGCAACCAAATAATTTAATTTATTCCTCGCGGCCGGGGCGACCGCGCTTTCATTGTGCACCGAACGGGCGTGAGGTGAGGTGCGGTGCGGTGGGTGCCCGCAACTTGGCGGTGCCAGCAACTTGGCGGACTGCGGCTTACAACCGGCAGAAGTAGAGGGCCGTGTTTTGTAGCGGCCCGATTTGCCGTTTCCAGCCGCCCGGAGGAACTCCCAGCAATTAATCCTGCGGGCACGTGCCCAAAGTACCGCCGGCTGCCGGATTTCTTCCTCCCTACTTCTCCGCTCCGCGGCGCCGACACTTGGCCAAATTACTCACTTAGCTTAAATAAGGCAGACGAGTTTCGTTTGAATGGAAATGTGATTTATAAGTGTTATACCAGGGTCACTCCAAAAGAAACGCACACTATTTTTGCAAAAATACAGTTTCCATTCTGCATGTGTGAAAGTTTTACAGTGTGTAGATATACCCTTCCCGCTTGTTTTCAAACTTAGTTCAACCTGTTCCCGTGAGTGGTGCCGTCACAGCATGTCTTCAAGATGGCTGCTACACTTGACGTTCGTCAGAAGCAATGTGTTGTCATAGAATTCCTGTGCCGTGAAAACGAGACAGTGGAAAACATCCACAAGAGGTTCAAAAATTTGTATGGAAATGCTGCTGTCGATCGCAGTACAGTTAGTCGGTGGGCAAGCAGGTTACGTGATGAAAGCGGGCACGGCAATATTGAGGATTTTCCTCGCAGCGGCAGGCCTCGTACTACACACACTCCAGACAATGTGCGGAGAGTTAACGAATTGGTGACTGCTGACAAAATGGTTCAAATGGCTCTGAGCACTATGGGACTAACATCTGAGGTCATCAGTCCCCTAGAACTTAGAACTACTTTAACCTAACTAACCTAAGGACATCACACACATCCATGCCCGAGGCAGGATTCGAACCTGCGTCCGTAGCGGTCGCGCGGTTCCAGACTGTAGCGCGTAGAACCGCTCGGCCACCCCGGCCGGTTGACTGCTGACAGACGCATCAGAGTGAACGAATTGTTACGCTACCTTGGGACAGGGGAAGGAAGTGTTTGCAGAATACTGAAATTGTTGGCGTTAAAAAAGGTTTGTGCCAGGTGGGTTCCCAGGATGTTGAGAGTGGCTCACAAAGAAACAAGAAAAACGGTATGCAGCGAACTTTTGGAACAGTACGAGAATCGTGGAGATGAATTTTTTGGAAGAATTGTGACAGGTGATGAAACATGGCTCCATCATTTTTCACCAGACACGAAGAGGTAATCAATGGAGTGGCATCATGCAAATTCACCCAAGAAAAAAAATTCAAAACCACACCTTCTGCTGGAAAAGTTATGGCTACGGTGTTTTTCGATTCTGAAGGACGCTTGCTTGTGGACATCATGCCATGTAGAACCACCATAAATTCTGATGCATGTGTGACGACTCTGAAGAAACTTCAAGCTCGACTGAGTCGTGTTCGACAACATCGGCAAGAGCAGGATGTTTTGCTGTTGAAAGAAATGCACGGCCACATGTCAGTCAGAAAACGATGTAAGCGATCACAAAACTCGGATGGACATCACTGAAACACCCGCCTTACAGTCCTGACCTGGCTTCATGTGACTATCATCTCTCTGGGAAACTGAAAGACTCTGTTCGTGGAACAAGGTTAGAAGATGATGACTCCCTTGTGCACGCTGCCAAACAGTGGCTCCAACAGGTTGGTCCAGAATTTTACCGTGCGGGTATACAGGCCCTGGTTCCAAGATGTCGTAAGGCAGTTGAGAGGGATGGAAATTATGTGGAGAAATGAAAATATTGTTCCTGAGGGATGTATCTACACACTGTAAAACTCTCAAACATGTAGAGTAAAAGATGTATTAAAAAAATAGTGTGCATTTCTTTTGGAGTGACCCTCGTACATCGTAACATAAGAAGCTATTGAACGTTATGTAGAGCTGTTGTAATCTCCTGTTCCAGTTTAATGGTTTGTACATTCCCCAAGAAGGTTGAGGGGAACATACACCAATGTGACAAAAGTCATGGGACAGCGATGTGCGATTATACAGATGGCGATAATATCGCGTACGCAAAGCGTTAAAGGGTGGTGCACTGACGGCGCTGTCATTTGCCACTCAGGTGCTTTCGTGAAGAACTGTAAGACGTGATTATAGCCGCACCACGCGTATTAGTAGTAGACTGTGAACCCGGAATACTAGTTGGAGCCACACGCATCAGACATTCCATTTCGGTTATTCAATATTCCGGGGTTCACAGGGTGAATATGTGGAAAATACTGCACTACCGGCCATTAAAATTCCTACACCAAGAAGAAATGCAGATGATAAACGGGCATTCATTGACAAATATATTATACTAGAACTGAAATGTGATTACATTTTCACGCAATTTCGGTGCATGGATCCTGAGAAATCAGTACGCAGAACAACCACCTCTGGCCGGAATAACGGCCTTGACACGCCTGAGCATTGAGTCAAACAGAGCTTGGATGGCGTGTACAGGTACAGCTGCCCATGCAGATTCAACCCGATACCACAGTTCATCAAGAGTAGTGACTGGCGTATTGTGACGAGCCAGTTGCTCGGCCACCATTGACCAGACGTTTTCAGTTGGTGAGAGATCTGGAGAATGTGCTTTCCAGGGCAGCAATCGAACATTTTCTGTATCCAGAAAGGCCGGTACAGGACCTGCAACATACGACTGTGCATTGTCCTGCTGAAGTGTAGGGTTTCGCAGGGATCGAATGAAGGGTAGAAATGGCTAATGGTTCAAATGGCTCTGAGCACTATGGGACTCGACTGCTGTGGTCATAAGTCCCCTAGAACTTAGAACTAATTAAACCTAACTAACCTAAGGACAGCACACAACACCCAGCCATCACGAGGCAGAGAAAATCCCTGACCCCGCCGGGAATCGAACCCGGGAACCCGGGCGTGGGAAGCGAGAACGCTACCGCACGACCACGAGATGCGTGAAGGGTAGAGCCACGGGTCGTAACACATCTGAAATGTAACGTCCACTGTTCAAAGTGCAGTTAGCGCGAACAGGAGGTGACCGAGACGTGTAACCAATGGCACCCCATACCGTCACGCCGCGTGATACGCCAGTATGGCGATGACGAATACACGCTTCCAATGTGCGTTCACCACGATGTCGCCAAACACGGATGCGACCATCATGATGCTGTAAACAGAACCTGGATTCATCCGAAAAAATGACGTTTTGCCATTCTTGCATCCAGGTTCGTCATTGAGTACACCATCGCAGGCGCTCCTGTCTGTGATGCAGCATCAAGGGGAACCGCAGCCATGGAATCCGAGCTGATATTCCATGCTGCTGCAAACGTCGTCGAACTGTTCGTGCAGATGATTGTCGTCTTGCGAACGTCCCCATCTGTTGAATCAGCGATCGAGACGTGGCTGCACGATCCGTTACAGCCATGCGGATAATATACCTGTCATCTCGACTGGTAGTGATACGAGGCTGTTGGGATCCAGCACGGCGTTCCATATTACCCTCCTGAGCCCACCGATCCCATATTCTGCTAACAGTCATTGGATCTCTACCAACGCGAGCAGCAATGTCGCGATACGATAAACCGCAAGCCTGATAGGCTACAATCCGACCTTTATCAAAGTCGGAAACGTGATGGTACGCATTTCTCCTCTTTACACGAGGCATCACAACAACGTTTCACCAGGCAACGCCGGTCAACTGCTGTTTGTGTATGAGAAATGGCTGGCTCTGAGCAGTATGGGACTCAACTGCTGTGGTCATAAGTCCCCTAGAACTTAGAACTACTTAAACCTAACTAACCTAAGGATGGCACACAACACCCATTCATCACGAGGCAGAGAAAATCCCTGACCCCGCCGGGAATCGAACCCGGGAACCCGGGCGTGGGAAACGAGAACGCTACCGCACGACCACGAGATGCGGGCTTGTGTATGAGAAATCGGTTGGAAACTTTCATCATGGCAGCACGTTGTAGGTGTCGCCACCGGCGCCAACACTGTGTGAAAAGCTAATCATTTGCGTATCACAGCATCTTCTTCCTGTCGGTTAAATTTCGCGTCTGTAGCACGTCATCTTCATGGTGTAGCAATTTTAATAGGCAGTAGTGTAGTTTCAGGTATTACCTACCACCACGATCAACACAGTGGCCGACAGTCTTCACTTCACCGCAGTGTTTGCGTATAGTGGTCAGTGATAACAGACAAGCAACGCTGCGTGATATAACCGCATAAATCAACGTGACACGTACGAAGAACGCATCCCTTAGCAGGTGTGGTGAAATTTGGCGTTAATGGGCTAAGGCGACAGATGACCGACGCAAGTGACTTTGCCATCACCTGCAGCGCCTGTCCTGGGCTCTTGATCATGTCGATTG
This sequence comes from Schistocerca cancellata, assembly GCF_023864275.1. Taxonomy (NCBI): domain Eukaryota; kingdom Metazoa; phylum Arthropoda; class Insecta; order Orthoptera; family Acrididae; genus Schistocerca; species Schistocerca cancellata. The sequence continues at coordinate 875,943,091 of NC_064628.1, forward strand.
GGCCCTAGACGACTGAAAAGCAGTTTGCCTGGTGAGATGAGTCCAGATTTCAATTGGTAAGAGCTGATGGTGGGTTTGGATTATAGCTCAGACCTTGCGAAGCCATGGATCGAAGCTGTCAACAAGGCACTGTGCAAGCTGGTGGCGGCTGCGTAATGGAGTGGGCTGCGTTTACGTGGAATGGACTGTGTGGGTCCTCTGGTCAATCTGAAACGATAATTGACTGAAATAGTTATGTTAGGATAGATGAATACCATTTGAAGCCATTCATGGGCTTCATGTTCCCAAACAACGATGGACTTTTATGGATGACAATGTGCCATGTCACTTGGGCAGAATTGTTCGCGTCTAGTTTAAAGAACATTCTGCATAGTTCGACCGAATGATTTGGCCTCCGAGATCGCCCGACATGTATCAGACATTTATGGGACATTATCGAGGGGTCAGCTCGTGCACAAAATCCTGCACCGCAACACTTTCGCAAGTATGGACGACTCTTCTTTTTTGAGTCATCAGTCTAGAGACTGGTTTGATGCAGCTCGCCACGAATTTCTCTGCTGTGCCAACCTCTTCATCTCAGAGTAGCACTTGGAACCTACGTCTTCAATTACCTGCTGAATGTATTCCAATCTCTGTCTCGCTCTACAATTTTTGCCCCGTCCAGTTCCCTCTATTACCGTGGAAGTCAGTCCCTGATGTCTTAACGGATGTCCTGTCATCCTGTTCCTTCTTGTCAGTGTTTTCCTCATATTCCTTTCCTCTACGATTCTGCACAGAATCTCCTCATTCCTTACGACTATATAGGCAGACTGGTTCGATATTTCTGCATGGTACTTCCAACCACTTGTCGAGTCCATGCAACATGTAGTTGCTGCATTACGTGTGGCAAAAACATTTTCAATACGATATTAAGAGGTATCCCATGTCTTTCGTCACCTCGCTGTATGATTTCAACGTTTTTATTTGGAAATATGGCAACGGCCTTGCGGCAGTGGATACACCGCTTCCCGTGAGATCACCGAAGTTAAGCGCTGTCGGGCGTGGTCGGCACTTGGGTGGGTGACCATCCAGTCCGCCATGCGCCGTTGCCATTTCTCGGGGTGCACTCAGCCTCGTGATGCCAAGTGAGGAGCTACTCGACCGAATAGTAACGGCTTCGGTCGAGAACACCATCTTACGACCGGGAGAGCGGTGTGCTGACCCCACGCCCCTCACATCCGCATCCTCCACCGAAGATGACACGGCGGTCGGATGGTCCCGGTAGGCCACTCATGGCCTGAAGACGGAGTGCTTATTTGGAAATATGGGGCCACTGTTGTCGGTAAGAATGTTGGTTTCCTTGGTGGTGGAGCCGGCCGCGGTGGTCTAGCGGTTCTGGCGCTGCAGTCCGGAACCGCGGGACTACTACGGTCGCAGGTTCGAATCCTGCCTCGGGCATGGGTGTGTGTGATGTCCTTAGGTTAGTTAGGTTTAAGTAGTTCTAAGTTCTAGGGGACTTATGACCTAAGATGTTGAGTCCCATAGTGCTCAGAGCCATTTGAACCATTTTTTTGGTGGTGGTGCCCGCTGTGGTTCGCGTATTTAAGGATCATCATAGGCAGGACAGTGGAGAGTCGCCTGGACGAAGAAGTGTTAGTACGGGTTGGGAACGTCGACTGTCTCCTACTATCCTCAGCGACAGTGAACGAAGAATTACAAGAAAGTTAAAGTCAGAACTGTCGATCACGAAGTAGATGAAGTCGAAGACTTCTGCTATCTTAGAAGTAAAATAACTCATGACGGACGAAGCAAGGGGAACCTATAAAGGAGACGAGAACAGGCAAGGAGCACATTCCTGACCAATAGAAGTCTACTGGTATCAAATGTAACCATTTTTAGGGCAGAAATTTCTGATAATATACGTTTGGAGCACAACATGGTGTGGTAGTGAAGCATGGTTAGTGGGGAAACCGCAACGGAAGAGTATCGAAGCTTTTCAGATGTACAGCAGGATGTCAGAAATTAGGTAGGCTGGTAAGATAAGGAATTCGTATGTTCTCCGCAGAATCGTCGAAGAGCCATTTTTGGGCAGAAATTTCTGATACTATACGTTTGGAGCACAACATGGTATGGTAGTGAAGCATGGTTAGTGGGGAAACCGCAACGGAAGAATATCGAAGCTTTTGAGATGTACGGCAGGATGTCAAGAATTATGTAGACTGGTAAGATAAGGAATGAGTATGTTCTCCGCAGAATCGTCGAAGAAAGGGACAAGGAGGAGGGACAGGATGATAGGAAACGTGTTAAGATATCAAGGAATAACCTCCATGGTACTACACGGAGCAGTCACCAGACGAGGGCAAAAACGGTAGGGGAAGAGAGAGCCTGCAATGCGTATGACGAATATTTGATGATGTAGTGTGCAAATGCTCTCTAAAGAGGGTGGCACAGGAGAGGAGTTTGTGGCGGGGCACATCAACGCAGTCAGAAGGATGATGACTGAAAACAAAATAAACTAAAATAAAATAAACGTGTGTAACAGTAAACAGTGTGAGCCTATAACATTGCATTGTTGGCCTTTAAATTACAACAACGCCACGAAGTATAGAAAATAATAAAATTTTATTTTGTGCATATTAGTACAGTAACAAGAATACATGACAGAATATTTGAGTGATTTGGGTATATGCAGGATCAGAAGTGTAGAACGCAGGGAGCAACAATGACTCTAAGCCAGTTGGGCATCGAGTCTGTACTCAGATGACAGATTCGACTCATCACTTCGTGTTGGTGATGGTAGCTTGGTTCAAATGGTTCAAATGGCTCTGAGCACTATGGGACTTAACATCTGTGGTCATCAGTCCCCTAGAATTACTTTAACCTAAGGACATCACACACATCCATGCCCGAGGCAGGATTCGAACCTGCGACCGTAGCGGTCACGCGATTCCAGACTGAAGCGCCTAGAACCGCACGCCCTCACGAGCGAGCTGCGATGGTAGCAAGATGTGCTTTAAGCCTCTAACTTTTTGCCATTGGGGAAATAAATATCGGGAGATACTCACTTCTGATGAGCAAGAGAGCTCAAAAAATTCAAATAATACGCTATCTGGGAATGTTTATCTTTTCATTAGATATGGGTACTTCACTCCACACTGCTTCTTTTCAGCAATTGTAAGCTCTGAAAAACATAGTGGTCAGAGTACCTGTGGACTCACTATGTTTCGAGGTAGCTCAAGAGAGCACAAGCAACATATGGTTTTTTTATCTTGTTGAAAAGTAAGGTTATTGATACGGCACATTCACCAGACTTAACATGTAAGAAAAGTATTGACTGGAGTCCACATTACCATCTATACGCCCTAGAGGCGGCATTCTATACCCACTGGCACCCCATACTTCATGATAGGCGCTGAGCCCGTTTCCACGATGACAACGGCAGCATTCCTTCTCCTGGGACCTTTCTATTCAGTATTGCCAAAAAACTGGTTCAAATGACTCTGAGCGCTATGGGACTTAACATCTGAGGTCATCAGTCCCCCAGACATAGAACTACTTAAAACTAACTAAACTAAGGACAGCACACATATCCATGCCCGAGGCAGGATTCGAAACTGCGACCGTAGCAGCATCGCGGTTCCGGACTGAAGCGCCTAGAGCCGCTCGGTCACAGCAGCCGGCCAGTATTGTCGTTAAGCACAATGGGGTTTGCGCTCTTGTCTGCATTGCCAGAAAGGAAACGGCATCAACTATCTCTGTGCTAACTGTGATGCTCCAGTTGTCATCACACAATCCATATGGATACTTGTCTTGTGGAAAGCGTTCCCATTTCAATGTATGAGAGGCGGCTTTGTGATCCTGTACAGCCCAGCGAACAAAATGAGTCCTGTCGGGCGCTAGTCATGTGGGGCCATTAAGTGTTCACATGTTCACATGTGTGTGAAATCCTATGGGATTTAACTGCTAAGGTAATCAGTCCCTAAGCTTACACACTACTTAACCTAAATTATCCTAAGGACAAACACACACACCCATGCCGGAGGGAGGACTCGAACCTCCGCCGGGACCAGCCGCACAGTCCATGACTGCAGCGCCTCAGACCGCTCGGCTAATCCCACGCGGCCCATTAAGAATCTTCATGACGTCGACTAGCCCTCGTGAACTCATCAGTTCCAATATTCGCATGACAGTCGTGGGATCCAGACCAACACGAGAAGGGATATTCCGAAAAGATGCATAGTAGTTTCGATAGGACACTATTCTGCAGCTGCCAAAGTTCCACTGTGCTGATATGTATTTCTCCTTATGCGAGGCAAAACGGATATTAAATTAAGATCTTTGAATAAAAAATCCGCTACCTAATGTTCCCTTATGTATTTACTGATATCTGCGTATGAACTGCTATGCTGATCATTAGCATGTCCAAGCATGTAATACATTTCATGTAAATGTGGCGTTTGTCACGTGCCACATACATTGGCGATACCGTTTTTTGAGCCACCAGGGTTTTTGTTCCCTCATGTATATGTAAATCTGTGATGTGCAAGATATTTCATTTCACTACTATCATCATCAGTATTTTCTTCCAGCAAGCAGGTTAATGAAGTGCCTCATTGATTTCTGTCCTGGTAGAACTTAGAACTACTTAAACCTGACTGACCTAAGGACAGCACACAACACCCAGCCATCACGAGGCAGAGAAAATCCCTGACCCTGCCGGGAATCGAACCCGGGAACCCGGGCGTGGGAAGCGAGAACACTACCGCACGACCACGAGATGCGGGCAATCAAATCTACATCTACATCTACATCTACATTTATACTCCGCAAGCCACTCAACGGTGTGTGGCGGAGGGCACTTTACGTGCCACTGTCATTACCTCCCTTTCCTGTTCCAGTCGCGTATGGTTCGCGGGAAGAACGACTGTCTGAAAGCCTCTGTGCGCGCTCTAATGTCTCTAATTTTACATTCGTGATCTCCTCGGGAGGTATAAGTAGGGGGAAGCAATATATTCGATACCTAATCCAGAAACGCACCCACTCGAAACCTGGCGAGCAAGCTACACCGCGATGCAGAGCGCCTCTCTTGCAGAGTCTGCCACTTGAGTTTGTTAAACATCTCCGAAACGCTATCACGGTTACCAAATAACCCTGTGACGAAACGCGCCGCTCTTCTTTGGATCTTCTCTATCTCCTCCGTCAACCCGATCTGGTGCGGATCCCACACTGATGAGCAATACTCAAGTATAGGTCGAACGAGTGTTTTGTAAGCCACCTCCTTTGTTGATGGACTACATTTTCTAAGGACTCTCCCAATGAATCTCAACCTGGTACCCGCCTTACCAACAATTAATTTTATTTGATCATTCCACTTCAAATCGCTCCGCACGCATACTCCCAGATATTTTACAGAAGTAACTGCTACCAGTGTTTGTTCCGCTATCATATAATCATACAATAAAGGATCCTTCTTTCTATGTTTTCTCAATACATTACATTTGTCTATGTTAAGGGTCAGTTGCCACTCCCTGCACCAAGTGCCTATCCGCTGCAGATCCTCCTGCATTTCGCTACAATTTTCTAATGCTGCAACTTCTCTGTATACTACAGCATCATCCGCGAAAAGCCGCATGGAACTTCCGACACTATCTACCAGGTCATTTATATATATTGTGAAAAGCATTGGTCCCATAACACTCCCCTGTGGCACGCCAGAGGTTACTTTAACGTCTGTAGACGTCTCTCCGTTAATAACAACATGCTGTGTTCTGTTTGCTAAAAACTCTTCAATCCAGCCACACGGCTGGTCTGATATTCCGTAGGCTCTTACTTTGTTTATCAGGCGACAGTGCGGAACTGTATCGAACGCCTTCCGGAAGTCAAGAAAAATAGCATCTACCTGGGAGCCTGTATCTAATATTTTCTGGGTCTCATGAACAAATAGAGCGAGTTGGGTCTCACACGATCGCTGTTTCCGGAATCCATGTTGATTCCTACATAGTAGATTCTGAGTTTCCAAAAACGACATGATACTCGAGCAAAAAACATGTTCTAAAATTCTACAACAGATCGACGTCAGAGATATAGGTCTATAGTTTTGCGCATCAGCTCGACGACCCTTCTTGATGACTGGGACTACCTGTGCTCTTTTCCAATCATTTGGAACCTTCCGTTCCTCTAGAGACTTGCGGTACACGGCTGTTAGAAGGGGGGCAAGTTCTTTCGCGTACTCTGTGTAGAATCGAATTGGTATCCCGTCAGGTCCAGTGGACTTTCCTCTGTTGAGTGATTCCAGTTGCTTTTCTATTCCTTGGACACTTATTTCGATGTCAGCCATTTTTTCGTTTGTGCGAGGATTTATCGAAGGAACTGCAGTGCGGTCTTCCTCTGTGAAACAGCTTTGGAAAAAGGTGTTTAGTATTTCAGCTTTACGCTTGTCATCCTCTGTTTCAATGCCATCATCATCCCGGAGTGTCTGGACATGCTGTTTCGAGCCACTTACTGATTTAACGTAAGACCAGAACTTCCTAGGATTTTCTGTCAAGTCGGTACCTAGTATTTTACTTTCGAATTCACTAAACGCTTCACGCATAGCCCTCCTTACGCTAACTTTGACATCGTTTAGCTTCTGTTTGTCTGAGAGGTTTTGGCTGCGTTTAAATTTGGAGTGAAGCTCTCTTTGCTTTCGCAGTAGTTTCCTAACTTTGTTGTTGTACCACGGTGGGTTTTTCCCGTCCCTCACAGTTGTACTCGGCACATACCTGTCTAAAACGCATTTTACGATTGCCTTGAACTTTTTCCATAAACACTCAACATTGTCAGTGTCGGAACAGAAATTTTCGTTTTGATCTGTTAGGTAGCCTGAAATCTGCCTTCTATTACTCTTGCTAAACAGATAAACCTTCCTCCCTTTTTTTATATTCCTATTAACTTCCATATTCAGGGATGCTGCAACGGCCTTATGATCACTGATTCCCTGTTCTGCGCTTACAGAGTCGAAAAGTTCGGGTCTGTTTGTTATCAGTAGGTCCAAGATGTTATCTCCACGAGTCGGTTCTCTGTTTAATTGCTCGAGGTAATTTTCAGATAGTGCACTCAGTATAATGTCACTCGATGCTCTGTCCCTACCACCCGTCCTAAACATCTGAGTGTCCCAGTCTACATCTGGTAAATTGAAATCTCCACCTAAGACTATAACATGCTAAGAAAATTTATGTGAAATGTATTCCAAATTTTCTCTCAGCTGTTCTGCCACTAATGCTGCTTAGTCGGGGGGTCGGTAAAAGGAGCCAATTATTAACCTAGCTCGGTTGTTGAGTGTAACCTCCACCCATAATAATTCACAGGAACTGTCCACTTCTACTTCACTACAGGATAAACTACTACTAACAGCAACGAACACTCCACCACCGGTTGCATGCAATCTATCCTTTCTAAACACCGTCTGTACGTTTGTAAAAATTTCGGCAGAATTTATCTCTGGCTTCAGCCAGCTTTCTGTACCTATAACGATTTCAGCTTCGGTGCTTTCTATCAGCGCTTGAAGTTCCGGTACTTTACCAATGCAGCTTCGACAGTTTACAATTACAATACCGATTGCTGCTTGGTCCCCGCATGTCCTGACTTTGCCCCGCACCTGTTGAGGCCGTTGCCCGAGGCCATCTAACCTAAAAAATCAAAGTCAGGAGGACTTAAGTCTGAGGAGTTTGGTGGATGGTACAGTACTTCCCAGTGCCATCGACCGAACAGAGCAGCCACAGCTCGCGCTGTATGCGCCAGCGCATTGTCGTGCAAAATGATGGGTGGGTTGCGCAGAAAGTGTCGCCGCTTCTTTCGTCAAGCTGGACGAAGGTGATGCTCCAAAAACGACAGGTAATACTGTGCACTGACGGTCTGTCGTGGAGGAACGTAATGCATTAGGATAACACCATCAGAATAGTACACGAGAATCAGCATATCTTTAGACGGCTCCATTCGCACCATCACCAGAACAGGCTCTGCTAACGGTATAATACGCCTTCCACATCGCTGGCAACGGGTTTTACACAACGCTGGTGACTACTTTGAAGGACAGTAACAGGTGCAAACATGTAACTCTTTTGTATCGGCTGTGAGTAAATAGTTGCCACTATTTAAGTTACAACCCTCGTATCAGTCTGCCTTTAACACAGCCTATACCTCTCAATGGTGTGAAGATTCGTCAGGAATGACACGTGGATCGGATTAAAAGTCAAACTGTAGGTTTCCTTTACTCAGTAAGATTACCGGGCCAGGCTATGGAGACCAAGTTGCCACAGTGGTGTCCAATTGAAAGACTTGCAATAGGCCGTTGAGCCTGATTCACAGAAGTAGGTAGAATCGAGTACGACGTTTTAGAGGAGGCACGGAACGGAATCTCAGTACTAATACCGTCTTCACGGATTGTGCGTCCGAACGTGGACGATAAGCACGACGAGTTTCTAACGTCATAGCATGGAAGAAGAGTGCCTCGGAACCCTTTCTGAAGGTTCAGAGCAAGCTCAAGCACGTCAGATTTTCTAAACGCACATTTGAACATAGACCATGAGATGGTAGAAAGACACATGTAACATGCAGGCCATATCTCTTACTATCTCTTTTCAGTATTTTGTTGGATTTCAGGTGAAACTCATATCTGGTGGGTTTTACATTGTAGTTTACATTCTATGAATATACGCCGTTCCAGAGCAGCAACACCCTGAGAAAACGCGTCGTTGTAATAAAACGACGGGTAACTTCATATTAATGGTTGAGGAATCTTTGCATTTGGATGTTTTCACATTATAACTTGCGTGTGACGAAAGTATGCTATTTCAAGGCATCGGAACATTAAAGATCCATCAATACGCGCTGTTGTTGGTACGATTGTTCTAAGTAACTGTCAGGTAACAACATAATCCGCGAATAAGTCTTCAGGAGGCGGTAACATCGGCTATGTATTACGGAACTATAGCGTAGTGCAACAAATAGAGATGCAGAGTTATGAAGAGGTGTGAAGCTGGTTCACATCTGCTATGAATATTTTATTGATATTCCCGTTTTCTAAAAACTCAGTTGCAATAATCACTATGTGGACGATGTGGCCTATTCTACACCTTATTATAGATCTATGTGACGACGCTGTGCTGATTATGTTTTAACGATGCCATTATGGCCGTATCACTTTAGGACATGGTATAAAAAAGATCTGAGGATAGTCAATACGGACTGAAACCGGTCATCGTCTAAAGAATTGATATTGTGATCAGAGACTGGAATAAAAAAGCATTTGACAGTATTGGATGACTGTTTGTATACGCGATTATGTCGCGGTTGGCGATATTCTGCAGTATTCGGTGTTATATAAATATAAGTGCACTACTTGCAGTAAGATATTAGGACTTTCTTCTTTCAAGTCTGGTGTTTCACGTGATCTAAAGGTTCTTCTGCTGAATCGAGACAGCGATCAAGTAAGAATAATGTTAGGGCTATAAAAAAATGAAAATAAAGAACCAATTTTTATCTTATGTGTATTGCTCTATTTTAATAGCACTTCTGTAAGCTGATGTCCTTACCAATTGGATATGGAACTTTCCTTTTTGTCTTGTAATTTTATATATATATATATATATATATATATATATATATATATATATATATATATATATATATAAACATCTTACAATCGTAATCAAAGTGTGTGATTTACGAGCCAGTAAACTGGTGCTATACAATGCAGAAGTCGCCTGCATAGGCAAATCTCATCAACACAGCTCCAAACACGGCTGTTTCTCAACAACCGTACATTGGTTTCAACATAGGAATCACACAGCCAACGGGTTGCAAATAACTATTTGGTATATTGACCTAGGTTTCGACGCCTCTAAGGATGTCTTCATCAGAATGGATTTTTGAGAAACCATAAAATTACACTGCGAGAAAGCAATGGTCAGAATTAGGATCAGATAAACTCAAGTCAAAAAATAAAATACACTCTCCCGTCTTTGGCACGTGCGCCTAGCTTGGGAAAAACATCAGATCATTGCTTTCTAGCAATGTAATTTTACGGTTTCTCAAAATTTCATCCTGATGAAGACATCCTTAGAGGTGTCGAAACGTAGATCAATGTACCAAACAGTTCTCTGCAACCGTTTGGCTGCGTAATTCCTATGCTGAAATCACATAAACAGTACGTCCAGCGTAATGAGGGCGCTGTCTCTCGCGCGATTGGTTTTACTGTACAAGTTGACGTCAGCTGCTCCGTCGCGAGCGAGGCCAGATTGAAACTGTGGAAGCCAGTCCATTTCGAGAACTCGTCGTCCTGTGCAGTTCGCGCGCACCACCTGTAGCCGCAATTTCCGCTGGAACGCGTTGCGGTCGCCTATAGCGCGTTGAGGTACGTGTGCGGTATGCACAAGACGGATCGTCTCCGAGCATCCAGCAGCGCAGTGGAGATTAAGTCAGCACGTTGCACTTTGAATGCTACCTGCCGCGTGACGACGGCGTAAGGCTCCACTTGCTAGAGCGGGGCAGCCCCGAAATGCTGCACACGTGCGGAGCTGTTGCTCATGTGCAGCTTCCTGGGCACAGTGTGCACAATTACCCGACTTGTAAACAGGGAAGCGGAACAGTCACCGCCCATTTAGTGTGTCACTAAGCACAGATGTCGCCGCTTCGCTTTACGCAGTAGCTGGGATACACTGTGCCTGGGGCACTCTCGTGCTCTACACCATGTGCTATGCAATCGTGGAAGGTATCATGTTATTCCATTGTCCTGTCAACAAATGTCACAGCTACAAAACAAAATATAAAAACAAATGCTGCATAAATATGCCGGACTGGTTTTACGCCCACGTTAGGTACCTAAATACCCTTCATGGCAAGGATATCAAACACGTCTCTCAACAATTAAACGACAATTTTTAAGCTTGTAAGTGCACCTTGAACAAGTGGTTTAATACAATTTTTCAGATAACTGTGTTCCTCTATGCAATATACATGGTATTCTACACTACTGGCCATTAAAATTGCTACACCACGAAGATGACGTGCTACAGACACGAAATTTAACCGACAAGATGAAGATGCTGTGATATGCAAATGATTAGCTTTTCAGAGCATTCACACTAGGTAGGCGCCGGTGCCGACACCTACAACGTGCTGACATGAGGAAAGTTTACAACCGATTTCTCATACAGAAACAGCAGTTGACCGGCGTTGCCTGGTGAAACACTGTTGTGATGACTAGTGTAAGGAGGAGAAATCCGTACCATCACGTTTCCGAATTTGATAAAGGTCGGATTGTAGCCTATCGCGATTGCGGTTTATCGCTGCACGCGTTGGTCCAGATCCAATGACTGTTAGCAGAATATGGACTCGGTGGGTTCAGGAGGGTAATACGGAACGCCGTGCTGGATCCCAACGGCCTCGTATCACTAGCAGTCGAGACGACGGGCATCTTATCCGCATGGCTGTAACGGATCGTGCAGCTACTTCTCGATCCCTGAGTCAACAGATGAGGACGTCTGCAAGACAACAACCATCTTCACGAAAGTTTGACGACGTTTGCAGCAGCATGGACTATCATCTCGGAGACCATGACTGCGGTTGCCCTTGATGCTGCATCACAGACAGGAGCGCCTGCGATGGTGTACTCAACGACGAACCTGGGTGCACGAATGGCAAAACGTCATTTTTTTTCAGACGAATCCAGGCTCTGTTTACAGCATCATGATGGTCGCATCCGTGTTTGGCGACAACGTGGTGAACGCACATTGGAAGCGTGTATTCGTCATCGCCATACTGGCGTTTCACCCGTCGTGACGGTATGGGGTGCCATTGGTTACAAGTCTCTGTCACCTCTTGTTCGCATTGACGGCACTTTGAACAGTGGACGTTACATTTCAGATGTGTTACGACCCGTGGCTCTACTCTTCATTCGATCCCTGCGGAACCCTGCATTTCAGCAGGATAATGCACGACCGCATGCTGCAGGTCGTGTACGGGCCTTTCTGGATACAGAAAATGTTCGACTGCTGCCCTGGCCAGCACATTCTCCAGATCTATCACCAATTGAAAACGTCTGTCAGTGGTGGCCGAGCAACTGGCTCGTCACAATTCGCCAGTCACTACTCTTGATGAACTGTGTTTTCGTGTTGAAGCTGCATGGGCAACTGTACCTGTACACGCCATCCAAGCTCTGTTTGACTCTGTCCCCAGGCTATTACGGCCAAAGGTGGTTGTTCTGGGTACTGATTTCTCAGCATGTATGCACCCAAATTGCGTGAAAATGTAATCGCATGTCAGTTCTAGTATAATATATTTGTCCAATGAATACCCGTTTATCATCCGCATTTCTTCTTGGTGTAGCAATATTAATGGCCAGTAGTGTACTTCCATCATTGTTAACTTAAACTCAGGCTGTAGCATGATCTGTTGCGTAAACTACTCCGCCGCACTTGTGGCTCGCTCCCACGCCAGTACTCTGAGCTAGGGACGCCAGCACGGTATCTCTGAGTGAGAGACGCCCATTTTCTGCCACAGACGCGCCAATGGGAGGACCGGGTACCGTTACGTAAGGTATGTGCGAGGGTCGGCGAGGTAGCAGCCGCAACAGTGCGTCGCTCGCTTGCCTGCCAGCTACCTTACCCTCTGGACGTGTCCGCCAGTAATTGCTATTGAGGGCGAAATGCTCTTCCCGTACCATTTGCGGTTCACTCCGCGGTCAGAGCCAGTTTTCATGAACATTGCATCCCTTAGTGGTAGTTCTAGGAATGAGTGCATCTTTTCCACGAGTCGTGGCGTTTCTCATTTTACGTGTAGGAAGAACACCCCGATGCCTACCTGCTACCTTCGTGACACGCACAGTAACATGGAGCAGGACGAGGCATAATTAGTAAATATCAGTTTTAAATAAGAAAGAGACAAAAATGACTCTGAGCACTATGTGACTTTACATCTTTGGTCATCAGTCCCCGAGAACTTAGAACTACTTAAACCTAACTAACCTAAGGACATCACACAACACCCCGTCATCACGAGGCAGAGAAAATCCCTGACCCCGCCGGGAATCGAACGCGGGAACCCGGGCGCGGGAAGCGAGAAGCGAGAACGCAACTGCACGACCACGAGTTGCGGACTAAGAAAGAGAAAGAAATGATTCGGAGCATCTTCAATTGATGCTGAGAACGGCCATGCTAAGCAAACAATGATAGGAGACATACAGTCTGGAGCCGAGCGACCGCTACGGTCGCATGTTCGAATCCTGCCTCGGGCATGGATGTGTGTGATGTCCTTAGGTTAGTTAGGTTTAATTAGTTCTAAGTTCTAGGCGACTGATGACCTCAGAAGTTAAGTCGCATAGTGCTCAGAGCCATTTTGATAGGAAACACCCTCGAAACATCTACTAATCGTGCTCGAAATTACTCTTTAATTTTTGCAATTCTTGACAAGTATTCTTGAAATCTAACACTTTCGTGGCCCAAACCAATGGTGGGAAAATGTGCAGTGTTTTCAGACAATAGCTGGCTCTCCCAAAGAGCAATTTCCTTTCAAAAGTATTTCTTTCTTCCAACATGTCAGGAATTAAATTACACTCCTGGAAATTGAAATAAGAACACCGTGAATTCATTGTCCCAGGAAGGGGAAACTTTATTGACACATTCCTGTGGTCAGATACATCACATGATCACACTGACAGAACCACAGGCACATAGACACAGGCAACAGAGCATGCACAATGTCGGCACTAGTACAGTGTATATCCACCTTTCGCAGCAATGCAGGCTGCTATTCTCCCATGGAGACGATCGTAGAGATGCTGGATGTAGTCCTGTGGAACGGCTTGCCATGCCATTTCCACCTGGCGCCTCAGTTGGACCAGCGTTCGTGCTGGACGTGCAGAACGCGTGAGACGACGCTTCATCCAGTCCCAAACATGCTCAATGGGGGACAGATCCGGAGATCTTGCTGGCCAGGGTAGTTGACTTACACCTTCTAGAGCACGCTGGGTGGCACGGGATACATGCGGACGTGCATTGTCATGTTGGAACAGCAAGTTCCCTTGCAGGTCTAGGAATGGTAGAACGATGGGTTCGATGACGGTTTGGATGTACCGTGCACTATTCAGTGTCCCCTCGACGATCACCAGTGGTGTACGGCCAGTGTAGGAGATCGCTCCCCACACCATGATGCCGGGTGTTGGCCCTGTGTGCCTCGGTCGTATGCAGTCCTGATTGTGGCGCTCACCTGCACGGCGCCAAACACGCATACGACCATCATTGGCACCAAGGCAGAAGCGACTCTCATCGCTGAAGACGACACGTCTCCATTCGTCCCTCCATTCACGCCTGTCGCGACACCACTGGAGGCGGACTGCACGATGTTGGGGCGTGAGCGGAAGACGGCCTAACGGTGTGCGGGACCGTAGCCCAGCTTTATGGAGACGGTTGCGAATGGTCCTCGCCGATACCCCAGGAGCAACAGTATCCCTAATTTGCTGGGAAGTGGCGGTGCGGTCCCCTACGGCACTGCGTAGGATCCTACGGTCTTGGCGTGCATCCGTGCGTCGCTGCGGTCCGGTCCCAGGTCGACGGGCACGTGCACCTTCCGCCGACCACTGGCGACAACATCGATGTACTGTGGAGACCTCACGCCCCACGTGTTGAGCAATTCGGCGGTACGTCCACCCGGCCTCCCGCATGCCCACTATACGCCCTCGCTCAAAGTCCGTCAACTGCACATACGGTTCACGTCCACGCTGTTGCGGCATGCTACCAGTGTTAAAGACTGCGATGGAGCTCCGTATGCCACGGCAAATTGGCTGACACTGACGGCGGCGGTGCACAAATGCTGCGCAGCTAGCGCCATTCGACGGCCAACACCGCGGTTCCTGGTGTGTCCGCTGTGCCGTGCGTGTGATCATTGCTTGTACAGCCCTCTCGCAGTGTCAGGAGCAAGTATGGTGGGTCTGACACACCGGTGTCAATGTGTTCTTTTTTCCATTTCCAGGAGTGTATTTTCACCTTACAAACCGACATTCAGGCTGTTCACATTATACGTAATGTCGACGAGGAACGCACCGTCTGATATGCAGCAAGGGGCTTCTAGTTTCGGTTCATTCTTTCCCTTCTCACGTAAGAAATGTATTAAGGCCAAACGTAAATTAAAGTAATCTTTTCAGCATTTTATCTAGACTGGGCCAGTATAGTAAGGTATGTCGACGTACTCCTCAACTAATTCCTCCAAGAACTTCCCAAACTGGCCATGCATATGCCCATGTGTTTTCCTATAGTTTACACTACGCACACTGATTTTGCACAAAGCGCCTCTCGATGTAGAATGCAGTGAATGCCGTACGTCTCGTCTGTGCGCCCTAGCTTTTTGCGCATCAGTGCTACGAGTCCTCTTTGTTGGCGACTCATTGCAGGTGTTACAACAGTGGTCAGCGAGATTAGCCTATTCCAATCCATATCGATACTATCAATCTCTTCCTCCACAGCTTAGAGAACTTCTACACCGATCGTAATCACTTTCAAAGTCACTAAACCCAAAATTTCCTCTGTTACATGTAGAGCGTCATCGACTCCTCATATGTGTATCACTATGTGATCTGTATCTGTAAGGTCTGTTGCTTCATCTAACGCAACAGAGAAAGCAACAAAGTCCTTAGCCTTGTTTACTAACTGTCTGGGCTCATTGCCGACCATAACACTTAGAATTATCAATGAAATTCGCCAACAGCCGTGTAATTGAGGTGTTATTTTATTTTACTTTGACTATCAGTTTCGGCATTCCACAATGCCATCTTCAGGCCCCGTATGCATCTCTCGAAAATAAACGACATTGTCGTACAGTACCTTATATTCCTGGATGTCGTGAATTCAAAATCTTCTCCCCAAGTCCTTCATTCGAAGACTTCATAGCAACTATCAAGTCTTCGAATGAAGCACTTGGGGAACGGTTCTGAATTCACGACGTCCAGGAATATATAGCACTATACGACAAAATCGTTTATTTTCAAGAGATGCATATGGGGCCTGAAGTTGGCATGGTGGAATACCGAAACTGGCAGTCAAAATAAAATAAAATAAAATAACATCTCAATTACATGCCTGCTGGCAAATTTCATTGATAATTATTTGACCTGCTGATGTCCCCTCTCCATGATGGATCAACAGAGATACCACTTATAGGTCATGTCACTTTTTGGAAAGGCCGGTGTCTTGAAACCTACTAACGTTCAAGCGACACAAATGTTGTGCAGCATCAAGGAGACAAACACCCCTTCGGAAGACGGTTTCCCGGATCTTGCTTTTCTTAACGCGGTTTTTAAACTCGTTTGTAGCACAGATGACTGTGATTGTCGTTCTAGAAAATTGAGAACAGTAAGTTGCACAATAAAAGAGAGACGAATGAAACATAAGAAACTGAGAGTTCCAGAGGTATCAACTACTATGACTTACATTAAAACGCTCTTGATGTGCCTCATTCATTTTCATAGGGGTCTCTTCATTTGGCTTGGCGTTCTTCACTGTTCAGTACACTACACTCGTCTTTTTGAAATGAGTTGTAGTGTTTTTCAATCGTGAATTTGCGCTGACCGCATATTATTCGGCGGCACAGCAAACGTTTGTAAACCCACGTCATGAGTTCTGTTCAAATGCCTTTAAGCACTATGGGACTTAACTTCTGAGGTCATCAGTTCCCCTAGACTTAGAACTACTTAAACCTAACTAACCTATGGACATCACACACATCCAAGCCCGAGGCAGGATTCGAACCTGTGACCGTAGCAGCAGCGCGGTTCCGGATTGAAGCGCCTAGAACAGCTCGGCCACAGCGGTCGGCTCGTCAGTTTGGTAAAGTCCTCGTCGCTACTGCTGTGGAGGCCGAGTTGCCATTGTTGTTACGGTAGACCGAGTTTGTGAGTTCGTGAAACGGCCTTTGGTGCAGTACACCGCTAGGACAATTTCTTCCTGCCACTACTACACGGCTATGGCCCACGGTCAGGTAAAGGGATAGGAGAGCGAAGGTTCTACAATACTCCAACAAATTAGTAACAAAGTCACACAAATGAGTTAAAAAGGCTTACTTATCTTTGTGACTCGTCGAATAATGAAGTCTGCAACACTGTACGTAATACAGGGTGATTCAAAAAGAATACCACAACTTTAGGAATTTAAAACACTGCAACGACAAAAGGCAGAGCTAAGCACTATCTGTCGGCGAATTAAGGGAGCTATAAAGTTTCATTTAGTTGTACATTTGTTCGCTTGAGGCGCTGTTGACTAGGTGTCAGCGTCAGTTGATGCTAAGATGGCGACCGCCACAATCAACTGTATGGAGAGTCCTACGAAAAAGGTTAGTTATGAAACCTTATCGTCTGAAATTGGTTCAAGCACTGTCTGCAGCTGATAAGATTAAAAGAATCGATTTCTGTGATTTTATCCTTGCTCAAATGGAAACAGATGAATCTTTCGTTTCAATGATTGTGTTTAGTGATGAAGCAACTTTCCACACTAACGGGAAAGTCAACCGTCACAATGTCTGTATATGGGGCACTGAGAATCCGCGGTAAACAACTCAGTATGAACGTGACTCGCCTAAGGTGAACGTTTTCTGTGCCATTTCAGCCAATAAAGTTTTTGGTCCCTTTTTCTTCGAAGGTGCTACTGTAACTGGACTACAGTATCTGGAGATGTTAGAGAATTGGCTGTTCCCTCAGCTCGAACAAGAAGCACAACAATTCATATTTCAGCAGGATGGAGCGCCACCACATTGGCACTTATCTGTCCGTAACTACCTGAACGTCAACTACCCGAGGCGATGGATCGGCCGCCAGGCAGCCCGTGACAGAGCACTTCATCACTGGCCTCCAAGAAGCCCTGATCTTACCCCCTGCGATTTTTTCTTATGGGGGTATGTTAAGGATATGGTGTTTCGGCCACCTCTCCCAGCCACCATTGATGATTTGAAACTAGAAATAACAGCAGCTATCCAAACTGTTACGCCTGATATGCTACAGAGAGTGTGGAACGAGTTGCAGTATCGGGTTGATATTGCTCGAGTGTCTGGAGGGGGCCATATTGAACACCTCTGAACTTGTTTTTGAGTAAAAAAAACCTTTTTAAATACTCTTTGTAATGATGTATAACAGAAGGTTATATTATGTTTCTTTCATTAAATACACATTTTTGAAGTTGTGGTATTCTTTTTGAATCACCCTGTATAACACAAAATAGGCCCTCAATGGCTAAGTGTAAATAATCGTAGGTAATTTTCACAGTACATAGCAAATACGATCTACCACAACTGTCTGTTCACCTCCAAAAGTTCACTTAACGACATTCCCTGTCTGTCAGCCCTGGACGATGATCTATAACCAAGAGGGCGAGAGCTGCTCTTCTGTCTTCCGAGTAGACCTCTGTCGGTTGTCGTCCGGTCATTGGCGCATTGTACTCGGCCTGCAGTTGGCCGAGGCGAAGTCGATACCTTCCTCCTCATCGCCGCCCGTGGCGCTGGTGGAATTCGAGCCAGCGGCGAGTCTCTACGGCACCGGCAACAGCTCGCACCTTTGCGCCTGTGGTGCTTTTGCCCTGACTGTGTCTTGTTCGGACGACACAGCACAACCACTGCGATTTTTCAGCTACTGCTGTAAAGAAGAATTGCAGTTGCCAGTCGTGTTTAAATGACTGAGAACATAGATCTCCTGTTCTTTGCTTTTTTGCAATGCTCGCCGTTTCTATGTCTCACGTGAGCTGTTCTGACCCCGGCTTATGCGTTGGTTTAAACCTTGACTGTTACTCTCTGTTTGGTTTCCCGTCGTTATTGCGGTTACGACGTGGTACTTCCTATTTCTACGTCTGGCAGCAGCGGTGTGTATCGATATTCGCACCTTGTACTATCTTTGGTCTGTTGCTTATAGTTTCCGGCTAGCCGGTGTGCGGCAGTCGGTCGGTTGGTGTGAATCATCTAGGAAACCTTCGCGCGGCGCAGTGGGCCGGGCCCGCTGGCGGTCTTTACGCAGTATCGGAGTGTGTGGGAGCTGTTCCGATTGCTACTAGGTTCATGGTTCACCGACCCAGGGGATCAAAGTTGAGTAGTGATTCAATTACCGAAGCCAGTCTGTTCACATTGTGCCGTTGGTTTTCATGGTTGGCTGTTGGGGGTATTCCCATGAGCAAAAGCGACTGTTCGAGTTGGCGAAACTTTGCCCACCATCCGGTGGAGTTTAACTGTATTAAGTGCACCAGCGGAATTTTCTGCCTTGTGACTGTTAGCGTTCCGGTTACCTGCCCTGGCCGCTGACGAAAAATTCAGGCAGTGTCCTTTCCTCACCGTGTTGTCGCTGTCCAGCACCTGTGTGTAGTTTTGACAGCTTATGCATACTTGGTTGTGGGCGGCTGACGCCTTTTACGTTTTGCCACTGGAGTTCCTTGTGTACTGCTCGGGTGGAAAGCAAGTCGTCTTGTCGGTGGGTCTGTTGACTGTCTCTTGGTTGGGTTGCCGGCGAATCGGATATAGTTGGGCCGACTACCTGTCTCCCCTAAGCGAACGTTAATATTTCTAGTTCAGACCGACCCCCGGAAATTTCTGAGCGCCGCTGGCTGTACTGCCTTTTTTTATTGATGTTTGATTATGTATTCTAATGGCTCATATCCAATGGTTTGAATTTGTATGCTTTTAGATGGGTTTTAATTAATGGGCCTTCTGCCTTTTGAAAATTTAGTGTAGTTGTGTTTTTCAATAATGGGCCTTCAGCCATCTTAAAATTAAAATTCCTTTCTTGTTAAGTCTTAGATTGTTTAGGCCTTCAGCCTCATCTGAAATATTATTTAAGGATATAACCTTGCGCTTTCTGCCTTTTGAAAATTTACTGTAGTTGTGTTTTAAATCACGCTCCTTCAGCTTCCTTTTTTAAAAATTATTTAAGGATAGAGCTTTGGGCCTTCTGCCTTATAAAAATTATTGTAGTTGTGTTTCTAAATCATGGGAGTTCAGCCGTTTTAAAAATTAAAGAGGTTGTGCCCTTAAGCCATAAGATTCTGTGACATATTCAGTCGATAGTTAAGTTCGGGGGCCGGCCGGGGTGGCCGAGCGGTTCTAGACGCTACAGTCTGGAACCGAGCGACCGCTACGGTCGCAAGTTCGAATCCTGCCTCGGGCATGGATGTGTGTGCTGTCCTTAGGTTAGTTAGGTTTAAGTGGTTCTAAGTTCTAGGGGACTGTTGACCTCAGAAGTCGAGTCCCATAGTGCTCAGAGCCATTTGAACCATTTTTAAGGTCGGGAATTCGCGCTGTAATGTTTGGGCAACTAAATACAGTTATGTGCGTTCGAATGTAACTGACAGCCGCTCATTTTTGGCCCCTTCCCACAATTCCAACTACCTGTTCTGTCCTGCGGATTTAACCGGGCGTTTCATCACGTAAGGCTACAGTCGCCAGATGGAAGCAAGATTGAGTGTGCTTCTGTCCTCCTGGTACCGCATAGACAAGGCGGCGAAACAGTCGCCGTTCACTTGGCATACGTGTCTAGTCACACATGTCGCTGTTCCGCTTTGACAGAGGTGTGCGCACCTGTGGCGCACTTTCGCACTTTTGCACAGGTTGGCAGGTTGGGGGTACTCCCACAAGTGTTGAACCGTCATGCAGTTTCATCGTGAATGGATCCCAAAACCCCTACCTCCCCCCTGGAACGGAATCGAAAGAGAAAGAAAAATATTGGCTCTGGCTGCTATTACTGTCTAATCTGCGGCCCACGGCGCGTAATGGGGCACACATTGTTTCCGGCCGGCGGCAGTAATTAGCAGCTGAATACTAACGGTCGGTTCCGATAGGCGCTCATACTCGCAGCCCGGATGCGGGCGGCTCGCGCGTCCAGCTTAAAGCAATTGCCGCCAGAATTAGCGGCTTCATTATTAAGGGCGGCAGCGGGCAGAGCCATCTGCTGGCGTCCCCCAGAGGCACGCAGAGTGGCGCGGCTAATCCCGACATCGACTCCGCCGCTCTGGGCTGGAGGCGCCCACTCTCAAACACATTGCACTCCAGGCCTCTGCGCTTTCTCTTGCGTATTTCGGATACGCTGCGAAATTCCGTCGTCCCGTATTGAAACTGGTGCCTCTTATTACTGCTTCGTTTGCCGTACCAGAATTGCGAACGTCACTCTCGATATTGGTTTACACTTCCATTCCGGTGCTTGTTCGGTCTGATCAAGTATTCAAGAGAGTAGATTGTATAGCTGCGTCAGTTTCCGATTTGAGAATGAGATATTTAGGCAGATCTACATACACACTCTGCAAGCCATCGTACGGCGCATCGCGGAGGCTACCCTGTGTTCCACTAATAGAGAGAGGGAGAATCGACTGTCTATATGATGCCACCGTAGAAGCCCTAATTTTTAGTATCTTATCCTCGCGGTACTTAGGCGCTAATGTGTTGGCGGAAATACAATCGTTCTGCAGTCAGCTTTAAATGCCGGTTTTCTAAATTTTCTCAATATTTTTCCTCGAAAAGAACATCGCCTTCCCTCTAGAGATACCCATCTGAGTTCCCCAAACATCTCCGTAACACTTGCACGTTGTTCGAACCTACTGTTAACAAATCTAGCAGCCCGCCTCTGAATTTCTTCGATGTCCTCCCTTAATCCGACCTCGTGCGGATCCCAAAAACTCTAGCAGTAGTAAAGAGTAGTTCGCAGTAGCGTCCTATATGCGGTCGTCTTCACGCTTTCCTAAAATTCTCCCAATAAACCGAAGACGACCAATTGCCTTCCCTATCAGAATCCTCATATCTTCATTCCATTGCATATCGCTTTGTAACGTTACGCCCAACAATTTAAACGACGTGACGTGTCTGTTTTTCCTACTCATCCTCATTAACTTACATTTTTCTACATTTAGAGTTCGCTGCAGTTCATCACACCAACTACAAATTTTGTCTAAGTCACCTTGTATCCTCCTAGAGTCACTCAACTTTGACACCTTCCCATACACCAGAACATCATCAGGAAACAACCGCACACTGCTGCCCACCCTTTCCACCAGATCATTTATGTACACAGGAAATAACAGAACTCCTATCATACTTCACTGGATCGCTGTCGGCGATACCCTTGTCTCTGATGAACACTTACTTATCGTCGAGCACAAAATAGTGGGTTTTATAAGATAAGACATATGCCTTCTGTCCCACACTTTCAAGGATGTGAGTGAGAAGCTTAAGGAATTGGAAACAGAAGCTCGCAGAGTTGGATTAAAAATAAACACGGCTAAGACTAAAGAGCTTAGGATGAAGAGTAAGAACAATAATGCACTAGCCATGAAAGAAGAGAAGATTGAGCAGGTGGAGAGGTTTTGTTATCTGGGAAGTATTGTTTCCAAAAGTGGAGGGGCGACAGAAGACGTCGAAAGTAGGATCAAAAAGATGAAACGGGCCTTTACCCAGCTGCGACCAGTATGGACATCTAGTGAAATATTGTTGAAGCTTAAAATCTTTGACTCAAATGTAAATCTGTTCTCTTTTACGGGTGTGAGACGTGGAAGGTGACATCATAAATTAAAACAAGAGTACAAACCTTCATCAATAAATGTTTGAGGATTGTACTGGGAGTACACTGGCCAAATGTTATCTCAAACTAAGAACTATGGCAACGCACCCAACAACGGAAAGTCGAGACAGCCGTATAAGAAAGGAAATGGAGATGGATTGGACGCACCCTGAGAAGAGGCCCGCAACATATTCCAAAGCAGGCTTTAGAATGGAACCCACAAGGAGCGAGGAGGAGAGACAGACCGAAGTCGACCTGGTGCAGGACTGCTGTAGCTGAGGTGGCAGCCGTTGGCCACTCCTGGAGTGACATCAAGAAGATATCAACGAACAGGGTCGGATGGAGAGCTATAAATGTGCCCTATGCTCCGCATCGAAGCAAAAGGAATCAAGTGAAGTCATAACATAAGAAGTCTTCGAGTCACAAACATATCTGAGAACCTATTTCATATGCTCGTATCGTCTTTAACAGCCTGCAGAGCGGCAGCTTATAAAACGCTTTCCGGAAATCGAGAAATATGGTATTTGCCTGTTCCCCTCAATTCGTAGTTTGCAGTATATCATGTGAGAAAAGTGCAGGCCGAGTTTCGCACGAACGATGCTTTCTGGAACCAAGCTGATTCGGAGACATCAACTTCTCCGTCTCAGGAAAATTTATTATATTCGAACTGAGAATATGTTCAAGTATTCTAAAGCAAAGTGGTGCTAGGATGTTGGTCTGTAATTCTGCGTGTGCGTCAATTTGCCCTTCTTATAACTGCGCTTTTTTTCAGTGGTTTGGCACTCTGAACTGAGCCAGAGCTTCGCGATAAATGCAAGCTAGGTAAGGGTGGATTGGGGGGGGGGGGGGGGCAGTGCCATAGACTACTGCTTGTAAAAGCGAACTGGGATACCACCTCGTGACTTGTGACTTACTCGTTCTCAGATCTTTCAGTTGTTTCTCTGCGCCAGGTATGCTTGTTATTATGCCTTAAAAAATGGTTCAAATGACTGCTGAGGTCATCAGTCCCCTAGAACTTAGAACTACTTTAACCTAACTAACCTAAGGAGATCACACACATCCATGCCCGAGGCAGCATTCGAACCTGCGACCCCAGCAGCAGCGCGGTTCAGGACTATAGCGCCTAGAACCGCTCGGCCATACCGGCCGGCATTATGCCTTACATATGGGAGATCCGTTTGATGGGCAAACGACGGTATGTTTGTACGATTCTCCTGCGTGAACGGTTTCATAAACGTGAAATCTGAAACTTAAGTATTCGTTTTGCTACCTTCCACTGCCGTCCGCCCCCGGTAGCTGAGTGACCAGTCTGCCTTCGGCAGGGCAACAGAGCGGACGCGTACGTGTTGACTTCGTGCGGCGCGCGAGCTCGCCTTGTTTACTTTCTGACGGCCGTTGCTTAAGTGCCGGCTTACTTTGTACGATCCATGGCGAACCGTTACCGTAAATCAACACTCCGATTTACTTTCTGCAACGATTATGCCCGACCCAAAGCACTCGAGGTGGAGCGTTTTCTGCGAGAGGAAGTGAAGATCCCAGCGACCGATATTATCGGCATACATTTGTCCATCGTGAGCAGCACGGTCTACGTGAAAATCATTAACGACGCGGCGTGCGAACGCATATTACGTGAGACCAAACAGGGGCTCCGCTTCTGTCACGCTGATGGCAATGTGGGGGAGGTAACCGTCGACCACGCAGGCTTAGGTATGCGAACGATACGCATTTTCGAATTGCCATTCGAACTTCCAGCTGAGGAAGTCGTCGCGGCACTACGCCCATACGGCACAGTCCACGGCCACACTGCGGAGAAGTGGACACAGTTTCGGACGTATCCTGTCCTAAACGGGGTCCGACAGGTCACCATCGATCTCCGAAGCCACGTCCCGTCCTACTTACAGATCGGCGGATGCCGTGCCATAATTATATACGATGGCCAGCCTCGGACCTGTTCCGGGTGCGGCAAGGAAGGCCACCTTAGATCCGAATGCCTACAACGGCGTATTACGCAACTTCCAGCTGCCGAAGAAACACCCACGTCGCAACCTACAGTGCTACCGGTGACCTATGCCGCTGCTCTAGCTTCTCCTACCACTTTGCAACGTCGCCCGGTCACCACAAACGACGCCACCAACGAGCCCGACCAGACACCGACGGAGAGCGCCTCGGACGACCCGCCGCCTCGGCCGCCCATTGACGCCGCTCCGAAGATGCCGGCGCAACCAGACGCTGACCCTGATCTCGGAAACACGATGGAGATCGACTCGCTCATCGTTCCTACAGCAGCCTTTCTGCCAGAACGACGCGACTCCCTTCCGTCGTCGGACACGGAGGGTCGCACAAGGAAACAACGTTCCCCGAAACGTCGCAAGCGAAGGCGTCGCACCGTTTCCGGCCAAGAGGAGACGTTACAAGTCGAGGAGGACGTAACCGTCGACCAGCACGAGGCCTCAGAACCCGCTACTGCTGACGAAGACGTAATGAGCGCGGAGACATCTCTCGGTGTGCCTGCGCCCCGTCCTGACGCTGAACTAAATCATGAACGTCCCACAGGCGACACTACACCACGCACAATTACAACATCTTCTGCAGACAAAATGGACGATACACCAGTTTCCGCTTCCACGGCGTGGCACGAGGAGGAGGTCACGGAGCAGGAGCCGTTACGGGACCCTGCGCCGTCACGGCCGCACCACTAATCGTACTCTCCCCAGACTCCCCTGCGGGCCAGCGGGATAACGTTCCGCTGCGACGCCCACACCCTTGCGCGGACGGCGGAGTGGACCAGCCTCCAGCAATCCGACACCAGGCCTACCGGATAGCAACCATCAACACCAACAACATCCGTTCCAGGGTGAAAATCCGCCTTATGCAGGAGATGTTCTGGGCTTCGGATATTGATTTCGCCCTTCTGCAGGAAGTTCACTTGGCTAGTCTCCCGGATATCAATGGCTATACCGCCCACGCCTCCGCGGGTGATCCTATGGGCCGCGGGGTGGCCATCTACGTCCGCCACGGGATTTCTGTGACCGATGTCGCCTTCCTTCCCTCAGCTCGGGGCATGGCACTCACTGCCATGGGGACACGCATCGTTAATGTCTACGCTCCCTCAGGCACCGACCGACGGCATGAAAGAGCCCAGTTTTATTCCGAGGAAATCGCTCCCTTGTTTTTAGGGCGTTATGACCATTGCCTACTAGGAGGTGACTTTAACTGCGTTCTGCATCCTAAAGATCAGATTCCCCACTATACTACATGCCAGGAGCTACGTATAGTGGTGCGAGACCTCCTACTTCACGATACCTGGGAAGTACAACACGGCGACCTTTCTGGCCATACCTTTCTTACCAGTCATTCCGCAAGCCGACTTGATAGGATATATGTCTCACAAACTCTTAGATCTGCGATACGGGGCGCCGAACGCTGGCCGCTGGCCTTTTCCGACCATTGCGCTTACATCTGTACGGTCCTCCTTCCGCCGCAATCAGTATGGCGCAGCCGTGCGCCATGGAAACTCAATACCTCACACTTGCATGACCTGGCGTGTCGCCAACAAGTCACTGAAACGTGGACAGCCTGCGAACGACGCCTTCCCCGCTACCACTCGACATTGACATGGTGGTTGGACTGCGCCAAGCCGGCGATCCGGAGGACACTGATGAGGTACGGGAAGGACATGGCCGACTGGCATCGCACCACTGTTGACTTCTATTACGCGGTTCTCCGAGATCTGGATGCTCAACCGCCAACCCCCGACAACCAGTTGGAACGGCACAGCACTAAGGCGAAGATAATTGCGCTGGCACGCCGGAAACTGCAAGGGGTCGTGATACGAACGCGGCGCCACGATCGCGCGGATTTAGAAATTCCATCCATGCATGATATAGTGTCCGACAAACGAAGGCGTCGTCGGCAGATCATCAGCACTCTGACCACGCCTCATGGAACGCAGGTGACCACTCAGAATGACATCGTCCGCACATTCGTCGAGCACTACCGTCGTACTTACAGTGATGACGACGCTGAAACTGCAGCAGACGACTCCATTTTGAATTACGTCACGCACACCCTCCCCCACACGGAGGCGGATGGTTTGACAGTGGCGGTCACGCTAGACGACGTCAACAACGCAATCGCCAAGGGGGCAGTCAACAGATCGCCCGGCATTGACGGCTTACCGATTGAGTTTTACCGTACTTTTCGGGACCTCATGGCCCCACGGTGGACGACTATGTATCAAGAACTGATGACGTCTGACCAAGCAATCCCACCCGCCTTTGCTGAGGGCATCATTATACCAGTCCACAAACCAGCCCGTGGTTCGATGGTCACGAGTTATAGACCGCTCACCCTCCTCAATGCCGATTACAAGATTTTCGCGCGCTTACTGGCGATGCGGCTCCGAACTACACTCCCTCATATCCTCTCGCCAGAGCAAACGACGCCTGGCGGACAGATTAACATACAGACTGCCACAGGAGAATGCCGCGACTTAATTGCGATAGCGGCGGCCTGCCGGCTCCGGGCAGCGGTCGTCGCTATAGACTTCGACAACGCCTTCGATAAAGTGCGTCATCGTTTCCTGTTTTCGGTGGCCGCCCGAATGGGCATCCCCCCTCCGTTTCTCGACGTCATCCGGCGTCTTTACGCCAGTGCCAGTTCACGTGTCCAAGTCAATGGACGTATAGCAGGGCCGGTACCTATCTGCCGTTCGATACGGCAGGGGTGCCCCCTCTCTACCCTCCTGTATGCTATTGCCCTTGAGCCCCTTATTGGGGGCTTGACGACCAAGCTCTCTGGCCTCACCCTACGCCGACACACTTTTCGCTGTCGGGCATATGCTGATGACCTCCTCCTCCTCATTCGCTCCGGCTCTGAGATTCGGGATGTCCTCGAATTGATTACCCGTTATGGGGCTGCCGCTGGCAGTGCCATGAATGTCGCCAAATCTTCTGCTATGCACATTGGACGAGGCCTCCAGGAGGGTGAAGTGGCACCACTGCCGCTTGTGCGGACTTTCCGGTACCTGGGCATTACCTTTACCCCCACGGTCACACGCACGGCGGCAACGAATTTCCGTCGCCTGTTACACGTCATCCGCAACGACGTCCGCCAGAACCTCTTGCGCCGCCAGGACACACTTCAACGGGTTGCGTTTATTAATCTTTATGTGGCATCAAAATTGGTTCACATCGCGCAAGTTCTCCCTCTGCCAACTGCAATTGGGCGCAACCTTCAGGCGGCTTTTGGCTATTATCTCACGGCTGGTTCAATGTTTAACCCTTTGTTTCCTGACATAAGAAAAAATTTACTTTTTAACATTTCCTTTGCAGAATTTATGCTATTGTGGCCTCAAATGACGGCAGGATTTTTTGTAAAATTTTATTTTATTTTTCACAACTTTTTTCTCTCCTGGTACTCAGAAGTACCGTCAGACTCCATGGACAGAATCACAACATGCGCAGAAAAATGCTCAAATTTTTATAAGTTGTACTTTATTCCACATAAATATTAAATATTTTTACATTAGAAAATTAATTAACAGAAATATGATATTTCTGAATTTTTTTTTAATTTCACGTAGATTTATTCTAGAGCAACTTCACAATACATAGTAACTTAGCTATACATTTTTGACAGTATATACATATCACATATTTAGTGATACCTCATGAAATTGTAGGAAAAAGTTCTTTTTCTCATTGCAGCACAAATACACTTTACATGTACTACATTGTGAATGTGGTCTCGGCTGAATTTTATTTTTCGCACACATTTCGCATCGTCCTCTTTTACAACTGAACACTACAAAATGGTTTCCTCTGTTGCCAAGACGTACATCCTTCGGAACAGAAAAGTTATCCTTCCTTCTATTTGGGAGAGTTATTTCATCTTTACCAGAGTTTCTCTTTTTGAGATTTGGCACTTGCTGTTCATTCATTAGCCCTAGTGCCACAGTACGCCTGAATTCCAGCAGTGGCAGTGCCCCATGTAGATCACTGAAAATGACGTAAGCATTGACAAAAGCAATTTCTATTGCTCCCCAGAAGAGACGGTGCCACCATTTCTTTGATCGCTTGTCAAGACCATAAGTTGAACGTAATCTGTCTGCATGATCCACACCACCCATGTTTTTATTGTAATCACATACAATAACTGGACATGGTATAGTCATACTAGTTCCATCTTTCTGTTTTCTTGTCACTACTCTCTGTTCTGTGCCATGAAAGTTTGACGCAAAATACACTACATTATTTTCCTTCCATTGAAATACGGTTAGGTCTAAAGATGACTCTCTGTGATTTGATTTAGACATTTTTCTTTAGGTAAATTGCCTGGCAAACCTTTCCTGTTTGTTCTAATTGCTCCACAGGCAAATGTATTTACCGATTTCTATGTGAGAAAAAGTGGACAGAACAACTAGTGAGAGGTAACGCATTGTTGCTACAAAAAGTGTTCACACAACCTGACGGTACTAATAAGTCCGCCTTATATTTTCCACTTTATCTCATTCACATGTAACATAATGCTTCAAACTATTATAAAAAAACAAAGAAGATAAGTACGTGCAATGGGAAACTCAACGGATGTTTCAATAAATTGCGCACAAATTCAGGCAACATCATGGAAACAAGCACATACAATCTTCTGTTTTCACAGCAGCGCGCGAAAAACAATTTCAAGCTCTGACCGCCAGAGAGGTCTATGTATTGCACAATAACATCTATGAAACAGTAGAGCAGAGTTACTGTTACGTACCGACAGGCTCTCAGATCACGAAACTGCACCACGAGAAAATAATGAGAGTCAAAACTTACTGGTACTTTTAAGTACCGTCAGGCAACAAAGGGTTAAAGTCCGTTATGAGACACTTACCCTGCCCTCACGTTATGGTGGCGTCGGGCTCGTTAATGTCCGTATGCGAGCTGCAGCCTTGTACATGAGTACCATGAGAAAACAGTGGATGGGCCAGGGTACATCTCTAACACGCAGCTTGCTTGAGGTCCTCCTACCTGCTTCCACCTCACCACCGGTGTCTGTCGGCCATATCGCGCCTCATTTGTCCCATATTTCGACCTTTTTCGTCGACTACAGTTACATACATACCAGTCTCCCAGATACACGCCCACCTAGGACTAAGGATTTTTACAGCCTGTTGCTGCGCTGTGTTCCCCGGAATGTGATGGAGACCAAACACCCTTCCATCCAGTGGCCCATAGTGTGGACTACCGTCCACCAGCCCTTCTTCCCTACGAACGTCCGGGCACTGTGGTATCACATAGTCAACAGGAAATTTGCCACGAAGCAGCGCCTGCACAACATTGGCTTGTCAGAATCCCCTCTTTGTCTCCTTTGCCAGCAACTGGACACTGATGAACACCGTCTGACATGCGCCTCATCGCGAGATGTATGGCGCTTCGTGCAGCAAATCATTGCCTGCTATCTCCGGGTGCCACCAGACACAGTCGAGCCTCGCATGTTTCTATACCCGGAAGACCGACATTTTCCCGCCGCCAAATGTCATGCTATTACGTGGGTCAAAGGGTGGGCGGTCGCTTATCTCTTTCATGAGGGACCTAAATCCCGCCTCGACTTCTGGACCTATTTACGAACAGCCCATGCAGCTCTCGAAAACACGCCACGTTACCGAACATTATTTGCCAACTATCTTCGAGCGGTCTTTGTTAGACCTCCACTGAGTTGGGGGGTGCCTGGCACAGAGGGCACCCACCCCTCCTCACCCGGCGGTGTCTGAGTTTCAACCGCCTACAAAAAAACAAAAAAAAATAAAAGTCAAGAAAAAAAAAAAAGTGATCAACGCGACAGAATGTCAATCCTAAGGGCCCGGGTTCGATTCCCGGCTGGGTCGGAGATTTTCTCTGCCCAGGGACTCTGTGTTATGTTGTCCTAATCATCATCATCATCATTTCATCCCCATCGACGCCCAAGTCGCCGAAGTGGCATCCAATCGAAAGACTTGCACCCAGCGAACGGTCTACCCGACGGGAGACCCTAGTCACACGACATTTTACCTTCAATTGCCACACCAAATGATGGTGGAATTCCCGAGAGTTCCACTCGATGACCTCATATGTGTTTTCTGCCATACATAGTTTAAACACTTTCATACATTTTGAAGAATGTACACTCTGCCACGACGATAATCAGGCGTCAGACGAATCCTGTATTCTTTTGGTTAGACTTCATTGGATGTGTGCCTTGCCCTCAAGGGCCCGCCTCTCGTGGTCGCGCGGTAGCGTTCCCGGGTTCGATTCCCGGCGGGGTCAGGGATTTTCTCTGCCTCGTGATGGCTGGGTGTTGTGTGCTGTCCTTAGGTTAGTTAGGTTTAAGTAGTTCTAAGTTCTAGGGGACTGATGACCATAGATGTTGAGTTCCATAGTGCTCAGAGCCATTTGAACCATTTTGAACCTTGCCCTCAAGGTTCTAGGGGATTTGAACTGCTCTTCGTAATGGACGCCTGGAGGTCAAATTGACTGCATGGAAACGGTCGTGTAGGCCTACTGTCTGGGTCGATGCAGATTCACAGTTGTGTCCAAAGCGTTAGTGCACAGTCCCGTTGCACTCTAATCAGGGAACATACTAGCCATTATTTATAGGCAGCGATCATCAGCTTCTGTTGTTGATAACGTGCGAACGACACGAGGTCGTGGTAGGGATATTTGTTTTCATTAGCATATACGCACTGATATGTATGTGCAATAATTTGTTTATTCTCAAATATTATCGCTTTTGTTGTTAATATCTCTTTTGTGACAAACTGAAGAATGATATCGTCTAGGTAGTAACTATAGCATGATGTGATGTATGTAAGGTGTTGCAATGATCCAGTTAGACATACATTTTAGCTATGTAAAATTTTGTCAAGATTAAGAAGAATTAGTTGTTCGAAGCAAGAGAATGTGAGGTGCAGTATCGGGAGAAAAATGTACCCGTGTTATGCAGATATGATGTCTGGAAATTGAGGCAGTTTGTTACGTATATGAGCTTGGACCGTGGGTAGTTTCGGAAGTGGCTCCACAGGGACCCTATTTTGCACTCCACATTATCACGCAAATGGAGGTTACTTTTATGTTAAGCTCGAAGGTTATTAAAAGATTACGGTTGTGAATTTGAGCTCTGTGAGATGCAGAAGTTTAATAAGTGAGAATTTCTCGTAATAACTGTAAACTGTATTAATTAGGTGCTGAAGTGTACAGAACTGTGATCTACTTGCACACTTTGTTTCATGCAGGAACGGGATGGTCTGAACAGGCTCTGCTGCAATTGTCATAACAAACAAGATAGTATAGTAAGTCCATTCGGATGGGGGAACAAAGATAACTATGTTTTAACCCCACAAGGCCTAAATTCACGTACACTGCTGCTCTCAAACGGTTTATAATCCAAGTGTATTCCTATTGAGTATCATCTCAGCTGTGGGACTGCGCTAGTGATTTCTTTTCTGAAATGTCATAGCCAGAAGTAAATGAAGGGAAGTCACCGAATAAAACACAAGTGATATCTGGCGTTCTCTACATAAGTGCTGTGACCCGTCTGCTTTTCCTGTTCTATATAAACGAGTTAAGAGACAATCTCAGAAGCCCTCTTAGATTGTTTGCAGATGATGCTGTCTATTGAAGTCTTCAGAAGGTAAAAATCAATGGCAAAATGATATAGACAAGAAATCTGTATCGTGCGAAAAATGGCAATTAACCCTAAATAAAGAAAGTATTAAAAGGTATCCGTTAAATTTCGGACACACAAACCTAAAGGCACTAAGCTAAATACGTAGGAATTACAATTACGATCAACTTCAACTTCAATTGGAATTGCCGCATTGATAATGTTCTGTGGAGGGCAAACCAAAGTCCGCGTTTTCTTGGTAGAACACTTAGAACACGCAACAGTTCTACTAAAAGGACTGCCTACACTACACTTGTCCGCCTTCTGGTGGAGTTTGCTGTGCAGTATGGGACCCTTATCAGATAGGTTTGTCAGATGACATTGAAAAAGTTCAAAGAAGGGCAGCTCGTTTTGTATGATATCGAAACAGAGAACGGGGCGTCACGCATATGATATGCGTGTTGGAGTGGCAATAGATTAAAACAATGACGTTTTTGATTGCAGCGAAATCTTCTCACGAAATTCCAATCACCAACTTTCTAATCCTAGGGCAAAAATATTTTACTGACACCGACCTACATAGGAAGAAACGATCATCTTGAAAAAATTGGAGAAATCAGAGCTCGCATGGAAAGATTTAAGTGTTCGTTTTTCCCGTACGTTATTAGAGAGTGAAACGGTAGGGAAATTGTGGGAAAGTGGTTCGATAAGCTCTCTACCACGCACTTAAATGTGAAATGCTGAGTAATCATGTAGATGTAGACTTCTGAGGGCTGTCCACTGACTGTCGATTTCAACAACTCATAGCTGCTCCACGAAATTATTTTAAAATGCAGGTCTTGCTGCAATACTGTTTAGGTGTCGAATGGAGGTCTTACAGTTGGCCTCTTTATGCTTGCACGAATCGGCCTCCCATGCTAAGTGCTGCTTCTTGACACAGTTTCTCAGATGTTTCGTTCCGAAATGTGCTAGACAACACCTACCGCCAGGAAAGTCACATGCCCTCAAGACAAATTGTAGCAGGCACAGACTCGTGTAGGCGGATTGGAAAAAGACCAGCCAATCACCTCCAGAGTGGACAAAATCCTCCTTACCCCGATTACCATAAACCGGCTCTGCCGTTCAGAACAGTGAATATGACGAGCTGACAATCACAGCCCAAAAATTTGTTTCCAAGTATCTGATCGTCGACGAAAGGCGGCGACCATTTCTGTAAGAATTTGCGACGTAAGTACAGGATCTGTCGAAAGACTTCCCGTATTTGTATAGGCCTCCGTGTGGGCTGTGGTAGGGACACTAATGTGGAGGGGGTATCGGTCGACAGCGGTGTACATGTCATTTTCTGTAAGCTCAGTGACTTGGCTGGGTGACTGGAGTGCCTTTCTTGTGGAGGATTATATTCGTTATGGTGGTCCTGAGGTTACTACTCATCGAGCATTTCACATGCGGTTCGAACTTGGCCGACATCGTTCTGTTCCTGATACACAACTATTCGAGCTTGAGAATGTGGCTTTAGAGCGTCAGGTTCTGTACTGAAAAGGAAATCTACTGCCTCACGTCTGACTGTATCGTCACCGGGTCCAGCAATCTCCAAAGCGTTCAGCACTGAAACATGAAGCTGCCCTGGGGATAGGGGAGCAAGGATAATCCTGCAATGAGATCTTCGCATGCACTCATACAAAATGATGATTACCCAAGTATTACGCGAGAGAGATTTTGAAATTCGAGAGCTGTGTGTGTGTGTGTGTGTGTGTGTGTGTGTGTGTGTGTGTGTGAGAGAGAGAGAGAGAGAGAGAGAGAGAGAGAGGAAATTCTCCAGAAAATTGCCTCTGGCGCTATTTTGGTTTCTTCTGATGAGGCCAGCTTCTACTTATTCGATACAGTAGCTACACAAAATTTCCGCTACTGGACAGCAGGAAACCCTCAGGAACTTCACCAACAACTTCACAGCCATACTGTGACAATTAAGTCCACTATTACTGAATACGACGTACGTGGTCCGTGTTTTTTCACAGATGGCGTACATCTACATCTACATGATTACTCTGCTATTCACAATAAACTGCCTGGCAGAGGGTTCAATGAACCACCTTGAAGCTGTCTCTCTCTACCGTTCCACTCTCGAACGGCACGCGGGAAAAACGAGCACTTAAATTTTTCTGTGCGAGTCCTGATTTCTCTTATTTTATTGTGATGATCATTTCTCCCTATGTAGATGGGTGCCAACATAATGTTTTCGCAATCGGAGGAGAAGACTGGTGACTGAAATTTCATGAGAAGATCGCGTCGCATCGAAAAACGTCTTTGCTTTAATGATTGCCACTCTAATTCACGTATCATGTCTCTGACACTATCTCCCCTATTTCGCGATAATACAAAACGAGCTGCCCTTCTTTGTACTTTTTCGATGCCATCCGTCAGTCCCATCTGATGCGGATCGCACACTGCACAGCAATACTCCAGAATAGGGCGGACAAGCGTGGTGTATGCTGTCTCCTTAGTAGACCTGTTGCACCTTGTAAGCCATCTGCCAATGAATCGCTATCTTTGGTTTACTATACCCACAAATAATATTGTGGGTATAGTAAACCAAAGATTGCGATTCATCGGCAGATCGTTCCAATTTAGATTATTTGTAACTGTAATCCCTAAGTATTTAGTTGAATTTACAGCCTTCAGATTTGTGTGACTTACCGCGTAATCGAAATTTAGCGGATTTCTTTTAGTACTCATGTGAATAACTTCACACTTTTACTTATTCAGGGTCAATTGCCACGTTTTGCACCATACAGATGTCTTATCTAAATCATTTTGCAATTAGTTTTGATCATCTAATGATTTTACAAGATGGTAAATGACAGCATCATCTGCAAACAATCTAAGACGTCTACTCAGATTGTCTAATATGTCGTTAATATAGATCAGGAACCATAGAGGGGCTATAACACTTCCTTGGGGAACGGAGGATATTACTTCGGTTTTACTTGATGACTTTCCGTCTATTACTACGAACTGTGACCTTTCTGACAGGAAATCACGAATCCAGTCGCACAACTGAGGCGATACTCCGTAGGCACGCAGTTTGGTTAGAAGACGCTTGTGAGGAACGGTGTAGAAAGCCTTCTGGAAATCTAAGAATATGGAATCAATTTGACATCCCCTGTCGATAGCACTTATTACTTGATGAGCATAAAGAGCTAGTTGTGTTCCACAAGAACGATATTTTCTGAAACCGTGCTGACTATGTGTCAATAAATCGTTTTCTTCGAGGTACTTCATAATGTTCGAATACAGTATATGTTCCAACACCCTACTGCAAATCGACGTTAGTGATATAGGCCTGTAATTCAGCGGATTACCCCTATTTCCCTTTTTAGGTATTGGTGTGACTTGAGCAATTTTCCAGTCTTTAGGTGCGGATCTTTCTGTGAGCGAGTGGTTGTATATAATTGCTAAATATGGAGCTATTTTATCAGCATACTCTGAGAGGAACCTGACTGGTATACAATCTGGACCGGAGGCCTTGCCTTTATTATGTGATTGAAGGTGCTTCGTTACTTCGAGGATATCTACTTCTATGTTTCTTATCTTGGCAGTTGTTCTTGATTGGAATTCAGGACTTTTTGCTTCGTCTTCTTTGGTGAAGGAGTTTTGGAACTATAACGATTAATTGAAATCGCCACTGGCACTTGGTACAGACCTTCCTCTGATCTAAGTTAAACCATGATGTATATATGCAGCCTGAAGCAACGAATAAAAATTTGTAGCAAGGCCAGGATTCAAATCCGGCCTTGGTACAGATTTAGGTTCGTCGTTCAGTCTGCATTTATGCATCATAGATGTCTCGGACCTGAAAAGATCCCCGGAACCATATAGTGTCATTTGATTAAGTTGCATCAGTTTGTTGGGTGCCATGAAGAGGAAGAAGCCTGGTCCCAATAAGGCGGTGCCACACCTCGCATGTCTCGGCCTTCTCTGGAAATTTTGAGATATTTGTTCCCTGGACATCTCCTCCACTTGCGAGGAGACGTCTGCTAGCCCCAAAGGTTACCCAACTTATCAGCTTTCGATTTTTTTCTTTGGGGGTTCTTAAAGCTTCAAGAGGAGAAATTTCGCCTGACAGCCCTGCAAACACTTACGGTGGCCATAACCCAGGAAGTGGCTGCTATTTCACCTGAAATGACACGAATATCTGTGTACAACTTCCGGGGAAGACTCAGCATTTGAGGACTTCAGTTATCGGACGTAGTTCTTAAATTCAACTAATGTGAACTGGCATTATATTTTTGTCCTCAAAAGTATTTTCTTTTATCTTCGTTTGTTTGTAACTATATTTCGAAATACGGGAAGTCTTTCTGCCGGACCCTGTATACGAGTTAAAGCATTGTACCCGGTAGGCAAGCTCGGTGAGCGGCTCTCGTTCCCAATTACGCAGTGCGGAAGGACGCAGTTGGCGGTTTTCTCAACCGCCATGACGCGAGCACTTGCTGAGTGTGGATCAACAGGCGAGTGGTCCTGCCGAGCTAGGGAAAATGGACTATAGAGCTTTGTCACAACGTAGCAGTACTAATACGCTCGTCAAGAGTCGGAATGCCTTTAAAAGTAGAATTTTGTTTTCGGCTGTTGATTTCTCATGTTTTCTATGGAGAAAACGTATGCACATACATCAGATTCACCACAGCAACTGACACTGGACCATCAGACCTATTAATTAGATGTTAATAGAAGACAGAACTCCTTTTACGACTAGAGATAGGGCCTTCATATTTACAAGACATGTTCATTAGTACGTTCTCCAGAATTCAGTCACCTCGATCCAGCATGTATCTGTTGTCTAGTAGGTCCACGGTCTGCCATAGGCCCTGATAACTTTTTTCATGCTCGATGGCACGACGCGTAAAAGGCGCGAAAGCCGTCCTGTGGTATAGCCAACCACGCTGCATTCGCGTGGTTCCAAAATTCATCTGTAGTGGTTGACATTGGGTCACAGCGCTTCACCCCTCGTTTCATCATATCCCACACATTTCCTACTGGCGACAAGTCTAGTGGTATGGCGGGCCAGGCCACAAGGATGACATGCTGTGACACATTATTTTCCTTTTCGTCTAACAAAATGTCTCTCATGTCTTCCAGGCGTACGTAGTGTAAAGCCGTAGTGTCATTACTTTCTGAACCGTCTATATTGCTGCCAGAAGCCGAAGCTGCTAGTCACTGTCGATTGTTTGCGTCACGTCTTTGATTATTCGCGTCATTTCGCGGATCCATTTCTACGATTGGCACTTGTCTCTCTGAAGTTCTGTCACGTGGAGGATGCCAATTAGGTCCCTCCTGTCTGTTAGATACAAATTCTTGGTTGTGTCTGTTATTAAAATTTCTGTTTTCCTGTCTGTCTACATAACTACTTCTTGTGTAATTTCGACTGTCACTTCTGAAATTATTGTTGTATCTACTACCCTGATTATTTCTGTAGTAAGAATTTCTATTACTGTATGAATAATTTCTGTCTTGGTGATACCGATTACTGTTTCCGTATGATTGATCATTCCGGAACGAATTACCGTTATTATAATTGTCTGTGTAATTTCTGTTAGAACGTCTGTTATTGTCATAAGGCTGGTATCTACTGTCCTGTCTGTTACGTCTGTCATTCTCAAAGTTACCCATATAACGCCCGTTCCGTTCACTATCTCTTTTCTCTGAAAATCTATTGTAAATACTGTTACTGAAAAAGTTACAAGAAGTCCCGTCGTCGTTGTCAAACTTAAGTTCTTGCAACAAAGTCTTAAAAGTCTCAATGTCGTCTTTACATCGTCCGGCTAAAGCAATTTGTCTTATGGATTGTGGCAGCTTAGTTAAACAAATGCGAATTAATTCAGTCGGGCTGTAAGGGTTGGAAAGGAACTGATTCTTTCGAATCATGTCTTCAAAATATTCTGCCGGCGTGCGGAACTCAGACTGTTTGAAATTACGCTGCATAATCAGACTATGTTTGACTCTATCTTGCGTGTTTTCGGACCAATATGCCGATAGAAATGCATGATAAAAATCATTCAGATTATTACAATCTCTAATGAGTGCGCGCATCCGCGTCGCTGGTTCGTTTTCTAAATATCCACACATAAATTCCAGTTTGTGACTTAGTGGTCAATTTGGTGGAAGTGCATACATAAATTGATCTAACCATGCACATGGATGTATGTCATTCTTAGAATTGCGGAAGATCTTAAATTTCCGAACAGTCAAAAAGTGTTTATAGTCAAAGTTTTCGCCTCGTGGCGACAAAGACCTACCGCGTCTGTCCCAGTCCCAATGACGATTATTGTCAAGTTCGCGCGCCTGGCGCTCTCTTGTCGCATTCCGTAAATGAAACAAATTATTTTCTTCAAACCCCTCTGCTATCTGTGATTCCAAATTTCTTTTGTTGTCTTTTCCTACAATTTCGCCTTCGATCTGTTTGACTTGCTTTTTTAAAGCCTCAAATTCCCTTTTCACGCGTTCATTAAATTTTCCCTGATTTTCAACATGTTTATTTATGTTCTGATACTCTTCGGTTTCTGCAAATGGCAATGGTGCTGTATCATCCGAATCTCTGTCCCCATGTAAACTAAGATTTGTCAGTTTATCTGAAATTTCCTCAACTCTTTCCGATAAGTCACCTAATTGTTCTTTCTGTTTATTTACGTCTTCCGTAAGTGTCGCGACTCGGGTTTCAGTATTGACACATTTGGTAGCTAGCTGTTCATATTGTTGTGTTAGGTTATTTAATCTGTCATTTGGTACGGATTCCTCGATTCTCTCAAATATTTCTTCCTTATCCTTTGCACGTTGTAAATTTAACTCTGAAAATTTCTGTACTATCACGCGATCTCTTTCTTCCTGTTCTCTATCCTGTTCCCTTTGTCTAATCTCTACTGCAATTAATCTATTATTGTGAGAATTCAAAATCGGTTGTACTTCTTCTCTGATTTCTTTCTTTAATTCATCTTTCATATTTTTGAAACATGTCCCTATTCGTGAATCTAACCGTGTTTCCATTGTCCCCATCTGCGTTTTTAATTCAGATCCAAACCGTGTTTCCATTGTTCCCATCTGCGTTTTTAATTCAGATCCAAACCGTGTTTCCATTGTTCCCATTTGTGATCCCAGTGAGTCTGACCGAGATCCCAAATTTAATATTGCACTCATCAACTGCTCCGTGTTAAGTTGTTCGAAATTCTTTTCGCCCCTAACATTTCCCACAAAACTAACTTCCTTCTGCATTGCCATAAAGCTATCTGTGTTCGCTACTATTTCAGAATCTTCTATCATTAATCTCATATTCTGTGAATTTTCTGATTGAGAAAAATTTTGAAATGGTTCCGGACTATTTTCCCGACTTATTAAATTGTTTTCAACTTCATTATTCATCATACTGTTGTCCTGTGTTGGCGAGTTCGCCATGTCAACAATTTCGTCATTCTGACTATCCATCATTTTTGCCTTTTTCATCGATCGCGTAATCATTTACAAAACATATATAACTCGTCACTATACGAAACTTATACACAATGACACTTTATCACCAACAATATCAATCACACGAAATGCTTCCTTCAAACACGATTAACGAACAATAGAAGAATGACAATCACCAAATCTACACATGCAAAATAGACTACAATTACTAAACTACAAATTACTACTACAATACTACTGTCTACTATTTTTGCAATCAGAAGATTCCAAGGGACGATCCGAAGCAGCGGTCGCCACGTGCATGGGGGCTTAATTTAAATAAAAAAATGAAAATGCAAATATTTATAGTAGCTGTATGTCCGATTACGCAAGTCTCGTAAACGGCTGGCCCTGACTAGTTTTTGTACGCAATCTGACTGCATGGAACAACAACAAAGAATGAAATGAAAATTTTCGTTAACACAGTTAATTAATTAAGTCCCCAGCAACTATAAAATCTACGAAGCAAACAAAGCACAAGTGTAGCTGTTCTGTGTGTGGTAGTATGACTCAACGCACATCTGGCACGGTTCTTCTTCAACAAGACAAGAATTTTTAAATACCAATTATACTGACGTGATAAAAGAAAATTAGAAATACTATAATTGCGTAAGGAAAGCAGAATTACACTCTAATACAAGAACACAAGCCAGATGCTTTGTTGACTGAACCTGTAATGATGCATTATTTGAGATACAGAAATATTAAAAAGAAAAAACAGGGAATTTGTTACCTTCATATATATTGACGAAAAGCACTCTGATCATTACAATATCTCCATTAGAATAACATCTGCTATCTCTCCCATCAAACCACTGCATAAAACATGGAACAACACTCTCCACTATCACATCTCACTCCGACTTCACGACAAGCAGTCTCCACCACAACTTCTCGGCAAGAACTGCCTGCCGCTACTTCTCAATAATCACTGCCAGTGGAGGCGGCGGAACAATACTCTCTGGCGCGATCTCTGGCGCTGTGGCTCAGTGTAGCCACCTTTCACTCTCCCCAAAGGCAGTGTAGACGCGAAGGTCACACTTAAGAGGCCCCCAAAATTGGTTACAAAAGGTCTTATACATTTGCTCCTTTTCTTTAAAAGAAACACAAGGCTGCTTAACTTCTGCTGGACGTCCGGTATGGCTTGAGTAGGATACACCAGGTAGCAACCCAAGGCGGTCGCAAGGCACGGCGAGCAAAATCAGGAGAGCAGACAGGCAGGCAGCCAACACATGTCCTCCATCC
This sequence comes from Schistocerca cancellata, assembly GCF_023864275.1. Lineage (NCBI taxonomy): Eukaryota > Metazoa > Arthropoda > Insecta > Orthoptera > Acrididae > Schistocerca > Schistocerca cancellata. Next base: position 875,983,976 of record NC_064628.1, read on the forward strand.
TGAACTGGCAGACCGCGTACAACCAACTCCACATATGCGTGGTTGCTTGCCACTCGTCCCGCGAATGCGGAAAACAACAAGGCAAGCAAAGATAAGAAACATCGAAGGATCGATAAGGGACATCCAAGAGACTGGCGCGCCAGTAACGAGCGCCAACCTCAGGGATGACAGCAGCAGTAAACAACGGCCAATTGCACTCCCGTGTTCAAAACATTAACGTCACACCACTGTGCGGAAGCTCGCGGAAGCGGAATTTTACTGCTGTCAGTAGCGGGCCAGGGTGTGAAAGGGACATTCAAAAAAGCTACGATCCTCTTTGAAAATGTCCTCTTCAGATGGGGACGAAACGTCGGGGTTTAAGGTGAAATCCATACGACCACGGCACAATAGCCCGGAACATTTTATTAATTGAGAAGAAATAAACCTCCCATTGAGTCTGCAACTAAAATCGCACCGACAGACATATTTTCGATAGGACAGATGAAAATGATTTACGATGAGGAACATGACAATTCAATGTAACTGTCCGTTACGTTTAAAAAGAACAAAAAGCTACAGTCCTGCTACACAGCAGGCTCTCGTTAGTGAATGAAGCGATAGGACTCATTACGTGAAACCTGGTGGTCAAGGAAGGCGGGCTTCAGGGCCATGATCACTTACTGTTGGTTGGCTTTTCGTTTAATCACGCACAATTTATTAGAAATCAAAAACAAATTAATATAATGGCAATAATTTAAGAAATGTTTCACGGCTGAAGGCCTTATTGGCAATAAATTAAGGATTGATTAAACCTGCTACAACTTACAATTACAGTTATTAAAACATAAAGACAAGTGACGAAGGTCTTATGGCTCGCTGCAAAAATACAACTGCCAAATTAAAGTTTTAAGACAAGTAAGGACACTCACGGCTGAAGGCCTTAATAGCAATAAATTAAGAATTGTTTCATGGCTGAAGGATTAATGGCAATAAATTAGGAATTGTTTAACTTGTTGCAACTTAGAAACTACAGTTATTAAAATACTGAAAACAAATCACCAAGGTCTTAAAGGTTAATTGCTAGAATACAATTGCCACATTAGAATTTAAGACAAGTAGCGACAGTCACGGCTGAAGGCCATTAGTGCCATGAATGACAATTATTTTAAAAAAAATTTAACAAACATACTGTCAAGCAACAAGGCAATAGCAGAAGTTAATTTAAAAGACAGGCAACTTATCAGCAAACAGATGAGACAAAATGATATTAAACTCGGTAGCACAACCGTTTAAACTTGCTGTAACGCCAAGAATGGCAATTATAGTAAAAAAATTTAGCAACATACAATAAAGCATCAAATAAAAGCCGGCCAGAGTGGCCGAGTGGTTCTAGGCGTTACAGTCTGGAACTGCGCGACCGCTACGGTCGCAGGTTCGAATCCTGCCTCGGGCATGGATGTGTGTGATGTCCTTAGGTTAGTTAGGTTTAACTAGTTCTAAGTTCTAGGGGACTGATGACGTCAGAAGTCCCATAGTGCTCAGAGCCATTTGAACCATAAAATATAATAACAAGCTTAATTCAAAAGAACAAGCAACTGAACAACAAATAGGGGAGACAAATGATGGTAACTTGGTAATACAATAATAAAATAAGGACACAATAATAAAACACAAGGGCTAGCCATAGACGGTGCTCCAGGAATCGACCTCTGAGTAGGTCAGGCCAAAAACACTTCCGCGAGCGATGAGAAAGGCAGCCAAGGGTTGCATTCACTTCACAAGATGGTAACTCAGACTAGTGGCAGTCTACCGAATGACTAATGATAATCTGCTGAAGCTACCTAACGTCCGATAACCAACGCAACGATGGAACACCACGCCAAAGCCGGAACCAGCGGTGAGCAAAATGGTTCAAATGGCTCTGAGCACTATGGGACTCAACATCTCAGGTCATGAGTCCCCTAGAACTTAGAACTACTTAAACCTAACTAACCTAAGGACATCACACACACCCATGCCCGAGGCAGGATTCGAACCTGCGACCGTAGCAGTCCCGCGGTTCCGGACTGCAGCGCCAGAACCGCTAGACCACCGCGGCCGGCCAGCGGTGAGCACTACCTCCTCAGACTGCTGTGTTTAGACAGTCTGAAACCACTACAACCAGAGTAGAAGAAACACCAACCGACCTACAAATCAAGGGAACTGTCAAAACTACACGCCTTACCGGACAGCAGCGGCAAGGCGAGGAAACGTTACATACACTAACCTCCAGGGCAGGTCACTGGGGCGTTAGCGGCCACCAGGCAGGAAACATACCGCTGGTTGAACTTAACAAATAGTAACACATAGTATGCAGCAATTAGCAACAAGAGGTCGAGGAAAGCTAATAAGATCCCCTTTCCCAAGCACTCCATTCGCCGCTCTTCGTCTCGGCGACACTGCGAGCAGCAACACGATCCCAAGCCACTGGAGAATCGCGGGATATCACAATGGTGGAGGTTTCACTGCTAGGATTAAAATCCCCTCAAGGCTTGTTGGACTCGGTTGACGATTAGGTTGTGTACCCTCGCGATTACAGCCCTTCCATCCGGCAGTGCACGCATGCCGTCAGCGGTCCCGGCGTGTTGCCGCACTGCCCTCTTGGCTCCTCCGGAGTCCCCAACCGAACTGCTCACTCACACGACCTGGAAGAACAACGAAGTCACCCCAAAGATAGGGCCTCAGTTACTACATGTCGATAACGCCACTGCTGCCACTAGTGGACAGCCAACACTTGCGAAACCAAGTGGCACCAGACAACACAAGAAGAATACAAACAACCGCAACCATGTCAACTAAACGATACCGTCTGGCCTCCAACAGAGGGCGGAAACCTACAACCAGCAACAACGCGAGCCGCAGCACGGCTCATTACAGTTGACAATGGTAACTGCGCTGACAGAAAAGAGGGACGATGCACAGCGTGTAGCGGGAACGGAAGCGTACTGCGCATTGTTAAATCGCAGCCCTTGTTCAAAAAATGGTTCGGAGCGCTATGGGACTCAACTTCTGAGGTCATTAGTCCCCTAAAACTTAGAACTAGTTAGACCTAACTAACCTAAGGACATCACGAACATCCATGCCCGAGGCAGGATTCGAACCTGCGACCGTAGCGGTCTTGCGGTTCCAGACTGCAGCGCCTTTAACCGCACGGCCACTTCGGCCGGCCTTGTGCAAGCGAGCGCACGACACCTCGTGGACTAGAGTGCTGCAACGCTCCATGTTTGACCGGTCACGGCTCGCCTGTTGACGGGGGGACCGAGCCGCTCGTGTCCGGCCCCACACGACTCGGCTCGGTCACGTACTCGCGCCATGTCTGTTGTCCGGATTCCGGACACGCGGATAACCGAGCATGGCCGGTCACCGCTGACGCCTCACCTCGCCACGCCACGGCTCGCTGCACTGTACTTTACTGTACAAATCCAACGTCTCTCTCTCTCTCTCTCTCTCTCTCTCTCTCTATTTCTGTCTCTCTCTCTCTCTCTCTCTCTCTCTATTTCTGTCTCTCACTCTCTCTCTTTCTTTCTTTTAATACAAAAGTAACGTTTCCAAGAACGGGTACGTTACACAGCTAAATTCATAGAGCACTTTCTTTTATAATATTTACTCCCGTCTTCCTCACGTCCGGGAATTTTGTTGTAAATAAAACGTTGATCAGAAGAGACCAATCTGTGTTAATGTAATGAGATGTAAGCGTCAAATAGTGCACCTGATTATGCGAATCAGTCCACATATCAACTATCGCAGCACATGTTTTATTAATAACTTCCGCAATAACAGAAGGCATTATACTGTTTCGTATTGCATTAGCTTGTTCTTTGACATGTCTGCTTATAGTAGAGGGATGTGGCATGACATCTGCCACGTTAACTTTTCCGTAATGCGCACCTTGATGTATTAATTCTTGGCCTAGTTCTCTGAAACCTTCACCGCAAACAGCATTAAAAGGTCTCATATCTTTAGCACACATTGCAACACACTTTGCTGTAATACTATTTTTTATTACTGCCGGTATTCCTGATGGAGCTGTATCTTTGTGAGGTTTCTTGCAACTGTGTTTCTGTAAAAGAGTGGTTCCCGATTGGAAACACAATAATGTAAAGCAGTTTATGCACGATACGTATCCAGTAGACGCACTGTTTTCGTCTACAACCACCAAAAATATGCTCCGTACTTGGCTTTTTAGACCTTCCCGTCTCTTCAATGTGTAAACATTGATTTCAATTTTACGTCTTACTGCACTGGTTTCCTCGCACTGCATAATTGCAGAGAGAGAGAGAGAGAGAGAGAGAGAGAGAGAGAGAGAGAGAGAGAGAGAGAACACCACAAATGAGAAGTCCCGTACTGGCTGCAGTCTCACACGGATAATGACACGTGTAATGTGTTTGAAGTTGCGTGCTACATGTTCGGTCCCGGTTTCTATGCTCGGTCACAGGAACTAGTGCGGGCAGCCTATCCAGTTAGGGTGTGCTCGCCCCATCTCGTATTTTGTGCTCGCTTACTCGGTCATGCAGGACTCTATCGTGGACATGGACAGTGATCACTCGACACTGTCATTGGGTGAGGCAGTATCGGTCATCTCCGGCAGTTTCCGCCAGACTATTTCAAGTTCACTATCGGTCTCTTGCATCCTGCAACCGCGTGCAGATTACTCGTATGAGTCACGCGCCTGAAGGTGGTTCTAGTAGGGCTGTTTCATTTACCTCGACTAAATGAGCGTAACATTTTATTGCCTACCAGCTAGGGAGAACTGATTTAAAACACCACAGTCGGAGTGCTAACGGACCATTCGCAGACGGGACGAGGAGGCGTGTATGCCCTGTTTCGGTGTCGTTCGGAGCGGAAGCGAATCGATGGGATGCCAGCTACTAACGCTGAATAATGCAGGCGGCGGCTGTCTTCGCGTGGCACCCAGTTAACCGCTGAGACGCTCACGCAATCGGGGGACAGGCGGCTTTGTTGCTTGACACTACAGCCGGCACTTTCTGAGTCGCTGGTATTGACCCGGAGTTACGAGGACAGCAGATCCACCTGCTTATCGAGCGCGGGTCACGGCCACATTCACTGTCAAAGAGTTACAGGGCTTGGACAAGAATATGGAAACCCCGCTACAAATGCGTGCTTGAACACAAATGCAGATGCTAGGCAAACCTGCGGATTGCACTGTTCTGTTTGAACACGAACGGCAACAAGTGCAATGCCCTCAGTACGTTACAAATGTCACTGCGTAGTTACGACTTCATTAGGTCGGGGGTAAGTGGATTCGAATTTGGGCACATTGTTTGTGCTCGTATGGTGAGTGAGTGAGATGAAGTATTTAGTGTTTAAAGAGACCAGTATCTAACATTTATACCGCATTCGGGGAGACCGGAAAAACATCATTCGCTAAGTCACAGTAATAATACGCTAAATTACAGGCCCATATCATTAACGTCAATATGCAGCAGGAGTCTGGAACACATATTGTTTTCGAATATTATGGTTCACATGGCTCTGAGCACTATGCGACTTAACTTCTGAGGTCATCAGTCGCCTAGAACTTAGAACTAATTAAACCTTCCTAACCTAAGGACATCACACACATCCATGCCCGAGTCAGGATTCGAACCTGCGACCGTAGCGGTCGCTCGGTTCCTGACTGTAGCGCCTAGAACCGCACGGCCACTCTGGCCGGCGAGCGAATATTATGAATTATCCCCAAGAAAACGGTCTATTGACACATTGACAACACGCATTAAGAAAACATTGCTCTTGTGAAACACAACTAGCTCTTTATAAGCATGAAGTGTTGAGTTCTACTGACAGGGATTTCACATTGATTCCGTATTTCTGGATTTCCGGAAGCTTTTGGGGTAAGATAGATACTGCCTACAGGAAAATTAAAGAGACCTTTGGAGGAAAGAGAACCACTTGCATGAATATCAAGAGCTCAGATGGAAACCCAGTTCTAAGCAAAGAAGGCAAAGAAGAAAGGTGGAAGGACTGTATAGAGAGTCTATACAAGGGCCATGTACTTGAGGACAATATTATGGAAATGGAAGAGAATGTAGATGAAGATGAAATGGGAGATACGATACTGCGTGAAGAGTTTGACAGAGCACTGACAGGCCTGACTCGAAACAAGGCCCCGGGAGTAGACAACATTCCATTAGAACAACTGACGGCCTTCGGAGAGCCAGTCCTGACAAAACTCTACCATCTGGTGAGCAAGATGTATGAAACAGCTGAAATACCCTCAGACTCCTAGAACAATATACACTCCTGGAAATAGCAAAAAGAACACATTGACACCGGTGTGTCAGACCCACCATACTTGCTCCGGACACTGCGAGAGGGCTGTACAAGCAATGATCACACGCACGGCACAGCGGACACACCAGGAACCGCGGTGTTGGCCGTCGAATGGCGCTAGCTGCGCAGCATTTGTGCACCGCCGCCGTCAGTGTCAGCCAGTTTGCCGTGGCATACGGAGCTCCATCGCAGTCTTTAACACTGGTAGCATGCCGCGACAGCGTGGACGTGAACCGTATGTGCAGTTGACGGACTTTGAGTGAGGGCGTATAGTGGGCATGCGGGAGGCCGGGTGGACGTACCGCCGAATTGCTCAACACGTGGAGCGTGAGGTCTCCACAGTACATCGATGTTGTCGCCAGTGGTCGGTGGAAGGTGCACGTGCCCGTCGACCTGGGACCGGACCGCAGTGACGCACGGATGCACGCCAAGACCGTAGGATCCTACGCAGTGCCGTAGGGGACCGCACCGCCACTTCCCAGCAAATTAGGGACACTGTTGCTCCTGGGGTATCGGCAAGGACCATTCGCAACCGTGTCCATGAAGCTGGGCTACGGTCCCGCACACCGTTAGGCCGTCTTCCGCTCACGCCCCAACATCGTGCAGCCCGCCTCCAGTGGTGTCGCGACAGGCGTGAATGGAGGGACGAATGGAGACGTGTCGTCTTCAGCGATGAGAGTCGCTTCTGCCTTGGTGCCAGTGATGGTCGTATGCGTGTTTGGCGCCGTGCAGGTGAGCGCCACAATCAGGACTGCATACGACCGAGGCACACAGGGCCAACACCCGGCATCATGGTGTGGGGAGCGATCTCCTACACTGACCGTACACCACTGGTGATCGTCGAGGGGACACTGAATAGTGCACGGTACATCCAAAACGTCATCGAACCCATCGTTCTACCATTCCTAGACCGGCAAGGGAACTTGCTGTTCCAACAGGACAATGCACGTCCGCATGTATCCCGTGCCACCCAACGTGCTCTAGAAGGTGTAAGTCAACTACCCTGGCCAGCAAGATCTCCAGATCTGTCCCCCATTGAGCATGTTTGGGACTGGATGAAGCGTCGTCTCACGCGGTCTGCACATCCAGCACGAACGCTGGTCCAACTGAGGCGCCAGGTGGAAATGTCATGGCAAGCCGTTCCACAGGACTACATCCAGCATCTCTACGATCGTCTCCATGGGAGAATAGCAGCCTGCATTGCTGCGAAAGGTGGATATACACTGTACTAGTGCCGACATTGTGCATGCTCTGTTGCCTGTGTCTATGTGCCTGTGGTTCTGTTAGTGTGATCATATGATGTATCTGACCCCAGGAATGTGTCAATAAAGTTTCCCCTTCCTGGGACAATGAATTCACGGTGTTCTTATTTCAATTTCCAGGAGTGTAATAATTACAGTCCCAAAGAAATCAGGCGTTGACAGATGTGAAAATTACCGAACTATAAGTTTAATAAGTCACAGCTGCAAAATACTAACACGAATTCTTTACAGACGAATGGAAAAACTGGTGAAGCCGACCTCGGGGAAGATCAGTTTGGATTCCGTAGAAATAGTGGAACACGTGAGGCAATACTGACCTTACGACTTACCTTAGAAGAAGGATTAAAGAAAGGCAAACCTACGTTTCTAGCATTTATAGACTTAGAGAAAGCTTTTGAAAATGTTGACTGGAATACTCTCTTTCAAATTCTAAAGGTGGCAGGGGTAAAATATAGGGAGCGAAAGGCTATTTACAGTTTGTACAGAAACCAGATGGCAGTTGTAAGAGTCGAGGGACACGAATGAGAAGCAGTGGTTGGTAAGGGAGTAAGACAGGGTTGTAGCCTCTCCCCGATGTTACTCAATCTGTATATTGAGCAAGCAGTAAAGGAAACAAAAGAAAAATTCGGAGTAGGTATTGAAATCCATGGAGAAGAAGAAAAAAACTTTGAGTTTTGCCGATGACATTGTAATTCTGTCAGAGACAGCAAAGGACTTGGAAGAGCAGTTGAACGGAATGGACAGTGTGTTGAAAGGAGGATATAAGATGAACATCAACAAAAGCAAAACGAGGATAATGGAATGTAGTCAAATTAAGCCAGGGGATGCTGAGGGAATTAGATTGGGAAATGAGACACTTAAAGTAGTAAATGAGTTTTGCTATTTGGGGAGCAAAATAACTGATGATGGTCGAAGTAGAGAAGATATAAAATGTAGATTGGCAATGGCAAGGAAAGCGTTTCTGAAGAAGAGAAATTTGTTAACATCGAGTATAGATTTAAGTGTCAGGAAGTCGTTTCTGAAAGTATTTGTATGGAGTGTACCCATGTATGGAAGTGAAACATGGACGATAAATAGTTTGATGCTACAGAAGAAAGCTGAAGATTACATGGGTAGATCACATAACTAATGAGGGGGTATTGAATAAAATTGGGGAGAAGAGGAGTTTGTGGCACAACTTGACAAGAGGATGGGACCGGTTGGTAGGACATGTTCTGAGGCATCAAGGGATCACAAATTTAGCATTGGAGGGCAGAGTGGAGGGTAAAAATCGTAGAGGGAGACAAAGAGATGAATACACTAAGCAGATTCAGAAGGATGTAGGTTGCAGTAAGTACTGGGAGATGAAGAAGCTTGCACAGGATAGGGTAGCATGGAGAGCTGCATGAAACCAATCTCAGGACTGAAGACTACCACAACAACATTTGACACTATACCACACAAGCGGCTTGTAGTGAAATTTCGTGCTTATGGAATATCGTCTCATTTATGTGACTGGATTCGTGATTTCCTGCGAGAGAGACCACAATTCGTTGTATTTGTCGGTAAGTCATTGTGTAACACGGAAGAGTTTTTTGGCGTGCCCCAAGGTAGTGTCATAGGCCCTTTGCTGTTCCTTATCTATATAAATTATTTGATATACAATCTGAGCTGCTGTCTTAGGTTGTTTGCAGATGACAGTGTCGTTTATCGAATAGTGAATCAGAAGATCAAAACGATTTAGAAGAGATATCTGTATGGTGAGAAAATTGGCAGTTGACTCTAGTTAACGAAAAGTGTGAGGTCATATACATGAGTGTTGGAAAGAATCGGTTAAACTTCGGTTACACTATAAATCTGTCAAGTCTAAAGGCCGAAAATTCTGCTAAATACCTAGGAATTACAATTACGGACAACTTAAATTGGAAAGAACACACAAAAAATGTTGTGGGGAAGACTAACCAAAGACGGCGTTTTAGTGGCAACACCCTTAGAAAATGTAACAGATCTATCTACATCTACGTGATTACTCTGCTATTCACAATAAAGTGCCTGGTAGAGGGTTCAATGAACCACATGCAAGCTGTCTCTCCACCGTTCCACTCTCGAACGGCACGAGAGAAAAACGAGCACTTAAATTTTTCTGTGCGAACCCTAATTTCTCTTATTTTATCGTGATGATCATTTCTTCCTACGTAGGTGGGTGCCAACAGAATGTTTTCGCAACCGGAGGGGAAAACTGGTGATGGAAATTTCATGAGAAGATCCCATCGCAACAAAAAACGCCTTTGTTTTAATGATTACCGATACAATTCACGTATCATGTCTGTGACACTATCTCCCCTATTTCGCGATAATACAAAACGAGCTGCCCTTCTTTGTACTTTTTCGATGTCATCCGTCAGTCCCACCTGATGCGGATCCTACACCTCACAGCAATACTCCAGAATAGGGCGGACAAGCGTGGTGTAAGCACTCTCTTTAGTAGACCTGTTGCACCTTCTAAGTGTTCTGCCAATGAATCGCATTCTTTGGTTTGTTCTACCCACAATATTATCTATGCGATCGTTCCTATTTAGGTTATTTGTAATTGTAATTCCTAAGTATTTAGTTGAATTTACAGCCTTCAGATTTGTGTGACTTACCGCGTAATGGAAATTTAGTTGATTTCTTTTAGTACTCATGTCAATAACTCCACACTTTACGTTACTCAGGGTCAGTTGCCACTTTTCGCACCATACAGATATCTTAATTAAATAATTTTTCAAGTCGATTTAAAAGGTTTCTGGGTTTGGTACCGCGTCATAATGTAAAAACTACTGCTGCTGTAGAAAAGCCAACGTTTCGGCAACGATTGCACCGGCCTTCTTCCGGGTCTAATGGTGCGTTCTAGCTATGCAGTGTCCTTTATATTTTGTTGTTAGTGTTCACTGCGCATATCATTACGTCATAATTTTAAAAAAGGTAGTTGGTTTATTGGTCACTTAAGGAAGAAGGAGAGGGAACTTTATTTTAATAGGTTATTGCGGTGGAGGGAGAACGTGACCTCTGTTGTCCATTGGCTCTTGTGTTATGTGCCATGATTGGTGGCCACCGTCGAATGAGAAGTTTGCTGCTGTTTACCAACTGCTGGACGTCGGCCGCGCGGCGGCAGTTACTCGCCGGTAGTGCTCGTGCCTCGTGTTGACAGTGCGGTCTGTTGGGCTCTGATTGCTGGCAGCCAAGATGGGGCAAGCCTGAGTCCATCCTCCCTGTCCATGTTGTTAGGGTGTTTAAGTATTTCGATGGCCTCTCTGTTTTTTAAGTTTAGTCATAACTGGCTGCTTGGCCAACACACAGGCTTCGCTGAATGTTATTTCTTTTCCGCAGTCAAGGTGATGTTCTGCCACTGCGGATTTATTGTGTTGCCCTAGACGAATGTAACGCTCGTGCTCCCGAATGCGCGTTGCTATTGGCCTACCAGTCTCGCCGATGTATGCCTCTCCACATTCGCATTTCACCTTGTAAACTCCTGCAGTGTGTAATGCATCCACCTTGTCCTTGGTGGAGCCTAGCACGTCCTGGATCCTACGACCACTATAGAAGACAGGCTGCACTCCAACGCGGCGAAGGTGTTTGCCTATTCGGTCAACGACGTTTTTCACATAGGGTAAGCGTAGTGTTGGCTGCAGTTTGTCTATTTCCTGCTTGCCTTTCTTGCTTGTGTTCGTCGACAAGGCTGTGTTTATCGACTTATGGCTGTAGCCATTGGCTAAAAACGTTGTGGGTAACCTTTTAAGTTCAGGTGCGATGTTTTGAGCATCACTTAGGCGCTGAGCACGGATTGCCAAAGAGCGGATGGCAGAGTTCTTCTGCGCTCGGTGGTGGTAGGATTGGGCGTGCAGATACCTGTCAGTATGTGTAGGCTTACGATATACTCTGTGCTCCGGTGTGCCCTCCGTTCTCCTGTACACTTCGACGTCTATAAATGGGATAGTACTATTCTTTTCTACATCCAGCGTGAACTGTATCTTCCCGTTCATACTGTTCAAATATTCGTGGAACTTGTGTAGCTCCGTTTCACCATGAGGCCATATAGCGAACGTGTCGTTCACGTATCTAAACCAGCAACGTGGTCGTAAAGGAGCTGAACCGAGGGCCGTTGATTCAAAGGCTTCCATGAATATGTCGGCTGCCGGCGGAGATACGGGGGACCCCATTGCTACGCCGTCTGTCTGCTCGTAGTATTTTCCTTGCCATTTGAAGTACGTTGAAGTCAGGCATAACTCAACCAGGTCGCATATGTCTGGCGGGACATGCTCCTGAACTCCTGAAGGATGTCGATAGTTTCATCTACTGGCACGTTCGTAAATAGTGATTTCACGTCAAAGCTGACCATGATTGTTTCTCCCTTTAGGCGTTCTATAAAGTGTGTCGAGTTCTTCACATAAGAGTCCGTCTTGCCAACTAGACGTCTTAGTTTGAAGGCTAGGTACTTCGCCAAAGTTTGATGTTTTGTGCATCACTTAGGGCAACACAACAAATCCGCAGTGGAGAAGCCAGTGTGTCGGCCAAGCAGCCAGTTATGACGAAACGTAAAAAACAGAGAGGCCATAGAAATACTTAAACAACATAACAACATGGACAGGGAAGATGGACTCAGGCTTGCCCCATCTTGGCTGCCAGCAATCAGAGCCCAACAGACCGCACTGTCAACACGAGGCACGAGCTCTACCGGCGAGTAACTGCCGGCGCGCGGCCGACGTCCAGCAGTTGGTAAACAGCAGCAAACTTCTACATCTACATTCGATGGTGGCCACCAATCATGGCACATAAGAGCCAGTAAACAACAGAGGTCACGTTCGCAATAACCTATTAAAATAAAGTTCTCTCTCCTTCTTCCGTAAGTGACCAATAAACCAACTACCTTTTTAAAATTATGACGTAAGGCATGCGCAGTGAACAGCAAGAACAAAATATAAAGGACACTGCATGGCTAGAGCGCACCATTAGACCCAGAAGAAGGCCGGTGCAATCGTGGCCGAAACGTTGGCTTTTCTATAGCAGCAGTAGTTTTTACATTAGGACGCGGTACCAAACCCAGAAAACTTTTATGTCGACTGACTCTGGCCGCGGAAGCCTACGCAATTATAAATTTTGCGAGTCGTTTTGATCATCTGATGACTTTACAAGACTGTAAATGACAGCATCATCTGCAAACAATCTAAAACGGCTACTCATATTGTCTTCTATGTCGTTAATGTAGATCAGGAACAATAGAAGGCCTGTAACACTTCCTTGGGGAACGCCGGATATTACTTCTGTTGTACTCGATTACTTTCCGTCTATTACTACGAACTGTGACCTTTCTGACAGGAAATCACGAATCTAGTCGCACAACTGAGGCGATAACCCATAGGCACGAAGTTTGTTTAAAAGACGCTCGCGAGGAACGGTGTCGAAAGCCTTCTGGAAATCTAAAAATATGGAACCAATTTGACATTCCCTGCCGGCAGCACTTATTACTTCATGAGTATAAAGAGCTAGTTGTGTGTCACAAGAACGATATTTTCTGAAACAGTGCTATGTGTCAATAAATTGTTTTCTTCGAGGTACTTCATAATATTCGAATACAGTATATGCTCCAAAACCCTACTGCAAATCGACGTTAGTGATGTAGACCTGTAATTCAGCGGATTACTCCTACTACCCTTTTTTGGTATTGGTATGACTTGAGCAATTTTCCAGTCTTTAGGTACGGATCTTTCTGGGAGGGTGTGGTTGTACATAATTGCTTAATATGGAGCTAATCGTCTTCTTTGGTGAAGGAGTTTCGAAAAACCGTGTTTAATAGCTCTGCTTTAGTGGCACTGTCATCAGTGACTTCACCGTTGTTATCGCGCAGTGAAGGTATTGACTGCGTCTTGCCACTGGTGTGCTTTATGTATGACCAGAATCTCCTTGGGTTTTCTGCCAGATTTCGACACAGAATTTCGTTGTGGAAATTATTAAAAGCATCTCGCATTGAAGTACGCGCCATATTTCGAAGTTCTGTAAAACTTTGCCAATCTTGGTGATTTTACGTTCTTTTAAGTTTGACATGCTTCTGCAACAACGATCTGACCCATTTTGTGTACCATGAGGGATCGGTACCATCACTTATTAATTTATGTGGTATATATCTCTCAATTGCTGTCGATACTATTTCTTTGAAAACATTCCACTACTTTTCTACTCTTACATGATCAGATCGGAAGGAGTGAAGACTGTCTCTTAAAATCTATTAAAGAGACTGCCTACACTACGCTTGTCCGTCCTCTTTTAGAATAGTGCTGCGCGTTGTGGGATCCTTACCAGATAGGATTGACGGAGTTCGAAGAAGGGTAGCACGTTTTGTGTTATTGCGAAAGAGGGGAGGATGTGTCACTGAACTGATACAGGATTTGGGGAGGGCATCATTAAAACAAAGGCTTTTTCATTGCGGCGGAATCTTATCATGAAATTACAATCACCAAGTTTCTCCTCCGAATGCGAAAATATTTTGTTGACGCCGACCTACACAGCTAGAAACGATCACCATGATAAACTAAGAGAAATCAGAGTTCCTACGGAAAGATATAGGTGTTCGTTCTTTCCGCGCGCTGTACGAGATTGGAATAATAGAGAATTGTGAAGGTGGTTCGATGAACTCTCTGCCAGGCACTCAAATGTAATTTGCCTAGTATCGATGTACACGTAGATGTAGAGGACTAGGACGAAAGTGTATGTTGAGTGATGGCGACAGACGACCATTGAAGAGGATTGCGACGAAAAATAAGGAGACGACAGATGAGAAAGTCTCTGTAGAAATGAATGTCGCTCTCGCGAACCCTGTCAACATCAAAACAAAGGGAAGCAGGAAGTTTCAGGGTGAGCTTGAATTCCAGAACCACTTACCAGTAATGAAAATGCCCGTAACGGGTAAAGGTGACGCCGAATCCGTAATACTCTATGTACCAATGGGAGAAAGTCATTCGGTCGGATGAACCTTGTTGTACATTGTTACCAACTTATGCCGAGTTTACATCCCAAGAAGGAAACGTGGCGTGGGTTTGGTGAGGATTTCGACAGCCATGGGTCCCATTACTATCCTCTAAGGTCGCACTACTACCACGGATTATGTGACCTTGAGGTGATCAGATCCACCACATAGCACAATGTGTGTCACTCATTGGTGACGCTGTGTTCCAAGGTCCCATGGCCGCTGTTCACACAGGCCGCGTCGTCCAGGTCAGGTTTTGTGAGCTCCAGGATGAACTCCAGTGCCTCCACTGGGAACCGCAGTCAGCTGATCTCAGTATTATTAAGCCTTTGTGATCTGCTTTGGAGAGAAGGGACCGTGGTCGCTATCCACCTTCGACATCGTTTCCTGAACGTGTCACTATTTTGCAGGATGAATGGTGTAAGATTCCCTTGAAAACCATGAAGGATTTACATTTATCCGTTTCGATAGGACTGGAATCTATTCTTAATGCGAAAGGATGTCCTTCATCGTATTAAGAGTGGTAATGTTTTGTGTTTGTGGTGGTCTCATATTTTCGTCCACACCCCTGTACCATTTTGTTCTGCTGTACACAAGCTCATCTACATCGGAAGCTTGGAATGAGACATCCAGCTTTGTTTACAACGACTGGGCGATGTGAAAGTTCCACAAATACTCTGTATATAGGACGTGACTTACTGTCAGCATTTTGGAAAAGGCATTATCATCATCATCATCACGTTATCAACGAGAGCATATGTAGATAAATGTGAAAACAGTCAGGCGACTAATCCAACCAACCACACTTCTAAAGTGCTGACCAAAGTCATACAGGCATACAGAAGAATAGAAAGAAAAATTAAAAGTGTGAAGAAGGCAGATCAGCTTGCTTTTTAACCGATCGAAGAGATGCCACAGAAACAATTCTGAGAATACACTTGGATTGCAGATTGAATAATTATTTGTTCCTAATATTTGTGCACCTATAGAAAGTCCTTGACGATTTAAGGTAGGATAACAATTCAGAACCACTAGGAAATTTGGGCCAAAACATACGAGAGATGAATAAGCTTCAGTATATGTCGTAGCAGGCCTAGATGATATTTCAATAGTATTATTTCGGGAGGAAGTCGAGAAGGGGGTACAACGAATATAAAGAATATTAGTTCAATTCAGTAAAGCTTTTCAGTGTAGAATACTTAATCTGATTGGTTGGTTGGTTGTTTTGGGGGGAGGGGACCAAACAGCGGGGTCATCGGTCCCATCGGATTAGGGAAGGATGAGGAAGGAAGTCGGCCGTGCTCTTTCAAAGGAATCAGGATGGCCGGACGCGGGTTTGAACCTTCGTCCTCCCGGACGCGAGTCCAGTGTGCTAACCACCGCGCCACCTCACTCATTAATACTTAACCTGAATGCAATCCATGTCCGCATCAGTGACTAAAGAGATTTGGTACTGTCGCAGAACACAATGATAACCGTTCACCACTTTGAACAATACTAAATGACAACATGACAATCAAATATATTCATTTAACTACAGTCTTTGATACACAGTTCTGACTAATGATACTAGCCCGCTGCCGGATCTGAGCCATGATGCTACTATCAGGCTGGGGTATCAAAGAGTGGGATGGGCGGCACTGCACACTGACGTAAGTAGCCTTCCAGCAGCGGCGGCGAACGGAACCTCTTGAGGACGCTTCTTCGTCGCTCGTTCGTGGCTGCGCCTGGCAGCGACGGTCTTTAGCTTGTGGCCCTGTCGCGAGGTACGACCTTACTATGAGACCTCACTCTTCGGACGAACTACAACACATGCAGTCACTAGTGGGAATAGTAAAAAGGAAAGATCAAGACAGACAAGATAGAGGTTGTGAGGCAGAGTTCCATCTTTCCGCCATTGTTGGTTAGTTTCTGCATGGAAGAAGTGATAAGAGAACTAAGACAGAAAGTTAAAGAAACAATAAAATTAAATTAAATTTGCAGAAAATAATGTGGTAGACTGGATAACCAATGATGAAGTCGATCTCCAGCATGCTGTATTAATTGCAAAACAGCAACATACACTACTGGCCATTAAAATTGCTACACCAAGAACAAATGCAAATGGTAAACGGGTATTCATTGGACAAATATATTATACTAGAACTGACATGTGATTACATTTTCACGAAATTTGGGTGCATACATCCTGAGAAATCAGAATCCAGAACAACCACCTCTGGCCGTAATAACGGCCTTGATACGCCTGAGCATTGAGTCAAACAGTGCTTGGATGGCGTGTACAGGTACCGCTGCCCAAGCAGCTTCAACACGATACCACGGTTCATCAAGAGTAGTGACTGGCGTATTGTGACGAGCCAGTTGCTGGGCCACCATTGACCAGACGTTTTCAATTGGTGAGAGATCTGGAGAAGGCCAGGGCAGCAGTCGAACATTTTCTGTATCCAGAAATGCACGTACAGGACCTGCAACATGCGGTCGTGCATTATCCTGCTGAAATGTAGGGTTTCGCAGGGATCGAATGAAGGGTAGAGCGATGGGTCGTAACACATCTGAAATGTGACGTCCACTGTTCAAAGTGCCGTCAATGCGAACAAGAGGTGACCGAGACGTGTAACCAATGGCACTCCATACCATCACGCCGGGTGATACGCCAGTATGGCGATGACGAATACACGCTTGCAATGTGCGTTCACCGCGATGTCTCAGTTCACTTTTGATCTAATGGAGTCCAATTCCGAATGTATTTTTTTCATTTTCAAAGCATGAATGTGTTTAATGAAATAATTTCTAAGCAAAACATTTATTCCTTACGGTCTGTTCTCAACCGTTCACAAGTGTGAAACGGTACAGTAGTTTCCGCTCTATAAGCAGCAGGTTTCGCTGCTCGCTCGTACCGGGAAATAGATACAGAGGCGGCTCCACAGCCAATTTTATTACACGACGCGGCCGGCCCCGGGTGCAACAGAACCCATGTGGACGGGTGGAAAGAAATGTGTCACGCTTCATGATACGTATTTATATGTGTCGTGTATTATGCATTTCTTGTACGTGGATGTGAATCTGCACATGAACTTCCCTAATCCTCCTCACACCTTTCCGTAAAGCGTGGCCAAATCCTTATTGGGAAGTAATTCTGTAGTATAGTAGTGCCAACCTTACTCCTGGGTAGGGGATCAGAGAGACAGCACAGGCAGGTAAAAGTCAAAGACTTTCCAGTGTCACAAGATTTGGGGTGGTGAGGTTGGTCACGGCCAAGTGGTTGGACCACCCCCTCCACCGGGGCCCAGGGAGACCTCCGGGTGCCCGCCATATTCTAGGGGTGTTACAGAAGACGGGTAAGTGAGCAGACGTGCCCTCAGTGCGTCTGTCTCAATGTTCACGCATGGAAGAGAGGTATTTGAATATTTGTACTAATTCTTTTATTTCCAGCTTCGGATTGTGTAAGGTAATGAATGTGGTCGTTTAATTCCGGAAATTTGACCCCCTGTGTTAATGTGTCTGGTCCCCAGTTTGCCCGTTATCCTCCTCACATAGTGAATGTCCTATGTAAAATATTGGGAGACTTTGGTGGTATTCATTTGGCCAACGCAATTCCGTCTTACCCGTAGAAATGTGCGTGCAGATTAGTATCTAATATACCGGAGCTATAAGTTTTAAAATTGTAGTATCTGTGAACTGAAACAATTGTTGCTATCGCTGTAAAGTCGAGTGATAATGTTTAAAATAAATAGGAAATCAACTTGTAAGTAGGCTGTTTAGATTTTTATATTGGTAATGCCACGTAGCGCTCTGTATGAAAATCACTGGCTGTGCTGTGTGCAGTATGTGGCTAGTTTGCATTGTTGTCTGCCGTTGCACAGTTGGAGGTGAGCCGCCAGCAGTGGTGGATGTGAGGAGAGAGATGGCGGAGTTTTGAAATTACATATATTATGACCTGTGATGATATTAAGGTAAATACATTGTTTGTTCTCCATTAAAATCTTTCATTTGCTAACTATCCCTATCAGTAGTTAGTGACTTCCGTAGTTTGAATCTTTTATTTAGCTGGCAGTAGTGGCGCTCGCTGTATTGCAGTAGTTCGAGTAACGAAGATTTTTGTGAGGTAAGTGATTTGTGAAAGGTACAGGTTAATCTTACTCAGGGCCATTCTTTTGCAGGGATCTTTGATAGTCAGATTGCGTTGCGCTAAAAATATTGTGTGTCAGTTTAAGCACAGTCGTGTATAAATGTTCTAAGGGGACGTTTCATAAACTGTCATCAATCTTTAACATACCTTAAAAGTCACAAAGAAGTCAAGTTAAAGGAATTTATTTAAAATAAAAGCTATAGAATGCAAGGGACCACACATCAGCGTGTGAGCCCTCCAGCCCCTTGCCTAGTATCGTACAGAAAGGGCACGCTCTCTAGGCAGCGCTCTCAAGCTCCCCTCCCCAGTTATCCGTTGTGCAATTTTGATTCAGGGCTTGACATCAACTTTCTTCTGGCGTCCCTTGGCAAGGAGGCAACACGGTAAACTTTCAAGTGAACTTCCTGTTTCCTTGATGCTTCTAACTACTATACGCTGAATGAACAAATCCGTCCGAAACTAGTGATCATTAAGTGAAATGTGAACGCAACTAAACCAGAAATGTAAAGAAATAGTGAAATGGGTAACTTGTGTCATAACGTTGCGCGTTTTACTGTAAAAGTGACACTGTACGTAACATGTTTGATATTTTAACTTCTGAATCTGTGCCAGAACAGCACTTTCTTTGGATAGCAGAGTGCATTACTCGTATGCGACCAGTTCGTGGAAAGATTTTGTGCTTTGGACATTGGTTGTGGTAGAGTATACTTTCTATTAGTTTAGTCATTTTAATTTTCAAATACGTTTGAAACTTAAAATGACTGAAATAACAGAAAGCATACGCTGCAACAAATAGCGATCAAATTAACTTCATTACGAAAATCTCATCCCTATTATCTACTAGTTTGTGGTACTATACAATGCGTTCTCCTTTAAGTTTCACAGAGTACAGGATAAATATACAAGTTGTTGCTAAAAAGAGTCGGAAGTGTCAGGCCTCCAAATATAGCTTGTTGCTGTGACTGTATTGTTTGTTTGAACTTTTCATTCCCCACCCCAAAAACGGACCGGGTGGTTTCAGTTTAGGACCATTAAAGAACCGCGGTTCTCCTCAGCCAGTACAAGAAAGGCTGGTAGTGCGACAAGGGTGTTACTAAATGGGAATAAGTGGGATGGCCGAACCAGTTCCGGCGTTTACCTAAGAAACAGAATTTTCCCAAAACCTTGATTGGAACTAAGGGACTGAACTATTTTAATCTTGAGAAAAGGCGTGATGTGAAGCTGTAATGGTTCTTCATTGTGGCTTTGGATTTAGCTGAAATATCATCTTCTCGGTGTAAAAGAACATTAATATTACTCTCATCTCATCACACACACTAAAATGGAAAACAACATTTGAACTACAAACCCTTTGTAATGGTATACACAGGCGGTGGATAAAAGTACGGAGACACCACAACCCCAACACATTACCACACCTGACATGGTGTAGGGAACAGTTGGCATTCAAATCAGCTTCTATGGTGACGGAATAGATAAACACAGGTCCTTTAAGGTTTATATTGGAATCGTACACCATTCTTGCTATGAAATTGTGGCAAGTTCGTGTACTGATCATGGAGGTAGATAGCGACCGAGCACCTTATCTCCAAAGCAGACTCAATAGCACAAACTCAATAGCCGGAGCGGAAGAAATTAAGTAAAAATATTCAGTGAGATTAACTGAAGGAATCCAGTGAAATAATTTTATTAAAACTTGTCTATTTTCTGTGATAGTAATAATTTCAGAGCTGAGTACTACTACGCTATTGCATTTACAGTAATTTGTAGGGAGCCTGGCGCTCGATAAAACCAGATATAATACGTAATTGGCAACCTACGAAATTCATTATTTTGCTTATTATATCTCTTTTGTATTTTTAAGAAAGCTAAACGTAAAAACTAACTTCACTAAAAATCAGTAACAGATCACGAAAATCAAAGGACAAACAAATTTACGAGGAGAGTGTTTCCTCTAAATAAATAACATAACATTATTTTTTCTTTTAAGAGATATAATAAGTAGCTTCACTACTTTTTGAGCTATCATCACGTTCAATCTTTCTCTTTGACTGTGTGAAGCCACTATATTTGGCACAAAACAAGGAGTCCGGTTGTACTGGTGGCGGGGGATGTGGAAGGCGTGGCGCTGTGAATGGAATAACAAGATTTCCGATGTGAAGAAACAGCAAACCAGTTGTGTTGAAAACAATTTTTAGCGCAACTAATGTGCTATTTCTTCACATCAGCATTCTTGAAAAGCTGTTGCTGAAAATGGTGAACAAGAATCTAAAAGAGAAGACTGGTCTCTGCGGTGCGCCGAGGCGTGTGATGGGAAATTCTGACGTAATCTGCACTTGGCACTATCAACAGAAACTGCAACGTTTAGCTTCACCACGCAATTTTGACACCACAGTTGCTAGGTCACTGGCGTTGGCAGAAGTGAAAATGCACCGAAGTCGACCTGTCAGACACCTTTTATAACGTGCACTTACCATTGTTAGAAAAGTGGCTATCGCCAAGCGTGACCGTGAATCGTTTTCCTTTCAGCTCTTGCTCTGAGAGGAATAGGCAGCATGCTAGCTTGTTAATGTTCAGAATATCTCATGGTAAATCAACACTTATATATACAACTCTAAAACCGGCAGCATATTCACAATTTGCAGCCGGTATTTTTGTAGGCGGGTACGTCCACAGCTTTTCTGTCGATATACCTACGCTTTTTCGATATGTCAGGAAATCATAACGATATTTCTTTTTAAATATCGATGTATCGGATTACAGGTGTGTTTAAAAATATCAACAGTCCTAGAGCGAAAATGAAACTTCCTGGCAGATTAAAACTGTGTGCCCGACTGAGACTCGAACTCGGGACCTTCGCCTTTCGCGGGCAAGTGCTCCTCAAGGAGACGAGATACTGGCGGAAGTAAAGCTTTGAGGACCGGGCGTGAGCCGTGCTTCGGTAGCTCAGATGGTGGAGCACTTGCCCGCGAAAGGCGAAGGTCCCGAGTTCGAGTCTCGGTCGGGCACACAGTTTTAATCTGCCAGGAAGTTTCATATCAGCGCACACTCCGCTGCAGAGTGAAAATCTCATTCTGAGTCCTAGAGCTGACCACGACTGCCATTCGTAACGTATTTAGGACATTGCACTCGGCCGTTCATGTTCAAATACAACTGCACAACCAGCAGATGTGGCTGCTATCCGCATTTATATTCAAGCATGCGTTTCTCCTGAAGCTTTTTATGCATTTGTCCAAATCCTGTATTTAGCACGATAGTAAATGCTCCAACATGAAATAAACAGTATTCCTTTACGGCGTTTACTACAGAGGGGTCCAAAAAAATGTATCCACTGTTTAAACGTCCATAACTTGCAAACTAATTGATGGAGTTGTCTCATTTTTGGTGAAAGTGTAGCTTAAAGTCCAACTTAAAGATATCACTGTAGGCATTCGAAATGGTCGCCATTAAAATCCACACACAAACGATGCTGCCGAACTGCAGCACGGACTGCAACGTGTTCAGCTGGATATTTGCACATGAATGTACGATGGATTCTCGAAATTCATCCAATGTGCGTGGCTTTTGTCAATTAACGACGTCCTTTAGTGTTCCGCACAGGTAAATGTCCAGAGGAGTTAGGTCTGGGGAACGTGGTGGATACTCCACAGCACCTCTGCGGCCTATCCATCTTCCTGGTAGATTTTCGTCGAGATACGCCCCAACACGATTTTGGTAGTAGACTGGGGCACCATCTTGTTAAAAGTAAACCCTTCCGTCTCTATACAAGTCTCGAATGGCAGGTAAAATGGATGTCTGAAGCTTCTGAAGGTACACCTCACCGGTAACTGTGCCGCTAAAGAAGAATGGCCCAATCAACCCCCGCTAAGACAACCCATACCACACATTTACGCCTGGAAAATTCACGGCTTTGTCTACATGGACGTTCGGATTTTCGGCGGCCCAGTAGATCCAATTGTGGCGATTTACTGTACCACTGAGTTTTAACTGTGCCTCATCAGACCACACAATCACCTCTGCAAACTCTTCATCGTCGCGCACAATGTTTGCAAACCACTCGCAGTACTCCATTCTATAATCTGGGTCGTCCTCGTTCATTGCTTGTAGCAATAGTGGGATGTAGCACTTCCACTTTGCTGTCTTCAAAATTCGCCGAACACTTGAACAACTCACTCGAGTTTCACGGGCACACTGTCTCACAGTCTTCTGCGGTGAGCGAGTGAATTGTTGTAACACACAACGGCAGTTAGATGGACTTGTTAGTGTTACAGGTCGTCGAGATCGTTGTTTGTGTACATCTTTAACACAGCCTCCGGCTTCAAATTTGTCTCGAATGCGACGAATCGTTAAACGTGTCGGTGGCTCTGTTTGATACTCATTTCGCCATTGCCGTTGAACTTCATTAATGTTTTCGTACTTAAAATACCACTTCAAAATTGATTTCCTTTCATCGAATGTAAGCCTTGCGCCAGCCATGTTTACTCGAGTAACTAGGTGCAACTAAGAACAAAACACTGACTATCTGGCAACTGTCATCTGACAAAACAAAAGAATCCAATATAGCGCTTGTGTGGCGATTGCCGGAACTACAAACTATTACACTACCAAAGATGAGACAACTCCGTCAATTAGTTTGCCAGTTATGGACTTTAAACAGTGGATACATTTTTTGGACCCCTGTGTATTATGTTAAAGATGAACCATTATGAAGAGTTTATAATTAAATTGTGGTTATCCACGTTGGTATGTGTAACGACATGTGAGTACCAATAGCATTCTTTTATACCGAGAAGATGGTATTTTAGCGATGTCGGTAGTAATGATAAAGAAAGATTACTACAGTCTTCCGCCAAGCAACTTCTGAAGAATGGAAGTCACCGCAAATTGTTGTACGCCTGTCTTAATTCGAATACAGTACAATGTTCTTCATTGCCCAAGGCAAAAATTGTTGTTGTTGTGGTCTTCAGTCCTGAGACTGGTTTGATGCAGCTCTCCATGCTACTCTATCCTGTGCAAGCTTCTTCATCTCCCAATACTTACTGCAAGCTACATCCTTCTGAATCTGCTTAGTGTATTCATCTCTTGGTCTCCCTCTACGATTTTTACCCTCCACGCTGCCCTCCAATGCTAAATTTGTGATCCCTTGATGCCTCAGAAAATGTCCTACCAACCGATCCCTTCTTCTAGTCAAGTTGTGCCACAAACTCCTCTTCTCCCCAATTCTATTCAATACCTCCTCATTAGTTACGTGATCTACTCACCTAATCTTCAGCATTCTTCCGTAACACCACATTTCGAAAGTTTCTATTCTCTTCTTGTCTAAACTATTTATCGTCCACGTTTCGCTTCCATCTATGGCTACACACCATATAAATACTTTCAGAAACGACTTCTTGAAACTTAAATCTATACTGGATGTGAATAAATTCCTCTTCTTCAGAAACGCTTTCCTTGCCATTGCCAGTCTACATTTTATATCCTCTCTACTTCGACCATCATCAGTTATTTCGCTCCCCAAATAGCAAAACTCCTTTACTACTTTAAGTGTCTCATTTCCTAATCTAATTCCCTCAGCATCACCCGACTTAATTCGACTACATTCCATTATCCTCGTTTTTCTTTTGTTGATGTTATATCCTCCTTTCAAGACACTGTCCATTCCGTTCAACTGCTCTTCCAAGTCCTTTGCTGTCTCCGACAGAATTGCAATGTCATCGGCAAACCTCAAAGTTTTTATTTCTTCTCCATGGATTTTAATACCTACTCCGAATTTTTCTTTTGTTTCCTTTACTGCTTGCTCAATATACAGATTGAATAACATCGGGGACAGGCTACAACCCTGTCTCATTCCCTTCCCCACCATTGCTTCTCTTTCATGCCCCTCGACTCTTATAACTGCCACCTGGTTTCTGTACAAATTGTAAATAGCCTTTCGCTCCCTGTATTTTATCCCTGCCACCTTTAGAATTTGAAAGAGAGTATTCCAGTCAAGATTGTCAAAAGCTTTTTATAAGTCTACAAATGCTAGAAACGTAGGTTTGCCTTTCCTTAATCTTTCTTCTAAGATAAGGCGTAAGGTGAGTATTGCCTCGCGTGTTAGGAATGCAAATACGCATTGTAGACGTGTGTCGTGAACGCCCGCTTGTGGCACGGTGGTGTGGACGTATCTGGTGATCTGCGAATCTCCCTATGCTTATTTTCACGTCGTTCGCACTACTCCACTGCGAGAAAGTCTCGAATCAGCTGAGTAAGAAACGGGTGGATGATCCGCGAAAATTACAGAGCGCACTCAGATAAACTCCAAATGGGAATAAAACAACAACAGAGTACCGAGAGCTGCGCAAGTGTCGCGCACAAAGTGAAAAGAAAATAGGGAGCTAGCAGAGGGAGGACTGTGTCAGCGACGCATTAAGCAAACAGGGCGGTGCGAGTGGGGGGTCTCCCGGTATTTCGGATGACAGGCGGTGACGCGCGTTGGAAGGAAGGGGGCTGCTGCACTCCGTACGGCCAGCTAATTGTACGGACGTCACACCTCGCGTCCTCTGCCCGCACAAGCCCGGTGGTACAGTTTTTTAATGCGAGTGCGGCCGTGGCCGCGTTCACAGATTCACTCGCTGTGCTCCCTACCGAGGCGAGAAGTGGAAAGCGAACTGGAAACAGAGTTGGGTAAGTGATCTTGACACTGATCCCTTATCGGTTTCGCTTCCGGTGGCCTGTGAGTATAAGCTGGTTATTAGTCGAACTCACTGGAACGCAAACTTCACATTTACTTTTAAAAATATATGCTTAGCCTACGGGGGAGAAAGTTTCTGCTAAGTAGCTTGATCCAGCCACTACGGAACGGACAGAGAATTTCAACCCTCTATCTGATAACGGGCAAGCATTCAGCGAAGCTGAAAACTTTAATAAAACGCTTTAGCTTAAAACGAGACGGAAAATTCTCGATAAATTCCCTGATTCGAGGCCTTATCCACAATCCGAATGTGCTACAAACAGAATGAAATTCATGTTTAGTGGAACGAAAATATATATTAATACGAGGGCCACTCCAAAAGAAATGCACACTATTTTTTTTAAAATCCATCTTTTATTCTACATTTTTGAAAGATTTACAGTGTGTAGATACATCCTTTAGGAACAATATTTTCATTTCTCCACATAATTTCCATCCCTCTCAACTACCTTACGCTATTTTGGAACCAGCGCCTGTATACCCCCACGGTAAAATTCTGGACCAACCTGTTGGAGCCGCTGTTCGGCAGCGTGCACAAGGGAGTCATCATCTTCAAACGTTGTTCCACGAAGAGAGTCTTTCACTTTCCCAAAGAGATGATAGTCACATGGAGACAGGTCAGGACTGTAAGGCGGGTGTTTCAGCATTGTCCATCCGAGTTTTGTGATCGCTTCCATGGTTTTCGACTGACATGTGGCCGTGCATTGTCGTCCAACAGCAAGACATCCTGCTTTTGCCGATGTGGTCGAACACGACTCAGTCTAGCTTGAAGTTTCTTCAGTGTCGTCACATATGCATCAGAATTTATGGTGGTTATACTTGGCATGATGTCCACAAGCAAGAGTCCTTCGGAATCGAAAAACACCATAGCCATAACTTTTCCAGCAGAAGGTGTCGTTTTGAATTTTTTTTCTTGGGTGAATATGCATGATGCCACTCCATCGATTACATCTTCGTCTCTGGTGAAAAATGATGGAGCTATGTTTCATCACCTGTCACAATTCTTCCAAAAAATTCATCTCCACCATTCTCGTACTGTTCCAAAAGTTCGTTGCATACCGTTTTTCTTGTTTCATTGTGAGCCACTGTCAACAGCAGCATCTCCATACACCTTTTTCAACCTCTTGTGGATGTTTCCCATTGTCTCGTTTTCACTGCACAGGAATTCTATGACAGCACGTTGCTTCTGACGAACGTCAAGTGTAGCAGCCATCTGGAAGACATGCTGTGACGGTGCCACTCACGGGAACATGTTGAACTAAGTTTGAAAACAAGCGGGAAGGATGTATCTACACACTGAAAAACTTTCACACATGAAGAATGACAACTGTATTTTTACAATAATAGTGTGCATTTGGTTCAAATGGCTCTGAGCACTATGGGACTTAACATCTGAGATCATCAGTCCCCTAGAACTTAGAACCACTTAAACCTAACTAAGCTAAGAACATCACACACATCCGTGCCCGAGGCAGGATTCGAAGCTGCGACCGTAGCGGTCGCGCGGTTCCAGACTGTAGCGCGTAGAACCGCTCGGCCACTCCGTCCGGCAGTGTGCAATTCTTTTGGAGTGACTCTCGTATTCCTTTACTGTATACCCTATGTGCTGGAAAAGGCAATGAGGTATACGAAGGACGCGCGTTATAAATATTCGTTTTTCGTTATGTCTTCTACTGACATGAAGTCAAATTTATGTTAACAACTTGAATACAAGGTATTGTTTCACAGTAATATTTATTAGTTCATTATGAAACGGCTTTCGGCTAATTAGGCCGTCGTCAGATACCTTAATGCTAGACAGATAAACCACTTAACTTCAGCAAGGATTCATAGGTGTACAAAGGTGTGTGAATGTTATGACCATATCGACACAAAACACAAGTATGATGTAACATCTAAAGAGACGCTGAACACGTTAATTTTATATTACAGTATATTCAAATATTAAAACTATGTGAGTGTATAAAGCAGAAATGTTTTACAAGTGAGTAATGGCGCAGGCGACTTTATTTTTATTTATTTAGCGTATGGCACTTAAGTACATTTCAGTATTGGATCACGTTATTCTAGATTACATAAAATTACATATGTCACAGACAAACATCTAGTCTTTATTCGATGGATTTTTGGGATGTCACTAGGAGTTCTTCAAAGTCCTCTCTGAACGCTCTAGCACTGCATTCTTCTCTGACGTGTTGGATGGACTGTTCAGGCGCGCCACAGTCACATGCTGGAGAAGACAGCAGTCCCCATTTGAAGAGTGGGGTTCGATGTTGCTTCACGTCCGTGGGTGTAAACCTGAAATTTTCCGACTGATGACATAGCTGTTACGTCCCATAGTGCTCAGAGCCATGTTTGAAATTTGCCCCACACGTGACCCCTGGGTGGTGCTAAGAAGGCTACAAAACTGGCAGCCAGACAATCTTTCTAGATCTCCTGGTTATACGAGAAGTAAATAACCGACAGGAAATGACTTAGGCGGCTATGTCACAAGGACAAAATGGTGAATGTGACGAACAGACCGAATAGAGGGAGGGGAAAAAAGACGTCTATGGAACACTTATAAGAAGCTTATTAGCTAATGGTTAGAGGAATAATAACTGGCTGTTACTTTAATAAGGGTGAGTGATGGAACTGTGGTCATTAAGGACCAGGTCAGGATTCTTTGACTGGTGTTTATTAATGGCCAGAGTTTCAAGTAATGTTAGTTTTCTCCCCTTATTTCCTTTATGGAAGACATCACATTTCACATCATGTAAATGACATTCATTCAGGGCATGTTCAGCAAAGCTGGACTCTTTCCCAGTCTACAATTTCTTTCATGCTCAGTCTGTCTAATGGTTGTTGCCCAACCTGATTGACGTACGTAAAATTTGCCACACAAATTGCAGAAAATTTTATAATTTGAAGGGGTCGGAGAGATATAATCATAAGCCACACTGCCGGCCGGTGTGGCCGAGCGGTTCTAGGCGCTTCAGCCCGGGACCGCGCGAATGCTACGGTCGCAGGTTCGAATCCTGCCTAGAGCATGGATGTGTGTGATGTCCTTAGGTTAGTTACGTTTAAGTAGTTGTAAGTTCTAGGGGACTGATGACCTCAGCAGTCCCATAGTGCTCAGAGACATTTGAACCTTAAGCCACACTTTTGTCGAAATGGAGATATTCATGCTATGACATTCTTAACGACGGCCTGCTCATCTTGGATTGAAGAAGTTCCGTCTTTCTCCAACAGGTGGCAGGTGATGTAGTGTAGTTCTATACTCTACCACCTGGTGTCTTTTTTCAGAAGATACATAGTCACAAGTCACATCAAAATGGCTGAAAGCTCACGTGCATCCTAAGGTGCTCCACATATTCTAGTTGTATATGGCAGTGACAGAAGTGTAAATGAGGATTCTGATCCTTTTGACAGTGATGATGATGAATCTTGGTGTCCATCAAGCAACAGTACTAGCCCAGAAGATGTTTCAGCAAGTATACAAAAATATTTTTTACTGGAGATCATTGTTCAGTGGTTTGTGACTTTGTTTCTCATAACATTGCTCTCACAGTTGATCGTCGTCTTTCATGTTGATGAGAAACCTTTAGAGCCTAGTTTTAAAGACCACTGATTGCGGTAATAATGTAGTTTTCATGTTTACAAAGTCGTAAGAATATTTTTATAATCAATGTCATTTCAGCTGCATATAATGATTTGTGTGGCTTGTGACTATATTTCACGGAAATTCGGTAAATATTTTACTATTCATACTACAGGTTGAAATAAGTATAGCAAATGATGTATCACCTCAGAAACCAAGCTCTTCAAGAAAAAGAAAGCGTTGATCAGAAGAAAAAAATTAAGGCCAAACGTCGACGTAGCGCGGGCCAGTAGTATGTGTCTTCTAAAAACATCAAGACTGTTCAGGCGGCATCTTTGGGAAGTTCCTGTATTAGTTCAAATATCTGCTATACGAAACTACTCGGAGAAGAAGAAAATATTTTCCACTTGTTTTGGGACACAGGAAACTTTAATGCCCAGAATACTTAACTAATGTGTTCTATGAAATCGGTACCAAAAAAGCGATGGTTCGTTTCACTTTTTTTAAACACGAATGGACCAATTGTCAAAAATTTACGTTAAGTTGTTCTGCCAGATGCATGGGCAGAAGCAGTCAAACCTGCTAGTCCAAAAAAATTCCATTGTATGAACTTCAGAACCTTGGATGATCTGAAGTCATTAATCTCGACACGCACTCTATTCAGGTTTGGAGATCCCATTCGTTTTAGTGAAGCGACTCAGTTTAAGTTTGAATATAAAGATCCCTCCACGCTAAGTGTGAAGCAATGCTACTCAGATATAGGAACCTTCACGTCAGTCGATCTATGTAACAAGAGGAAAGGAAGACTTGCTGAACCCGATCTATTTCAGCTGCCAATAAAATATAGAAAGCCACTTCAAATTAATAGGAAAAAGATTGATGACATACTGTCTCTTATGGCATACATACCTGCAGCATATTAAAGCTTTTTTCGATAATGTACTGGAAATAAGATGAACGATGATGACGTAAAGGAACTTCCTCGATTTCACATTTACGGTGTAAAATGAAGTATTAGACTGCTTGTTACGTATGTGTGTGTTTTAAAGTGCAGAAATTGTTAAAAAATACTAGTTCTTGTATAATTTTCAAAATAAAACCTTAAAAACGTATTTTGTGTTCTAAATTGTTTTCAGGGAGAGACAGTCATAAGCCATTTTCGACCACATCATGATTAAGATGAATCTCAATTTAATACTACAGAACAGAAACAATGTATTAAAGTGTGATTAAAAGCAAAATGGAGGTGTCTATTTTGTCTTAACATTTTTATACTTACATGAAACTTTAAAGCCGCTGTATCTCAAAAGTAGTTGAATGTGGCTTATGACTATATTTCTCCGACCCCATCAATTCCACTCTGTTCTAAAGATGAAATCTTATCTTTACCGTTGAATAGAAGATGGACAGAAGTATTCCCAGTGTAAAAAGCAGGAGTATATTCCCTGCATTTTAGTTTCCTGTCAAGAATCTGTGAGTCCTACCCACAAACAGCACGGGGCCCATTTTTTATCAGTGCGATTTTGAGCTGTCTGATGTTGATAAAGGAGAGCTGTTATCTTCTCTGTCTCCTCCTTTAGCTGACTATAATGTCAGTCACCATTACTGTTCGCTATTTCCTTAATTATTTTCAATTCATTTTCTAAATCTGGTTTGGTTTGGGGTACGGATAGTAGTCAGTGCGCTGTGGAATGGAAGGCTGCATGTTTGTGTGTTATGGGATGCTGGGAACTGACTGGTATCACTGTGTCTGTTGATATTTCTTTCCCGTATATCTTAAATAAATACTGCTGGTTACTGATGTCAATGGTGATGTCTAAAAAGTACACAGAGACTCTGTTTAGCATTAAGTTATCTGACGATGGCGTAGGAAGCCGTAAGACCGTTCATAACGAACTAATAAATATTATTGTGGAACATTAATACTGTAAGTAGGCTCTTTATGTTTTCTTATTGGCAACGTTACGTAGCGCTCTGTATGAAAATCACTGGCTGTGCTGTGTGCAGTCTGTGGCTAGTTTGCATTGTTGTCTGCCATTGTAGTGTTGGGCAGCTGGATGTTAACAGCGCATAGCGTTAGGCAGTTGGAGGTGAGCCGCCAGCAGTGGTGGATGTGGGGAGAGAGATGGCGGAAGTTTTGAAATTTGTAAGACTGGATGTCATATATTATGACTTTTGATGACTATTAAGGTAAATACATTGTTTGTTCTCTATTAAAATCATTCATTTGCGAACTATGCCTATCAGTAATTAGTGCCTTCCGTAGTTTGAATCTTTTATTTAGCTGGCAGTAGTGGTGCTCGCTGTATTGCTGTAGCTTGAGTAACGAAGATTTTTGTGAGGTAAGTGATTTGTGAAAGGCATAGGTTAATGTTAGTCAGGGCCATTCTTTTGTAGGGATTTTTGAAAGTCAGATTGCGTTGCACAAAAAAAAAAAAATAAATAAATAAATAAATAAATTGTGTGTCACTTTAGTGAATGTTTGAGTACTTTCAGTTTTGCTCAGCTGTTTGAAAAGCAAATAATGTAAGAGGTTTATCAGCACAGTAATTCAGAAATTGTTCTAAGGGGACGTTTCAATACCTTCTATTCAAGTTATTAATATGTCTCTATTCTTCCAAGAATCGACGGAATATTCCACAAATATTATCAAATTTGTGTGTTTTCCTTGTTGTTGTATTTTCTTTAGCATGTATCCAAATTTACTCTTTTAGTGCTGAAAAGGTTTTTGAGGTTTCCTTCCTCGTCCACTAGTAACCACGTTGAGTTCTGATTGCAGCGATCAGGAAAGGGGGGGGGGGGGGGCGAAGGTGTGAACAGTGTCACCGCCCAGGGCAGCTATTTTTGGGGCGTAAAAATCTTAAATTTTTACTATCGATCCAAAACAATATATTGAACGAGGAAATGAAAGTTTTGCGTAAATTGAGTAGTGTGAGAATAAATTGGAAATTCAAATCATTCATAAAACCTAGTGTCTTTCTGAAATTATTCGAGGTATTGTGAAACAGATGGCAATGCAGCACTCGAGTTGGTCTCCCTGGGTGCTTCTTTCAAAATAGCGAGTCTCGCTAGTGGCAGTTTTGCCAGCTCAGTTTGCAGCATGTGCCTTCACAACGCTTTAAACGTGCCTGTGTGATATTGAAAGCCCCTACAGAAGCTAAAAACTTTGTAATGAAGATGAATATGAGTACGATGGCGTAATAGTTCCTATACAGCAACGTTAAATACCTATAGGACTGTCGCTTTGTACAAAGTAGATAA
The DNA here is from genome assembly GCF_023864275.1 of Schistocerca cancellata. Classification (NCBI taxonomy): domain Eukaryota; kingdom Metazoa; phylum Arthropoda; class Insecta; order Orthoptera; family Acrididae; genus Schistocerca; species Schistocerca cancellata. The sequence continues at coordinate 876,016,229 of NC_064628.1, forward strand.
AAAATAGGTAAAATGCAAGCTGTCCGTCTCAGGCCATACTCTTTTGAACCCAGACATTGCGGTTTAGCGGAGTTTACACGCGGAAAGATGGACGGTATCTTTCCAGTGCAATCGTCTTCTTTGGATCTGCCGTTAATATCCCTCACATTGCTCTTCTCGCCATGCTCCCCTAAAGTAATTTTTTTTCTTTGGCTGTAACTTCTTCTTAAGTTTCCCTCATTTTCTTTCCTTTCTTAGAGGCCAGAAGCAATAGATATTACGAGGTGCATTCAAGTTCTAAGGCCTCCGATTTTTTTTCTAATTAACTACTCACCCGAAATCGATGAAACTGGCGTTATTTCTCGACGTAATCGCCCTGCAGAAGTACACATTTTTCACAACGCTGACGCCATGATTCCATGGCAGCGGCGAAGGCTTCTTTAGGAGTCTGTTTTGACCATTGGAAAATCGCTGAGGCAATAGCAGCACGGCTGGTGAATGTGCGGCCACGGAGAGTGTCTTTCATTGTTGGAAAAAGCCAAAAGTCACTAGGAGCCAGGTCAGGTGAGTAGGGAGCATTAGGAATCACTTCAAAGTTGTTATCACGAAGAAACTGTTGCGTAACGTTAGCTCAATGTGCGGGTGTGTTGTCTTGGTGAAACAGCACACGCGCAGCCCTTCCCGGACGTTTTTGTTGCAGTGCAGGAAGGAATTTGTTCTTCAAAACATTTTCCTAGGATGCACCTGTTACCGTAGTGCCCTTTGGAACGCAATGGGTAAGGATTACGCCCTCGCTGTCCCAGAACATGGACACCACCATTTTTTCAGCACTGGCGGTTACCCGAAATTTTTTTGGTGGCGGTGAATCTGTGCGCTTCCATTGAGCTGACTGACAGCCATGTGCTCGTCCGTCAGCATTCGTGGCACCCACCTGGATGACACTTTTCGCATTTTCAGGTAGTCATGCAGGATTGTGCGCACAGAACCCACAGAAATGCCAACTCTGGACGCGATCTGTTCAATAGTCATTCGGTGATCCCCCAAAACAATTCTCTCCACTTTCTCGACCATGTCGTCAGACCGGCTTGTGCGAGCCTGAGGTTGTTTTGGTTTGTTGTCACACGATGTTCTGCCTTCATTAAACTGTCGCACCCATGAATGCACTTTCGACACATCTTTAACTCCATCACCACATGTCTCCTTCAACTGTCGATGAATTTCAATTGGTTTCACACCACGCAAATTCAGAAAACGAATGATTGCACACTGTTCAAGTAAGGAAAACGTCGCCATTTTAAGTATTTAAAACAGTTCTCATTCTCGCCGCTGGCGGTAAAATTCCATCTGCCGTACGGTGCTGCCATCTCTGGGACGTATTGACAATGAACGCGGCCTCATTTTAAAACAATGTGCATGTTTCTATCTCTTTCCAGTCCGGAGACAAAAAAGTCGGAGGCCTTAGAACTTGAATGCACGTCGTAATAGTAAGATCGCTCAAAAAAAAAACAATCACACCTTATTTTGGTATTTTCCTATACTGTCTGCATGACGGGCGTTTCGTGCCCTTACACATGGCAAGATTTTATAACATACACCTTACAGCATAACGGAAACATGTCACCTAATAGTGAGAAAGGCTATTTGCAAGAAACCGCAAGTCTGTTGACTGTTTCAACACAATCGTTGCAACAGCCTACAACAGGAATTATGAGACCGGTAACTGGTTTTTCTTCACCTCTGTGATTTTTGTTCGAAGGTAATAGATAAAAATGAATTGTGTGTCGAAAATGAAATACAGTGACGGAGAAAATCGAACGCCAAGGACGAGTTGTGCGACATTAACGAAAGCTGGTAGGCACATATCTACATCTGAAAGACTACTCTGTTTAAACTTCGCACCAGTCGCATACGAATGGTGCTAGTAGCGACACTATGAGGATACATGTAAGGCTTGCTTTATATACACGATGTATCGGTCGTGAGCGTTAGTTGCCTTTGAGATCGGACGTAGTGAGCTGATGTTAGTCAAGAATGCCTTTATCAGCATTATCAGCACCTCACTGCCTTTGAACGAGGTCGTGTAATAGGGCTACGGGAAGCTGTATGTCCCTTCGTCGACATGGTAGAAAGACTTGGCATGAGAGCAGCCACTGCACATGATTGCTGGCAGCAGTGGCCGGACGGCCACGTGGCAACACCGAACAGCCAAGTCCACCGTTTCCGGTGTGTGGATCGCGCTGCATCTACAGCAGGAACTTGAGCAACAGTTGGCAGCATTGTGACACAACAAACCGTTACAAATCGATTACTTCAAGGGCAGATCTGAGGCAGATGGCCTGTAGCGTGCATTACACTGACCCCAAACCACCGCCATTTGCATCATCAGTGGTTACAAGGGACAGTTCATTGAAGGGCAGGGTGGAGTTTTCTTGTGTGTTCTGATGAAAGCTGGATCTTCCTCGGTACCAGTGATGGCCTTGGAGGAGGCCAGTTCATGGCTTGCAACCAACCTGTGCTAGACACACTCGACGTACACCTGGAGCTAAAGGTCTGGGATGCGATTTCCTCTGACAGCAGGAGCACCCCCCCTGGTTAGCCCACGTTCACTGGCTGCTAAGTTATATGTCGATGTGGTGGTTCTACCTATTGTGCTGCCATTCATGAACAGCATTCCAAGCGGTGATTTCCAGTATGAGAAAGCTCGCCCACATACCTCTGTTGTAACTTAACATGCTCTACAGAGCATCGACATGTTGCCGTGGCCTGCCCGATCACCAGATCTGTTCGCAGTTGAGCACTACGAGACATCAGCGGACGGCAATTCCAGAGTCATCCACAAACAGCAGTACCCGTTCCTGTATCAGTCGACCAAGTGCAACAGGCATGGAACTCCGACCCAGAAAGTGACATCCGGTAGGTGCACAACAATGTATGCTTGCATTCAACTGTCTGACGGCTATATGTAGCAATATTTCACATTTCCAATGCCTTATCTGGTTCTGTGATCTTGCAACGTTGATCACTTAAATATGTTATCTAGAGGAATGTATTCCCGAAATTTCGTTGCTCTACATTAATATTTTTTTATATTTTTTTTTGCGATTTTTTCCGTCAGTGTCTGTCTGTGACAAGAACAGCACGTATAGACCTGCATCAGCGACACAAACTGCAGTTCGACCACATTGTCACAATTCAATCACTACTCAGCTATTAGTAACAAATAAAGGAAACATTGTGATTGCAGGCTTTCTCGGCGTATTTCAGCTATGAAATCTTCACGGGTTATCAGACTTCGCCTGAAGATGATGGATACGCAATCCATTGAAACGTTGCGACTAGAAGACGACGTCACTCGGCTGATAACCCGTGAAGATTTCAAAGGGAACACTGTTTCTCTATAATGAAACCGCAGGCTACTGACTGCTGGATGGGGAAAATTTGGAACACCATCGTGAAGACGGTGTGACAGTCTCGAAATAATTGCGGAGCGACACGTGTAGCAAGCAGCACAGTTGAGTGCCGCATTGTCAGCGGTATCGTCGACGTTTCTGCTGGACGAAGTGGAACGTCATAGGACAGCGTGTGACTTACAAATGAAAGATGTATTTGTTGAAAAAAGTGTACAGGGTTATTACAAATGATTGAAGCGATTTCACAGCTCTACGATAACTTTATTATTTGAGATATTTTCACAATGCTTTGCACACACATAAAAAAACTCAAAAAGTTTTTTTAGGCATTCACAAATGTTCGATATGTGCCCCTTTAGTGATTCGGCAGACATCAAGCCGATAATCATGTTCCTCCCAAATTCGGCGCAGCATGTCCCCATCAATGAGTTCGAAAGCATCGTTGATGCGAGCTCGCAGTTCTGGCACGTTTCTTGGTTCAAATGGTTCAAACGGCTCTGAGCACTATGGGACTCAACTGCTGTGGTCATAAGTCCCCTAGAACTTAGAACTACTTAAACCTAACTAACCTAAGGACAGCACACAACACCCAGCCATCACGAGGCAGAGAAAATCCCTGACCCCGCCGGGAATCGAACCCGGGAACCCGGGCGTGGGAAGCGAGAACGCTACCTCACGACCACGAGATGCGGGCACGTTTCTTGGTAGAGGAGGTTTAAACACTGAATCTTTCACATAACCCCACAGAAAGAAATCGCGTGGGGTTAAGTCAGGAGAGCATGGAGGCCATGACATGAATTGCTGATCATGATCTCCACCACGACCGATCCATCGGTTTTCCAATCTCCTGTTTAAGAAATGCGGAACATCATGATGGAAGTGCGGTAGAGCACCATCCTGTTGAAAGATGAAGTCGGCGCTGTCGGTCTCCAGTTGTGGCATGAGTCAATTTTCCAGCATGTCCAGATACACGTGTTCAACCGTTTCTTCGCTCACTGCAGGATGACCCGTTGATTTCCCCTTACAGAGGCATCCAGAAGCTTTAAACTGCGCATACCATCGCCGAATGGAGTTAGCAGTTGGTGGATCTTTGTTGAACTTCGTCCTGATGTGTCGTTGCACTGTTATGACTGACTGATGTGAGTGCATTTCAAGCACGACATACGCTTTCTCGGCTCCTGTCGCCATTTTGTCTCACTGCGCTCTCGAGCGCTCTGGCGGCAGAAACCTGAAGTGCGGCTTTAGCCGAACAAAACTTTATGAGTTTTTCTACGTATCTGTAGTGTGTCGTGACCATATGTCAATGAATGGAGCTACAGTGAATTTATGAAATCGCTTCAATCATATGTAATAGCCCTGTATAAATCTCAAGTGCCCACTTAATGTGTCTGTAGTATGCAAAAGGAAAACAGCTATCGTCACATGTCGAGAAGCCGTGCTTTCCGACATGGCACGACCACAATTTGTGGCTCATAACAAGCAGTTTTGAAAGCACTTTCATTTATTGTAATGGAGTGTAACAGTAAAATCTTAAATTTGCTGAAATTCAAACAGTTCGAAATCCGATGAGACTGGACAAGCGGTTCGCGTAGTGCAATTTAGTTGCTTCAGGATGAGGGAAACTTAAGAAGAAGTTACAGCCAAAGCAAAAGAGTAAGAGTTGTAAGAGAGAAGTAGGCAAAAAACTGAAATTTGCGTTAGATAAATTTTTTCAACATAAAAAAGTTCCGAGCAAGATGATCCATGCCCCAACGCAGATGCAGACATAAATCTGGAGCCATTGATAGGTGAAAATGTACCGTAAACTGGACATTGTGTGCATGCGTAACTGTTCCAGCTCAGGCTAGCAACTGCACATCTGACATTTAATTTAAAAGTTATGTAGTAGATGCAGATCCCGAAAATGACCCGATAAGATAGATGATTTTGTTAGGACAACCTTAGGCAAGAGAGCCCACCACAACAAATAAGTGAATTTGAAAACTCTTCTAATGCTTACTCTGATCGTCGCTTTACTTCTAAAACTTGCAGATGCGTTCTCTGCAGTGGTTAAACTGTTCAGAGAAAAAGCTGTTTATTCAAAAAGTGCAGACTTTTTTGTTTCTGCTGCGGTCTCTTTTCTAACACTAAACTACTACTCAATTCAGGTGGTTACACTAGCTGGCGGCACATTTCTGAGAGGTTAGCTAGAAACTGTAGCTCCAAGTTCACCTAGAATCGTACCAGACGTTGGCAGAGGTCACCAGAAGTTAAAAAATCTGGCTTGATGAAGGAACTCTGCAGACACTAGGCCGAAATGCGGAAACATGGCATTGGAAAGGCGCAATCGAGCGCCTTATACTAATTCTCATTCACATTTCGGCTGGACAGTGTCTCCGTTTACGAGAAACTTGAGACAAACTGTTTACTCGCAACAAATGGAAATTTCATAAAGCTGTGGCGGGATCCCTTTTCCTCTATTCACTGAAAAAAATGGTTCAAATGGCTCTGAGCACTATGCGACTTAACTTCTGAGGTCATCAGTCGCCTAGAACTTAGAACTAATTAAACCTAACTAACCTAAGGACATCACACCCATCCATGCCTGAGGCAGGATTCGAACCCGTGACCGTAGCGGTCGCTCGGTTCCAGACTGTAGCGCCCAGAACCGCACGGCCACTCCGGCCGGCTCTCTATTCAGTAACTTAACTCGCAATGATTGTTTTATCAACCAGCCGCCCCGCAACGAACCTAGGCGCAACTAGTTCGAGTCATTGGCTTATGGGGACTCCACACGAATTCGGGACCTGTGTAAATATTCCTGTAATTATCTTCTATACCACGATCGTATCCCGACGCTGCTTTACTGTATCTGACTGCACAGTGATCGCTGAGAGCGAACTTCAGTGTTCTAAGTCTGGTGAAAAATCAGAGCTTCCTCTGAATAACTCGCTTGTATCGGATAAAAGAATTGTTATTTACGAAAATACACAGCTTATACTCCGCCGAGAAATAACTCTGATCAAGCGAACAAAAGATTCAATGATAAGTTCTCACTATTGTTCCACAGCATGTACAAGTAAACTAATATCGTTTCGGACCTCCTTTTGCGGGCGTAGGGAAGTAACTCAACGTGGCAGGGACCCAAAAAGTTCTTGGGAGTCCCCTGTAAAAATATTGAGCCACCTATAGCCGTCCATGACAGCGAAAGTGATGCCGGTGCAGAGTTTCGTGTGCTAACTGACCTCTCGATTATGTCCCACAAATGTTCGACGGGATTCATAGCGGGTGACCTCTGTGGCCAAATTCTTAGCTCAAACTGTCCAGAAAGTTCTTCAAACCAATCGCAAACAACTGTGGCCCATTGACATAGCGCATTGTCATCCATAAACATTCTACATCTACATCTACATTTATACTCCGCAAGCCACCCAACGGTGTGTGGCGGAGGGCACTTTACGTGCCACTGTCATTACCTCCCTTTCCTGTTCCAGTCGCGTATGGTTCGCGGGAAGAACGACTGTCTGAAAGTCTCCGTGCTCGCTCGAATCTCTCTAATTTTACATTCGTGATCTCCTCGGGAGGTATAAGTAGGGGGAAGCAATATATTCGATACCTCATCCAGAAACGCACCCTCTCGAAACCTGGCGAGCAAGCTACACCGCGATGCAGAGCGCCTCTCTTGCAGAGTCTGCCACTTGAGTTTGTTAAACATCTCCGTAACGCTATCACGGTTCCCAAATAACCCTGTGACGAAACGCGCCGCTCTTCTTTGGATCTTCTCTATCTCCTCCGTCAACCCGATCTGGTACGGATCCCACACTGATGAGCAATACTCGAGTATAGGTCGAACGAGTGTTTTGTAAGCCACCTCCTTTGTTGATGGACTACATTTCCTAAGGACTCTCCCAATGAATCTCAACCTGGTACCCGCCTTACCAACAATTAATTTTATATGATCATTCCACTTCAAATCGTTCTGCACGCATACTCCCAGATATTTTACAGAAGTACCTGCTACCAGTGTTTGTTCCGCTATCATATAATCATACAATAAAGGATCCTTCTTTCTATGTATTCGCAATACATTACATTTGTCTATGTTAAGGGTCAGTTGCCACTCCCTGCACCAAGTGCCTATCCGCTGCAGATCTTCCTGCATTTCGCTACAATTTTCTAATGCAGCAACTTCTCTGTATACTACAGCATCATCCGCGAAAAGCCGCATGGAACTTCCGACACTATCTACTAGATCATTTATATATATTGTGAAAAGCAATGGTCCCATAACACTCCCCTGTGGCACGCCAGAGGTTACTTTAACGTCTGTAGACGTCTCTCCGTTGATAACAACATGCTGTGTTCTGTTTGCTAAAAACTCTTCAATCCAGCCACACAGCTGGTCTGATATTCCGTAGGCTCTTACTTTGTTTATCAGGCGACAGTGCGGAACTGTATCGAACGCCTTCCGGAAGTCAAGAAAAATAGCATCTACCTGGGAGCCTGTATCTAATATTTTCTGGGTCTCATGAACAAATAAAGCGAGTTGGGTCTCACACGATCGCTGGTTCCGGAATCCACGTTGATTCCTACATAGTAGATTCTGAGTTTCCAAAAACGACATGATACTCGAGCAAAAAGCATGTTCTAAAATTCTACAACAGATCGACGTCAGAGATATAGGTCTATAGTTTTGCGCATCTGCTCGACGACCCTTCTTGAAGACTGGGACTACCTGTGCTCTTTTCCAATCATTTGGAGCCTTCCGTTCCTCTAGAGACTTGCGGTACACGGCTGTTAGAAGGGGGGCAAGTTCTTTCGCGTACTCTGTGTAGAATCGAATTGGTATCCCGTCAGGTCCAGTGGACTTTCCTCTGTTGAGTGATTCCAGTTGCTTTTCTATTCTTTGGACACTTATTTCGATGTCAGCCATTTTTTCGTTTGTGCGAGGATTTAGAGAAGGAACTGCAGTGCGGTCTTCCTCTGTGAAACAGCTTCGGAAAAAGGTATTTAGTATTTCAGCTTTACGCTTGTCATCCTCTGTTTCAATGCCATCATCATCCCGGAGTGTCTGGTCATGCTGTTTCGAGCCACTTACTGATTTAACGTAAGACCAGAACTTCCTAGGATTTTCTGTCAAGTCGGTACCTAGTATTTTACTTTCGAATTCACTGAACGCTTCACGCATAGCCCTCCTTACGCTAACTTTGACATCGTTAAGCTTCCGTTTGTCTGAGAGGTTTTGGCTGCGTTTAAACTTGCAATGAAGCTCTCTTTGCTTTCGCAGTAGTTTCCTAACTTTGTTGTTGTACCACGGTGGGTTTTTCCCGTCCCTCACAGTTTTACTCGGCACGTGCCTGTCTAAAACGCATTTTACGATTGCCTTGAACATCATTCCGTCGACGTTTGGGAACATCACGTCCATGAATGACTGCAAATGCTCTACAAGCAGTCGAACATCCAGAGGACCCTCCTGTCCATTCCATGCAAACCATTTGTGGAGCCACCACCAGCTTGCACAGTGTCCTGTTGGCAACTTCCTATCCATAGCTTCCTGTGGTCTGCGCCAGAATCGGACCCTATTCTCACCTCCTATTTAACAGAAGTCCGTACTCATCTGACGACGCCATGGTTTTCTCGTGGTCTAGTGTACAACCGATGTAGTTGGGAGCCCAGGAGAGGCGCTCAAGGTGATATCGTACTGTTAGCAAAGTCACTCGCGTCTGTCATAGCCCATTAACGCCAGATTTTGCTTCTCTGTTCCAACGGATACAGTGGCCATACGTCCCACATTGATTTCTGACGTATTTTACAGACTGTTGCTTGTCTGTTAACACTGCAACTCCACGAAAAGGCCGCTGCACTTGTTCGTCGTTAGCTGTAGGACGTCGGCTGCTGCGTTGAGCGTGGTAATGCCTGAAATGTGGTATTCTCGGCACAGTCTTGACACTTTGCATCTCGGAATTATGAATTCCCTAACGATTTTCGAACTGGAATGTCCCATGTGTCTAGCTCCGCGCCAGACTAGGACCCCATTCTCACCTCTTATTTAACAGAATTCCGTACTCTTCTGACGAGGCCATGGTTTTCCCGTGGTCTAGTGTACAACCGATGTAGTTGGGAGCCCAGGAGAGGCACTCAAGGTGATATCGTACTGTTAGCAAAGTCACTCGCGTCTGTCATAGCCCATTAACGCCAGATTTTGCTTCGCTGTTCCAACGGATACGGTGGCCATGCGTCCCACATTGATTTCTGAAGTATTTTACAGACTGTTGCTTGTCTGTTAACACTGCAACTCCACGAAAAGGCCGCTGCACTTGTTCGTCGTTAGCTGCAGGACGTCGGCTGCTGCGTTGAGCGTGGTAATGCCTGAAATGTGGTATTCTCGGCACAGTCTTGACACTTTGCATCTCGGAATTATGAATTCCCTAACGATTTTCGAACTGGAATGTCCCATGTGTCTAGCTCCAACTATCATTCCCCGTTAAAAGTCTTCTTTCCCGTCGTGCTGCCATAATTATGTCTAAAACTTGTTCACTTGTATCACCTGAGTGCATAAGACACCTCCGCCAATGCACTTCCCTTTTACACCTTGTGTACACGATACCACCGCCATATGCATATGTGCGTATTCGGTGACTTTTGTCATCTCAGTGTCCTAAATCACTTGCAACAACATCTAAAAAACACGCCACTGTATTTTGTCATAACTTATACAGACAACCGCCAATTCAAGTCGCTAATGAGCCTTTATAATGATTCAATACAGTCACGAAAACCCATCTAGTCTTTTCGGTGCGGAATACATATATAGCAGTGCACATAGATATTGTTACAGAACAATAGTGTCACTAACGGGCCATTGGAATGATTCAGCCACAAAAAGCGATCTAGTCTACTCGGCGAGAAATACACTCCTGGAAATTGAAATAAGAACACCGTGAATTCATTGTCCCAGGAAGGGGAAACTTTATTGAGACATTCCTGGGGTCAGATACATCACATGATCACACTGACAGAACCACAGGCACATAGACACAGGCAACAGACCATGCACAATGTCGGCACTAGTACAGTGTATATCCACCTTTCGCAGCAATGCAGGCTGCTATTCTCCCATGGAGACGATCGTAGAGATGCTGGATGTTGTCCTGTGGAACGGCTTGCCATGCCATTTCCACCTGGCGCCTCAGTTGGACCAGCGTTCGTGCTGGACGTGCAGACCGCGTGAGACGACGCTTCATCCAGTCCCAAACATGCTCAATGGGGGACAGATCCGGAGATCTTGCTGGCCAGGGTAGTTGACTTACACCTTCTAGAGCACGTTGGGTGGCACGGGATACATGCGGACGTGCATTGTCCTGTTGGAACAGCAAGTTCTCTTGCCGGTCTAGTAATGGTAGAACGATGGGTTGGATGACGGTTTGGATGTACCGTGCACTATTCAGTGTCCCCTCGACGATCACCAGTGGTGTACGGCCAGTGTAGGAGATCGCTCCCCACACCATGATGCCGGGTGTTGGCCCTGTGTGCCTCGGTCGTATGCAGTCCTGATTGTGGCGCTCACCTGCACGGCGCCAAACACGCATACGACCATCATTGGCACCAAGGCAGAAGCGACTCTCATCGCTGAAGACGACACGTCTCCATTCGTCCCTCCATTCACGCCTGTCGCGACACCACTGGAGGCGGGCTGCACGATGTTGGGGCGTGAGCGGAAGACGGCCTAACGGTGTGCGGGACCGTAGCCCAGCTTCATGGAGACGGTTGCGAATGGTCCTCGCCGATACCCCAGGAGCAACAGTGTCCCTAATTTGCTGGGAAGTGGCGGTGCGGTCCCCTACGGCACTGCGTAGGATCCTACGGTCTTGGCGTGCATCCGTGCGTCGCTGCGGTCCGGTCCCAGGTCGACGGGCACGTGCACCTTCCGCCGACCACTGGCGACAACATCGATGTACCGTGGAGACCTCACGCCCCACGTGTTGAGCAATTCGGCGGTACGTCCACCCGGCCTCCCGCATGCCCACTATACGCCCTCGCTCAAAGTCCGTCAACTGCACATACGGTTCACGTCCACGCTGTCGCGGCATGCTACCAGTGTTAAAGACTGCGATGGAGCTCCGTATGCCACGGCAAACTGGCTGACACTGACGGCGGCGGTGCACAAATGCTGCGCAGCTAGCGCCATTCGACGGCCAACACCGCGGTTCCTGGTGTGTCCGCTGTGCCGTGCGTGTGATCATTGCTTGTACAGCCCTCTCGCAGTGTCCGGAGCAAGTATGGTGGGTCTGACACACCGGTGTCAATGTGTTCTTTTTTCCATTTCCAGGAGTGTATATCAAGAGCAATTCACATAGATGTTATTACAGAACATCTGTTTCATTTAACGCCACTTTTTTGTAATAATTTTCTGTGCCGTGATTTTTTGGCTGCTGTTTATCCCCTCGCGGCCGTCAGCTGCCCGCTTCTACTGACCCGCTACTCCGTTTACTGATGGTTTAGCTACATAGCCAACCCGTAGCTTATGCTGATCATTCTGTAGCAGCTTACAATTCCCATTAATACAAGAACGCTCCTCGGTTTCTGATACTGACTGCCCTTCTCAGCTATCCTGATTGCAACACGCCGATTCCGCTGAACTCTTGAGTGTTAGAATTAAGGGGAGGTTTACCATCTTTGGCCCGAAAAAAGCATGTTGTTTGAGATTTTTTTTTCTCGGGTTGTGTTATATGACTGTCAGATTTGGTCAAAATGTTTACTGATACTTCCTCTACAAACTGGAATTTCTTCGACCGGAACTGTCGAAGAGCAAAGGCGGAAGTGCCGTCGGAACGAAACAAAATTTCGGTGTAGACCTCCACGCGTGGTATGTCACAGGCCTGCCGGCTAGTCTGAAATCAAAACTGAGTTGATATTAGCGAAGTATATAAGATTCTTTAGGAGTCGTACTTCGCTTAAGTTATTTGGCCCATAGGAAACAAAATGACGCCCATTTGAAAAAAAAATACGGGTTTCTCATCGATTTATCGATTTCGTCAGCCAAGTAAAAATATTTATAGTTGATCGATCGGAACAAAAGTGGTACAACTCCTAGACAATTTACTTAGCTTTGTCGGGAGCAAAGAATCATGCCAATCGGTTCAGTAGATCTGAAGTTACCATACCGCGCGATAAAAAAAAGTCATTTCGAGAAAAACGCGTTTGAAGATTTGACTACATATAAATGCAATATTATGCAACTTACGTTCAATCTGCTATTCCGAGTCCATAAACTAGTCCTTCCTCTTCCTCATAGAGGGCGTTCTGCTCGATCTGGGCCATCCTGCGCTGCTCCAGAACCTCTAGTACGGCCCGTGACAAGCGGTTTTCGGCCGCTTGGATCCGGTGGTCGTCCGAATGCTTGGCGAATTGCGTCGAATAGAATCCCAGGGAGACGTCCATCGTTGTCAAGGTCTTCAGAATTGCTGAATACCCTTCGTTGAAGCTACTCACTGCCAGTAAAGTCACAATCTCCACAGTCTTTGCACCAGAATGCAAATGCTTGGGGGCTAACTTCCAAACACACGCGTTCAAAGTTTCCCCCCAAGCACCGGTACAATAACTCGTCCTCCAAAAGAAAAAACTGGTGAGTGAAAAAGGCTGATTTCAACCGCGAATAACAAACATTTCCGTTCCATATTCGAAAAAACCGTTTCAGGGGTGGACTCTAAAACACTTTTATGGATCCAAAAATGCAATTTAAAGAAATCGAATTATTGAATCAAAAGATGGTAAACGTCCCCTTACAGACGGCCAATATTGCCGCACCTTCACAAAATTGGTCGAATTATTTGGAAAATTTGATTCAATTATAGAAGAACACGCAGGGCGTTTGAAAATTCCCGCTACGAACTTCTAGATCTTGTAGAGGGGCCGTGAGTACAGAATATTCCGATAGGAACCTATTATCCGGAAGCGTACCGTTTCCGTTGTGCGACGTTTCAATTCAGATGTTTTACTCATTCACTTGTGTTTTAGGAATTGATTTGGGCGTGACACAGAACAAGTATCAGGCAACACTTCGAAAGGAAACGTAACGAAACATCCATTTTTCACTTAAGCACATTTGTTCCTATTAACAGTTAAAAATTACGTGTTTACATTGTTCCAAAACAAAAATGAACCCAGCATACCGTACGTACAGAATAGTAGCTCGATGTGGCGACCGCCAACGTTTTAACAGACGTTGTACCTACGTAGCATGTTCTGGTACGCACTCTCCATCCCACCTGGTGTCTCTTCAATTACAGTACAGCGGCCAGAACTCATGCCAGCAGATCTTCCTCTGTCTCTACAGGCGTCTCGTAAATTACACTTCGCATACGACCCTAGAAGAAGCAGTCTATAGGAGTTAAATCCGGCGATTGCTGCGGCCACGCCGTTGCATCATCTCGCCTATCCATCTTCCACCATACCATCTGTCGAGATGTCTCCGAACCGCTCATCAGAAGTGACGGGGTGCACCGACATGCCGAAATCACATCTCCGGACGGACATTCAGTGGCTCCGCTTCCAAGAACGGGTCCAAAACATTTTGTAGTAAGATCGGTTGTGCAGGACCAGTTAGCTCCCGCCCAGATGGCCGTGTGGTCTAACGTACGGCTTTCCTGGTCCCTGGCACGAATCCGCCCGGCGGATTTGTGTCGAGGTCCGGTGAACCGGCCAGTCTGTGGATGGTTTTTAGGCGGTTTTCCATCTGCCTTGGCGAATACGGGCTGGTTCCCCTTATTCCGCCTCAGTTACACTATGTCGGCGATTGCTGCACCAAGAAGTTCTCCACGTACGCGTACAGCACCATTGCTCTACCACGCAAACATAGGGGTTACACTCGTCTGGTGTGAGACGTTCCCTGGGGGGGATCCACCGGGGGCCGAACCGCACAATAATCGTGGGGCGGTGGAGGGGTGGACTGCGGTAGTCGTCGTGGGGTTGCGGACCACTGCAGCTACAGCGGAGACGGAGCCTCTACGTCGATTCTAGGTCCCCGGTTAACATACAATACAACACATGCAATACCCACACATTAATACCAAACCGGAGCTGGAATCCCTGAACGTACGCAGAACGAGGGTTTTCGTCTGCCAAACATGGCTCTTTCGAGAATTCACAACACAGTCTCTAGTGAACTAAAATGTATTTGTGAACAGAAATCGATACTGTGGCTGTCAGCTATGGCACGCGCTGTTTTTCGAACTTTGACGGGTTCTCTTCGACACGATGCGGTACATATTCTTCAAATTCGGGCGTGCGGCTTTGCCGTGGAGCACCAGAATCCTGCCTCCTCACGGTGAAGGTACCTGTTGCGTAGCATAAACAAAACGTTTGTGCGATGGCATGCTACGTTGCGAGAAACCTTCGTGATACAGCCGACTGGCAGCCCTCCCGTTACCTCGAGCTTCGCAATACACAAGGAGCGTGTCTGTGTATTCTAAAAACGTGTACCGAACCATCTTTGCTGTATCGGAGACGCACAGGCACTGAATAGATCTCGCAGTAAGGCAGATGTATAGTGGCATCAGGTGACCGTCTGAGGTGTCCAAGGAATAGAAAAGCAACTGGAATCACTCAACAGAGGAAAGTCCACTGGACCTGACGGGATACCAATTCGATTCTACACAGAGTACGCGAAAGAACTTGCCCCCCTTCTAACAGCCGTGTACCACAAGTCTCTAGAGGAACGGAAGGTTCCAAATGATTGGAAAAGAGCACAGGTAGTCCCAGTCTTCAAGAAGGGTCGTCGAGCAGATGCACAAAACTATAGACCTCTATCTCTGACGTCGATCTGTTGTAGAATTTTGGAACATGTTTTTTGCTCGAGTATCATGTCGTTTTTGCAAACTCAGAATCTACTATGTAGGAATTAACATGGATTCCGGAAACAGCGATCGTGTGAGACCCAACTCGCTCTATTTGTTCATGAGACCCAGAAAATATTAGATACAGGCTCCCAGGTAGATGCTATTTTTCTTGACTTCCGGAAGGCGTTCGATACAGTTCCGCACTGTCGCCTGATAAACAAAGTAAGAGCCTACGGAATATCAGACCAGCTGTGTGGCTGGATTGAAGAGTTTTTAGCAAACAGAACACAGCATGTTGTTATCAACGGAGAGACGTCTACAGACGTTAAAGTAACCTCTGGCGTGCCACAGGGGAGTGTTATGGGACCATTGCTTTTCACAATATATATAAATGACCTAGTAGATAGTGTCGGAAGTTCCATGCGGCTTTTCGCGGATGATGCTGTGGTATACAGAGAAGTTGCAGCATTAGAAAATTGTAGCGAAATGCAGGAAGATCTGCAGCGGATAGGCACTTGGTGCAGGGAGTGGCAACTGACCCTTAACATAGACAAATGTAATGTATTGAGAATACATAGAAAGAAGGATCCTTTATTGTATGATTATATGATAGCGGAACAAACACTGGTAGCAGTTACTTCTGTAAAATATCTGGGAGTATGCGTGCGGAACGATTTGAAGTGGAATGATAATATAAAATTAATTGTTGGTAAGGCGGGTACCAGGTTGAGATTCATTGGGAGAGTCCTTAGAAAATGTAGTCCATCAACAAAGGAGGTGGCTTACAAAACACTCGTTCGACCTATACTTGAGTATTGCTCATCAGTGTGGGATCCGCACCAGATCGGGTTGACGGAGGAGATAGAGAAGATCCAAAGAAGAGCGGCGCGTTTCGTCACAGGGTTATTTGGTAACCGTGATAGCGTTACGGAGATGTTTAACAAACTCAAGTGGCAGACTCTGCAAGAGAGGCGCCCTGCATCGCGGTGTAGCTTGCTCGCCAGGTTTCGAGAGGGTGCGTTTCTGGATGAGGTATCGAATATATTGCTTCCCCCTACTTATACCTCCCGAGGAGATCACGAATGTAAAATTAGAGAGATTAGAGCGCGCACGGAGTCTCTCAGACAGTCGTTCTTGCCGCGAACCATACGCGACTGGAACAGGAAAGGGAGGTAATGACAGTGGCACGTAAAGTGCCCTCCGCCACACACCGTTGGGTGGCTTGCGGAGTATATATGTAGAAATGTAGATGTAGATGAGGTAGCACACCTCATCCCGCCTACCCTACAGCATACCAGGACAAGCAACTCCTACGCTTTTCTCTTTCGCTCAGCAGACGTGGACGCGTCACACATCTGGATTGCAACCGTCGTAGAACGGAAACAGTACGTTTCAAAATGTACTTACTCTCCTCTAACAGTCCTAGAAGTTTGTAACGGAAATTTCCGACAGGTGGTGAAAAAAAGTGTCATCATTATCTGGGGATAAACATACAAAATGAAATAATTCACATTCTAAATAAAAGAATTATAAACAAAATATTGTCTTTACCGAAAGCTGCTAAATATTATAGAATAATTTTGGGCTGTGTATCAGATATTTCTAGCCGAGAACAAAAGACAATGGTAGTGCGTTTCGGTAATGTGAATCTACTCTTGTTGATACTCGTCACAGAAATACTGAGGAACATTTTCTTAACATTGTACCTGCTAAAACTGTTGTGTTGGCAGAAGAGCCAACACCGTGTTACTAGAGGAGGCCGAAATGCACGCGTTTTAGCTCACGCAGGCTGGCGTGAGGAGGGAAGAACTGTACTGACGTGAGGTCTGGAACATGACAAGGAATTAGAATTCAGAAAGCGGACATAATTAGTTTGATACTTGCCTTTAATCCATTAATGATGAACATCGCTCTTGACGGTACATGATTCACAATATTATCTGTTCAGAATAAATTCTTAGTAACTGAATATGGCGCCTTGCTAGGTCGTAGCAAATGACGTAGGTGAAGGCTATACTAAACTGTCGTCTCTGCAAATGAGAGCGTATGTAGACAGTGAACCATCGCTAGCAAAGTCGGCTGTACAACTGGGACGAGTGCTAGGGAGTCTCTCTCGACTAGACCTGCCGTGTGGCGGCGCTCGGTCTGCAATCACTGATAGTGGCGACACGCGGGTCCGACGTATACTAACGGACCGCGGCCGATTTAAAGGCTACCACCTAGCAAGTGTGGTGTCTGGCGGTGACACCACAAGAACCACATCTAGTTTGGGGCTAACAAAGATAGTCTTAAAACAGAGGAAATGCAACTACCTCTGGGGGACATTGGGAGAGGAAGGCTATGACAACGGTTCTAATATGAAAGGCAAAACATAGGAATGCAAAAGCGGGTTTTAGATATAAATCCTAAGGCATTTTATGTCCCTTGCAGCAGCCATTCTCTAAATTTAGTTGTGAATGATGCTGCAAATGCATCAGAATATAGTTTCGTTGTTTTCTTTGGTTAGAAAAATTTGTGATGTGTTTTCTGCGTGTACACGGCGCTGGGTGGTCTTGAATGGTCATATATGTGTCTTAACGTTGAAACCATTGAGTATGACAAGATAGGAAAGTAGGAATGACGCAGTCACCTCTGTATTGTATAACGCAGGAGAGGTCTATGACGCACAGTTTGAATTAAGAGAGGCCGAAATTACGGACAGACTAGTTTCACCTGAGGCTGGAAATTTGTCAAACCTTATCAATGATTTTACGTTCCTTTTTTCAGTGGCGATATGGCAAGATATATTACTGCATATTAATGTTGTCAGCAAAAATCTGCGTTGTATTACCACAGATATATCGAAAGCTATTGACTTACTAGAAAAGACATCAGAATATTTCACAAACTACCGAGATGACCTCAAATTCCAAGACTGCCTTCTACACGCTAAGGAAATGGCAACCGAACTCGACGTAGAAAGCCCGGCCGTAGGTGGTTCAACGCAGGTACAAAAGAGACACAAGAAGAAACGGTTCCAATATGAGGGAGGAGAGAAATCTGAAGAGTCAGAAATTCAGTACAAAATATATTTTTACTTTAAAGTACAGGAGATTATAAAGTGTTCGCTCAGTGCGATGTTCAATAGTTCAAAATTCACAGCGAGCTTTTTGATTTTTTGCATGACATCAGTGAAACCTAAGACTTGTCACATGTTCTAAGTGTAATATATACCTTAACCCGTACTACCGGTTAGAGGTCCTCAATCGATCAGCTGATGGGTCTTACAACCTTTCTATTGTTATTGGTTCAAAGTAAATATATATCTAAAAAAAATGGTTCAAATGGCTTGAGCACTATGGGTCACTATGGTCAGGATTTAGAACTACGTAAACCTAACTAACCTAACGACATCACACAACAATCGGTCATCACGTATATATCTCAAGTCGATGCGTTTCGCCTGCGAAATCGAAATATTTATTCCTCGACTTAGCGTTGCTCTATGCTAGCGAAGAAATGTAATAAAATCGGTGTGTGACTTTCACTGCACACACTTCATTCACGTCCTCTCGTTATCCTGTCTCGCAACAAAATCCGGTCATATACCGATTTTCTCACGTTTCTTTGCTGCCATCGAGCAACGCTAAGTCAAAGGATAAATATTTCGCTCGCGCAGGGGAAACGCGCCGCTTTGTGATATATTTTAACTTTGAACCAGTTGTTAATATCTTAAACCGAAGTAAATATCAAAGCAGTCTCTTATATCATGACAACTTTAGTCACGGAAAGTCGGAGAGATTGGAAATACTGGCAATACAGCTACATCCGTCTGAATATCGCGTTTAACCCGAGTATTTCGGGTTTCTGAAACTTATACAAAATAGGACCAATTGAGAATTTAGGCGTAGCTGCATATTACTGTGTGTGTGTATGTGTGTGTGTTATGTTGCACACACACACGAATTTTCGAACGTGACACAGAAGCTGTCTCTTTTACGTTGTTTACATTAGCCCTTATCTAGCCACATGAAGATAAAAAACAGGTTCCCATATCTTTATATTTTATTGGTTCATACGCTGAAGCGTTTGGTCTGATGTCTGAAGCTGTCCTTGCAACCGTTTCAGCGATAAGGTTTTAGACATTTTATACTCACTCGTCCAAAAAGAATTGTACGAGTGTTGATAACAGCGATGTTGAGCAGTAAACAGCAACAAAAAGAACATGGTGAGTTGTGAATGTTTTCCTGCAGGCAAGTTGTCTTATCGCAAGCGGTTTCCCAGTCATCGTCGAATAACACAATTTCTGTCAAAACTTACAGGCGTGAATGGTTCTCTCAAACAGCACTTTAGACCATAAAGTCTTCTGTGTCGTCGTTGACACTGTAGAGGCTTGTATCAGGGGAAGCAAGGGCGAAGATGTTTGGTGGCCGGTATCCTCTTTCTACAACACATCTGCATACACGTATTAACAGGGTTCTTTATTAACAAGAACATGAAATTACTTACCTTTAAGCTTCCATGTGTTGTGGTACAAGCTCTTCCATAATAGCCTACGTTAGCCTCACTGCCAATGAAGTACAAGTCTTGCTATAAACAGTACACTCGCGTAGCTGGTAACGTGAACTGACAGACGCCAACTAGAGTAGTGACTGAGCTAATAACTGAGCTGAGTGTGTGACTTCGACTGCGACTTACTGGGTGACTGCCTGGGACTGCGCCAGTCGGTGTGGCCGTGCGGCTCTAGGCGCTTCAGTTTGGAACCGCGTGACCACTACGGTCGCAGGTTCGAATCCTGCCTCGGGCATGGATGTGTGTGATGTCCTTAGGTTAGTTAGGTTTAAGTAGTTCTAAGTTCTAGGGGACTGATGACCATAGATGTTAAGTCCCATAGTGCTCAGAGCCATTTGAACCATTTTTTTGAACCTGGGACTGCCTCAGCTGATGACTGTGCCTGACTGGGTGACTGACTCGGCCCTCCGGTCTGCGACGGCGATATAAATACTGGCGGTCGAGAGGGCGTTGGCGGCACACTGATTGCGAGTCTGTCTTTGGCCTCTTTCCTGATAGGCGCGCTTGATTCAGCGACTGTTAGCGATCTTCTTGCAACCTCTTTGTCGACCATTGTGCTGGCCACAGCTTACGCCAGTACATATTACGTTTCCCCAATTTTTGGTCCAAAGGAACTGCCTTACAGCAGGTGGTCATGAAATACCCTATTTAATCATTATTGGCATATCTCTAGGTTTTTTCCTGAAACCGTCGCAAACTAAAATTACGAAATGAAACAGGTTGTTTTCGATGTTGGTAGCGATAAAGCGATTGAAACAAGTAAGATAAGGGACACTCTTTTAAAAAGGGAGTGTAAATTGCGCTCGAGGGAGGGTACAAAAAGTGAAAAGTTAAGAGATGATAAGTTTGTGTAAGGTAGGAAGAAATGGAGGACAGACTCGAAAGGGACGGAAGACATGAATTTAAAGAAAAATACACTGAAAACTAAGGAAGTCTGATGTGATAGTTTGCAAAATTAGGATAACAAAGATATCCGACAGAATGTGTATGTGGTAAGTAAGAGGGTGAGTCAAGTGAAAACCTTAAATATTTTTTAAAATATTATTTATTGTGCGGAAGTGGTATAAAGCTGTATCACTTTTCAACATAATCTCCACCACGCTCAATGCAAGTCCTCAAACGCTTACAAAGTGCATAAATAGCTTTCGAAAAAAATTCTTTTGGTAGTCCGCGCAACCACTCATGCACCGCGTGGCATACCTCTTCATCAGAACGGAATTTCTTTCCTCCCATTGCGTCTTTGAGTGGTCCAAACATATGGAAATCACTTGAGGCAAGGTCTGGTGAGTATGGTGGATGAGGAAGACTCTCAAAATGCAGGTCTGTGATTGTTGCAACTGTTGTACGGGCAGTGTGGGGCCTTGCATTGTCTTGTTGCAAAAGGACACCTGCTGACAGCAATCCACGTCGCTTTGATTTGATTGCAGGCCGCAGATGATTTTTTAGGAGATCTGTGTATGATGCACTGGTGGCAGTGGTCCCTCTAGGCATGTAATACTCCAAAATGACGCCTTTTTCGTCCCAGAGTCAGCATAACATTCCCTCCTGAAGGTTCTGTTCGAAACTTCTTTGATTTTGGTGATGAGGAATGGCGACGTTCCTTGCTCGCTCTCTTCGTTTCCGGTTGGTGGAAATGAACCGAGGTTTCGTCCCCAGTAGCGAGTCTTGCAAGGAAGCGCCGAAGAAGTTCTTCACAAGCATCAACACGTCGTTCTCTGATTTCAGGAGTCAGCTGCTGTGGCACCCATCTTACAGACACTTGTGAAATTGGAGAACATCATGCACAATGTGGTGTGCTGACCCATGACTAATCTGTAAACATGCTGCAATGTCATTCAGTATTACTCGGCGGTTTTCCTCCACTATGGCTTCAACTGCTGCAATGTTATGGTGGAGTCACAACTCGTTGTGTCTTACCTGGACGAGGAGCATCTTCCACTGAAGTCACACCATTTGCGAACTTCCTACTCCATTCGTAGAGTTGTTGCTGTGACAAACATGGATCACCGTACAGAACCTTCATTCATCGATGAATTTCAGTAGGTTTCACTCCTTCACTACGCAAAAACCGAGTTGAGCCGTGGCGCTCGTTACTGGCGCGCCAGTGTCTTGGATGTCCATTATCGATCCTTCGATGTTTCTTATCTTTGCTTGCCTTGTTGTTTTCCGCTTTCGGGGGGGGGGGGGGGAGGGGCAGTTGACGTTTGGTCGGGCTACCTGCTGAGACGCCGCGAGGTACGAGGTGGGAAGCAACCACGCATATGTGGAGTTGGTTGTACGCGGTCTGCCGGTTCAGGATGGAGGATATGTGTTGGCTGTCTACCTGCCTACTCTCCTGATTTTGCTCGCCGTGCCTTGCAACCACCTAGCTTTGGTTGCTGCCTGGTGTTTCCTACACGAGCCATACCGGACGTCAAGCAGAAGTTAAGCAGCCTTGTGTTTCCTTTAAAGAAAAGGATAAAATATATAAGACCTTTTGTAACCAATTTTGGTGGCCTCTTAAGTGTGGCCTTAGCGTTTACACTGCATTTGGGGAGAGCTAATTCTTTTAAATTTAAATAGTTGGGGTTCCCTGTCCTTATAATCTTTCTGTGATTTTATTTGAACTTTCTCTTTCGGTTTCCTTCCTTGTGCTTTGTTAAATGTTTACTTGTGTAGCGGGAAGTGACTGCTGGTTAAAACTCGGAGAAGGTGTTTGATGTTACAGCCGCGTCCGGCATTCGTCTTTTCAATTAAGTGTTGTCATCCCTTCGAGCGACCTGGTGTCGCTCCTCGTTAATTAATGCTGGTTTATGCGTTCGTAATTTTGAATTGGCCATTTGAATTAATATTTTGGAGCGCAGTATAGCACTAAGGCAACCTCATTGCATACCACCTTGTGCCCCAGTCTAGTACCTTAATTTTCAGTGGCACGAGTTAGCTCCACTACCGGGTTTACTGATTTGCGCCCTTCAAAATCTTGTCTTGTATAAGTTTGCCCCATGTGTGTCTGGGAACACAGAGATGAGCTTTAGTGTGACTTCAGTGGTAGTCAGTTAATGGAATCTTCATTTTGGCTTAGCTTCCACTGAACAGTTTGAGTGGAGCGTAGTGTGTTTGATTTGTTATTCATTTAATTACTGTAAGTTTGTTTATTTAATGGGGAGCAAGACGTTTAAAGACTGTTGGTATTAACTCCCCTAGTTGCTGGGTGTTGATAATTCGTTCCAAATGGCCTACTACTTATTCAATGGCAAGTCTGTTGATTAGTTGGTTACTGTGAGTACAAATTCACGCTATTTATTTGTTGCCGAAATTGTTAAAGTGTCTGTGTCGTGATTCAATCACTAGCTACGTGTTTGAGCTAAATTGATATAAACCTTACATTGCCTCCTTAAAATTTGTTGCCAGCAGAAACCCTTAAGAGAACTAAGATTTGTCACTGCTTATGTTAACCTTTACTGGGAGCAATATTTCATGTAGCTAAATTCTGTCTTAAAATGTGTAGTTCTCTGAAGTAATAAACGAGTGATAAAAGAAAAAAGCAAAGGTGCTTGGTCCTTCCTATTGTGTCCGGTTTGTAACACGTATCACGAATAACAAACGGTACAAATGGCTCTGAGCACCACGGGACTTAACTACTAAGGTCATCAGTCCCCTACCACTTAGAACTACTTAAACCTAACTAATCTAAGGGCATCACACACATCTATGCCCGAGGCAGGATTCGAACCTGCGGCCGTAGCAGCCGCGCTGTTCCCGACTGTAGCACCTAGAACCGCTCGGCGACCCCAGCCGGTAAACAGAACGCTGTTCTTCCCTGGTGCAAGTCGCAGGTGGGGCGGCCATCTTTTTACTGATACTGCGACGGTATGTGTGCATCTGCACTATACTGACACCTACAGGCCATTCTGCACGCTATGTGTAGCACGCTTACCAGCTTAACAGGATAACGGCGCGAAATTTCGATTTGTTATTACAAATTTAAGGTTTTGATTTGACTCACCCTCGTATTTGAATGTACCAGCTCCGCATTTGTTCTCGGTAATGTGTGCGAGGTGTCTTCTTTGCAGGAAAGGACGATGCTACTGTGGGCTGGCTGCTTGCTGTTCCCTCCCGGCGCTAAGCGTCGCGTTGCTGCGACAACCGCGAACAAAGGGTAAGCGCGGTACACGGATTAGAATAGCCGAGGCGAGAGTTATTATAACGTGCGCCGGCCGGGAAGGCCCTCGTTAACGTACGGCCTACAAGGGACCAGCTAGCAGCACTCGTGGCTGCCGGTCGGCCGGTCCTCGCGCTCGCAGACCGGAGGGCCGTGCATTTTTCAGGCCTCCCCCGACCCCGGGCCGGCGGCGGTGGACCTTTAAGCGCGATCCATGTTTTAAAGAATTTAGCCGCGACGCGGATTTAGCGCTCCCCGGGGTCTAATCCGGCGCTCATTACGGCAACGCCTGCCGCTCGCCCGCGCTTCGCCCCCGGCCTCTCTGCGCAGAGCACCCTCCTCGGCCTCCATCCGCCCCCCGCCCCCGCACCCCGCCCCGCCCCCGCACCCCGCCCCGCTAATCGCGTTACTGTCGGCCTCGACTTGGCCCCTCCCGCCGTCCGCGGCGTCTGCTAAAATCCCCTAACGCAGTAACGGCCAATTGTATAATGGGTCGCCCTGCAGTCTCACCAGCGACGCCATCTGGTTGTGGCGTCGGCGTCTCCACAGTTTGTGCCGACTCACCACACACGGCGAAAGCAGCTGCTGTCCAATCAGACTAAACGGTGCTTCTGAGAGGACTCTTTCTCGCATTTCTTCCACATCAACACACTTCCAAGAAAATGGTGAATTAAGCTGAATTCCCTCCCGTATATCTTCCAGTATCAGGCGGTGAAAGAGAAAAAAAGATAGGAAGATATGTTTCACCAAAAATTTAATTAGAAAAGTACTTCCACGATAGTGCAGGAAATGTTTCATTTGGGCTCAATTCTCTTCCGACCTACAGCAACATATTTGGTATTATGAGAAGCGCTAATGAATAAAAACACATTCTTGTTTTACTTTTATTTGATGGAAATATTCAGGGGCATATTACCCATGAATGCAATGCATGAATTTCTGCTCTATTACATATATGAGCCGATCAGTCATAAATATTCGTTTTTAAGTCCATTCGCAGTAATTAAATCGTAAATATATTCATACAGTATCTCAAATAACTTACGAGCTTGCTGCCGGGTAACGTCGTCGACCACCGCCGATATTTCGAGAGGAGCACACCCTGCCATTCTCAAAGCACAACTGCAGGGAGGAAGCAATGTGCAAGGGACTTTAATACCTCGGTTCACAGAGGAGAAACAAGGAAGATACCACACACAGAACAAGTAACCGCAGAGTCAACAAACAACCAAAGATAACCAACATCAGAAATATCGATAGTGACTATTAATCAACAGGTGAGGTAGCACTAATTCTGTCCCTCTGTTTTTTGACGAGAGACTGAGCCGGATTCCAAGCAGCACTTAAACACGGAGATTCTGGCTTGCACGTCCAGGTATTGGGATACTGTTATTAAGGAAGCTGTTGAAATCAAACTGTCAAGCAACCTTATAAACACAGATGGTGGATTTTATGTAAATGCTGCTTGGAATCCGGTTCTGTCTCTCATAAAAAAACAGACAGAATTAGTGCTACCTCACCTGTTGATTAATAGAAAAAGGTTCAAAATGGTTCAAATGGCTCTGACAAGGGAACCTCCCCATCGCACCCCCCTCACATTTAGTTGTAAGTTGGCACAGTGGATAGGCCTTGAAGAACTGAACACAAATTAACCGAGAAAACAGGAAGAAATTGCGTGGAACTATGAAAAAATAAGCAAAATATACAAACTGAGTAGTCCATGTGCAAGTTAGGCAACCCAAGGCAAAGGTGATCTTAGAAGCGCCGTGGTCTCGTGGTTAGCGTGAGCTACTGGGGAAAGAAAGGTCCTTGGTTCAAGCCTTCCCTCGGGTGAAAAGTTTCATTTTTTATTTTCAGCTTATGTGACAAACTCTTATGTTTTCATCACGTTTTTGGGAGTGATTATCACATCCACAAGAAAACCTAAATCGAGCAAGGTAGAAGAATCTTTTTACCCGTTCGCCAAGTGTACAAGTTAGGTGGGTCGACAACATATTCCTGTCATGTGACGCACATGCCGTCACCAGTGTCGTATAGAGTATATCAGACGGGTTTTCCTGTGGAGGAATCGGTTGACTTATAACCTTGCCACCAAATGTTTTCGATTCCCATTGGGGAGGCACGTCCTTTCGTCTACTAATCGCACGGGTTTGCGGTGCGGTCGCAAAACACAAACACTAGACTTATTACAGTGAACAGAGACGTCAATGAACGAACAGACAGATCATAACTTTGCGAAAATAAATATAGTAAACTTTTCAGTCGAGGGAAGACTTGAACCAAGGACCTCTCAATCTGCAGCTGCTCACGCTAACCACGGGACCACAGCGCTCCTGAACTCAGACTATCCTTGATGTTGCCTGTCTTGCGCATGCACTACTCAGTTTGTATATTTTGCTTATTTTTTTCATAGTTCCACACAATTTCTTCCTGTTTTCTCGATTGATATGTGTTCAGTTTTTCAAGGCCTATCCACTGTGCCAACTTATAACTAAATCTGAGGCGGGTGCGATGGGGAGGTTCCCTTGTGAGCACTATGGGACTTAACATCTGAGGTCATCAGTGCCCTAGAACGTAGAACTACTTAAACCTAACTAACCTACGGACATCACACACATCCATGCCCGAGGCAGGATTCGAACCTGCGACCGTAGCAGTCGCGCGGTTCTGGACTGAAGCGCCTAGAACCGCTCGGCCACAACGGCCGGCTGTTGATTAATAGTCAGTATCGATATTTCTGATGTTGGTCATCTTCGGTTGTGTGTTGACTCTGCGGTTACTTGTTCTGTGTGTGGTATGTTCCTTGTTTCTCCTCTGTGAATCGAGGTATTAAATTCCCTGTCACATTGCTTCCTCCTTGCAGTTGTGCCTTGAGAATGGCAGGGTGTGCTCCTGTAGAAATACCGGCGGTGGTCACAGTATCTATTTCACAGTCGGTACTATCTTTCCTTTGAACCGACAGCTATACTCTGTTCATCATAACAAGAAACCTGATGTAAACATTACATAACGTGTTCTTCGGCGTCTGGCTCAAAAATGGCTCTGAGCACTATGGGACTCAACTGCTGTGGTCATAAGTCCCCTAGAACTTAGAACTACTTAAACCTAACTAACCTATGGACATCACACACAATCATGCCCGAGGCAGGATTCAAACCTGCGACCGTAGCGGTCGTGCGGCTCCAGACTGTAGCGCCTTTAACCGCTCGGCCACTCCGCCCGGCTTCGGCGTCTGCTTGGATCTCATTGGATTTCATTTCACGTGGAGCGGAAGCCGAGCTGTGTCTAGTACAGTCAAATATAATCATAAGAATACGTTTTATGCTGTGTTGCACGCACGTTGACTGAGCGACAATGCAAGACAACAGCTTTACCGGCGCATTTAACCTGGACAGCACTAGCCAAACAGCTGGTCCAACTAACCAGCAATGATGTGTCAGACGTAAAAAGAGACAAGCAGTGAAACAATACAGATTCGAATGTTTTCTGATTTTTAAAGAGAATAAAATAATATCCGGCAAAACTGCATCAATACCGCACACTTCTTAGGTGACCAGATGGAAAGCATAAAATGCAAGGGTGATGCAAATTCCTAACTTAAACACAGGATAATATTTCCGAGCGAGTTATTTGTAATGCAAAAGCATACTGCAAGGTTTTCTCCGTATTGTTGAATCCTGGAGTCACTGAAGTTCTCAATTACAGTCAGTCGTCTGGTAATCTCTTGGCTCCTTCCTTATCCGAATCCAAGACGTACATTTCACTTCTGGAATTGTCACCTGCTACGTTGATAACGAGAGTCGATCAACAACAGAATCCATGTAGCCACCAAGCCGCCGCATTTTTTCCTCTTCTCTTATGACGAGCCGTTGCATATATCGTCAGCGTTCGGCAGTGACATAATAACAAGTTGTGTGCGTTAGTTCCACTACGTGTGGTGGCTTGTCGGTCTTGTTATTGATCGCGACGAATCCCGTAAGTTGACTCCAGATCAGTTCTGTTGGTTTCATATTGTAATGGTACAGAGGCAAATGGAAAAATGAAGTATTTGTATGTTGGCTGGATGCTGTGAGAACGATTGTTTTTCATTTTTCTACGACACTTATCGTTCTGGTATAAAACAATGGGCATAGTCCAAATAAAAGGTATTTGGTTTTTCATTTTTGTCCTAAAAATTAATTTGTTATGTTTTCTTACTTTAAGCAGCCTTTATTTACATCAATCTTTCACAAAATATCGATAATTAAGAATTTACAAAAATGGTTCAAATGGCTCTGAGCACTATGGGACTCAACTGCTGTGGTCATAAGTCCCCTAGAACTTAGAACTACTTAAACCTAACTAACCTAAGGACAGCACACAACACCCAGCCATCACGAGGCAGAGAAAATCCCTGTCCCCGCCGGGAATCGAACCCGGGAACGGGAAGCGAGAACGCTACCGCACGACCACGAGATGCGGGCAAGAATTTACATTTGCAGTTTGTAATTAGAAACAAGATGACGCGCATTACACATAAAAAGATCATGAATTATGAATTTCACAGTTGCGAGATGTAGGTACTTCAAACTTAACGAAAAAAAGGATGATCAAGGCGAGACGTGAACCAGCGATCCATGTACTGCAATCAATTATCGATCTATTATGCTACCGAATATACATCTAATGACTGTTTCCGTCTCAACTGTTTCAAATACAGTCCCTCGGAAAGCTTCAAAGCTGATTTTTTTCTGTAAATTTACGAAAAACGTTAGTAACAACCTATTTATCGAAGGTTTTATGTTCCACAAATGTGTTGTACTACGGAGCAGGAGGCAACCTCAGCCATTTTCATACTGCGTATTAAAAGCGCGAAAATCAGGGCACAACAATACAGATACTGTGACTGTACAACATTTTTGAAATAAAAATTACATAACTAAAGCGCTTTTAAGGGAAACATTGATGGCTGTTAATACATTACAGTATATTGAAGTTTAATTTAACTTAACTTAGATATTTAACACATAAGTAGGACCTACTTCCAAGAATGTAACAACAGTGTAAATGTGCTACATTTCTGACCAGTCATCGCGTTTCTGTTTGTTTACATCAGGTTTATTCTTATGATGAACGGAGTGTAGTTCCTCTGTTCCACTAGCATGAGCGCTTCCTTGTTACAGTTCTCGAAACGTGCAAGCTAGCCGCTGTGGTAGTCTCCGCACCAAGATGGCCGTTTGTGACGTCAATACGAAGCTTGCCGAGGCCTACGAGAAAGACAGGCCGCGGCGCGTACGTCACGAAGGTAGTCCTGCGCTCGCTAGGTCGCTCGAATCAGCAGACAAAATGCGTTTCTAAACCTGTTAACTCGTAACTAGGTGTGTCCGTACAAACCAAAACTGAATCTTCTACTGGAATCCGCTATTATGGACTCTTATGTTATTATTCCTACAATGATAGGAATTCCGTGGGCCTACTTGTAATTTGTTACGGCTGTGTTCTGGTATACAATAATATAAAATGATGCTAAAATGACTATAAGTTGCATAAGGCACCAGTTCCAGCATGTAATGAGTACTGTTAAGCAGAAGAGACTAAATGCTATAAACAAGCCGTTATACCATTTATATCGAGTATTGATCGTAAATTAAATTTTGCTGCAGTACCGTTAATCAGTAAGACTTCATAATAGCAGATTCCAGCGGAAGATGCAATTCTCGTTAATACTTATGCGCCCAGCCGCGAGTTAACAGGTTCTGAAACGCATTTTGTCTGCTGAACTGAGCGAGCGAGCGAGTTCAGGACCGCCTTCGTGACGTACGCACCACGGCCTGTCTTTCTCGTGGTCCTCGGAAGCTTGGGCGATAGATGCAGTAGGGAGATTGCTTACAGAACGAATCCTTTTCTACTAACCCGAATTGGACGTTCACTAGCAAGCGGATGAATGCATCGTATCTAATGTGACTGAATGTTATTTTATCCAACTGTTTCGCAAAACGAGTGACTGTAACACTGATTTTATAGTAAATGTTTTTATTGAATCTTTCTATTCACGGCTATTCAGTGAAAAGTTAGAATTTGTTAAGAGTGTTCGACAACTCCCTGTCTCAACAAATTAAAGACAGGGAATAAATCCACAAATTTTATATGAACATTTAATCCCGTTATTTATTATAAAACAGTTCGATTATACGTCAGTGAAATATTGTGTCAACTCTTCTGTTGGCCGTGTCTCTTTCTCGAAAAGGACAAATCTCCTTGGAGCAGTAAATATCGTGGTTATTCGGACCTTGATAATCTACACACTGCAATTTCACAGTACGAAAAATCAAAATTTCATATCCATGCATCGATAGCCCTGGGCACATTTGGTCAAAGTTTGATTGATTTGCATTTAGATGAACAGAAACGTGCAAGCATTTCAAAAGTACAATGAATCAGTGAAATAGAACCGGGAAATACCTAGAGACTGAAACGTGACATTGGATCTGCTGTAGGATTATTGAGCTTCGACATCAACATCTACTTCTACAGGTATACTCTGCAATTCATAGTTAAGTGCCCGGCATGGGGTCCATCGAACCACCTCCACAATAATTATCTATTGTTCCAATCTTGAACAGCGCGCGGAAGAAACTAACACCCGTATTTTTCTGTGCGAGCACTGATTTCCCTTATACAGGGTACGTCAAAAAAATGTATACACACTTTGAACTGTCATAGACAATTTATTTCCCGTTCTACAAGGTTAAATATCTGTGAGAAAGTAATGTTATGTTTCTTCAACAGGTGGCAGCAGTCGCAAGGAAGTAACTGCAACATGGCGGACGAGCGTTTGAGCTTTGAAGCGCGGTAGCAGATAATTAAGTGGTACTGGAAGTTTGAGAATGTAGCTGCGCTTCGAAGACAGTGCAGAAGTGAGTATGGTACAGAACCACCTTCAAGGTTCACAATTGCACGTCTACGAGACAAATTCGAAATTCATGGAACGGTGTGTGATGCGCATAAAGGTCGATCAGGGCGACCTCGTACAGCTACAAGTGATGATTCCGTAACTGCGGTCTTGGAAGTGTTTCAGCGTTCGCCTCAAAAATTTTCAAGGCAAGCGGCACGTGAGAGTAATGTAAGTGCTAGTAGTGAGCTACGCATTCTGAAGAAAGGTAAGTTTTGCGTGTACATTCCAAGGTTGGTGCAACAGCTAAGTGACGACGATCCAGATCGAAGGTTAGAATTTTGTGAATGGTTTCAGGAGATGGTGAGACGTGAACCGGGATTTATGGGTAGCATAATTTGGTAGGATGAAGCCCAGTTCAAACTCAATGGAACTGTCAATAGGCACAATTGTGTGTACTGGGCTGAAGATAATCCTCACATTACAGTTGAAAAGGCTGTGAATTTGCCTGGTGTAAATGTGTGGTGTGGTTTGTCTGCAAGGGGACTCATTGGGCCTCTCCGCTTTGAAGGTACTGTTACTGGAGAAACGTACCTAACAACGCTTGCTGACTCCATATTCGCTGCCATTCGTGCATTATACGGTAATGATGAGTTTTATTTCCAACAAGATGGCGCCCCGCCGCACTATCATAGGGACGCACGAGCATACCTGGATCACAATGTGCCAGGCCAGTGGATAGGACGCAGGGGACCATCTACATCTACATCTACATCTACATCTACATGATTATTCTGAAATTCACATTTAAGTGCTTGGCAGAGGGTTCATCGAACCACAATCATACTATCTCTCTACCATTCCACTCTCTAACAGCGCGCGGAAAAAACGAACACCTAAACCTTTCTGTTCGAGCTCTGATTTCTCTTATTTTATTTTGATGATCATTCCTACCTATGTAGGTTGGGCACAACAAAATATTTTCGCATTCGGAAGAGAAAGTTGGTGACTGAAATTTCGTAAATAGATCTCGCCGCGATGAAAAACGTCTCTGCTTTAATGACTTCCATCCCAACACGCGTATCATATCTGTCACACTCTCCCCCCTATTACGTGATAATACAACACGAGTTGCCCTTTTTTGCACCCTTTCGATGTCCTCCGTCAATCCCAGCTGGTAAGGATCCCACACCGCGCAGCAATATTCTAACAGAGGACGAACGAGTATAGTGCAAGCTGTCTCTTTAGTGGACTTGTTGCATCTTCTAAGTGTCCTGCCAATGAAACGCAACCTTTGGCTCGCCTTCCCCACAATATTATCTATGTGGTCTTTCCAACTGAAGTTGTTCGTAATTTTAACACCCAGGTACTTAGTTGAATTGACAGCCTTGAGAATTGTACTATTTATCGAGTAATCGAATTCCAACGGATTTCTTTTGGAACTCATGTGGATCACCTCACACTTTTCGTTATTTAGCGTCAACTGCCACCTGCCACACCATACAGTAATCTTTTCTAAATCGCTTTGCAACTGATACTGGTCTTCGGATGACCTTACTAGACGGTAAATCACAGCATCATCTGCGAACAACCTAAGAGAACTGCTCAGATTATCACCCAGGTCATTTATATAGATTAGGAACAGCAGAGGTCCCAGGACGCTTCCCTGGGGAACACCTGATATGACTTCAGTTTTACTCGATGATTTGCCGTCTATTACTGCGAACTGCGACCTTCCTGACAGGAAATCAGGAATCCAGTCGCACGACTGAGACGATACCGCATAGGCCCGCAGATTGATTAGAAGTCACCTGTGAGGAACGGTGTCAAAAGTTTCCCGGAAATCGAGTTTCCTGCACGCTCTCCAGACCTCACGCCGCTGGATTTCTTCTTATGGGGCACAGTAAAAGATGAGGTGTACAAACGTAAACCGCGTAACCTGGACACACTTTGGAATGAGAATCAGGCGGTGTGCGCAGAAATCTCATTGGACACTTTGGTACGATGTACGGAATCAGTGGTGACTCGTAGTCAGAAATGTATTGATGGTGAAGGCCATCAGTTTGAACATTAATCACATTTGCAAAGTACCTTTATTTTTCCAATTGGACTTTAAGCTTTCCATTTCCAGAAATTTATCATTGTAGAACGGGAAATAAATTTTCTGTGACGCTTCAAATTGTGTGTACATTTTTTTGACGCACCGTGTATTGTTGTGATGATTGTTTCTCCCTATGTAGGAAGAAAGAAAAGTGTTGCATTACTTAATTGAACGTCCCTCGTACGTTACAATTGATTAGAATTATAGGTGGGTGGCTGTCGCGTGTGAAAGTGGCCGTGGGTTGGGGAGCAGTACGTTGCGGAACTCCGGGCCGTGGAGCGCACTTGTGACGCGGTAAGCCGCGCAGAGGAGGCGGCGGCTGCGGCGAGGTGGCTCAGGTTGCGGCTGGCCATTTGACCTCCGGCCGTAGCGGGGCCTAGCGGCCACTCTGCCCAGGAAAGATTTCCTGGCCGGCCGCCGGAGGTGGGGGTAATCTTGACGCCACTCCGTATCTGTCCAGCGACGCAGAAAGAGCGGCCTCCACCCCCGCGCCCCACGCGGCCTGTGGGGGCGGCCGGCCGGCCGGCCGCCTGCCTGCTGCTGCTTCCTGATTGGCCGGCACGCTAGCGGCCCCCGCGGGAGCATCGGCGGAAATCAGAGCTGACAAGAGGCGGCCGCGCCACGCCCGCCTGCTGTGTGTTTGCCCCGCGCGGCGTCGGTAATTTCCCGCCCCCGGCAAGCAGCGTTCCCGGGAAAACTCAATATAAGGCTGCTGCGATGCCGGGCGCCTAATCGACGCTAGTGCGGACGCAGCCTCGAGTTCCTTTAATTTCTGAGCACGTGGTTCTTTCTCCTTCCTCTTGAACCACCAGTGTAGATCGTGCGCAGATGATTAGCAGCTTGCCTCAGTTTCAGTCGTTAGTATCGTTCACTGACGAGACGTGAAAACGTACGTGGACGAGAGGTTGGTGACAGCGCAGCGCGGAATTCCACGTTCCTCTACATTGCGAAATACCCTCAGACTTCAAGAAGAATATAATAATTCCAATCCCAAAGATAGCAGGTGTTGACAGATGTGAAAACTACCGAACTATCAGTTTAATAAGCCATGACTGCAAAATACTAACACGAATTCTTTACAGCCGAATGGAAAAACTGGTAGAAGCCGACCTCAGGGAAGATCAGTTTGGATTCCGTAGAAATGTGGGAAAACGTGAGGCAATACTGACCCTACGACTTAGCTTACAAAACAGATTAAGGAAAGGCAAACTTACGTTTCTAGCATTTGTAGACTTAGAGAAAGCTTTTGACAATGTTGACTGGAATACTTTCTTTCAAATTCTGAATAGGGCAGGGGAAAAATACAGGGAGCGAAATGCTATTTACAATTTGTGCAGAAACCAGACGGCAGTTATAAGAGTGGAGGGGCATGAAAGGGAAGCAGTGGTTGGGAAGGCAGTGAGACAAAGTTGTAGCCTATCCACGATATTATTCAATCTGTATATTGAGCAAGCAATAAACGTAACAAAAGAGAAATTCTGAGTTGGAATTAAAATCCATGGAGAAGAGAAAAAAAAAACTTTGAGGTTCGCCGATGACATGGTAATTCTGTCAGAGACAGCAAAGGACGTGGAAGAACAGCTGAATGGAATGGACAGTGTCTTGAAAGGAGAATATAAGATGAACATCAACAAAAGCAAAACGAGGATAATGGAATGTAGTCGAATTAAGTCGGGTGATGCTGAGGGAATTAGATTAGGAAATGAGACACTTAACGTAGTAAATGAATTGTACTATTTGGGGAGCAAAATAACTGATGATGGTCGAAGTAGAGAGAATATAAAATGTAGACTGGCAATGACAAGGAAAGCGTTTCTGAAGAAGAGAAATTTGTTAACGTCGAGTATAGATTTATGTGTCAGGAAGTCGTTTCTGAAAGTACTGTGTGGAGTGTAGCCATGTATGGAAGTGAAACATGGACAATAAATAGTTTGGACAAGAAGAGAATAGAAGCTTTCGAAATGTGGCGTTACAGCAGAATGCTGAAGATTAGACGGGTAGATCACATAACTAATGAGGAGTTAGTGAATAGAATTGGAGAGAAGAGAAATTTGTGGCACAACTTGACTAGAAGAAGGGATCGTTTGGTAGGGCGTATTCTTAGGCATCAAGGGATCAAACATTTAGCATTGGAGGGCAGCGTGGAGGGTAAAAATCGTAGAGGGAGACCAAGAGATGAATACACTAAACAGAATCAGAAGGATGTAGGTTGCAGTAGGTACTGGGAGATGAAGAAGCTTGCACAGGATAGAGTAGCATGGAGAGCTGCATCAAACCAGTCTCAGGACTGAAGACCACAACGACAACAACTACATTGCAAAGCGTGAAAGGAAGGATCTGTCGTATCAGATTTTTGCTTCATGGAGTGAAACGTGGCCAGTGGGATGTGGCATCGGTTTTACATCCCTGCACTGTATGCAGTTAAATTCGGTTTGGTGTTGTAGACACTGAAGCTCCAAAGAAATTGGTATAGGCATGCGTATTCAAATACAGAGATTTGTAAACAGGCTAAATACGACCCTGCGGTCGGCGACGCGTATGTTAAGGCAACAAGCGTCTGGCGGATTTGTCAGATCGTTACTGCTGCTGTAATCGCAGGTCATCAAGATTTAGGTGAGTTTGAACGTTGTGTTACAGTCGGCGCACGAGCAATGGGACACAGCATCTCCGATGTTGCGATGAAGTGGGGATCTTCCCGTACGACCATTTCACGAGTGTACCGTGAATATCAGAAATCCAGTAAAACATCAAATCTCCGACATCACTGCGGCAGGAGAAAGATCCCGCAAGAACGGAACCAACGACAACTGAAGAGAATCGTTGAACATGATAGAAGTGCAATCCATCCTCAAATTGTTGCATATTTCAATGTTTGGCCATCGGCAAGTGTCAGCGTGCGAACCATTCAACGAAACATAATCGATATGGCCTTTCAGAGCCGATGGCCCACTCGTGTACCCTTGATGACTGCACGACACATAGCATTACGCCTCACATGGGACCGTCAACACCGACAGTGGACTGTCGATGGCTGGAAACATGTTGCCAGGTCAGACGGGTCTCGGTTAAAATTGTGTCGAGTGGATGAACGTGTACGGGTAATTACGCCGGTGTACCAGTTTCTTTGGCTCTTCGGTGTAGAAGGTATCTCTTAAAATGACGTCATTTTAGAACTCCAGAGAACCTTCAAAAGAATACGATCAACATGTTAAAGACCGCGCCAGACGAAGCCTTTCAGCGCTGCTAGAAAGACTGGGATCGATTCCCACCAGAGGGATTTCTTATTTTGAAGGAGACAGTACTGTTGTTTGAAAAAAATTAATGCTTTGCTACATACAAAATAAAAAATCAGTCTCAGTACTTTTCTCACACACATCGTATTATAGCGTACGTTATATGAACATAAGCTGTTTCAAAGCACCAACACATTGTAGGATCTCTCCAAAGCGCTTCGTTCTAGGTAAGATTTACTATGATAAAAAGACAGGCTTTCCGTATTCGATGCTTTTTGAGTTACAACTGTGTCAGGGTGTTTGGTGGTGGAGTTTGTCACAGTTCAATATCAGATAACGACATTTGTAGCTACAGCCTCTACACGTTGTATACATTATAACTGAGGCACTGCTGTCATGTTGGAAATAAATAGTCATAGCATAGTCGGAAGTGTTGTAAACTACGAAGAGAAAGTTAACGAGTTCGCATCTAGCTACTTGCTAATTTCTTTTGCACATTCTGCTTCGTACAAGGCTCTGCATTATTGTTATTAATTTCATATGGGCATTATCTCCAATAATGCATTTTCTGCAAATTTTGTTGCATAAACCAATGACTGGAATGTTTTCCTGAGTGGCCAGAAAACGTGACTCCCAGTCTATGTCAGAAAGTTGATCGAAGTTCCGCCACAACATTTTGCCCCTTGTGTTATGAAACACTGCTCAAAATATATAAACCTGTCTCCTGGTTTTATGGACTGCCCCATTTTGAATCTTGCCGGTAAATATCTGTTTCAATGATGGTGAGTAGTTCCGAAAGGAATCTCCTCTTCCTTTCGAATGAAATTACCAAACAAATCTCGGCCTTGATGATGTTTGGCCTGTGAGGCGCTCAACTGCGCAGTCATCAGCGTCCGTACAAAGTCCCAATTTTTACCACAGTCCAGTCTAGGCACTGTCACGAATGGTTATGATAATGATGATGATGAAATGATGAGGACGACACAAACAACCAGTCTCAAGGCAGGGAAAATCCCCAACCCGGCTGGGAATCGGACCCGGGACCCAGTTATCCAGAGGCAAAAACGCTAGCCACTAGACTACGAGCTGCAGAAAATGTCGGCCTTGAAACCTATGTAAGGAAACATGTTAACTTTACTTGAGAGTGATGTAGTCAATACAACATAGAGCATACGGATATTATGCATGCACAAACTAGCCATAGCACTATATTTTAACTAAACTAAAACTAAAAATGGAAATATGATGTGTGTTCAGTAGAGCTAACGAATAACTTCTGCCAGTATGTATTTTAGATTGTAGTGCAGCAGATGTATTGTTTCTTTACTAGCAACACGATGTTCAAGCTATCGAGAAGTCCAAATCTTTTTTCACCTTTTTCTCCGTTCTTCTTTGACGATTGCTTAGACAGTTAACACAACTGTTTTAATCGAGTCTATATTCGTATACAAACTGCGTGATTAGCGCACCATTGCAGTCGAGAATTGCCACCGGAGAGCGCCGCGCTCGTAAATCACCACGAGGAGCACGTTCCGTGTGATGTAGCAGGTCGCTTCAGTGTGCAACCAAGACGAATAGCACTTCTGACGTTCTTTGCGATTAGAAATACGTCCAATGTTAGAGCAGTTTCACACTGTCTTCCATAAATCTTATCATGAAGGACAGTCCATATGGGTATGAAACAAGTCATTTTAGGCAATGGAACACGTCGCCGGCGCGCTCTTCAACACTATATCGCAATTACCTATGTTCCGCGCAAGGACGCCACACGCGAGTCACTTGTCTGCGAAGTATCGCGTGTTCTGCGAGTCGATAAACGCAGCGGCAGATATGTATACGACGCATCGCGTGTCAAGTCTCGGTCAATTCAGGAACTCTGTCCGGCTCTGAACGGGGAAGTTTTAAGCTTGCTGCTGGGTCCTGTTTTGGTGTGGTAATGACTATGGTTCAGACGTTCTCTCGGAAGGTGGTAGTATTTCGAGGCTTGGTGTAACTGGCTGAGATTGCTGCCTGCTTCAGGCCCTTGCCGTGCAGTTCATTCTCGTCCCGTTTACGGTTCTCGTGTTTCAAGTATCTTTTCAATTAATGTCTTTCCAGTGTAGCTCCTCGTTCCACAAATTTGTCAGTTGTTAGCTGGACTTCGTTATTCCTTTATCAGTCATTCAAAACCACGTGCCTATCGATT
Source organism: Schistocerca cancellata (assembly GCF_023864275.1). Classification (NCBI taxonomy): domain Eukaryota; kingdom Metazoa; phylum Arthropoda; class Insecta; order Orthoptera; family Acrididae; genus Schistocerca; species Schistocerca cancellata. Next base: position 876,054,516 of record NC_064628.1, read on the forward strand.
TATAGCTATTCAATCGGTGGACAGAGATGGCATGGACTATACCTCTCTCGTAAAAAGTATGGAAAGTATTTTGTACTTTCGTTATAGGTTAATCAAATTATTTATGACCTGCGAACTTGTGCAGCACCTGTACTGATGATTTATAATGTACAAGTGGGGCTGCGATTGTTGTTCTGTTATTTCGAACATTATAAAATGGCGGAAGTACAGCAGTGAGGACGGGGTGTGAGTCGTGCTTGGGTAGCTCAGTTGATGCCGGAACGGTAGCTCAGCGTGCGAGGTGCCGGAGCTAGCAGTGTATTTAACACTAAATTCTTCTAGAATCTACATATGTAAATGATGCTCTAAGCCCCCCCCCCCCCTATTCTAACTCCGACTTTTGCTGTTGCACATGGATTAAAAGGATACGCGAACAGACTGTAATCAACCCTGCAAGTGGAGTAGAAAAGAGTTTGGCACCTGCAATGATTTAATTTGATAAATAAGTTAAATAAATGAAGGTTTCATTAACGTAGTGAGAAATGATAGGGTTGCTCTACCGATTAACAGAATGAAAGTTCGGTCCAAAATAACAATATGATTTATTAAGACTAAACACAAAATAATAAACAAAAACACATGAAACATTTACAATACATCAAATTGGCTCAAATTGGATACTCAAATGAACGCTGTGAAGGTGAAGTTGTCCCTAAACTAGACTGTGACGTTTATGACGAAGTGGTATGTGGAGCCAATTCCTTGCAAATCAAATCTTGAGAGAGACACACAGCTAACCCAACATTAATTGCTGCTACATTAGTGAGAACTCAGACAACGAACACCCAAGATAGAACAAAGTTAGAAAAGACAAACAGGCGCGCTCTGCTGAGCTCTGATTATCCCCTAGCAAAATGCCTGCTGTGCCGGTGCTGCGGACGTACATTACCAAGCTGTCTTCTTAGCTGCAAGGGCACGATCTGGCGTACTGGAAGCGATGGCTGGTTGCTTCGACGTCCCGTCGTGGTGATGATAATGTCGCGAGTATAGCCCGAAACAAATTGTCCTGGTCTGGTTGTTCCAGACGAAAGACTTCCTGTCAATACAAACGCGCCTCTGAGGGAGACGAAGAAGGCTTGCCACACAATCACTGACGGTACAGTGATTGATTTTAACAAGCGAAGTCACACAGTAACTACGATACAGTCAACTTTAGCCAAAACTGCCCAAGACAGACAACATAGGCCGCTTGTACGCAGAACGCTCACTTGCCAACTGTACTCGGAAAGTTATGTTGAAGTCCAAACTTCAGCAACTTCGTTAAACAGTTACAATCAAATAAAAGTATATTAGACAGCCAATGGAAGGCAGGCTGTCCAGAGCAGCGAGAGCTCAGTCTTGTAACCTACTCCGACCGAAAGGCGAGAGGCGATCACCACAAGAGCACCTGTACAAACCGAACACAGAACATTCCCGCCCCCACGACAGTGGCCGTGGTTAACCGTTCCAATCAGCAACTCGAAAACCGGCGGAAAATTCCACTCTATTGCCGGAACACTACCATTCAGCCAATGGAGATTCTTGGCGCAAATTTCTTCTCTGGTTTTGCTACGTCACGGGGCTATGCCCTGAGCAAGCCAATCACGTTACTATTTTGCAGAAAGCGCGGGAATTTTCCCGCCACAACTGCCTGGGTACACAAGTCATTCCCACGCCTCGCTGGTAGCCCGCCAGAAAGTGTTTTCGCCAAGTTTCTGCGAAGTAACGGAACCTCTAGCCAGCCACTACTTCAGGCCCCTGCGGGCGTGTCTCTTGACAATGTCGGCGTCTGGAAAGCATTCACTCGACTCCCTCACACCCGTCGGCTTACCCTTTCAAAATCAGCATAGCCCGCCTGTCACCGGACCACCAGGGCGACGAGAGACGCTGCGTGGGAAGTCCGCGTGTGAAGGAATAGCAACTTTCCACCGCATGCAATTAGAGAGGAGAATCGTAAGATAGAAATATGAGAGGGGGCTCATGCCACCTCTCTAGCGTGTTCGGTCAGAGGGTTGGCTGCCCTCTGTAATAAAGAAACTGAGTTAATCGATCAACAACGAACTTAAACGGATGTCTTATGACGTCCGCCCCGAGCAGATGCAACGAACAAAAGCGAACAAAATGAGATTAAAAAAAAAAAAGTTGGTAGAGCACTTGCCCGCGAAAGGCGAAGGTCCCGAGTTCGAGTCTCGATCAGGCACAAAGTTTTAATCTGCCAGGAAGTTTCACATTAGCGCACACTTCGCTGCAGAGTGAAAATCTCATTATAAAATTAATTTCTCACATTTTTGATGTATAATTTTGTTGAAGATTTCTTTCGTTCATACCAGTAGTGTGTATTCAATGGACACAAGGAAAGCCCTGCTTTCACCAGCATAAACTCGAAACAAAGGCGAAACTAATGGAGATATTACAGTTTAATAGCATTCTTACACGGGCTGACAAATGCGCTTTTACACAGTACTCTCGGATTAGCACTGCTGATTTTTCATGATTTTCACATAAATTCGTAAGCATGCGAACACTACTAAGTTACGATTCAGGCGAATGGGCTGTACAAGTCGCTGCCGGAACACCTGTGAAGCGCGGCTGCCTGCCAACCCTGGCCAGCAGCTTCGGCAATCAGCCGAGTGCAGGTCACAGTGTGAGATTAGAAGCGCTAACACTTATATTTTCTTCTCTGGTGCTAAGAACGACGTTTTAATGGTTAGGGTAAATGATTCATGCGGTTCGTATTTTATCTTGCCCACACCTCAAAGAGCGTGTTTATAATAAGCACCTAATAGGCATGCCACTACGGCCTTGAAGGAAAGCGTACCACCGACAGGCGAAGTCGTGGGAACCCAAACAGGGCAGAGTCAGTGCGAATCTGCGACTGTGCGGAACAATTTTGCTGTTCGATTCCAAGAGGAGGAAACTTGATGAAGGTGTGTGAGAGATTGAAGGGCATTCTCACTTTTGATATGGTGTCATTCGGCTTAATGTTCATAGGGAAGGTGATCTTTATTACTTGGTAGCTACGTTTAATATGATCTGACTTCATTCATATGATGAAATGGTAGGCAGTACTTAATGCTCTTGCTTGTGTGCTCTCTTGAAGGCATGGCGCCTGCCGGGGTGGCCAAGCGGTTAAAGGCGCTACAGTCTGGAACCGCGCGACCGCTACGGTCGCAGGTTCGAATCCTGCCTCGGGCATGGATGTGTGTGATGTCCTTAGGTTAGTTAGGTCTAAGTAGTTCTAAGTTCTAGGGGACTGATGACCTTAGAAGTTAAGTCCCATAGTGCTCAGAGCCATTGAAGGCATGGCGGTTGGCTTTACCTGCGTTCGAAGGGAGAGGGTATAGCATAGCTTCCGGTAAAAAAGAGTATAATTAGGTTATCGTTACTCAACAATGGAAGCGTGATCTGCGCTCTCAGAATAGCAATTTGTATTGTCATCTTTGTCCTTTTGTGGAAGAAGAATGAGTGTATTTTTTTGTTTCATTGTCTTATCGATTCTGATGTTCTAGCTGACAGACGCTTATTGTTCACGGTCTGTAACTGATACAATTGTATGCAGTAATAATAGCATTTTGTTGAATAAAGCCGGCCGCGGTGGCCGAGCGGTTCTAGGCGCTTCAGTCCGGAACCTCGCGACTGCTACGGTCGCAGGTTCGAATCCTGCCTCGAGCATCGATGTGTGTGATGTCCTAAGGTTAGTTAGGTTTAAGTAGTTCTACGTTCTAGGGGACTGATGACCTCAGATGTTAAGTCCCATAGTGCTCAGAGCCATTTGAACCATTTTTTGTTGAATATATATGAGATTAATTATGGTAATATGTGTTTTTGTCAGTAGCGAGTATCTATCCTGCATACGATTCAGTTACATAATAATTAAATGTTGCCTTGGCCATTTTGTGTTGTCTTATTATTGTAGTGACGCCATTGATGACAGAAATCGTATAAGTTGTTTGAACGGTCACTCAGTGCTAAAAGTATTAAAAAGAATACTGTCAATGAACTGAAAACGGCATCTTGTAATATTTTCCAATTCATATTAGGCCAGAGGTACAGCTTTTTTTATTAATATTAATACCTATAAATGTGTACGCTGCCATTGCACATAGGCAGCTACCCTGGAGCGTCAAGCCCCACAGAAAAAATAATTAAGCATTGTGTTTAATGGATTATCGCGTAATATCAAAGAAGTTTTTAATCCATCGTGAGTAAGTGTCTTCACGTTGGGATACGTATGATATTTCTGGCAATAGCTCCCTGAGAAAAATTATCCGTGGCTTTTAACAAACATTTCATACAGTACGTATAACGGCACAGTTATCTTTGTGTGAAGCAGTATTCAATTTAAATTCATTTTAAATATTACGCTATAAGGGTGCCAAGTTAATTGACAGCTGTAAAAGCATACGGCGGCTGAGAGCCGAGGGGAGCTGTTTTCTGCGGAAGCTGGGTGAAATCGTTTGCTGACAGCCAAGGCCTTCAGTCTCATTGCGCAGACACACTGGGTGGTGCAGTTCGGTGGGCAGCCGCGTCCAGGTACGCTGACTAGGGCTGAGGAGTCACACTGCAGGTATGACCGGCGCATTGTACGAGGTGCATTCAAGTACTAAGGCCTCCGATTTTTTTTTCTCTGGACTGGAAAGTGATAGAAACATGTGCATTGTTTTAAAATGAGGCCGCGTTCATTGTCAATACGTCCCAGAGATGGCAGCACCGTACGGCAGATGGAATTTTGCCGCCAGCGGCGAGAATGAGAACTGTTTTAAATACTTAAATTGGCGACGTTTTCCTTACTTGAACAGCGTGCAATCATTCCTTTTCTGGATTTGCGTGGTGTGAAACCAATTGAAATTCATCGACAGTTGAAGGAGACATGTGGTGATGGAGTTATGGATGTGTCGAAAGTGCGTTCGTGGGTGCGACAGTTTAATGAAGGCAGAACATCGTGTGACAACAAACCGAAACAACCTCGGGCTCGCACAAGCCGGTCTGACGACATGATCGAGAAAGTGGAGAGAATTGTTTTGGGGGATCGCCGAATGACTGTTGAACAGATCGCCTCCAGAGTTGGCATTTCTGTGGGTTCTGTGCACACAGTCCTGCATGACGACCTGAAAATGCGAAAAGTGTCATCCAGGTGGGTGCCACGAATGCTGACGGACGACCACATGGCTGCCCGTGTGGCATGTTGCCAAGCAATGTTGACGCACAACGACAGCACGAATGGGACTTTCTTTTCGTCTGTTGTGACAATGGATGAGACGTGGATGCCATTTATCAATTCAGAAACAAAGCGCCAGTCAGCTCAATGGAAGCACACAGATTCACTGCCACCAAAAAGTTTCGGGTAACCGCCAGTGCTGAGAAAATGATGGTGTCCATGTTCTGGGACAGCGAGGGCGTAATCCTTACCCATTGCGTTCCAAAGGGCACTACGGTAACAGGTGCATCCTACGAAAATGTTTTAAAGAACTAATTCCTTCCTGCACTGCAACAAAAACGTCCGGGAAGGGCTGCGCGTGTGCTGTTTCACCAAGACAACGCACACGCACATCGAGCTAACGTTACTCAACAGTTTCTTCGTGATAACAACTTTGAAGTGATTCCTCATGCTCCCTACTCACCTGACCTGGTTCCTAGTGACTTTTGGCTTTTTCCAACAATGAAAGACACTCTCCATGGCCGCACATTCACCAGCCGTGCTGCTATTGCCTCAGCGATTTTCCAGTGGTCAAAACAGACTTCGCCGCTGCCATGGAATCATGGCGTCAGCGTTGTGAAAAATGTGTACGTCTGCAGGGCGATTACGTCGAGAAGTAACGCCAGTTTCATCGATTTCGGGTGAGTAGTTAATTAGAAAAAAAATCGGAGGCCTTAGAACTTGAATGCACCTCGTACGAACTGATGGCCGGCAATAAAGGACAGTATGGTTCCTTGTTAGGTAGAAAGCGGATGAGACGGCTGAGATTTCCGTGGGACAGGGCAGTGGCTCCCACGCATCCAGACTGTGCCACAAAACACGTTTGTGAAGGCATGTGCCTTTTAGAGAGTTTATGGCTGTTCTTTAGAAAGTTCCAAATGGACACAACAGGGGAGATAACGATCTTTTATGGAGGGCTGTGGTTCCATACAAGTCACGCTTTTAGCAAAGACACAGAGTAAACGTGTGGGAAAGTGGGAGCGAAGCATAATCTTTTTTTCCTTTTCTCCCCATTAATTTTTAAGTCGCTGGTTTGTCAAATCTGTGTATGCATAGCAGGGGGGCGGTCTCCCACCTTCGAATGCCCAGCTCCAGCCCTTGATTGGCTTGTGCTAAATTGGGTGTAGTCTAAGCATGTAAATATGATAGGCTACCGAGCTGTGGAGGGAAGCTGTAGAGAAGGAGAAGATCACTCTTGTACTGGCTCTTCGCTAGTAAAGAACGGCAGGACTTTACCTACACGGCGAGACTTGTTCAAAAATGGTTCAAATGGCTCTGAGCACTATGGGACTTACCGAGCGAGGTGGCGCAGTGGCTAGCACACTGGACTCCCATTCGGTTCAATCCCGCGTCCGGCCATCCTGATTTAGGTTTTCCGTGATTTCCCTAAATCGCTCCAGGCAAATGCCGGGATGGTTCCTTTGAAAGGGCACGGCCGACTTCATTCCCCGTCCTTCCCTAATCCAACGAGACCGATGACCTCGCTGTCTGGTCTCCTTCCCCAAAACAAACCAACCAACCCACTATGGGACTTAACATCTGTGGTCATCAGTCCGCTAGAACTTAGAACTACTTAAACCTAACTAATCTAAGAACATCACACACATCCATGCCCGAGGCAGGATTCGAACCTGCGACCGTAGCAGTCGCGCGGTTCCGGACTGAGCGCCTAGAACCGCTAGACCACCGCGGCCGGCGGCGAGACTTGTCTCCTTTCCTAGTGTGCCACTTATAGACTGTGCAAGTCCCATGTGAACCATCAGAGCTACTGCTTATTGCATCACGCACACGAGTTACTGCTGTGTGTACTTATTTATTTTGAGTTGGCCGTCTAAATGTTTGACATGTTCCATCACGCATAGTCGTGTCACAGAGTCAAATTGCTTTGGCAGACCAGCTAACGGGTCCACCTGCACAACGGAATCCACCGGGGTATTAGAGGCTCATAGGGAAGTATCTGCATTACGAATCAGCCTAATGTGAAACCGCTTACCTGCATATTTCCGGGCGCACGCCCTTGAGAACAGATTGCCGGGGTCCGCGACATGCCGTGCCACCCTCACCTGCTCCAATATATGCTTCTCAGCATCCTGTTTTTTGGAACCATATTTTTCTTTATGGAATAGTGGCTTATACAGGGTGTTACAAAACGGTACGGCCAAACTTTCAGGAAACATTCCTCACACACAAAGAAAGAAAATATGTTATGTGGACATGTGTCCGGAAACGCTTAATTTCCATGATAGAGGTCATTTTAACTTCTCTTCAAATCACATTAATCATGGAATGGAAACACACAGCAACAGAACGTACCAGCGTGACTTCAAACACTTTGTTACAGGAAACGTTCAAAATGTCCTCCGTTAGCGAGGGTACATGCATCCACCCTCCGTCGCATGGAATCCCTGATGCGCTGATGCAGTCCTGGAGAATGGCGTATTGTATCACAGCCGTCCACAATACGAGCACGAAGAGTCTCTACATTTGGTACCGGGGTTGCGTAGACAAGAGCTTTCAAATGCCCCCATAAATGAAAGTCAAGAGGGTTGAGGTCAGGAGAGCGTGGAGGCCATGGAATTGGTCCTCCTCAACCAATCCATCGGTCACCGAATCTGTTGTTGAGAAGCATACGAACACTTCGACTGAAATGTGCAGGAGATCCATCGTGTATGAACCACATGCTGTGTCGTAAAGGCACATGTTCTAGCAGCACAGGTAGAGTATCCCGTATGAAATTATGATAACGTGCTCCATTGAGCGTAGTTGGAAGAACATGGGGCCCAACCAAGACATCTCCAACAATGCCTGCCCAAACGTTCACAGAAAATCTGTGTTGATGACGTGATTGCACAATTGCGTGCGGATTCTCGTCAGCCCATACATGTTGACTGTGAAAATTTACAATTTGATCACGTTGGAATGAAGCCTCATCCGTAAAGAGATCATTTGCACTGAAATGAGGATTGACACATTGTTGGATGAACCATTCGCAGAAGTGTACCCGTGGAGGCCAATCAGCTGCTGATAGTGCCTCCACTCGCTGTACATGGTACGGAAACAACTGGTTCTCCCGTAGCACTCTCCATACAGTGACGTGGTCAACGTTACCTTGTACAGCAGCAACTTCTCTGACATTAGGGTTATCGTCAGCTGGACGAAGAATTGCCTCGTCCATTGCAGGTGTCCTCGTCGTTCTAGGTCTTCCCCAGTCGCGAGTCATAGGCTGGAATGTTCCGTGCTCCCTAAGACGCCGATCAATTGCTTCGAACGTCTTCCTGTCGGGACACCTTCGTTCTGGAAATCTGTCTCGATACAAACGTACCGCGCCACGGCTATTGCCCCGTGCTAATCCATACATCAAATGTGCATCTGCCAACTCCGCATTTGCAAACATTGCATTGACTGCAAAACCACGTTCGTGATGAACACTAACCTGTTGATGCTACGTACTGATGTGCTTGATGCTAGTACTGTAGAGCAATGAGTCGCATGTCAACACAAGCACCGAAGTCAACATTACCTTCCTTCAATTGGGCCAACTGGCGGTAAATCGAGGAAGTACAGTACATACTGACGAAACTAAAATGTGCTCTAACATGGAAATTAAGCGTTTCCGGACACATGTCCACATAACATCATTTCTTTATTTGTGTGTGAGGAATGTTTCCTGAAAGTTTGGCCGTACCTTTTTGTAACACCCTGTAGATGCTTGATAGTAGCGTAGTTTTTGGGCCATACCAGGGATTCACATTTATGAAGTCAGATAAAGCGATTAGTTCTGATTAGTATGGTGTGATGCGCCCCAGCTGATCACTTTGTTAACCATAGACCGCATATTATTGAAAGCAATTGTCAGACAAAACGTTTGTGTGGCGTTTCTTTAGCCATAATTTGTCATGTGATGTTAAGAAAGAATACATCAGTTGTTATTTAGACCACAACTCCTCCCAGTGTTCTGATTTACATTGCATTTGCCATTTTATTAAAGTCATAGTTGTAATTAAAAGATCCCAGAAGCTTGCATGTGTTTGTTGCAAAAGATCTTATATTTCCAGAATACTGGCGGAAGTAAAGCTGTGAGGACGGGGCGTGAGTCGTGCTTGGGTAGCTCAGTTGGTTGAGCATTTGCCCGCGGAAGGCAAAGGTCCCGAGTTCGAGTCTCGGTCCGGCACACAATTTTAAGCTGCAGGAAGTTTCAGATCTTACCTTTATTCCATTAGTGGTCTGTCGCCGCTGCGGCGTGGTTTCTTGAAAAGATCTGCAACAAAACAGATACAGAGAGTAAATGACAACGTTAGTTTAGTACCTGAAAAACACCAAAAACTATATACATATAGCAGAGGGTACAAGTTAATTTTGTTTTCATCTGACTGGTTCGATGTGGCCCACCACGACTTCCTCCGCTATGAAAGTCTCTTCATCTTATCCAATTTCCTCAATTATTTGTTTGCTACACAGAAACATGATGCCATAAATGGTTTTGTGTAAGGAGGTATCTTAGCAGAACTGCGATTAAGAACATAACAATAATATTGCATCACGGTTACTAAGCGTGGTTTTACGTATGATAGTGTCAACTGGATTCTAATAAAAGGAGAGGAACGAAGTATTGAAGCAACTGAGATGAGGTTTCTGAGTTCGCTTCTCTGACTAACATTAAGAGACAGAGTGTGGTGTGAAGAAATAAGGTAATAACTAGACATGAAAACAAGAATGGCAGAAGACAGCAGATACTGAGAAAGAAGTGATATAACTTCATTAAAAGGGTGCCTCCTAAGCGGCTGCTATGGAAGGCATTACATTTGAACCAAAGTGGAAGGCGGGGTATAAGAGGGCCAATGAAGAGATGGAGAAGACAGTTCCGTTAATTTCCTTTGGTTTCGAAACAGGCTACAATCCACTCCCTGAAGTAAAAGAACAGAAGAAGAAGAAGAAGGAAAAAAGAAGAAAAAGTCTTCCCCTACAGTTTTTACTCTCTAAAGTTCTCTCTAGCACTGGATAAGTTAGGCTCTGATGACTTAACTCATGTCTTATCATCCTTTCTATTGTTCTTCTCAGGTTTTCCCAAATCTAATATTCAACACCCTTTATAGCGCACCATCTCTACTTTTCAGATTTCGCCACAGTCCATGATTCACATTCTCCATGGTTCACTTCCATGTAATGTTGTGGAACCTCAGAAATTTATACCTCAAATTATGGCCAATGTTTGAGATTTGTATATTTCTTTTGACCAGGAATGCCGTCTTCGATTCTGCTAGTCTACTTCCTGTGTCCTTCTTGCTTCATCTGTCGTTAACACCGTCTGCTTCGTTGTCCCAAAATCACTGTTAACTTTATCGTTAATCTTATTTCTCATATTCCCCATTACTTTCGTCTTTCTTCGCTTTACTCTCAATCCATATTCTGTGCTCAGCAGTGGCGTGTTGGTAAATAAACATTTACACTACTGGTCATTAAAATTGCTACACCATGAAGATGACGTGCTACAGACACGAAATTTAACCGACAGGAAGAAGATGCTATGATATGCAAATGATTAGGTTTTCAGAGCATTCACACAAGGTTGGCGCCGGTGGCGACACCTACAACGTGCTGACATGAGGAAAGTTTCCTACCGATTTCTCATACACAAACAGCAGTTGACAGGCGTTGCCTGGTGAAACGTTGATGTGATGCCTCGTGTAAGGACGAGAAATGCGTATCGTCACGGTTCCGACTTCGTTAAAGGTCGGATTGTAGCCTATCGCGATTTCGGTTTATCGTATCGCGACATAGCTGGTCTTGTTGGTCGAGATCCAAGACTTTTAGCAGAATATGGAGATAATACGGAAAGCCGTGCTGGATCCCAACGGCCTCGTATCACTAGCAGTCTAGATGACAGGCATCTTATCCGCAAGGCTGAAACGGATCGTGCAGCCACGTCTCGATCCCTGAGTCAACAGATGGGGACGTTTGCAAGACAACAACCATCTGCATGAACAGTTCGACGACGTTTGCAGCAGCATGGACTATCAGCTCGGAGACCATGGCTGCCTCACAGACAGAAGCACCTGCGATGGTGTACTCAACGACGAACCTGGGGGCACGAATGGCATAAGTCATTTTTTCGGATAAATCCAGGTTCTGTTTACAGCATCGTGATGGTCGCATTCGTGTTTGTCGACATCGCGGTGAACGCACATTGGAAGTGTGTATTCTTCATCGCCATAGTGGCGTATCATCCAGCGTGATGGTATGGGGTGCCACTGGTTACACGTCTCGGTCACCTCTTGTTTGCATTGACGCCACTTTGAACAGTGGACATTACATTTCAGATGTGTTACGACCCGTGGCTCTACCCTTCATTCGATCCCTGCGAAACCCTACATTTCAGCATGATAATGCACGACCACATGTTGCAGGTCCTGTACGGGCTTTTCTGGGTACAGAAAATGTTCGACTGCTGCCCTGGACAGCACATTCTCCCTATCTCTCACCAATTGGTCAATGGCAGCTGGATCGTCACAATACGCCAGTCACTATTCGTGTTGAACTGTGGTATCGTGTTGAAACTGCATGGGCAGCTGTACCTGTACACGCCATCCAAGCTCTGTTTGACTCAATGCCCAGGCGTATCAAGGCCGTTATTACAGCCAGAGGTGATTGTTCTGGGTACTGATTTCTCAGGATCTATGCACCCAAATTGCGTGAAAACCTTATCACATGTCAGTTCTAGTATAATATATTTGTGCAATGAATACCAATTTATCATCTGCATTTCTTCTTGGTGTAGCAATTTTAATGGCCAGTAGTGTATCTTTTACAGCTTATTGTAGATTCAGAGGAAGCTTTTGACAATGTTAACTGTACTAAACTCTTTGAAGTTTTGAAAGTAGCAAGCATAAAACATAGAGAGGGTAAGGTTGCTAACAAATTGTACAGAAACAAGATTACTGTCATAAGAGTCGGTGGACATGAGAGGGAAGACACAGTTGGGAAGGGAATGAGAAAAGTTTTTAGCCCATTCCCGAATTCACCGCACTGAGAATGCTGTGAAGGAAACCGAAGAGAAGTGTGGAAAGGGATTTAGAGTGGAGGGAGAAGAAATAAAATAAATTAATCTTTACCGATGACATTATAGTTCTGTCAGAGACGGGAGACAATTTGGAAGGGCTGTTGAACGAAATGGATAGTATCTTCAAACGAGATTATATGATTAACATCAACAAAAAGTCGAACAAGGAGTAAGATATGTTATCAAATTAAACAAGACGATGCTCAGAGAATTAGATTAGGAAACGAGACCATACAAGTAGTACATGAGTTTTGCTATTTGGGCAGCAACGGAGTGTAGCATTGCATGGAAATGAAACATGAACAGTAAGCAGTTCAGACAAGAAGAGGATAAAAGCTACAGAAGATTGTTGAAGACTGTATGGGTTGATCGAATACCAAATGAGGAGGCACGAACTGAATTTAGGAAAAAAATATTGTGGCAAGAGTTGACTAAAAGAAGGGATCGGTGGGTAGGACTCATGTCGAGGCATAAAGAAATGACCAATCTGGTAATGAACGCAATTAGGGGGGTGTTAAAATTATATAGGGAGACCAAGGCTTGAGTACAGTAAGTGGGTTCAAATGGGTGCAGCACGTCCAGAATTGCTACAGGGTGGCTCCAGGATGACTCTTCTGAGTTTAAACACTTTTGCTGGCCACCAAACTCCCCAGGCGTGAACTGCACATCTGAGATGCCTTGCAACGTGCCACGTCGTGTTGCGGCACTTCTACGTGGTAGCGGGCACCCTACACGATATTAGGGAGGTGTACCAGTTTCTTTGGCTGTTTATATACGGTAGAGATTAATGACTGATACACTATTAATAACTTAATAGGAGCAAATGTACACCACCATAAAATTAAGGGTTGTAAGACGTCAAACGGACCGACTTGGAGCAGGAGAGGCATCACAGTACATTTTAATTTCCAGTGTCTATACTTTTACAAATAAAAATCATAAAACTTTGTCAACATCACCAGGAAGGATTCAGGATTCACACTCATTGCAGTGGAAGTTCGAAAACATAACAAAATAAATTTTTTTTAGTATGAAAATTCATCATTTTTTTACTTACTAATGGCTGCATTTGTTGCTATAGGTACACTTTTCTTCATAAGTTAGAGAGGTTCTTCCATGAATTTTGCACAGCATACATACCATAGTTTCAGGTGCATGAAGCTCTAGAATTTATTTAATTTATGAAAAAACGAATGAGCTTTTGTATTTTAAACTCTATGTTTAGAAAAACACAAATTTTGTAGTTAATTACCTCAATTTTGACCACAGTTTTTAGTAGATTTGGAAAATTCTTAAGTTTCATACACCTTTAAGTATGGTTTGTATGCTGTGCAAAATTCATCGAAGAATCTCTCTTATTTAAGAAGAAAAGTGTACCTGTAGCAACAAATGCTGCCATTAGTAAGTGAAAAAAATGATGAAATTTCACATGTAAAAAGAATTATTTCGTTATGTTTTACAACTTCCACTGCTAAGAGTGTGAATTCTGAATCCTTCCTGGTCATGCTGAGAAAGTTTTATAAATTTATTTTTAAAAGTATAGACAGTGAAAATTGAAATGTCTGTGGTGCCTCTCCTGCTCCAAGACTGCCCGTTTGACGTCCTACCCCCCTTAAATAGAATAGCTGCTACAGCACAAAGACATATGTTTTGTTTTCAATTCTTTTCAAAAGTTTGTACGATTTGTAACTTATTTACTGTAATGATACATTTAATTTGTTCTGTGCTACGTTTATCGTCTGTATAGCTCATTTAAATAATATTTTCAACAACAATTCATTTTCATTAAACTTACGTTACAAATTGTCTTGTATCTGTGTAGAAAAACTGCAATGAGGTGGTCTTTCTTGGTGGTGGGGTGGCGGGGCGGGGAATGCAGCTCTGCCAAGCGCGCAGGATCACCTCAGTACAGCTCTGACAGTGCACCCTAGCCGCCTGGCCCTAGACGTTTTGTCGAGGAGCGAACAGGGGGATCAGGAGGGGTGAATGACGGCAGGGTTGGCTGGGTTGAGGGGGAAAGGAGGGTATGCGTGAACTCGTCCGTTCAGCGGGGCCGCCAGAACTGGCACTACGCTACGCTAAGGCGAATACGAGGCGGAGGAAGAGAAACTGCTTGGTCACGTCACTGAGCATGCAGCTTTACGAGCCGGACGTGTGGAGGGAGTAAGGGCCTCATGACACTGCCACCAGGCCCTGGTCGAATGGCCGGGCTAGCGACAGCTCACAGTAACATCTGCAACGGACCAGTGGACACTGGACCTGATTACCTGTGGTCTCTGACACTCGTACTACATCAAAGTCACGTCGTAGTCAATCTTTGTGATACGATACTGAAAGAATAGAAAGGATTTCGCGTGGGGTCGAGCCCTTAAGAACGAGCCCGCCCTGTTGAGGCCTAAGGTGTAGCAGGCGCTGCGACGAGGAAATAATCATGTAGCCGCTGGCCACTGGTCACAGAATTGCTTACAGAACGGATATGGAAAGAGTTTTACAGAACTTAACAAGTCGTTCGAACGTTCACGTACCTTTACAAGAGGGAGGTTCTTCGTTGTACGAGGCTTAAAAAAGGCCTGCCTTGAATTTAAAGGGAGAAAAAAGCCTCAGTGTTAATTACAGCCGCTGGAATTATTAACGGCTCGTTGTACGACCTTGGACAGTCGAGCTGTGTACAGCAGGTAGAAGATTCTAGCCTACGGACTTGCAAATCACGGAGCATTTACAGACAACAACACATAGAGCTGTCCTTACGCAGTAACAACACTTAACGGGAAACTTTCATTAACTGACGGGCTCAGTAGAAGCTATGTGACGTTGAAGAATGCTGGCTAGGTGTTGGCTGAGTTTCTTTGCTATTTGCTGTGTCGTACTATGCTGTAAACGGTGAATCTTGTATTATTTCATATTCAAGTCAGAAAGAACTGCCACTCAACGCATATTTTTAATGGTTAAGACAGAGAGTAAAAGCTGGATACATCCTAAACTCTGCATGATTTTCCATTCAATACATGTTACGCAGTTACTACCCGCTGATATCAGAATTACGAATATGCCATCTCCTTGTGCCTCCTGCCTTTCTACTAATGCCCCTGTCGTATTTAAGACGAATCACTCCGTCTGATGTTCCACAGCGAGATGCGAAACTCCTGTCTACCTAGTGCCTAATGTTTCTAATGCGGCTGGTCTCGGCGGAGGTTCGAGTCCTCCCTTGGGCATGGGTGTGTGTGTTTGTCCTTAGGATAATTTAGGTTAAGTAGTGTGTAAGCTTAGGGGCTGATGACCTTAGCAAGTTGAGTCCCATAGGATTTCACACACATTTGAACATTTATACTGAGGCGTATCAACAGCCGCCCACCAGAAAGAGAACCAATTCAGGTGACACCATCCACGCATTCAGGCGACTATAAGCATACTGCCTCCGGCATACGACAAACTGTGTTTAACCCATGTGGATTTTAATTTACACTCCTGGAAATGGAAAAAAGAACACATTGACACCGGTGTGTCAGACCCACCATACTTGCTCCGGACACTGCGAGAGGGCTGTACAAGCAATGATCACACGCACGGCACAGCGGACACACCAGGAACTGCGGTGTTGGCCGTCGAATGGCGCTAGCTGCGCAGCATTTGTGCACCGCCGCCGTCAGTGTCAGCCAGTTTGCCGTGGCATACGGAGCTCCATCGCAGTCTTTAACACTGGTAGCATGCCGCGACAGCATGGACGTGAACCGTATGTGCAGTTGACGGACTTTGAGCGAGGGCGTATAGTGGGCATGCGGGAGGTCGGGTGGACGTACCGCCGAATTGCTCAACACGTGGGGCGTGAGGTCTCCACAGTACATCGATGTTGTCGCCAGTGGTCGGCGGAAGGTGCACGTGCCCGTCGACCTGGGACCGGGCCGCAGCGACGCACGGATGCACGCCAAGACCGTAGGATCCTACGCAGTGCCGTAGGGGACTGCACCGCCACTTCCCAGCAAATTAGGGACACTGTTGCTCCTGGGGTATCGGCGAGGACCATTCGCAACCGTCTCCATGAAGCTGGGCTACGGTCCCGCACACCGTTAGGCCGTCTTCCGCTCACGCACCAACATCGTGCAGCCCGCCTCCAGTGGTGTCGCGACAGGCGTGAATGGAGGGACGAATGGAGACGTGTCGTCTTCAGCGATGAGAGTCGCTTCTGCCTTGGTGCCAATGATGGTCGTATGCGTGTTTGGCGCCGTGCAGATGAGCGCCACAATCAGGACTGCATACGACCGAGGCACACAGGGCCAACACCCGGCATCATGGTGTGGGGAGCGATCTCCTACACTGGCCGTACACCACTGGTGATCGTCGAGGGGACACTGAATAGTGCACGGTACATCCAAACCGTCATCGAACCCATCGTTCTACCATTCCTAGACCGGCAAGGGAACTTGCTGTTCCAACAGGACAATGCACGTCCGCATGTATCCCGTGCCACCCAACGTGCTCTAGAAGGTGTAAGTCAACTACCCTGGCCAGCAAGATCTCCGGATCTGTCCCCCATTGAGCATGTTTGGGACTGGATGAAGCGTCGTCTCACGCGGTCTGCAAGCCCAGCACGAACGCTGGTCCAACTGAGGCGCCAGGTGGAAATGGCATGGCAAGCCGTTCCACAGGACTACATCCAGCATCTCTACGATCGTCTCCATGGGAGAATAGCAGCCTGCATTGCTGCGAAAGGTGGATATACACTGTACTAGTGCCGACATTGTGCATGCTCTGTTGCCTGTGTCTATGTGCCTGTGGTTCTGTCAGTGTGATCATGTGATGTATCTGACCCCAGGAATGTGTCAATAAAGTTTCCCCTTCCTGGGACAATGAATTCACGGTGTTCTTATTTCAATTTCCAGGAGTGTATAACTCGACAGAGAGGCACCGGTTTTTGAATTTGGACAAAATAATCTGACGTAAAGTAACACGCTCTCTGAAACGGACTTCAACTGTGTTCTTCGATATAAAGGTGAGTTTGAGTGTTTGGTTCAAGTTTATATATGACAGTTGTAAGTAGCCTGTTGATATGTTTGTATGTTGGCAGCGCTTTAGGCTGCATTAATATCACTGACAGCGCTGTGTGCCCTCTCTAATAGACTCTCTGGCTGGAAGGACTCGCAGTTAGAAGTTAATAGTTAGCAGTGATTGAGGTTAGTACCAGTGTCAGCGCGAGCAGGTGGTCTGAACGTGTGTCCGTCATGGAGATTTAATATTGGTTGGACATGGATCGTAAAATGTGGGTAATGGAATTATCGATGGTTATACAATTTTTGGAACTGGATGTCACGGACGATTATATAATTGTTTGAACTGGATGTCACATGATTGAGGCAAAGTCTGCTAAATAAATTGTTTGCCCTGCAACAAAATCTTTCATTTGCTAACCACATACCTATTAGTAGTTAAGGACTACAGTAGTTATTCTTTTTATTTAGCTGGCTGTATACGTGCTGTATATGCTGTAGTTCGTGTCATGAAGATTTTCTGTGAGGTAAGTGACTTACGAAATGTGTGGGTAATTGTTAGGATTTCTTCTAATTCAGGGCCATTCTCCTGTGTTAATTAGTAGCCAGGTTGCGTTATCCTTGTATATTGTGGGTCATTAATGAATAGAATAAGTTTGAGGTGTAGTTGTCAGGAGTAATTCTGTAGGTCAGAAATGAAATGATAAACACAATAGCAAAATGACGGTACTTCAGTTTCACTCAGCAGTTTTAGAAGGTTCAGTGCATTAAGCAATTTTAGTAAAAACGTTGAAGTTTCACCTTCTCAGTTATTTCAGTATAAGTAAAAATACACTAAGAAATTTCATAGTGTCACTGTCGGCAGCAGGAACTGTTGCTGACAGTGTTCCACCATTGATGCTTTGGACATGTCACAGCAGACGCTTCTGGATGTTGTGATATGCGCAGACTCGGCGCTATTCAGTTATCATACACTGAAGCGCCATAGAAACTGCTATAGGCGTGCGTATTCAAATACAGAGATATGTAAAAGATTTAAGTGACTTTGAAAGTGATGTTATAGTCGGCGCACGAGTGATGAGAAGCAGCGTCTCCGAGGTAACGATGGAGTGCGGATTTTGCCGTGCGACCATTACACGAGTGCACAGTGAGTATCCGGAATCCTGTAAAACATCAAATCTCCGACAGCACTGCGGCCGGAAAAAGCATCCTGCAAGAACGGGACAACGAAGACTGAAGAGAATCGTTCAACGTCACAGAAGTGCAATTGCTGCAGATTTCAATGCTGGGCCATCAACAAGTGCGAACCATTCAACGAAACATCATCGATACTGGCTTTCGGAGCGGAAGGTCCACTCGTGTGCCATGATGACTGCACGACTCGTGTGCCTTGATGACTGCACGACACGTAGCCTTACGCCTCGACTAAGGCCTGTCTACTTCGGCACTGGACTGCTGATGACTGGAAACGTGTTGGCTGGTCGGACGAGTCTCGTTTCAGATTGTATCGAGTGGATGCACGTGCATGGGTATGGAGGTAACCTGTAGAATCCATGTCAAGCCGGTGGAGTTTCAAGCCGGTGGAAGTTCTGTAATGGTGTGGGGAGTGTGCAGTTGGAGTAATATGGTACCACTGATACGTCTAGAAACGACTCGACAGGTTACACATACATAAGCATCCTGTCTGATCACCTGCATCCATTCATGTCCATTGTGCATTGCTACGGACTTGGTCAATTCCAGCACGACAATGCGATACCCCACACATCCACGAATTGCTGCAGAGTGGCTGCAGGAACACAACCACTCGCTGCCAAACTTACCAGTCATGAACGTTATTGAGCATATATATAGGATGCCTTATAACATGCTCTTCAGAACAGATCTCCACCGCGTCGAACTCTTACGGATTTATGGACAGCCGTGTAGGATTCATGGTGTCACTCCCCTCCCCCCCCCCCCTGCCATAGCACTACTTCAGACATTACTCGAGGCCATGCCACGTCGCGTTGCGGCACTTCTGCGTGCTCGGAGGGGACGGACACGGTATTAGGCAGGTGCAGCAGTTTCTTTGGCCCTTCAGTGCAGAAATGTAGATGTAGAAGTGCTCATTACTGGCTGATATATGTTCTGCGGACCTACGAACGCTGTCGGTAGTGTCGTCGCAGCTCCCAGCCAACCTCGCGCGCACATACCTGTGCTGCTCGAAGTTTGGAAGAGTGGTGTGCTACGACTCGCGCTCATGTGCGCACAGTGGTTTAAGCACTGCTTCTCGCTTACAGCTAATTTCGCCTTCCTGTTGACTCATTAACATACTGTACTGACGTAGTATTGCTCCATTTTGTTTTTAGCACCAAGCTGGGCAATTTTGTCGTCATCATTTTGTTAGTGCCGCTCTAGAAGTTTATACAGTGATGAATTTGCTATCTTACTCAGCTTGAGATGCTAATTATGTCAATTACATCCAGTTATGCAGTAATTATAATAATTGCGGCTGACTGCAGTAATTATAATAATTGCGCTTCACTCTGCCGTTTGAAATGAGCAACAACAAAAAAAAAGATTAGGAGTACTTGTTGCACGATTTTAATTAAAGTACATTATAATTGTTTTATTCTCACAAAATACACTGACTCCTAAGGGAAAAAAATGATGTACCACGAAGGAATTATCTGGACTGAAGTCGGTAGACGTGATGTACGTGTACAAATAAACATTTGATTACAGTTTAAGAATAACTGGATGATTTATTCATGAGAAAGAGCTTCACAAACTGAGCAAGTCAATAACTCGTTAATTCAGCTCCTGTCCTTATTCAAGCAGCTATTTGGCTTGCTGTTGATTGATAGCCTCCTGAGGGATATCGTACCAAATTCTGTCCAATTGGCTAGTCAGATAGTTAAAATCCTAAGCTGATTGGCGGGCCCTGCTCATAATTGGGGAATGGTCTGGAGCCCGTGCTGGCCAAGGTTAGGGTTTGGTAAGCGTGAAGGTAAGCAGTAGAAACACTCGACGGGTACGCTCAGGCGTTATCTTACTTCAATGTAACCCAGGATGACTTATCAAGAGGGAAAAAGAAAAAAAAAGAGAAACGGGGCGTAGAATAATGCCGTCGTACCGCAGTGCTGCAATGGCGCTGCAGATGACAAAGGTATCCTGCTCTGGACATACACCAGCCCATCACTACTGGTTGATGGGCCGTATGGTGCGTATCCCAGCACTGTCCAGGGCGTCTCCAGGCCCATCTTCGGCTTGGAATCTCATTCACTGGAGTGTAATTGCTTTCAGTGATGATTCCCGCTTCGAAATAAGCTCCAGCGTCCAGCGTAGACACGTCTGGAGACGTCTAGGACAATGGTGGGGTACCAACCCGACTGTCGCCCGCCGTGAAAACCAGTAGTGATGGTGCGAGGCATATTCATAGCAGGACCCATTTGATTATCATCCGTGGCACCCTTACAACACAGCGGTACGACGACATACCGCGTGATAAAAAAGTCAGTATAAATTTGAAACATAATAAATCACGGAATAATGTAGATAGAGAGGTAAAAATTGACACAGATGCTTGGAATGACATGGGGTTTTATTAGAACTAAAAAAAAGAAAAAAAATGCTAGACGCGTGAAAGATCTCTTGCGCGCGTCGTTTGGTGATGATCGTGTGCTCAGCCGTCATTTTCGTCATGCTTGGCCTCCCAGGTCCCCAGACCTCACTCAGTCCGTCCGATTATTGGTTTTGGGGTTATCTGAAGTCGCAAGTGTATCGTGATCGACCGACATCTCTAGGGATGCTGAAAGACACCATCCGACACCAATGTCTCACCATAACTCCGGACATGCTTTGCAGTGCTGTTCACAACATTATTCCTCGACTACAGCTATTGTTGAGGAATGATGGTGGACATATTGAGTATTTCCTGTAAAGAACATCATCTTTGCTTTGTCTTACTTTGTTATGCTAATTATTGCTATTCTGATTAGATGAAGCGCCATCTGTAGGACATTTATTGAACGTTTGTATTTTTTCGGTTCTAATAAAACCCCATGTCATTCCAAGCATGTGTGTCAATTTGTACCTCTCTATCTACATTATTCCGTGATTTATTTAGTTTTCAAATTTATACTGACCTTTTGATCACCCGGTATTCTACGCCCAGATTTCTCGAGTGAAAGTGAAAATATTGAGTAACATTTTGTGAAATAAAAATATTCTCACTAACCTTCTTTGCAATATTTCAAAACCTTTCAGTTAATGACAGTTCAAAATGACCCATGAAGAGTGTATACTGCAGTACAGAACACTGCAAATGAAACAGCCAACTATATTTTACTGCCTGTAGTAACAAAATGTAACTAAAGAACAACAATTACCAAACATTTACAGTTTACTACCAAGATATACCAAATTATTTTGTATTTATGCAATAGCAAACAAATAAACCGTTAACTCAGACACTTGTGTCCCAATATCTGCCCGAATATAACAACAAAGCTACAAAACATCTTCCTATGCTACAGTGGTTGTACAATGTTTTTTGTCTTCCCTGATAAATTAGAACGAGGTGTGGATTACAACACACACGCCCTCAGCAAACAGACTCTGACGCATACAAGCTCTACGGTGAAGTTCAGAGGAGAACTATCTCGGAGTTTCAACATCAAAACGGGAGTGTGACAGGGTGATGGTCTATCATCCATTGTGTTTAATCTGGTGCTTGAGAAAGTCGTCAAAACCTGGGAATGTACACTCAGAAATCTAGGAATCAAACCAGTTATCATTGGAGCCGGGACCTGAAGAATCAAGGTAAGGTGCTTTGCTTTCGCAGATTACATTGCAATCTTAACCAATAACTCTAAGGAAGCTTTTATTGCTGTCCAAGCCCTGCATAAGATGGCGCTGAAGTCAGGGTTACAAATATCGTATGACAAGACCAAATACTTAGAGAACAGGCACTTCAGTAACACCCCTTTGACGGCTATACATGGAACGATTCGGAGGGTCAATCACATTAGTTATCTTGGAGAATGGGTCCACCCCAACGATAGAGAGGGCACCTCCATCTTAGAAAGGCGCAACAAACGCAGTATATCATCCGCCCCACAATCTATACAACAAGAAGAATGCTAAGGTCTGTCATTACAGAACTGTTGTCAGTCCACAGTTTCTGTATGCCGCAGAGACCCTCTTGATGAACAGAAAAGGCACGATGGATGACGTGGAGAAAGCCGAAAGACGTATTCTCAGAAAAATTCATGTCCCGAGATTGCTCCCAGATGGAACCTACCGATTGAAGTCTTACTCCGAACTGTATCAACAGTTAGAATCAGCCGACACCAGTATGCGACATAGGAGGCTCAAGTTCTATGGGCACCTACCACGAATGAACAGCAATAGGCTTACCAAGAAGATCTCCTCATTGGTTAAAAGCTACAAGGCTGTGGCTTAATGAAGTACTAAAGGACTTGGATTCGGCTGGGACCTCTGATCTAGAGGTAGAAGATGACCCCACCACCTTGAGTCCCTCAACGTCGGAAGCCGCTTTCACAGGAGAGGAAGGAGAAACTATCAGCAGGGCTCAAGAGGTATTGGGAACGGAAGAGAGCATCGAAGAAGAACTAGTCATAAGCGCTCCTTAGTGGGCTTAAGTCAGTAATAATAAATAGATTTAATGGATTAGAATGAAATTTTCACTCTACAGTGGAGTGTGCGCTGATATGAAACTTCCTGGCAGATTAAAACTGTGTGCCGGACCGAGACTCGAACTCTGGACCTTTGCCTTTCGAAAGGCAAAGGTCTCGGTCCGGCATACAGTTTTAATCTGCCAGGAAGTTTCAGATTTAATGGAATTGGTACCCTCAGGAAATAAGCTCCCCATACCTGCACGTGAATGCACATACGATGTTGCATGAATGATGTCGATAGAAGCCGAAGCGGTCATTCACACGTGTGTTGTGGACTTATGGCTTCTGCGGCGCGGTGGCAAAATGACTTCCAGAAGAATAAAGGTAAAATATGACAACTTGGTGCAATCAAGTGAGTGTTTGTAATGAACAATATGAACTGAAACCGCTTATTTTTGAGACAAGAAGTCAAGATTATCACACAGGAAGACGACACGTTTTCGAGCATGAAGCGGACGACAGTGGAGGAAACTAAAATGAAAATAAAAGTTGTGCACTCACCGTGCTGCCGAGATACATCGGAGAGAAGCGGTACTGACACTGAGAATGTTCATATATCAAATGTATAGTTTCCGGACAATCTTCGCCATTGGCATGGAATATAAGAGCAACCGATAATTTCTGGACACAGTAATTGATTTTATCATCACACTGTTTTGCTTCGTTAATTTCTGTTGCGTAAGACCTTATACAAATTGATTGATAGAAGCATTCGCTCTCAATTAATTTCCAGACAAGTCGCCTCCCCCCCCCCCCCCCCCGCCAAAAAAAAAAAGAAAAAATATTGTCCAAGAAATGTCAATCTTCCTCTCGTTTCACGTCTGCTTGTCCATTTTTGCCTCCACTATAGCCGGTTTCTTCTTTTGGTGTAGTCCACTGCCGCGCTATATAATGCAGCGGCCGCTCTGAAAGTAAGTGCTCACGATTTCCTTGTATCACTCGGCGTCATGATCGATTGCACTCTATGCGTTCTGTACTAACGTGAATTTTGTGGCGCATGTCACTACACGTGACTTTTGGTACTTGCCTTAGTGTACGCTTTGCTGTTCACTTTTAGCAAAGTGGAAAAAAAAATGGTTCAAATGGCTCTGAGTACTATGGGACTTAACATCTGTGGTCATCAGTCCCCTAGAACTTAGAACTACTTAAACCTAACTAACCTAAGGACATCACACACATCCATGCCCGAGGCAGGATTCGAACCTGCGACCGTAGCGGTCACGCGGTTCCAGACTGAAGCGCCTAGAACCGCACGGCCACATCGGCCGGCTAAGCAAAGTGGAAATGGACGCTAAAGTCAGTACTACACCCTCAAGGAAAGTTCTCTCTCTCTCTCTCTCTCTCTCTCTCTCTCTGTGTGTGTGTGTGTGTGTGTGTGTGTGTGTGTGTGTGTGTGTGTTTGCGCGTGCGTGCGTGCGTGCATGTAGTCTTCCCTGGCGTTCTGCACTACAATCTCTCTGGCTGTATCCTTGAACCTAATTGGTTATCTTTCCATCTCTCCAGCGAAAAAAAAAAAGAAAAAAGAAAACCGCACTTGTTAAGAATGCTCCTTCTGCGAATGCATTTCAGAGGAAGTTACCTTCTTTACAGGTTCGTCCCTGTGCTCTTATTATGTTAACCTACCTTGTCTCTCCAGCCATTAGAACAGAATTCGTGGATTCTCATCAGGAGCGCATTGCCTGGTTAGCCGCTTTCATTTCTATCCACTGGCTGGACCTTTGAGTCCCATTTACAGATAAAAAATAAGTAAATAGTTATGCAATATACTCAGTTCCAGAGTAAGCGTCACTTCTTAATCAGTCGATGGCATCTTGACTGGTAAGGAAAATACGATTTGCATAGATGATGACACTGAAAGATAAAAGTGATATGGAAGTCTTCGTTCCCTTTTCATTTAACTGCATCGATTCCAGTAACGTCTAATACTACCTACTATCTCGTCAGATATTTAAAAGTACGCACAACTTCCAATATTTTACCTTTCTAAGTCTTTATGCTGTTGACTCTTCCGCGAATGATCTCCTTTTGAATGGTAGTCACCAGCTTCACATAAAAGCGGAGTTTCCTCTTACATTGGAAAGCATTTATATGTGACTAATTTAGAAAACTGTGTACTATATGGGCACACGTTTGTGTACGTAACACACTAATTTTTATCACATTTACTTCACAGTGTCGCCAGTCTAGAATGATTAATTTGTCTAAAACCTCAATTTTCTATCACTGTCTCTTCTGCCATCTTTTCCAACTATTTGTTAACTAGTCGTGGTTACCAATAGAGCTTTAAATTTTCAGTCACCAAAACACATTTTTTCAGCTACAATTGTTGTACGTAGTTTTGTTTTAAATTGAGTACATGAGTAGCAAATAAATGGTTAGTATCCGGCTGTGATTCGGGCTCACCACCCAGTAAGGTGAGAGATACTTGGGCTTGATTTTGTACCAGGTCCAAAGCTTGGAAAGTCACGTCGGCCCGTGCGCTGACGCGAGAGTGCTCCCCACAGCTATCCGGCGGTTCTCTGTATTCTTTGAAGTTTTCGTTACACACCATGACAGTAGAGTGTTTGACTTGCACGTGTTTACATGTTTCGATTCAAATCACTCCCTGGATTGTTTACACTTGCTCATGACGACTTGTGCAAGGTGTATGGACTTTTCCCCTGCAAAGCCTTCCACTTTGGAAACTCTACTGCCATACATTTTGTGTCGTCGTGGCCAAAGTAGAGTCTTGTACTATGGGAAGCATGGAGAGGATGATGTTTGGTGGCTGGTATTCTCTTTCTGCAACACAACTGCATACATGTAATAACAGGGTTCTTTATTCATAAGAAGAAGAAGCTATTTATCTTCAAGCAAGTTGTTTGTGTACAAGCTCTTCCGTCATAGTCCACGTTAGCGTCAATGCAGGTGAATTGCAAGTCCTGTTATAAACACCACACCCTCATAATTGTTGACATGAACTGACAGCTGCCAACTAAAAAAGTGATTGAGCTAGTAACTGAGCTGATTGCAACTGTGCCCAACATTGTCTGCTACTGGGCTCACTGTCTGTGACTGATAGGGCCATCCGATCTGCAGTGGCTGTCTAAATACTGGCAGTTGAGAGGGCGTTGGCGGGGCGTTGCTTGCGAGTCTGTCTTTGGCCTCTCTCCTGGTAGGTGCGTTTGATCCAGCGCCTATTATCGGTCTTTTGTAACCTCTTTGCCAACCAGTGTGCTGGCGACAGCTTACGCCAGCACAACCAACCATAGGAACTGCCTGTTCAGTCTACAGATGCCGGCCAGAGTGACCGTGCGGTTCTAGGCGCTACGGTCTGGAGCCGCGTGACCGCTACAGTCGCAGGTTCGAATCCTGCCTCGGGAATGGATGTGTGTGATGTCCTCAGGTTAGTTAGGTTTAAGTAGTTCTAAGTTCTAGGGGACTGATGACCTCAGAAGTTAAGTCCCATAGTGCTCAGAGCCATTTAGTCTACAGATTACTGTGTCACTGCCAGTGTTAGTGATGATAAACTGCATTTTATCTAAACAGAATAGGATAGAAACAATGTCTAGAGGAAAGAGATATACACCTAGATGACAAGGAAAACCAAAAGAGTTGGAGAACTCTTTGAGATTTTAAGAGATGAAAAAGGACAACTGGTATATTGGTGTGGGCGAATGACAGCAAGATTTTAAGCGCCTGTACACAAGCTTCATAAGATGATGGTGGGTAAGTCACAGAATAGTAAAACCTTAACCACAATTTAAAAAAAAGCACCCAACACACGCACACAAACAAACAAACTATGAAAAAGGAACAAGAAATGGAAGGAATTACACAGTATAGCAATAGCTGTAGCTGGCTGATGGCCAGAGCAAAAGGGATGAGTCAGCCACTCTGCAACAGACTAAAATCTCCAGGCCAAAAGCTAAGGCTTGAGTCCAGACATTTCACTAAATTTTAAATTTCTTTGCACATGCCTCTCATCATCATCTAAAATAGAGAGCAGATCTCCACTTAAATTTACTTCAGCCACCACATCACCATTTTAACGTGGGGCCGAGCGACCGCTACGGTCGCAGCTTAGAATCCTGCCTCGGGCATGGATGTGTGTGATGTCCTTAGGTTAGTTAGGTTTAATTAGTTCTAAGTTCTAGGCGACTGATGACCTCAGAAGTTAAGTCGCATAGTGCTCAGAACCATTTGAACCATTTGAACCATTTTAACGACTTAAAGTGAGGGGTTTAGTGATTTGTACGCCACAGGCATCATAGATGGCGAATCCTCTCGCTGTATATGAAGCCATTTGCTATGGAACAGGGCACAATTCGGAGTCAGGTAGGTTCACTTATATCCAGCGGGAGTGGGCAGTATGAGGAACAACATGGTCTTATGTGTGTGCTAGATGCAGTGCAATGATAAAAAGCATCTCTCTTAATTGGGAAAAAAATTGTGAAAAATCATTCATAAATGTGATCTAACTGCAGTCCTCAGAAGGTTGACTAATAAAATACACAAAAATAAAATAAGACTAGTGGTAATAGTGTGTGGCGTGTAACAAAAAGGTATGGACAAACTTTCAGGAAACATTCCTCACACACAGAGGAAGAAAATATATTATGTAGACACAGATGCAGAAAAGCTTTATTCTCCATATTAGATATTATTTTCCACTTCTCTTCTTAATCATTAAAAACAACTGGTTTGAATCATACTTAGCAAACAGAATGCAAAAACTTCTTCTGAATAATTCAAACAATATTGGAAGGAGAAAAAAATTACTGATAAAGGAGAAATCACGAAGGGACTTCCACAAGGTTCGATTTTGGGTCCACTCCTATTCCCTACTATGGGCTGTCGAGAATCCTCCGTAAGTCAGCAATCACATCACATTTCTCAGCGTTTGGACTGGCATTGTCAGTGTCTGTTTCTTATGGCCTTATGTTCTTACTCATAGGTCCAATAGAGAAACCACACTTTCTTGGAGAATACTCAGTCTATTCTGCTAGAACATGTGCATTTACTAGTGTATGAAAACATGTATTTCATGCGTGATGGAGCTATCATTTCAGTGTTAACTTTCATGGGCTTCTGAATAAAAGATTCCGTGACAGATGGATAGATGGAGGGGGACATATTCTTTGTCTCCACGCTCTCTGTACACGGACCCACTAGACTTTTCCGAGGGCTTTTGAAAGCTATTGTGTAAGGAACTCCAGTACAGTATGCACAGAGTCTTCGTGCTCGTATCGTGGAAGGCTGTCAAACTATACCCACCAGTTCAGGGATTCACTGCAATGCACGCTGATGCATGTATCATTTTGATCATTTCATTCAGGAAGTGTTTCGTACTGTGCTGGCACGTTCTTATCCTGTGTGTTTCCCATGATTAATGTGTTAGAGCGTTGAATAAATTGTGTCATAACATGGAAACTAAGCATTTTCTGACCACTGTACACATAATACGAGGGCTATTCGGAAAGTAAGTTCCGATCGGTCGCGATATGGAAACCACTGTGAGGAGACGATGAAGTTTTGCACACATGTGTTGGGTAGTGTCTCTAGTACCCCTAACGATAGCTGCACATTGCCCTTTGCAATTCTGAGTGCACAGTGAACACGTAAATATGCCTAGTTAATAGTGCCTCCCACCAAGTATGATGGCCTGGTGAGAGATGTCGCCTGATATCGTGCTGCTCTCACAACATAACTGTCATGCGTTTCGGTCTTCATGACAATTCTCGGCCATACACTACAGGGGCAATGAAGATGCTCCTGCACCGTTTTCGGTTGGGAAGCGTTTGATCAGCCAGAACACAGCCCATAAATGGTTCGTCATGAGTTTCATCTCTGCAAGCATAAACTGCTGGCTATAAAGAAAACATTTTGACACAGACAACGAGCTAGAAACGAGTGTAGAGAGCTGGCGGAAAACACAGGTGGCTGCCTTCTACGATGTGAGTACTGGAAAGTTGGTACAACGCTACGACAAATGTCTGAGTCGAAGCGGCGACTAGAGAAGTAGCTATAAGGTGTAGCTTACTATGCAAATAAAACATTTTTGATTTTCGCACTGCTTTCCATTTCGTGACTTATCAGAACCTACTTTCCGAATAGCTCCCGTGTATTTTCTATTTTCTTTCTCTATGTGTGAAGACTGTTTCCTAAGACTTTGGCCATACGTTTTCGTTACACCCTGTATACTAGGAATAATGGAAATGGAGTGCAACTGTTATTAAAAAGAAACTCCTGTCGTTCTTCGTATGTTTTTAATTAGACACTTTGCTATTAGAGCAAATGAGTCGGGAAGAGTTAATCTGTTTCTCTTTCACAGCAGTGTGCGTCAGTATCAACATGGCCGTTCGCTGTTGATGGAAAGAATAAATCGAGAGAGGAAAGTAGTGTTCGTGTACGATAGCAGAGAACAGCTGTGCTGTTTGCGATACGAATTGTGCGTCATTTTCGCTGGTACTGGGTGGCTGTAATTAGAGTGAAACTCTTCACAGAGATCCAGTGTGGGCTATAATTATCGTATGGCAGCGAAACTTGGTAGATTTTGTAAGACGTTAATGCGGAATCTATTTACACTGAATAAAGCAAGGAAGTTCTAGTTTTGGGAACCAGTTGCAAATTGGCGCAGTGAACACAGGAGAGAAAGACATATAGAAATATTTCCACATGTAATGGATTCTGAATGGGACGTAGGCATAAAAGGCCAAAGAAATGTGGGAAGCACAATGGTGATTTTATTGTTAAACGCAAATTTTGCAGGTTGTTCAATAAAAGCACCACAGACGTCGACGGGATACTGCACCTGTTGTACAAAATTGGAACTAATTTTTTTTTTCACCATAAACAGATTGCAACCTTCCCGTCTCCTCTATATCTCTTTTGTTATGCAACCTCCCTTCTACAGTAACCTATGAAACCTTCCATTTGGATTTCTATCTCTTGCTTAATGATAACAAATGAAACCTTCCCTTTGAAATTAATTCTCTTTCTCAATAATAGTAAGTGCAATCTTCGCATACAAATTTAAATGCTGCTTATTAAAAGTGATTTGTTGATTATTTCGACGAAACATAGAATGTGTCGTCGTCGTGGCCCTCAGTCGTTACCTGCAACAACCCAAAACTGCTCCTTACCTTTTTTTACTGTTACTGAATCGCCATCTGACTGCTACATCGAACTGCGACATGAATATACTTACTGTGTTTTACTATACTCTGTTAGCTGCTGGTGGGCTGTCATAATAAGTGGCTGTGTTTATTACCAAAGCTGACGTTATTCTTTAACAGCAAAGCTGACGTTATTCTTTAATTAATATGACTAAAGTTACGTAGTTCATAGTTAAACTTTTTCTTGACAACAATAAAATTTTGCAGAGTTTTACGCTGATGGTTTTTGGGATGGATTATAAACAGTAAGGCAATATTGCTGGCAAAAATTAATTATATTCTGAAAACGGTTCTTCAAATATGAAATGATTTTACAAACGTTCAAATGGGACTTACTTTTTACAATAATCTTACAACTAGCATTGCACAAACATACCTTCAGTAGTCTTGAGTTTCTCAAAGAAATAATTCAATAATATTAGTTCCTCTTATGATAATAATTAGCTGATGCCTCTGAGCATTCGTTTATAATCTCTTGTAAATCATAGCTGGTGGCTGGCAGGCACACCGCTCCTCTCAACCTCTCGCTTCAGACCTGCTACCGACTCGCTTCACATCTCGCTTACTACTGACTTCCTACGAACGCTAAAGTGCGGTCTCTCCCGCCAACAATGCTTTCTGGTGCAGACAATCCCTGCTACCATTACAAAATGTATCAATGCGCGGTCTTTCCCGCTCTTTTCTTAGAATGTATCCGTACGCGGTCTCTCCCGCCATTTTTAAAATTATATCAATGTGCGGTCTTTCTGCCAACAATACTTTGGTGCAGACATTCCCTGCTACCACAATTTCCAACAAGACAAATATTAATTATTCCTACTTAATCCTATTAATAAAATATAAACATCTTTCATAAATTGTGGTTTGACAATAGACAATAGAAATAATCCCGTCTTACAAGATTGCTCATTAATGCCTTAGAATATCTATCAAGTTTCGCTGACATACGATGATCACAGCCCACATTGGACCATCATTACCAGCTACACTTTAATTATAGTCACCAGGCGTTTCCGTAACGTAAACAATTCGTCGCAAGGGCGTTGCAACTCACAACCCGCACATCTCAAGCTAACCCAGTGCGCAGCCGAGCCGCCAAGAATCAGTTGCCGAGCTTCCTGGAGACGCGTACGAAGAATCGCAAACTACGCCGGCACGCCTGAAATGTACCCAGACACGTAAACACCGGCTGAATAAAACATGAGGCGACGGCGGCGGCAGTTTTGCATAATACCTTCATTAAAACGGCACAAATTAGTTTTAGGGGAACAACGCGGCCCTGTTAGCGAGAGCTTCTCGGTGAAAACTTAAACGGCGTGTAAACGCGGGCCTCCTTCACCAGTTACGGCAGTCACGAATCACTGCCGGAAGACTACAGACTGCCGGTTCTCGTCGCTGGTGCAGCGCTGTGCGTTTCTGCTAGTTGATGTCGCGGTCTCCACTCCGAAGACTAATTGGATGCAGTCCTCAGCGCTAGTCTGTCCTGTGCAAATAGCTCGCCTAATTTCTCTTCGGATTCACTCACAGCTTGTGGTTACAAAACATCTGGGGTAGGTCAAACAAATTCTCACTCCATTCCCGACCACTGCTTCCATTTCATATCTTTTAATTGCAATCTCGTTTCTATATAAGCTGCAAGTAACGTATCGTTCCCTATAATTTACACTACAGGCCATTAAAATTGCTGCACCACGCAGATGACGAGCTACAGACGTGAAATTCAACCGACAGGAAGAAGATGCTGTCTTATGCAAATGATTAGCTTTTCAGAGCATTCACATAAGGTTAGCGCCGGTGGCGACACCTACAACGTGCTGACATGAGGAAAGTTTCCAACCGATTTCTCATACACAAACAGAAGTTGACCCGCGTTGCCTGGTGAAACGTTGTTGTGATGCCTCGTGTAAGGAGGAGAAATGCGGACCATCACGTTTCCGACTTTGATAAAGGTCGGATTGTAGCCTATCGCGATTGCGGTTTATCGTATCGCGACATTGCTGCTCGCGTTGGTCGATATCCAATGACTGTTAGCAGAATATGGAATCGGTGGATTCAGGAGGGTAATACGGAACACCGTGCTGGATCCCAACGGCCTCGTATCACTAGCAGTCGAGATGACAGGCATCTTATCCGCATGGCTGTAACGGATCGTGCAGCCACGTCTCGATCCGTGACTCAACGGATGGGGACGTATGCAAGACAACAACCATCTGCACGAACAGTTCGACGACGTTTGGAGCGTGGACTATCAGCTCGAAGACAATGGTTGCGGTTACCCTTGACGCTGCATCACAGGCAGCAGCGCCTGCGATGGTGTACTCAACGACGAACCTGGGTGCACGAATGGCAAAACGTCATTTTTTCGGATGAATCCAGGTTCTGTTTACAGCATCATGATGGTCGCATCCGTGTTTGGTGACATCGCGGTGGACGCGCATTGGAAGCGTGTATTCGTCATCGCCATACTGCCTTATCACCCGGCCTGATGGTATGGGGTGCCATTGGTTACACGTCTCGGTCACCTCTAGTTCGCATTGACGGCACTTTGAACGGTAGACGTTACATTTCAGATGTGTTACGACCCGTGGCTCTACCCTTCATTCGATCCGTGCGGAACCCTACATTTCAGCAGGATAATGCACTGCCGCATGTTGCAGGTCCTGTACGGGTCTTTCAGGATACAGAAAATATTCGACTGCCGCCCTGGCCAGCACATTCTCCAGATCTCTCAGCAATTGAAAACGTTTGGTCAATAGTGGCCGAGCAACTGACTCGTCACAATACGCCAGTCACTACTCTTGATGAACTGTGGTATCGTGTTGAAGCTGCATGGGCAGCTGTACCTGTACTCGCGATCCAAGCTCTGTTTGACTCAATGCCCAGGCGTATCAAGGCCGTTATTACGGCCAGAGTTGGTTGATCTGGGTACTGACTTCTCAGGATCTATGCACCCAAACTGCGTGAAAATGTAATCACATGTCAGTTCTAGAATAATATATTTGTCCAATGAATACCCGTTTATCATTTGCATTTCTTCTCGGTGTAGCAATTGTAAAGGCCAGTAGTGGATCCACGCTCTATTCAGAATGTTAAAGAATGTAATCCAGTCTACATTGTAGTTGTTGTTGGCTGCTGTAGGTAATGGTGTGATTACTGATGAAGACTGATATGCACACGATATGTCTGTTTCCCTGCAAACGGTGATATTTGTCTTTTACCTACCTGTCGGCTGCTGTCCCGACCGTGGCATGTGCCGACATTATTCTCTTCTAGCACGGGTTCAGCTGACGATTAATAAACACAATCTATATGGCAAAAGAGAAGCAACAGATGGGCGTTAATATTTGTTTATAAAAGTAAGTTGGACATTAAGGTTTCTTTACAAAACTATAAGTAATATTTCTTTGGAAATTTGGCCACTGATTCTGCTGTGCTGTGCATACGCAAACTCTGAGTCTGAATATTATTATCGCGAGTGCAGCGAGTTAACAAGTGTTGCGAGTGGTCGGACGCAGCCAGTGGCGGAGAGAAAGCGCGCAACAGATGATGTCGCACGTAGGTCTGCAGGCTTTCGTGTCCGTTGGCACTAAAATTAAAATCTTCTGGGCTGTTAGGCCGTGTCATATTTCCTTCTAAAATAATCGGCGTTTCGCTCCTCTGCTCGGATCATTTTCAGGATGTTTAGGTGTCCACTTTTGCTAGAAAACTGTCAGAGACCAGTGTTGCGTTTTCTTATATAGGCGAGTTTTCCCGCGTTTGTGCTGGAGAAATGGAAGTATTGGTTAAAATTATTGAGGCAACCATTGGCGGGCCATCGTCATAGGCTAATATTCCCGCGTTGATGTAGAAGATGACGCGTTATTGGCTAAGCTCTTGTGGATACTATTAGAAATATGACTTATCCTAACAAGTCAGAGGATTTTAACTGTAGGTGAGGTCGCAGCCTGCCGTGACCTTGCTGATAACACCAGCGGAGAATTTGGTATTAATTGAGGATTTTTGGTAATATGCCCTTCTGCTGCACGAAGTTGTTGCTCGCTTGCACACTGGAGGGATTTTGTCTGCTCTGTGTATGCATACACTGGTATTCGTATCTTTGTTGTGGCCAGATATGTTGACTGTTGATTATGGGCTCTGTGAAATAATTAATACATTCGAAGAAAAGGAAAGGCCTGTGTAAAGTTAGACGGTGTAAAATTGTCAGTTTCCAGAATATAGTAAGTTAGAAGTTTTTATTGGTTTCTCTTATTTTTTACACCGCTTAGTGCTTGTTGCTAGACTCCTCCCGATCATTTAATTTCTATATAAAATAACGGCAGCAGTCTTGGATCCTGCATGAATCGCACTATTTCCTATCAATTCGTTTAGCGTGTTGTTGAATGCAGAATATTCACGTAGTTGCAGCGGCAAGACGAGGTAAGATGTCTGTTGCGTGCAAGAACATTATTGTATTAATTGTCAGGAGACATTGCCGGCCGGCGTGGCCGAGCGGTTCTAGGCGCTACAGTCTGGAACCGCGCGACCGCTATGGTCGCAGGTTCGAATCCTGCGTCGGGCATGGATGTGTGTGATGTCCTTAGGTTAGTTAGGTTTACGTAGGTCTAACTCCAGGGGACTGATGACCTCAGATGTTAAGTTCCATAGTGCTTAGAGCAATTTGAACCATTTTTCACCAGAACAATAATAATTACAAATATTTGAACTAAACAGTTTTCAATCTGCTGTGTTGTTTCTCCAGTAACACATAACAAAGTGGCGAGGCAGCCGGACACACGAGTATAACCCTAAATTTATGAAATCTACGTCCTATTGCAATCTTGCTGCAGGATAAGAATATAAAATAAAAAGGAGAGAAAAAATGGAGAGCTTTGTTCACTAGTATGAACGGTAGCGGGCAGTGCACCTCAAACGAATAGTCCAGTATCATCTCAGGCAGCTTCCGGTCTGTTGCGTACTGAACTATTAGCAGCATATCAACGAACGCCACTGAATGTGAACTCCGATATGGATTTAACTGTCTCCAACATCGTGAGCCGAAAGTTCGTGGCGGCAAACGGCGCACGAAGCATGCTCACCGACGCCAAGATGGCAGCTAGTCCCGAACTAAATAGCGTCGTAACTGCTCTCCTCCATTCAGCTTGCTCAACTGTTCGCAGCTGCGGCGATCATGGCGTCTCTCGTCACTTTTGCTGTCGAGGAGTCCTCGACAGCAGTAAGCTTCCGCCGGTTAGAAGAGGGTCGTACGGCCAACCTAACCAGCGCTGCTATTACCGTTTCACCCGCATGCAGCGATCACAAGCCACGGCGCAGGAGTTCGGACTGCTGAAGAGGTGCCAACTTCTGCGGCCAATCTCGTGTCCTTCCGTGGTAAGTATCCGCGACCTGAATTTGAAACTAACGGCTGGCTAGCGTTTGTCAGTATTCACCTTGTTGCGACATTATTGGTTAAAAACAGTCTTGGTTGCAATTTTATTTTTTTATTTTTCAACGACGCGTTTCGCCTAATTTAGGAATCTTCAGGTTATCTTTTCTAGATGGACGCGAGAGGCACCAAGATCTGCATAACGCGTTCCCGTTCACAGGAGCGAGTATAATGCTTACTGCTTCAGCCCCCATCATACTCTTTTACTTGCTCCTGTGAACGGGAACGCGTTATGCAGATCTTGGTGCCTCTCGCGTCCATTTAGAAAAGATAACCTGAAGACGCCTAAATAAGGCGAAACGCGTCGTTGAAAAATAAAAAAACTAAAATTGCAACCAAGACTGTTTTTAACCAATACTGTTAAGCACTGGTTTGCTGTATGCCACATATGGATTGGAAGAATTTCTTGCGACATTGTAGAACTGATCAAATTATGACCCAGAAAATTCGCACCCACCGAATCCATAGTCTGCTGCTCAGTGAAGACCACGGTGATACCAAATCGTCGGGGAAAATTTGTTTGACAGCGGACAATTAATGATTAATTGTGAAGACTTTTGAAATGACAATATCATCAAACCGAGATGCATATCAAACGAAAGGTTATGTTCTAAACAACCCGAATCTGATGTCGAAAATATTGATTTCACTTACTTCTTCCTTTGTCGCTGAGCTGGACGATGCAGCAGTAAAGACTTCTGACAGGCCTTGTGGCCAATTCACGAAACGTTTTTACACTACAGCATTGTCAAAAGCTTTGTCTAAGTCTACAAGAGCTGACAACAGCGATAAATATCGCGCTATCAGCTTAACAGCTTATGCATCCAAGTTGATGACGAGAATAATATACAGGCTGTGTTAGACGACGATCAGTTTGGCTTTAGGAAAGGTAACCAGAGAGGCGGTTCTGACGTTGCTGTTGATAATGGAAACAAGACTAAAGAAAAATCAAGATTCGCTCATAGGATCTGTCGACCTGGAAAAAGCCTTCGTCAGTGTCAAATGGTGTGAGATGTTCTAAATACTGAGGAAAATAGGGGTAAGTTGTAGGGAGAGGCGGGTAATGCACAACATGTACAAGAGCCAAGAGGGTACAATAAGAGTGGGAGTCGAGAAACCAAGTGCTCGCATTAAAAAGGGTGAAAGACAGATGTAATATTTCGCCCGTACTGTTCAATCTATCCATCGAAGAAGCAATTATGCAAATAAAAAAAAAAAAACGTTCAAGAGTGGAATTAAAATTCAAAGTGAGAGAATGTCGAGTTTCGCTGATGACACTGCTATCCTCAGTGAAAGTGAGGAATAATTACAGATCTGCCAAATGGAATGGACAGTCTAATGAGTGCAGAAAATGGATTGAGAGTAAATCTAAAAAAGACGAAACTAATGAGAAGTAGCAGAAGTGAGAACAGCGAGAAACTTAATATCAGGATTTATGGTCACGAAGTAGATGAAGTGAAGCAAATCTGCTACCTAGACACCAAAATAACCAATGACGGATGGAGAAAGTAGGGCATCAAAAGCAGACTAGCACTGGAAAGAAGGGCATTCATGACCAAGAGAAGTCCTTAATTTGAGGAAGAGATTTCTGAGAATGTACCTTTGGAGCAGAGAATTGTATGGTAGTGAAACATGGACTGTGGGAAAACTGGAACAGAAGAAATTCGAAGCATTTGAGATGTGGAGGTACAAACAATTGTTGAAAATCAGGTGAACGGATAAGACAAGGAATGAGGAGGCTCTGCACAGAATCGAAGAGGAATGGAATATACGGAAAACACTGACAAGAAGAAGGGACAGGATGATAGAACGTCTGTTAAGACATCAGGGAATGACCTCCGTGGTACTAGAGCAACTGCAGGGGACAAAAACTATAGAGGAAGACAGAGATTGGAATACATCCAGCAAATAATCAAGGTCGCAGGTTGAGGTGCTCCTCTGTGATGAAGAGGTTGGCACAGGAGAGGAATTCGTGGAGGGCCGCATGAAATCAGTCAGAAGACTGATGACGCAAAAAAAGTCTCCAAATGTTATAAATGTAAGTTTTCGTTTCTTTATCCCGCCTTCTAAGATAGGTCGTAAGATACGAGGTGTACTCAAATTCTAAGGCCTCCGATTTTTTTTCTAATTAACTACTCACCCGAAAACGATGAAACTGGCGTTACTTCTCGACGTAATCGCCCTGCAGACGTACACATTTTTCACAACGCTGACGCCATGATTCCATGGCAGCGGCGAAGGCTTCTTTAGGAGTCTGTTTTGACCACTGGAAAATCGCTGAGGCAATAGCAGCACGGCTGGTGAATGTGCGGCCACGGATAATGTCTTTCATTGTTGGAAAAAGCCAAAAGTCACTAGGAGCCAGGTCAGGTGAGTAGGGAGCACGAGGAATCACTTCAAAGTTGTTATCACGAAGAAACTGTTGCGTAACGTTAGCTCGATGTGCTGGTGCGTTGTCTTGGTGAAACAGCAGACGCGCAGCCCTTCCCGGACGTTTTTGTTGCAGTGCAGGAAGGAATTTGTTCTTCAAAACATTTTCGTAGGATGCACCTGTTACCGTAGTGCCCTTTGGAACGCAATGGGTAAGGATTACGCCCTCGCTGTCCCAGAACATGGACACCATCATTTTTTCAGCACTGGCGGTTACCCGGTATTCTTTTGGTGGAGATGAATCTGTGTGCTTCCATTGAGCTGACTGGCGCTTTGTTTCTGGATTGATAAATGGCATCCACGTCTCATCCATTGTCACAACCGACGAAAAGAAAGTCCCATTCATGCTGTCGTTGCGTGTCAACATTGCATGGCAACATGCCACACGGGCAGCCATGTGGTCGTCTGTCAGCATTCGTGGCACTCACCTGGATGACACTTTTCGCATTTTCAGGTCGTCATGCAGGATTGTGTACACAGAACCCACAGGCTTAAGCCTCTGGTGGAACGACTGACGTCGGTTGAGTTTCGCCTATTGCATGCTGGGCGAAACGACCTGGGAGTCATCTGAGTGGCGCCGCGGTTTATGTGTTTACCGATCCGGCGCGTCCGGAACGAAGACTCCTGACACCAACTGACAGCATTGTCCTCTTGATTCTGAGAATACTTGTGGACTGTGCCCTGCTGTGTGCGACTGTCTGGCGCCGGATGGCCGGTGGTCTAAGCGTGTTGTTTTCGTAGCCTGTCAAACGGCAAGTCCAGTGCCCTCTGCTGAATAGTAGAGAGAGTAGGGAGTTGAGCAATGTCGGCTTCGCTCTTGCGTTGCGCCGGAGCAGGGGTTCTGGGATCTGATCTTCGTGGGAGTCGGACGGTCTTGAGACTTAGTCGCTCTTTTTCGGCAGAACTTTGAATTCTCGGACAGCCTTCGAGGCGAGAGGTTGAAACACAGTTGCTGCACAGCAGAAGTTAGCGCCTACATCAACAGAACGCTGCCTACCGACGACCTGCTACAGATTTCAGGACTGGTAAAGTATTTTGCGGCTCCGGCATTGTAGGACCTATCAATTTTATACTGAAGTCCTCAACAGCACGCGCGTTCGCTTTGCTACAACTCCACCTTGCTTGTTTCTCCATATGATACCATTTGAGCTCTCACTACTAATTGCGATACTGCAATATAGTCGGGAGAGTAATATTTGATTGATTAGGACCTCCAGTCATTATCGTCAAGCTATTGCATCACAGAGAGTAGGAGCGCCTTGTTCTCGAGCCATCTCTTATTCTCAGTTCAATACATCCTAACCTTAACCTACTGTTTGTGACGATAATCATGTGCCTTTATGTTCAGATGTATAATAAATATGATTGTAATATTTAATCCGCATATCATTTCGCTCATATATGCAGAATCCCCTGTTGTTTGTTATGATAAAGTTGTCTTTTTTTTATCTAAGTAGATTACGATTTTTATTAAATTATTCTGAGTGTGCACTCCTTATTTTACCAACTAGCAGGGTCCACCATCATTTCCTTCCGTTACCGTTGTGCGCATAATTAATTAGGTGGTACATAGGAGGGGGTTGAGTGCATGTCTCGTTCTCATGCGAAATTCGTCAGAATTAAAGAGGTTCAAACTCTTCTCCACCCCGGCACGTCGCAGATCAACAACCTCATCATCCACGTACTGCTTCCATGGAGTGCATCCTTCATTGACCCAAACAGACTGAATTCTGAAGGTGCCAAATGCGGACTATAGGGCGGATGAGGAAGAACAGTCCAATGAAGTTTTGTGAGCACCTCTCGGTTGCGGAGAGTTAAGGGAGGTCTTGCATTGTCATACAGAAGGAGAAGTTCGTTTGCATTTTTGTGACGACGAACACGTTGAAGTCGTTTCTTCAATTTCTTGAGGGTAGCACAACACACTTCAGAGTTCATCGCTCCACCATGCAGAAGGTAATCAGACAGAATAATAACCTCTTGAGAGTCCGAGAAGATTGGCTGATGATGCGGCTTTGAACTTTTTCTTCGGAGGAGAGGTAGAGTGGCGCCACTCCATGGAGTATCGTTTTGTTTCCGGTTCGAATTTATGAACCCAGTTTTATCACCTGTGATGATGTTCGACAAAAAATTACCATCATCAGACACGTAACACGCAAGCAGTTCTGCACACACCCTTCTTCGGTGCTCTTCATGGTCTTCTGTCAGACGGCGAAGAATCGAGATGGCACACACCTTTGTGTACCCAAACTGGTGGACGAGTGCGTCACCGCTGCCAACGGAGACGTCCAGTTGAGAAGTGGGTTGGTTTTGATCCGTGGATCACCTCGAATGAGAGTTCCAACATAACTGGAATCACAGCTGTGTACGGCCGGCCGGCACACGGGAGATCGCACAGGTTTGCGTGACCTTGTTGCGATGATGACAGACGCCATGCCCAACGACTCAGCGTGCTTTTGTTCACTGCCATGTCTCCGTAGACATTCTGCAAGCGCCTATGAATATACGCCATGATCTGGTTTTCCGCCGAAAGACACTCAATGACAGCTTTCTGCTTGGAACGCACCACCATTACACATGCCATTATGAAGGTTACGTGTAGCAGCGCCACGTGTCGGAACTTCGAGAAACTGTAAGGGCTGAAGTGGGAATATTCCACGATGTCCCACAACAAATTCCGCACTTTTTCAACTGAAGTTGGCAGAGGAAGAGGAGTGTTGCATTAATTATTGAACGCCTCTCGTAAAATGCAACTTATTTTCGAAGTCCCCTCTTGTTACCTCGCGTGTGTGTTAGTGTGTTAACATCTATGTTAATTTTGAAGCTAACATCGAAGGCGAAGATTTTCTCGTTCAAAAATATTGCTTGACTGCTAACCCGGCACAAAACAAAATATTTCCTTTGAATACTAGAGAATAACGAATTACAGAGAAGTTTGCAAATGGAAATATATATCTCTGTCCACTCAGTGGAATAAAGTCTTGAAAGTTACCAACTGGTAATCGGTTTGCAAACAATATGCAAACTCTCGTTTGAAACGAGGAAGGAAATTAATTAGATATTAAACGCCCAATAAACGAAATTAACCTTTGAAAGTTTACTGGATTAAAATTGCTATTAAGAGAATGAATTGCAGTTTAAGAACCGCTGTGGAGCTAATACCAACACACGCCACTGGATGGCGGGGCAGGACGCTCAAGAATTATACTGAATCATAACTGCGATCCTGACAGTACACAGCAGCTTAGCAGCCGTCAGGTTGCTAGTACCAACAGACGCCGACAGATAGTGGGACGATCAAAACTGGTACCGGTCTGGAGATTGCTCGATCTGTGACCTTAAGTTCTTAATGAAACAACTCTGTCTATGGCACCCACAAGTACCTCCTAAATATGACTTG
Source organism: Schistocerca cancellata (assembly GCF_023864275.1). Lineage (NCBI taxonomy): Eukaryota > Metazoa > Arthropoda > Insecta > Orthoptera > Acrididae > Schistocerca > Schistocerca cancellata. Next base: position 876,095,860 of record NC_064628.1, read on the forward strand.
CAGCTCTAGTCAGTTGTGGTCACAGAGTGAGAAGTATGTCATGAGACAGAGAACGCTCTAAGCACGGGAAAACGAAGCATGGACTGATAAAGTGTAGGACGGACAAAATAAATCTGTTACCTGTCTGCTTCGTATGTATTTTATTAGCATTATCCCTCTGTTCTTTGTTTTACTCTTTAAGTCTCCGATTTTATCGCCTGTTTTTATTATTTATTCACTTCATCTTTCTAACAAAGTCTGTAGGCTGAAGAGCGGCATACTAAGCTGCTGCCAGCCCTGCCCCTTCGGGGGGAACTGGAATTCAATAAAGAAAAAAAAAATAAACCTGCCTCATAAAGTATTTCATGCACCTCGTAAAGAGTGGCGCCACACCACATCTCCATCGAAGAACAAGTTCAAAGGTACATCTTTAGCCGGTGAAGTCATTTACGCGGTTTTCTTGGACTCTTTAAGTGGTTATTTTGCTTGATGCCTTCACTCAGGCTGCAAAAGTGGTGTCACCGCCAGACACCACACTTGCTAGGTGGTAGCCTTTAAATCAGCCGCGGTCCGTTAGTATACGTCGGACCCGCGTGTCGCCACTATCAGTGATTGCAGACCGAGCGCCGCCACACGGCAGGTCTAGAGACACTTCCTAGCACTCGCCCGAGTTGTACAGCCGACTTTGCTAGCGATGGTTCACTGACAAAATACGCTCTCATTTGCCGGCTACGTCATTTGCTACGACCTAGCAAGGCGCCATTACCATTTACTATTGATGTTGTAAAACATGTACCGTCAAGAGCGATGTTCACCTATTATGGATTCCAGCAGCTACGTACTTTTTTTGCTAGTATAATTACCTTGTCCTGTTCCAGACCTCACGCCAGCCTGCGTGAGCTTAAACGCGTGCCTTTCGGCTTCCTCCTAGTGGGTTGGCTATCTTGCCAATCCACAACAGCAACCATAAACACTGATGTGTATTGTGTTACCCTCGGGACATTGAAAAACGACCTCAGTGTCTTCATCGGCACAAAAATTCAGACGAACTTCTTCTCCTCCATGACAACGCAAGACCTCACATAAGTCTGCACATCCGAGAGGCGCTTACAAAACTTATTGGACAGTTCTTCAAGACATTTGACATCAATTTAAATGGCAACGTTGTCCATCGGTCACGCAACAGAGTGTCTATTACAGCTACGTCTCGTTTAGCCGAGGTTAGGGGTGCGAAAAAAATCTGTGCTCGCATACAGTGCTTTTCAGGGGACAGTAATTGCTATCGCTCGACTCGAGCATGGTTGTTATAGTTTCAGCATAACAGTCTGGGAGTATTTCCCTCCGCTGGTGTGCCCCAAGGCTCCGTCCTCTCTCCCCTTCTGTACCTTTTATATACGGCGGACATGCCGCCGCCGTCACTCCCCGTCCACCTTCTCCAGTTTGCCGATGACACCACCTTCCTTGCCCTTGTCCCCACCCTGCAGCGCTCCCAACACCTTCTCCAATCCCATCTTGACTGGTTCACCGCTTGGTGCAACCAGTGGTTCCTCAAGGTCAATCCCTCCAAAACCCAGGCGATCATTGTAGCCAAAACCACCCCTTCCTTCCGCCTCCTTAATTTCTATCTCACCATCTATGGCCATCCTATCGCCCTCACCCCATATCTTAAGTACCTTAGCGTCACCCTCGACCGTCGACTCTCCTGGATCCCCCATCTCCGGACAATCCAAGCCAAGGCACGCTCCCAACTCCGTCTCCTCAAGCTCCTTTCCGGCCGTACGTGGGGTCTGGACCCATTCACCATCCTCCACACCTATAAATCCCTCATCCGCCCTATCCTTTGTTACGCCCATCCGGCCTGGATCTCCGCCCCCCCCCCCCCTACCTTTTATAAATCCCTTCAAATCCTCGAACGCCATGCTCTCCCCCTCGCCTATCGCATCCGTCTCCCCTCCCCCACGCGGATCCTGTACGATCTCATTCCGTTCCCCCACCTCCTCCTTTTCCTTGAAAGGATATGGATCCTGTACACCTCCCGCAAACTCGATCCTCCTCACACGCTTGTCTCACCCATCCTCTCCCGCCCCCACCCACTGCCGCGCCTGTATTGCCACGTCCCACCCGGTCACCATCTCTCCACCCTCCTTACCCTCTCCCAAGGTGGCTTCCGCCAGCTCCCTCTCCATGATGATGCCCTCCTCCCCTCCATCTACCCCTCTTACCAACTTTGATCCTCCCTCCCTCTTCCTGTTTTGCTCCTTTGGGCACCCTCCCTCCCTTCTCTCCCTCTTCTCTCCCTCCTCCATTTCTCCCCAATCCTGCCCCGGGCTTGCCTTACAGCCCTTCCTCCGTTTTTCCTCCGTCTCCTCCGCCATTGGCATTCCTGCTCACCCCTCTTCCTATCCCAGGCAGGTCACCGGACTCGTACACGATCTGTGGACTTTCGCGCGCCGGAGATCATAGCCATCAGTTTCACGTGTGTGTGACGTCGTTTTGTGTTTTTAGTGTCCGCCGTCACGCTTATACGTTCACTTGTGCCGTCGGATTCATCAGTGTTATGTGCGCCGTGTCAACGTGTTTTCAGTGTCGTTGTCGTCGAGTGTGAACGGCTCGGTGTTTTTTGTGTATCTGTGACCACTATTTTTTTGCCCGTCACTATGTTCATTCTGATTCTCCATTCTGTGTTCTGTTATTGTCAACACTATGGCTGAAGAGCGGCGTAGCATGCCGCTGAAAGCCTACCTGATTGTTCAGGTATTAAAATAACAATAAAGGACATAGAAGCAGTGCACCAGGCGACGCTGTCAGGCTGTTCGGCTAATGAGTTCTCAAAATGGTTATTCGCGCCGCAGTTGATTAACGTTTCGGTGTGAACGCGATTGGTAACATGGCGGCAAGTGGAATCGGCCTTAGGTATATATAATTAAAAGAGTTCATAATTCTTGAGTATTCCTAATGAAACATGCAGTTCGTGATCTCTTAACAATCATTGTTCTCCGCTTCCCTAAATGATCAGCACTCGCAGCCAGTGAATTATTAACTTCATGGAGAAAGGGGAAAAAGAAACTTTTCGGGCGTAATGTCAAGCACCAGCACGTCGGCTTGGAACGTTATAGCAGAGAGGGCTGTGAGACGACGTCAGCGAATAGTACGCTGACCAGCACGACACCACGACACGTGCGGCCGCTATACGAAGAGAATACAAGGCTCGCTCCCCTTAGCCGCAGCCGCACTAGAAGACGAGCCGTCATCCAAACGCTTTAGCCCTGGCTTATGAACTGTTGTGTTTTGTTTGCGTTGAAATTGTATATAGCAAAGGACATTGATTATTTGCATGATGCCAGTTGCTTGGCACACTTCTTTCTGAATACGCAAAGTTAAGTATTGTCAATTTAACTTAATGTAATAAACTCCATTAATAAGATTTGCTTGAGTGGTTGTCTAGCTATCCGAGAGAACAGATTCCTAGGCACTTTTATATTTGACGAGTGGGCGGGATACGACAGTAATCGTCGTAATATAAGAGCCTTTTTTTTTTCTTTATTGTGATTTCATTCCCCTGCCCCAGCAGCACAACCCGCCGCTCTTCAGCCGAGTGACACGACAACTAAAACAAGAATAAAATAATACATACATAAGGAGATAAAAAAGGGAACATAAAACAGAGTAAGGGGAGAAAATGGAGGTAAAAATACACTGACATGTAGACGTTCATTGGGGTCAGTTAAAAAAGTCACCAGAAAGTTAAAAAACACAGTTGGCGATTCTTAAAACACAGAGAAGACACTGGATGCGCATGCACAGGTTAAAAGTTGGCCACAGTATTAAAAACACTCCGAAACAACACACTGAAAACCCACTTGGAGCACACACGACGAAGAATAAAACTACCAGGTGGGACCTGCCGAGGGAAAGGTAACAGAGGATGGGAAAGGAGGGGAGAGCATGGGGCAGCTGGGGAAGCGGCGGGATGAAGAGAGGAGGGGCAACCATGGGTTCACGAAGAGGCAGGAGACACATGGGGCGGGAGAGGAAAAGGGAAGACAGGGCAGGAGGGAGCGCAGAGACACTGAAAGAAGGTACAAGAGATGGAGGGGGAGTAGGAGGGGAAATCCGCTCAGAAGGAGGGAGGGGGAGGAGAGGGAGCCCTGAGGAGGAGGCAGGTAGACGGGGTTAGAGTTGGTAGGAAGGGTAGATGTCAGGGCGAAGCTCATCATCCGGGAGGGGTAGACGGTGGAAGTTGTGTTGGGAAAGGAGATGGAGGGTGTGGAGATGGAGAGAGGGAGGGACACAACGGTAAAGGCGCAGCAACTGGTTGGGAGTGGAGAGGAAGGGAGACACCAGGGAGTGAGGGGGATCAAGGCAGCGGACAATACATAGTGTGCGGATGTGTTCAAGGAAAAGGAGAAGGTGGGGGAAGGGGATGAGGTCATAGAGGATGCGTGTGGGGGACGGAAGGCGGATGCGGAAGGCGAAGCAGAGTGCATGGCGTTCGAGGATTTGGAGGGCTTTATAGAACCGGGGAGGGGCGGAAATCCAAGCGATGCTGGCATAACAAAGGATGGGGCGGATCATATAAGAGCCCAGACATGTTATAACTTTATGATAGACGCGTAAACTTATACCACCGACACCCGTGGCGGGTGAAGTTGAGTTGACTTCAGTTGCCTGTCTTGAGATGTTATGAAATAATTTCCGGTCCGTTTCTAATTTATACAGGGTGGTCCATTGATAGGGACCGGACCAAATATCTCACAAAATAAGCATCTAACGAAAAAACTACAAATAGCGAAATTCGTCTACCTTGAAGGGGGGAACCAGCTAGATGGCGCTGCCATAGGTCAAACGGATATCAACTGCGTTTTTTTAAATAGAACTCCCAATTTTTTATTACATATTCGTGTAGTACGTAAAGAAATCTGTATGTTTTAGTTGGACCACCTTTTCCGCTTTGTGATAGATGGCGCTATAATAGTCACAAACGTATAAGTAGTACGTGGTATCATGTAACATTCCGCCAGTGCGGACGGTATTTGCTTCGTGATACATTACCCGTGTTAAAATGGACTGTTTATCAATTGCGGAAAAGGTCGATATCCTGTTGATATAAGGCTATTGTGATTAAAATGCCCAACGGGCGTGTGCTATGTATGCTGCTTGGTATCCTGGACGACATCATCCAAGTGTCTGGACCGTTCGCCGGATAGTTACGTTATTCAAAGTAAACAGGAAGTGTTCAGCCACATGTGAAACGTCAACCACGACCTGCAACAAATGATGATGCCCAAGTAGGTGTTTTAGCTGCTGTCGCGGCCAATCCGCTCATTAGTAGCAGACAAATTGCGCGAGAATCGGGAATCTCAAAAACGTCGGTGTTGAGAATGCTACAGCAACATCGATTGCACCCGTACTACATTTCTATGCACCAGGAATCGCATGGCGACGACTTTGAACGTTGAGTACAGCTCTGCCTCTGGGCACAAGAGAAATTACGGGACGATGACAGATTTTTTTGCACGCGTTCTATTTACCGACGAAGCGTAATTCACCAACAGCAGTAACGTAAACCGGCATAATATGTACTACTGGGCAACGGAAAAGCCACGATGCCTGCGACAAGTGGAACATCAGCGACCTTGGCGGGTTAATGTAAGGTGCGGCATTATGGGAGGAAGGATAATTGGCCCTCATTTTATCGATGGCAATCTAATGGTGCAATGTGTGCTGATTTCCGACGTAATGTTCTACCGATGTTACTACAGATGTTTCACTGCATGACAGAATGGCGATGTACTTCCAACTCATGGATGTCCGGCACATAGCTCGCGTGCGGTTGAAGCGGTATTGAATAGCATATTTCATGACAGGTTGTTTGGTCGTCGAAGCACCATACCATGGCCCGCACGTTCACCGGATCTGACGTCCCCGGATTTCTTTCTGTGGGGAAAGTTGAAGGATATTTGCTATCCTGATCTACCGACAACGCCTGACTACGTGCGTCAGCGCATTGTCAATGCATGTGCGAACATTACGGAAGGCGAACTATTCGCTGTTGAGAGGAATGTCGTTACAGGTGTTGCGAAATGCATAGAGATTGACGGACATCATTTTGAGCATTTATTGCATTCATATATTTACAGGTGATCACGCTGTAACAGTATGCGTTGTCAGAAATGATAAGTTCACAGAGCTACATGTATTACATTGGAACAACCGAAATAAATGTTCAAACGTACCTACGTTCTGTATTTTAATTTAAAAAACCTACCAGTTACCAACTGCTCGTCTAAATAGTGAGCGATATGTTTGTGACAATTACAGCGCCATCTAACTAAAAACGAAAAAAGTGGTCCAACTAAAACATTCATATTTCTTTACGTACTAAACAAACATATAATAAAAAATGGGGTTCCTATTTAAGAAAACGCAGTTGACATCCATTTGACCTATGGCAGCACCATCTAGCGGGCCAACCATAGCGATATCTGGTTTCCCCCCTTCAAGCTAGACAAGTTTCGTTCTTTGTAGTTTTTTCGTTTGACGCTTATTTAGTGAGATATTTGGCCCGTTCACGATCAATGGACCACCCTGCATATGTGGTGCCTGTTCTTTCGCCAAGTCCAAAGTTACAAACACCATTTTGACCCTGCAGTCATCATGCTACTAAGTAGGCAGCTGGTGGAGGTACCCTTACGAGAAAGATGTTTATATGAGACGAAATGTGCATCTTGATAGATCTGTTGCCGTATTACATACAGCAAGTTTGTGGCCGATTAGGTGCAATTGTTTATTCGCCTACAGCAACCTAAACAACTTCCTGAACAGCTTCAAAATCATTTCAGGAGCACTCCACAGCCATGATGGGGTCTTTGAGTAACCTGTTCACTAAAAATCTGTAGCCAACTTCGAATTTTAATTCATCATCTTCGTCATCATCATCATCATTTAAGACTGATTATGCCTTTCAGCGTTCAGTCTGGAGCATAGCCCCCCTTATACAGTTCCTCCATGATCCCCTATTCAGTGCTATCATTGGTGCCTCTTCTGATGTTAAGCCTATTACTTCAAAATCATTCTTAACCGAACCCAGGTACCTTCTCCTTGGTCTACCCCGACTCCTCCTACCCTCTACTGCAGAACCCATGAGTCTCTTGCGTAACCTTACTTCTCCCATGCGTGTAACATGACCCCACCATCTAAGCCTGTCCACCCTGACTGCTACATCTATAGAGTTCATTCCCAGTTTTTCTTTTCCTCATTGTGGACACCCTCCTTCCATTGTTCTCAGCTACTAGTACCTGCAATCATCCTAGCTACTTTCATATCGGTAACCTCAACCTTATTGATAAGGTAACCTGAATCCACCCAGCTTTCGCTCCCATACAACAAAGTTGGTCGAAAGATTGAACGGTGGACAGATAACTTAGTCTTGGTACTGACTTCCTTCTTGCAGAAGCGAGTAGATCGTAGCTGGGCGCTCACTGCATTAGATTTGCTACACCTCGCTTGCAGTTCTTTCACTATGTTGCCACCTGTGAGAATATGCATCATAAGTACTTGAAACCGTCTACATGTTGTAACTTTGTTCCTCCTATTTGACACTCAATCCGTTTATATCTCTTTCCCACTGAAATTACTTTCGTTTTGGAGATGCTAATTTTCATTCGATAATCCTTACATTTCTGATCTAGCTCTGAAATATTACTTTGAAAACTTTCAATCGAATCTGCCATCACAACTAAGTCATCCGCATATGCGAGACTGCTTATTTTGTATTCACATATCTTAATGTCACCCAGCTAGTCTATTGTTTTCAACATATGATCCATAAATAATATGAACAACAGTGGAGACAGGTTGCAGCCTTGTCTTACCCCTGAAACTACTCTGAACCATGAACTCAATTTACCGTCAAATCTAGCTGATGCCTGACTGTCTATGTAAAGACCTTTAATTGCTTGCAAAAGTTTGCCTCCTATTCCATAATCTAGTAGAACAGACAATAACTTCCTCCTAGGAACCCGGTCATATGCCTTTTTTAGATCTATAAAGCATAGATAGAATTCTCTGTTCCACTCGTAATACTTCTCCATTATTTGCCGTAAGCTAAAGATCTGGTCCTGACAACCTCTAACAGGCCTAAACCCTCACTGATTTTCATCCAATTTGTCCTCAACTAATACTCGAACTTTCCTTTCAACAATATCTGAGAAGATTTTACTCACAACGCTGATTAAAGAGATACCTCTGTAGTTGTTACAATCTTTTCTGTTTCCATGTTTAAAGATTGGTGTGATTACTGCTTTCGTCCAGTCTCATGGAACCTGTCCCGACTCCCACGCCATTTCAATTATCCTGTGTAGCCATTTAAGACCTGACATTCCACTGTATTTGATGAATTCCGAATTTTAATTAACACCTCAAAAACGTTACGTGTCTGCGTTTATTTGCAGGTACAAATCTGCTGTGCTGGTACACAATGAAGTCTCTGCGTTGCTGTAACGTAGCACCCTGCAATAGGACGCAGCGCTGCCCATTAGTAAAGTGCAGTATCGTGCGGAATTCGTCTTCCGCATTTGTAGACAGGAAACCACAACAACAAGCCACGCTCTGTCGTTGGAAGTTTATAGCAACAATAGGCCATAATTTGACACCACAGCTTCAGATGGGGCAGACGCTGCTACGTCTGAATGACGAAGAACGAAGTTGTCTACAATCTCTCTGCGAAGAACTGGTAACAGCAAGGGAATTGGTGACCCTGGGGATATCACAGTCGCGGTGCCGGTGAAAACAGTGAAAGTCAGATTTCTTTCAAGGCATTTTGAACCGATGGCACTGGTTTGCGCGACTGTCCGTACCGATTCAAACTGCCCACCGGAGCGGAGTAGCTGCGGGAATGTTGCAAACGACTTGTTCAGGCGCTTGTCACCGTGGACGAGTGCTGGCTGTATTAATACGACTGGAAACAAAAGAGCGGAGCAAGCGGTGAAAACATACTGATTCACTAGCCCACAAAGAAAGGGAATATTCAACCACGATCGAGCAAAGTAATGGTGAAATTTTTGGGAGAAAATGCTCCCATGGGGTAAACTATAAACTATCACAAGGGTATATTAGCGAAATCACCTGGCGAAGTTCGGGGAGCCTGTCAAGATATAGAATCGCGGGACCGTGTCAGAGATTATATTTTCTCCCACTGCAACGCCCAATGTCATTCTGCACAGTCACTCTCTCCAATGCTGCCTCTTTTTGCTAACTAATGTTGTACCCCATCCAGTAAACCCGCCCCCCCCCCTCCAACCGTGCTCTCCACCTCCTTCTTCAGTGGAAGAAAACGTTTCCATAGAGTCGACGGAGTGAATATCCGAAATGGAAAGTTTCCTAACAGTCAGAATGCCACCAGCTATCATCATCCAGCACAGAAGCGCACAGTATTATGAACATTGGTGCATGGTGCAAAAGTAATATCAGACGACGATAACCTGCCCCATGAACTACGCAAGGTTTTCAGGAATAACGGCTCCAGCGCCCATCAAGTGAAAGAAGTGATTTCTGGGAAATATCAGAATAAGGCCACCGACGAAGAGCAGGAAAAGAAACTTGCTTTGCTGCCATTCTCTGGCTCTGTGTAGGGCAAGATAAGCCGCCTGTTGTAAAGACACAAGATCAAATCAACCTTCAGGCCTCCAACGAAAATCCGTCAATTACTGAGACCAGTTAGAGACGCAGTAGGTCTCAGAACACCTGGAGTCTACGAAAGACCTTGTGAGTGTGGCCAGAAGTACATCGGACAAACAGTGCGCACTATGGAACAACGCAGGAAAGTTGAAGAGGGCACATCGGACGCCGACTCAAAACATGTCCATATATGGCAATGTCACGGGCACCAGTGACGTCACAGCCGGCAGCTAGCGTATATAAGGGCGCGCCAACAGCCCACTGGCAGTCAAAACACTTGACAATGGCCAAGGAGTGCTTGGCCGAAAGCTCGTGTAGTTTTAAGCAATTGACGCGGCTGGAAACCCGAGAACATTTTATTCAGTCAAAATGCAGACTTCTACTGTCAGTGTCTTATCATGTCATTCATTTTTGATAAAAATGTGTCGATTTGAAGAGCGAGTATTTAGAGAAAGACCAAAACAATTTCCACCTTGCATGGTTGCCCCTTGAGATATTTTGAGAGGACAATTACAACCTCATTACTAACTCAAGTGGTGTTGAAGGCCTGCTCTCGTCCAACCGGAGGTACACTGTGACACTTTTGCGTTCGCTGTTCCCCCATTTTTGGAATGCACTGAAGATTCAATAAATTGGTCTCTTCTGACTTCCATAGAGAACCATGGGGATTTTTTTAATCTTTTTTTTTTTTTCGAATCAGTCCTCTGACTGGTTTGATGTGGCCCGCCACGAGATCCTCTCGTATACCGACCAATTCATTTCATCTCACAGTAGCACTTACACCCGACTGTGAAGTACGGGCAGTTATAAGATTTCTTAGTGCTAAAGGCCTGAAAGCGATCGATATTCATCGTGAGATCTGTGCAGTTTACCGAGAAAACATTATGAGTGATGGAATGGTAAGAAAGTGAGTGATAGCATTTAAAGATAGCCGCACAAATGTGCATGATGAACAACGGAGTGGGCGTCCTTCTGTCGTTAATGAAAGTTAGGTGCAGGAAGTGGACAATAAGGTGAGAGAAAACAGACGCTTTACGATTTCCTCCTTGCGGGATGACTTTCCTAATGTTTCTCGTAGTGTTTTGTATGGCATTGTGACCGAGCACTTGAATTACCGAAAATTGTGCCCACGTTTGGTACCCAATTTGTTGACGGATGTGCACAAAACCAAACGTTTAGACAGTGCATTGACTTTCCTTGAGCGGTACCACAACGACGGTGATGATTTCTTAAGCCAAACTGTTACGGGCGATGAAACATGGGTGGCCTACGTCACACCAGATTCAAAGCAACAGTGCATGGAAGTTGAGAAAGGGCATCGTTTTGCTGCAAGGCAGTGCCCGTCCGCATGTGGCGAATCAGACCAAAGATCTCATCTTTTCGATGGGAAACTCTAGATCATCCTCCGGACAGCCCCGATCTTGCACCCAGTGACTACCATCTGTTCGTGCACTTGAAGAAACACCTGGGCAGTCAGCGTCTTCAAGACGATAACGAAGTCGAAACAGTGAGCCGAGCGATCTAGGCCGCTGCAGTCATGGACTGTGCGGCTGGTCCCGGCGGAGGTTCGAGCAAAAACTGGTACAACGTTTTGACAGGTGCGTCAATATTGACGGAAATTATGTAGAAAAGTAGAGTAAGGTACAGGCTTTCATGTAACAATAAAATCATTGAGATATCTTATCACTTCTTTTTAACTTTCAAAACGGTACTTACTTAAAAAACACGCCTCGTATTCCTTGCGTATATTTTAATCTCTGTCTTCCCCTACAGTTTTTATCCACCACAGCTGTCTCTAGTACTATGAAGTTATTCCCTAATGCCTTAAAACATTTCCTATAATCCTGCCCCTTATCCTCGCCGGCGTTCTCCGCATATTTGTTTCCTCGGCGATTCTACCTCCACATTTCTTATCAGTCCTTCTAATTTTCAACATGCTTCCATAGAACTACGTTCCAAATTATTTGATCTTCTTCTTTTCCGCTTTCCCCTCAGTCCTTGTTTCACTTCCATGCAATTCTGTGTTCTGGACGTAGGGGGGGATGAATTCTTTCCTCAAAGTAAGGCGAATACTTAATACTAGTAGATTTATTTTGGCTCAGAAAGACGTCTTTCCTGCGCTAGTCAGCTCTTTATGGCGTCCTTGCTTCGTTCATCGTACGTTACTTTGCTTCCAAGGTAGCAGCGTTCCTTCACTTCACTTACTTTCCTCATTCATTTCATTTCCGCTGCTCCTTACCTTGCTTCCGTTATCAAGCGCTACTTCAGAAATGCCTCTGGTGTTTTTACCTTTCCTGTGGCAAACGTAGCATCACATGAGAGATACTCAGTTTACTTTTCCATTAAAACAGCAAACACTACACTGGCGAACAGTCGTTCCTATGTCAGTCATTGCACGGAAGACGTCAAAAGTCTGGCGATTCGCCGTCCGTCGATAGCGCCATTACTGCGACCGCTGCGTGGAAATGTGTGTCTGCTTACATTCATAATTAGTACTAATAAGCGATTAACGAGGAGCTTACACCTAAAGCGGAAGTCTTTACGTTGATGTTTCCAATAATTTGCACGAATGCCAAATGATTTAGACTGTTCAGATTCCACTCACTAGCAAGCAGTAAATAAAATGACTGTCAGTTTTTCAACGACGCCGTTAGATTTTACCTATTACATGTTTAATTCACTGCATATTAGTGTGTGCAAACTGAACAGTCTAAATCATTAGGCACATTACAGACAATAAACTAAAACCTCGAGTAATTTTTGTTTATTATTGTTCAGAACAAAAACAATAACATGAGAACTGTGGTGTCACCGCCAGACACCAAACATGCTAGGTGGTTGCCTTTAAATCGGCCGCGGTCCGTTAGTATACGTCGGACCCGCGTGTCGCCACTATCAGTGATTGCAGACCGAGCGCCACCACACGGCAGGTCTAGTCTAGAGAGACTCCCTAGCACTCGCCCCTGTTGTACAGCCGACTTTGCTAGCGATGGTTCACTGACTACATACGCTCTCATTTGCAGAGACGACAGTTTAGCTACGTCATTTGCTACGACCTAGCAAGGCGCCATATTCAGTTACTATTGATATTGATATTGTGAATCATGTACCGTCAAGAGCGACGTTCAGTATTAATGGATTAAAGTTAAGTATCAAACTAATTACGTCCGCTGTCTGAATTGTAATTCCTCGCCATGTTCCAGACCTCACGTCAGTATAGTCCTTCCCTCCTCAAGCCAGCCTGCGTGGGTTAAACGCGTGCATTTCGGCCTCCTCTCGTAACACGGTGTTGGCTCTTCTGCAAACACAACAAGAACTATACACCAAAATGCACTGTCTGATCAAAACTAGCCGGACACTCCAACGCGATGCAGAATTACCCACCGGATGTGACGAGAGGCGAAGCCGCCAGTATATAAGGAGACGGAGAACATTCTGTTGTCAGCAGAGAAGCTGTCTTAGCGGAATGGGGTGGTCGCGAGAGGTCAGTGACTTCGAACGTGGACTGTTCACTGGATGCAACGCGAGTAACAGATCCATCAGCAACACTTCAAACACTCTAAAGTTGCCCAAGTTGACAGTGGTGTGACCGCTGAGCCGTGGTAAAAACTGCTGTTTTGAAGAGCGCGCCGCAGCGCGTAGTGTGAAGCAGTCGCCTTCCGTTTCTGGCGGTGGCGCCGCTGTGGCAATCGCAGCTTTGGTGTCTCCCTCTGGTGGGAAAGGGGACAGGTTGCCTGTTCACGTGCATTTAAGGGGCGCTATGAGCTCGCCAGTCGGTCAGTCTGGGTCAGTCTCTCGTCCCCAGCTTGCTAGTCTGTCTCTCGTCCGCATTTGTTAGGCAGTTAGTGTCTGTCTGTCGTTCGGAGTGCTAGTATGTCTGCCGTTCGGATCAACCTTTAAAGTCTTTCCACTCCGCCAGTAAGAGAACTCAGCGAGTGGTCACCCGGTCGGGGCTTAGTTCCTGCATCTGAGTCTGCGCGTTAGTCCGCCAGTCTGCTCGAGTTTGCTCAGGCAATCGTCATTGGCGGTTGGATCGATCGGTTGGTCGGTCGCGCACTGAGACACAAGATGACTTGTCCGTCTTGAGCGTCGGTGCATGTGAGGTCGCCACGTGAGTCCAGTGGGTCGCGGCGTATAGCGAGGGGTAGTGGCTTCCCGGTCGACACGAGATCAACAGGAGTCAATCCACGACTTCGGTCTGGCCAGTGCGAGCTGCGACGCCGTGAGACGGGAGATCGGCGCGCCTTCCTGCGTCCGTTGAAGCGGCTGGCAGCGGACGGTTCGGGAGAGCGACTGGGGGGTGCTGCGTCAGGTCTTCTCGAGAAGTCGCAGTTTATTAGAAGTTAAGTGATTGGTGATATGTTGTCTGATTTACTCTTGTTAAATTCTACTTGTTTTCTTGGTGAGGTCACCAGCCGTTTTGCTTTGGGGTCGTCCCACCATTCTTCTCCGTTTGTCCACTTGCGGGAAGGTGATTGTTTATAAATCGGGCGATCCGTTTTTTATCTTGTGGAGTAGGGACGGGTTAGAGCAACCTGCGGTTCGGGTTGTTTGCGAATCTCTCTATCAATCTACCGTACGTTAGTAGCTGCCCGTGTCATGTTTGTCGGATTTGCTGTGTTAACGAATTTATTGCTTGGAGTTTAACGGCCTATGTTCTTGCGAGGCGGTATCTGTGTACTGTAGAGCATCTTAACTTGTTTGGCCAACCTTCTAGAATATTATATAAGACTGCATTTCATGCGCTTTTATTTGAATGATCATTTTAGCATATAAAGTTGCCACCCTTTCACCGTAAGACTTTTCTTAGAAGTTAAAATCAAGTTGCACCTTCGGTGGCAAGGTAATGTTTTAACTGTTTGTGTTTTGTACCATTTCCATCCCTCCTACGGGGGGTGCATAGTTTGTGTGCTTGTGTAAATTGTTAAAACTCTTAGTTTAAAGTAATCTGGTGTGTTGCAGATTTGCACCAGTGTAGTCTTTCAGAGGCTGTTGTGAGCGGTCGTAATTACGGCCGTGTCAAAAGGGAGCGGCAAGGTTCTCTGCCCGAAAGCTCATACAGTCAAAACTTGTTTCTTTCTGCCTCTGAATAAATTGTAACTTTGATATCTAGAAGGTGCTATCTGATTATAATTTTAAATCTGTTTCTTTTAAAAAATGTTTTTAGGCACTATTAAAGTGAATAAAATTCCCATTTGTTAAAAGGAATCTGGTTATGATTTCATCAGTTACTCCCTGGCAACTACTTCCATGCTTACATAGTGTGATTGAATGTGTTAATGTTCTTGATGACTCGCTAGTAAATAAAATAAATTTTTAAGAATATTCTTTCAAAATAAACCACGGTTCAACCGTGAAGTAGTGAAAACGCGAAGAAACAACCACAGCTAATCCTAGACCAGGCTGTTATCATGTACTGACAGGTACAGACCGTCGAACAATGCGGAGAGTGGTTACAGAGATGAAATCAGCAGACGGAATGACTCGTAAGTTCCACAGTGATATCAACAGCCCAGAGTGCAAATGTCTGTATATAGGGAGTTAAGAGGAATGGTGTACTATAGTCGAGCAGTTCTTCCTAAGCAACGGTTCTGGCAGTGGATAACTGGAAACGAATGAGTTGGAGTGATGAATCGCACTTAATTCTGTGGCAATCCGATGAAAGACGTTGTCAGTGTGTGGGTGTTATGTTGACGTGTTGCGCAACGGATTGATCTGACAAGTACCCTTCGGCTCCTGCAAGAAGAATTCCACCCCACACTACTACAGAAGTCAGACAGACGCTCCTAACGTACCAAAAGGAAATGCCTGAAAAACTTTCAGCAATAAATATCTTCTGGAGTTGTCCACTGTAAGGAAAAGACACAAAAATATTCTATTTTCGTACATAACTAGTGGGATACTTGGGTACTGGAGTATTGCTAGCTAGTGTAAGAAAAACATTTAACAAACGGAAAATATTATTTATTGCAAAATTTAAGAAAATCAAGTGAAAATTTTATTTATAAACTGATACACAAATTTCCGGGTTCTTTTCGGTATAGGAGGTTACCTCTTATGGATAGGAATCCTGTTAATGACTTTTATGTACAAAGTGTGGGAAAGCTCTTTTATCCCTTTTCTTTAAGAATGTTATTTACTCGGCAGAATGGCTGGCAGCTGTGCCTACTCAACTTGAATAGTTATCCGATTTAATTTTTCTAAGTACGGTCGAGGCTGAGGCGTGAGAAATGTAATACAGTGACGTGAATGAAGTATGTTATTTCTAATGGAGGAAAGATGGGGCTCGCCTACGCTGTAGCGCACAATACTGTTAGCTGCGACGACTGCTGCCTTCGTCGTTCGCTGTTGAAAAATAACAAAACTGTCTCTTTCTATCTGGATTGACCTTCGCAAATCGAACTCTCACTACGACTTGATGAAGTCAAGGACTCCTATTTGCCCCTAGTCTAAATATTGGCGTGGTACACTGGTCGGATAAACAGTCCACCGAGATGCCACTCAATGTTCGCTTACAACTGCTAACTAATACTCTGTGTCACACCGCACATTAAGTGTCACGGCCAACACATTGATCAAACGCTTAATCATGAGCGACTAAATATAGAGGATCACTCCAATTCTCCAGCGACAGAGGTGCTCTCTCAGTGCAGTACTGAGTAGAGACTTTGTTCCTCGCCCTCTGCGTACACGCACGAGCGCACTCGCTCCCGCTACGTGTCCCCGCTTCAAGAGCGTCACCGGAACGACTTCCCTCCACGCAAAAAGAGAAAGGGTATATCATCCGCTGTCTTTCCCTCACTCCTCCGGCTCATTGCGTCAGAAATAGTCCACCAATCAGCGTTACTCTTACAAATGGGAGAATAGCGCTCCATTTAAGCCGACCAATCCGGAAATATGTAGCATATGCATTAGAAATTTACAGTCAACCTGTGAGAACTTTGAAACTGCACACTAGGTCCGTCAAAAATTGCATATGCTGGGTCTCTCCCAAACAATACAGTTGGTTTTGCTTTCAAGTTGAACACCCATGCCATTATCCCTTTTCTGTGGCAAAAACTGTTTTGGTCTGTGGGCAGTCAGCCAGCCAGCTCAGCTGTGTGCTAACTCACCCTCCTACGGACTTTCCAGTGGGCTGGTTGCCTCTGCTGAACAAAAACTTCTGTGGCCACTGTGTCTTAAACGTTTGCGTACGTCAGCCTCGACTTTTTAATCTCAGTGTTTACTTGCGATTTATTTATTAGATTTGCATATCGATTAAATGGAAATATGTAAATGGGACTCTACCCTGTTGAGTTAGGGCTCGAATGAAACGCCTTGATACGCAAAATACGTTGGTGAGGTCGGAATATGTAAGAAATGAAGGTCAGGAGACCACACTACCTTACAACGTTGGGTCAGGTGAATGCCTAACGTTACATACCGTCACGTGGAGTGCCAACAGTGAAGTATGAATGGTGTGGTGTTACACAGTAGGGGTGTTTGTCGTGGTCAGGGCGTGCTGCTTTTACTGTGCTTAATAAAACACTAAATACGGAACTATATGGACATATTTTACAACGTTGTGCACTGCATACTGCAGAGAAACAATTTGGAGATGATGATTGTAAGAGCATGGCAATATCTGTGAGGCAATGGTTTGTGGACAATAACATTACTGAAATCGACTTAAATATCCAGACTCCCGACCAGAACCCAATGGCCCTCTCGGATTAGTTACAACGTTGACTTTATTACAGGCCACTGCATCCAACATTACTACCTAGTACTGGTTTCGCCTCTTGAGGTAGTATGGCTGCAGTTCATCCACAGAAATTCAGGTTCACTGAATGTATCCCATTTCAAGCCGCCATATGGTAGAAGGACAGACACACCCTACATTAATGTCCATTAACAGGCGCCTGAAAACTTTTGATTACATGGTGTACCTCGCTCCCTCAGTGTTACTGCCTTTACGCTAGGCAAAACCGTCATCTTAAAAAAATACATATCTTCAGCTGCACAAAAACTTTGTCTTACTTTAACACCATCTTTGAAGAGGACGTCAGGCTGCGGTAGAGTGGAGCCCTTTTTAGCCAGTTGATCCTGTTTTGTGCTCTTTATTTTATTAACTTTGGTACTTATATAAGTAGAATGAAATTTGTAATGCAGGAAGAAGGGAAGACGATATTCACATACTTATTACTCAATGACAGCATTAGCGTTAAAGCTGATAAAAATCCTCCTTGTTGTAAAACCTTGGCTGTGTCTGCTTGTCTGTGTCATGGCACTTTACGACCTTTTAGTTTCTGTAGTCTACCGTTTTATTAACAATACCTACTGATTCTGAGTTTACTTGTTCTTTTTTTAAATACTTTTTTATGCTACATCATTCATATTCTAGTAGATTTAGTTGATCTAACAAGTATCTCTTTCATTTCTTTAATGTTTACGAGTGACTGATGGAGTATGCCTGATGTAGGTTCGAGAATGGCTAGCTGAAGGTTCTATGTTCTAGTTGAAGGAGAGTATCCATCGTCCTTTGATCTGTTGAGCCTACGTCTAGTGCGTACCTCATTGGGTCCTGTATTTTCCTTGCAGTGAGATTTCTTTGTAATCAGCCAGTAGGGAAGTCGTATGCTACGTCTCCAGTTTTTCGTAGCATCCTCATGTCTGTAGATATTATCGTCTTAGTTTGACTGGTTGACATTATCCACTGTCACTGAGGTCCGACCGTTTTGGAACACTTCTACCCACTTATAAAAATTACCGCAGTTTTACTACCGATCCTAAAGTCATAAGCCCCATGTTCGATATTGGTCACTGCTTAGATCTTAAATCAGGTATCACATTTGAAGACTTCCGCTATCATGAGTTACCCTCGTCCTGCCAAAGGTCTTGACAAAACAGGGTGCAGAAATCGGAGGCATCCTCAGGGCACCGTCTTACATATGGCGTTGTAGATTGATGCTAAAAGCGAAAAAATCTGAATTGATCAATGGCATGAGAATGCAGCACACACTGGAAACCACTTCATTAAAGACAAATTAAATGTATCCACAAGACACACAGTGTTCCCAAAACAATCTCATGGCGACTTCCTTCGAATAAAATTTGGAGTCCTCTGTTCCGATGTGCGGGTGGAAATTGCGCAGAGGGGGAGGGCGGATTAGTTCGTATAAGTGAATTCCAAAGTGCTCGCATTTTACTTCCGTGTGTGTGTGTGTGTGTGTGTGTGTGTGTGTGTGTGTGTGTGTGAGCGTGTGTGTGCGTGTGTGTGGACGACGATTCCCCTCCTGAATCGAATTTTCAGTTCGACAATTTCTGTGCTCGCATATTAGTGAGGTGTCCGCGTCGGAACAATACTAACTGGCATTTTGTGGGGTTTGGTCGTATCCTATTCTTGCTTTGTCAAGATTCCAGTGTGTTTGTATAGCCGTTGGCCTGTTCGTTAATTCTGTCACTAGTTGGGGTGTGATGCAAGTATGCGTTATCATCTGCAAATAAGGCTCTGCCTTCATTCCACCATCGAGGCCTAACAATGTCTTCTGTATAGAATGTGTACAGCAGTTGGAGATGTGACCACTCCAGGAGGTACCTTGCATTTCGTGTGAAACATGTCGACAGTTCCCAGAATGAATATTTTCTCCGAATCAAAGTGTTCGTAGATATGAAACTTGCTGGCAGATTAAAACTGTGTACCGGACCAGGATTCGAGACACAGACTTTTTCAAGGATTCCAGGTTCGTGTCCAGGTCTGGCACACTTATCTGCCAGGAAATTTTGTCTCGACAGCTGGTCATCAACTCGGGCTTACACTTTCCACTATTTCTGACCGGTATATGGAATGCAACATTTTAAAACAGTAGTCCAACATGCCACACCTAATCGAACGCGCAATCGATGTCCAAGAACAGTGCTGCCATTGCGTCTGCCATGTTGAATGCTTTTGTCGCTTTATTGTTTCCAACTTAGATTAGGTTCGAGAGACCTCAGCAGTGCGTGGCCCGTGTTCCCGCCGATTATGTATTTTACACCCTGTTTTTAACGTACTTCCACCTCACTACGTTAATTTAAATTACTGAGTTGCTGCTTTGTCTGACCGTGAGTGGCGTTAGCAGCGCGTATCGATATATCCCCTCTCGTAGTATCTTTACGTGACTGCTGTTACTTCCCGGTCGTTGTCTTCGTAGGAGAGTTCACGTCGCGAGTTCGGATAGCAAGTTCGGGCTGCCAGTCGGTTGGGGACGCGTCTGGAGCGCAGTCCGGACCTGCCAGTCGGGGAGTTGCAATGCGACACTAGTGCAGTCGGGTTGGAGCAGTGAGGTCTGCTTCGACATGACTCGCCCGACCATTGCCGCCACGAATCACTTGAGCCGGGCCACGGTCTCGGTGGATCGTCGGTCGGTCGTCCAACCGGAAGATGCGTTTTGGCTCGCCGATCGTTCATGAGTCGGCTGTGTGTGTGTGTGTGCGTGTGTGTGTGTGTGTGAGATGCGTTTTGGCTCGCCGATCGTTCATGAGTCGGCTGTGTGTGTGTGTGTGCGTGTGTGTGTGTGTGTGTGTGTGTGTGTGTGTGTGTGTGTGTGTGTGCATCGACTCCCGATTTGTCTTCGTGCATGCTTAGTTACTGTTGTGTATCGTTCAGCTCTTCGTGCAAGTGTTTGTCATGTTGTGTGTGCAGTCGGCGTCATGTCTACTGACGACGATTTTAGGTGTTGTCGATATTCTGAGTGGAGTCGGTCGGTTGTTCCGGACGAGGGAAGTTATCTCCGCGCGGTGCAGTCGATTGGGGCTGCTGGCAGCCCCTGCGCCGTGTCGGAGCGTGTGTGGAACTGTCCGGTCGCTACGAGCTTCGTGGTTCACCGACCCAGGACGTCAAAGTTGAGTAGTGGTTTCAACTACCCAAGGGGTTCATGTTGCGGTGGTTCACTTCGGTGGTTTGCTGTTTGGGAGGTTTCCCAGTGAGGAACACCGAGTGGTCCAACTGCTGAGTTTTAGCCCCCATGCGATGCAGTTAACTATTTTGGTCGACTACGATTTGAGTACACCAGTGGAATTTTCTGTCTTGTGGCCGTTAGTGTTCTGGTTACCTGCCCTCGGCACTGACGTAAATTCAGGCAGTGTTCTTTTGAGCGAAGTTAACTATTACCGTGTTTCGAATTCAAGTGTACCAGAGGAATTTTCTCCCTAGTGGCCGTTAGTGTTCCGGTTAGCTGCCCTGGCCACTAACGTGATTTCAGGCAGCGTCCGTTCCTGACCTGTTGTCGCTGTCCAACATGGTGTGTAATTTTGACAGGTAATACATACTCCATTGTGGGTTATCACGTTTGTAACACTGCCGGTTTGAGTTCTCATGTACTGATTGACGGGAAAGAAGTCGTTGTGTCGGTCGGTCCGTGAGTGTCCCCTGGTTGGGTTCCGACGGATCAAGTATAGTTGGGCTGACCACCTGTCTCACCAAAGTGAACGAGGGCAGACCGACCTCCCTGGATGCCTTCTGAGTGTCACCGGTCTATGATTAACTATTGTCAGCTATTTTAAATTTTAGGCTTATGGTTGTTTGTTTTGTTTTCTTAAAATTAAATTAATATTTAAATTTATCTTTCAAGCTTAAACACTGCGGCCTTCTGCCTTTAAAGATTATGGTAATATATTTTAAAATTCTGAAGTTTAATTGTGGGCCTCAGCCATTTGTGTTGCACCTTGCATGTGTTGCCTTTTTGGATTTTAAATTATGTTATTGCTATCTTAATTGAATTTTTGATATTTTAAGATTTCTTGTTGGCCTTCTGCCTTTAGAGGTCAATGGTAATATATTCTAAAATTTTGGAATTAAACTGTGGCTCTCAGCCATTTGTGTTGCACTTTGCGTATGTTGTTTTTTGACTTATTTTATTGGTATCTTAACTGAATTTTTATCTTGTTAAGATTTCTCGTTGGAGGCCTTCAGCCGTGAAAGAGTTGCATTCGGTAAAGATTCGGCTATGTGCCGCTTTGGTTTTAAAGGTTATTAAAATTGCAATAAATGACAATTAGAAGCAGAAACTGACCTCAGCCTTTGGCGCTTTCCACAATCCTATTACCTGTTCTACCCAGAGGGTTTTAGCGGGCGTCTCAAGGCCCTCACAAATTTCCTGTTCCGTTCGCATGGGACAGAAAGGACATTAGGTCAAGAAGTGGAACAAAATAAAATTTTCATATCAATAAATATTGATTAGGTGGATCGCCTTGAGTGGAACATTCACCACACACAAGAAACAAAGAAGAGAGACCAGTATCTAACGTAGTCACGTCGCGACAGGTGGGACGGCGAAAGCACGCAGCCAACACGGAACTCGCCGTGCGGAACCCAGTGGCGGCCAACCTGTTGCCAGCCAGAGATGGAAATGTTGTCGTCTCGTTTGGGTCACAGACACTTGAGGCGTGCAGCAAAGCGATACACTGAGGAGGAAAAACCTCTCGGCTAGCAGGCGCGGACGCTGCCTCCGAACGTCTGCACACTATTCCCTCCGTTTGTACCGCTCCACTCGACGTTCGGAAAGGTTCTTGTCTTATTAGCGGGTCAAAAATAGCTTGCACCATCCTCTTGACTGGCAAACTTGGTTTTCTGTCTATTGGAAAAGTCTAAATGCTTCTTTGTTCACAAGAAAGAACATCCACCTGCATAATCAAAATACACGGTCTGAACAAAAATATGGAAACATGGCGAGAAACGCGTGCTTGAACATAACTGTAGATGCTAGCCAAGTCTTCAGGTTGCGCTGTTGTGCTTGACCACGAACAAAACCTGTGTAAATGTCGGTAGCTGTTCTGTACATTTTTCAAATAACTTCCGGGAATTCAGCCAGGTAACACTTTCAGCGACCGCCGATATTTTGGCGGGAGAACACCCCGCCATTTTCAAGGCAAGCTGCAACTGACAGGCGGCGTACATGCAAATTTAAAACCTCGGTTCTCGGACTGAAGCAGGAAAGATAACACACACACTGAACACTAGTGCCACCAAAGATGACCAAAGTCAGAGCTGTCGATAGTGAGACTATGAATTCGCGGGTGAGATAGCATTGACTCTGTCCCTCTGTTTTTTGACGAGGGACAGAGCCGGTTCCAAACAGAGTTTAAGCACAAACCTCCATCCCTGTTAACGAGGTTGCTCGCTAATTTAATCTCAACTGCCTCCCTAATAACACTGTCCCAATAGCTGGACGTGCATGCCAATATCTCGGTGTTATTATATAACATGGGGTGACCAGTATCCAAGCAATGTTCGGCAATAGTACATCTATCTGGTTGCTGTAATCGTGTGTGCCGTTTATGCTCAGTACATCGGTCCTCCACGGTCCCGATAGTTTGACCAATATATGCCATGCCGCAGCTACAAGGAATACGATATACACCCGCCTTACGCAGTCCAAGATCATCTTTAACGGAACTCAAAAGTGCTCTAATTTTAGATGGAGGTCGGAAAACACATTTCACATCGTATTTCCGTAAAATACGACCGATCTTGTTCGACGTGTTTCCTGTGCAAGTCAAAAAGGCAGTAGACTTAGGTGTGCACTCAGAATTATCATCAGTCACCCGATGTACAGTTGGTCGATAGCGCAACGCACGTTCAATCTCTCTATCACTATAACCATTTTGACGAAATGTAACTTCAAGATGGAACAGCTCAGCTGGCAAAGTCTGTTACACTTCACTGTTAGCCGGCCGTGGTGGCCGATCGGTTCTAGGCGCTTCAGTCTGAAACCGCGCGACCTCTACGGTAGTGGGTTCGAATCTTGCCTCGGGCATGGATGTGTCTGATGTCCTTAGGTTAGTTAGCGTTAAGTAGTTCTAAGTTCTAGGGGACTGATGATCTCCGATGTTAAGTCCCATAGTGCTCAGAGCCAACTGAACACTTCACTGTTACCGGCTTTGGCTACTGACACCTTCAGATCTGTTACAAACAAAAATAGGGTGTAACCAAGTAAGTATTGCTCACGCTAAATCTACCTGGTGCTGCATAAAGATAGATAAAGAGTGTTTACATGATTAACGGCCATGTAGACGAGGCATACGTACCACATAAAATATTCTGTTGTACTATCAACGTCAAACTAAACATGTAGGTACATAGTACGTGTTTGTGATGATCAAAATGCGTCTGGTATTTGTATAAATACTATTGCAGAAGTAAAAGTTGATTTTGATGTGGCTACACTCAGTCAATTTGATCAAATGGACGTAGCTGTAAAAACTAACAAATGTATATCCAAAGTAGGTCACTACGATCGTAATAGTGCACAACATTTAGAAGCATTTAGTAACCTAAACCAAAAATTAGAAATGGAAAGGGCTTTAGTTACGAGGGCTGACAAAGGAAATTCGGTTCTCGTAATTTACGGATGCGACTAAATAAAAAAAAACAACTGAAAAACATTTTTCAGATAATAAGATAGTCGAAGTCAAGAGAAATTCTGTCAACAAATTTCGGTCATAGGGAAAATAATTGGGAACAGTAAATTTTTTGTTTCCAGATAAGGAAGAGAAACGTAGATTAAAAATGATGAATCCGCCCCTTCCTGTGTTTTGTTCGTAAATTAAAGAGTGGGGAACCGATTAGGCCAATTATTAACAATATGTCATGTCCCAATTACAAATTGAACAGGGAATGCAACAAAAACTGAGAGAAGCGTATACTTATAAAAAGTCATTCAGTGTCGGGAATGGTTGTGAATTTGCGAATGATTTTAAGGATGTACCAATCCCAGCTGGAGCAACATTAGCTTCTTATGACATTCTTAACCTGTGTACCAACGTCCCAGTAAACGATACGTTGCAGATTGAACTTGCTAACTTACAAAAAGATTAATCAAGGCGAAACAGAACTCTTGAAAATGTTGGAACTTGTGCTGTCATTTGATTATTTAAATTTTAACGATAAGATTTTTTATCAAAGGGACGCACTCGCATTGGGCAACAGTTTGTGTGTTACTCTTGCTGAGATATTTGCAAATGCGAAAAAAATTGTCTATTACAGATGTTATGTAGACGACATCGTACTACTGTGAAAAAGTGGCGAAAGTGAAATACGCGAGGCAGTAGAAAGAATCGGTAGGATGCAGAAAAAAATTACTCAGTGGAGCTGGAAGAAGGAAGTTTTTCGGATTTAGGTTAATCAAAAGGGATCGAAAGCGTAAGATTAGCACAGTTAGGAAAATGACGACTACTGACACGATTATAAATGTGAAATCCTGTCACCCTAAGAAGCATAAATGGGCTTACTTCAGAGCCATGATCAACACGATGCTAAAACTACCACTCACCCGTAATGACGAGGCGGAAAAATTAAATGTGATTAGACAAGTAGCCAAGGCAAACGGATCTCGAGACGGGTATGTAATTAACCTTTATAATAAACTGAAGTAAAAAATATGTGAGAAGAAGGAGACAGTAGACAAGGAGACAGGAGACAGCGGGCATGTGACGACAAGGAGACAGGAGACAACGGGCAAGAGTTTGTTGCCATGTCGCACAATGGTGCATTTTCCGACAGAATCGAAACGCTTTCAGAAAAACGAAGCTAAGAATCGGATTTCAGACGAGTAGTACAATTGGTTCTAGGCTACGCCACAAAGTTGGCAACAAGAGCAACAGAAATTGGGAATTGGGTGCCTATAAGATCAACTGCCAAGAATGGGCCAGGTTTTATATCCCCCAGACAGGAAGGAATTTCAAGACTCGTTTTAGTGAGCATATGTACACTACTGGCCATTAAAATTGCTACACCACGAAGATGACGTGCTACAGACGCGACATTTAACCGACAGGAAGAAGATGCTGTAATACGAAAATTATTAGCTTTTCAGAGCATTCACACAAGGTAGGCGCCGGTGGCGACACCTACAACGTGCTGACATGAGGAAAGTTTCCAACAGATTTCTCAAACACAAACAGCAGTTGAGCGGCGTTGCCTGGTGAAATGTTGTTGTGATGTCTCGTGTAAGGAGGAGAAATGCATACCATCACGTTTCCAACTTTGATAAAGGTCAGATTTCAGTCTATCGCGATTGCGGTTTACCGTATCGCGACATTGCTGCTCGCGTTGGTCGAGATCCAATGACTGTTGTAATATGGAATCCGTGGGTTCAGGAGGGTAATACGGAACGCCGTGCTGGATCCCAACGGCCTCGTATCACTAGCAGTCGAGATGACAGGCACCTTATCCGTATGGCTGAAACGGATCGTGCAGCCACGTCTCGATCCCTGAGTCAACAGATGGGGACGTTTGCAAGACAACAACCATCTGCTCGAACAGTTCGCCGACTTTTGCAGCAGCATGGACTATCAGCTTGGAGACCATGGCTGCGGTTATCCTTGACGCTGAGTCACAGCGACCATCATGGTGCTGTAAACAGTATCTGGATTCATCCGAAAAATTGACGTTTTGCCATTCGTGCACCCAGGTTCGCCGTTGAGCCCCACCATCGCATCGATGGTGTACTCAACGACGCACCTGGGTGCACGAATGGCAAAACGCCATTTTTTCGGATGAATCCAGGTTCTGTTTACAGCATCATGATGGTCGCATTCGTGTTTGGCGACTTCGCGGTGAACGCACATTGGACGCGTGTATTCGTCATCGCCATACTGGCGTATCACCCGGCGTTATAGTATGGGGTACCATTGGTTACCCGTCTCGGTCACCTTTTGTATGCAATGACGGCACTTTGAACATTAGACGTTACATTTCAGATGTGTTATGACCCGTGGCTCTACCCTTCATTCGATCCCTGCGAAACTCTACATTTCAGCAGGATAAAGCAGGTCCTGTACAGGCCTTCCTGGATACAGAAAATGTTCGACTGCTTCCCTGGACGGCACATTCTCGAGATCTCTCACCAACTGAAAACGTCTGGTCAATGGTGGCCGAGCAGCTGGCTCGTCACAATACGCCAGTCTCTACTCTTGATGAGCTGTGGTATCGTGTTGAAGCTGCATGGGCAGCTCTACCTGTACACGCCACCCAAGCTCTGTTTGACTCAATGCCCAGGCGTGTCAAGGCTGTTATTACGGCCAGAGGTGGTTGTTGTGGATACTGATTTATCAGGATCTGTGCACCCAAATTGCGTGAAAATGTAATCACATGTCAGTTCTAGTATAATATATTTGTCCAATGAATACCCGTTTATCATCTGCATTTCTTCTTGGTGTAGCAATTTTAATGGCCAGCAGTGTATAACCAAAATAAGAGCGCTTATTGTAGACATGTGAACAGAGAAAAACATTCAGCAGGAAATATAGAGAATAATATGGAAGTGTTGCAAAGGGCGCGAAAGGTGCAGCTACTGAACCTACTGGAAGAAATGAAAATTTATGTAGACAGAAAACGGCAACCCGAAACTACTGCTGAATGAACAGAATGAGTTTAACCTGAATACTTGTTCTGATGTATTCAGAAAGCTACTAGTCTGAGCAGCGTCGGGCGTCCCAGCAGCTTGGCGTGTGTCGTGTGCGCCGGCGACGAGGAGACTGGGTCTTCCTCCGCAAGTTCCATCGCAGGAAAACAAGGACGTCATACAGAGAAGCCACTACGAAGCGCCATTGATATCCCACTCCGGATGTATTATCGACTTTCTTACTTTCTTTCTTTCACTGGTGCCATGTCCCGCACTGACGCAGGAGTGGCATTGTTAGGAACGGATTTGGCAAGGTTAGTATGATGGGATGGCTGGCTGCCCTGAACCCCCCAGGACGGAATTAGAGTACCCCAGCTGTCTGCGTCTAGTGTAATTCATGGAATATTGCGAACGTGTTCAGATGTCGGCGAGTCGTGTAACTGAGACGGAACATGTTGACCAGCCCAGTATTCACCTAGCTGGATGTGGAAAACCGCCTAAAAACCACATCCAGGCTGGCCGGCACACTGACCCTAGTCAATACGCCGGGCGGATTCGATCCGGGGCCGGGGCGCCTGCCCGAGTCCAGGCATCAGCGCGTTAGCGCTCTCGGCTATCCTGGCGGGTGGATGTATTATCCACTATCGATATTTTTATTTTTTATGAACAGTCACTGTTTCGTTAATTACCCTACACTTACGATTACAGAAATTGTTTTGCCATGCCGGAAGATTTCGTTTTATAGAGGTGATATATGCTTAAACTTTTTATACTGGCTTTTACACAGTTTATATGTTTTACTTTGCCAGGCTAGGAGCTTCACATTATTGGTATTTGCACTTTTTATGTGGATTTTATTTATGGATTTAATTCCACGTACAGTATGTCAGTGCATGTTTATTGTCAGACGCTCGTTGTGGCATGTGAGATAATTTTAATGACTACGCATACTGCATTTTAATAGTTACCTTAGCGATGCTGGTTAATCATGTACCCTTGCTGTAGTGCCCTGTGCTGGCCTCAGGTTTTTGTATAAACACCGGACGCATTTTAATCATCACCAGCATTTACTATGTACATACACGTTTAGTTTGAAGTTGGTACTACATCAGAAAATTTAATAGTATGTGTGGCTGGTATACATGGCTGTTAATAATGTTAACATTCTTTAGCTTTCTTTTGTAGCACCAGGCCTTTTATAGATTTAGCGCCAGCGAAACTTACTTGGTTACACCCTGTTTTTATTTGTAACAGATCTGAAGATGGCAGTACCTGAAACCGGTAATAGTGAAGTGTAAAAGTTTGTGTGATCAAGAAGGACCAGTAAAATAAAGTGACAACATATGGCTCTGTTTTTGGTAGAACAGAAAGGAAAATGAGAGGACTATTCCGCACCAAGTTCCTCATCTCCGTTGAATGGCAGTAAAAACGGAAATTAGTGCTACCACAGTCGCCATATTTGGTGTATTTTTTGGTGACATACGTACCTTTGTATAAACTTACGTGGTATGCGCTTTACACCTGAAGCTCCTTTCCCTGAGACAGTCATTCGTTTTTCTGCCTATCGTTCAAAATGGCTCTGAGCACAATGGGACTTAAGTTCTGAGGTCATCAGTACCCTAGAATTTAAAACTACTTAAACCTAACTAACCTAAGGACATCACACGTATCCATGCCCGAGGCAGGATTCGAACCTGCGACCATAGCGGTCGCGCGGTTCCAGACTGTAGCGCCTAGAACCGCTCGGCCACGCCGGCCGGCCTTTCTGCCTATGGGTTTATACTTAAGTTTCCACTGGCTTGTTTTTGGCTGCTGGCTCTTTCATGACGAGTCAATAGTTTTTTACTACACAGGTAAACATAAAAACTGACCTATACAGATATTACTATAGGGGGGGGGGGGGGTCAGGTGGTATTGGGCAGCGGTTTGCAGCGGAGAAGAGCTGTTTCTGAACTCGTTGGTGACACACCCAGCCCCGTGTCACCGCGATCTGAACTGTGATAGAACAGGGCCACTCATGCGAATCTGAATCGATACAACATTGCGTTTCGGCGAGGAAATAAGTTATTTGTTCCTATGATGTTTCGGTGCTCAAACTTTGGAGTGGTTTATTTTGTTTCCAAGTAAAAAATAATAATTTTTACTTTATCCCACGACAGATATTATTGTCTATATTTTACTGTCTATACCTTAGGATGTGACGATGTGTAGCCCAAGTAAAAACAATTCGGATGTTGAGCTATGGCAGCGGTTCGTTCGGATTTTATCGGCCAAAGAAATATCGGTTTGTACAGAACAAAGCAGATAACATAATTTTTTTAGCAAGCTTTTGAGGAGTCAGGATATAATCGGATGAAAGTAACGTATATGAGAGCCATGGAAAAATATAAACTTCCTGAAATGACAATGAAGGAAGCAAGGGGAAATAATGTTGCAAGGAGCACATTAGATGATTGACTTCATACTTTACGAAGAAACAAAGAGGCAGCCATGAAGACGAATTCTTAAATCTAGCATGAAAATATGCAGATCAAATGAAGGTGAGGGATAGGTCCAATGAGACAAAAATGAAAAACGAGGAAAATACTTTTGTTATGATTCTATAAAGAGTCATGAAGACTAAACGCTGATGACAGCAGAATCCAAGTGTTTGCAGCAAGTTCCAGCGCGGAGCAAGCTGACAGATTCTTTGACAAAGTAGCTGAGGTGATTGGTAAGTTCATGTTGGAAACGGTTAGGACACATTTAAAACTTTTTTCCACAAACGCGACTTTCTTACGCAAACCAGTTCCATGTCCCATACAGCCCTTCAAAAATGTAAACGATCAAAATGCAAAAGGTGGGGAAATTTTCAAAAAAATCGACGAACTTATATTCTTATGACATTCAGTTATATAACTTTGTGGAGTAATGTGTCACAGTATTGTTTAGTGTGAAAAACGTTCCAATCCAACCACTAGAAAAATATTATAACTTCGAAAAAAGATTAGATGTCTAATTCTATCAGACCTTCCACTGCACATTTCTGCCTATCAGATCTGAATTACGGTTTCCTACACCAGTTGTGAATAAGTTATCTGTTTCTGAATATTAGAAGTCACTCGTTTTTGAAAACCGGCTCCGTATTTGACAGTCCTTCAGCAGTTAACTTTGTACTTAATTTTCAAGGTTTGGCTTTAGAATTCTGATGCAGTCACTTCAAGAATTCTACGAGAGAGTCCAATCCAGCATGAGAGATTTTGGACCATATACTGTGATCTAATACTATGAATTACGCCGAAGAAAACGATCTATTAACACATAGTCAGCATGGATTCCGAAAACATCTTTCTTATGAAACAGAACTAACTTGTTATTCACGCGAAGTAATGAGAGCTATGAACAGCGGATCTGAAGCTGATTACGTACTTCTAAACTTCTAGAAGGTTTTCGACACCTTTCCGAAAAAAAGCGACTTCTAATCAAATTGCGTGTCTATGGAGTATCACCTCAGCTGTGCAATTGGATTCCTGATTTCCTGTCAGAGAGGTCACAGTTGACGGAAAGTCATCGAGTAAAGCGTAAGCGACAACTGGCGTTCCCCAAGGTAGTGTTACCGGCCCTCTGCTATTCCTGATCTTCATAAACGATTAGGAATGAGCGATCCTCTCACATTGTAAATGTCTAGTTAAGTCATCAGACGTTCAACGCCAACTGCAAAATGAGTTAGACAAGATATCTGCATTGTGCGAAAAGTTGAATTTGACTCCAATTAATGAAAAGTGTGAGATCATTCACGTCCAATAAATTTCGGGTACACGATAAATCACACAAATCTAAATGGTGTCAATTCGACTAAATACCAAGGAATTACAATTACAAAAAAACTAAATTGGAACGATCACAGCCGGCCGCGGTGGTCTAGCGGTTCTGGCGCTGCAGTCCGGAACCGCGGGACTGCTACGGTCGCAGGTTCGAATCCTGCCTCGGGCATGGGCGTGTGTGATCTTCTTGGGTTAGTTAGGTTTAAGTAGATCTAAGTTCTAGGGGACTTGTGACCTAAGATGTTGAGTCCCATAGTGCTCAGAGCCATTTGAACCATTTTTTTTTTTTTTTGGAACGATCACATAGATAATGTTGTGGGGAAGGGAAACGAAAGACTACTTTTTATTGGCAGGACACATAGGAGATGCAACAGGTCTACTAAAGAGGTTGACTACGCTGCACCTGTCCGTCCTCTGCTACAGAATTGCTGGGTAGTGCGGGATCACTAGCAGACAGGATTGACGGAGAAATTCGTAAGAGGTCTGAAGAGGACAGTTCGTTTTCTATTATAGCGGAACAGGAGAGAGAGAGAGAGAGAGAGAGAGAGAGAGAGAGAGAGAGAGAGAAAATCACGGGTATAATGCGCTAGTTGCGGTGATAAGCATTAATACAAAGACTCCTTTCACTGTGGCAAGATATTTTCACGAAATTTCAATCGCCAACTTTCTCCTCCGAATACGATAATATTTTGTTCCAGCCAACCTACAGGTATGTAGGGAGAAACCATCAGTCTAATACATCTAAATATGTGTAACGGTCATATAGTATGTATCATGTTGTTGTATTACTTTAACATCTGAGTAATTCATACAGTTGAACGTTTATCACGCTACTGGCGACCGGTAAGTGGCGCGGTCTACACCACGTTTACCTGGCATGCAACAGGTTGCCACACATTCAGTCCAATTTCAACTCTTTTAAAGAGCTACATTTGTATAACAATTTTTACTGTTTCCGTGGATGACTTTATTCAATATTTTCTACTGATTGACTAGAGTCCCCTAGTTGATTATGTATGTTACAATTTTAACGTCATGGAATTTATGTAAGTACCAGTTTTATTCCATCTACCTATTTCAGTGTTGTAAAGCATTAAGTATTTTAGAAATTTATTTTATAAGGAGTTTAGATAGATTAGGAAATGAGACACCTAAAGTAGTAAAGGAGTTTTGTTATTTGGGGAGCAAAATAACTAATGATGGTCGAAGTAGAGAGAATATAAAATGTAGACTGGCAATGGCAAGGAAAGCGTTTCTGAAGAAGAGAAATTTGTTAACATCGAGTATAGATTTAAGTGTCAGGAAGTCGTTTCTGAAAGTATTTGTATGGAGTGTAGACATGTATGGAAGTGAAACATGGACGATAAATAGTTTGGACAAGAAGAGAATAGAAGCTTTCGAAATGTGGTGCTACAGAAGAATGCTGAAGATTAGATGGGTAGATCACATAAGTAATGAGGAAGTATTGAATAGGATTGGGGAGAAGAGAAGTTTGTGGCACAACTTGACGAGAAGAAGGGATCGGTTGGTAGGACATGTTCTGAGGCATCAAGGGATCACCAATTTAGTATTGGAGGGCAGCGTGGAGGGTAAAAATCGTAGAGGGAGACCAAGAGATGAATACACTAAGCAGATTCAGAAGGATGTAGGTTGCAGTAGGTACTGGGAGATGAAGCAGCTTGCACAGGATAGAGTAGCACGGAGAGCTGCATCAAACCAGTCTCAGGACTGGAGACCACAACAACAACAAGGAGTTTAAACTATTATAGATACTTTTCCTTCTGAAGAAGTTAGCCTTAGTGGTAATGAAATATGGTCAAGAGTCTTACAATGAATTTATCAAATGGCTCCAAGCACTATGGGACTTAACATCTGAGGTCATCAGTCCCTTAGACTTAGAACTAGTTAAACCTAACTAACCTAAGGCCATCACACATATCCATGCCCGAGGCAGGAGTCGAACCTGCGACCGATGCAGCAGCGCGGTTCCGGACTGAAGCGCCTAGAACCGCACGGCCACAACGGCCAGCCCGGTTCAACGTTCAGAGACCGTACATCCACTACTGTCAAATCGTTCAAATGGCTCTGAGCACTATGGGACTTAACACCTATGATCATCAGTACCCTAGAACTTAGAACTACTTAAACCTAACTAACCTAAGGACATCACACAACACCCAGTCATCACGAGGCAGAGAAAATCCCTAACCTCGCCGGGAATCGAACCCGGGAACCCGGTTGCGGGAAGCGAGAGCGCTACCGCACGACCACGAGCTGCGGACGCTCCTCCATAGATGGCGATCTCGTGCACTTTCGATCCAGTTGTCATGGACTCATAGCTGGCAAAGGTCTTTCTATAGCTCATCCTTCCTTCGATTTCTGGGTCTTCCGATTGGAGGGTACCATAAGGTCTTCCCATAAGTACGGCTTTTGCCCGAGAGGTGTCTGCCCTCCAAGCAATGTGGCCTGCCAAGCTTATTCTCCGCGCTTTCAGTTCTGAACAATGTTCGGTTGCCTTATCAGCTCATTAAATTCTTGGCCTTTTCTACGTCTCCTCGAGCTCCCTTCCTGGACAGTTCCAAAGAACCCACTCAAACCTTTTCTTTCGAAAACCACCAAGTTTTCTTCATCATTATTTGTCGTGCTTATGGTTTGTGTCCCATACAACAATACTGGCACTATCACGGCATTGTATGCTTTAAGTCTGGTCTTAATTGACAGATTCTTGGATGACATAATTTAGACTGAAATAAGTTTTAGACCCGTTCACAATACGTTGGTTTATTTCCTGTTTTAAACTATTTTGCCTGTTGAACCATGTACCAGGGTATTTAAAATTTTCCTCTTTAGCAAATTTCCATGTCCCTACCTGTAATAGTATGTCATTACGGGCTTCTCTTGATACCTCCATTACCTCGGTCTTTTCCACATTAATCCGTAACCCGATCTTACTTGCATTTTGCGCTAGATCCTCTACAGTTTCTGCCATTTCTTCCTCTGATCCTGCTAGAACTACGATGTCGTCTGCATAACCAAATAAATCTGTCCTACCATTTAGCGTTACCCCTTTGTTTTCTCTTTACATTTTTTGGACTGCTTTCTCTAGGACCATATTAAATACACTACTCGCCATTAAAATTGCTACACAACGAAGATGGCATGCTACAGACGCGAAATTTAACCGATAGGAAGAAGATGGTGTGATATGTAAATGATTAGCTTTTCAGAGCATTCACACAAGGCTAGCGCCGGTGGCAACTCCTACAACGTGCTAATATGAGGAAGGTTTTCAACCGATTTCTCATACACAAACAGCAGTTGATCGGCGTTGCCTGGTGAAACGTTGTTGTGATGCCTCGTGTAAAGAGGAATCACGTTTCCGACTTTGATAAAGGTCAGATGGTAGCCTATCGCGATTGCGGTTTATCGTATCGCGACATTGCTGCTCGCGTTGGTCTAGGTCCAATGACTGTTAGCTGAATATGGAATCGGTGGGTTCAGGAGGGTAATACGGAACGCCGTGCTGGGTCCCAACGGCCTCGTATCACTAGCAGTCGAGATGACAGGCATCTTATCCGCATGGCTGCCACGTATCGATCCCTGAGTCAACAGATGGGGACGTTTGCAAGACAACAAACATATGCACGAACAGTTCGACGACGTTTGCAACAGCATGGACTATCAGCTCGGAAACCATGGCTGCGATTACCCTTGACGCTGCGATGGTGTACTCAACGACGAACCTGGGTGCACGAATGGCAAAACGTCATTTTTTCGGATGAATCCAGGTTCTGTTTATAGCATCATGATGGTCGCGTCCGTGTTTGGCGGCATCGCGGTGAAGGCACATTGGAAGCGTGTATTCGTTATCGCCATACTGTCGTTATCACCCTGCGTGATGGTATGGGGTGTCTTTGGTTACCTGTCTCGGTCACCTCTTGTTCGCACTGACGGCACTTTGAACAGTGGACGTTACATTTCAGATGTGTTTCGACCCGTGGCTCTACCCTTCATTCGATCCCCGCGAAACCCTACATTTCAGCAGGATAATGCACGACCGCATGTTGCAGGTCCTGTGCGGGCGTTTCTGGATACAGAAATTTTCGACTGGTGCCCTGGCCAGCACATTCTTCAGATCTCTCACCAATTGCAAACGTCTGATCGATGATGGCCGAGCAACTGGCTCGTCACAATACGCCAGTCACTACTCTTGATGAAGTGTGGTATCGTGTTGAAGCTGCATGGGCAGCTGTACCTGCACACGTCATCCAAGCTCTGTTTGACTCAGTGCCCAGGCGTGTCAAGGCCGTTATTACGGCCAGAGGTGGTTGTTCTGGGTACTGATTTCTCAGGATCTATGCACCCAAATTTCGTGAAAATGTAATCACATGTGAGTTCTAGTATAATATATTTGTCCAATGAATACCCGTTTATCATCTCCATTTCTTCTTGGTGTAGCAATATTAATGGCCAGTAGTGTAATTACTTCACTCGACTATAAAAAATTAGTAGACATTCAGGTTTGCAGCTGCGTTACCGTTAAAAGAAATATGATGTGCTTAGCAGTGAAGCTAAAAACAATGTCTGTGTGTATTGACAGGTATCTTTATTCGATGTTTTAACACATTTTTGTGGAAAAGTACGTGCTTGCCACAAGTGAAGAAAGTAACTGTACATCAAAGTGACTTTATTTTCTGTCTGATTTTCTGTCAATAATCCAGTTAGTTGATTGGTTTGGATAGAACATTAATATTCGAGAATCGATCTTCGGTTAGGCCTTGGAACTTGTCCTTCACTGCTGACGACACCGTGTGTATGGCAAGCTGAGCCATGGGGTTGGATACCACACTACGTTTTAGGACCCTATTTGCTTGTCTCATGGAACTGGAAAGATGGGAATGTCACGGCACTTCAAACAGAGCGCTGCATCGACAAATATCTGTGCTTTAGAACTAATTTTCATGTCGTTCAAAGCATTAATTTCTGCTGTTAACGTCCAGTATAATCAGATATAAACTCAGATGTCGCGGAGCGTCATGTTTGTCACCACTGCTACAGACGGATTTCACGATTTACGACGGTGCTGGTTTCACAGCCCGTTTGCCTCTATCAGTCAATTTGCTCGCTGCCTCTACATTGAACACTCGCAGTCATTAGCCTCGCATAACAAATTAGTTGGAGTGCCATTAACGTAATGGCTTACGCTTTAACGGTAAATTCTCTGTTATCCGGTTATCTGTATTAATTATGAACATACAGATATGCGCATTTTCACGAATCGGTGGAAATAATAGCACAACCAATCGTTGCTCTACAGCACAGGGGTGGAGTATTGGTGGACTATCTTTTTCGCTAGCAAAAACAGGTTACTGCAAACCGCAATCAGTTACGCGCGACAGGTTATCCGATAGATACTACACAAGATTTTTTTTCTGTCTGCCCAGTAAATGACAGTCAAGCAACAAAAGGCTATTCCAGAAAGTAAATGTGTTAATTATCAGAGCGACCAACGATGAAATTTCTTACTATTTTGTGTATTTACTAAGATGGTCTCTAAGGCTCACCGGCCACTTGACCATCTTGTTCTTCTGTGCACAAACAGTGCCCGAACTCTTACGGGAATCGGCAACGCGCCGCGAGTAATGAGTATAATGGGCGGGGGCACTACGAATGTAGTGCGGGACAATACGTTGAGAATGTGGGTTTCGCGGGAGGCGTGCCAGAGGTAAATCCCTGCAGTCGCGCTATTCTCTGTGTCCTCGGTGGCTCAGATGGACGCCGGCACGGTAGCTCAGCGTGTTCGGCCAGAGGGTTAGCTGCCCTCTGTAATAAAAAAACTCAGTTAATCGATCAAAAACGACCCTAAACGGATGTTTTACGGCGTCCGCCCCCAACAGATACAACGAACGAAAGTGAACAAAATGAGATTAAAAAAAAAAAAGTGGATAGAGCGTCTGCCATGTAAGTAGGAGATCCCGGGTTCGAGTCCCGGTCGGTGCACACATTTTCATCTGTTCCCGTTGACGTATGTCAACGCCTATAAGCAGCTAAGGGTGTTCATTTAATTGTAATTTCTTTTGTGTATGTTCTTATCTGTAAGTTACTACCTCAACCGCTGTATAAAAAGTTATTTATATCTCACGGATTTCTGATGATAGCTTTAGACGAAAGGCATTTAGCTGTACAGATGGAAATAAAAAGCGAGTTGGAAAATTGTGTTAATCAGTCACTCTAATTTTCACTCTGCAATGTCCATGGAATTGTCAGAAGACAATGTTCGATGAACGCAGCCGGTAGTGGAAATTAAAGCAAGTTGTACACAGTAGCTGAGACAGTGAGTTACACAAACCTTAAAAGTTTTGCTTTTATGTTTCAAACAAACATGCGATACAAATAAAAAGAAGAAACAGACACTTGATTTCTTTCTCAATATCTGCAATGACAATTACAAGTTCTTTCTACTACAAGGACGTTTAAATCAATATACACAAAAACTCACTGCGCTGGATCTACGTCTCTATACTGAGACGAGAAATTATAAAAGTGTCGTTATGGTTCACCGACTAGCGTTAGTGTGTATGATTCGTATTAAGGATGCGTAGCTTGCAAACAAAAGGAGGTAGATGTGTATTAATTTATACCTTCTCTCAAAGCGTGTTTATTTCTCTGTTGGTCTTGCGGACTTTCAAACAATGAAAATGAAATCTGAAGTTTTCCGGCGTATTTCCAATTAGAACAGTCGCTATCCTGGAGCCGAAGTTTTTGTATACGTTGCACAAAATGTGTAAGTAGGCTGTTTATGTTTTCTTATTGGCAACGTTACGTAGCGCTCTGTACGAAAATCACTGCCTGTGCTGTGTGCAGTCTGTGGCTAGTTTGCATTGTTGTCTGCCATTGTAGTGTTGGGCAGCAGCAGCTGGATGTGAACAGCGCGTAGCGTTGCGCAGTTGGAGGTGAGCCGCCAGCAGTGGTGGATGTGAGAAATGAGATGGCGGATTTTTGAGTACAGAATGGATATTATGAACTGCTATGTATATTATGCTTTTTCTACACTATTAAGGTAAATACATTGTTTGTTCTCTACAAAAATCTTTCATTTGCTAACTATGCCTATCAGTAGTTAGTGCCTTCAGTAGTTTGAATCTTTTATTTAGCTGGCAGTAGTGGCGCTCGCTGTATTGCAGTAGTTCGAGTAATGAAGATTTTTGTGAGGTAAGTGATTTGTGAAAGGTATAGGTTAATGTTAGTCAGGGCCATTCTTTTGTAGGGATTTTTGAAAGTCAGATTGCGTTGCGCTAAATAATATTGTGTGTCAGGTTAAGCACAGTCGTGTATAATTGTTCTAAGGGGACGTTACAAGTGGATG
This sequence comes from Schistocerca cancellata, assembly GCF_023864275.1. Lineage (NCBI taxonomy): Eukaryota > Metazoa > Arthropoda > Insecta > Orthoptera > Acrididae > Schistocerca > Schistocerca cancellata. The sequence continues at coordinate 876,134,049 of NC_064628.1, forward strand.
GAATTGCGGATGTGGTGTTCGTATTTTCCCACAAATGGACTAAGGAGACCCGTTTGTGCAACGTATACAAGAACTTCGGCTCCAGGATAGCGACTTGTTAGTGAGCTTTGACGTAGTGTCCCCCTTCACTAGGGTACCACTGAAAGACTCCATCGATCTGATAAGCAAGAAGTTCGACAACAACCTAACAACGCTCTTCGAGTTCGTGCTCACCTCAACATACTTCCTGTTCGGCGGAAATTATTATGAACAGGCAGATGGCGTCGCCATGGGATGCCCGCTTTCACCGGTTGTAGCAAATTTTTTTTATGGAGAATTTCGAGGAGAAGGCACTATAACAAGTCAAGCAAAAACCGATTCGTTTCTTCCGCTACGTGGATGACGCGTTCGTTGTTTGGCCACATGGACGGTACAGCTGAAATGAATTTCTCGAACACCTCAACTCGCTGCACCACAACATACAGTTCACGATGGGGGTCGAGCAGCATGGTGCCCTACCGTTCCTTGACGTCCTGGTGAAACCGAAACCTGACGGAAAGCTGGGACACAGTGTATACAGAAAACCTACACACACCGATTTGTACCTAAATGCCTTCAGTTGCCACCACAACTCCCAGAGTGAGGGCGTTTTGCGCACACTTGTTCACAGGGCGTAATCGATCTGCGATCAGGACAGCCTTCCAGCAGAACTGCAGCACCCCGAAAAAACATTTCGGAAAAATGGATATAACCAGAAGCAAATAAGACAGAAGAAGAAGAAACAGAAGAACACAAGTCACTGGTGTGCATTCCGTTTGTCGGAAACACCTCAAGAAAAATCGGTAGAATCCTGGGGAAACGCAACGTGAAATGTGTATTCCGACCCTCTGAAAAATCCTTGACACTACTGGGTTCAGTGAAAGATGACCTAGGCCTTCGAAAACCAGACGTTTATAAAATTCCGTCAGTGCGGAAAATCATACATTGGGGAGACAGTCCGCACTGTAGAAGAGAAGTGCCGCGAACACAACCGCCATACCGAATTATGCCAAGCCACTAAATCAGCCGTGGCTGACCATTGTATAAAGACTGGCCATAGAATGGTCTATGAAAAAACAAAAATACTCTGTCAATCTTCTCCCTTCTGGGACTGCGTTACTAAAGAGGCCATCTAAATCCGATTACAGGACGATCTAATTAATAAAGACAGCGGCCTTCAACTTAGGCTTGGAACCCTGCACTCAGCCTGGAGAGAAAGATCCGGTCCCAGAGATCGAGGACCGCCCCCGACGGCGGCAGCAGGGAGACTGCAGACCGCAGTTCAGACCCAGGCGCCGCTTACCCCACCACCTCCAGTAGCCACCGCGCCGGCCGCACCAAAGACACCAGGAGAGGAACGGTGGAGGGGGTAACGGCTAGTATATGTAGGGCGTCGAGAGGAACAGCACAGCATTGTCAGGAACCACCTGAAGGTGGAGGCGTGTACGTCTGTCAAAATATTGCGGAGAAGTTACGAAGCTACCCGAAAACTGTTCAAATAAAAATGAAATATGGTGATGGCCCTCAACTACGCATCCTCTGACTCACCGTTGAAATATTAAAAAGTTTTGGCTGGTTTCATTTTCTAGGTTCTGCGATATGTAGTTGCCGCATTACAAGCCAAATACTGCTGAGTCTACAGTATACAATATGAATATACACATGAACTCAGCAATTGGGAATTTTGGACGTGAGATACACATTTATAAATGAAAGATTGCAATTAAATAAAATCTGTAGGTACTATTTTAACGATTTTAAATGATGAGTACAATAGCAGAAGTATTTTTGAGAATGACGTATTTTTATGCAAAACACTTATTGGTGTCAAGAATGAGATTTTCACTCTGCAGCGGAGTGTGCGCTGATATGAAACTTCCTGGCAGATTAAAACTGTGTGCCCGACCGAGACTCGAACTCGGGACCTTTGCCTTTCGCGGGCAGGTGCTCTACCATCTGAGCTACCGAAGCACGACTCACGCCCAGTACTCACAGCCCTACTTCTGCCAGTATCTGGTCTCCTACCTTCCAAACTTTACAGAAGCTCCCTGCGAACCTAGCAGAACTAGCACTCCTGAAAGAAAGGATACTGCCGAGACATGGCTTAGCCACAGCCTGGGGGATGTGTCCAGAATGAGATTTTCACTCTGCAGCGGAGTGTGCGCTGATATGAAACTTCCTGGCAGATTAAAACTGTGTGCCCGACCGAGACTCGAACTCGGGACCTTTGCTATTCGTGGGCAAGTGCTCTGCCATCTGAGCTACCGAAGCAGGACTCACGGTGTTGATGGTCCATCAATTAAATAAAGTATAAGTTGAATAACAGGGAAACAATAGATTCTTAGTGCAGGTAATTAGTTATGAATGAAACATACCTCGTGAGATATTCACTTCTAAACGCATACTACGTCTTCACTGCAGAAACCACGGATATCTCACAAGTTCACAAGTCGGCACTACGGGATATTTCTATCTCCCGCGACCACGCGCAAACCGCTCCACGCTCCAAGTCTTTCTCACGACTGTGCGTCCGACGCGCCGTCACGCCCAGCCTCCCCATGTTCTGCGCCGTCCTGCTCCCAACCCCCTCTCCTCTCTCGAAACGATGCTCTTCTCCCACTTCCATCCAGTCTCCCCATTCACGAGCGCTGTGGTTGGCTAGAGCGCTCCCGCCATATCTTCAAGCCAATGCAAATTCACAAACATAATGAAACGCTTTCGAAATACTGGATTTACATTTAAATAACTTGAAATTAAATAAATACTCCTATGGCTGGACGATAAACACGTTCAAACACACATTATTAAATTCATAAACAAATTAAATAAACATATATCAAAGGAATAGAAACAAAAGGTAGGCCATGTCTCTGTGCTTTCCAATACACAGTAAATATTTAACCAATTTCTTCATGAATAGTATTGAAACGTCCCCTTAGAAAAATTATACATGACTGTGCTTAAACTGACACACAATATTTTTAGCGCAACGCAATCTGACTTTAAAAATCCCTATGAGTTTCACAAATTACTTACCTCACAAAAATCTTCGTTACTCGAACTACTGCAATACAGCGCATGCCACAGCTAAATAAAAGATTCAAACTACGGAAGGCACTAACTACTGATAGGCATAGTTAGCAAATGAAAGATTTTAATAGAGAACAAACAATGTATTTACCTTAATAGTCATAATATATATAGCAGTTCATGACATCCATTCTTACAAATGTACTGTTTCTGATGGACACACCTCCAGATTATCCGCTCTCAAAACTCCATCTCACTCCCCACATCCACCACTGCTGCCGGTTCACCCCCAACTGCGCAACGCTACGCGTTGTTAACATCCAGCTGCCCAACACTACAATGGCGAATATTACTCCAACAATGCAAACCAACCACAGCCTTCAAATAGCACAGTCAGTGATTTTCATATAGAGCGCTACATGGTGTTACCAATAAGAAAACCTAAACTGCCTACTTACAGCATATATCGGATACTAGCTGACCCGGCGAACTCTGTTCCTCATTAAAACCAATAAATAATCAGATTTTGGATGTTAAGTTCAGTTTTTTTATTAGGAAATACAAATAAAAAATTAAGTATTTTAATGATTCTTTATTCTTTATGTTTTTTGGTGCATAGCTTCCACTCTTCAATTAAGTACCTCATGATACACGACATTTTTTGTTTTATTATCAGGCGCAAGAAGAAACAACGCGGATGGTCTTCCGACCCGTGAACATGCCACATATAACTGACCATATGAAAAACATGGATATTCCACATTTAAACCACAAACTTTCAAGGACTGGCCTTGTGATTTGTTAATGGTCATGGCGAATGCAGGACGGATCGGAAATTGAAGCCTTTTAAACTCAAACGGCATATCGTTGGGCTTATCGGGATCCTCGGAATGAGAACTTCCTCACGTTAGATTTTTCCTTTGAGTATCGTCGCGTAAATAACGTTGTTCATCAATTTACTTACCACCAAACGCGTACGGTTGCAAAGTTTTGGTTGGTTTATGTTTCGAAGCATGATTACTACGGAGCCAACTTTTAGGCGTAAATTGTGCGGTGGTAAGCCAGGCACATCCAAGAAGTTTAAAAATTCGATTGGATAGTTGATGGCTTCATCTTCATTTGTTACACAGTCAATAGATTTGAATGAATGCATTTTACCAATGATCTCATTGTGAATTATGTTGTTTAGGCCATATTCATCTTTATTCTTAGCCGCTAAAATTGCTCGCTCAGTCGACCATTCACTACTTTTGTAGTTAGGAATGATGTTTGGGAATACTTTGTTGATGAGTTCGTCTTTCGATGAGACAAAGTTACAGAAATTATGAAGAAATGAAATCAATCCGCTCGATTCTTTGACAGATCCTCGACCATTACCGATAGTCAGCAACTGCTAAGAGAAATCTTCAGCAGGTATATCATTAAGCAATGCAACTCTCATGTTTGTTTTCAGCTGAAGTTTCTTGTCATAGCGCCATAGATCCGATGATTTGAGGCAAGCTTTTATTATGTCTGCAGCTGTTGATCTTGGAAATACTGGCAGTGTTTGGCGGAATTCGTGTTTTTGTTCTACCACGTTTTATAGTGACGTTTAGCTGACATTTGCGTTTTGTTATTCCATGCCAGATACGTTTTTGTTACACCAAGTTTTATAGCGGTCGAACGGGATAAATAGTATCCTATGTCCGTCTCCTGGTTCTAAGCTACCTCTCCACCAGTTTTCAGCCAAATCGGTCCAGCCGTCGTTTAGCTGACGCTTGCATTTTGTTATTCCATGCCAGATGCGTTTTTGTTATACCACGTTTTGTAGAGGTCGAACGGGATAAAAAGTATCCTATGTCCGTCTCCTGGTTGTAAGCTACCTCTCCACCAATTTTTAGCCAAATCGGTCCAGCCGTTCTTGAGTTATAAATAGTGTAACTAACAAGGCTTTCTTTTGTATATATAGATAAACAAAGACATAGGTGAATGAATATATTTATAAGCACACTGCTACCGTTTTTCGTGTAATTGTGCAGTACTTATGGCCTGACGCGATCGATAGTAATCGGCCACTTTGACCTCCAATAACTCATGTTTATTCAAGTTACATGCCTGTAATTCATACCAATTTAGGTTTATACTAATAGCTTTCTAAAGACACGTCGATCGACGAAATCGGATGAACCGTTTAGATTTTGGAAATTCGTTGCTTGGTGTTACTTGTATAATATACCGTCAGATACTAAACTTTAAACTAATAAAGATATTGAAAATCTGATTACACCATCAGAATAGTCGTGCAAATGGTGGTAATGTACATATTTGTTTTCAAGGTATCATGATTCCTCTGGCTATTATTAATTTCAACATGAGCTGCGAAATGTCTGCCATGTTAAATTTTGTACATGGCTGCACGTTTAGAGACCGTGAATAGTTACAATTGAAAGGAAACAGCCCTCGGTCACTACTTTTAACGAATTAACCGTGTTTCAGCACTGCTAGGAGTGTCTTCCTCAGAATTTAAATCAAAGAATGGTGTATAACATGGTCACAGAGTTATGACTAAAAACGCATGACACAAATTACGGGATCATCGTGAAAGACTGGCAGTACTTATATGTCATTTATAAAATTGGCCGAGTGTCTCTTGGCGCTACAGTCATGAACCGCGCGACTGCTACGGTCGCAGGTTCGAATCCTGCTTCGGGCATGGTTGTGTGTGATGTCCTTAGGTTAGTTAGATTTAAGTAGTCTAAGTTCTAGGGGACTGATGACCTCAGAAGTTAAGTCCCATAGCGCTCAGAGCCATTTGAACCCCTTTTGTCTTCCTCAGAATTTAAATCAAAGAATGGTCTATAACACGGGCACAGAATGCCAAAAGGGCATATTTATTATTTCATAAATGACATATAAGTACTGCTAGTCTTTCACGTTGATTCCGTAGTGGACTGATGACCATAGCTGTTAAGTCCCATAGTGCTCAGAGCCATTTGAACCATTTGATTGCGTACTTATGCACTGTATCATACGTTTTTGGTCATAATTCTGTGACCATGTTATAGACCACTCTTAGATTTAAATTTTGGGGAAGACACTCCTAGCAGTGTTGAAACCCGGTTAATTCGTTAAAAATAATGACCAAGGGCTGTTTTCTTTCAATTGTCTGCCATGCTGGTTCCACAGTGTCCGCCATCCTTGGCATTCTCGGCATACAAGTCTCTTTCGTCGACACAGCGTCACCAAGGAATACCCAGCCACGTCGTCTATGGACTCCGGCTAACGTTCGGCACCACGTGGCCGCCGACGAGCCGCAACCGGCCCGCCGAGAGGCCCCAGCGCGGCCACGCCTACTCCGATGATTTGAGGCAAGCATTTATTATGTCTGCAGCCGTTGATCTTTACTGGCAGTGTTTGGCGGAAATCGTGTTTTTGTTCTACCACGTTTTATAGTGACGTTTAGCTGACATTTGCGTTTTGTTATTCCATGCCAGATACGTTTTTGTTACACCACGTTTTATAGCGGTCGAACGGGATAAAAAGTATCCTATGTCCGTCTCCTGGTTCTAAGCTACCTCTCCACCAATTTTTAGCCAAATCGATCCAGCCGTTCTTGAGTTATAAATAGTCTAAGTAACAAGGCTTTCTTTTGTATATATAGATAAACAAAGACATAGATGAATGAATATATTTATAAGCACACTGCTACTACGCGAACATCCAGAACCCGATCTACATGCGTGGGAGACCACTTCTGAAGGCAGCCACACGCCACCGATACATTGTGCCTAAAATAGGCAACAATCAGTCGATACGCTCATCCATCTTCCTGCAAGCCCACGAAGTGACATTACTGAAGCTGTTCAACATGTACTCGCCGGCAGGGTGTGGTTGCACTGCAGAATGAATCTTAAAAACACTGTTCAGCTGTAAAACGAGCACTGTTACTGTCTGAAGAATGGAAACAGAAAGTTCACAGAGGGACCTGCTGAGCGCCGTGTCATCGCTGAAGACCGTGACAAATGAATAACTAACATTAACGCTGAATAAAAATCATCAGAAATGGTGGCCAAAGACTTTCGGCGTAAGAAGTCACTCTCACTCAGCCAAAGACCTTACCAAAGAGGGTGGACGAGTGGACAGTATTACAAGGCAGTCTCTTTCCCTTGGGGTTGGGAACTAGCCCTAAAGGCGGAAGGAGAAGCAGTGAACAATAGCACGAAGAAGCAGAAGGCAATGAAAACCATTAAAGACACATACTGTGCATCTGCACGACATGAGGCTTGTAATCACCAAAGTGCCACGATGCTCTCTCCATTTGCAAAAGATTAGTTCTCCATTGGGATGGCTCTCAGGGACTGCCAAGGGGGAACTGACCGTGAGAAAAATATTGAATAAGCAGCGAAAGGATGACGTTCTGCAAATGGGGCGTGAAATGTCAGAAGTTTGAACATGGCATTTCTGGACGAGAGAAGTGTAGTAGTATCAAACATAGGTCTTAATTTGAGGAAGCAATTCATGAGAATGTACGTTTGGAGCACAGCACTGCATGGCATGGTAGTTAAATATCGACTGTGGGAAAACCGGAAAAAAAGGGAAGCGAAGCGTTTGAGAAGTGGTGCTATAGAAAAACGTTGAAAATTAGGTGGACTGTTAGGGTAAGAAATGGTGAGTTCCTTCAGAAGATCGGCAAGGGAAGGAATATATGAAAAACACAGACAAGAACAAGGAACAAGATGGAAAGAACCTGTTAACACATCGCGGGATAACTTCAGTCGGAAACCTGCAGAGGAAAACAGAGATTGGAATACATCCAGCAAATAATTGAGGTCGTAGGTTGCAAACACTGCTCTGAGATGAAGAGTTTGGCACAGGAGAGGAATTTGTGGCCTACCGCATCAAACCAATCAGAAGACTGATGACTCAATAATAATAATGTAATAAAAGTAACACCTCAGTACGCACATATTATAAATACATTACTGACCATAAAAAATGCACCACCAGAAGGCAGCATGCCAAGAATCTGTAATTGGCATGAGGTGCACTATATGCCTGGATACGCAAATGAGCAGCATTTCAACGCGACTACCCGGAGCAGATAGGAGTAACGCCATCTACATTCTGTAGATAAGGATCGATTTACGCAGAGGGATTTTGATTTATAAATCTCATGTGAAAGGTGATTGTTTGTGACAAGATCATATTATGCTTCGTGTAAGAAGGAGAAACGTCTTACAGCACTTGCCAGAATTCGATAGCGGCAGGAACCTGACCTACGGTGACTTTGGTTCATTATTTCACAATATTTATGCTCGCATTGACTGCAAATATGACGAAGGTCAAACGAAAATAGAATCGAAGAAGCGATGTATTCAGGAGGGCCACACTCAACGCCGTGCAGTATTTCAACGACCCTCCGTGACTAGAGCCCGAGAGGACGGATATGATATTCGATCATCCATTCCTGTTGATGCAGCCACGTCACGTACGTTGGGTTAGGGTGAAGCCGTGTTTATAGCAACACAGGTGTCCATGTAGACAGTTCGGCGACATCTGGAGCACCATGGTCTGTCAGCATGGTGACCACTTTTGCGGCTCTCCTTGATAGGACAACAATAAGAGGCGCACCCGCAGTTGTGCAACGATCAACAACACCTCGCAGAACTAGGGCACCATTTTGTCTTTTCAGGCGATTGCCGGTGGCTCTAAGGAGAACGATCGTCGCCGAATCGCAGTCGTCATCGTCATAGCGGTCCCAACACCTGTCTTGATGGTACATGGTGCAAGTCCATACAAAGCTCGATCACCTCTGATTCGCATTGCCGGTAATTTCGGCAACAGGAGTTACATTTGTAACCTGACAAGAACTGGTGGCTCTGCCTTGTCTTCGCAGGCTCCTTGCCGTTATCATTCGACAAGATAACAGACGACCGCATTTCGTTCCTATTTCGATTATTGAGGACGGCAGATAACAGACAGAGATTCCACAGCCACATGGTCTTCCGTTTAATTGAAGGCATTGGCCAGAGGAAGGGCATCCGGATGCGTATGTTGAAAATTAGATGCACTGATAAGATAATAAACGAAAATAATCTACTCCGAAATTATGAAGGGAGGAAAGGTGGAAAACGTTGAGAAGAAGAAGCGTGAGCAAGATGGTACATGAATTAACACAACTTAAGATGTTCAGTAACTGGTGCTACTCTGAAAAGAGGACGTTGGAAAAGGGTGGGAAGTAATACCGCATCAGTTCTATAACATTCTTAGTACACACATCAAAACAACTTTTGCATCACCCCGGTTCCGAGAGTTCCGGATCCTGTACAGAAAATTGGAATAGAGATCAACATAAACATCATTTCCGCTCTTTTTATTGCTCATGAAACCACACATTGTATGTTGCGCCACCTTACAGCGAGACCTTCACAGGTGGTGGTCCAGATTGCTGTACACACCGGTAACTCTAATTCTCAGTAGCACGTCCTGTTGCGTTGATTTATGCCTGTATTCGTTGTGACATACTATCTACAAGTTCATCAATGGATTGTTGGTCCAGATTGTCCCACTCCTCAACGGCGATTCGGTGTAGATCCCTCAGAGTGGTGGTGGGTGACGTCGTCCATAAACAGCCCTTTTTAATCTATCCCAGGCATGTGTGATAGGTTTCATGTCTGGAGAACATGCTGGCCAGTCTAGTCGAGCGATGTCGTTATCGTGAAGGAAATTCACAGGTTGTGCACGATGGGGGGCGCGAATTGTCGTCCATGAAGACGAATGCCTCTCGAATATGCTCCCGATATGGTTGAACTGTCGGTCGGAGGATGGCATTCACGTATCGTACTGCCATTACGGCGTCTTCCATGACCACCAGCGGCATACACTCATCGGTGAAGAGAACGTGATGCCAATCCTGAGCGGTCCATTCAGCATGTTGATGGGCCCATTTGTACCGCGTTGCATGGTGTCGTGGTTGCAAAGATGGGCCTCGCCATGGACGTCGAGGGTGAACTAGCGCATCATACAGCCTATTGCGCACAGTTTGAGTCGTAACACGACGTCCTGTGGCTGCACGAAAAGCCTTATTCAACATGGTGTCGTTGCTGTCAGGGTTCCTCCGAGTCATAATCCGTAGGCAGCGGTCATCCACTGCAGTATTGGGCGGCCTGAGCGAGGCTTGTCATCGACAGTACCTGTCTCTCTGTATCTCCTCCATGTCCGAACAACTTCGCTTTGGTTCATTTCGAGACGCCTGGTCATTTTCGTTGTTGAAAGCCCTTCTTGGCACAAAGTACCAATGCGGACGTGGTCGAACGCGGTATTGACCGTCTAGGCACGGTTGAGCTACAGACAACACGAGCCGTGTACCTCCTTCCTGGTGGAATGACTGGAACTGATCGGCTGTCGGACCCACTCCGTCTAATAGGCGCTGCTCATGCATGGTTGTTTACATATTTGGGCGGGTTTAGTGACATCTCTGAACAGTCAAAGGGACTATGTCTATCTTCAGGATTTCTGGGAACTTTTTTTTATGTTTGTATATAAAGAAAAGGGTACCGATATATGACTGACAGTTTTTGTCTTAGTTTGTCAGAACTATGCGATTCAGCGCACTTCTCGCGAAACTGTTTTCTGAAGGCGACAATTGAACCACTAATGTAATAAAACGTGTTTGTGAACTCTCAGAAATAAATTTGAAGATATTTTCAGAATTAAGTATATTGATCACAACATTTCATTTCATGATAAACCGTATGTTCGCACGGAGTACGTTCCCAAATTTGAAGTACTCCACATGTATAGGTACAGTTGGTCTACAGGTCTTTCCGTTACGATAGTATGCATCTATGCTATAGTTCTTGACGCAAGTTGAGGGGTTCAGAATTACAATGCTTGACAATAAAAGAGAAGCGACAAGAACAAACGGTCAGATGTCAGTGCAGCTTCATATGCCTACACACTATAGTGGGATATCTATGTACATAACATCGGCGGATATGTAAATTATTGGAGCTGCAGTTACCTGTGACAGGGTGTACGATCATCAGAGAACGTTATTGTTGTTACCACGTCTGGTAGGATATATAAGGCCGTGAAGAGCGTCAGATATTGAACGGTCACTGAAGGCACCAGAGATGCCACGCACTCGTTTCAGACAACGTTATCAGCACCTGACAATCTGAAAGTTGCCTCATTGTGAGCCTCCATTTGGCCAGCTGGTCGAATCGTGCAATCCAGACTTGTGACAGCCAGAGCGAGAGCACCAGCAGCAGCGAGTACTGTTTGTATAAAGCGTTTATTTTGCATTTTGTTTACGACCTTCCACTAAGGAAGGGTTTCTATTTGTGTTTATCTGCTCTGCATAGTAACTAATAGTTCTTGATAAAACTTTACGTAGTTTTCGTGTTAGATTTCTTAGTGTTTTCTTGATCGTTTAGAACAGAAAGCGCCCTAAAACCGTCTTTTGTTTGTTTCGCGGCCGTTAGCCACTAGTCACTTGAATCAGCAGTTGTCTTGTGACAGCCAGAGCGAGAGCACCAGCAGCAGCGAGTACTGTTTGTATAAAGCGTTTTTGTACTTATTTGCTGCGCTTAGCTTTTAAATAGTTTTTCTGGGAAAACCTAGCGTAGTTTTCGCGTCTCGTATTTCAGTGAGTGTTTCTTGATTATCAGAGTAGCTCATCAGAAGATTATCTTGGGAATTTGTCATCGTATAGAGTAGGGTAAACATAGTCATGTGTAGGGACTGTGGTTGTTGTGAGCGGACGCAAGGAGAATTGGCCACTCTTCGGGGGCAGGTGGAGGCTTTTAGGCTCATCGAGCTCGAGGCGCAGGCGTCGGCTCGTAGTGGCGTTGGGGCAACTGTGGTGAGACCTATGCCTACTTCGGTGGCCTTGGAGTCACATGGAACCCCTGATGTCGCTGCGTCTTCCGGCAGTGAGCATCTTACCGGTCAGCCATCACTCCAGGGTGAATGGCGGACAGTGGTGGGCTCGCGCGTGCCTGGCCGAAAGGCGAAGGTGGGATCTGGCCGCGTGGCAGCTGCCTTACCCCTTTCCAACAGGTACGGGGTGCTTCTTAGTGGTGATGACATCGTTTCCGAGCCACCACAGGATGCCTCGCCTGTTGGGCCAGTGGCCGATTCTCCGGCAAGGTCCCGACAGTCACAGAGGGCGGGCCTATTAGTTATAGGGAGCTCCAACGTTAGGCGGGTTATGGAGCCCCTCAGGAAAATAGCGGGTAGGTCGGGGAAGAATGCCAGTGTGCACTCGGTGTGCTTGCCGGGGGGTCTCGTCCGTAATGTGGAGGAGGCCCTTCCGGCAGCTATTGGACGCACTGGGTGTGACCGGCTGCAGATAGTAGCACATGTCGGAACGAATGACGCCTGCCGCTTGGGTTCTGAGGCCATCCTTGGTTCCTTCCGGCGGCTGGCTGATTTGGTGAAGACAACCAGCATCGCACGCGGAGTGCAAGCTGAGCTTAATATCTGCAGCATAGTGCCCAGAGTCGATCGCGGTCCTCTGGTTTGGAGCCGTGTGGAGGGTCTAAACCAGAGGCTCAGACGACTCTGCGACTATAATGGTTGCAAATTCATCGACCTCCGTTATTGGGTGGAGAACTGTAGGGCCCCCCTAGACAGGTCAGGCGTGCACTACACACCGGAAGCAGCTACTAGGGTAGCAGAGTACGTGTGGCGTGCACACGGGGGTTTTTTAGGTTAGAGGGACCCCCCCTTGGGCGAAACGATAAAATACCTGACGGTTTACCAGAGAGGACATTATCATCGTTGATAAAGAACGTCCGTCCTCAGAGACCAAAAACAGGAAAAGTTAACGTAATATTGGTAAACTGCAGGAGTATCCAGGGCAAGGTTCCTGAATTAGTATCTCTTATTGAAGGAAACAGTGCGCATGTAGTATTAGGAACGGAAAGTTGGTTAAAACCGGAAGTGAACAGTAACGAAATCCTAGACACAGAATGGAATATATACCGCAAGGATAGGATAAACGCCAATGGTGGAGGAGTATTTATAGCAGTAAAGAATTCAATAATATCCAGTGAAGTTATTAGCGAATGCGAATGTGAAATAATCTGGGTTAAGCTATCAAAGGTGGGTCAGATATGATAGTCGGATGCTTCTATAGACCACCTGCATCAGCAACCGTAGTAGTTGAGCGCCTCAGAGAGAACCTGCAGAACGTCGTGAAGAAGTTTCGTGATCATACTATTGTAATAGGGGGAGACTTCAATCTACCAGGTATAGAATGGGATAGTCACACAATCAGAACTGGAGCCAGGGACAGAGACTCTTGTGACATTATCCTGACTGCCTTGTCCGAGAATTACTTCGAGCAGATAGTTAGAGAACCAACTCGTGAAGCTAACGTTTTAGACCTCATAGCAACAAATAGACCGGAACTTTTCGACTCCGTGAATGTAGAAGAGGGTATCAGTGATCATAAGTCAGTGGTTGCATCAATGACTACAAGTGTAATAAGAAATGCCAAGAAAGGAAGGAAAATATATTTGCTTAACAAGAGTGATAGGGCACAAATCGCAGAATATCTGAGTGACCACCATCAAACGTTCATTTCTGAGGAAGAGGATGTGGAACAAAAATGGAAAAAATTCAGAAACATCGTCCAGTACGCCTTAGATAAGTTCGTACCGACTAAGGTCCAAAGCGAGGGGAAAGATCCACCGTGGTATAACAATCATGTACGAAAGGTACTACGGGAACAAAGAAAGCTTCATCATAGGTTTAAGAGTAGTCGAATCATAGCTGATAAAGAAAAGCTGAATGAAGCGAAAAAGAGCGTAAAGAGAGCAATGAGAGAAGCATTCAACGAATTCGAACATAAAACATTGGCAAACAATCTAAACAAGAACCCTAAAAAGTTTTGGTCATATGTAAAATCGGTAAGCGGATCTAAATCCTCTATTCAGTCACTCGTTGACCACGATGGCACCGAAACAGAGGACGACCGAAGAAAGGCAGAAATACTGAATTCAGTGTTCCGAAACTGTTTCACTGTGGAAAATCGTAACACGGTCCCTGACTTCAGCCGTCGCACGGACGCCAAAATGGAAAATATTGAAATAAACGATATCGGAATTGAAAAACAACTGCTATCACTTAGTAGCGGAAAAGCATCCGGACCAGACGAGATACCCTTAAGATTCTACAGTGATTATGCTAAAGAACTTGCCCCCTTTCTATCAGCAATTTATCGTAGATCGCTGGAAGAACGTAAAGTACCTAGCGACTGGAAGAAAGCGCAGGTCGTTCCCATTTTCAAGAAGGGTCATAAATCAGATGCGAATAATTATAGGCCTATTTCGCTCACGTCAATCTGTTGTAGAATAATGGAACATGTTTTGTGTTCTCGTATTATGACGTTCTTAGATAATACAAATCTCCTTCATCATAACCAACATGGATTCCGCAAACAGAGATCATGTGAAACTCAGCTCGCCCTATTTGCTCAAGAAATTCACAGTGCCGTAGACACTGGCGAACAGATTGATGCCGTATTCCTGGACTTCAGGAAGGCATTTGATACGGTTCCGCACTTACGTTTAGTGAAAAAAATACGAGCTTACGGAATATCGGACCAGGTTTGTGATTGGATTCAGGATTTCCTAGAAGAAAGAACACAACATGTCATTCTTAACGGTTCAAAATCTGCAGATGTAGAGGTAATTTCGGGAGTACCGCAAGGAAGCGTGATAGGACCTTTATTGTTTACAATATACATAAATGACTTAGTTGACAACATCGGTAGCTCCGTGAGGCTATTTGCAGATGACACGGTTGTCTACAAGAAAGTAGCAACATCAGAAGACTCGTACCTACTCCAGGAAGACCTGCAGAGGATTAATGCATGGTGCGACAGCTGGCAGCTTTCCCTAAACGTAGATAAATGTAATATAATGCGCATACATAGGGGCAGAAATCCATTCCAGTACGATTATGCCATAGGTGGTAAATCATTGGAAGCGGTAACGACCGTAAAATACTTAGGAGTTACTATCCGGAGCGATCTGAAGTGGAATGATCACATAAAACAAATAGTGGGAAAAGCAGGCGCCAGGTTGAGATTCATAGGAAGAATTCTAAGAAAATGTGACTCATCGACGAAAGAAGTAGCTTACAAAACGCTTGTTCGTCCGATTCTTGAGTATTGCTCATCAGTATGGGACCCTTACCAGGTTGGATTAAGAGAAGAGATAGACATGATCCAGCGAAAAGCAGCGCGATTCGTCATGGGGACATTTAGTCAGCGCGAGAGCGTTACGGAGATGCTGAACAAGCTCCAGTGGCGGACACTTCAAGAAAGGCGTTACGCAATACGGAGAGGTTTATTATCGAAATTACGAGAGAGCACATTCCGGGAAGAGATGGGCAACATATTACTACCGCCCACATATATCTCGCGTAATGATCACAACGAAAAGATCCGAGAAATTAGAGCAAATACGGAGACTTACAAGCAGTCGTTCTTCCCACGCACAATTCGTGAATGGAACAGGGAAGGGGGGATCAGATAGTGGTACAATAAGTACCCTCCGCCACACACCGTAAGGTGGCTCGCGGAGTATAGATGTAGATGTAGATGTTCGGGTATGACAGCGAGCCAGTATGACAGCGACCCAGTTTAGGACTCTATGGGAATGTGAGGTCAGGCATTCTCGGAGCTTCCGGTCGGCCACGTCTGTCCAACGCAATAGATGCTCGCCGTTTCGTGCACCAGCGAGATCCCAACCTCATCACCTCCGTCCTTGCCGTCCGAGAACAAGTAACGTACTCTCCGCAAAATGTTCAAATGTGTGTGAATTCCTAAGGGACCAAACTGCTGAGATCATCAGTCCCTAGACTTACACACTACTTAAACTTATGCTAACAACAACAAACACCCATGCCAGAGGGAGGACTTGAACCTCCGGCGGGAGGGGGCGCGCAGTCCGTGACATGGTGCCTCAAACCACGCGGCTGCAACATTCTGTATCATCCTCCAGCCTTGTTCGGAAACTAGCAGAAGCCGTCCTCTGTGTAGTCTGACGGTAACACCACAACACAAACGGCTGCATCTGGAGTGGTCCCGCAGCTGGAAAACATGGACTGATGATGGATTGCGTTGCTTAGTGATCAGCGACGGATACTATCTTCGCCACGTGTGGTGACAACTTGGAGAGAGATCCAGCTCTTGCAAAGTTTACGAGAGCCACAGCGTTGTCACTCCCAGCGTCACGATGAGGGAAACCATCGGCTATGACGTCATATCACAGCTAGTATATTGGTAGTGATATCCATGGAGGCACAACGATACGTCAGGGACATCCTGCGACCACAAAGCTTTCTCTCTCTTGCGATGGTATCGTGCTGCCCTGTTTCAGCAAGACTACGCTCGTTCAAACATGGTACGTGTCTGTATAAAGACCTTAATGTTCAGACACTCCCGTGGCCAGAAAGATCCCCAGATCTGTCTCCAACGGAACATGTGTAAGACCAGCTCGAACGTCAACTGCGTCCCAATGTCGGTACATAGGATACCAAGGACAAGGTACAAAAGTCGTGCTCCACGTTCTTCAGTAGAGGGTACAATGGCTTTATGACACCCTTCACAGCCGGCCGGAGTGGCTGAGCGGTTCTAGGCGCTACAGTCTGGAACCGCGAGACCGCCACGGTCGCAGGTTCGAATCCTGCCTCCGGCATGGATGTGTGCGATGTCCTTAGGTTAGTTAGGTTTAAGTAGTTCTAAGTTCTAGGGGACTGATGACCTCAGAAGTTAAGTCCCATAGTGATCAGAGCCATTTGAACCATCTGAACACCCTTCACAACCGATTTAGTGCGTGCGTCCAGAGCAGAGCGTGTGCAATATCATACTGATAAGTTGGCTGTTACGGGTAAGTTTGACTCGGGTTAGAAATTGCTGCGGCAGAATCACACACCATTTTAATCTGTGTACTTACATTTGGTTCTACGTCCGCTCCTGGGTTTTTTGGTCTTTCTTCTACTCGCTTGTTAAGCTCACTTAATTTCTCTTCGAAAACCGAATGTGCCATTTGAAGACGAGAAGGTTAGGTTAGTAGAAACTGCTCGATGGTAATGCTTTATTCGTTCAGCGTATACACCTTTGCGAAAAAAAGTTTGTAGTGTAGATTTTTGCGTATGGAGATTATATAATATGCTGCAACTACGAAAGGGGATTTAACTGTTCGTCAGCTGTGAAACGTGAAGCGTAATTCAGTTTTACAGACGGAATGCTTTGCACCTAAAGATAGTCAGATGACACTTCTCGTGGGCAATGACAAATGTATCTGAAAGTGGTGATCAGTGTTTAAGCATGCACGAGAAAGGAAAAAAGTGATTAAGGAAAGCAGAACAGAATCATATTTTTTTTTAGTAGTGAAGAGGACCAAAAATGTCGGGAGGCTGAGATAAAATAGTGTACCAAACGATTACTACTACATCAGAGAAAATATGTGAACCTTCCTGCTGATATGGATCACAGATATGACATGAAAGTAATCGTCGCAAAATTTATCATCAGTTATTAAATACGAATTTCATCAAATACTGCAACAAGAAAGAGACAGGAAGAAGATGCTGTGATATGCAAATGATTAGCTTTTCAGAGGATTCACACGAGGTGGGCGCCGGTGGCTACACCTACAACGTGCTGACATGAGGAAAGATTCCAACCGATTTCTCATACAAACAGTAGTTGCCTGGTGAAACGTTGTTGTGATGCCTCGTGTAAGGACGAGAAATGCGTACCATCACGTTTCCGACTTGTAGCCTATCGCGATTGCGGTTTAATGTATTGCGTCATTGCTGCTCGCGTTGGTCGAGATCCAAGGACTGTTAGTAGAATATGGAATCGGTGGGTTCAGGAGGGTAAAACGGAACGCCGTGCTGGATCCCAAATGGCCTCGTATCACTAGCAGTCGAGATGACAGGCACCTTATCATCATGGCTGTAACGGATCGTGCAGCCACGTCTCGATCCCTTCGTCAACAGATGGGGACGTTTGCAAGACAACAACCATCTGCACGAACAGTTCGCCGACGTTTGTAGCAGCATGGACTATCAGCTCGGAGACCATGGCTGCGGTTACCCTTGACGCTGCATCACAGACAGGAGCGCCTGGGATGGTGTACTCAACGACGAACCTGGGTGCACGAATGGCAAAACGTCATTTTTTCGGATGAATCCAGGTTCTGTTTACATCATCATCATGGTCTCATCCGTGTTTGGCGACATCGCGGTGAACGCACATTGGAAGCGTGTATTCGTCATCGCCATACTGGCGTATCACCCGGTGTGATGGTAGGGGGTGCTATTGGTTACACGTCTCGGTCACCTCTTGTTCGCATTGACGGCGCTTTGAACAGTCGACGTTACATTTCAGACGTGTCACGACCCGTGGCTCTACCCTTCATTCGATCCCTGCGAAAGCCTACATTTCAGCAAGATAATGCACTACCGCATGTTGCAGGTCCTGTACGGGCCTTTCTGGATACAGAAAATGTTCGACTGCTGCCCTGGCCAGCACATTCTCCAGATCTCTCACCAACTGAATACGTTTGGCCAATGGTGGCCGAGCAGCTGGCTTGTCACAATACGCCAGTCACTACTCTCGATGAACTGTAGTATCGTGTTGAAGCTGCATGGGCAGCTGTACCTGTACACGCCATCCAAGCTCTTTTTGACTCAATGCCCAGGCGTATCAAGGCCGTTATTACGGCCAGAGGTGGTTGTTCTGGGTACTGATTTCTCAGTATCTATGCACCCAAATCGCGTGATAATGTAATCACATGTCAATTCTAGTATAACATATATGCCCAATGAATACCCGTTTATCATCTGCATTTCTTCTTGGTGTTGCAATTTTAATGGCCAGTAGTGTAAGTCACAGGTTATAGAGAACTACACAGGTTATCGGGGATGTTGGGTGTCGCAGTGAAGCAGAGAAATAAGACTATCACGAAAGAAGAACTGGAGTATGGTGTAAATGCTGTAGCTAAACATATAAGTAAACGGAAGAAATACTACCCATTTTTAGTAAGATCTATCTAGACTAATGAGCAAGTAGGAGTTTCTATAAAATATAATAAATATTTGGATGTAATAGAAAAATAGAAAGTTAATTATGATTTGAAACATCTTACACGTGTCTGTCTCTGAAATATTGCAACTGCTAACATTTTAATCAGGTGAGAGTGACATTAACAATCATATCAGGAACTGTAATTAAAATCAGTATTTAACTACTACAAAATTGCCGCTTGGGCTGAAAATATCTTAGGAATATACGGTTACTGCGGACACACTGGGTGATAGCTAAATGATATACCAAATTAATGATTAAAACCCTTTGATCTTGCTCCTTATATCTCACTCTGCAACGTCGCAATTTCTAATGCTGCAGGAACGATCAATAAATTTTAATTGCGTAACAGTCCCAGCGGCTGTGCTAAGAGTGGGGACAAAAGCGGTAGATTCTTTTCGTAGCAATATTTAACGGCCTTCTTCACTAGCCGGAAAACTGACAGATTAGTCAGTTTTATTTTATTTTATTTTGTTCAATAGCTCTAGGCGGACAGCCACGTCACGGCTACAGTATCTGCTCTGCACAAGCACAGCTGCAGTCGGCGCTGTGGGGAGGAAGGAAGCAATGCGACGACGGGAAAAGGGTGGAGGAAGGGAGAAGGGAGGGAGGAAGGGAGAAAGGTGGGTGAGAGGGAGGGAGGATCGCAGCGAGTCCTAATTTGGAAGGGCGCCAGTGTCCGGCGTGGAGGACCGCAACCGAGTGGCGAGTCCAATCCGCCAACACCGCCCACGTGCGGTACACAGCAGGGGGACCACTCGCTGCACAAATGCTGGCAAGAACCCGACAGTCCTGGCTTCACACCTGGGTCCGCGTTCTTCTATGTTCCTCCCGTTCCTTTAGCTGAATGTTACGTTACTTCATATCTGTTGTAACATATCGTGTGTACCCACACTGATGTAAACATGTTTTACTGAAACTGGTATCGCAAAATAACGACATACGCTAATGTACCTGTGCCGTATCACGGCTCAGCTCATTTGATTTACCCGCGAGATTGTTTCACTTGTTTTCGCCGCAGCTGTAGGGGGCGTGATCGCTGAGCGATGTTGGCGCTGGTGCGCGAAGCAACAGTTTTGGAGGACGGGTCGATCGGGGTATGGCGACAGGACGGAAGCGGCGGGGAGTCAACTGGTGCCTGCCGATTAAGGACTGCGATGAGTATGGCTGTTTGCGAGCATATGGGAGGGACGGAATGCTCGCTTTCTTAGCGTGGTTCTCCATGACCAGCTGTTGTTTGTTGGGCCTAGCACTCGAGTGTAGCAGGAAACTGCATCGGTGTGGTTCTCGTCACCTGGCTAAGGCTGAAATTTTCATATACTTTTATTATATTTAATGATCATTACTTTATTATGTGGTTGGTACTTGTAGCCAACAATTTGTGATTTGAAATACTTCAGAGAATATCATCATGTGCCAGGTGTCTACTGTGAATAATTCTTAATTGGTTTCATAGTGTATGGCACAGTATCCACTATCATCGATCATTTTATGAAAGTTCTGTCCAAATTATTATTACATTAGACCTTGTTAGAATTGGTGCGTTAAAATTGCAAATTTCTTAATTTTACTAATATTGCTTGGGATAAACCCATCTACACTCCTGGAAATGGAAAAAAGAACACATTGACACCGGCGTGTCAGACCCACCATACTTGCTCCGGACAATGCGAGAGGGCTGTACAAGCAATGATCACACGCACGGCACAGCGGACACACCAGGAACCGCGGTGTTGGCCGTCGAATGGCGCTAGCTGCGCAGCATTTGTGCACCGCCGCCGTCAGTGTCAGCCAGTTTGCCGTGGCATACGGAGCTCCATCGCAGTCTTTAACACTGGTAGCATGCCGCGACAGCGTGGACGTGAACCGTATGTGCAGTTGACGGACTTTGAGCGAGGGCGTATAGTGGGCATGCGGGAGGCCGGGTGGACGTACCGCCGAATTGCTCAACACGTGGGGCGTGAGGTCTCCACAGTACATCGATGTTGTCGCCAGTGGTCGGCGGAAGGTGCACGTGCCCGTCGACCTGGGACCGGACCGCAGCGACGCACGGATGCACGCCAAGACCGTAGGATCCTACGCAGTGCCGTAGGGGACCGCACCGCCACTTCCCAGCAAATTAGGGACACTGTTGCTCCTAGGGTATCGGCGAGGACCATTCGCAACCGTCTCCATGAAGCTGGGCTACGGTCCCGCACACCGTTAGGCCGTCTTCCGCTCACGCCCCAACATCGTGCAGCCCGCCTCCAGTGGTGTCGCGACAGGCGTGAATGGAGGGACGAATGGAGACGTGTCGTCTTCAGCGATGAGAGTCGCTTCTGCCTTGGTGCCAATGATGGTCGTATGCGTGTTTGGCGCCGTGCAGGTGAGCGCCACAATCAGGACTGCATACGACCGAGGCACACAGGGCCAACACCCGGCATCATGGTGTTGGGAGCGATCTCCTACACTGGCCGTACACCACTGGTGATCGTCGAGGGGACACTGAATAGTGCACGGTACATCCAAACCGTCATCGAACCCATCGTTCTACCATTCCTAGACCGGCAAGGGAACTTGCTGTTCCAACAGGACAATGCACGTCCGCATGTATTCCGTGCCACCCAACGTGCTCTAGAAGGTGTAAGTCAACTACCCTGGCCAGCAAGATCTCCGGATCTGTCCCCCATTGAGCATGTTTGGGACTGGATGAAGCGTCGTCTCACGCGGTCTGCACGTCCAGCACGAACGCTGGTCCAACTGAGGCGCCAGGTGGAAATGGCATGGCAAGCCGTTCCACAGGACTACATCCAGCATCTCTACGATCGTCTCCATGGGAGAATAGCAGCCTGCATTGCTGCGAAAGGTGGATATACACTGTACTAGTGCCGACATTGTGCATGCTCTGTTGCCTGTGTCTATGTGCCTGTGGTTCTGTCAGTGTGATCATGTGATGTATCTGACCCCAGGAATGTGTCAATAAAGTTTCCTCTTCCTGGGACAATGAATTCACGGTGTTCTTATTTCAATTTCCAGGAGTGTATTTCTTGATATTGCCATATTTGTATATGAAGTTGGGTTTCTTCTCGAGACTGACTGAATTGATTTTGGAACACGTGGGGCGAGTATTTAAATGGAAATTGCTAGATAACACAACCGTCGTGAAATTGAAAACTTGACAGTGTTTACTCATGTCACCAGTCGTTAATGTTATTTCTGACTTGTAGCTTACTTAACTGATATAAAATAATTTAAAAATTTTGTGTATTTGTCACGAAAGGTGAACTGATGTCACATGAGAGAAAAATAAGTGACATTTGTGTAGGGTTTACGTAAGCTTAAGTGAAATCAGAAGTTAAAAAAAAACTGATTATCATTGCCACATGTTTTTAAAGCGGGCAGTAGGGAATTTGTTGCACTCTTGCCAAATTGGATTTTTTAAGGTTTGATTTACATGTAGTACAAATTACAAGTTCAATATTTTTCTAGTGTAATTGTTAATATTTGTACATGTTGCATAATTGTACGATATAATATACCTTTACTAACAGTACCTTTATGTAATGTTTCAGAGTGGGGCTGCATGTTTTTCTAAAGAATGTTTTAAAAAAAATTTTATTGCTAAAATTTCCTTTTAAACTGTTAATTGTGTTAACTTGGATGTGTAACCAATTATTGTCAAATAATAAATTTGTGGCAACAAGGCTTGGACCAAATAAATGTGCCTATACCTTCCCCTCCTGGCCCTGCTTCCGTCTGTACATCACAGTACCGAAACATACTGCAGCAGAGTTTGCGCTGATCCCAAAATCTTTGGCAGAGTAAAACTGTCTGCCACTCGGGACTCGTACATGGGGCTTTCGCCTTTCACGGGTAAGTGCTCGACAAACGATCCAGTACATCATTTCCTTCACAGAAGTTCTCCTGCATACTACGCGACACCATCACTTCTGGAAGAAAGAATATTGTGTAGATATGACTTAGCCACAGCCTGGGGATATGTCTCCGCAATATCCTCTCTTCCAGGAGTGCTGGAACCGCAAGATATGCAGAAGAACTTGCGGCGGGGCGAGTTAAAAAAAATCGTTCTTCGTAGTTTTCAAAATAAACGTCCACCTACATCAGTACGGCTTCTGCTCGACGTCCCTTCACTCTGCAAATGTAGGTACTTACTAGATGGCAGAAAAGCAGCGTTGAAGAAAACGCCGCCTAATACCTGGCCTGCAAAGTGCGCGTAAATTCTAGTAGTATCTCAGTTCCTGTAATCTCACACATATCACAATTTCGGGTAATAAATGTTCAAAAAATTTGTAGTTAACCCTTTTATAACTTCTAGCACACATGATAAATGGGCTATCGAGTTTACATTTACCTAACTAACATATCTATAGTTCTCTGTTCACAGTTCATACAACCAATTAACACGCAAAGCAGCCAGAAATTTACACAAGTCGGACTCGATTGATGACGCGATCTCACAGTCACAGGTCCCTTACTATAAGCAAGTTTCACATTCGGTCCTTTTCAGTGGGTTTCTTTGAAAGAAACTGCTCGCCAAATACTCCATAACTGAATACGGAAGTTTCACAAAGGCCGAAAGTTAACACGCGACTAACTTTCCAACAAAACACTCCAGAAACTCCAAACTTTCACCAAACTGTTCATAACTACATCAGCGTTAATGTCGACACGTATTAAACGCGAGGAACTCAATATTCCTTCATTTTGCACGTAATGGGAATAATCACATTTAACATGTCCTTCCACGTGCGAAGCTGGCTAGTGACTCTCTCGATACTGCCTCACTCACAGCATATCTGACTAGCTGTGCGCGGGAACTACTTAATTATGATTGGCTGATCAGTGATGGACCAATCAAAATGTTCCTTCGAGACCATTTTCGCGGCAAAACTCGCCTAAGCCAAACACTGATCAGAAAGTAATTTACGCCATCACAAAAATGCAAATACTAACACAATAGTTAATAAAACAAAACGAGATAAAATTAATGTTCAAAATAATTTAGAGAACAATTGCACTTTAAACTAATAATCTGGCTGCCTTCTTACAAAAGCAATACGAACGTCATTAGTACCGTGGGTAAATTACATATTTCCCACGTTACAATTACGTAATGTTGTACATAAAATAATATAGAATTTTTTCGCATGTCCCACAATACACACTCTCACTCATTCTCATTTATTCACACAACAACGTAATAAACAGACACTAATGTTTTCTGAATCTTTATACTACAAAATGAAGAATAATTAAAGTTTTGAAACTAAAGATCCAAACTAATTGATTTGATATACTGAGAACTCTGTGAATGATTTCAAATGGTAACAAAAGACAAACTGTAATCGATCCTTACTGAATTTTTCACACTGAGTGTCGGTTTGGTGGGTTTTAGCTAATTTTCTGAATATCCAAAACTATTATACGTACATCTTTGAAATTTGGAGGAGATCTTCTACTGAAAATACGAGGTGCATTCAAGTTCTAAGGCCTCCGATTTGTTTTCTCCGGACTGGAAAGAGATAGAAACGTGCGCATTGTTTTAAAATGAGGCCGCGTTCATTGTCAATACGTCCCAGAGATGGCAGCACCGTACGGCAGATGGAATTTTACCACCAGCGGTGAGAATGAGAACTGTTTTAAATACTTAAAATGGCAACGTTTTCCTTACTTGAACAGCATGCAGTCATTCGTTTTCTGAATTTGCGTGGTGTGAAACCAATTGAAATTCATCGACAGTTGAAGGAGACATGTGGTGATGGAGTTATGGATGTGTCGAAAGTGCGTTTGTGGGTGCGATAGTTTAATGAAGACAGAACATCGTGTGACAACAAACCGAAACAACGTCGGGCTCGTACAAGCCGGTCTGACGACATGATCGAGAAAGTGGAGAGAATTGTTTTGGGGGATCGCCGAATGACTGTTGAACAGATCGCCTCCAGAGCTGGCATTTCTGTGGGTTCTGTGCACACAATCCTGCATGACGACCTGAAAATGCGAAAAGTGTCATCCAGGTGGGTGCCACGAATGCTGACGGACGACCACACGGCTGCCCGTGTGGCATGTTGCCAAGCGATGTTGACGCGCAATGACAGCATGAATGGGACTTTCTTTTCGTCTGTTGTGACAATGGATGAGACGTGGATGCCATTTTTCAATCTAGAAACAAAGCGCCAGTCAGCTCAATGGAAGCACACAGATTCACCGCCACCAAAAAAATTTCGGGTAACAGCCAGTGCTGAAAAAATAATGGTGTCCATGTTTTGGGACAGTGAGGGCGTAATCCTTACCCATTGCGTTCCAAAGGGCACTACGGTAACAGGTGCATCCTACGAAAATGTTTTGAAGAACGAATTCCTTCCTGCACTGCAACAAAAACGTCCAGGAAGGGCTGCGAGTGTGCTGTTTCACCGAGACAACGCACCCGCACATCGAGCTAACGTTACGTAACAGTTTCTTCGTGATAACAACTTTGAAGTGATTCCTCATGCTCCCTACTCACCTGACCTGGCTCCTAGTGACTTTTGGCTTTTTCCAACAATGAAAGACACTCTCCGTGGCCGCACATTCACCAGCCGTGCTGCTATTGCCTCGGCGATTTTCCAGTGGTCAAAACAGACTCCTAAAGAAGCCTTCGCCGCCCCCATGGAATCATGGCGTCAGCGTTGTGAAAAATGTGTACGTCTGCAGGGCGATTACTTCGAGAAGTAACGCCAGTTTCATCGATTTCGGGTGAGTAGTTAATTAGAAAAAAAATCGGAGGCCTTAGAACTTGAATGCACCTCGTAGTATACTAACTTTGAAAACAATCGGTTAATAATTAGTATGTTTTATTTAGATTCGTAGGGGGTATGAATACACGGTCATTCTAAGTGACACAGAAGCCCTTTCTCGTGCTGGCTAGTAGTGACAGATGTGCTATGAGTCATGGCTAAGACACAGGTTTGCAGCCTCCTGTACGTTAACCAGGCTCCACGTCTAGGCATCTTACTGCAATAAATGTTATCCCGTAATACCTTGCGACGTCACAAACTTCAGTGAAGTTTGGAAGGTAGGAGACGAGATACTAGCGGGAATAAAGCTGAGACGACACGTCGTGAGTCGCGCTTGGGTAGCTCAGTTCTTAGAGCACTTGCCTGCGAAAGGCTAAGATCCCAGTTTTGAGTCCTGCTACGGAACACAGTTTCAATCTGCCAGAAAGTTTCGAACCAAGAAGTTTGATAATATACTTAGAATCGTGCTGGTACTGTAAGTAGCCTGTTTACGTTTTTATGTTGGCAAAGCCACGTAGCGCTCTGTATGAAAATCACTGACTGTACTGTGTGTAGTCCGTTGGTGGTTGGCACGTTGGAATATTCACTACTGTAGTGTTGGGCAGTTGGACGTGAACAGCGCGTAGTGTTGTGCAGTTGGAGGTGAGCTGCCAGCAGTGGTGGATGTGAAGAGAGAGATGCCAGAGTTTTGAGAGGTTACTACACTGCTGGCCATTTAAACTGCTGCACCACGAAGATGATGTGCTACAGACGCGAAATTTAACCGGGAGGAAGAAGATGCAAATGATTAGCTTTTCAGCGCATTCACACAAGGTTGGCGCCGGTGGCGACACTTGCAACGTGCTGACGTGAGGAAAGTTTCCAACCGATTTCTCATACACAAACACCAGTTGACCGGCGTTGCCTGGTGAAACGTTGTTTTGATGCCTCGTGTAAGGACGAGAAATGCGTACCATCATGTTTCCGACTTTAATAAAGGTCGGATTGTAGCCTATCGCGATTGCGGTTTATCGTATCGCGACATTGCTGCTCGCGTTGGTCGAGATCCAATGACTGTTAGCAGAATACGGAATCGGTGGGTTCAGGAGGGTAATACGGAACGCGGTGCTGGATCCCAACAGCCTCGTACCACTATCAGTCGAGATGACAGGCATCTTATCCGCATGGCTGTAACGGATCGTGTAGCCACGTCTCGATGCCTGAGTCAACAGATGGGGACGTCTGCAAGACAACAACCATCGACACGAACAGTTCGACAACGTTTGCAACAGCATGGACTATCAGTTCGGAGACCATGGCTGCGGTTACCCTTGACGCTGCATCACAGACAGGAGCGCCTGCGATGGTGTACTCAAGAGACGAACCTGGGTGCACGAATGGCAAAACGTCATTTTTTCGGATGAATCCAGGTTCTGTTTATAGCATCATGATGGTCGCATCCGTGTTTGGCGGCATCGCGGTGAACGCACATTGGAAGCGTGTATTCGTTATCGCCATACTGGCGTTTCACCCGGCGTGATGATATGGGGTGCCATTGGTTACACGTCTCGGTCACCTCTTGTTCGCATTGACGGCACTTTGAACTGAAGACGTTACATTTCTGATGTGTTACGACCCGTGGCTCTACCCTGCATTCGATCCCTGCGAAACTCTACATTTCAACAGAATAATGCACGACCACATGTTGCAGGTCCTATACGGGACTTTCTGGATACAGAAAATGTTCGACTGGTGCTCTGGCCAGTACATTCTCCAGATCTCTCACCAATTGAAAACGTCTGGTCTATGGTGGCCGAGCAACTGGTTCGTCACAATACGCCAGTCAATTCTCCTGATGAACTGTGGTATCGTGTTGAAACTGCATGGGCAGGTGTAAGTGTACGCGCCATCCAAGCTCTGTTTGACTCAATGCCCAGGCGTATCAAGGCAGAGGAAGTTTTCTGGGTACTGATTTCTCAGGATCTATACACTCAAATTGCGTGAAAATGTAATCACATGTGAGGTCTAGTATGATGTATTTGTCCAATGAATACCAGTTTATCATCTGCATTTCTTCTTGGTGTAGCAATTTTAATGGCCAGTAGTGTCCGGCAGAAAAAGGAAATTTGTAAAGATGGATGTCATGAATTGATATATGATGACTTTTGAACATTCTTAAGGTAAAGACATTGTTTGTTCTTTATCAAAATCTTTCATTTGCTAACTATGCCTATCAGTAATTAGTGCCTTCAGTAGTTAGAATGTTTTATTTAGCTGGCAGTATTGGCTCTCGCTGTATTGCAGTAGTTTGAGTAACGTAGATTTTTGTGTGGTAAGTGATTCGTGAAAGGTATAGGTTATTGTTAGTCAGGGCCATTCTCTTGTAGGAATTATTGAAAGTCACATTGCGTTGCGCTAAAAATATTGTGTGTCAGTTTAGTGTTGATCAGAATAAGTAAAGAGAAAACTGTTTGAGTACCGTGCCTAAGCCATGTCTACGAAGCATTCTTTCTTCCAGAAGTGCTAGTGCCGCATGGCATGTAGGAGAACTTCTGTGAAGTTTGGAAGATGGGAAATGATGTGCTGGCGAAAATAAAGCTGCGAGGGCGGGTCGTGAATCGTGTTTGGGTAGGGCTGACGGTAGAGGACTTTCCTAAATTATATTAGGCATGGTAATATGTAGTGATTATAGTGTTTCCATATTTTTATCCCCCCACTGTATATGTAAAGAGATGCTCTTATATTGATGGTCCAAACTAACAGCTTTCCGATCATAGCTGATAAGAACGATAAAATTCGAACCAGATACAGACGCAAGGAAAAGATGTCCAAGACGTAACCTCAGAGAAATGCACAGTGTTCAGTAAGATGTTGGAACAGAGCAAAAACCAATGTAACTGCGTGCTGTGTTGAATTTGCGGCACTGTGCACAATCTAACAGTTTGTCCTAGGTAATTCAATATCGACGACCGCATGATCGGATATTGACTTGCTCCTCGATTCACTCGCAGCAATTTAAGCTGTCCTCTTAGGTTCCTGCCTAACCAAATACTGAGAAACCGCTAAATATTTATTTCAGCCTTCGTTCTCATATCAGACTGAATGTAAATAAAATCCAATATTGCAGAACATATTTGTATTACATCCATAAGGGAGTAACAGGGAGAGTTAATAACGCTAACATGAAAAAAATTGCATGTAACGGGATGAAACCGACAACCTTAGGCTCCTGAAACCACGACGATGATCATTACGCTAGCACTTAATCATACGTTGTTTAACTGTGGTCTTGGTTATCATATTCTATCTTGAAAGCTTGTATCGTTGATGTGTTATTAAGTGGCATTCAATAATAATGGTGATGTGTTTGTGACAAATTCTCAATGCTCCGTTACAAAAAATGGAAGTTCCATGCGGCTTTTCGCGGCTGATACTGTAGTATACAGAGAAGTTGCAGCATTAGAAAATTGTAGCGAAATGGAGCAAGATCTGCAGCGGATAGGCACTTGGTGCAGGGAGTGGCAACTGACCCTTAACATAGATAAATGTAATGTATTGCGAATACATAGAAAGAAGGATTCTTTATTGTATGATTATATGATAGCGGAACAAACACTGGTAGCAGTTACTTCCGTAAAATATCTGGGAGTATGCGTACGGAACGATTTGAAGTGGAATGATCACATAAAATTAATTGTTGGTAAGGCGGGTACCAGGTTGAGATTCATTGGGAGAGTCCTTAGAAAATGTAGTCCATCAACAAAGGAGGTGGCTTACAAAACACTCGTTCGACCTGTACTTGAGTATTGCTCATCAGTGTGGGATCCGTACTAGCTAGGGTTGACGGAGGAGATAAGATCCAAAGAAGAGCGGCGCGTTTCGTCACAGGGTTATTTGGTAACCGTGATAACGTTACGGAGATGTTTAGAAAACTCAAGTGGCAGACTCTGCAAGAGAGGCGCTCTGCATCGCGGTGTAGCTTGCTCACCAGGTTTCGAGAGGGTGCGTTTCTGGATGAGGTATCGAATATATTGCTTCCCCCTACTTATACCTCCCGAGGAGATCACGAATGTAAAATTAGAGAGATTCGAGCGCGCACGGAGGCTTTCAGACAGTCGTTCTTCCCGCGAACCATACGCGACTGGAACAGAAAAGGGAGGTAATGACAGTGGCACGTAAAGTGTCCTCCGCCACACACAGTTGGGTGGCTTGCGGAGTATAAATGTAGATGTAGATGTTACTGCAAATTATAAAACAAGTGTATTTCATTCTTAATTTGAAAAATACTGATGATAATAACTCACTCGTAAGAGAGCACTCGTATATGAAGGCGTTAAATCATTGTGTGACATTTTATTATAACAATATTTATAATAATTCATAACAACAATGACGCGTTTTTGTAAATTTCCGGTACGTGCGAGTGAAATCTTGTAATGCTAACGAAAGTCAATAGCCGATTTTGCGGTCGTCGATATTGTGTGTGACGTCAAAATGATAACACGTTTGCGGGAATTGTTGTGAAACAAGCGTTACCCCTACTATATTGGTGTTCTGTGCGTTACCCGTTTGTCCTAGTCACAGAGATTATATAAATATCCAAGAATAATTGACTTACACTACTTCGCAAATATTTCACCATGCTGGATGAAATAAACGGTTCAAAGTTGGACTTCAATAAACAATCACTGCAGGATGATATCGCTTCTATAAATACCGTACTGCAAATTAGGATAGGGTGATATCGTTTCAGTTAACACAATATTGCAAATTACAAAGTCACAAACTGCTGTAACTCAAGTAACGTACATTCTACGTAAATCCGCACAAGTATAACTCCTCTGGAGACCCTTGGCACCTTTTAGCTCATTACTAAATGTAACTGAATGCCACTTCAGTCAAAGCTGGCATGGCGCTTCATCTTTCCAGAACATAACGGAACAGTCAACATTAAAATGAGAGTACAGTAGCGACTTTTTCGTAGTCTTCATCACCCAGCAATTGTTTGCACAGCTGTGTGGTCAGCGGGGCAGAAGACCATGCGAGGGGTTGGGTTCGATTCTCGGCTGCGTCGGAGATTTCCTCTGCTCTGCGACTGGGTGTTGTCTTCGTCTTCATTTTATTCTCATCGACATGCTAGTCGCCGAAGTGGCGTCATCTAAAAAGTCTTGCACCAGGCGACCGGTCTACCTGATCGGAGACGCTAGCCACACGCACGCATTTACACTTACCCAACAATTGGCTGTCGAAGTTCTTTGACGGTCGAAATCAAACAATGGAAAATTCAGGATGGAATGTAACAATGCCAGAGAAGGAAAGTTGGTACTCACCATATAGCGGAGATGCCGAATCGCGATAGGCACAATAAAAAGCTTTCGGCCATTAAGGCCTTTGTCAGCAGTAGACACACATACACACACGCATACACACACACACTCACGCAAACGCAACTTG
Source organism: Schistocerca cancellata (assembly GCF_023864275.1). NCBI lineage: Eukaryota > Metazoa > Arthropoda > Insecta > Orthoptera > Acrididae > Schistocerca > Schistocerca cancellata. The sequence continues at coordinate 876,165,396 of NC_064628.1, forward strand.
CACACACGTCTGTTCTTTGTCGGTCGGGATTACGAGTTCCGCTCTCACTGTTCGCACATCCTGTGACTAGATATTGTCAGCTCCCCCCACCCCCACCCCGTATGCATCCGGGTACGCGATGGCTCGATCCAATATTCGCTTTCTTTAATTTTTATGCACATTTTGTCACATGACGTTGCTCTTGTAGACAACTTGGCCTTTAACCAACCTTAGTTAAAGTCAACATATTTGACAATACACTCGAGAATCAAAAATAAATATTGATGGTTGCACTAGGCAGACCGTCACAGTCCCTACGACGCCCAGCTAACACATTTCTTCCTTTTTTTTGGTCATCAGTCTACTGACTGGTTTGATGCGGCCCGCCAGGAATTCCTTTCCTGTGCTAACCTCTTCATCTCAGAGCAGCACTTGCAACCTACGTCCTCAATTATTTGCTTGACGTATTCCAACCTCTGTCTTCCTCTACAGTTTTTGCCCTCTACAGCTCCCTCTAGTACCATGGAAGTCATTGCCTCATGTCTTAGCAGATGTCCTATCATCCTGTCCCTTCTCGTTATCAGTGTTTTCCACATATTCCTTTCCTCTCCGATTCTGTGTAGAACCTCCTCATTCCATACCTTATCAGTCCACCTAATTTTCAACATTCGTCTATAGCACCACATCTCAAACGCTTTGATTCTCTTCTGTTCCGGTTTTCCCACAGTCCATGTTTCACTACCATACAATGCTGTACTCCAGACGTGCTGTTCCGGTTTTCCCACAGTCCATGTTTCACTACCATACAATGCTGTACTCCAGACGTACGTCCTCAGAAATTTCTTCCTCAAATTAAGGCCGGTATTTGATATTAGTAGACTTCTCTTTGCCATAGCGAGTCTGCTTTTGATGTCTTCCTTGCTCCGTCCGTCATTGGTTATTTTACTGCCTAGGTAGCGGAATTCCTTAACTTCATTGACTTCGTGACCATCAATCCTGATGTTAAGTTTCTCGCTGTTCTCATTTCTATTACTTCTCATTACCTTCGTCTTTCTCCGATTTACTCTCAAACCATACTGTGTACTCATTAGACTGTTCATTTCGTTCAGCAAGTCATTTAATTCTTCTTCACTTTCACTCAGGATAGCAATGTCATCAGCGAATCGTATCATTGATATCCTTTCACCCTGTATTTTAATTCCACTCCTGAACCTTTCTTTTATTTCCATCATTGCTTCCTCGATGTACAGATTGAAGAGTAGGGGCGAAAGGCTACAGCCTTGTCTTACACCCTTCTTAATACGAGCACTTCGTTCTTGATCGTCCACTCTTATTATTACCCTCTTGGTTGTTGTACATATTGTATATGACCCGTCTCTCCCTATAGCTTACCCCTACTTTTTTCAGAATCTCGAACAGCTTGCACCATTTTATATTGTCGAACGCTTTTTCCAGGTCGACAAATCCTATGAAAGTGTCTTGATTTTTTTAGCCTTTTTAGCGTTATTAGCCATAACGTCAGAATTGCCTCTCTCGTCCCTTTACTTTTCCTAAAGCCAAACTGATCGTCACCTAGCGCATTTTCAATTTTCTTTTCCATTCTTCTATATATTAGTCTTGTAAGCATCTTCGATTCATGAGCTGTTAAGCTGATTGTGCGATAATTCTCACACTTGTCAGCTCTTGCCGTCTTCGGAATTGTGTGGATGATGCTTTTCCGAAAGTCAGATGGTATATCGCCAGACTCATATATTCTACACACCAACGTGAATAGTCGTTTTGTTGCCACTTCCCCCAATGATTTTAGAAATTCTGATGGAATGTTATCTATCCCGTCTGCCTTATTTGACCGTAAGTCCTCCAAAGCTCTTTTAAATTCCGATTCTAATATTGGATCCCCTATCTCTTCTAAATCGACTCCTGTTTCTTCTTCTATCACATCAGACAAATCTTCACCCTCATAGAGGCTTTCAATGTAGTCTTTCCACCTATTCTTCCTATTAACTTGGTAAATTTTGAATACTTCTCGTTGTTACTTACAAGGGAACCTCCCCACCGCACCTCCTCAGATTTAGTTATAAGTTGGGACAGTGGAGAGGCCTTGAAAAACCGAACACAGATCAATCGAGAAAACAGGAAGAAGTTGTGTGGAACTATGAAAAAAAATTATCAAAATATACAAACTGAGTAGTCCATGCGCAAGATAGGCAACATCAATACCAACGTGAACTCAGGAGCGCTGCGGTCCCGTGGTTAGCGAGAGAAGCTGCGGCAGGAGAGGTCCTTGGTTCAAGTCCTCCCGCGAGTGAAAAGTTTAATTCTTTATTTCCAGGCATTTATCAAAGTTCAGGCACTAACACATAACCAACTTCGCTCTCGAAAATTACAGGACACATTCAGATTTGCTTGGACATATGCAGGATTTGACGGTCTACACACGGAAAAATTTGAAAACGTTAAAAACATATGTTTTGACATAGCACACAGGGAGAACTGTGCGACTGTGAAACAGTTGCATAAATTTGTTGCAGTTTATGTGACAATCTCTTATGTTTTCATCACTTTTTTGGGAGTGATTATCACATCCACAAGAAAACCTAAATCGGGCAAGGTAGAAGAATCTTTTTACCTATTCGCCAAGTGTACAAGTTAGGTGGGTCGACAACATATTCCTGTCATGTGACGCACATGCCGTCACCAGTGTCGTATAGAATATATCAGACGTGTTTTCCTGTGGAGGAATCTGTTGACCTATATGACCTTGCGATCAAATATTTTCCGTTCCCGTTGTAGAGGCACGTCCTTTCGTCTACTAATCGCATGGTTTTGCGGTGCGGTCGCAAAAAACAGACACTAAACTTATTACAGTGAACAGATACGTCAATGAACGAACTGACAGTTCATAACTTTGCGAAAATAAAGAAATTAAACTCTTCACTCGACGGAAGACGTGAACCAAGGGCCTCTCGTACCGCAGCTGCTCATGATAACCACGGGACCACTCACAATATCCTTGTTGTTGCTTATCTTGTGCATGGACTACTCAGTTTGTATATTTTGTTTATTTTTTTCATGGTTCCACACAACTTCTTCCTGTTTTCTCGATTGATCTGTGTTCAGTTTCTCAAGGCCTATCCACTGTGCCAACTTATAACTAAATCTGAGGGGGGTGCGACGGGGAGGTTCCCTTGTTAGTAAGTCTACACAATGCGTATACAGTAAAACTTTCTAGTTCATCTTTACAACCTGTTCAAATTGTTCACATAATATTTCGAAAGATAACAGTTGTAGACATCCCGTTAATTGTATAGACAACAAATACAGGATGGATTTTACACCCTATCGAACATTATCTTCAAAGTAGACTTACAACAAAATTTGAAACAACACTATTATCAAGGAAACAGATTTTTGGAAAAGACAAAATGCATATTACATGTAAACAAAATCCTATGAGCACTGACATCATAGAAATAGTCATGTTAATTTCAGTAACGAACTAAAAGACGAAAATTACGAATTGTGCAATACTGTTACATTATTAATTAAATAATCTTTTGTAACTTTGTGCCTCAACCGGAATCTTAGGAGTCAGAGACACTGAAATTCTTCCTAGTTTTGGTCAGTTCTATCCCAATTGGAAAATAGCTAAATTTGAAATATGATAATTGCATATTAATTTTGAATTAAAAAGCATAATTGAATCACAAAACTGTTCACACCAAAATTACTTTTACTATTTGTAAATCCTGATATGGAACGTAAAACAGATATAACCTAATTGTAGAAAAGTATAAACCTGCAAAACACCTGTTTGACAATCATAGTGCAAAACACGCCGAAGTCGAATTAAGTATACCATTTTCATCACAACATAAACATCATATTCTCGTAAATAATTACCTGTAGCTACTGTAAGCGTTATTCTCAGCCTACAAGTATCACATTTTGCTGGTTTTTTTGATAGTGTTAACCTGTGTCAAAAGCTTCCAAACAAAATTCAGAATAACAACTTCAGCCTGAACCCGAAGGTTTTACGAGGTCTTCGTCGTCTCGAGACAGACACACTTGTTGTCAGGGATGGTAGGACGTGACGTGTTTTAAGGGTCGCTCTAAACATATGTGAATACTGTAAGTAGTTGTGGAAGTGTAATCAGAATTTGGCAGTAAAGCATATACTAGGAAGTGACATCATGGTCAAGACTTTTTATTTATAGGGAAACGTAAAACCTCTTACCATAACTTACTTTTATAAACCTGCACAAGAAGCAGCAGCATCAGTGCCTGGGAAGCATCTCCCAAACCTCCAACAACACCAAAAAGCTACGTAAAAATTAATTCAGCTATGCCTTCTTCACCTGGTCCAAATTTAAATACTTTAGTGTAGAAGACGGGTACTGGAATCAGGTCATACCAAAAAGGTATTAGGACGGCTAGATGAAGTGACGTTAGAAGCGTCGGTACAGAGAAATAACGTTGCTATTACCTAGTGACACTTTGTGGTGTATTTCTGAAAGCTTCCTCTCCGGTGTCGAATGTCATTCCCAGTCATGATTGTACCTGGTTGCAACGGTGATGTAAAAGAATCATGGCCACGTTAGTATTCAAATATATTGCTAGAGGCAACAATGCATCAAAGATAACTGTTTGCTTAGCACTTTGAATTCTGTAGAGAACCGTATTACAAATAAATACGCAAAAATCTTTGAACGTTTACCATCTAATAGGAACATAACTGTTAAATAAGCGTTCCTCTGTTCATTAAATAAATGTGGGAAATAACTTTTTCTTACAAAACAGTGTTTGCTCGTTGTTAGCATACAATAGAAACTGTTTTTTTTCTTGTAGGCAAAAACCTTTCTATAAATATATACCGTGTGAATACAAATTCACCTACTTGGACTTCGCAACGCGATTTCTCACTTACTAGCAATACAAAAAAATGTCTCTCGCAAAACTTCGTCCTGCGCATATTACCGGCAGTAAATGGACGATAAAAACTGGCAATCTGGCAACACCGTACCACATGTTCAGTAACTACCTTTGTCAGCATTTCCGATTAGTGCTGTGCAGTGTATAGCGTTTTGGGTTAGGACGTAGGAGATCGAGGTTCTGGGTTGAATCGTATTTGTTTTCATTTGCTAAATGTAGCTTTTAGTGTCTTGCTTCTTCATCGTCATATAGGGATTACAATGGGTCTTCTACACTCATTTTCACTTACGTACTACGAACACAGAAATGGAAGTACAATCTTTCTCATTGGTCAGCTTTTAAAGAAGCCTTTTGCACGTCGTGGACGCGAGTTTTCTTGCGCCACTACATCTATTAGATTCCAAACCTATTTTATGTGTATCCTTCCCCTATAGTCGTGTCGATTGGTATCAGATATTGTTCTTGGCACGTCCAGGTCCATTCACTTCGTTTGGGCTTACGTCACCAGTAGGACGTGCTTTGCAAATAATTTCCAAACTTGGTTACACTATGTGTATCTTGAAGTTTTCCTGGCGTATTGATTGGTCCATCATATTTTGGGCTTGCAGCCGGATCACGTTGACAGCTTGGCACGATATTTCGGCTAACAAACATGCCGCCATCTTCAGGTGAGTACGAGACTGAAGATTACTGGTGCGCGTCGTTGTACGTAAACCGAAAATTGGCGCGGCGGCGCCTGCGCAGTGGAGAAGGCTAATACCGCGCCCCCTATCTACGTAATTTGGCGCGCTCTGCAGCAGAAGCGGGCCGCGCATGCGTAGTGGTGTACCTACATGTGCGCTATCTGTCGTAAAGCGCCTTCGCGCAGCTGAGGCGCGGTAGTCGAAAGTATAAAATCTATTTTCGTCAGCCGTCGCACTAGATGCAGACCAATGTCTCTGTGAAGCGATTAAAGAAATTACAGGATCCCATGCTTTATCTATCTGAAAGCGCCGTCTCGATTGATAAGATCTTCTGCCAATCGTATCTCCACGGACTCCTTGATAATGGATTCCCCAAAAGATCTATTTGTCGCTAAAATTGTTGTTCCACAATAATCCATGGAGTGTCCCGTCGAAATACAGTGTTCTGCTATGGCTGATTTGTTGGGCTGTAGTAGACGTGTGTGGCGCTCATGCTCCACGCATCTTTCCCGTACTGTGCGAGTAGTTTGGCCAATGTGGGATTTGCCACATTGGCAAGGGATCTTATAAATACCCGCCTTCCTCAGACCCAGATCGTCCTTCACAGAGCCAAGCAAAGCCGATATTTTCGTAGGTGGCGGAAGATCACTTTAACACAATGCTTCTTTAAAATCCTTCCTGTTTTAGAGGAGAGGTTACCCACATACGGAAGGAACGCCGTGGACCTAACCACCTCAGCTGCGCGAAGGCGCTTTACGACAGATAACGCAAATGTAGGTACACCACTACGCATGCGCGGCCCGCTTCTGCTGCAGAGCGCGCCAAATTAGATAGGGGGCACGGTATTAGCCTTCTCCACCGCGCAGGCGCCGCAGCGCCAATTTTCGGTATATATAGAACGACGCGCACCAGTAATCTTCAGTCTCGTACTCACCTGAAGATGGCTGCATGTTTGTTAGCCGAAATATCGTGCCAAGATGTCAACGTGATCCGGCTGCAAGCCCGAAATACACTCCTGGAAATTGAAATAAGAACACCGTGAATTCATTGTCCCAGGAAGGGGAAACTTTATTGACACATTCCTGGAGTCAGATACATCACATGATCACACTGACAGAACCACAGGCACATAGACACAGGCAACAGAGCATGCACAATGTCGGCACTAGTACAGTGTATATCCACCTTTCGCAGCAATGCAGGCTGCTATTCTCCCATGGAGACGATCGTAGAGATGCTGGATGTAGTCCTGTGGAACGGCTTGCCATGCCATTTCCACCTGGCGCCTCAGTTGGACCAGCGTTCGTGCTGGACGTGCAGACCGCGTGAGACGACGCTTCATCCAGTCCCAAACATGCTCAATGGGGGACAGATCCGGAGATCTTGCTGGCCAGGGTAGTTGACTTACACCTTCTAGAGCACGTTGGGTGGCACGGGATACATGCGGACGTGCATTGTCCTGTTGGAACAGCAAGTTCCCTTGCCGGTCTAGGAATGGTAGAACGATGGGTTTGATGACGGTTTGGATGTACCGTGCACTATTCAGTGTCCCCTCGACGATCACCAGTGGTGTACGGCCAGTGTAGGAGATCGCTCCCCACACCATGATGCCGGGTGTTGGCCCTGTGTGCCTCGGTCGTATGCAGTCCTGATTGTGGCGCTCACCTGCACGGCGCCAAACACGCATACGACCATCATTGGCACCAAGGTCCTCGCCGATACCCCAGGAGCAACAGTGTCCCTAATTTGCTGGGAAGTGGCGGTGCGGTCCCCTACGGCACTGCGTAGGATCCTACGGTCTTGGCGTGCATCCGTGCGTCGCTGCGGTCCGGTCCCAGGTCGACGGGCACGTGCACCTTCCGTCGACCACTGGCGACAACATCGATGTACTGTGGAGACCTCACGCCCCACGTGTTGAGCAATTCGGCGGTACGTCCACCCGGCCTCCCGCATGCCCACTATACGCCCTCGCTCAAAGTCCGTCAACTGCACATACGGTTCACGTCCACGCTGTCGCGGCATGCTACCAGTGTTAAAGACTGCGATGGAGCTCCGTATGCCACGGCAAACTGGCTGACACTGACGGCGGCGGTGCACAAATGCTGCGCAGCTAGCGCCATTCGACGGCCAACACCGCGGTTCCTGGTGTGTCCGCTGTGCCGTGCGTGTGATCATTGCTTGTACAGCCCTCTCGCAGTGTCCGGAGCAAGTATGGTGGGTCTGACACACAGGTGTCAATGTGTTCTTTTTTCCATTTCCAGGAGTGTATGTTGGTTACCCTATGTGCGCATTACAGTCGTGGAACCACTAATTATGGCTTTCCACACTAAGTCTGATAAGCGCATGGTGTTTAGTGTCTCCATGCGTTATTATTATTATTATCATTATTATTATTATTATTACTACCATCCATGCGGTCTAACGCACGGCTTTCCGGACGGGAAGGAGCGCCGGTCCGCCCGGCGGATTTGTGTCGAGGTCCAGTGAACCAGTCAGTCCGTGTATGGTTTTTAGGCGGTTTTCCATCTGCCTCGGCGAATGTGGGCTGGTTCCCCTTATTCCGCCTCAGCTACACTATGGCGGCGATTGCTGCACCACGTATGCGTACATCACCATTACTCTAACACGCGAACATAGGGTTTACACTCGTCTGGTGTGGGACGTTTCCTGGGGCGTCCACCGGGGCCGAACCGCACAATAACCGTGGATTCGGTGTGGGGCGGCGGAGGGGTGAAGTGGACTGCTGTAGTTGTCGTGGGGTTGCGGACCACTGCGGCTGCGGCGAGGACGGAGCCTCTCCGTCGTTTCTAGGTCCTCGGCTAACATAACATAACATGAATTAACACTATTACCATTATCGATGGAAATGTGGAAACATCACGATCATTACCGTTACGGAAAAAGTGTAATTCGGAAAAACATTTCACTATTGGAAGTATCGGGATAATCATGCAAAACAAAGGCTGTAAGAGAAGTGATGTGCGTTAGCTAGGACAGCCCGTTGCGACTAATGACGTATTTATATTGCATGCGCTGTCCAGCAGACAGGGACTAGTTGCTAGCGGAGTAATACGCCCGTGACAGACTCCATGTAAATTCATTACCTTATTTTCTTCTTGTGTTAATCGAAAACAGTGTCCCAGACATATGGCATACGCAAGCGATGAATATGTGGATATGCTTCTGGTCCTTGGTGCATTCGATAACCGGGCTGGTTTGAGCATGCTGCTAGATATCCATGTCGACGTCATTCAGATAAAAATGTGTTTCATCGTCCAGAGCTTCGCCTTCGGGAGACAGGTGCTGACCTTCCGGAGTCGCGTGACAGAGGTCGTCCACGGGCTTGCCGTACTCCGGCTACTGAGGATGCTATTCTGGAGATCATACACCGAGAACCCCGGCGAAGTAAAGGTAGCGTAGCAATGTAACTAAATGTCTCGCAACGCACGCGCGATGACAAACAGGCGCTGCAGCCCTATAATAATTCTTTAACTGAACACCTACACCTGCAGATCGCCGTCTGCGGATGCAGTTCTGTTAATGATTCCAACAACAACAGGAAGCTAACGACGACTTCATAATTGGCTGAAGGAGCAGTCACTCGTGAGGGTGTCTTTAATATGCGCAATGACCACCACTAATACGACGTTACCGCGTACGTCAACCGCGACCGTGGATATCAAGTTCGCTTTGGCATCAACCTCCGGGCCGACCATACAGGGAGACGCGAGTTTGGGTCCCTACTTATTGGCTGACCGGGCGAGGGCACGAAAGTTTTATGCATTCCTCTCAAACTATTTGCCTGATGCACTGGAAGATGCTCCACTTTATATCCGGCAGAAGTTATGGTTCCAAGATGATGGTGACCTCCCCACTTTGGAATTAATAGTAGTAGTAGTAGTAGAGGGGTTTTTTGGGCGCACGACGGCAAGGTCTTCGGCGCCCGTTCAGTAACATACTGAGACGGGTGTCAAGAAAAAAAAAAAACTGAGAACATTTATATAAAACGGAACAGAAAACACGGGGAACAATCATTGAAAAATATGTGTTCACCCACACCGAAGCGTGGGATGAAGCAGGGCGTCAGCAGTAAAACGTGGACAACACGGGAAGAAAATGGTAGAGGGAGCTAAAACAATGTAGCAGATGGAAGTGGCTGGCTGACCGCAAGGAAAAAAAAGGAGGAGCCAGCCACTCTGCAATACACTAAAACCTCCAGCCAAAAAGTTTAGGCCAGAGTCCAGACACATCACAAAACTTAAAAACCCTAGACACACACGTCTCATCGTTAGCTAAAACACAGGGCAGATCCCCATCAACTTGTGCTTCTGCCCTCGCATCACGGTATAAAATGCAGTCTGTTAAAATGTGCCGGACAGAGATGTGCACACCACAAGCATCACAAAACGGAGGATTCTCCCGCCGTAGTAAATGGCTATGTGTGAGAGGACAGTGCCCGATCCGAAGACGTGTGAGGGCCACCTCTTCCCGCCTGAGCAACCGGCAGGAGGAACGCCACGGCCGAGCTGTTAACTTTACCGACCGCAGTTTATTGGCCGTCACCGCCAGCCATTCGTCCTCCCACAACTCCATGCACTTCCTGTGGAGTGCAGCGATGAGTGACTGCAAGGGGATAGGACACTGGACCACATCCTGCTCTCTGCAGGCCTCCTTGGCAGCCCGATCGGCCTGTTCATTGCCCCATATGCCGACATGACCAGGCACCCAGCAGAAGGATACCTCTTTAGCCCGCCGTTGGAGCAAGTACAGTTGGTCATGTATCAGCTGGACCATCTCCTCAGTTCTGCTGTGACTGTAAGGCACTAAGAGAATCGGAGCAGAGAAGAAATCGATCGCCCCGAACTCGATTCATCTGCTCCAGTGCCTTCAGGATCGCGTGGAGCTCCGCTGCGAAAACGGTATATTCAGCAGGGAGGCGAATCCGGGTAACATGATCAGGGAACACCACAGAACAGCCAAGGAAAGTCTCCTGTTTGGAGCCATCAGTGTAAACGACAGTGAACCCGTGATGCACATCTAAATCATCATCATCATCATCATTTAAGAATGATTATGCCTTTCAGCGTTCAGTCTGGAGCATAGCCCCCCTTATACAGTTCCTCCATCATCCCCTATTCAGTGGTAACATTGGTGCCTCTTCTGATGTTAAACCTATTACTTCAAAATCACTCTTAACCGAATCCAGGTACCTTCTCCTCGGTCTGCCCCGACTCCTCCTACCCTCTACTGCTGAATCCATGAGTCTCTTGGGTAACCTTGCTTCTCCCGTGCGTGTAACATGACCCCACTATCTAAGCCTGTTCGCCCTGACTGCTACATCTATAGAGTTCATTCCCAGTTTTTCTTTGATTTCCTCATTGTGGACACCCTCCTGCCATTGTTCCCATCTACTAGTACCTGCAATCATCCTAGCTACTTTCATATCCGTAACCTCAACCTTGTTGATAAGGTAACCTGAATCCACCCAGAATTCGCTTCCATACAACAAAGTTGGTCGAAAGATTGAACGGTGCACAGATAACTTAGTCTTGGTACTGACTTCCTTCTTGCAGAAGACAGTAGATCGTAGCTGAGTGCTCACTGCATTAGCTTTGCTACACCTCGCTTCCAGTTCTTTCACTATGTTGCCATCCTGTGAGAATATGCATCCTAAGTACTTGAAACCGTCCACCTGTTCTAACTTTGTTCCTCCTATTTGGCACTCAATCCGTTTATATTTCTTTCCCACTGACGTTACTTTCGTTTTGGAGATGCTAATCTTCATACCATAGTCCTTACATTTCTGATCTAGCTCTGAAATATTACTTTGCAAACTTTCAATCGAATCTGCCATCACAACAAAGGCATCCGCATATGCAAGACTGCTTATTTTGTGTTCACATATCTTAATCTCACCCAGCCAGTCTATTGTTTTCAACATATGATCCATAAATAATATGAACAACAGTGGAGACCGGTTTCAGCCTTGTCTTACCCCTGAAACTACTCTCAACCATGAACTCAATTTACCGTCAACTCTAACTGCTGCCTGACTATCCATGTAACGACCTTTAATTGCTTGCAAAAGTTTGCCTCCTATTCCATAATCTTGTAGAACAGACAATAACTTCTTCCTAGGAACCCGGTCATATGCCTTTTCTAGATCTATAAAGCATAGATACAATTCCCTGTTCCACTCATAACACTTATCCATTATTTGCCGTACGCTAAAGATCTGGTCCTGACAACCTCTAAGAGGCCTAAACCCACACTGATTTTCATCCAATTGGTCCTCAACTAATACTCGCACTTTCCTTTCAACAATATCTGAGAAGATTTTACCCACAACGCTGATTAAAGAGATACCTCTGTAGTTGTTACAATCTTTTCTGTGCACATCTAAAATGTTAAAAAAACAGAGATTGGAATGTAAAATCTGGTGTGCCATCTTTCTTAAAATCTTTCTTGGAATTAATGTGCGCCGGTATTCGGACATAACATTTCCAGGGGATGCCTCGGTCGGGGAGGTCCAGTTGTATTGTCTCCGCGCTCAACTACCCTAAATCCCCTGGATTTCTCCATGTGGGGGCACTGGAAGCAGCACGCGTATTCACTCCGCCGACATATGTGGCAGAATTGATAGTGTATGTTCATGCTGCTCTTGTATCTGTGTGTGCAGCCATGTTGCGAAGAGTCCAGAGCTGTTTGATCCAGAGGGTCGCGCAATGTTTGGACTTGCAGAGAGGTCGCTTTGACCATGTGCTCTGAGGACAACTTATTCTTTTGTAAGCGTCATGCGGCCATTAATATGGAAATTATCATTGTCACTGGATGCTAATGTGTCTCATCTGAGCGGACGTAGTGCTTGTAGAATAGCCGGCCGCGGTGGTCTAGCGGTTCTGGCGCTGCAGTCCGGAACCGCGGGATTGCTACGGTCGCAGGTTCGAATCCTGCCTCGGGCATGGGTGTGTGTGATGTCATTAGGTTAGTTAGGTTTAAGTAGTTCTAGGTTCTAGGGGACTTGTGACCTAAGATGTTGAGTCCCATAGTGCTCAGAGCCATTTGAACCATTTTTGCTTGTAGAATAAATGACGAATAGATCTTCACTTATTGGCCTGTGCAATCACCTTTAGCATCTCGAAATTCATATTTTTTCGTAGTTATTCTGTCCTATGACAGTTAATTTGGTTCAGTTGCCTATTTCTTATTAAATTTGCATTACATTTATTGTCTTCCATGGATCCCTTGAAGAGGATTCTCTGGGATGTGGAAAGAGTTAAAGGCTTTTGTTTCCTCATATGTACGGATATTGTACAATTCTAATGCAGACAGAGTTATGAGCTGTAATCCTTGTAAAGATATTCATCGAAGGAGTAGGAGTTGGCCAACAGGAAGTTCTTTATTCACTCTGAAACCGATCTTTATCACTTACAAGACCTTTGATACGCACTGGTAAGTTATTGAATTTGACTGGCAACAGCTTTGCCGCAGTGGATACACAGGTTCCCGTGAGATCACCGAAGTTAAGCGCTGTCGGGCGTGGTTGGCGCTTGGATGGGTGACCATCCAGGTCGCCATGCGCTGTTTCCATTTTTCGGGGTGCTCTCAGCCTCGTGACGCCAACTGAGGAGCTACTCGACCGAATACTATCCGCATCCTCCTCTGAGGATGACATGGCGGTCGGATGGTCCCGATGGGCCCCTTGTTGCCTGTAGACGGAGTGGTGGATGTATTTGATCCCATTTTGTACTGATGTTAAGCTTGTATAGTCCTTATACAGATTGTTTTTGGCTCTAGTATTTAATCATATTTTGCACAATTTTGTGCAAAAAGAGACACGTTGGAAATGACAAAGGACATCAATGAGTATATGTACTGAGAAGTGGTAGTTAGAATACCAAGTTTCTTAAAGAGGTCTCTGCATGGTGATCTAGAACTGGCACCAGATATAATTCTAATGTCTCATTTCTGAATTTTGAAAATGTTCTCTTTGTGAGAGGAACTCCCCCAAAAGATCGTTACTTGTCCGACCACGTTTTTGTAATGTTCACCGTTACAAAACACTGTACTACGTAAATTTCAGATACGCGTGGCTTAAGGAACGGTGTATACTACAGTATTATATGGCAGAATGAAACTGGCAAATAAGAACAAATAGCCTCGACGCAGAATCGAACTCTTGACCTCCTGCATGCTAACCCAAAGTACTATCAGTTGCACCAACTGCACAAGACTACTCGGATATGCTGATACGCTGATAGAGGTTATTACCGTACATCTGATTACAGTATTCCCAGATTGCCAATCTTTAAAGTTCATTTACTGCCGAAAATACACGCAGGGCGAAATTTTGTGAAAAATGTTTTTCTACTATATAAATAAAACTTTGTCCCTTGCATTATTGCGTCAAAGAAGGCACTTCAGTTTGCTTTTCTTTGTCTGAAAGTCCCTTTCCCATGTTAACCACCTTTTCATCACCTGCTGCGTTCTATTGGCAGTTTTTGTAACTGTTGTCTGCACTCTCCTTCGCAACGTCGTTCACAAAGCATCTATTGATAGTCGATTCTCACGTCATTACGGGTTAAAATAAGCAAAACAACTTTAGACTACTATTTATGTTCTCATGACGCACATGGCATTCATTTCCATTTCGTTACTAACAAGCTGGAAAGGAGGAAAGTGCATAACAACTAAGTATGTCGGTACAAAGTGTGACCTGTCACAGCCCTTCAGATCCACCACCCCAACGCTACTGCATTCGTATCAGGATGAATTTCAACCAAATCTCGGCAAATTTGTTTGTTTCTGTAATACGATGACTTTCTCTTAACCTCCGATCGGACGCGAAGTTAAAACCTGTGTGAAAAGTCAATGAAGCTTTCCACAGGCATTTTGCACAGTCTCTAGTATGCCCGTAAATAGCGTCGCTTCTCAATTTTCAGTTCGGAGCACACAGTGGGCTCGTAAAGACGTCTACATCAATAGTATCTCCCGCCAAGCGTAAAGTTCTTGCGGAGGGTTTCAGTCTGATTTAATGCAGCCCACGAGACGTAAACGATGTACGTCCGGCTTCAGGACAATGTTCACCTATAGAGTACATTTGTATAGATAGGTGTGGTGTTATCTATACAAATGTACGCTACAGGTTTGCTACTTTCAACTAACGAGACGAAAGCCGACTGCCAAAAAAATATTGCTACAAACTCCAAACGTCCTTTCACAAGTCAGGAAAATCTTGTCCCCTATAACAGTTTCACGCGTAAACTGTTAAAAAAATCGCCATCAGTTGGTTTCATGCTTCTCTTTTTATTCCACAAAAACAGTAACAGAAACGACCAGCTTACAATAAAAGGACATAAATAAGGTGACAGCTAACTGCAATCATAAATTACAGCATTTATAGAATGAAGAATGATATTCAGTCTTCGGGGCCTTTCGAGAACAAGCTGATGCTCTACGAACTCAGCTACCAGGGATCTTCACATTTCGAGCTCACAGATACTTCTTTCCTACACTCCATAGTTCTGGTGTTACTTTTAATTACCATTTATTCATGTTCTAGTGGAACACAGCACACAGCACGAACTAAATCGGAGTTTTGGTTGATACTCTGTCTGCAAACAACGTTTGGTACCCATCTGAGTGTCTGACATCTGGAGGTTTGGATGTCGGCAGCAAACTGCGGATACAACGTACAACAAAGACGCTCCTACGGCTGTTTCGACGGGAAGTGCTTTATCACCAAACTTAAAACTCCCTCTAACTTTCTTTTCATTGCTCACACGAACCGTTTTTGGCACAGTCAACGAGCTGCAGAACGGCGTAGGGAGTTGGTGGAAAGTTCAAGCGGCTGCCCTCCCTGATGAGGGTATTGGAATATTGGTATCGCGCTACGAAAGATATGTAAGTGGGAGCGGCGTCCATGGGGAGAAGTACTGGAAGGGTAACTTAATGTTGTAAATAAAACATTATTACGTCGATTTCGCTACCGATCAAAGGATGAAAAACAAATAGCTCTCCTATGTACTCCTCTGCTCCATAGCATCTGTCAGGAAAGCTAGAAGATGAAACGGTGAAACGCTCATGCGCGCTACAGAAAACACTAGAAATCGTTTCGGCGAGGCGTACGCGACGCCATAAAGAAAACAACATCGCGTCAAAGTTGCCAAAGAGTTTCGCTTTACCTTGCACACACCTGTTCCCGGGAGGTAACTTCGCAGTTTATGCCGTGGCGGAACTATCCTAGCTTGTTCCGCCCAGCCTGTGCTGTTTTCCGTACGCTCTCCCCATTAATATGCCCTGCCTGCGGGGCGCCCTCTCACGCGCAATAAACCCGGGAGACATTACAACTGCAGGCAAAGTTCGCAAATCGAATTTTCTTTATTACGTCGGCCATTAATAATGGAGGGACGCATTGGCTCCCGTCTCTATCTCTCTCCCTCCCTCCCACCCCTCTCTCTCTCACTCTGTTGGCTGTTCCACTTCCTTCTCGCTCCTTCTCATGGTCTCATTTACTTGGGACTGCCTGGGAGGTCTTGAGGAGGGGCAGCAACGAAAGTCCTCCACAGTGAAGAGAATCAAAGGCAGCTGCGATCGGGCGCTAATGCCCACCCCAAGCTGGGTAACTTCGCAGGCCCAGCTCGGCAGGAATGCCTGCGCGTCTGATTGAGAAATGCCACCGCCTCTGCCCCTTCCTTATCCTCGCAGTCTTAAGGCGTCGGCTCCCAAATAGTGTGGCGGAAGGCACTGAATGACGAGTGAGAATTACGCACCCGCGTGCAGTGCTCAATACGGATTCACCAGCGAGGTAATAACTTTGTTATAAGTACTTGCCTTTCTGTTCGACCGTGAATCAGAAGTACGCCCGCTATGAAATGGCACAGTGGCCATCCTGAATAGAGCCAGGGAAACGGTTTTCAGTGCCAGTGGTTACGAAGGTTACGATCTCTTAGGTTAGTGAAAGTTGATACTTCCCCTTAGAAAAAATTATACATGACTGTGTTTAAACTGACACACAATATTTTTAGCGCAAAGCAATCTGACTTTCAATAATCCCTAAAAAAGAATGGCCCTGACTAACATTAACCTATACCTTTCACAAATCACTTACCTCACAAAGATCTTCGTTACTCAAGCTACTGCAATACAGCGAGCGCCACTACTGCCAGCTAAATAAAAGATTCAAACTACTGAAGGCACTAACTACTGATAGGCATAGTTAGCAAATGAAAGATTTTGATAGAGAACAAACAATGTATTTACCTCAATAGTGTTCAAAAGTCATAATGTATATAGCAGTTCATGACATCCAGTCTTACAAATTGCAAAACTCCGCCATCTCTCTCCCCACATCCACCACTGCTGGCGGCTCACCTCCAACTGCGCGACGCTATGCGCTGTTAACAGCCAGCTGCCCAACACTACAGTGGCAGACAACAATGCAAACTAGCCACAGACTGCACACAGCACAGCCAGTGATTTTCATACAGAGCGCTACGTGGCGTTACCAATAAGAAAACCTAAACAGCCTACTTACATAGCCCCCATGCTCCCCACAAAAAGTTTTACAAATTGTTTTGGGCAGTGGCCAATAATGATTTGATAAAATTTTTCATAATTACAATAACAAAGATATCAAATGCACACACTTATTGATACAATGTTGGTCAAAAGCTAAAATTTTCTCACACTCCAACTGCGCAACGCTATGCGCTGTTAACAGCCAGCTGCCCAACACTACAGTGGCAGACAACAATGCAAACTAGCCACAGACTGCACACAGCACAGCCAGTGATTTTCATACAGAGCGCTACGTGGCGGTACCAATAAAAAAACCTAAACAGCCTACTTACAAAGTGAAGAAGAGTTGTAGGACATGTTGAATGCAGTGGTCAGTCAATGCGCAAACAATGTGAAGTGAAAGAAAACAAAGTAATGAGTAGTAGTATAAATGAGATTAGCAACGAATGTTACATAAAAATCAAGAAGTGAATGAAAGATTTCTGCTACCTTGGAAACAAAATACCACATGACGGGTCAAGCAAGGACGACATAAGAAACAGGCTACCACAGACGAAGAGGGCAGTCCTACCCGACAGCAGTCTACTAATATCACATATCGGCCTTAGTTGTAGGAAGAAATTTCTGAGAACCAACTTTGATTCCATCAGGAACCGTAGATCATCATCCAGCAGGACAGTAGATTGTAAGGAAGGAGAGGCACGCAGTAGTCAATCACAATCCCATTAGTTTTTATTACGATTCCAAATCTAGATTTCGGCTATAAATAACCATCTTCAGTACATTTTCGTTACAATTCAACAGACTTGCGGCAGCTCATTATATATAATTGAGTTGAAACGAAAATGAATTGAAAAATGGCAATTTATAATTTATAGCTGAAATCTAGATTTGCAAGCATAATAAAAACTAATGCGACTGTGACTGACTGCTGTGTGCCTCTCCTTCCTTAACTTCTGAGAATTAACGTTTAGAACCACACCTCTTTTATTTAAGTACTCTGAAAAGGATTTTACTGAAAAAAATTTTATTTCGAGCATTTAAAGAGCATTTTCCTACCACGTGTGTTTATGTGGCACGCCCACTTTTCTGTCACCCACTGTCAACCCACGCACTGTTAACTCTATGCCATATGGAGATGCAATTATTAGCAAAATAGAATGTGTAGGCCATGTTCAAAAACGTTTGGGAACAAGGCTGAGAAAATTAACTGTTTATATGAGAGGAAAAAAAATTAGAAGATGGAAAATTGTTGATCAGATAGGGTCGGTTAACTAAACCTGAAATAGAAAACTTGCAGGTATACTATGGGCAGGCAATTAGGAGAAATAAAGAAAATCTGGAGGCAATGAAGAGAGATGTTTGGGTCATATTCTTCCATAAGTCCTCTACTGACGATAAGCCATGACATGGATTGTGTCCATCAGGAGAAAATTCATGGTGCAAATACAATAGCGCTCAGGCAACTGGAGAATCTTATTCTCACCAGTATTCTCTTCCTGCTGCTGTTATTACAGCAATTAAACCTATTTTCAGAGACCTGGCTCATCCTGACCTTCTAATGAAATGTCTGCATGGGCAGACACAAAACCCAAATGAACGTTTCAACAGCATAATTTGGAACCGCCTTCTTAAAACAGTATTTGTAGGCGTGCATATAATGAAACTAGGAGTCCATGATGCTGTTATTATATTCAATTGTGGTAATATTGGAAAGTTTTGGGTACTGAAAAGCTGGGAATTAATCCTGGTGAAAATATGATCACTGGGCTGCAACATTGCGATAAAATGAGGATAGCCGATGCAGACAGGTCCACATCTAATATGGCCGAGAAAGCAAGACAAACATCCAGAAAGGTGAAAATGGAGCTGGAAGGCCTACTAGAGGCCAAAGAAGGGCCATCATATGCAGCAGGACAGTTTTAATTAACTGTAAGTAACAAATTTCAAAAGTTTTTTTCTTTAAAGTCAATTTACCGCAAACTAAAATTTTCAGTTCATATGCCCCATTATATCAGAAATTATCATAGACATTTGAATGAAATTTTCAGAGACTCTGAATAACATAAAAAGCCACCTCTGGTACTACATTCATTAATATTTCCCCAACTAGGAAGTTTACAAAAATATTTTCTGCAGAAAAAACTTAATATTGTATGTTAATAAATTTAAAAAAGTATTTCTTAAAAACTATAAAATGGATAAAGTAGGTTTTCGTGCAGTTGACTCTGTTAGCATCAAGTAACATACATTAAAAATATTAATGTCCTGTATCAAATAGTTTTTTTCAGAAATGGGTCAAATACTTGCCTAAATTAACATGGGTTAGATAGGCAAGGTGTGGTCCCATTAAAGGCAGAAGAGCTGCTGGCTAGAGATGGGGGATCCGCTCTTGAACTAATTCATAGAGTTCAATCTTTCAAAGGAGTGAACAATCAGTGATTCAGAAAAAAAGAACGGTAGCTCCAAACGTTTCCCACGGCAGAGAGAGAGAGAGAGAGAGAGAGAGACGGAGCATATCAGCAGCGCCTCTGCTGGTCAGAGCACAGTGCACGCCCCACAACACAGCCAGCGCCGGCCTCTGCCCTGCTTCTACCTTGGCTGCCTGCATTGTGCAGTGCCCCATTGGATTTTGTGTTTCACATATTCCGTGCCGTCTCTGTGCGTCGTCTGCCGCTTGCAGTGTCTGGCGCAGCTTAACTTCGCATCGCACTCTGTCGGCGATCGTTTCAGTCGCACGTCCTGCCCTCTGGGCAGTTGATGCGAGCAACAGGACAGAGAGCCACCTAGCGAATAACATAGGAAATACTTGCAACAACCTGCTCGCAAGGGAACGGACGATTTGTCTCGGAGCGGGTGAGTTCACCGCTCCCCCCACCCTCGGAACTCACCCGCTCAACGCTCACCCCACCGTCTCGACTCTAGCCAGAGCGTTGAGCAAAGCGACTCAGGTGTCACTCTGGTCTCTGCGGTCTCAGCTCACGCAGTAATACAGCTCACGACTCGACCTGCTCGACTCAGCGCCTCTGCATCGGAGTTCGTCCCTACTGGATATTGTTCTTCGTAGTAATACCACTATGTATATTACATTATTATGTTATGTATACATCAATTGTTTTTATTTTATTTTTATTTGTTTAAACTGATTAGATTAGGTTCCTGATGACTCCTCTTACTATAGGATTTTTATTATGGACACTCGAATTTACGCTTTAATTACGAGCGAACCGATAAACGTATCGCAAAATGTGATACACCAATATTTTCCTTGTTTTATTCTGCATAAGGCTATATGCAGCACTTTCGTTTTACAGTCAAATTTATATTTTTTTTCTTATTCTGGTACGGATTTTGCGATTTTAGGCGTCTTCGGAAGGAAACGTTCACTTTAAAAATATATGGCTTGCGATGTATTTGTATGAGGTTAATGAAATTTTAATACATTATAGCCAAATATATTGTTAATGTAAATCTCAAGTTACAACATTTTCCGATCACCCAGAAAACCACGATAGTGCAAAATAAATCAATAATCAAAAACTTTGTCATATCGTGGAAATTTCAATAAACAATACAAAATTCTTACTCATTATCTGTGTTACTTCAAAATAGGATCAAATAAGATCAAAATACAGGTATAGTACTGGAATAAACCAAGTTTAAAGGGCAATGTGCCTTCCATTTATTTTCTATTGTAAATGAGTGGTGAGTCATGAAAAAGAGCTAATTCATTTCATGGAGTGAACAGTTCTGATCCAATCTCTGAGAAGAACAGTTTTGCCCATCTCTACTGCTGGCTAGCCTTGGTCCGCACCGCAAACGTAGTGAGCCTGGTGAAGCGCCTTGCCAACGCCCCTCCCTGTACACTCTGAGAACAAATGAAATAAATAAATGTCGGCGCACCATGAAGGAATTATCAGAATGGGACGGAAATCAGTGGATGTGATGTACATGTACAGGCAAAGAATCAGTTAAAGTTTCAGAAAAATTAAACTATTTATTGACGGGAAAGAGCTTTTTGCTTTTTGTCTTCAGACATGTAAATGTCTGAAGATTGCCTTGTAAACCCAAAACCGGTTAGCAATAAAAGTAATATTGTAGAACAAAAGCAAACTGGTGCTTTTCATTTATTATTATAATGTTGTTCTGCCAAGAATCAACGGAATATTCTGTTAATAAGAAAGAGATTTACATATCGATCAAAACAATAACGCGTTGGTCAACCTGTGGCCCAAATGCAAGCAGTTCTCCAGTTTGGCATTGTTTGACAGAGTTTTTGGATGTACTCCTGAGGGATATTATGTCAGATTCTGTCCAACTGCCGTTTTAGATCGTCAAAATCAGTAGCTGGTTGGACGGCCATTTCCGTAATGCTGCAGATGTTCTCTATTGAGAAGACATCCAACGACAATCCTGGCCAAGGTAAGGTTTGACAAGCAGGAAGACAAGCAGGTCTCCAGTTTGGCATTGATTGACAGAGTTGTTGGATGTACTCCTGGGAGATATTATGTCAGATTCTGTCCAACTGCCGCGTTAGATCGTCAAAATCCATAGCTGGTTGGACGGCCCTTTCCGCAATGCTTCAAACGTTCTCTGTTGGGGAGACATCCAACGACCATCCTGACCAAGGTAAGGTTTGACAAGCAGGAAGACAAGCAGGTCTCCAGTTTGGCATTGATTGACAGAGTTGTTGGATGTACTCCTGGGGGATATTATGTCAGATTCTGTCCAACTGCCGCGTTAGATCGTCAAAATCTGTAGCTGGTTGGACGGCCCTTTCCGCAATGCTTCAAACGTCCTCTATTGGGGAGACATCCAACGACAATCCTGGCCAAGGTAAGGTTTGTCAAGCAGGAAGACAAGCAGGTCTCCAGTTTGGCATTGATTGACAGAGTTGTTGGATGTACTCCTGGGGGATATTATGTCAGATTCTGTCCAACTGCCGTGTTAGATCGTCAAAATCTGTAGCTGGTCGGATGGCCCTTTCCGCAATGCTTCAAACGTTCTCTCTTGGGGAGACATCCAACGACCATCCTGACCAAGGTAAGGTTTGACAAGCAGAAAGACAAGCAGTTGCGCAGTTTGCCATTGTTTGACAGAGTTGTTGAATGCACTCCTGAGGGATATTATGTCAGATTCTGTCCAACTGCCGAGTTAGATCGACAAAATCCGTAGCTGGTTGGACGGCCCTTTCCGTAATGCTGCAAACATTCCCTATTGGGGGGACATCCAACGACCATCCTGGCCAAGGTCAGGTTTGACAAGCACGGAAACAAGCAGTAGAAATTCTCGCCGGGTGCGGGCAAGCATTGTCTTGCTAAAATGTAAGCCTGTGATTGGCTT
Source organism: Schistocerca cancellata (assembly GCF_023864275.1). Taxonomy (NCBI): domain Eukaryota; kingdom Metazoa; phylum Arthropoda; class Insecta; order Orthoptera; family Acrididae; genus Schistocerca; species Schistocerca cancellata. The sequence goes on from NC_064628.1 coordinate 876,187,853, forward strand.
GCCATGAAGGGCGACAAAAGGGAGCTTAGAATGTCATCGACTTACCGCTGCGCTGTAAGGGTGAGACGAATGACCACTGAATGGGTCCTGCTATGGCACCCCAGACTCCCTGTTGTCGGGCCATATGGGGGGCGACAGTCCGGTTGGTCTCACACTGCTGTCCAGGGTGTCTCCAGACACTTCCTCGCTAGCCATTGGGGCTCAGTTCGAAGCGGTACTTATCACTAAAGATAGTTAAACTCCAGTCACTTTAATTCCAGGTCTACAGTGCCCGGCACCACTGCAAACCTAAAAATGGTCCTTGTGGTCAGCGAAGTATCAGTTGGATAAATTATAATCATGAATCCGAGGCTCTAACTGTAACTGCTTCCTTGAGATTGCTCGATTCTCAAGTTCTGTAATTCCTATAGGTCGATTGCTTCCTTCTTGACGCCGTGTTCAACCGTGGTACACCCATTTCTGTCAGATTCGTGGAATATATCTTCGCTTCTTATCAAATGTCGAGTGATTCTCAGACTACTCCAATCACCTTCTTTGAGCCAAATGCTGACATCTACGTGTACTGTACACGCACCCGTCTACGAGAGTTCGTCATTGTCCAACTGAGTACACATAATTAAATTTGCAAAGACTTTCTGCCCTGATATCGACATGTCCTCCGTTTACTATCCTTGTCATATGCGTGGTGAAACTGCGCTGCACCGTCACACATCCATTAATCGGCCACCGAAGTTTTCAATTTTGCAGTTTCCGTCGATACCTGAGTGAGTGTCAGTTTATTTCCATAAATCCTTCGTGATGCGTCTTTTTCTTTTTCTTAGAGTGCAAGAACCTCCTTCTATGCATCACTGTCCTTTACTACTCCTGCCGCTCAGCGTACAATACTGCACGAAGGAAATACACTTCAATTACTGTACTAGCTGGTTGGAATAACTGATCAGTTGTTCATGTTCATGGAGGAATCAAGTTCGGTAATCGAATAAAGGTCTGTGTATATGTCTGACTGTCTATATGTTCATTGCTCTCCCTCACTCCCACACTTGTCCCCCGAACTATCTAAGGACCTTTACCACGCCCACAGGACGACCCGAACCCATCCTGACAAGCGAGAAGTGCTCCTGTTTCACTCCAGTTTTCTCCTACAGCTCTCCATGTCCAGCTACACCTGAACTGAAGAGAATAACAACTTTAAGCTCTAGTGCTATAGAAGGATGCTGAGAAGTAGGTGGACTGATGTAACAAATGAACTTCTCCCTATAATTGTCGAGGTGATATGGAAAACAAGGCCAAGAAGGAGGGCAAGCTGACAGAACATGGGTTAAGACATCAGAGAATGACCTCCATTGATAGCAGATGGAGCTGTAGAGGGTAAAAACTGTAGAGGAAGACAGAGAGTGGAATGTACCTAAAAAATAACTGATAATATTGGGTGCAAATGCTATTGTGAGATGAAGAGTTTAGGGCATCAGAATAACAGATGTTGGGCCGCATATAACTAGGAATTGTCCGCTAACGTGATAGAAGGACGTATGTGCGCCGATTTGGTAGACGTAGATGATGACCCAGTCTTGACTGGAAAACTTGCCGTGGCGTAAGACAGAAGGCATACATAACATTGATACAGGTTATCTTAAATTACTGCCGAAAATGGCAACCACTTATCGAGTGGAATCCGTGAGACTGGATGAGTGTTAAGAGACTTCCGAAATAATACCACCGAGACTGTTATGAACATAGAAAGTGATGACAAATCCCAGAACTATCACACAACCAGCATGACAGCTTACGGATTCAAACTGCTAATCAGGACAGTGTACAGAAGGGAGGACAAGAAAATGAAGGATCTGTTAAATGACGATGTTTCATTTTAGAAAATATAGAAACATGAGAGAGGCGTTTAAAACGATAACGGAAGAAAATTTAAGAAAAATCAATATTTTTCAGTGAGAGTAGCTGGATAACAAGAATCCATTGAGAGTCTTGGGAGATCAAACATGGGAGAAAGGATAGACAAAATCCCCGCAGAGACGTCAAGATAATTGAAGAAGTGGCAGCCAATCGGCTATGAAGTTGGTGCGAACAGTTGGTAATATTGGAGAATTACCAAGGGACTTTTGGAACGATATCTCATGCACAATTCCGAAGATAGACAGTACAGAAAAGTGGGAGAAATATCGTACGGTTCAGTTTCAGAGCTCATGCACAAGAGCTGCTGTTCAGAATAATAAACAGAAATTTTCAAGGTTTATTGCTTGTACATACGGTAGCCAAACTAATATCACAAAAACGTCATATAAGAGCATAACGTTTTCCTGGCGAATGCGTTAAGACATAATGTTAGTGGCGCGGACAGGACAGAATAGTGGAACTAGAGGGCAGTGCTTGTATTGAAGGACAAATCCTCTCAGTGCAGAACTTCTGATTTTTAGGAAAAAAGCCCATAAATTCTAAATCTGAATCCACAATCAATGTAATTAAATCTATCAGTAGGGGCTCACGGTCTGACGCTACCGAGTATGTTAGTGATCCGTTCTAGCATCTGTTAAGCTCTGGCGTCCATTTTGTACTAGTCCAGATGAGTAGGATATATGCGGCCAACGGATTTCGCTTTTGCCCTTCTACCGTCATCATCAACAACAACTAAAACAGCAGAAACACGATACTATACTAACCAACTGCCTCACTTAACACGCATTCCTCATGTTTGACGTCCGAAACACACACGATGCATGGAAATAAAAAAATGGCTCCTTCTTCTCCATTGTGCGAGGCTGGAAGATATCGCAGTCAGCCACATCTTGTACGCATGATATTTGCTAGTGGAAAAAAAAAACATTATTCCCTGTACATAAGCTATAGGCAATCAACGAACTCTTTTCTAAGTGTTGCTGCAACGCGGGAGAATAAAACAAACGAAAGACGTCCAACAAAACCGGTCCGCGTCGTAGCAACAGACTGCTATTAGACGCTGAGCGATAAGCTGCACGAAGCACGTCGATGTCTAAAGTTGGTCTGTTTGTGGCGATAGTGTGCGCTGTAGCAGTTGCTGTTGGGATGGTCAGCGCCAGCGACTGCGTGGAAGATTCTGCGAGGCCAGCCAGAAGATCCGCTGAAACACCTGAAGCTCAGGAAATGTGCGCGGGCGAGGCTGGAACCAGTGAAACTCTTCAGGACGGCACAGACGCGGTCCAGATGGGTGAGCTTACACCTCTGGATATCTTCAAGGAACGATTCAAAGAAAAGATGAAGGTAGGTATTATGAGGACCTCTATCCTACCAATGATTTTACGTGCCTTCAATTTTATCTTTTCCGTTACCACGCGGTTTAATGTAGTAATGGTTATTTGTTGGGCTTCCGTTCATATTTCAAGCATGGATTTTATCTTGTGACTCGTAAAGGCTGTAAACGTTTTGTCGAAGTGGGATCGCAAGCAGAGGCGTTGTGTGTGGTTGTATCTGCCGTAGACTAAATAATGACGGAACCGGCATCTACCCTATTAATTCGCATCATTACCTACGGAATTATGGTGGAAATCGGATAAATTTTAATGTGACTTTCAGCAATGACGTCGTAGCTAATCCAGAGATGGTACACAGGCGCAATATTTCGTAAAAACGACGGTTATTCTTAAACAAACGAATGTAGCAAAGAAGAAATTATACGCATGCATAGCGTAAACTACAATTATAATTCATGCTATTAACTACTTAAGCACGAATTATGTGGCACAAAAATAATGATATGAAAAAGACAGAAAAGAAAGCAGATATATAGATGCGAAAGAAACTTTTGTCGTACTTTACGCGAACAAATAAAGGAACCAAAGATAACCTTAAATGTAACCATAATGCTCCACATCGTAAACTGCAGGCATTTTAGAATCGCGGTAATTCTAACTAACGAATATTTTCTGGGCCTATCGCAAGAAAGTGGATGTTTTGGGCGGGGACTAACAACAGTAAAATAAAAAAAAAAAACAGTAACATACACGGAATGCAAAAACGGCAGAGACAGAAAATAGCAGGGAGGCAACACAGAAAACATAAAAGAGATCGCGGTACACACGTAACGAAAATTCACAGAAAATAACGAAATGTGGAATGGAGAACTGGAATTGAGCTATATGTCTGTCCTCTTAGGTTCTTGTCAAACCTCATCTTTGGAAATGGTGTCACATTTGTAAAAAAAAAGTCAAATATTTGTGAGAAACAATATTGTAAATATAGCTGTAGATAGTTCCATTCCCCGCAGGGTAAAGCTATGGTCTCAGGTTCCTGCCTAATGTAACCTTCGGAAATCATACCACATAAAAAAGCCAAAGATTTATGAGTACCAAGGCTAAAAATAAGATTGCTACTTGATCTACTTGAGTCAGTTTCAGCGGTGTTAGATTCCTGCCTAACATATTTCGAATAGACAGCTTAGGTGACGTTAGTTACTAAGACAACCGCAGATAATATTTAATAACAGTCCGCCAAGGAGCAATAATTACGCCTCCATACAAGCTGCTCACGTGCTTCGTATGGTAAACTCACGACGTCACACAGCACGTCCCAGTCAAAGCTGACGGGTGGAGTCGGACAGTAGAATTGTCCCTGGAAATTTTCGTTGGAAACTCATTTAAGCTGTGTACCCAATCTAATCACTCTTCTTATTTGAGGTATTCGCCTCTGACCACTGGATCCTGATTTTAAAATACTTGAAGGATTGGTTACCCATTTATTTGCAAATTTATCTTCGAATCGTGTTTCTCGCTGGACGAACCAAGGATTGAATCATAATGAGGTCTACCGAAATTGTCTACAACAATGTAAGCAAATCGGGTAATGTAGAGTTCCCTGTCCTCCAGTGTCAGCAAACACTGCCTGGTATTACAGAAAACTTTGTAGCCCCTGTATGATACGAAATACCACGCGATAGCAAAGTTTCGCTACCCTCCCCTACAGCAGTGACTGTTCCCATTGTACGTTCTATTCAACGTTCTCTTATTGTACAATCTTTAGCAGGGTACAGTGCAATTCGGATAACGCATCGTCCTATATACGACGTCCTGGTTGAGCCATGTTGTTTTCCCTCCCTCTATATTTTCTTCTTTTTACTTTACTGCGAATAAAATCTCTGAGTTTAATGGAAAAGTCGCTTTTAAATCATAGATTTCAACAGACAAGTTTAGCGCATGTATTGCTTGTTGAAGTAAACTACCTTATGAAGTGTGATCTAAAAGGGATAAGCTTATAATAGACAGTAACCATTGTGATACCTTTTAACAGAATACGATTTTTAGAATCGTAAGCACTGAACCTCCATTAGAACTACTGACGGCCTTGCGAAAGCCAGTCCTGACAAAACTCTACCATCTGGTGAGCAAGATGTATGAGATAAGCGAAATACCCTCAGACTTCAAGAAGAAATATAATTAATCCAATCCCAAAGGAAGCAGGTGTTGACAGATGTGAAAATTACCGAACCATCAGTTTAATAAGACACAGCTGCAAAATACTAACGCGAATTCTTTACAGACGAATGGAAAAACTGGTAGAAGCCGACCTCGGCGAAGATCAGTTTGGATTCCGCAGAAATGATGGAACACGTGAGACAATACTGACCCTACGACTTATCTTAGAAAATAGATTAAGGGAAGGCAAACCTACATTTCTGGCATTTGTAGACTCAGAGAAAGCTTTTGACAATGTTGACTGGAATACTCTCTTTCAAATTCTAAAGGTGGCAGGGGTAAAATACAGGCAGCGAAAAGCTATTTACAATTTGTACAGAAACCAGATGGCAGTTATAAGAGTCGAGGGGCATGAAAGGAAGCAGCGGTTGGGAAGGGAGTGAGACAGGATTGTAGCCTCTCCCCGATGTTATTCAATCTGTATATTGAGCAAGCAGTAAAGGAAACAAAAGAAAAATTCGGAGTAGGTATTAAAATCCATGGAGAAGAAATAAAAACGTTGAGGTTCGCCGATGGCATTGTAATTCTGTCAGAGACAGCAAAGGACTTGTAAGAGCTGTTGAACGGAATGGACAGTGTCTCGAAAGGAGGATATAAGATGAACATCAACATAAGCAAAAAGAGGATAATGGAATGTAGTCGAATTAAGTCGGGTGATGCCGAGGGAATTAGATTAGGAAATGAGACACTTAAAGCAGTAAAGGAGTTTTGCTATTTGGGGAGCAAAATAACTGATGATGGTCAAAGTAGAGAGGGTATAAAATGTAGACTGGCAATGGCAAGGAAAGCGTTTCTGAAGAAGAGAAATTTGTTAACATCGGGTATAGATTTAAGTGTCAGCAAGTCGTTTCTGAAAGTATTTGTATGGAGTGTAGGCATGTATGGAAATGAAACATGGACGATAAATAGTTTGGACAAGAAGAGAATAGAAGCTTTCGCAATGTGGTGCTACAGAAGAATGCTGAAGATTAGATGGGTAGATCACATAACTAATGAGGAGGTATTGAATAGAATTGGGGAGAAGAGGAGTTTGAGGCACAACTTGACAAGAAGAAGGGACCGGTTAGTAGGACATGTTCTGAGGCATCAAGGGATCACAAATTTATCATTGGGGGCAGCGTGGAGGGTAAAAATCGTAGAGGGAGACCAAGAGATGAATACACTAAGCAGATTCAGAAGGATGTAAGTTGTAGTAAGTACTGGGAGATGAAGAAGCTTGCACAGGATAGAGTAGCATGGAGAGCTGCATCAAACCAGTCTCAGGACTGAAGACAACAACAACAACAAGCACTGAACCAAAACTTTTATAGACGTATAAAACAAAGGTGAGGAAATAGGGCAATGAACGGAAGTACGTTCTTGAGACAGCCGTGATGAAACTAGAAGCCGAAACAACAGTTAATGCAAAGAGCAAAGATTGTCATTTCGCCTCTTCGTTTTTCATGTCGTCGTGTTAAATCTGTTAAGACTCTAGTCCTAACTGATTTCGGATACTTACAGCGACGACTCGTAGAATCTCGTAGCAGTATTTCCTGAAGATCTACAGGGGGCAGTCAAAATAATGTGAAAACCTTTACTCAGTTGGGAATGGTTTATTTGCCCGTAATACAGCTGCGATTCTTCTTAGAATAACGGTATATAATAATTGCATTCTTTCCAATGGAATGTTATGCCACTCTTCGATCAGAACCTCTTTTAACTTCTGTAGTGACGAGGGAGGCGGAAATCTGTTCCGGAGTCTGCGCTCCAATACAGCCCACAAGAGTTCGATAATGAAGAAGACCGGCGACGTGCTGGTCAGGGAAAGAGCTGGGTTGGGTTGCGTTGCTGGGGGAGGAGACCAGATATCGAGGCCATCGGTCTTACCGAATTAGGGAAGGACGGGGAAGGAAGTCGGCCGTGCCCCTTCAAAGGAACCATCCCGGCATTTGCCTGGAGCGACTTAGGGAAGCCACGGAAAACCTAAACCAGGATGGCCGGACGTGGGATTGAACCGTCGTCCTCCCGAATGCGAGTTCAGTGTGCTAGCCACTGAGCCACCTCGATCGGTCAGGAAAGACGCTGCAGTTCAGTTGCAAGCTCCTCATATCACGACTGTACTGTCCTGGCTGTTTGATTGGGTGCTCTATCGTCCTGAAATACATCGTTGTTGGGGAACAACATCTCAATCATGGGGTGCACCTGATCACCTAAAATGTTCACATAATCGCTGGCTGTAACACCAGCACACACTCCGCTGCAGAGTGAAAATATCGTTCTGGAAACATCCCCCAAGCTGTGGCTAAGCCATATCTCCGCAGTATCCTTTCATCCAGGAGTGCTAGTTCTGCAAGGTTCACAGAAGAGCTTCTGTGAAGTTTGGAAGGTAGGAGACGAGGTGCTCGCAGAATTGAAGCTGTGAGGACGGGTCGTGAGTCGTACTTGGGTAGCTCAGATGGTAGAGCACTTGCCCGCGAAATGCAAAGGTCCCGAGTTCGAGGCACTCAGTTTTAATCTGCCAGGAAGTTTCACTCTGCAGTCACTTTAGCCGCCGTAGTTTTGCGTGGTTTCGACACAATTCGTGTTGGCGTACGACGATCTCTGCCATTTAGTTTTGATTTGCGCTCACTACTACTTTCAGACGATGACGTCTGTCCACGTTTTGTGCAGGCTGTCATGACTGTTGAAACAGTTGCTCTTGAAACATTCAAAAAGTTGGTTGTCTTGGTTACTGATGCTCCGGCTAATCGGGCCCCCACAACCTGCCCTCTTTGGAACTCGGTTAGGTATTCTATTGCTCGTCGATGTTGGCCTCTGTATGCAAATACGAAATGTGCACTACTCGTAAACAACCTGCAGTGATGCCTGATTGTCCGTACTGAAAACGTGCCTTACCTGCGTTGTTGATCGTCAAACACAACCATTCCATTACTAGCATTGTTCACATTATTGTGCCTATCCCCTGTACTTCCGGATTCTATGTAGTGATATATAGTGATAAACTGTTACTCTATAGCACACGTTCAGTAGCCCTTTTTTCTGCTTGGTTCCCGCAGAGTCTTCTGAAAATGCGGGACGTGGGTCCGGACGAATACCTGTACCTCCGGAACACTATCATCCCTGCGATGCGAGAGGCTGTGCTGTCAGTACAGCGAACAGTGAAGTCCTATGACCGCGACGTCGCTGCCACGTACGTGCGCGAAAGCATAGAAGAGGCCATCAAATGGGTCGAGGAGAATCATGACTCAATAGTGGAACACCTAATGTGGTCCGTGGTGCTGGTGTGGACCATCGGACAGCATTTTCTAGTGCCGATGTTGGCAAATCGGTGGTTCTTGAGCGACTAAGAGCGAAAATCGCATACAAGAGAAACTGTTAGTTCAGTTCCTGTTTCGAGTTCGAGTTCGTTGTTCGCTCACTTTTTCTTTGTTGTGTTACTTGGTTCAAGTTCGCGTTTGAGTTTTGGTGTTACATTGTTTCTTGTTCGTGTTCCTAAATAATAGTAATTTAACAATTTCATGATCTTTACATTTTTTTCTATTTTTGGAATAGTAAATGGGGAGGAGGGGGGGTACACTGCTTGGCCCATCACAATTTTTAGCACTTTTAATATTTTTTGTTTTATGATGGTGTATTTTCGAACATCCAGTACAGTTAGGAATGATGAATATGCTGAACTCGACATAAGCTGCTTTAAATTTCCAGCCTTCTCCCGATTTCTGCACAAAAATATTTGATTGTTTTGAATTGATGTACAAACTTTAGTTGGAGTGCTAAACTATCAAATTTGGATCTTAATGACGTTCTCAGTCATAAATGAATAAAATAGAAAGAAAAAACAGACGCGTAGATTTACTCGTATACTTGTGTTGCATTTAATCGCAAGCGATAATCAGTGTAAGTGTGATACTTTTTTGTGCTGAGAAAACTCCTCTTGGAAAGCAACCGTGATTTTCATATGTAGGCTAATTTTCCTTTTTTATAACTTTCATTTTGGCCTGGATCAACAAATCACGATGCCGTAAAACACACTGGCCGTTTTCTGTGAAAAAGTAACTGTTACAAATGAGATAAAAACCATGAAATGCCTTAAACTGTGCTCAGTGACTCATAAAGTTTCAGTTTAACGTTGTCAATAAAAATGTATCCCAGAAGAATACTGCATATTTGTGGTTTATTGGTACACCTGCTGCAGAGTTTAGGGTTCTCAACCTTCCTTAATTTAGGCGCTGTAATGCTCAAAAGGCTTTTCGCCTGATCTGAATGCAGCCCACGTAATGTACCTTTCTTGCAGGTCTTCTGAATACTTTTCGATGCAGTCGTTTCCGCATTATGCAAAATCGTTACCACAGGCGGCGAATAGAGAACACACTACTGTATGGCAATCAATCCACGTTGTAACCTCCCAACAGTTTAATCCCGTAACCTCGCAATAATAATGTGGTGACTAACCTCTCAACAAAATTGTGACTCATATATAACCTTTCAATAATTAACTGACTGTGAATCTAAACTGGTAAATCTGGACGTCAGCAATGCTGCGCCAAGACCCTGAATAAACTGAAGATTCTTACCTCAATGATGTCGCCGGATAACGCGTATACATCTGCTCCTATAAGAAATTTTTCTGGCACAGCCCAGTGCAATGCTGGCCACTAGATTTTGTTATGTATGAAAAGCAACTGATTTTATTTACGATAATTGGCATGACTATGGATAGGAGAAATGAGTAAAAACCTTTAATGCTGATGAATGACTGTCAAAAGTTATCTTTATAAGAAAGATTATTATTGAAAAATTATTGAAAAGTATTTACATGTGACTTTGATATAAAAATAGTACAAAATGAGTTGTTGCAAATTACACATGCGCGAGGCAATAAATAATAATAATTTTTGCTTTTACCTTATACTACATCGCTCAGGCACCGCCATCGTTCTCCACGACCGTCCTTGGTAATTCCATATAGGACACAAGTGCTCTCTGTGAGCTATACAACTAGACAACTACTCTCTAAGAGCGACCTGACTCAACCGCCCGACGGCGAGCTACTACCACTACTGCTGCTGACAATGCTCTCTGGTCTGCGATTCTATTGTAGCTTAAATACCGTAGACAGCGCGTGAGCAATCCATCGAAATTAGATCTGCTCGAGTGCGCTAGCAATAAATTCCTTAGTCATTGACCTCTTACAACGTGTGAATTAATACCAACACAACGTAAATATCATGGACTAGCCCTGGTGAAATGACACAATGGCCATCTTCAGTAAGCCTATGAAATGATTATCAGAACAGTCGAAGATTATATTTTCGTACATTAGTGAACATTGTGGGACCTGATGACTGTAATAAAAAGTCTAATGAGCACACTCTACAGACGAACGTAGCGAGTAATAACAGAAATGAGATTAGATACATTTTATTTCAAAATTGTTAACTGCTACGTAGTTGAAGGACTAGCAGGGGCGAAGGAGGCAGTCCTGTCCGAAAGAAATCTGCTAGCAGCAAACATCGACCTCAGTTTCCGAAATCAGTTTCTCAGAATGTATGTATAGGCCACATCACTGGATAGAAGTGAATCGTGGGCTGTGACAACACCTGCGGAGAAGAGAATCGAAGCGTGCTATAGAAAAATGTCGAATATTAGGTGGACTGATACGATAACAAATGACGAGATACTTCTCAGAATCTTCGAGGAAAGAACCATATCGAAAACACAGACTGGAAAGAGGAACAGGATGTTAAGACGTTTATTAAGGCACAGAGAATAGTTTCTGTGATACTAGAGGCAGCTCTAGGGGTAAAAATTGGATGGGGAAGGCAGACATTGGAAAATACCCAACAAATATCTGACAACATTGGGTGCAATCGCTATTCTGAGATGCGGTGATTAGTATATGAGGTAAAGGCGTTGCCGGGGCAGAGGCGTGCCCGCGCATTCACACCAGCACGTGTCTGCTGAAGGGATAGAAGAACGAATTGATGTCGATTTGTAAGACACCGACGATTCAGCGTTCACGGATCTTTGGGAACCTTGCGGTAGAGAAAGGTGAAAGATATAGGTAACATCACCATGGAATTCGTTAAATTATTGAGGAAAGTGGCAATGAAACTATTTTTCGACCAGGTGCCATGAACTGGAGAAGTATCACGACGTTTTCAAATAATCCCACCGACACATTCCGAAACTTAAGAAGCAAGATAAATGCAGGACTCACCACACGATGAGCTTAACAGCTCATGCACTCAAACTGTTCGTCATAATAATACACAGAACGAAGCGCAACGACGTGGAAGATCTGTTATATAGCGATATGTTTCACAGGAAAGATGAACAGACAAAAGAGGCGCTTCGAACGTTACTCTTATTAACGGAAGCAATACTTAAGAAAAATCATGATATGTCAATACATAGAAAACTTGTATTTCAAAGCTTATTGTAGAGGAGATAGTGGCTGGGTAACGAGAGACCACAGAGGGGCTCTGCGAAAGGGAACACATGGTACCTAACGCGATAGAATATTAAATGCTTCTCCATTTGGAATACATAGAAGATTCAGAAGTACATGTTGACAGGGGTTTGGTATATCAAAAAAGATAAAAAGAATGGATAACATCTCCGCAGAGTCGCTAAAATCACTGGGTAAGTGGGAAAGAATCGATTATTCAAGTTTGTGTTTAGAACTGATGATAATGGAATCGTGTCAAGGAACTTTCCAAAGAATATCATTGGGACAATCCCGAAAACAGAAAGTTCTTGTAAGTGGTGTAAATATCGTCCAATCAGTGTGACATCTCTGCTTTCAAACTGCTCATGAGAAAGCGTATACCGAACAAACCAAAAGTAATTGGAGATCCGTTATGTGATCATAAGTCTCACTGTAGAAAAAGGTAAAGACAGCACTAAGATAGTTTTGTCGTTATGTTTGCTAATAGATTTGTTGACCTGGGCAACGCATTTGACTGCGTGAAGTGCTGCAGGATGTTGAAAATCCTCAGAAAATAGGTATGCAATATGGCAAATGATGGGCAATATACAGTTGTAAAGAACTAAGAAGGGAAGCTAATAACTGAAGACAAATAGGGAAATGCTTTAGATAAAAAGGACGTACAGTCAATTCCACAAGAACATGTACGGCATAATTTTAAATGTAATGTCCGCAGCGATTTCCCTGGTATGGTCTCGAATCTGTAATCAATACGCTTTTGCACAGTGTTTAGATAAACAGCGTGAGAGTTCACTGTATCTGAAGCTTCAGGAGGCAGTATTCCTTGTAAATCGCCTTTTTGGGCTTGATGTACTCTTTCAAAAGCCTGTGTTCAATATTTATCAAAAATTCCTTCCGAGGGCCGTTGTGTAGCTGTTTGGTTCGAACGAGGCAAGCTGAATGCTTGAAGAGGATAATGATCAGAAACATCGCATCCGTCTCGGTACAGCGTGAAAACAAGACGTTGGAGTGTGCACGATCGACGGGCCTGTAATGTCTCCGGTTGCAAATCCGATCGTCATTGTTTGGTCGTATATTGTTGTGTCTAGACAAGACAGCCTAGACACAATGAGAGGAAGCCGAAAGGCACGCGCTTAAACTCACGCAGGCTGGCGTGAGGTCTGAAACAGGATACGTAATGAATGCTATAAAGAAAAGTATGTAGCTTCTGGAATACTTAACTTTAATCCACATTTGTAGAACATCGCTCTTGATGATACATTAGTAGAATCTCAATATCAATTGAATACGGCGCCTTGCTAGGTCGTAGCAATTGTAGCTGAAGGCTATGCTAACTATCGTCTCGGCAAATGAGAGCGTAATTCTCAGTGAACCATGGCTGTACAACTGGGCGAGTGCTAGTACGTCTCTCTAGACCTGCCGTGTGGCGGCGCTCGGTCTGCAATTACTGACAGTGGCGACACGCGGGTCCGTCGTATACTAGCGGACCGCGGCCGATTTAAAAGCTACCACCTAGCAAGTGTGGTGTCTGGCGGTGACACCACACATATTAAGATGAAGGTTAAAGGAAAGTCAATAGTCTACATACTGTCATATCAAATTAGCACGATATGGCGACCGTTACCGAGAGAATACGCGGAAAATCTTGTGAAAAGCATGCCAAAAAGGTGTCAAGCTATAATCGACAATGGCGGCGATTGGATTAACAATTAGGTATGTGTGCAATTAGAAATAACATGTATTTTCACGAAAACATATATTTATAGTAGTGTCTTTTAATTCATACATTCTTGTGACTGTATGTCAGGGATGAGTCTTTTTTTCGTTTAATTTCAGACAGTTGGGTTTTGCATATTTAAAGGAAGCACGAATAATTTCATGACAGCGCGCTCTAACGCTTGTGTGTGTGTGTGTGTGTGTTGTGACGGTACGTCACATAAATATTGACATTTTTATCGGTTGTAAACCGTAGTTAACGTATTTTATGAACATAATTAGTGTAAAAGGTGCAGTTAATGTTCTTGAAACAACTGATATGCAGCGATAATTTAAAAATAGCATCTTTATTTAAAACATGTCTATGAAAATAAAGGATCGTAAAAAGAGACGCGATTGTATGGCCGAAGAGGAAGGACGTACATATGGTACTCACGCTTTTGTTTCGCGATACGGAAGGCAGCCATTGAGCGGCTACACATATTTTATGTAAGTTATTCGGTATTCTGCTAAAATAAACTAATTATTGTAATCACAAAATGAATTTCTTAGTTACAGTTGTCACCTCAAATGGTCGCAGCGGCTAATTATTTTTAATAAGCATTTTTTTCAAAGTGTTAACAGTAACGGTAAATGCGAGAGATTCCGTTGTAAGAACCTTTCTAAATTGCAACAGATAATTAATTTACGATAAAGTTCATTTTTTAAATTATACAGATTCCATGAGTTCAGTAAGTTTCATCTTGGCCGCTCCACGGCAACAATCGAAATTCTCTCGAGCCTTGCTTTGCGATCAATAAATAGAAATTAACAAAATTACATTCAATTCAGTTAACAGCAACTACATTTTAGTCATCACATTAAAAATCTAAAGTTGGCACATGAATAACAGCAGCCCTTCAAGCACCCGTTTCATATTTACTTATGCACGTAATTAAGAGTGATAAGAAAAGATAATATCCCTGAGAGAAAGAATCAAGCACTAACCACAAATTTTTCTTTTGTTAGTGCTTGATTCTTTCTCTCAGGGATATATATATATATATATATATATATATATATATATATATATATATATATATATATATATATATATATATATAACGTAACAAATGGAACCAACGTAACTGTGTGTGTGTGTGTGGGGGGGGTTACAAAGATGATTTGCGGTTTTGTTTTTGTTCATTTGATTTTCAGAACCTTTTAGCATATCATTGCAAAATTAAATGTGAAAGTATTTCTGCTATTCTTCATCATTATAGTTCAGTACGAGGTTTCCAAGATATCGTGATTTGAGCGGTACACCTAAGTGTGTCTAGAGGTACTTCCACAGTGTAATCAGAAATCAGGAAAAATGTTATACTTTCTAACAACCCTACCACCACAAAGGTCAAAATTTAATAATGGTTGTGGTGTTGCTCACGCTGCTAAATACTGCATTTTCGGGCAACAACTAAGTTATTATGTGGCAGGTGGCATTAGAGCACAGTTAATAAAGTCATTTCATGTAATAATGAATATACTAGGCACTCATCTTTTCGTGTTTCCCACGCTGGTCTCGTTGTAAAATCATGGCTCAATCGTCGAAAATCTAGGTGGTGATGATTCCAAGCTCGGATGCAAAGAAGCCTAGGTTTTATTTTGCTATATTCAAAAGTTTTGTAGATGCGCTTCACAAACCATTCTTGAAGATTACACTTTTGCAGGACAATGGTGATGTAAAAAAGTAATCAGCACTCCGAATTTAAGCTACACTTCTTTTTAATTGCTTTTATTGCAATATCACGTAACACACAAAACATCACTTCACAATACAAAACATACTTGGAAACATCTTCCTCATTGTTAAAGTTCACATTTTGTAAGCTGACTACGTTATGCGTCTTTCCAACATGACGTCCAAGGCTTGACCTTCTCAAGATCCGATTCTCTTAGCAACTCACTGACAATCACTTACGCGCCCAAAAATCAGAGTTACAAGTACGTCAAAGATCATAGTGACAAAAGAAAGAATACACATAAGAATAATATCATTGCAATATAAACATATCGATGTATCACAAATGAAATTAAATCTGAATGTTGTCTCAGAAATATGTTAACTACTTCTACAGAAACACAGTAGAATATTACTGGTATCGAGAGGTTGCATTGGGGTGCTGTCATGGTTACGTAATTCAAGTACCATTACAACTTCAAGTTCCGTTATCATAGATCATGAGCGTCACGATATGGAGCAAGCTCGTGTCCATCATACTGTCTGGAGTCTCGATTCAATCTGCTAACGAAGAGCCACACCCACGTTGTCGAATATTTCAAAATACAGGAACACATTTCTTCGAATGTTGAATGGGAGTCCGAGTCACAGGGGAGCAACGAGACGATTGAGCGACAGTTAACATGAAACTGGACTCGGCTCGCCTTACGCCAAACTGAAACTCGTTCACATGTGAAGAACCTTTTGGATGTGTAAGTACGTCCGATGATATAACATTCCGCTTCGAAGGCTGCCCTCAAGTAGTCTGAGGTAAGAAAGAAGCCGAAAGAGGAGAATAATCAGAGGAAAGGAGGAGACCGGGAACCGGAGCGAGCAGTAGGAAGGAATCTGTCGACAAATTAATTAAGTCGCGAAGCACGCAGAATGTCGCGAGGCGCTCCCCTGCGGCCGTGGACGAGCAACGAGGGCGCCGGGAAGCCACAGCGGGGAACTCCCGCCTCGGCCGACGTCGCGGCGCCGGCGTCCCGACCTTACGTCCCTCAGGGCACGTCGCCCGAATTCCGCTGCTGCCGCGACGGAGAAACGCCACTGGTTCTAGGGATCCACGTTCTGCCACAACGGCGTGCAAAAATTATACTGCTGTAAGAGCTCCGCTTTCTTGTAAATATGGACATACGAAATTTGAATGCTGCAAACAATATGCTAGTGAGTATGTTCTCCACTTTCTGCTTGTACCCCCGTTTCTGAAGCAGACGTTGAAAATACTTTTTGAAAAACTTTACACTCTTTTTAGGATAACCGAATGACAAATTTCTGAAACGTGGCACACTAGATTCCTATACTGATACGATGTTTCTGGCTTCAAAATTGTCAATGAACGTGTACTTCGTAAAGTTCCCAAAGTCACGTTAATGAACTGTAACACAGTCAGTTGTAACATGAGTAGTAGTCGTCTTTGAACAGCTGCTTCCTCTGAGCAAATCGTTCAGAGTGGAAGCGCTGTAACAGATATGTCTGAAAAGGCCGCACGCAGAATCGTGGTTTGGGGAGGGGGAGGGGATGATCGATTTATATTTGAGCCAGAAACCTGGGTAAAAAGTTTTTGGTTTAGCGCGGACATTTTTTTTTCCTTTATTGTATTTCGATCCCCCCCCCCCCCCCCCCCCGAAGGGGGCGGGCTGGCAGCAGCTTATTACGCTGCTTATTAAAACGTAAGAAGAAGATAAGAAATAATAAAAGCAGGCGATAAAACGCTCACTGAAATTGTAAAACGGCGGAAAATTGTGGAAAGTTAAAACATAAAGCAAAGGGTTGGCAAAGCTAATAAAATACGCAGGAAGCAGACAGGTAACATCGTAGACACACAATTAAAAAACATGGTGACAGTCTGGTTTCTATTCACAAGAGATATAAAAATCACACACAGGGACAGTATGATGTCCGTTCGCAACACTTCGGAGAAGACACACAGCACTGAACACTCGCTGTAAACACTGCACTAAAATGTCGGCACAAAGATAACACACCACAGCGAAGGGCAGGGGGGTGGGGAGGGGGACCTGGACAGATGGGGGAGGGGGAAACAAGGAGGGAGGAGAGGAAAAACGAAAGGGGGGGAACCAAAGGAGTGAGAGGACTCATAAGGGGGGAGGGGCAGGGCAGACGTGAGAGGGAATGGGAAAAGGCAGAAGAGGGAAATGCAAAAGGACTCAGGGGAGAGAAGGGGGCCAGAGAGAGGGTAGGTTGGGAAAAAAGGGAATGGTAGGGGGGGGGGAGAGGGAGCCCAGGAAAAGGACAGAGGAAAAAAAGGGGGTTGAGGATCAGAGTTGATAGGAGGCATAAATGGAAGGAGAGAGGGCATCATCCGGGAGGGGGAGTTGATGGAAGTCACCTTGGGAAAGGAGATGAAGGGTGTAGAGATGGAGGGTAGGGGGGGACACAACAGTGAAGACGTGGCAGGGGGTTAGCGCGGACCAGCGGCCACTGTATATTAATTCGAATAACTGTCTTACTGCAGCTTTGTCACAGTATATTGAGGAACGTTTGAAAGACGAACAGGGGCTGGCACCCTGGCGGATAAAGTCACCTTGGGAAAGGAGATGAAGGGTGTAGAGATGGAGGGTAGGGGGGGACACAACAGTGAAGACGTGGCAGGGGGTTAGCGCGGACCAGCGGCCACTGTATATTAATTCGAATAACTGTCTTACTGCAGCTTTGTCACAGTATATTGAGGAACGTTTGAAAGACGAACAGGGGCTGGCACCCTGGCGGATAGTAGGAATAGATTAATTCCTTTTGCAAAAGATTTAAAATGGGCTAAAATCGTTGCTCAGGTAATGGCTCCATTTGCATACTGACGTTACAAAAATCATGACTAAATGGCTCTGAGCACTATGGGACTTAACATTTAAGGTCATCAGTCCCCTAGAACTTAGAACTACTTAAACCTAACTAACCTAAGGACATCACACAACACCCAGTCATAACGAGGCAGAGAAAATTCCCCCCCCCCCAAAAAAAAATCATGAGACAGCGATACGCAAGTACGAGGGGCTTTTGAAAAGTCCGTGCAAAGTCCGAGAGATGACACCACCGGAGCGTATCGAGGTCATTTTTAGTTAGTAGCATCTCTGGAACGAGCGCACACCAAATTTCAGCCATATTGGTCTATTTCTTTGTGTTTGGTTATCATGTGAATCAAGGAAGTCGAGTGATTGTCAAAAGAAGGACGATGAAGAATGTCGTGTGGTGATTAAACATTACTTTATGAAAGGCAAAACGCCTCACTAGCCTAAAGAGAAGTTTGATAAATATTACAGTGACTCTGCACCTTCGATTAGAACAGTTTATAAGTGGTTTCAAAATTTTCGGGGTGGCAATATGGGCACAAGTGATGCTGAACGTTCTGGACGCCCTGTGGAGGTTACGACTCCGGAAATCATTGATGAAATCCATGATATGGTGATGGATGACAGAAGGGTTAAGGTGCGTGAGATTTCTAGTGCTGTGGGCATCTCGAACGAATGGGTACATAATATTTTGCATAAACATTTGGACATGAGAAAGCTATCCGCAAGATGGGTTCCGCGATTGCTCACACTTGACAAAAAACGGAATTGTGTGATGTGTTCCAAGGATGGTTTGCAGCTGTTCAGGAAGAATTCGCAGGACTTTAAGCGTCGTTTCGTCACTGTGGACGAAACATGGATACATTACTATACTCCTGAGACCAAACAACAATCTAAACAATGGGTTACCAAGGGAGAATCTGCACCAAAAAAGGTTGAGATCAGTCCTTCGGCCGGAAAGGTTATGGCGACTGTCTTTTGGGATTCGCAAGGGATAATGCTCATCGACTATCTGGAAAAGGATAAAACTATTACAGGTACATATTATTCATCGTTATTGGACCGTTTGAAAACCGAGCTGGAGAGGAACGCCTGTGACTGGACCGCAAAAACGTCCTTTTCCACCACGACAATGCACCAGCACACACCTCAGCAGTTATGCTCGCAAAATTAATGGAAATAGGATTCCAACTCGTTTCACATCCCCCCTGTTCTCCAGACTTAGCTCCCTCGGACTACCATTTGTTCCCCAATTTGAAGAAATGGCTGGCGGGACAAAGATTTTATTCAAACGAGGAGCTGATTGCAGCAACTAACAGCTATTTTGCAGACTTGGACAGTTCCTATTATTCGGAAGGGATCAACAAATTAGAACAATGTTGGACGAATTGTATAAGTCTAAAAGGAAAATGGCTCTGAGCACTATGGGACTTAACATCTGTGGTCATCAGTCCCCTAGAACTTAGAACTACTTAAACCTAACTAACCTAAGGACATCACACACATCCATGCCCGAGGCAGGATTCGAACCTGCGACCGTAGCAGTCGCGCGGCTCCGGACTGAGCGCCTAGAACCGCGAGACCACCGCGGCCGGTAAAAAAATAAAAAAAATAAAAATAAAAATAAATGTTTACCCCAAGCACGTCAATAATTTTTATTTTTGTACGGACTTATCAAACGCCCCTCGTATACAGATAGGGGTACTATTGCGCGCAGGATGTATTAAAGGGCAATGCATTGGCGAAACTGTCATTGCACTCAGGTGATTCATTTAAAAAGGTGTTCGACGTGATTGTTAGCAGGCTTCGACCGCGGAATGTTAGTTGGAGCTAGACACATGGGACATTCCACTTCGGGAATCGTTAGGGAATTCAACATACCGAGATTTACACTGTAAAAAGTTCGCCGAGAATGCCAGATTTCAGGCATTACCTCTCACCACGGACAATGCAGTGGCCGACGACCTTCGCTTAACGACAGAGGGCAGCGGTGTTTATGTGGAGTTGTCAGTGCTGAAACAAGCAACACCGCGTGATATAACTGCAGAAATCAATGCGGGACGTGCGATAGAGGTATACTTTAGGACAGTGCGGGGAAATTTGGCGTTTATGGGCTATAGCAACAGACGATCGACGCAAGTGCCTTTGCTAACAGCACGACATTGTCGGCAGCGCTATTCCTGGGCTCGTGCCCATATCGGTTGAACCGTAGACGACTGGAAGACCGTGGTCTGGTCAGATGAACACCGGTTTCAGTTGGCAAGTACTGATGGTGTAGGGTATGGTTGTGGCGCAGACCTCGCGAAGCCACAGGCTCATGTTGTCACCAAGGTACTTTGCACGCTGGAGGTGGCTCAATATGGTGTGGGCTGTGTTTGTGGAATGGACAGGGTCCTCTGGTCCAACGGAACCGGTCGTTGATTGGAAATGGATATATTCGGCTACTTAGAGACCACTTGCAGCCACTTTTGAACTTGATGTCCCGAAAGAACGATGCCGTGTCATTTTCAATTGGTGTCAAGAACATTTTGCGTAATTTGGAAGAATGATTTGCCCAACCAGATCACCCAACATGAATCGTATCGAACATTTATGGGACGCAATTGACAGGTCAGTTGGTGCGTAACATGCTGCACCAGCATGCCGTTTTAGCGAATGATGCGCGGGCTGTCGACCGCGTTTTACTTTTATCCGCTGAAGTAATATGGCGAAGGCCATTAAATTTTTAGTTTTGGACCTCCATTTTTGTATAGTGTTTTTTTAGTCCTGTTTCCACGTGCCTTTTTTAGCTGTCTCCTATTCTGTCCATTGGGACTGACATATAATCGTTTCCCTCGTCTCTGTGTTCGTGTTCTACAGTTTTGACTTGGGCGCGTATGACCCCAGGTGTTTTTTGTTCCCTAAAAACAAAACCAAACCAAACAAAACAAACCTTTGTAATTATAGACGGTTATAGAGGCAGCATGGCTCAGTATTCCTGCAGGGAACTTTCGAAGACTTGTGGAGTCCATCCTACCTCGAGTTGCTGCAATACGCTGGTCAAAAGTAGGTCCGACACGATGTTAGGAGGTATCCCATGACTTTTGTCACAGTGTATGTACACCGTTCTGATTTAACGTGCAGAAGTCTCCCTCGTTCGGATTTTACGTGCAATTGAATAATTCCGGAATGGAGCGAGACTGATGGGACTTCATGTGTAAAAAAAAAAAAAAAAAAAAAAAAAGTTCTTCTGGAATGTTTTCGCAGCACGCGACTTCTACACTTCAAACATGTACGAATCGGTTCAAACTTTGAACGAAGGTAAATAAATGGGTAAAGTCAAAGCGAAATTCCTTCTATCCAGTAATCTTTGTCGAGATACGATGTTTTACAGTTGAGCTAAATGTAGCACTTAAAATTATTTCTTACATAAACTGAATGTGGAAAAGCGGTTTAAAGTGAACAAAATAAATAATAAATGCATTTTCACCACGAAATTGAGAACTAGTTTTAAGAAATCTACATTCATTCAGATTTTACGTGCAAAAACATTTTTTTGTAAATGTTTTTACGTGCGCCACTTCTATGTTTCAGACTTGTGAGAATCGATAGAAATTTTGCTGCAAGGTAGACAAACACATGTAATTAATGGTTGTCATATTGTTTTGTGAAGGATTTATCCGTTTCCGCGATATAAACAAGTTTGTTCCAAAGATAGTAAACAACGCATACCGGAAGAATCTTCGCCCAAGTCAACAAAAATCTTCATCTGTTTCCAGGCTATGGCGATCGAATGTCAAAATTATGATAGAACAAAAGTTAGGAACTATAAAATAAATAAAATAAAAAATATTATTTAAATATTAATTATTCTATCTGTATGATGGTGATTGTGATTGTAATTGTAATAAATATTTGCTTATCTGGAACGTGGACGTTTAATTATTCGGTATCAGACGCTTGACAATGGCTTTCTCGTAAAGGCAATGTTACTCGTAGTTGACCGTGAAATAAAACTGAAATAATCGGACTTCGTAAATAAATCGTTTCCAAAGACTGCTGCGGTAGGTGCGGACTCATAATCTAAATCTCAATATTTCAATAATTTGCCAGCCATGCCAATATGTCGTACAGAGGTGATTGTCTATTTTATAAATATAAATTCTTTACAGAATCGGGTGCCTAGTCTGGTTGCAACTCGCAGTATTCTTCAATAACATGAAATATGGCGGTGTGCCAGACAATAGAATAAAATACGTGCTTCTCGCACCACTTCTACCAGAGCTCTCCCCTTTCTTAATCAAACATAAGAGTAACGTAATTGTGCTTTTGTTTTATCAGCGACACAGCGCTGCAGTTGTGTGCCATAGGCTTTATTTATTTGTCACTGATTATTTATTTAATTAATATATCGCGTTTCCGAGGAAACTCACGCTCGGCATGCAAATGTGCCTTTATATTGCCCCCTGAATTGCGAGGCGAAAGGACACACCTGCAGGCGAGCAATTCACCTAAAGGCTCAAGAAAATCTAAGTTATCTACAACTATTTACATGACTTACATTATACACATTATATACAGAATTTGAATGACGCGGGTGCGCCGTAAAAGTTCTTATGTTGGCAGATAGAGTGCGCGCATGCGCAGAAGCGTCTGTGTGACTCCGGCACTGCCGTTATATCGTACAGTTAGATCACGTGGCACAGTATTGCAGTTCATATTGTTCGTGTGCGCGCGTTTCATATGAAGACTACATTCTATGACAGGTAACTTAGTTTTAAATTTACAATATTTGTTATCACACAATACAACTTAGATTGTTGAATGTTCTTAGTTACATAGTATTGTTTTGAAATACTTCAAAGAAAAATGTCCGTATGTTTCAGGTGCGTTGACCTATACACATCGTGTCGTTATTACAGTTCATATTCATCTGCTGCACAATAATTTTTTTTTTTTACAGGTTAGTATCGTCGTGGTAAAGTTTTTTTGATCACAGTAACATCGTTATATAACAACGTGATTAATACATAAGCGTGTCCATTTCCCATTTCCATTATAGTCGTTGTGATGCAGTTCATTGTGACTAAAGGCATTGCTCATTACAGATCAGACGTGACCCGTCGAGTAATTGGTCCACGTGCAGTTCGTTTTTTTTACATTCCGTGGAAGCTTGGTTGCAGAACCTCGGACGGCACATAGCTGACGTCGATCCTTGGACAGTCCAGGTAAGAGTGTCCGTCACATTTCGAGAACATTTCATTCCCTGAAGTTCCAACCAAAATTCTTCCACCCGTCGTGTTGTTTTCTGGACAGGCACTTTGTGTCCATTTAATCCAGTTAACATCTTGAAGTTAGATACTGTAGTAATGTCACTAGACGATGCAGGAATTATGCACTTCACATTTTCAGTTTTTTTTTTTTGAATATAGCTCACCTAAATGTTCGTAGTTACTAATCAAAGAAATCATTCATCGCGTTTACATAGATACGCTGCATAATGAATGGCATTAACTGTTTCTTTCACATAGGTTTCTGCGTAGTTGCAGAGTTAGTAATGTTCGTTAATGTCCGTGAACAGAAGTTCACTATGCAATGTATTTTTGGCACTCGTTTTGTTCAAATTTTTTACATAGTAACAGTTACATGATACATCAGTTAAAAAAATAAGTAATTATACATACACACATCACATATTTTCTTAGCATAAACATAATACAGTTGCACATAAACATGTTTGCATCATCATTACATAGCTATAGGTTATTACATTGTGTCACGTGATGTCATCTGAAATTAAGATAGGTTAGACACAACATTCATTACATCAGTAGGCAAGACCAGGCGTTTTCACTACTCAATAAATATTCAAAATAGCAAGAGAGAAAAAATGTTCGATTCCTCGCGTTTTGTGCGTGTGTGTAGAGTGTCTGTGTGGCCTTGACTACTGATAGATGCTTTTCGTGTTGAGAGATGTGCGTCTAATCTATTTCTCAAAGTAAAAGATCGCTTCACAGATGACGTCTGTCGGTTCGTCAGGTGTCATACCAAGTCAGTGGTACCTACAATAACAAATGTTCCGTGAAAAATTAATATATCATTCACTGCTACGTAATCATAAATTTTATTTTAATATTCCGTCTTCCAGGTGGAGGCGCGCACTGAAAGAAGAGTTCTTCTGTCTTCAACTGCGACTCTGGAACCGCTGAAATGAAAATTTCTACACCACTTATTATCTGTGTTGTAACAACAGAGTTTTTCGAGTTGCTTAGCAATATTTCGATGGGTATGACTTTGACATTATTCAGCATGAAATGCTCTAAGATCTCGGTGTGCGTATAGCCCAATAATTTTGTTAGTTCTACGATGTTGTAACAGATACGCACCAGGATGCGGTATGTTAACAATTATATAAGGTCCTTCATATAGCAGACGCCACTTAGCGTTGCGTCGTTTGAGTGCTACAGATTTATGATGAGTACGAAGTAGTACAAGCATTCCTACCTCGAATTTTTGTTTTCTTTTTATTATGTTTCTGTGATGTTTGTTTCGTATCTGAGCGTGATGTGTCAGCGTAGTCAATACTTCTTTTATTTTTTGTTCAGGTGTGATTTCCTTGTCTGACAACTTAGGTAATGGTTCTATCCACTGATCGTTCTGTTTGCAATTGAACATGATCTCGTTAGGTGTGTAATTTGTATCGTAAATATTTAAGTTATTGTGTACATCTTCGAAAAGACTTAGGTAGGACACCCAATTAGTATGTTTTGATGAAATATAGGTCCTCATGAATCGATTTAATTCTCGGAAAAGTCTCTCAGTCGTGTTATATTGTGGACTAAACCTCGAAATAAATATACTTTTAATGTTATTGTCCTTCAAGAAATTTCTCCATTTGTACCCAGAGTAGTATGCTGCATTATCTGACAGAATTGCTTTAGGTTTTCCCACGTGCGTCAGGTAATCACTTGAGAATCTTCGTATTATAGCACTTGCAGTGGCGGATTTTAAAGCATAAAGTTTGACATGTTTAGAAAATATATCATAAAAAGCTAAGATATATTTGACGCCTCCAGAACTTGCTGGATGCGGTCCACTGATGTCAGTACACAGAATTTCCAGGGGTTTACTAGGTAAAATAGAATGTAAATCTGTTTTTGTGGATAAATTCTGAGGTTTTGATTTTTGACATATGACACATGTTTTCAGTTCCCTGTAAATTTTTCTTCTCATATTGCTAAAATAACAGTATGTGCTGAGCTTTGCCAAACACTTTTTCGTCCCATAATGACCCCAAACTAAGTGTGTGTGCCAAATTAGATTACGTTCAGACTCCTTAGGAATGCATACACACCAGTTAGTAGCATTTGGATGTCGGCGGTAAAATAACACATCATTGTGTAACTTGTAATACATAGTCGAAGGATGATTGTGTTTTTCTACCAGTAATGTTATTATCTTATACCAGTGAGGGTCAGATTTTTGTAATTTAGCCATGTTTCTGCACATATCAATATAATATTGGTGATACTGCTTGTCTTGCATTAAGAGAATCCTGTAGTCATTTATATTTTCTAAGTCACTGTTGGTATCATTCATACCTTGTGGAAGTCTAGACAAAGCGTCTGCAATGGTGTTGTCCTTACCTTTTATGTACTTAATTTCAAAAGAGTAGTTCTGAAGTGTAACTGCCCATCGTGATAGTCTAGGATGAACAAGTTTACAAGTTAACAAAAATGTCAGGGCCTGGTGATCGGTGTAAATTACTGTATGGTTTCCAAATAAATAATAATTGAATTTCTTGAATGCCCATACTATGGAAAGTGTTTCTAACTCAGTAGTGGAGTATGTACGCTCACATTCAGTTAGAGTACGACTTGCAAACCCAATAATTCTTATCTGTTCCTTTTCTTTATTCTTTACAACTTGAAATAAGCAACATCCCAAGCCAGTTCGTGAAGCGTCACAAGTCATACAAAAGTCTAAATTGAAATCTGGATGGCTCAATAAGTTTGCACCCACTAAAGCATGTTTAATTGTATTAAAGTCATTCTGGCACTGTTCCGACCAGATCCAAACTTGATTCTTTCTGAGTAGATTTAGCAGATGTTTACTGTTCAAAAGTGGTTGTGGCAAAAAACGTCTGAAAAATGAACATAGCCCAAGGAATGATTTTAACTGCTTTTTAGTTCGAGGGCTAGGAAAGTTTCTGATAGCATCTAATTTACTGGGATCCGGACGTATGCCCTGCGAATTAATGATATGTCCTAAATACTTTATCTCACTGCAACCAAACTTTGATTTTCTAAGATTGGCTGTGACTCCAGTTTGTGCAAATTTTTCTAAAATTCTTTGAAGTGTGTCAACGTGTTCCTTCCAAGACTGTGTAGCTATCAGTATATCATCTACATAGTGTGTGACTGTCTCAACTAAATCATCGCCAAGCACGGTATCCAGGACTGTAATGAATACCCCAGAGCTGACATTCAGTCCGAAAGGTAGAACACAAAACTGATAGGTTCGCCCCCCGAACATAAATGCAGTATATTTCCGTGAATCAGGAGTGATACCCACCTGCCAAAACGAATTAGCGAGATCTATTGTGGAAAAATATTTTGCATCTAGAAATTTCTGTAATTGCTCTTCTAAATTTTCGGGTTTTGTGTGAACCGGTAAAATTATTTCATTAATTGCTCGTGCGTCTAACACTAACCTAATGCTTCCATTTGATTTTTTGACAACAAGTAGAGGACTACAATAAGGTGAGGTGGATGGTTCAATGACCTTCCAGTCTAACATTTGTTTTAATTCTTGCCACACAGCAGGTCGTTGGGATAACGGTACGTTATATGTCTTGTGGTAGAAGATCTTGTGAGGCTTAACTTCAATCTTGTACACATACGTGTTGATAACACCTAATCGTTTGGTAAAAACTTGTAAATATTTGGATAACACTTCCTGTAGTTTTATACGTTCATGTACACTGAGAGCTGTAGCTTCACTTATCTTATGATCAAGCAATGTTTTCAAGTCCAATAGCTCTGTGTCAGATGAGTGTGTTTGCATATCTTGAATGTCATTGTCAAGTACTAACTGAACCTTGTACCCTGTACAGTGTTTGTCATGCTTTAGAGTTCTCCTGTCCAAATCAATAATAATTACACTGCCTTTATCATTTAAAATACATTTACCTTTGGAGAAGTCTATAATAGAGTCCTTCTCGCTCATAATATCTATTCCTAATATGCAATTTGTCACAAGGTTTTGTACAACCAGGAATGGCCATTGTACGGTTCCATTACCTATTTTAATGTTTACAAAAACTTGCTTCGTAACCCTACATGACTTATTACCTAGTGCAGTAGTTATTTTACAGTTTTGGGCAGGAAACTCAGGCACAGGTTCCAATTCACACATCTTTTTATAGAAATTAAAAGACAAAACGCTCACAGCTGCACCTGTATCTAGGATAATAGTAGTTGGAATCCCACCTACTACACCAGTAGTAGATGCTAAAACAATTTCATTTGTGTTTGAACGACATTGTGTACTGTCTTGTAAAAGTTCATCTGATATATTCTCATTGTGGTTGTATCTTATAAATAAAACAGGTAATTTTTGTTTAGAATTATTCGGCATATCATTATTCTATTGTTCAAGTGTGGTGTCAAATAACTGATTAACATTGCAGTCGCCCCGCAAGAATTCTTCAGCCATGACCTGGGGCATAGAAGTGACTGTTTCTAGTTTGTTGGATTAGCATTTGTACTAGGTACTGACACAGATTGAGGTTGTGCATCAGGTGTCATTTCTATTATATTCACATTCGGATATTGCCTATTATGATCTCCAAACTTTTGCGGTTGTTGTTGCTGTTGCGCATTATAACTTACCTGTCGGTCGTAAGGTATGCTCCAATTTTGTCCTGGTGGCTGCTGTGGTAAAGCAGAGTTTGAATGGAAGTACTGATCGTTACGAGTCCAACCTTGATGCTGCCTTGGCTCGTAGTTATTATTATTTCTATTTCTGTTTGTGTTTTTGTTGTTGCCTTTGTATCCGTTGTTACCGTTGTAGTTATTACCACGGTGCCTTTTGTATGGATTGCCGCATGAAGTGTTATTACTGTTGTAACTATTGTTTGTATTGGAATACGCGTGTTGATTTTGATTTTCGTATTGAAACGGCATGTGAGTTTGCTGTTTTTGCTGTACCGTGTATCCAACTGTGGGCGCGCCAGAATTGAGTTGGCAAGCCTGCATGTTTTGCATACCACTAGTGTAAACATTGTGGCTGCTGTTTTGCCGCGCGAAGCGCTGATCTTCAAGTAACATGTCAACCGAATCTAAGGCTGTTAAAAAATAATCTGAATCGTCATCCGGGATATGTAGGAGTTTTTCTTTAATGTTGAAAGGCAATTTAGCCTTCAACGCACGGAGTATATCACGCGTTGCGACTGGTTCGTCTAAAAAGTGTCCCATGTTCAAGTATTTTTCAAAATATCTGCGTAAGTTGCCATTTTTACTGTTAAAAGTTTCAGGTTCTAAAATTTGTCTTCTGAGTCGCTCCTGGACGGATTGCGACCAGAATTTGTTCAGAAAAGCACGCTCAAACTCACTGTACGTGGTACATACGTCAGCTTGACTGTATGCCCAGACAGCTGCATCGCCTTGGATGTAACCGACAATATATGAAATCTTTTTCCGGTCACTCTAAGTGTGTGGAAATGCGTTACTAAAAGATTTAAGAAAAATCACCGGATGAATGGTTCGTTTTTCTGGGATAAAAATCTGAAATTGCCTGTGTTTCATTAAGCTTTCTTCTTCCTTCGTATTGTGATATGGATTTATTCCACTGTAATTACTGGTATGTTCAGCTGGCGAGTAATTACGATAATGTTGCTGTGGTTTACCATGATAATAGCTTGTGTTTGTGTTTGCACATCGTGGTATGTGTTGTAGTCGTGGTGTGTTTTGTTCTTGTGTGTTTGTCGTGTGCGGTATGTGTGTGTCATACTCGAATGTATATTGGTTCCTGAACTGTGCATTTTGACTGATATTTTCGTTACATTCAGACTGTGGTCGATCGGTGAATTGTCTCATGGGTGCAGTGACGGATTGTACTGCGTCACTGATCAGCTGTTTGTTATTTAGTAATGTATTGCGCTACGGAGTCGTGCACAATTGTTGGTAAATTTTCACGTAAGCATCTATCAAAATGTTTGTCTTTGTTCACTACCCAATCATGAAATTCTTTATTAATATTTTGAAAATGAGCTGTGGCATCAGATTGTAAGATGTCAGTCAGGTGTTGTTCAACATTGTCAAATTTATTCTGTACGTCAGTAATTCGTTTTTCAAGGTTGTCATGTACTAAAGGATATGTTTGAATTTGTTCAGTAAGAACTTCACACGTGACATTAAGGTTTTTTACTTGTGTCTGTAAAAGTGCTACGTCAGTTGTAGTCTTTTCTTGTCTCGTATTAAGCTGGGAAAATTTAGTACTGAGTTCAGTCATCTGTTTGGTCAGTGTGGCGTCTATAAGTTCCACACGTTTACATAAAGTGTCATTACCTGTCTTGAGTGCTATGAGGTCAGATTTAATTGCGTCATTTTGTGTCTGTAAGGTTGCCATGTTTTCGGCGTTTTGTTTCATTAGCATTTGTAACATGTCGGCAATGTTTACTGTTTGCAAGGTCTGTGCCCCCGTCGCGTCATTAGACGTGACGTCATGCATCAACATGGGCTCTGACTGAGACTTTGAAATTTTTGTAGTGGACGGCCTATTGCCAAAATTTCCGTCAACACTTGCGTCAATGTTTGATAAATCGTCACTACCGGTTGCTGTCGTAAAGTCATTTTCTAACATTTGTCTCTCGTCCGAGTCGGATTGCGTCTGAATAGTACGTCTTTGCTGTTCCATTTTTGCGTATTGATTTCTAGTTATTACCATGCCACACGTGATATATGTTTCAAGAAAATATTTGACACTGATTTTAAAATAAAATGCAGTTGAGCATGAATCGCTCTTAGCAACAATGGCTGTCTGTTAATTTAAAAATATAAACTGAATTTGAGATTATTGGTAATGGCTGCTGTCCATGTTACTACGTATCGTACAGAAGTCGGCCATATTGTACACTCGTGTTTTGGTATTGTTGCATACGTTATTGTTTAAGGAAAAGTACTGAGAATGAAATTTATCACTGAAAACTGTTATGCACGAAAGAAACACTACAGCATCTACTGAAAAGCTAATACACTGAATTATACGTCTGGTCAAGCCTGCTAATGCAAAGATGCTGCGTCTTACCTTATTTTGCTGGAAGTTTCATTGCGTCTTCCCGCAAAATTTTAGAATTGGAAAATATCTTCAGATTTTTTGTTATCTCTCATACATTCACGTCCAGGTCCAGAAAGTTGATTTTTCACATGAAACAAAGAGAACAATGTAACAAATGACAAAATAACAAGTCCGACACGCAGTCGCCAATATAAAATAAATAAAATAAAAAATATTATTTAAATATTAATTATTCTATCTGTATGATGGTGATTGTGATTGTAATTGTAATAAATATTTGCTTATCTGGAACGTGGACGTTTAATTATTCGGTATCAGACGCTTGACAATGGCTTTCTCGTAAAGGCAATGTTACTCGTAGTTGACCGTGAAATAAAACTGAAGTAATCGGACTTCGTAAATAAATCGTTTCCAAAGACTGCTGCGGTAGGTGCGGACTCATAATCTAAATCTCAATATTTCAATAATTTGCCAGCCATGCCAATACGTCGTACAGAGGTGATTGTCTATTTTATAAATATAAATTCTTTACAGAATCGGGTGCCTAGTCTGGTTGCAACTCGCAGTATTCTTCAATAACATGAAATATGGCGGTGTGCCAGACAATAGAATAAAATACGTGCTTCTCGCACCACTTCTACCAGAGCTCTCCCCTTTCTTAATCAAACATAAGAGTAACGTAATTGTGCTTTTGTTTTATCAGCGACACAGCGCTGCAGTTGTGTGCCATAGGCTTTATTTATTTGTCACTGATTATTTATTTAATTAATATTTCGCGTTTCCGAGGAAACTCACGCTCGGCATGCAAATGTGCCTTTATAGAACCAGAATGAAAAATGCTCCTATCGTAGCACAAAAAGTGTCAAATATTATGTCCTGGGCAGTGTCAGGAATGTAAAAGAAGGGAACTAGCTTTCCGAATTATCTGGCGGCTTCAAAGACACTTAAATCAAAACATCTTGACATAATCTCTTTTTTACGAGTTAACCATACCTCCGAAGAGCAGTGAGCTCTCTTAAACCCACCCTATGTTACATGTATGCTGAAGGGTGTAAGAACAAATAGACACAAATTTGTGTGCTTCTAGACCGTACACTGGATCTAAAATAGGAAGTATGCGAGAGTGGGGATGCATCTGTAGGAGGAAGTATCCCATTATTGGGATGCATGCATGCTCAACGCCGGACGTTGTGACCGAGCGGTTCTAGGTGCTTTAGTCCGGAACCGCGCGACTGCTACGGTCGCAGGTTCAGATCCTGCCTCGAGCATGGATGTGTGTGATGTCCTTAGGTTGGTTAGGTTTAAGTAGTTCTAAGTTCTAGGGGACTGATGACCTCAGATGTTAAGTCCCATAGTGCTCAGAGCCATTTGAACCATTTTTTGCATCCCCATCTTTAGAGACACGTTGTGCCATATTGCACGACATGACGTATGGAATGTTGGATGAGATGTGTCATGTTTTATGATATGCTATCGTCTATGACGTCACTTTATCTGAACGACGGATCGTATTAGACGAATTGGTACTAATACGAACAAATAGAACAGCGCGAATATATCAAGATATTTTGATTTAAATGTGCTTGAAGGTGCCAGGTAAGTCGAAAAGCTAGATGCCTTCTTTTTATGTCCTTAACTCCTCCCAGGAATATTTTTGTGTTACGATAGAGCACTTTTTATTCTGGTGCATTGATGATCGAGAACTGCATATCGATTGCCCACCGTAAGATTTATTTTTTTCTGGTAGTGTTGTAAACACGTGACAGGGTAAGGGAACAATACAGGGCTATTACAAATGATTGAAGCGATTTCATAAATTCACTGTAGCTCCATTCATTGACATATGGTCACGACACACTACAGATACGTAGAAAAACTCATAAAGTTTTGTTCGGCTGAAGCCGCACTTCAGGTTTCTGCCGCCAGAGCGCTCGAGAGCGCAGTGAGACAAAATGGCGACAGGAGCCGAGAAAGCGTATGTCGTGCTTGAAATGCACTCACATCAATCAGTCATAACAGTGCAACGACACTTCAGGACGAAGTTCAACAAAGATCCACCAACTGCTAACTCCATTCGGCGATGGTATGCACAGTTTAAAACTTCTGGATGCCTCTGTAGGGGGAAATCAACGGGTCGGCCTGCAGTGAGCGAAGAAACGGTTGAACACGTGTATCTGGACATGCTGGAAAATTGGCTCATGCCACAACTGGAGACCGACAGCGCCGACTTCATCTTTCGACAGGATGGTGCTCCACCGCACTTCCATCATGATGTTCGGCATTTCTTAAACAGGAGATTGGAAAACCGATGGATCGGTCGTGGTGGAGATCATGATCAGCAATTCATGCCATGGCCTCCACGCTCTCCCGACTTAAGCCCATGCGATTTCTTTCTGTGGGGTTATGTGAAAGATTCAGTGTTTAAACCTCCTCTACCAAGAAACGTGCCAGAACTGCGAGCTCGCATCAACGATGCTTTCGAACTCATTGATGGGGACATGCTGCGCCGAGTGTGGGAGGAACTTGATTATCGGCTTGATGTCTGCCGAATCACTAAAGGGGCACATATCGAACATTTGTGAATGCCTAAAAAAACTTTTTGAGTTTTTGTATGTGTGTGCAAAGCATTGTGAAAATATCTCAAATAATAAAGTTATTGTAGAGCTGTGAAATCGCTTCAATCATTTGTAATAACCCTGTATAAGCTGAGTAGGGACAAATGGGGTTTAATCTTCGTACATCCATAGTTGAAATGAAGGACAGTGGGACGTCAGCTGGTACAAATTTATATTAAAATTGAAGACATTCCTTCAGCTGTATTTAAGGTGTCGATTTTATTTTGGCAACTAGTATCAACGTTGTAACAACGTCATCTTCAGGCCCATACACTTGTTGACGTCAACTGCGTGGGGCTGATACTAGGTCAAAAATGGTTCAAATGGCTCTGAGCACTATGGTACTTCACATCTGAGGTCATCAGTCCCCTAGAACTTAGAACTACTTAAACCTAACTCATCTAAGGGCATCACACACACCCATGCCCGAAGCAGGATTCGAACCTGCGACCGTAGCAGTCGAGCGGTTCCAGACTGAAGCGCCTAGAACCGCTCGGCCACACCGGCCGGCGATACTAGAAGTCAGAGGTGAGATACGGACGTGCTCCGTATGAAAGGAGCAGTCCATATCTGACCTCTGACTTCTAGTATCAGCCGCACGCAGTTGACGTCAACAAGTGTATGGGCCCGAAGATGATGTCGTTACAACGAAACTAGTTGCCAAAATAAAATCGACACCCTAAATACAGCTGGAGGAATTTCATTTTTAATATAAATGGGGTTAATTCTAATGACGATACGCCACGCAAATGAGGAAATCCACTAACGAGAGCGATATAGACAAAGGCTGGACTGTTAAGCCCCAACGCCTGGGAAGGAGCGTTTCAGAATCGGCAGACCTGGTGAGGTGATCACCTGTTGGTGTCGTGGACAGCAATGAAACGTGGTTGTAGGACATTTAAACAACAAGTAAGCGACAAGGTGTTGAACTTCTAGACCTCGTAACAGAACAGAGGAGAGTGCAACAGAACACGAGGTCGCGGGCTTACCCGCTCTCAATTCAGCGCACATTGGTGAACACGTGGCTAGGCAGCAGACAAAGCCTAAGTACTGCCATATCGACCAACGACATCGTCATTTACATTTGCAGTGGACACGGGCCTGGTCGGTCAGTCATTTCTCACGCTACACCAGGTCGATGGTCATGTCCGCATACACCGTCGGCAAGACAAACTGCTGCTCGAAACATGATCCGCTCCACGGTGGCTGAAAGGCAGGGGCAGTGGTGCGCAGTTGGGTCGTTCACTTGTAACTCCATGGCACCACTGATAATACACTACTGGCCATTAAAATTGCTACACCAAGAAGCAATGCAGAAGATAAACGGGTATTCATTGGACAAATATATTATACTAGAACTGACATGTGATTACATTTTCACGCAATTTGGGTGGATAGATCCTGAGAAATCAGTATCCAGAACAACCACCTCTGGCCGTAATAACGGCCTTGATACGCCTGGGCATTGAGTCAAACAGAGCTTGGATGGCGTGTACAGGTACAGCTGCCCATGCACCTTCAACACGATACCACAGTTCATCAAGAATAGTGACTGGCGTATTGTGACGAGCCAGTTGCTCGGCCACCATTGACCAGACGTTTGCAATTGGTGAGAGATCTGGAGGATGTGCTGGCCATGGCAGTAGTCGAACATTTTCTGTATGCAGAAAGGCCCGTACAGGACCTGCAACATGCGGTAATGCATTATCCTGCTGAAATGTAGTGTTTCGCAGGGATCGAATGACGGGTAGAGCCACGGGTCGTAACACATCTGAAATGTAACGTCCACTGTTCAAAGTGCCGTCTATGCGAACAAGAGGTGACCGAGACGTGTAACCAATGGCACCTCATACATCACGCCGGGTGATACGTCAGTATGGCGATGACGATACACGCTTCCAACGTGCGTTCACCGCGATATCGCCAAACACTGATGCGACCATCGTGATGCTGTAAACAGAACCTGGATTCATCCGAAAAATTGACGTTTCGCCATTCGTGCACCCAGGTTCGTCGTTGAGTACACCATCGCAGGTGCTCCTGTCTGTGAGCCACTGCCTCCGAGCTGATAGTCCATGCTGCTGCAAACGTCGTCGAACTGTTCGTGCAGATGGTTGTTGCCTTGCAAACGTCCCCATCTGTTGACTCTGGGATCTAGACGTGGCTGCACGATCCGTTACAGCCATGCCGATAAGATACCTGTCATCTCGACTGCTAGTGATACGAGGCCGTTGGGATCCAGCGCGGCGTTCCGTATTACCCTCCTGAACCCACCGATTCCATATTCTGCTAACAGTAATTGGATCTCGACCAACGCGAGCAGCAATATCGCGATACGAAAAAACCCAATCGCGATAGGCTAGAATCCGACCTTTGTCAAAGTCGGAAACGTGATAGTACTCATTTCTCCTCGTTACAAGAGGCCTCACAACATCGTTTCATCAGGCAACGCCGGTCAACTGCTGTTTGTGTGTGAGAAATCGGTTGGAACCTTTCATCATGTCAGCACGTAGTAGATGTCGCCACCGGTGTCAACCTTGTGTGAATGCTCTGAAAAGCTAATCATTTGCATACCACAGCATCTTCTTCCTGTCGGTTAAATTTCGCGTCTGTAGCACGTCATCTTCGTGGTGTAGCAATTTTAATGGTCAGTAGTGTAGTAGGAAGTACAATGACTGATTTGGACTACGTGAAAATACTGCGGAGCACGTGCACCATTCATGACTGGTGTCTTACCCGACAGCTATTGATCGTACAATAAGGATAACTGTCTGTGTCTCAAGGCCACGCTCACACTGTAAGGGTTGAAGGAGCGTGATAGTGCCCATGTTGATGTCTTTGCCACCAAATTCTCCTTGTCTGGACCTAATGGGGCTGATCTGGAACACTACTGGGCGCTAACTCCGCAGCCACAATTTATCGATCGGAATGACATACCTTTGGGAACTCATTAAGGTCGAACCCATCACTCGGTGAATCGCTGTTGTCTAGTTTGCGAAAGTGGACGCGCTATAATGCAGCTGGGCATAACACTTTGGCTCATCAGTGTACAACGGTGTTTTCTCCTTTTGCATCTGCCGTGCACGCCGTCGTTGTCCATGTCTTTTTAATATTACGTGTATGAATTTAGTAGAGGCTAATTATATATTGTAAGCTCCTTCGTTTCTCTCGTCATTCTCATCATTACACTCCGTTGCAGCACTGAAGCGTGCAATTCACCCTTTTTCTGCATTCTTGTTTGGACACTTTTCACAAAACTAATTTTATTAGTAGTTTGTGTTTGCACGTACCTCTCCAACAGGTATTTAAGATGACAAGACTATAAATGGCGTTTATTTTGTAGTCAATGCATCTTGCGGTCGGGAACATTTTTGTCTACATTGTTCATTTATACTTGTTTCTTTTTGGGTTTTTACCATGATTCAAAACAGGAGGAAGATGCTGAATGCATATCTGTTGACAAAAAATGGAAATAGCATTCTGTGGTACTGAATTTTTTGACTGAGGTTGTGGTGAAGTAGATTTGTAAGTGGACTGCAGAAATATGCAGTTACATGGTACAATCATTGAGTCTTGTTCCTCTTCTCTTATTAGTTTTCTTGTTGTTAACCAGTAACACAAAACTTTGACAGTAATTTGTTGTAAGTATTTAAGGTCAACATTTTTTAGCTACCATAGAAAGGATGTAGCTAAACTCTCACGATTCTAGAGCCGTTTTAGCATCTTGGCTAACGTCACACTATAAGAAATGTCCCGTTACTTCACACTATCACTGGAATGGTGCAAAAAATGCAGTGGATGTATGGTTCAAAAAATGCAGTGAATGTAGACATCGACGAACGGATGGAGCTGGTAAGAATATGTTGTTTACGACAATATGAACTTCAGAAGGTAGCGAATAAATTAACACGAAAACGGTCTCTGCGGCAGAGTCTGTGATAACGCAGACATATATCATCATGTAAAGAAAACTTCTTCTAAATACTGGTGCCAAGTTAGGCTCTTGTGCTCAAACGGCTGCCTTGCACGCCTGAGTGGATGACCCAAACGCGTATCAGGAATTGATAATGAATGAAAGACACCTTCTGGATAACTTTTTTAATTAATAATGATCCTTTTCGAACTGACTAGGAGATATGTCCAGCTCTCAGTTAGGAAAGGGAAAACCGCGGCGTATGTGTAACACAATAAATAATACTGATAGTGGTACTACAAATAACATTACACCATGAACTAAAACATACCTAGTGCCACAAAGTGCTGTTTGGCAGTAGTGGTAAGACCAAAACACAAACTGCGCAAAGAAGAGAATGCATCAGGGAGGTTTACATTGCCAGTCACGTGACATATGCGCGAGACAGTGTCCAGTACACTGATAAAGTGTAAGGAAGATTCTTTCATCACCAAATAAAGATAATTATTAAAATAAGAATACTTTAACATGATACATACCAGTATTGAGATGTATTACAAGATAAAAATAGATTTCAGACACAATCTCATAGCAATTTGTAGACTGCATATATTCGTGTGTTTGTAGATTTCGTAAGACAGAAAGTAGGAAATTAACAAACACATTTAATTTACATAACTTTTATCCTTCATGTGTTAAAACTTAATCTTGAGTTTATTTAAAAAATTAAAATACAGAGGACTCTTTAATTTACTGTAAGACAAAAACGGCAGAAGGAATTTGGTTAGGAAAACAGCCATAATTTTATATAACTATATTTACTATATATCTACGAAGCAGTTGCCAGATAATATTGCAGGAGTACATAGAATGGGCATGAGGGTGCGGGACATATCATAGTAGGTTGAGTGATGAGTGAGGGATTATAGTGTGTTTATGCATGTTGTAGGCCGCAGTGTGCTCTGCCCACAACTGACATTATAAACACGTTTGTGTTAGCAGCACGAGGGAAAACTTCAGGCATTGTACATTTTCTGGACACTGTCATTGTAATAATTAAAATAAGCGTTGCTGGAAAGTTCATTTCGTTCTTTAAGATTCTTGTCAGGTTTCTTTCTTTTGACAGTACAAATTTCCAGTCCTTCAAACTGTGACGAAATGTAGTGTGACTCCTAGGCCGATGAAGATTTTAATATAATCATAGGGGCCAAATACAAGGGTACAATATAATAAAAGTAAGATATTTTTTGGGAATTAAATTTTTAATTATTTTCTTTCAAATAAGAAACGTAAATTAGATCATGGTATTGGTTAGATGCGGGGATAGTATTGCATGATTTTAATTTTAGTGTAACTCCTCTCAATTTATGAACATTAATGATGTGTTGGCAGAAGAGCAAACACCGTATAGCTAGAGGAGGCCGAAATGCACGCGTTAAAATCACGCAGACTGGCGTGAGGTCTGGAACAGTAAAGTAGTTGAGTCTAGTAAGGAAAGAACGTAGTTGCTGGAATACTTAACTTTAATCCATAATTGGTGTACATCGGTCTTGATGATACATAAGTGCAATCTCAATATTAACTGTTAATGGCGCCTTGCTAGGTCGTAGCAACAGACGTAGCTGAAGGCTATGCTAACTATCGTCTCGGCAAATGAGAGCGTATTTGTCAGTGTAGCTTCGCTAGCAAAGTCGGCTGTACATCTGGGGCGAGTGCTAGGAAGTGTCTCTAGACCTGCCGTGTGGCGGCGCTCGGTCTGCAATCACTGACAGTGGCGACACGCGGGTCCGACGTATACTAACGGACCGCGGCCGAGTTAAAGGCTACCACCTAGCAAGTGTGGTGTCTGGCGGTGACACCACAATTAAGATAGTGGTAATTGTGGTATCGATAGCTACGATTCCACTGCTTAGGTAAGCACTACGATAGACACCGACGACAGCGCCCTCCAGCCGGCGCTGGAGAACACTACGAGCATCGCTACAGACTGTGTCCATTTCATCAGGTGCAGACAGCCAGGAAACATCGCTTAAGCTTGGTTTGCTATTGAGACTTTGCATCAGTTGCGATGGGGCCACAACGTTGTACCTACGTGTCATCATCTAAAGTTATGAATTCTTTTTGCTAGAGTAAAGGTGATTTAAATTCATACTGCAGTACCTACGTGTATTACATTTTCCTGCTCCTACCCACGAGCCGCCTTCTAGGTGGGATACAAAAGTAATCGTTATGTGGGGTCTTCTGAATAAAAGAGAACATCATGAGCTCGAGGGTACCTCTGCTGGTATGTGGTTGGCAGTTAGGACATTCCAAGTAATGGTAAGGTAGACTGGAAGACTTACCTGAAAACGTGCTTTTAAACGTGATCTAGTTTTTTGTAGAATTCAGCATAAACACCAACAGCTACGTGAAGCGCTGTACAGTGTTTTACTTATTTGAGATACTATTTCCAGTTTTCTTGCCACAGCGCAGAAAAAGAGTTCCAGAAGCCTTCGGTGGTTGTGGTGAGCGACGTGTTATGTTTACTTCTCCTCAGCTGCTGCCTGACCAGTGTTGTTGTGCGTTAACGCTTTCATATCGACGATTGTCATTGATTATAGAACGTCTAAATTTTGAAGATGTGTTAGCTAACCAGGAATCACGCATTGAGATTTATATCTGATTACAACTAGGCACGACCTACATTGCTTGCCAGAACATTATGACCACCTACCTCATAGCCGACATGTCCACCTTTGGCATGGTTAACAGCGGCGAGCATCGAAGTATGGAAGCAATGAGGCCTTATTAGGTCGCTGAAGGGATGTGGCATCATATCTGCACGAACACACATACCACATGGGTTCAATCGGGTTCAGATGTGACGAGTTGGGGGGGAGGGGGGGGGCGCAGCACCTCAACTGAATCGCCACTGTATTCCTCGAACCACGGCATCACACTCCTGGTCCTGTAACATGGCGCATTATCTTTTTGAAAAATGTCACTGCCGTAGGGAATCATGATCGTCATGAAGAGGTGTACGTGGCCTACAAACACTGTACGATACTTCTTGGCCATTATGGTGCCTTGAAAAAGCTCCACTGAACCCAGGGGTGCTTTCGCATCAATGTTCTCCAGAGCATAATGGAGCCGCCGCCAGCTTGTCTCGGTCCCACAGTACAGGTGTCAAGGAGTTGTTCTCCTGGAAGACGACGGATTCGTCCACCTATCGGCATGACGAACAAGGAATCGGGATTCATCAGACCATTCTGCCACTGTGCCAACGTCCAGTGCTGATGGTCATGTGCCTATGTCAGTCGTAGTTGCCGATGTTGTGGTGTTAGCATTGGCACATGGGTCGTCCGCTGTGGAGGCTCATCGTTATAAGTTCTCAGCGAGACTCATCAGCAGAAGCAGCAGTCTACTGAAGATGTCGACCAGTTGGGTCGCCGAACTATCGAATCGAGTTGATTTTAGGATTCGGCAGCAAATCCGAAGAGACTTCCAAGTGTTTGGTGCACTGTGTGTTTAGGTACACCTGTACTCTGCCCACCACTAAAGTGTGATGTTTGTTACGCCACAGTTCTCCGCCTGTCCTGTTCTACCAGTCTGCCCAGCCTCCGATGTCTGACATCCGCAATGAGGGGTGGCCGCCCATCCCCACGACGTCTGGAAGTGGTTTCACCTCGGTTACGCCGCATGTTGAAGACACTCACCACAGCACTCCTCGAACACCCCGACAAGTCGTGCAGTTCGCGAAATCCTCGTGTCGAGCTTCAGAGACATTACAATCTGCCCTCGGTCAAACTCAGACAGATCGCGTACCTTCCCCATTCTACACACGGACAGCACGCTAACCGACACTAAATGTACCATGCGTATACCCGACTACCAGCCATTCCTGGCCAGGTGACGCTGCTATCGGCTGGGCGGGTTTATATCGATAATAGGTGGGTGGTCGTAACGTTCTGGCTGATCAGTATAAGTAAGTGTTATGTCACACAGAAACATGTTTTGAAAAAATCGTGAAGCTGTCACTCGATGATGTTTTGGAAATTCATCTACCGGTCGTCAACGTTACTGTGTACATTAAGACGAAACCAGCTGGAATTCGTGAACAAATCATTGAGCCATGTGGAGTTACTCTCAAGTTCAAGTGCTGCGACAGGAACATTGTGGAGGCTCAAGGTTCATGGGCAGACGGAGGTATCCGCATTGTTATAATTATCGAACTGCCCTTCGAAGTGCATTGTTGTTGTTGTTGTGGTCTTCAGTCCTGAGACTGGTTTGATGCAGCTCTCCATGCTACTCTATCCTGTGCAAGCTTTTTCATCTCCCAGTACCTACTGCAACCTACATCCTTCTGAAACTCTTTAGTGTATTCATCTCTTGGTCTCCCTCTACGATTTTTACCCTCTACGCTGCCCTCGAATACTAAATTGGTGATCCCTTGA
Organism: Schistocerca cancellata; assembly: GCF_023864275.1. Classification (NCBI taxonomy): domain Eukaryota; kingdom Metazoa; phylum Arthropoda; class Insecta; order Orthoptera; family Acrididae; genus Schistocerca; species Schistocerca cancellata. Next base: position 876,229,261 of record NC_064628.1, read on the forward strand.
TGCCTAAGAACATGTCCTACCAACCGATCCCTTCTTCTAGTCAAGTTGTGCCACAAACTTCTCTTCTCCCCAATCCTATTCAATACCTCCTCATTAGTTATATGTTCTACCCATCTAATCTTCAGCATTCTTCTGTAGCACCACATTTCTAAAGCTTCTATTCTCTTCTTGTCCAAACTAGTTATCGTCCATGTTTCACTTCCATACATGGTTACGCTCCATTCAAATACTTTCAGAAACAACTTCCTGACACTTACATCTATACTCGATGTTAACAAATTTCTCTTCTTCAGAAACGCTTTCCTTGCCATTGCCAGTCTACATTTTATATCCTCTCTACTTCGACCATCATCAGTTATTTTGCTCCCCAAATAGCAAAACTCCTTTAGTACTTTAAGTGTCTCATTTCCTAATCTAATTCCCTCACCATCACCCGACTTAATTCGACTACATTCCATTATCCTCGTTTTGCTTTTGTTGATGTTCATCTTATACCCTCCTTTCATGACACTGTCCATTCCGTTCAACTGCTCTTCCAAGTCCTTTGCTGTCTGTGACAGAGTTACAATGTCATTTAGAAGTACATGGGAGACATAATTAAAGTATTGATGGAAAGTTAGGGAAAGGTCGTAAATAATGCGGTAGTAAACTGGTCAAAGCTCCTGTTTTGAATTGGAAGTCTGTCTGTGGATCGTATACTATTCTATGTAAACACATGCAGATTCGGAAGGATGGTTATTTACGATGGTCAGCGCGACGTGAGGCATGGCCGACCAATGTCCCGCTCGGTACATGCGAGAAAGGGTGACATGGTTACCAACGGGCGAAGCGGAACGGATGTCAACATTATCAACTACCTATGAGGTGGCAGTCCATACCGAACACAGCTACGCCGTTGCCCTTTGATAGTAAAATAAATACCAACACGACAGACATGAACCAAGACAGGCTGAGCGGTGTTATTGTGAGTTAACGCCATTGTACCGACTTCAGCAACTTATCGTGAGCGACACTATATTGACCTCAGTGTGATGACGGTGCTCTGCTGAGAAGGGAGGTATGGTTTAGAGGAGCACCTACCACATACCGTTGCGGATTGCAAGAAGCCCTCAGTACTGCCTGTGGTATCGGTTCGCATTGCCAACTTTGGTATGGCAACGGGGTATTGGCACATCACCGCAACAGCTGTACCTGGTGACATTCTTATGTTAATGTATTTGTATCGCATTCCTTGTGGAACTGAGAGTTTTGAGCAGCCATTCAGTGAAACTGGGAAGAGGGCAAGTGACCATCTTTTTAAATGAAACCGAGAGAAACCAGAAGAGATGGATGAGGAAGCTGGTAATATAAATGGTAGGGCAGTGTGAAACGTCCCCTTTGAAAAATTGCACAAGATTGTGCTTAAACTGACACACAATATTTTTAGCGCAACGCAATCTGACTTTCAAAAATCCCTACAAAAGAATGGCCCTGACTAACATTAACCTATACGTGTCACAAATCACTTATCTCACCAAAAATCTTCGTTACTCGAACTACTGCAATACATCGAGCGTCACTACTGCCAGCTAAATAAAAGATTCAAACTACTGAAGGCGTGAACAGCGCGTAGCGTTGCGCAGTTGGAGGTGAGCCGCCAGCAGTGGTGGATGTGGGGAGAGAGATGGCGGAGTTTTGAAATTTGTCATGAACTGCTATATATATTATGACTATTAAGGTAAATACATTGTTTGTTCTCTATCAAAATCTTTCATTTGCTAACTATGCCTATCAGTAGTTCGTGCCTTCCGTAGTTTGAATCTTTTATTTAGCTGGCAGTAGTGGCGCTCGCTGTATTGCAGTAGTTCGAGTAACCAAGATTTTTGAGAGGTAAGCTATTTGTGAAAGGTATAGGTTAATGTTAGTCAGGGCCATTCCTTTGTAGGGATTTCTGAAAGTCAGATTGCATTGCGCTAAAAAAATATTGTGTGTCAGTTTAAGCACAGTCCTGTGTAAATTGTTCGAAGGGGATGTTTCAAGTGAAGCACACAAGGAAATTTTAATAAAGTTTTGGCAATTTCTGGAACATTTTGAGTAAATGTTACTTGTTTAACGGCCAGTATAAAAGAAATGTGAAGCGATACTTTGACCATTACTTCCCCGTTTTGTTATTAATTACTTCCTTCATTTTAAAGTAAATAATGTGATGACAAATTTCTAGTACATTGCGATCTGTAAAAAACATTAGTATCGACTACTACAGTAAAGGAAATTTAAGCATACCCCCACAATCCCTTTCAGTACAGACGCAGTCGTACTTAAAACGCTTTCCCATTTTTATAGCTCCCATTTAAAATAATAGCCTTTTAAACGTCTGATTAAGGAATTCGCTTGTACCTACGATTAAAACCTTCGATTCATGTTAAACAAATGTATAAGTTGAATACCTGAGAGCTCAAAGTCCGTACATGGTCCACAAGTGCCGTTTAGGAGGGAGCGATTCCGCAGGCATCCGATTCCACTCACGACCACGGCCCTGGGACGCGGTGGTCTGGCTCCCATTACGTGGAGGAAATTACGGTCTTCAAAGTTTACTCGCGGGATTTCCAGTGGAAGGCGGCGGCACGCCGTCCAGCTCCAGGGCCCGCGGAGAGCAGACGGCCACCAGACTCGCAATTCTGCTGCGAAAATAATCTCGCAGCGGCTGGCGGTTTCAAGTATCTCTCTCTCTCTCTCTCTCTCTCTCTGTGTGTGTGTGTGTGTGTGTGTGTGTGTACATTATCCTTGTGAAAAATAATCTTCAACGTTTTTAAAGGACTAACAATTTTTAAGAGCAGAATTTCAGTCATTAAGATTAAATTGGGACTGTAGGGTCATTTTAAAGTAGAACATACCTTGACCAGCATATGTCAAAACATCTTTGGTGTAATGGTACTTGAATTACGCAATCATTACGGCACCTCAACTCAACCTCTCGATACCAGCAATATTCTACTGTGTTTCTGTAAAGTAGTTGACATATTTCTGAGACAACATTCAGATTTGATTTCATTAATGTAGAGATACTTTGATGCATATGTTTATATTGCAATGATATTATTCTTATGTGTACTGTTTCTTTTGTCACTATGATCTTTGACGTAATTGTAACTCTGATTTTTGGGCGCGTAAGCAATTATTAGTTAGTTAGAGTCGGACCTTGAGAAGGTCAAGTCTTGGACGTCATGTTGGAAAGACGCATATTGTAGTCAGTTTATAAAATGTGAACTTTAACAGTGAGGAAGATGTTTTCAAGTACGTTTTGTATTGTGAAGTGATGTTTTCTGTGTTACGTGCTATCGCAACAAAAGCAATAAAAAAGAAGTGTAACTTAAATTCGGAGTGCTGATTATTTTTTTTACGTCACTATTGTGCTAACTTTGATAGGTTTAATCTTCAAGAATGGTTTGTGAAGCGCATCTACAAAATTTTTGGATATAGCAGAATAAAACCTAGGCCTCTTTGCATCCGAGCTTGGAATCATCACCACCTAGATTTTCGACGATTCAGCCATGATTTTACAACGAGACCAGCGTGGGAAACACGAAAAGATGAGTGCCTAGTTTATTACATGAAATGACTTTATTAACTGTGCTCTAATGACGCCTGCCACATAATAACTATGTTGTTGCCCGAAAATGCAGTATTTAGCAGCGTGAGCAACACCACAATCATTATTAAATTTTGACCTTTACTGTGGTAGGGTTGTTAGATTGGCATATATAAATATTTCATGCCATTACGTATAAACGTAGGCTTCCGCGGCCATTGTCCAGTCAATAAAATTTTTCTGTTTTTGTGGCCGTATTGTCAATATACAGGGTGTTTCACGAAGATATGCATATATTTTGCTATGTTATTCTACTAGTAAAATTAAAAAAAAACCTAGCTTCGCAAATGTTTAGTTACGGAGTTACGGCTAATAGTAGATTTTGCCCGAAATTTAGCAACTTCGCTAATATGGAGCCATTGCAAAATGGTACGTGGTTAAAGTAAAGCACGATTTCAATTTATTTTGTTGTTATTGGTGTGGTGAATCTAATAAAACATGCCCCAGACATGTATCTGCAGTAGTTTTCCAGATCATCCAGGGAAGCAAAGATTATCATACAAGTAAATTTGTTTACTCTCCATTAAGAACGTAGAAACGTTTATGCCATTGTTGCCAACCGTTAGTGAGTTGTTTCAGGCGTTTCCTAACCTTGGAACGAGTTAGTTTTCTGTATTATTCAAACCATGAAACGAGTTAGTTTTCTGTATTATTCAGTGGAAGAACATAATAACAACAATGTATTTAAGTGAAATCACATAGTAACTGTTGTAGTTTGTAGATGATTTAGGAAATAGGGAAGCCTTTCAAATTTACGACAGAGGAATACGCCGATACGGTATGGCAAATGTGATGATAATGTTACGGGTGCAGTTAACGAATGTAGCGTATGTTATCCAACTCGGAGGATTCCGAGTGCATGAATCATTAGTGGAGTATTTCGAATGTTATGGGAGACAGGTTCTCTATCTAGCGTCCATTATCAGTACGAGCGCTCGATACGTGGAGACGATGATGAGAATATTATGGATGCTCTTCAACGTAGCCTGGGTACCGCTGTACGACGTGTCTGTCAACGAGAAGGCATACCACAATCTAAGGTATGGCGTACAATGAAGTACAATAATCTGTATCCTTAACATAAACAAAAAATGCATCGTTTACAATCGGGAGATCCTGCCCTCCACAAGGAGCTGAGCAACTCGTTAAATACCAATCGGCAGTTACGCAAATACATTTTATTTACTGATGAGGCACAGTTTACTCGAGATGGTATAAACAATTTACAGTCTGAAGCAAACCCACATGCAACAGTGCAACGCAATTTCCAGCTGCGATTTAGCATAAATGTGTGGTGTGGGGTAATCACCACACACTTTATTGGAGCATTCGTTTTCCCAGGACGTCTAACTGGCGAGACGTACTTCAATTCCTTTCAGTAAGAAATGCCGCGCTTGCTCAAAGATATTCCACTTGTTACGCGATTTCAAATGCGTTTTCAACATGACGGCGCGTCTCCACATTTCACCAACGCCGTTACTACACACTTAAATGAACATTTTCCCCAGAAATGGATTGGTCGTCGTGCTACACGTTTCTGGCCACCCAGATGGCCCGATTTAACACCAATGGTTTTTTTTAGTATGGGAATGGATGAAAGACATAATTTATGAGGACAAAGTCAATACACGTGAGGAATTACTCACTTGCATTATGAATGCAGTAGACGAAATTAAGAACAACCCTGCGAAACAGAAACGAGCAACAAAATCTGTTCGTACACATGCAGCTCAATGCACTGAACTCGGTGAAGACATTTTTGAACATTTATCGTGAATGTGTTGTGAAACTGTATGTACGCTGTACAACTTCCTTAACAATGAGCTTTGTTTTTTCCGGTTTAACACGAATTCATGTTTGCTATGGTATTAATAAAAGCAGATTATGTGACATATTCATACAGTTTCAGTTAACGTTATTACCATCATTTTTACAGGAGTTAATTCTCTATAACTTCTGTTGAAAACTTTGTCGAGGAATTTAAACAACAGATTGGGGAAAGTAGTTAAAAATTAAAAATGTTACGAAATTACTTCTTCGCTTCTCTGGATGTTCTGGAAAAATACTAGAGATTCACTTCTGGGACATGTTTTATTAGATTATCCAGATCAATAATAACAAAATAAATGGAAATCGTGATTTACTTTAACCTCATACAGTTTTGCGATGGCTTAGAAGTAGCGAAGCTGCTTAATTTCAGCAAAATCTTTTATTAGTCGTAACTCCGTAAGCAAACATTTGCGGACTTATGTTCATATGAACTTTTTTCTTTAGTTTTACTTGTAGAATAACATATTAAAATATTTGCGTATCTTGCGTGAATCACCCTACCGACGTTTCAGTCCCTGTTTAAGAACAAAAACACCCAGAAGAAGGTCGCTTGCAACAGGGACCGAAACGTTGGTAGTTTTATATATATTGCCAATGTCGTCACAAACGCAGAAAAATTTTATTGAATTTAATGCTACTGTGAAACAAAGAGCAGCCACTTACTTTTACTTAGGTCTCATGCTTACATACTTCATCTTCAAACGACTGTACAGGTGTTTTGTGAAAACCTTGTTGTAATTTGATGCTGTTGCAAAGCTCCGAAAGGTAGATGCTTTCTAGAATAAATCTTACAACAAAATAGTGATTGCTCGTAGTTTTCGTAAACACCAATCCCAAAATTATGTATACAATGATGTAATATAACCAGAGCCGTAACACAAAAAAAACAGTTGCCAACATAAATAACTTAGAAGAAGACATCCTCTGAGTAGTGAAGCAACTTAAATCACTTAATAAAAAGCAAGTCTTCCGGTCCAGACGGTATACCAGATAGGTTCCTTTCAGAATGTGCTGATGCAACATCATACTTAACTATCATATACAACAGCTCGCTCGACGAAAGATCCGTACCCAAAGACTGGAAAGTTGCACAGGTCACACATGTATTCAAGAATCGTTTTGGGAGTAATCCACTTAATTACAGGCCCATATCATTAAAGTCGATATGTAACAGGATTTTGGAACGTATATTGTGTTCGAACATTACGAAATAACCTCGAAGAGAACCGTCTACTGACACACAGTCAACACGGGTTTAGAAAACATCGTTCTTGTCAAACACAACTAGCTCTTTACAGAAACAAAGTGTTGAGTGCTATTGACAAGGGATTTCACATTGATTCCGTATTTCCAGATTCCCTGAAGGCTTTTGACTATGTGCCACACAAGCGGCTTGTAGTGAAACTGCGTGCTTATGGGATATCATCGTCCCAGTTATGTGACTGGATTCATGATTTCCAGTCAGAGAGGTCACAGTTCGTAGTAACTAACGCAAAGTCATCGCACAAAACAGAAGTGATTTCTGGCGTGCCTCCAGGTAGTGTTATGGGCCTTCTGCTGTTCCTTATCGATATAAACGATTTAGGATACAATCTGAGCAGCTGTCTTACGTTGTTTGCAGATGAAGCTCTCATTTATCGTCTAGTAAAGTCGTCAGAATATCAAAACAAATTGCAAAACGATTTAGAAAAGATATCTGTATGGTGCAAAAATTGGCAATTGGCCCTAAATAACGAAAAGTGTGGGGATCATCCACATGAGTGTTAAAAGGAATTTGTTAAACTATACTTACACCATAAATCACTCAGATCTAAAGGCCGTAAACTCAACTAAATGCCTAGGAATTGCAATTGCGAACGAAATAAATTGGGAAGAATACACAAAAGACATTGTGGGGAAGGCAAATCAAAGACTGCGATTTATTAGCAGGACACTTATAAAATGTAACAAACCTTCTAAAGAGACTGCCTACACTACGCTTGACCGTCCTCTTTTGGAGTGCTGCTAGGCGGTCTTGGATCCTTACCAGATCAGATTAACGGAGTACATCGAGAAAGTTCAAAGAAGGGCAAAAGTTTTTGTATTATCACGAAATAGGGGACAGAGTGTCAACGTCATGATACAGGATTTGGGGAGGACGTCATTAAAGCAAAGGCGTTTTTCGTTTCGGCGGAATCTTCTCACGAAATTTCAGTCACCAACTTTCTCCTTCGAAAGCGAAAATATTTTGTTGACGCCGACCTACATAGGGAGAAACGATCATCATATTAAAATAAGTGAAATCAGAGTTCGCACGGAAAGATATAGGTGTGCATTTTATCCGCGCGCTCTATTCTAGATCGGAATAGTAGAGAGTTATTTGGAAGGTGGTACGATGAAGTCTCTGCCAGACACTTAAGTGTGATTTGCAGAGTATCCATGTAGATATAGATGTAAATGCAAACAGTACAACAGCAAGTTCATTCTAGCGGGCTTTCTCGTTGGGGAAAGACAGGAAATTTATTTGCATTTGTAGCGGCAGTGAACAATTGCCTAATACCTCCAGAAATTCCCATCTGCGGAGCAGCTTCTTAGAATACGGAGACTGCTTATCGCTGCACAATTCCGAGTTGGTTTTCATGCTTGGGGGCAATCAGCAGCTGGAAGGACGGGGTAACATTAGCGCCTATACTGGCTCGGGGTCCCGGGAGCAGCCGTTGCAAACTGCAGGAAATTAGTTTTTCTCGGAACAATGGCTCACTGATAAAGCCCGAAATTAATCTTGTCCCGAAGTGGGCTCTGCCAGCGGCGTGCTTACCGGGCCGTTATGAATGTCCGACTCGGCTGCCGCGATTTATTCCCATTCTCCGCGACACGACACGGAAATGGAAACAGGTCTCAACTGTTTCTCCCTCTGCATTCTGCCTTCCACGTCCTCCCCGATTATAACGATTTTGTTACCTATTAGTCTGGAGGTTCCAGTAACAGTTACCTATCTGATGGTATCATACGCCATTCAGCAGCCATTTCTAAATATGATATGTGGGATGGAAAGTACTGCGTGATTACATTGGTGGTGGACATCTTGAGCACATCAGATCGTATAAGGATATGGCGTAGATGCTGAGAAGCTTTACGAAATGGGACTATAAAGTTAGGTAAGGAGAATGTAGCACAGCATTTGCTGGACCGGTCATTGGAAAATTCAATGCACCTGTGTAAGACGTCGTGGTCTCCTGACCTTCATTGCTTACATATTCCGCCCTCACAATCATATTCCGCACATCAAGACGCTTCATTCGAACCCAAACTCGATAAGATAAAGCCAATGTTGTATGAATTCATGTAAACGATATGCAAATACCTAGTAAATCGCAAGTCCGCACCAAGATTGATATACTCGAGGCTGGCGTACACACACACATTCAAGACACAACGGTTGCAGGGGCTTTTAGTTTGGGAGAGGCAAACCGCACCACACGCCAGGAGGCCAGCCCCTTCAGAGGACAAGTTAACCTATTTACGTCGGCCGGTGACTGCCTATAGAGCAAACAACGTTTGCCCAAGTGAAAGGCAGAACGACCCCATGTTCGGCTTAAAAGCAAATTCCGCTACATTGTGTGGGAGCACCCAGCCTACGCATTCTTTACAAACATAGCACGCAGTTTCAGAGATTTTCACAGGGAGACAGCAAACGCCAAACGCCGATGCTTCAGATTTCCGGATTGGTCGCCTTAAACGAAACGTCATTCTCCCGTTTAAGAAGAGCAATGCTGATTGGCAGACGATATTCCTGATGCCTTGAGCTAAAGGGGTAATGGAAGAGACCGAAAGATACACCTCTTCACGTCTGGCATGGATAGGGGCCGTTCCTTTGTCGCTCTTGTAGCGAAAACACGTAACGAGAGCGTGTGCGCTCGTACGTGTACTCGAAGAGCAATGAACAAGTCTCTCCTCAGTACTTCACTGGGAGAGCACCTCTGTCGAGAGCAAATCGTAGTGCGACTCTATATTGAGTCCTTGCGATTAAGCATTTTTCACTGTGTTGGCCGCCACACTTATTGTGCGGTGTGAAAGGACAGAGTTATAGTTAAACACCTGCGAGCGAATTTTTGAGTGGCATCGCGGTGGACTGGTTAGCTGACTGGTGTACCACGCCAATAGTTAGACTAGGAGCGAATAGGAATTCTTGATTTCATCAAGGCGTAGGGAGAGTTTGATTGGCGAAGGTCAATCCAGATAGAACGAGTGTTATCTTATTTGTCAGCAGCGAGCGGCGCAGACAGCAGTCATCGCAGCTTACGGTATTGTACGCTACAGCTCTTGCGAGCCTCATAATTCCTCCACAACAGTACACTTCACTGCATTTCACACACGACAGCCTCGACCGTACCTAGCAACATTCTAAAGGATAATTATTCAAGTTGAGTCGGCGCGGCTCTGAGCCATTCTGCCAAGTCAATAACAATCTTAAACTTTGTATAGAAATTTCATTAGCGAATCCTATCCTTAAGAGGTAACTTCACATTCCGAAAAGAACCTGGAAATAACGTGTTAAGTTCATAACTAAAAGTGCCATTGTGATTTGTCAGAATTTTTGCAAAATAAATAATAATTTGCGTTATTTTAATGTTTTTCTTACACTAACTAGCACTACTCCAGTACCCAAGTATCCCACTAGTTACGTAAGAAATTTTGTGAATTTTTGTGTCATTTCCTTACAGCGGACGACTCCAGAAGATATTTATTGCTTAAAGTTTTTCAGGCATTTCTCTTTAGAACGTTAGGAGGGTCTGTCTGACTTCTGTAGTAGCGTGGGGGTGGAAATTGCATCTTGCAGGAGCCACAGAGTAAAGGGTACATCTCAGATTAATCTGTTGCGCAGAATGACAGAATAGCACCCACACGCTCACACCTGTTAAGTAAATCAAATACAAGATACTAGAGAGACCAATTCTAGAATATTGTTCCACCAGTTGGGCTCCTCTCCTGCCTCTGTAGTTGAGTGGTCAGCTCAGCTGTCTGCCATATGGAGGCCCCAGGATCGATTACCGTTATTGCCAGGATTTTTCGTGGTGGGAGTACTGAAAAGGTTGCACTCGACCTCATGATGCCAACTGAGGAGCTATTTCACGGAGCAGTAGCTGTTCCAGCCGACGAAAACTCAAAGCGGTCGGGAGAATGGAGCGCTAACGCGACATGCCCCTACACTGCAACCGAGTATACCGCTGGCGGGGGACGATACTGCTATCGTTCGGTACCGATGGGCCCTTCAGGGGCTGTGAATGTAGTTTACGTCACGTTTCAGGGCTTTATCGTGCATGACGAAAGGCACCGAACTCATTCAGGGAAAGGTCGGTTTAGCACATGCGGAAGTGTAACAAAAATGCTCGTCGAACTTGAATGGGAATCGTGTAAGAAGATACGACGTAGATCCTATGAAACATTATTGATAAATGTAGAGTCTCTGTAATTCGAAGACTGAGCAGCAGTCTTACTACCACCACTGTAGACAGGGTGGAAAAAAATCCGTTTACAGACTGTGAGGACAGGTTCCCTACATTCAAAAAAGTCTAGTGAACATGGACGTTAAAATGCATGCCTTATGAGCTATGAGCACCTTTTCATTTTCGATACTATGAAATGTCTTCTATTGAACAATTCCCCATAGCTCTTAAGATTTTGTTTTAGAAACCATTTTTAAGAGACTTTATTTTCTTGTTTTGGTGTAAGGGACCTGTCCTGGAAAACTGTAAACGGAATTTAATTACACTCCTTATATTGCGAACGGATCACTAAAATAAAATAGGAGAGTATGTACGGACTTACATATAGGCAGTTTTCCTTCGCTCAGTACACGAATGGAATAGGAAAGAAATATGATATCGGTCCGATGATGCCTCCGCCAAGCTCGGCGGTGTATAAATGACAGGGTGTTTATAAATGAATATCGGGGTTTTAACGCTTTATAATATTTACTATATTAACCTTACAGTTATAAATGGTATGTAAAACGAAAGAGCAACTCAGACAGTTTTACCAAGAACCTTATAAATGTTCAATGTGAGCACCATTTGGCACACGGCACACATCAAGTCTGTAGCCGAGTTCTTCCCAAACGATGATAAGTGTGTCTTCAAAGAATGTAGCAACAGCTGCTTCAATCCGGTTTCTTGATTCAGGGAGGTCTGCTGGTAGCGGAGATACGTACAGACGATCCTTGATGAAGCCCCAAAGGAAAAAATCGCATGGCGTTAGGTCGGGTGAACGTGAAGGCCTTGCAAAGCAAGCCCTGTCATTGGGCCCCTTGCGCCCTATCCAGCGCTTGGCTACAGTGAAGTTCAACCAATCGTGTGTGCCGTATGACAAATGGAGCTCACATTGAACATTTATAAGGTTCTTGGTAAAACTGTTTAAGTTGCTCCTTCATTTGACGTATCATTTATAACTGTAATTTCAATATAATAAATATTATAAAGCATGAAAACCCCGAATTAATTTATAAACACCCTGTATTATCGAACCAGGATACCGGAGACACGCGGTTACTTTATGGTATACAAAAACCGTACCCATTTTTTTCGAGTGTTGTATACATCGTGGAAGTCCGAATAGCTCCAAGCAAGCTGTCTGGTAGTTAGAGCAGCACAACAGATTCTGACAGGGATCACGCGCACAGGTAAACAAACGAGCAGACCGAAGGGCCCTCAGTCCCAGGTGCAGTAATACGGTGGTCGACTAACACACTGACGAAAAAAATCACAACACAAAGGATGAGTTCAGCGACATTAACGATAGTTGGTAGGCGTGTTACTACATCTGAAAGATGAAGTCTTTTCAGATTTTGCGACCCAACCACCATAAGGATGCAAATGAGGTTTTGATTAAATACACCCTTAACGGTCGTGAGTGTTAATTACCTTTGAGATTGGATATGGTGAGTTGATGTTAGTCAAGAATGCCTTTAAGAACACAAACTGACCATTATCAACACCTCACTGAGTTTGAACGAGGACGTGTAATAAGGCTACGAGCAGTTGGATGTTCCTTCCGCAATCTCGCAGAAAGTCTTACCAGGAATGCAACCACTGCAAATGACTGCTGGCAGCGGCGGTAATAAGAATGTACAGTCGCAAGAAGACTGGCCTTCGGACGGCCACGCCGCACTTGCGAGACAGAAGACTATCGTGCTCGGCGTATGGCTATCGCGCATCGTAAAGCATTTGCAGCAGCAATTTGAGTAGCAGTTGGGATTGCAGTGACACGAGCTACTGTTATAAATCGTTTACTTCAAGGACATCTCAGAGCCCGACACACTGTAGCGGGCATCCCAGTGGCCCCACACCATCGTCGTTTACGGCTTCAGTGGACTCATTAGACGGCAAGGTGGGGGTATATTGTGTTTCCTGATAGGAGGTAGTTCGGCGTCGACGCTAGGGATGGGCGATTGTTGGTTTGAGGGGGGCCAGTTCAGGTCCTTCAACCAGCCTGTTTGAGGGCTAGTCTCACTGGACCTACACCTTGAAACTTACCTTTAATAATAACCTCGTTTGACTTTTTTGTGATATGTTACAATAAGCATCACGGGTCTTACCTGTGTTGGTGAGGCAGTAAATATATCCACAGGGCAGTGACACTGCGTCACTGCAATACACTTTGGGCGGGTTTGTGGTGGGAGTGCCAGGCCTATCATTAGCCATGGTCGGAATCCAATTCCTATAGGGTGGGAGAATATTGGGCGTAGAATGTGGGCTGGTCCCATCAAGGGCGCATCCGTGGTGGGGGTGCCAGGCCTATCATTAGCCATGGTCGGAATCCGATTCCTATAGGGTGGGAGAATATTGGGCGTAGCATGTGGGCTGGTCCCATCAAGGGCGCGTCCGTGGTGGGGGTGCCAGGCCTATCATTAGCCATGGTCGGAATCCGATTCCTATAGGGTGGGAGAATAATGGGCATACAATGGGGGCTGGTCCCGTCAAGGGGCACGTCCGTGGTTGGAGTGCCAGGCCTATCGTTAGCCATGGTCGGAATCCAATTCCTATGGGGTGTGAGAATATTGGGCATAGAATGGAGACTGGTCCCATCAAGGTACGCGTCCGTGGTGGGAGTGCCAGGCCTATCGTTAGCCATGGTTGGAATCTGATTCCTATTTGGTGGGAGAATATTGGGCGTACATTGGGGGCTGGTCCCGTCAAGGGGCATGTCCGTGGTGGGAGTGCCAGGCCTATCGTTAGCCGTGGTCGGAATCCGATTCCTATGGGGTGTGAGAATATTGGGTGTAGAATGGGAGCTGGTCTCATCAAGGGGCGGATCCGTGGTGGGAGTGCCAGGCCTATCGTTAGCCATGGTCGGAATCCGATTCCTATAGGGTGGGAGAATATTGGGCGTAGAATGTGGGCTGGTCCCATCAAGGGCGCGTCCGTGGTGGGGGTGCCAGGCCTATCATTAGCCATGGTCGGAATCCAATTCCTATAGGGTGGGAGAATATTGGGTGTAGAATGTGGGCTGGTCCCATCAAGGGCGCATCCGTGGTGGGGGTGCCAGGCCTATCATTAGCCATGGTCGGAATCCGATTCCTATAGGGTGGGAGAATATTGGGCGTAGAATGTGGGCTGGTCCCATCAAGGGCGCGTCCGTGGTGGGGGTGCCAGGCCTATCATTAGCCATGGTCAGAATCCAATTCCTATAGGGTGGGAGAATAATGGGCATACAATGGGGGCTGGTCCCGTCAAGGAGCACGTCCGTGGTTGGAGTGCCAGGCCTATCGTTAGCCATGGTCGGAATCCAATTCCTATGGGGTGTGAGAATATTGGGCATAGAATGGAGGCTGGTCCCATCAAGGTACGCGTCCGTGGTGGGAGTGCCAGGCCTATCGTTAGCCATGGTTGGAATCTGATTCCTATATGGTGGGAGAATGTTGGGCGTACATTGGGGGCTGGTCCCGTCAAGGGGCATGTCCGTGGTGGGAGTGCCAGGCCTATCGTTAGCCATGGTCGGAATCCGATTCCTATAGGGTGGGAGAATATTGGGCATAGAATGTGGGCTGGTCCCATCAAGGGCGCGTCCGTGGTGGGGGGCCAGGCCTATCATTAGCCATGGTCGGAATCCGATTCCTATAGGGTGGGAGAATATTGGGCGTAGAATGTGGGCTGGTCCCATCAAGGGCGCGTCCGTGGTTTGGGTGCCAGGCCTATCGTTAGCCATGGTCGGAATCCGAATCTTCTAGGACTCTTGGGGGAACCGGATGTCGAGCCACTTTCTCATAGAACCGCCGCGCGTTGTGCGAGAGAAACCAAATATATCTTTCAGCGCGAATACAGTACGAATTTGGCCCTGTTTTATATCCTTCCTAAAAACGTGTAAACTGATGAACTCCTGAAATTTACTTTCAGGCTCTGTAATTAAACATAATGGTCCCTGTACGTTAGTAATTTTCGTAGCAAATTGATCATGAAATGAAAATATCTTACCTCGTAATGTAATTGCTCCGACACGCGGTGCTTGCTGTTCTCTGTGCGCCAGATGCAAATTTCTAACTATTGTTGTTGAAAGCTTAGCGCAGTGCTCCAGACAACAGGTAAAGTATGTTATATCCATCACTGAGTGAGATACTTCTTTAAATAAAAATGACTTGGAATCGAGGATGTGGACAATGCTGTTAGGTGAAATATTTAGCCGGACGCTGTGGCCGAGCAGTTCTTAGCGCTTCAATCCGGAACCGCGCAACTGCTACGGTCGTTGGTTCGAATCCTGCCTCGGGCATGGATGTGTGTGATGTCCTTAGGTTAGTTGGGTTTAAGTAGTTCTAAGTCTAGGGGAGTGATGACCTCAGATGTTAAATCTCATAGTGCCATGAGCCATTTGAACAATTAGTTGAAAGTCAGCCGTCTTGTTAAATTTAATGACTTCGTAGAGTCGTTATACGATAACAATCGAGATTTGTTGATGTGCAAGAAGAATACAGAAAAGTACACCATTTACTAATGTGAATAGATAAATACGAATTTTATTGCAAGTGATACAGCTTGTATGAATCCCGATGTGTTGCTCATTAGAACAGACATTCGGATGGATGAACTTTGGTAGCAATCCCAGAGCTTACGCACGGCCTGAACTTTTCTAGATCAATTTTACTCACCAAGAAAGAGTTTTCCTCCTTTTTTTAAGGTTTTACTAGGACGGAAAATGTTAACCAGCATCGAATCTATAATCTTGTCATTGCACCGACAATTCCCGAACTGCGTTTTTCGAGCAGTCTAATCTATTCCTACGACAAATTTAGCAGCGAGACTCATTTTGTCGAGATACAGAAATCCTGAGAGTAACTTCCAGTACCAGAAAGGAGTGTCACTTAATACACGCACTATTACAGGCAACAAATATTACATGCCTGCAGTTTTGATTTCCCAGAGAATAGCTAGGGCATTATCTTCGATACTGCAAGATTAACTGAATCTTATTAAATTCCAGATAAAATATTTTCTTCGAGATTTCACCATTAATTTCTTTATCATCCCACTTAATCTTTACCATTCTTCTGTACAAGAACAGTTGTACAGCTTTACTCTTTTCCTATCATTTTTTTGTAATGCACGTTTCATTTCCGTACAAAGAAAAAACTTCAGGCAAATAGCTTCAGAAAAGACTTCCCAACAATTACATTTATATTACGTAGATGTTACAAAATTTCTTTTCTTAAGAAATGATTTTCGTCCTATAGCCGGTATGCATTTTATATATACTTTCTCTACTTCGGCCATCATCAATATTATTTTGCCCGCCCCGATAACCGAGTGGTCAGCGTGACGGAGCCATCCTACGGGCCCGGGTTCGATACCCTGTTGGGTAGGGATTTTCTCCGCTCTGGGACTGGGTGTTGTGTTGTCATCATCATTTCATCTCCATCCGGCGCGCAGGTTGCCCAATGTGGCGTCGAATGTAATAAGACCTGCAACAAAGCGGCCGGACCTGCCCAACAAGGGACCTCCCAGCCAATGACGCCAAACGCTCATTTCCATTTCCAATATTATTTTGCTATCCCAATAGCAAAACTCATTTACTTCTTTTAGTGTCTCATTTCCTAATCTAATTCGATCAACATCATCTGACTTAATTCGAATATATTCCATTATCCTTGTTTTACTTTTCTTGATGTTCATATCATAATCTCTTTTCAAGACACTATCCGATACTTTCAACTGTTCTTTCAGGTCATTTGTCGTCTCTGACAGAACTACAATATCTAACTAAACTAAAAGCTTTTATTTCCCCTCCAAATTTCTCTTTGGGTTCCATTACCGTTTGCTCGATGTACAGAATGAATAATAAAAAAGGAATTGAATAGTGAAAAGAAAAGATAATATAAACTTTTGAAACGTGGTGCTACAGAAGGACGCTGAAAAATTGATTGGTAGATTGAATAAGTAATCAAGAGACACTGAATCTAAATGGTCAAAAAACAAATGTTGCAACACTTTTCTAATAGATGACATCTTGACGCTGCAATAAATTATTAGTCTGGTAATGAAAGAAATGCAGAATGAGATTTTCACTCTGCAGCGGAGACGAGGCGAGATACTGGCAGAAGTAAAGCTGTGAGGACGGGGCGTGAGTCGTGCTTGGGTAGCTCAGTTGGCAGAGCACTTGCCCGCGAAAGGCAAAGGTCCCGAGTTCGAATCTCGGTCCGGCAGACAGTTTTAATCTGCCAGGAAGTTTCAATGAAAGAAATGGTAGGGAAGGGGGGGGGGAGGTGAGTGGAAGGGAGGCCAAGGATAGAGCGTAGTAAGCAGGTTCAAGTGGATGTAGATTATGCAGTGGTTTAGAGGCAGACCAGTCTTAGAACTGAAGGGCTCAACAACAAAGTTAGCGATCCGATTAACCAAATATGAGTATGATTACATACCTGACGACCCATCTAATATTTGAGATTACTACAGTGAATATCCCCGCAATGAAGGATGAGGGGTTTATGCGTACTTAGCTATTTTTCCTTTAGGGGCACTAGGCCATAGTCCAACGCACTCCTCTGATGATGTCTTCACCCTTGGAATACGAAACGTTACAAAGAGGTATATGTCTTGGACCACGACCTGATACCCATAAAAATCACCAATGAATGTCTTGCTCTTCAGCGGAGTGTCAGCTGCAATAAAATTTCAAACATCTTAAGAACGGGGACATCACTATACCCAGCGGCCGCGTCCTCGGGATGGATATCAAGGGAGGACTGAAAACTTTATTCTCTCAACATCTCTCTCGTATTTTCCCAAAACTAGGCTATAAAGTGGCGTCGTTTCGTCTCATTGCCTATGACATAATTTTGCTGCCAGGGAAAGAATTCTTCGGATGTTTCTTTGGATAGCCATAGGAACACTACAGGTGTTATTCCTATCCTCTAGTCGCTGAGGCGTTCAGATGTGCTTACAGGACGTGACGAATTACATTGGATTGGACCTTAGTTTCTGGCGCTAACAAACTTGGATATGTAGTATTTTCTAGTTTTTTTTCTTTTTTTGTGCCCAGTCGGATTTTATTTTTTACTGTGACATCAGTTTCAGTCGACCTCCCCCGTCCATGTTGTCTGGAGCTGTGGTGGTGTCTTCTATTTAATTGTCGTCAACCAATCGGTTTGGCTATAGGGAAGTTAAAGCCACAAGAGGCAGCTCTGACATTTCACTTAACTCCAGAAGCAAGACGGAAGAAGAATCAATACATTTTCATACGATCTGTCAAAGTACAAAAGTCGGTCGACAGTGTAAAGAGGTACAGTGCTTGAAATCTCCCTAGAAATGGGTAGGTGGCGTAGGGAAAGACATGTAACATACAATTCGTGCAAGAATCAAAAGCAAACAATAAGAAGAGTTAATGGAGAATTGCTCGGTCCTGAAAGGGAGAGCCTGTGATGTTGAATCTGTCAATTGAATAACGAGAGCTGCAAATCAAATAAACTTTCAGAAGTGGGATTTAAATTCTGGTTGAAAGGATATAAAAGACTAAATTCCCTGGTGACACTGGCATTCTCGGTGAAAGTGAATATAGCATCAGGACTTGTTCAGTGGAATGTAGAACCTACTGAAAATATAATTGGTACTGTATTTCGGTAATTATCTCACAGAGCTCTAGTTCTCGCGGAAACAGAGTGTGAATAACATTCGCCGGCTAGAGTCTGAATTTCCGGAACGTGTAACTGTATTTCAGCGCCGGCGTCAGATGACAGCTTTCGCATCCCAGTTCCACAGTTCGACTCTGCAACTGTGTACAGTCTGCAGTGAACTGACATTGTTTCCATTAATTATTCTGTCATACAAACACTGAATATTGTTTCAGTGAAAAGAATACGTCCTCTCCCAATTGAATGGCTTTATTGACACAATTGCTGGCATGACAACATTGAATCAGTGGACGCGCAAACACGCGTTGCACCTGATATGAATCGCGGGGACCAGTAAGCGTAGAGATTTGGCGACAGACACCGCTACATTATCTGTAGTGATGTTATATTAGATAATTCACATTGAAGCCACCTCAGACGTTCTGTATCTTAAGGTGTCATCTGTACGGCTTTGTTAACGTAACGTTGATTTTGTATGTGGTCGTATCTTCCTTCCGGGCGCTCTCACAATAGTGATTAATGTTGTGGCTATGGTCTGAGGCTAGTGTGCCACCAGAAATAGGTCATTAGTGGACGAGAACTGGAGAAGAAATGTTGTATCAGCCGTAACGTTTGTACTCATAGTAATACGCAAAAGGTTTCAAACTCCGCGCCAAATCTTTGAAAGCACGCGTGGCGTCACGGAGAGAACTGCCTCAGGACTCGGCACAAACGTAAGCGCTAAATAGAAAACATTGACTGTGAGTACTCACTTTCAATCACTATCAGGCAGCATAGCTACTGCTCCAATCCTCCATCATCTTCTGAGTGAGAATCATCGTAATCGCTTTCGCTATCGCTACCATATCACCCAAACGTATTATTACTTCCATTTCATCTATTTCACCCTCGGAAGAAATTTCTTGGTGTATGTCTTCTCGCTCAATCTTTTTTAACGTGGTCGCACCGCGGAATTAAGTCTTCATTAGTCTGGTATTAAATTTCTTCTCGCGCAGATGTCTCGCAGAGGTTACATCAGTGAGTACGTTCCTGGAAGCTACCCAACCTTTGACAATAGGCCAAATATTCGCTATTGGGTGTAATTCCGGGTGGTAAGGAGGAACCCATAAAGCAATGTCTACCGAACCTTACTGACAGATACTCGACAATCATTGGGCTCTGAGCACTATGGGACTCAACATCTTAGGTCATAAGTCCCCTAGAACTTAGAACTACTTAAACCTAACTAACCTAAGGACATCACACACACCCATGCCCGAGGCAGGATTCGAACCTGCGACCGTAGCAGTCCCGCGGTTCCGGACTGCAGCGCCAGGACCGCTAGACCAATCATTGGGTTGATTCTTTGAGTAATCTCATATAGGAGAAGTTTCAGCATGTCATCCAAGAACGGGATATGTTTCTTTGTTAGACACTTTATGATATCGTTCTTAGCAGATTATATATTGCAGCTTTGTTTATTTTAATTACTATAGAGGTAGGTTTCAAATTGGGAATCACCTTTTCTGTAAACAATTATTCATAATTTTCTTGGTTTATGCTGTTGCTTGATTTGACTTCGACATGAGAAGCTCTTTAGGAATAAAAGCATTTTCACCGCCTACATGAGTTACTACTAGACGTTGTCCGTTTGTTACGAGTTTTAGGAGACAATGAGTTGCATTATCATACCGTGATATCTCATTTACGTGTGATGATAAAATGAAAGTTTCAGTAATGTAAACATTGTTTTCCTCTCAATTTTTTTATTTGCCTCAAATAAGCAATTCTTCTTCTTCTTCTCAGATGTCGCTTTTTTCTTGCAATATAAGTGAGTCTGCTTAATTATTTTTCTGAACGGAAACCTAATTTATTGAATCACTGCCTTTCACTTGTGTTGCTGCCTCAGAAGTCCTGCCAGCTTCTGTTAAATTCCTTCCGCTGCAGGCATTGGCTTTTCAGTCAGATAGAAGTTAACAGTTCTCATAACAACTGCCTCATTAAAACTGTCAGTGACTATAGATGTTTTGCGTTTTTTTTTCCAGAGTTACAAATTTCCTTCTTCTGCCAAATGCCGATAGCCTGCCTTCCGTTTTAATTTTCTGGATAGTGCTACACGAAACACCTGCGGCCACTTGTGCTCTCAGCTGAACTTGCTGCACCAAACTGTTCACTCCCTGAGAGGACTCACCTTCCACAAACACGATCTCTCGATACTGACTATTCAGTTTTCTGTCTTTCAGTTTTGAAGTACTAATAAGCGTTATAATTTCAATCTGAAATCACTGCACACTAGTAGTAGTACAAATATGAAAAAAGACAAAGGACTATCGAACTCCCACTTATTCACAACGGACCCATGTGACGATCTGAAGGCAGCCAAATGCAATAGCACTCAACAATGCCTCTTTGCGCATGCGCAGTGGCCACCCGGCAGTGACACTGTAAGGACGTACGCCGGCCGGAGTGGCCGAGCGGTTGTAGGCGCTACAGTGTGGAACCGCACGACCGCTACGGTCGCAGGTTCGAATCCTGCCTCGGGAATGGATGTGTATGATGTCCTTAGGTTAGTTAGGTTTAAGCAGTTCTAAGTTCTAGGGGATTGATGACCGCAGCAGTTAAGTCCCATAGCGCTCAGAGCCAGTTGGACCATTTATTTTGTAAGAACGTACACAGAAAGGGTCCGGCAGGAGGCGGCTTGCACAAGCGCGGAAAATATCCCTTGTTATCTAATGAGGCATCACACAATGATTGCAGCCGGATGGCGGCCCCAGTAACGGTCATACTTCCTGCGACATTCTCATTTAAGTGTCGCTGCTCGATATTCGAAAAAAATGTGTGCAATTTAAAATATGGGTCCTTATGATTTTGCGTTTGGTGCATATTACACTATACGATCCTACGAATGAAATTTAGACTTTGGAGGAGGTCTCTATCTGACTCCAGTCCTGAGAAAATGGAATTAATGTAGCGCTTAGACTTCCGACGGCACGCGAACAAGAGTGAAATATTCGTAACATACCTCACATCTCCTGAATCGTTCGAGATATCTATACGAGATTTTGGCATGTGATAGCGCGAAAACAGAAGAGTGTTTAGCTGTATGGTTAATCTACGGTTATCTCCGGCTACTAAGCAGAACCTACGATTTTATTTTATCTTTTCAATCGACCACTGTAATTTTTTAAAGTTTTCGACAGCTATTGAAAAGAAAAATTGCTGGTATGAAAATTAACGTTAAATTTCTTATGTTAAAGCGAACTGACACCAAATCGACAACATGAGGTCTTCCGTAAAGTATTAACCATCCTGGTCTCCTATTGATTCTTTAATTAGACATTTTGTTTCAAGATTATATTGCAACAATTACTGCAAAGTGAATTTGAGAAGCTGGCGGTTCTAAGTGCTTCAGTCTGGAACCGCGCGACCACTACGCTCGCAGGTTCGAATCCTGCCTTGGGCACTGATGTGTGTGATGTCCTTAGATTAGTTAGGTTTAAGTAGTTCTAAGTTCTAGGGGACTGATGACCTCATATGTTAAGTTCCATATTGCTCAGAGCCATTTGAAGCATTTCAGAAAGTTTAATTGTGTTTTGCAAAGAAAAAGGGAAATTGAACATCTCAAGAAGAGAAATGTAGGCGTTAATCATAACTGATGACGCTTCTTCAAACGAGAAAAAGTTAATAACTGTGACAAAAATAAATCGTCAATTCTGTTGCAATTTTGGCGGAATCCTGTAACACAGCGTATTTTCATTAGTGAACGACTGGAGTGAAAACCTACCAAAGCATTTTCTTCTCCATATTTTTTATCTGAGATACATGAAAATGATTCGCAGCAAATAGTGAACCATATTTATATTCCTATCATCATTCAAAGTGAAGTGGTGAACAACTCCACCATAATTATTTATAATGTGCTAAAGTTAGAGTAAGTATATTTATAATCTATTTTAACCTTAATGACTAGTTTCAAGCGGTTCATAAGACAGTGAATATCACGTTTTAGTAACACTGTTGTCCACGGATACACAGGCACCATATTTGTTGTTTTTACAGAAAAATACTGATTTTCGTTGCAGAGTAGAACTGATGCAACAAAACTCTTTCGTATCCCTGAATATGTGAACAGTTGCAGAACCTTTCCACCTGTTTGCAAAAGTTAATATCACTGACGAATTAAAAAATATTTATAGTAAGAACATTCACTCCATCACTATCTACAGAGATAAGAAAAAAAGATTGTATAGTGTTTGCTGTACTTCTTCGTATGTCAAATACAGCTGAAGTGTAGAAAGAAAATCCTTTGGTAACTTCCAGTCCCAGCCTGTCATTGGGTAAGATATACTGCATTACAGGATTACCCTGAAATTGCAACAGAATTGGCGCTTTATTTTCATCTGAGGTGTTAAACTTTTTTTAGCCACAAATCGCCACTCATGACGATTTTCATAAAGAGAGAAGGTTAATAAGCCAGCCCAAAATAATTCGTTCCTTTTGTTGCACTTTCAGAGTAATCTTGTACCCCAGTGTCTTTTTAATAATGGACAGGTGCTACTGAAACTTAGAAAATAATTTCTTTCTGCACCTTAAACCGCCTGAAACAGTGGATCATTAAGTGAGGAACTGAGGACACATACACTCCTGGAAATGGAAAAAAGAACACATTGACACCGGTGTGTCAGACCCACCATACTTGCTCCGGACACTGCGAGAGGGCTGTACAAGCAATGATCACACACACGGCACAGCGGACACACCAGGAACCGCGGTGTTGGCCGTCAAATGGCGCTAGCTGCGCAGCATTTGTGCACCGCCGCCGTCAGTGTCAGCCAGTTTGCCGTGGCATACGGAGCTCCATTGCAGTCTTTAACACTGGTAGCATGCCGCGACAGCGTGGACGTGAACCGTATGTGCAGTTGACGGACTTTGAGCGAGGGCGTACAGTGGGCATGCGGGAGGCCGGGTGGACGTACCGCCGAATTGCTCAACACGTGGGGCGTGAGGTCTCCACAGTACATCGATGTTGTCGCCAGTGGTCGGCGGAAGGTGCACGTGCCCGTCGACCTGGGACCGGACCGCAGCGACGCACGGATGCACGCCAAGACCGTAGGATCCTACGCAGTGCCGTAGGGGGCCGCACCGCCACTTCCCAGCAAATTAGGGACACTGTTGCTCCTGGGGTATCGGCGAGGACCATTCGCAACCGTCTCCATGAAGCTGGGCTGCGGTCCCGCACACCGTTAGGCCGTCTTCCGCTCACGCCCCAACATCGTACAGCCCGCCTCCAGTGGTGTCGCGACAGGCGTGAATGGAGGGACGAATGGAGACGTGTCGTCTTCAGCGATGAGAGTCGCTTCTGCCTTGGTGCCAATGATGGTCGTATGCGTGTTTGGCGCCGTGCAGGTGAGCGCCACAATCAGGACTGCATACGACCGAGGCACACAGGGTCAACACCCGGCATCATGGTGTGGGGAGCGATCTCCTACACTGGCCGTACACCACTGGTGATCGTCGAGGGGACACTGAATAGTGCACAGTACATCCAAACCGTCATCGAACCCATCGTTCTACCATTCCTAGACCGGCAAGGGAACTTGCTGTTCCAACAGGACAATGCACGTCCGCATGTATCCCGTGCCACCCAACGTGCTCTAGAAGGTGTAAGTCAACTACCCTGGCCAGCAAGATCTCCGGATCTGTCCCCCATTGAGCATGTTTGGGACTGGATGAAGCGTCGTCTCACGCGGTCTGCACGTCCAGCACGAACGCTGGTCCAACTGAGGCGCCAGGTGGAAATGGCATGGCAAGCCGTTCCACAGGACTACATCCAGCATCTCTACGATCGTCTCCATGGGAGAATAGCAGCCTGCATTGCTGCGAAAGGTGGATATACACTGTACTAGTGCCGACATTGTGCATGCTCTGTTGCCTGTGTCTATGTGCCTGTGGTTCTGTCAGTGTGATCATGTGATGTATCTGACCCCCAGGAATGTGTCAATAAAGTTTCCCCTTCCTGGGACAATGAATTCACGGTGTTCTTATTTCAATTTCCAGGAGTGTAAAATTGCTACCTTATCAAGTAGTACATCCACGACATGAAAAGAAACATATAATTTTTTCACTTACGTTGAAGCAAAAACGTACAGAAAGAATCATTTCACCATCTATCAATGGTCCTTAAATATTACATTGTTTCATTACTTTATGAACCACTTGATACTACTCATTAAAGTTAAATAGATTATTGTATTTAACACATTAGAAGTTAATTACAATGGAGAAGCTCACCACTTCTCTCTGGATGGGGATAGGAACAGAAGTATGGTGCACTATATGCTGCAAATTATTTTCTTATTTCTCATTCACTACTAAATGTGTGATGAGCTACAGGATTCCTACAAAACTGAAACAGAATTAGCAATGAATTGTAATTTTGTCGGAATTGTTAACTTTCCCTCACTTGAAGAAGCATCACCAGTTACGAGTAACGGCTACATCCCTCTTTTTGACGGGTTTAATTTCGCTTCTTTTGCCAAAATGTAGTATAATTGGGAGAAATTCGCCATGAAGAAGCTAGTGCGACAGAATCTTGAAACACTATGTCTTTTTCAGCAACAGGCGACCAGAGAGGACAATACTTCATGGAAAACCTCATTGTATCGGTTTGCGGAAACGTAAGAGAAGAACATTTATGTTTATTTTGACACTAGGACATTCTCTTTTCAATAGCTATCGATGACCTTTTTCAAAAAAATCACAGTACTAAATGAAAAAAAGCCAAGTAACAGGTATAGCTTCGGCTATATTCGCGTAAATAAGAAAGTTCTGTATGTTAAGCATATGGCAAAATAATCTCCTCTTTGTGTGCTGTCATTTGCCTTAATCTCGTTTCTGTATATCTAACGGTTTAATAGATATGAGGTATATTATGAATATTTCCTTCTCGCGCGTGTGTGTTCGGAAGTGAACGTACTGCATAAATTTCATTTTCTCGAGATTGGAGATCAGATAGGGACCTCCTCTCAGTTTCATAGCTAAGTCTCAATCACAACAATATATGTGGTGTAATAAGCAACCCAAACACAAAATCATAGTGACCCATATTTTTCATTGCAAACTTCTACGAATTTCGCGCAGTGTCTTACTTAAATGAGAATATCATAATAAGTATGAGCATTAGCGAGATGATGGAACTTCATCGTGAAGTTGATATATAAAGCTAAACGTAACATAAAAATCTATTTTCTTATGAATAGTTCCTGTAAAGTCATGTGGGGAAGACTACACAGCTAATAGAGTGTGCATGACGTTGTACCCCTAAAAGCACTGCTGCACCTTGACTAGCTGACTGACCAATATTCTCTGTGTGCGCCCACAGGCCGATGATACAAGTGTAGCTATCACACCCAACAGACAAGAATTAACTGATGGAATTGTAAACGATGTTT
Source organism: Schistocerca cancellata (assembly GCF_023864275.1). Taxonomy (NCBI): domain Eukaryota; kingdom Metazoa; phylum Arthropoda; class Insecta; order Orthoptera; family Acrididae; genus Schistocerca; species Schistocerca cancellata. The sequence goes on from NC_064628.1 coordinate 876,255,239, forward strand.
TTCAGAAAATCGTTAAGTGGTTCTCTGCAAATGGGCTCTCATTAAACTTTGAGAAAACACAGTATTTACAGTTCCACACAGTAAATGGAAAGACACCACTAGTAAATATAGACTTCGATCAGAAATCGGTAGCTAAGGTAGAATATTCAAAATTTCTAGGTGTATGCATTTATGAGGGGCTGAACTAGAAAATACACACTGAAGATCTGCTGAAACGTTTGAGTTCAGCTACTTATGCTATTAGGGTCATTGCAAATTTTGGCGATATACATCTCAGTAAATTAGCTTACCACGCCTATTTTCATTCTCTGCTTTCTTATGACATCATATTCTGGAATAACTCAACATTGAGTAAAAGAGTGTTCATTGCACAAAAGCGTATAATCAGAGTAATTGCTGGAGCTCATCCAAGATCATCGTACAGACAGTTATTTAAAGAGCTAGGGATCTTCACTGTAGCCTCACTTATATACATTCACTTGTGAAATTTGTTATTAACAATCCGAACGAATTCAAAAGTAGTAGCAGTGTAAATGGCTACAACACTAGGAGAATGGATGATATTCACTACTCAAGGTTAAATCTTATTTTTGCTCAGAAGGGGGTAAATTATGCTGCCACAAAAGTCTTTGGTCACTTACCTAATAGCATCAAAAGTCTGACAGATAGCCATATAGCATTTAAAAGGAAATTAAAAGACTTTCTGAATGGCAACTCCTTATCCCCCATTAGATGAATTTTTGGATATAGTAAGTGGGTAATTTCCCCACTCCCCACAAAAAATATTAAGTGTCATGTAATATTTTGTGTAATTTAATATCTTAACCTGACACGTTCCACATCATTACGAAGTGTCGTATTCATGATCTATGGAACTAGTACTAATCTAATCTAATCTCTAATATAGCTGCGTTGGACAGCACGGCGAGTCGGCACACCGAGTAGAGGCTTTCTTTCTGTTCTTATACTAAGCTTGCAGATATATGGCGCAGGGTGTACATGCATGGCCCCTCCACATAGTGGACGAACGTTGATACATCTCAGTATCAGCATCGGGACTTGGGAGACAAGAGGAACTGTATCTAACTGTCGGATACCAGATGTAGGTGAGAGGAGTGACTCCTTCTAATCACAGAAGGGGTATTATCGGAATGTCTGTATGAAAATGTGGGAGCATCTTGCCAGAGGCCTCCCATTCGTGCACAGAAAGCTGGACATCACATAGCGTGAGGTGAGTGTGACTACAGCGCCAAATGTGGATGGCCCCACAACACATGGCTGTTGATGGAACAACAAAAGATAGGCTGTGTGTAAGGTGTCAGGCAAATCCAACACCTTCCATGAAAACCCTGACATGATAAGCAAATCCAGTAGTATGTCACATAGCTCCGAATAAATCGTGACATTAAATTAATCAAAGTACTACGAGTAACGAGTGAGCAAATGGAATACCACAGACTAACACAAGAATGTCTAAATGCATGTCATACCTTCCCACCGTGAGACAGACACAGTTCCGAGGGGACAAACGAGAAGCCGAGAGCAGAACCGTGTTAAGCTGGAAGGCCCTACGATAAGGGACGGACGGACACTCACGTCGCCAGCTAACCACTAGGACCGCACCACCGGCAGGTTTTAGCGTGAGACTTTTTCGCGTCTCTGTTACATCAAGACCACCCCCCAGCCAATGTTAAAAGCTAGAGCCTTCCAGAAGAACAGTATAGATCTTACGATAACGCTAAAAGGACCACACCAGCTGCAAGTTTTAGCGTGAGACTTTTTCGCATCTCTGTTACATTGCAAACATTAAAAACATTGCCCCACCACGAAAAGTATGTTTCTCATTGGATAGACAGAACTTTTGTAGGCGGAGCTTAAGGTTAACATTGAGACCCTGATTGGTCAGATGAAAACACAGCCAGATAGTTTTTTTTTTAAACCAACTTCGGTAAATAGTAGTAAGGAGAAGTTAGGAGAGAGTTGCTTCCAAGAGGGCGAGCTGGACGGAGCTGCGCCGGCCGCCGCCCACTGACGAACACCGACAAGGTAATGAACGCACGCAATGCCGCATTTTTGAGCGCATAAGGCTTCACTCAGAACTGCAGAAGTCTCATCTGTTACATCCCCTTTACGTAATACTAGTGTCGATCGTCAATTAAAGCTCATGGTGTTCACATTTGCCACTTGAAGTAAAAATCTGAAACGCGATGATTTTTCTGTTATATAGTTATTGAGAAGCCACATCAGCCACTGCAATTTACGACAAGTTAGATAAGTAATTAAAGATAATTGAGGGTCACTGTAGACCATTTTGATAGTTTTCTCTTTTGTGAAACTTAATTTAAACCTAGATTATAGATGTGATATGGCATAGGTCATCTTTCGATCCATTGTAGAACTTGGAAACCCATTCAGGGAATATTCGTTCACATTTTTGTTGAACGCAGTTGGTTTTTACCATCCTGTATTAAAACATTTCCTTCTATCAATAGTGCAATTTATAAACGATGTTTTGTGAGTAGAATAAAATTTCCAATGGTAAACTTAACTGCTTTTTCGACGTTATTTTACCAGCTAACTAAAAATAGGAAAGCCTTGAACCCCTTCCACTAAATTTAGTTAGTATTAAGATTCTTTTACAGGGAGTGCAGTGGAGCTGACGCTGAAATCATTAAGTATTTGGTTATATCATCGCTAGTCTCACTGAACTCTTCTGAATTCTACATGTCATGTGTGGTCTGGCATCTCCTCACCAGCAACAGGTCCCAGGTTCAAACTATTCAATTCCCTAAAAAACACCCTCAGAGCGTCGTTGGGCGAAAGTGGTAGGGAGACATGATATAGAACAAACAGACACCATGCAGAATGTTTAGAAACATCACATAGCGTGAGGTGAGTGTGACTAAAGCGCCAAATGTGGATGGCCCCAGAACACATGCCTGTTGATAGAACAACAAAAGATAGGCTGTGTCAGTCAGCAAGCAGTTACAGTGCAATGTGCTGATATTTGTTATTACAATATGGCCCAGAGACAACACCTGGATGATTTCATGTGGGGAACTGGAAGAAAGAGGAAGTGTAGATTTGTTATTACAATATGGCCCAGAGACAACACCTAGATGATTTCATGTGGGGAACTAGAAGAAAGAGGAAGTGTAGCCCATAGTTTGGTATTAAAGTATTGTGCTGCCCTGTATTTTTTCTTTAGGAGTGGTCAGTTTCCTGAGCGATTAAAGTACTCAGTAGTAAAGCCGCTTTATAAAAAGGGAGAAAGGGATAATGTAGATAATTTTAGACCTATTTCTATGCCATCAGTGTTTGCAAAATTTATTGAAAAGGCTGTGTATGTAAGGATAATTGATCATTTTATATCACACGATTTCATATCAAATGTAGAGTTTGGCTTTAGAAGTCGTTTAACAAGTGAAAATACTATATTCTCTTTCCCGTGTGAGGTACTGGATGGGCTAAACAAAAGGTTTCGCACGCTTGGCGTATTTTTTGATTTGACTAAGGCATTTGATTGTGTTGATCACAAAATATTGCTGCAGAAGTTGGACCATTACGGAATACGGGAAGTAGCTCACAATTGGTTCACCTCTTACTTTACCAACAGGCAACAAAAGGTCATTATTCACAACGTTGATAACGGCTGTGTTGTTGGGTCTCAGTGGTGGGGTACTGTCAAGTGGGGGGGGGGGTGTGCTCCAGGGGTCAGTGTTGGGGCCACTCCTGTTCCTTATTTATATAAGTGATATTCCCTCTAGTATTATGGGTAACTCTAAAATATTTCTGTTTGCTGATGACGCTAGCTTGGTAGTAAAGGATGTTGTGTGTAACATTGGCTCGGTTTCAAACAGTGCAGTACATGTCCTAAGTTCATGGCTTGCAGAAAATAAACTAACGCTAAATCACAATAAGACTCAGTTTTTACAGTTTCTAACACACAATTCAACAAAACATTTTAATTTCACAGAACCGGCATATGTTTACTGGAACTGAACAGTTCAAACTTCTAGGTGTTCAGATAAATAGTAAGCTGTCGCAGAAAGCCCACGTTCAGGATCTTGTTCAAAGACTTAATACTCTGCCATTTTTACTATTCGAACGGTATCAGAAGTGAGTGATCGTTCGACACGAAAATTAGTCTACTTTGCTTATTTTGACTCGCTTATGTCGTATGGTATTATATTTTGGGGTAACTCTTCCCATTCTAACAGGATATTTTTGGCTCAGAAACGGGCGGTTCGGGCAATAATTGGTGTGAGTTCATGAATCTCTTGTCGACCTCTGTTCACAAGTCTGGGTATTTTGACATTGGCCTCTCAATATGTATATTCCTTATTTTCGTTTCTTTTTTATTCCCAAGAATAAGCAGCTTTCACTAGGTTAATACTCGGCAGAAATCAAACCTGCATTTGGATCGGACTTCCTTAACTCTTGTGCAAAAAGGTGTGCAGTATACTGCTGCATCCATTTTCAATATGCTGCCACTCGAATTAAAAAATCTTAGCAGTAATCCACGCGCTTTCAAATCGAAACTGAAGAGTTTACTCATGAGTCACTCCTTCTGTTCTGTCGAGGAATTCCTTAAAAAATTAAGCTGATTCTTATTATATGCTGATAGCGTTTACTTAAACTTACGGACCGACTTTTTTCAGGTTCTTCAACATTTATTTTTATCTGTTATTACTTCTGTTTTATAATTTCATGTACTGACGCTTTCCATGGCCTTGGAGATTTGCTCCTAAATTTGGTCCTACGAAACTTGACGTGTAAATAAATAAATAAACATTGGTACAAACCACAGACACTGCTGCCTGGAAGAGAGGAGGCGATTGACGATGGTCAGCCACAGCAGCAGATGTCCGCTAGGTTCTGCAATAGGCAAGAAGGGGCCCACGCCAAACAGAGGATGGAATTGCAACCACATTTACAAGTATTGCAAGGCAAGCCATCTCATGCTCCACAGTAGCACGTCGACTGCATAGAATTGTGACTGTGCCTGATGACCTGTATGTTTGTGTTCAGTCTACACCGGCTTCACTGTTTGGATGTTCGAAGAGCATGGGACTGGACCAATGAGGAGTCCAGCCTGAGTAGTGATACCCCCATATGGCGCGAGGTAGAAATTCGTATTACGCCTTCGAACGTTGTCGAACATGGTCGAGGTCTTACAGTGTGGGGAGGCATAATGTTGCAGGGGCGTATGGACTTCCAAATCTTTGAATACGGTACACTAATCGATTAACAGTCTCACGACGTTATACTCCTTTCCAATGTGCGTGTTTTTCGTTGCGCATTCGGCACTTACTCGTATTTATGGATGACAATGCGCGAGCGCATCGACCTGCGCAAAGAAGGGACTCTTGGAACGATACGGTATTCGGCAAATGGTCTGGCATGACCGTTGCCCTGACTTGAATCCCACCGAGTATGCGAGCGATGCGTGCGTGAGACGTTTTGCAGCAAGTCCACATGCACCAACGCCCATCAGCACTCGTGGAGGAATGGAATGCCTTATCACAAGAACTGCTTATCGACTTTGTGGTCAGCATGGGCGGGCACCATAGGGCATGCGTTGCCGTCCGTGATAACACACCCACGTGCCGCCTTTTGTAACTGTAACGTACAGCTAGCTTGAGCTGTGACTGATCAATATTTAAAACATTCATTTAATGAAATACCAAGAAGAATTTTACAATAAACTTGCACAACTTTAAAAATGCTTTGTTTTTAAAATTGCACATTCAGTAGTTTTAACAGACTGGTACTCTCCAAATGAGGTCAAAATTACATGACTTACAAGAAACATAAGAACGTCGAAACAACAGATAACAGACTCTCCAACTACACACACATAAAGCAAAAACAACATGAGTAAAAACATTTCAGATGGCTGCTCGCCAAAGATCAAACACTTAATAATACAGTTTTGAAATCAATAATGGACTCAAACTATTATTATGTAGGCCAGAGCACCAGATACTGACTTCCTATAACCGTGAGAATTCTTACGTGAGAACTTGTTCTAAACAACAGCACCCACATTCTAGTCAATAAAACATTATAATTTACCAACTATGTTAGCAGACACGATTATTATCGAAGCAGTTTGAAAATGCAACAAAAGGCACAGTTGATATCAAAATTTGTCAAAATAAATTAGACTTTGTACACAGAGAGGTTTCATGAGAACAAAATTAACCATAACAAACAAGTCTTCAAACATAATTACTGCAAGAGAGAACAAGTTCGAGAAACAAGCTTTCTTGTAGAAGTATATGAAGGTTAGTTTGTATTATGGTATTTTACGGACTATAAGACGCTCTATTTCTTCGAAAAATTGCTTCCAAAATTCAGGTGCATCTTATACTCCAAATTAATATAAACATGTCAAGTGTTTGACTGGAATTTTAAATCAGTCTACAAAATGACCATATATACGATGCTGCGGGAAACATATCTCTATCTGGCAACACTGGATTCAACTTGGCCGGCCAGTGTGACCACGCGGTTAAAGGCGCTTCAGTCCGGAACCGCGGGACCGCTACGGTCGCAGGTTCGAATCCTGCCTCGGGCATGGATGTGTGTGATGTCCTTAGGTTAGTTAGGTTTAAGTAGTTGTAAGTTCTAGGGGACTGATGACCTCAGATGTTAAGTCCCATAGTGCTCAGAACCATTTGAACCATTTTTTGATTCAACTTGCAGCAGCAGCAGCGCACCGAAGCGACGGATATGAGTTGCAAGGATTCACAAGCTTGCTGACGCTGTCTCCCTCCTGCATTGCCATGACAAATCCAGAAGACTGTCTGGCCTATGATGCGTCGTTGCAGTCTACGCTCCAGTGAATGTGAACTGAAAGAGATCTGTATTATAGGTAACAATACAATATTTTTGATAGTAGCTAGTTAGCAAAATGAAAGGCATTCAGATGACGCGGGCTATAAATGGAAAGTAATAGCATATGCAGAAGAACATGGATACAGAGCAACTCAGCAGCATTTTGACCCTCCACCAACAGAAGAAAAACATTCACGATTAGTGAGCTAGCAGAGGAGAACTGAAAACAAATTAGGAAGACTAAATGGGCAAATTGGGGAGTGAATGCAAAATGGTTATAACCAGAAGATCAAGATTTTCAGGGATTTTAAAAGTCAGTTCTGTTTCATAAACTAAGAATTTTTTTAGTCTGGCTTTGCTGTCTAATAAAAATGTCGTGTGACTAGGGCCTACCGTCGGGTAGACCGTTCGCCGGGTGCAAGTCTTTCGATTTGGCGCCACTTCGGCGACTTGCGCGTCGATGGGGATGAAATGATGATCATTAAGACAACACAACACCCAGTCAGTGAGCGGAGAAAATCTCCGACCCAGCCGGGAATCGAACCCGCGCCCTTAGGATTGATATTCCGTCGCGCTGACCACACAGCTACCGGGGGCCGACTGCTGTCTAATAATAAAAATAGTAAATTTTTTAAAATTATTTATAAAATAAGGTGCGTCTTATAGCTTGCAGCGTCTTACAGTCCGTAAAATATGGTACACAGGCGCGAATCACCTGGTAACAGCTAGAGTAGCATGGAAGGTTCCCTGGGCACTACGGGACAACTTCACTGAATAAACAACACTTCGTATCTAGAACCACGAGTAATTCTGTAACGGGACCAAGCACGCAGCAATAATCAGTAATGTCTCTAGCACTGCCTAGAATCGTACGTACAGAGTCTGTTCTTTCCAATGAGCACACTACCGATCAAACAATCAGCACCAGGTGTTTAGGGAAGCACTGTAAGACACCCACACATTCACACATCTCAAGGCGCTGCCCCAAGCTGTGCCTTCCAGAGATAGACAGGATAGATGGGTGTTACAGCAAACACATCCGGGAATGCTCGGCCAGCACACACTTCGTATCGGCCGTCGAGTATACAACGGCTACCCAGGCGTTCCGTGAAATCCAACATGGTCGATGATGCTTTCTGGAGTGCAGTCCTCTGCGGTGCTCAACGTACACCCGTTCCTTCCCACACCAGGCAGGACAAACAAACCGAAGCAGGCGTACCGTATTGCTACAGATCACCCAGCATACTCTCAGCGGCTGCCGAGTCCACCACGGCTGCCCATGCATGCGGTGGAAACCATCCAATCCACTCGTTCGGCGGTGCCTCAGATTCCCTGTGATACGCCCTCTTCCGCGATGTCCCAAGTTTCCCTTGTAGCTCAGCACGGCCTCTCTTCTTAGCTCCTGAGGGCATTGCTGTCTTGCCCTGGCGCGAGGTCCTCAAACCAGAGCGGGTGGTGACGTGTAGTGGCTGCACGATAATGTCCAGGGAACCATCATAAGTCGCGGTGACTTCAGCGTAATTGAATGCCTCTGAATAAAAGTGCCATTTCTGTTGGTCTCATTCCGTATGTGCTACATACATATCAATGTGAGTCGGTACCTCCCTTCCCGTGGTTACATGCCTCGCGGATACCTCTCTGTTCAACGCTTACAGACTCCCACTCAAACAACCACTATTACAAATTGGTCTAGTAGTTATTGGAACGTGGAAAGAGAGAGTTGCTACACTTTCTCCAGTCCCGCTCCTTAAATAAACATCTTTTTTTCTTCCTTTTATGACAATTTTTTGCACATACGGCATGCCATGTTCACACGGAGTTGCTAAATTCCTAGACGCGGTCTATTCTCCTAAAGGTAATTATTCAGTGTATGGGTTGCAGACCACTGATGTTAACAAAATAATTAATTTTCGAGGAAAAACTTTATTTCAATAAATATTCGCCATTTAAAAATTATGTAAGCCACGGGCTCTTCAGAATTCGGCTCCACTAATAATTAGTTCTTTTCCGGATCGACATAGCTTATTTCAAAGCTCTCTTTCTCCTCTTTCAAACACATGTTTTTCCCCTTTTTCAAAAATGTAATATTTGAAAAGATATTTCTATCCAAAATTATCATATTCTAGAATGTTCAGTTCTTAAAACGTAATCCTCTCCAAAATCCAGTGCTGGAGTTATGTAGCCGGCCGGGGTGGCCGAGCGGTTCTAGGCGCTACAGTCTGGAACCGCGCGACCGCTACGGTCGCAGGTTCGAATCCTGCCTCGGGCATGGCTATGTGTGATGTCCTTAGGTTAGTTAGGTTTAAGTAGTTCTAAGTTCTAGGGGACTGATGACCTCAGAAGTTAAGGCCCATAGTGCTCAGAGCCATTTGAACCATTTTTGTAGTTTTGTAGGCCCAAATTTCTGCTTTCATAAATGGGTATTTTTTATAAATTTACCAATTAGTTAGCAACATATTTATGTTACGGAATTTAACGTTCCAGAACATTTTCTCAGGCCCATGTAGATCCAGCTGCATGTCGAGACTTCCGCCCTCATGAAACAGGACCATTATTTGTACGAGTTAAACAAATTTACTTCACTGCTTAACATGTTTATGATTTTTTTCCCTTTTTTATGTTACCGTGTTTTCATGTTCGTATTTTGACATTTTCTAATATTTGTCTTACGTATGTCTTTAATTGACCGTAACACACGAAGCCAGAGTCAGTATGTATTGAATTTCCAGCACGCGAGGTTTCAGAGTTAGCGCAGCTAGTAGTCATTATTTTAGTTGCCTGAAACTTCCTGGCAGATTAAAACTGTATGCCGGACCGAGACCCGAACTGGGGACTCCCGAGTTCGAGTCTCGGTCCGGCACACAGTTTTAATCTGTCAGGAAGTTTCATATCAGCGCACACTCCCCTGCAGAGTGAAAATCTCATTCATCTTAGTTGCCTGTTGACACTATGACATTTTGTTATATCGACTTTATCGATTCGTATTGTTAAAGCAGTATAACTGATTGCAAGGAAGCTGATGGTTGTGTGTTTAATGACAATAAAAGTGAATGGAATTAAAAGTAAACTCGACAGTGTTGTGTTGAACCAATGTTAACAGTTTAAAGAACCTCATCAGAAGAAGATTGGTGAAGATGCAAACCTACTAGACATCAGAAAAAGGTCTGTAAAGTTCAGGAAGTTACTTGTAGTGGCTCCCTTTCTTAAAAATGAGGTTTTGGATTTAGTTAAATATTATTCAACCCCGAGCGCTAAAGTCAGTAGTAACGTAGTTCTGGCAGTCGGTTTGTGTTGAACCATCGTAATAATGAGACTCTTTAACATTTGATCAGTGATGCTTCATTGCATTCGAAAGCCAATTAAACCAGTGAGTACCAAAATTCAAACGGCACCGATCGGCTTCGCATTTGATTAGTGATGCTTCGTTGCGTTCGAAAGCCAGTAATTAAACCAGTGAGTACCAAAATTCAAACGGCACCGATCGGCTTAGCATTTGATTAGTGATGCTTCGTTGCGTTCGAAAGCCAGTAATTAAACCAGTGAGTACCAAAATTCAAACGGCACCGATCGGCTTAGCATTTGATTAGTGATGCTTCGTTGCGTTCGAAAGCCAGTAATTAAACCAGTGAGTACCAAAATTCAAACGGCACCGATCGGCTTAGCATTTGATTAGTGATGCTTCGTTGCGTTCGAAAGCCAGTAATTAAACCAGTGAGTACCAAAATTCAAACGGCACCGATCGGCTTAGCATTTGATTAGTGATGCTTCGTTGCGTTCGAAAGCCAGTAATTAAACCAGTGAGTACCAAAATTCAAACGGCACCGATCGGCTTAGCATTTGATTAGTGATGCTTCGTTGCGTTCGAAAGCCAGTAATTAAACCAGTGAGTACCAAAATTCAAACGGCACCGATCGGCTTAGCATTTGATTAGTGATGCTTCGTTGCGTTCGAAAGCCAGTAATTAAACCAGTGAGTACCAAAATTCAAACGGCACCGATCGGCTTAGCATTTGATTAGTGATGCTTCGTTGCGTTCGAAAGCCAGTAATTAAACCAGTGAGTACCAAAATTCAAACGGCACCGATCGGCTTAGCATTTGATTAGTGATGCTTCGTTGCGTTCGAAAGCCAGTAATTAAACCAGTGAGTACCAAAATTCAAACGGCACCGATCGGCTTAGCATTTGATTAGTGATGCTTCGTTGCGTTCGAAAGCCAGTAATTAAACCAGTGAGTACCAAAATTCAAACGGCACCGATCGGCTTAGCATTTGATTAGTGATGCTTCGTTGCGTTCGAAAGCCAGTAATTAAACCAGTGAGTACCAAAATTCAAACGGCACCGATCGGCTTAGCATTTGATTAGTGATGCTTCGTTGCGTTCGAAAGCCAGTAATTAAACCAGTGAGTACCAAAATTCAAACGGCACCGATCGGCTTAGCATTTGATTAGTGATGCTTCGTTGCGTTCGAAAGCCAGTAATTAAACCAGTGAGTACCAAAATTCAAACGGCACCGATCGGCTTAGCATTTGATTAGTGATGCTTCGTTGCGTTCGAAAGCCAGTAATTAAACCAGTGAGTACCAAAATTCAAACGGCACCGATCGGCTTAGCATTTGATTAGTGATGCTTCGTTGCGTTCGAAAGCCAGTAATTAAACCAGTGAGTACCAAAATTCAAACGGCACCGATCGGCTTAGCATTTGATTAGTGATGCTTCGTTGCGTTCGAAAGCCAGTAATTAAACCAGTGAGTACCAAAATTCAAACGGCACCGATCGGCTTAGCATTTGATTAGTGATGCTTCGTTGCGTTCGAAAGCCAGTAATTAAACCAGTGAGTACCAAAATTCAAACGGCACCGATCGGCTTAGCATTTGATTAGTGATGCTTCGTTGCGTTCGAAAGCCAGTAATTAAACCAGTGAGTACCAAAATTCAAACGGCACCGATCGGCTTAGCATTTGATTAGTGATGCTTCGTTGCGTTCGAAAGCCAGTAATTAAACCAGTGAGTACCAAAATTCAAACGGCACCGATCGGCTTAGCATTTGATTAGTGATGCTTCGTTGCGTTCGAAAGCCAGTAATTAAACCAGTGAGTACCAAAATTCAAACGGCACCGATCGGCTTAGCATTTGATTAGTGATGCTTCGTTGCGTTCGAAAGCCAGTAATTAAACCAGTGAGTACCAAAATTCAAACGGCACCGATCGGCTTAGCATTTGATTAGTGATGCTTCGTTGCGTTCGAAAGCCAGTAATTAAACCAGTGAGTACCAAAATTCAAACGGCACCGATCGGCTTAGCATTTGATTAGTGATGCTTCGTTGCGTTCGAAAGCCAGTAATTAAACCAGTGAGTACCAAAATTAAAACGGCACCGATCGGCTTAGCATTTGATTAGTGATGCTTCGTTGCGTTCGAAAGCCAGTAATTAAACCAGTGAGTACCAAAATTCAAACGGCACCGATCGGCTTAGCATTTGATTAGTGATGCTTCGTTGCGTTCGAAAGCCAGTAATTAAACCAGTGAGTACCAAAATTCAAACGGCACCGATCGGCTTAGCATTTGATTAGTGATGCTTCGTTGCGTTCGAAAGCCAGTAATTAAACCAGTGAGTACCAAAATTCAAACGGCACCGACCGGCCGCCGCGCGATTCCCTGCCCACAGGCGTCACTGGATGCGGATATGGAGTGGCATGTAATAAGCACACAACTCTCAATCAGATAGCCTCCCAGTTTGCCTCACAAGGGCTGAGGGCACCCCGCTCGCGAATAGCGCTCGCAGACCGGATGGTCACCGATCAAAGTGCCAGCCGAGCCAAACAGCGCTTAACTTCGGTGATCCGATGGGGTCTGGTGTTACCACTGCGTCAAGGCCGGTGGCAACTTCCTAACAGTCCTTAAAAATATTGCAAGATAACTGCAGTAGCCCTAGTTCTGTCGTACATCGGTCAGGCTAGAGCGAAAGAATACGACGTCTGACTCTTACAGTGTCCAATTTTGTCTTTCTTTCTGCTCACAACCACTGGTCACAGATGCTATGCCTCTAACACGTAAGACAATTGTTCAGTGCATTCACGTGAGTTTCCTGCCTCCCATTCTCCAAAACACGTAGCTGGATGGCGATTCGGACGGTCTTAGTAGTGAACATGAAACTTCTTTTTTTTTATTTTCAGAATTATTATTATGGATGATTTCCCATTTTTCACCTTTCTCCCATCACTTAAGGGGCTCCGGAACGCCCTATACTTGCAATGTTAAAATAACGCTTATAAATTACATCTTTCCTCACAAAGTACTTGAGGTAGGAAGTTGAACTTTTTACAGATTATTTATTGGAATATGGGCTACAACTTAACTCAGGGATTTTACAAAATTTTAGTTCAGTTATTAAAGATGATTTTTTTCAATTGTAATGAAAATTCACAACATTTTTTTGCAATTTTTTATTTATATATTCAAAAATATACAGTTTTTTGGAAAAAGGCTGTGTTAAATTATGCAGAAGGTACTGTGTAACATTTACTGAAAGTTTGAAACAAATATGTTTGGAAGATCCTTAGAAAACATGTAATTAGTATGAGAAAATAAAAGTTTTGGGAATCGAGCGACAAAGATTGGATTAACTTTTTAGTGCATTCCAGGTCCATAGGATGGGTTATCTTCATCCTCTGCAAACTCCTCCTCCAGCTTCCTCTTGTTCCTCCTCCTGTTTACTCTTGCTTGTATTTCCAGACTCTTTACAGCCCTGTCTGCAGCCCGAAGGCATTCCTTGTCTAAAGCAAGCATCGCTCGTACTATGTTAGAACCTATCCTCATTCCCATATTTCTAAATACCTTGCACCTTACAATGTTGCCATCATTGAAAGTCGCAACAGCGTCATACACACCAAAGTGAAGTGTTTCTATTCCAACAAATACACTATTTGCACTTTCCTTGGGATTTTGAGTTTTTCCGTGAATACACTTTTTCAACAGTTCAGGTCTTCTAAGTCTCTGAAAATAGGTTAGCCACAACACATACTGTATGTCACATCACTAAAATGTACCTGATGAACACGGACGTTAATAATAACATCATTTGACAGCAGTTTAACAGCGCCACAGTTGGTCACGCCCATGTAGAACACATTTCAAAAAAAATTTAAAAATAGTTGTAGTCTTCGGAATTGAATAAATTATATATCTATTAAAAGGTAATAGTCTGCAGATTCAGAAAACGCAAAAAAGTAAAAATTGAACTTTTCATGATTTTGAGCCTTTCCGGAGCCCCTTAAGAACAGTTTGATGCCCATGAAAGTAGCAGTACGTTTGAAATTAATATTTTCGCGGGTAACAGAAGAACATATGTTAATGGACCTTACATACTTGACTCTATCCTTACGTTCGGGACCTTCACACATCAAGCAGCAAATGTATGCAGTGGCGCTAGCTCTGAATAGTTAATTGAGCGCCGTTTGCTCATTTCCAGTGCTCCCTCGCACTGGGCGCACTCTCTGCGATCACTTATGCAGTTAAATAAATTCCGACGCGCCACTACCTTTTTACAGCGCACAGCCAGTAACCGAACCAGAGGCGTCTCCGGCCCGCGCGAACCCTCTGTGTCTCCGCGCGGAGAAAAATAAGATCGAGATGGCGCGGCAGGAGGTTCGGTAAAAGCCAATCAGGGGCGGCGGCCTCGCGGGACTTGTCGCCGCTGCAGCATTCCAATCAGCGGGGGCGGAGCGGGTGGGGGCGGCGTGCGCCGCTCCCATCGGAAATCGAACTCTGAGACACCGGCAGGTCTCACCGGCCGGCCGCCTCGAGCCTCGGGCGGTTGTCGCCCTTTCCGCCAGCGCCGAGCGCGTGTGTATGTGCATGTGTGCGTGTAGGAGGCCGCACTCACACTGGACGTGGATGCGGGCGTGGTTTCCAGCGCGGCTTGTGCAGCCATTATGCCGGCCGCGGTGGTCTAGCGGTTCTAGGCGCTCAGTCCGGAACTGCGCGACTCCTACGGCCGCAGGTTCGAATCCTGCTTCAGGCATGGATGTGTGTGATGTCCTTAGGTTAGATAGGTTTAAGTAGTTCTAAGTTCTAGGGGACTGCTGACCACAAATGTTAAGTTCCATAGTGCTCAGAGCCATTTGACCATTATTTTGCAGCCATTATACGGGGCGTGCTCGCCTACTTGGCCATATACTGTGGGCGCAGCTGTCCGCTACTTCTGGCAAGCCATGTTATAGGCTCGCAACGACACGATTTTTTGTAATCTCCTTTTTTTCATATCCATCAGTCACAATCGTTCGGCATAATCACAGCTGTTGCTTCACATGTCAAATAGGATACGAATTTTTATAAGCACTGGCTTTTGCTCTTGTATTCTACATATACATCTATACAGAAATTCCGTAACCCACCATACGGTGCGTGGCGGAGGGTACTCTATACCGATACAGATATATTGTACATAAATTGAGCCGTAGTTGAGTCCGGCTCTTCGAAAAGCGCGCCAGGCGGAGTGCTTTCGCTTCGCGTCTAGTGTTTGCGGTGGAGCTTTCGGTTTGGCGCGCTGTTTGGATCGCTACCACCCTCCGGTGGGAGGTGGAGCAAGTGTACGGTCGGGTGACGATCGAGGAGTACGTACTGGGCGGTGACCGAGAGAGGTGGAGGCGCGAGCGGGGCCCTGCTGTTGGGGGTCGTCAACTGCTCGCCACGTTCTTTGGCCGACCTCTTGGCTGTCAGGGGCTGAGTCTGCCTTGCCCGCATGTACGTGGCTTACGAAGCTTAGAAGCAGTGGTGCAGGAGATCAGCGCGTGGGACCGTATGTCTTCTTATCGGCCACTGAAACCACTGGCAGCGGTTGCCTCTGACGAGCATAAGGAAGTGCAACGTAGTGGAGTGTGAGAAGTTGAGTACTGTTTTCTGTAATAGAGTATATACAGGGTGTCCCAGCTATCTTGTCCACCCAAAATATCTCTGGAACAATAACAGCTATTGGAAAACGACTTTCACCGGTATCAATGTAGGGCTGGGGCCCATGAATGTACATATTTGGAAACATTCTAAAACGAAAGCATATGTGTTTTTTAACACAAACTTATGTTTTTTTTCAAATGGACCTCCTATATTTTTTCATCAGCAATCCATAGCATGACAAAGCACATACACAATGGCGTTGATTGCATCACAATATTCCCATTACATCCCGAGATATTAAGACGCGGACGCTTGAAACACCCGACATGCGCTGCTAGCGCACGTCCTGAGGCTCAGGCGTGAACCCCATGCTGCCCGTAATCGCGATGTGATTGACATGTGTAATCACACTTCCATAGTTATCAAGAGGTCCGAAACGAATAATACGGTATGCTGCCATCCTGCATTAACGTCGTACATTCCAGCAGGTATTTATCCCATAGGCAAGGGGTGATGCGGTTAGTCACAAAGTTAACATCGCTTATCGTTAATCCGTTACTAAAAAGGTAATGCCGTTCAACGTTAAAACTTTACTTTACTGTAGATCTAGCGCAAGTGACAGTTAATCATTCACTCGTAATAGTAAAATTCATGTTGATGGTTTTAGTGAAACGAGCAAGTGGACTAAAGGTTTTACCGTTGTTTCGGACCTCTTGATAAGTATGGAGGTGTGATTACACATGTCAATCACATCGCGATTACGGGCAGCATGGGGTTCACGCCTGAGCCTCAGGACGTGCGCTAGCAGCGCATGTCGGGTGTTTCAAGCGTCAACTTCGCGTCTCAATATCTCGGGATGTAATGGGAATATTGCGATGCAATCAACGCCATAGTGTATGTGCTTTGTCATGCTATGGATTGCTGAAGAAAAACTATAGGAGGTCCATTTAAAAAAAACATAAGTTTGTGTTAAAAAACACATATGCTTTCGTTTTAGAATGTTTCCAAATATGTACATTCATGGGCCCCAGCCCTACAGTGATACCGGTGAAAGTCGTTTTCCAATAGCTGTTATTGTTCCAGAGATATTTTGGGTGGACGAGATAGCTGGGACACCCTGTATATAAAAGAGGTTTTTCAAGTTCTAATGAAGTGTTTGAGTTTCTTCATCAGTGGTTTTGTTGGGGTCTTCTCACCACAGTTTTCGTTTGCCTGTCCGCGGGAATGTAGTAATTGCTTCTTGGTCCGGCCGTTTCATTCACATCTTGATTGGGTTATTTAGGGTCGGTGTCGTGTGTCTCAGTGGTTCAGAGTCTGTACAGACACCGCCCTTGCTACATCTTCTGGTTTTGGGTAACTCGGGGAGGTGGCGGCTTGTAATGCAAGTTTTGGGGCTGATCTGCTGTGCCCCTGTAGACCACCAGTAGCTATTCCGCCTATTGTGATCTGGGCCCCTTTAGACGTGTCACTCCCTCACCGAGATAAGGAAGATTTTTTTGGGTACTGCCTTTAATGTGAAGGTTTGTGTGCTGGCTTATTCACATCTATCTTGTAACAACTGACAGGTTTAATATAACTTATTTAATTGGCAAGAGACAACTATTTTAACTTTAGTACAAACTAGCTGCTTAAAGGTTTTTTTAAGGAATTGTTCTCTTATATATAAATATAAGTTTAAAATACTGTTATTGGGAAGTAAAGGTTTATATATATATATATATATATATACATATATATATATATATCTATATATATATATATATATGCCAGCTATTTAAAAGAGTTCTTTTTAAAATTGTTATCTTTTAAATTATATATATATATAGAGGGTGAGTCACCTAACATTACCGCTGGATATATTTCGTAAACCACATCAAATACTGACGAATCTATTCCACAGACCGAACGTGAGGAGAGGGGCTAGTGTAATTGGTTAATACAAACCATAAAAAAATGCACGGAAGTATGTTTTTTAACACAAACCTACGTTTTTTTAATGGAATCCCGTTAGTTTTGTTAGCACAACTGAACACATAAACAAATACGTAATCAATGCCGTTTGTTGCATTGTAAAATGTTAATTACATCCGGAGATATTGTAACCTAAAGTTGACGCTTGAGTACCATTCCTCCGCTGTTCGATCGTGTGTATCGGAGAGCACCGAATTACGTAGGGATCCAAAGGGAACGGTGATGGACCTTAGGTACAGAAGAGACTGGAACAGCACATTACGTCCACATGCTAACACCTTTTTATTGGTCTTTTTCACTGACGCACATGTACATTACCATGACGGGTGAGGTACACGTACACACGTGGTTTCCGTTTTCAATTACGGAGTGGAATAGAGTGCGTCCCGACATGTCAGGCCAATAGATGTTCAATGTGGCGGCCATCATTTGCTGCACACAATTGCAATCTATGGCGTAATGAATGTCATACACGCCGCAGTACATCTGGTGTAATCTCGCCGCAGGCTGCCACAATACGTTGTTTCATATCCTCTGGGGTTATAGGCACAACACGGTACACATTCTTTAACGTACCCCACAGGAAGAAGTACAGAGGTGTAAGATCAGGAGAACGCGCTGGCCAATTTATGCGTCCTCCACGTCCTATGAAACGCTCGTCGAACATCCTGTCAAGGGTCAGCCTAGTGTTAATTGCGGAATGTGCAGGTGCACCATCATGCTAATACCACATACGTCGACGCGTTTCCAGTGGGACATTTTCGAGCAACGTTGGCAGATAATTCTGTAGAAACGCGATGTATGTTGCAGCTGTTTGGGCCCCTGCAATGAAGTGAGGACCAATGAGGTGGTCGCCAATGATTCCGCACGGTCCACGGTCGCTGTCGCTCTACCTGTCTGAGCCAGCGAGGATTGTCCATGGACCAGTAATGCATGTTCCGTAGATTCACTGCCCCGTGGTTTGTGAAACCTGCTTCATCGGTAAACAGGTAGAACTTCAACGCATTCTCTGTTAACGCCCATTGACAGAACTGCACTCGATGATTAAAGTCATCACCATGTAATTGCTGATTTAGCGACACATGAAACGGGTGAAAGCGGTCACGATGCAGAATGCGCATGACACTACTTTGACTCAGTCCACCGGCTCTCGCAATGTCCCGTGTACTCATGTGTGGGTTCATGGCAACAGCAGCTAACACACCAACTGCAACCGCTTCTCCTGCGACGGGCTTGTTACGGACCCGTTTGCGTGCTACGACCATACCTGTTGCATACAGTTTGCGGTAGATGTTTTGCAATGTGCGGCACGTCGGATGCTCTCTGTCCGGGAACCGTTCTGCATACACCCTGCAGGCTTCAGCTGCATTTCGTCGACACTCGCCATAGATGAGTATCATCTCCGCCTTTTCAGAGTTCGAATACACCATGGTCACAGTTCCTACAACACTACACTATCACAGACGTTTGGTAACACGGTGTACTACAGTTGGTCTGCGTGCGGAGACGAATGCAGAATAACAATAGCAGCAAGCACTACATGCGGACACTGCGACAGCTAGACCAAACCACAACAGTGCACTACAGCCACACTCGTAAACACGGTCGTTATCGTAAACATGCCCCTGCAGATGCTGCTCGCCGACCGTGGCCCGTGTTTGTTACAACGCGCAACTGAACGTCGGAGGTTTCAAGCGTCAACTTTAGGTTACAATGTCTCCGGATGTAATTAACATTTTACAATGCAACAAACGGCACTGATTACGTATTTGTTTATATGTTCAGATGTGCTAACAAAACTAACGTGGTTCCATTTAAAAAAACGTAGGTTTGTGTTAAAAAACATACTTCCGTGCATTTTTGTATGGTTTGTATTAAACAATTACACTAGCCCCTCTCCTCACGTTCGGTCTGTGGAATCGGTTCGTCAGTATTCGATATGGTTTACGAAATACATCCAGCGGTAACGTTAGGTGACTCACCCTGTATATATGTCAAGTTTAAAATCTTATTATTGGGAAGTTACCTTGCAATCTCCTTTTCATAAAGAAAATTTGTCAGCTATTGGAAATTGTTTTGAAATTGTGTTTCAAAAAATGCCAGACTAAAACACTTATTATTGAGAAAGTCTTTTAAAATAAAAAGGTATCTTTAGCAGTGTATGTTATTTCACCAGCACCTCCTGGCCCCTACTTCCACGATAACGTTTTGGAATAACATGTGTACTTGAGTTGTTGTTTGTGAACTGTTCTAACTGATGGTTCATAAATGTTACATAATTATACTTAATTGTTCTGTTTTACTTTTGGATGGAGTTTTGGGAAACTGTATAGGCCTTGTAACGTTGTTGCTTAATTTGAAGTGTAAGCGGTGCTGATTGACAATAAAAGCGGTTTAAAAGCTGTGAGCTAACTGAGGAAATTAACCTTGCATTACTGCGCAACTGTTTCACCAGGTATCCAGTCTAGCTTACCAAATTCCCAACCAGACTAACATTAATTATAATCTTTTAATAGTCATACGACAATCGGTGATATATATATATATATATATATATATATATATATATATATATATATATATATATATATATATATATATAAAGAGAATTTAAATAAAAAGAAATAAATCAGTTTATATTTGGAAATTTATTTTAACATTGATCACTGAAATTTCAGCATATTAAATTTGGTTCATAACTAACTGGTGCCTTATTTAGGATTGTGAAAACGTGAGATTGTAATCTTACGGAACACATCAAATATGGAGCCAAGATTGGGAGACTGCATACAACACTGCATTCATAAAACAACACACAAAGAACGTTGAAATATATGCAAGAGGAAATTAACCACAACCAACCGATTCAATTTTCACCCAAAGAAGTTACGTTCGTAGCGCAATCCTGTCCGTCATGTAATTACCACACACTGGTATACTAAATACATACTAACTCTCTGTGAAATCTTCCCGAAAAGAATAGCTGAGGGCTACTTTGATGATTACACCACATGCTTCACGTGGTCAACTTGGTTTACACAAAGAGTGTAACTCCACAATAATTTTGATAATTAAAATAAATTAGATCAAAAAGCGATTTACAAAAGAAAAACCGCGAACTGGTTTTAACGTCGTACTACACTCCTGGAAATGGAAAAAAGAACACATTGACACCGGTGTGTCAGACCCACCATACTTGCTCCGGACACTGCGAGAGGGCTGTACAAGCAATGATCACACGCACGGCACAGCGGACACACCAGGAACCGCGGTGTTGGCTGTCGAATGGCGCTAGCTGCGCAGCATTTGTGCACCGCCGCCGTCAGTGTCAGCCAGTTTGCCGTGGCATACGGAGCTCCATCGCAGTCTTTAATACTGGTAGCATGCCGCGACAGCGTGGACGTGAACCGTATGTGCAGTTGACGGACTTTGAGCGAGGGCGTATAGTGGGCATGCGGGAGGCCGGGTGGACGTACCGCCGAATTGCTCAACACGTGGGGCGTGAGGTCTCCACAGTACATCGATGTTGTCGCCAGTGGTCGGCGGAAGGTGCACGTGCCCGTCGACCTGGGACCGGACCGCAGCGACGCACGGATGCACGCCAAGACCGTAGGATCCTACGCAGTGCCGTAGGGGACCGCACCGCCACTTCCCAGCAAATTAGGGACACTGTTGCTCCTGGGGTATCGGCGAGGACCATTCGCAACCGTCTCCATGAAGCTGGGCTACGGTCCCGCACACCGTTAGGCCGTCTTCCGCTCACGCCCCAACATCGTGCAGCCCGCCTCCAGTGGTGTCGCGACAGGCGTGAATGGAGGGACGAATGGAGACGTGTCGTCTTCAGCGATGAGAGTCGCTTCTGCCTTGGTGCCAATGATGGTCGTATGCGTGTTTGGCGCCGTGCAGGTGAGCGCCACAATCAGGACTGCATACGACCGAGGCACACAGGGCCAAGACCCGGCATCATGGTGTGGGGAGCGATCTCCTACACTGGCCGTACACCACTGGTGATCGTCGAGGGGACACTGAATAGTGCACGGTACATCCAAACCGTCATCGAACCCATCGTTCTACCATTCCTAGACCGGCAAGGGAACTTGCTGTTCCAACAGGACAATGCACGTCCGCATGTATCCCGTGCCACCCAACGTGCTCTAGAAGGTGTAAGTCAACTACCCTGGCCAGCAAGATCTCCGGATCTGTCCCCCATTGAGCATGTTTAGGACTGCATGAAGCGTCGTCTCACGCGGTCTGCACGTCCAGCACGAACGCTGGAAATGGCATGGCAAGCCGTTCCACAGGACTACATCCAGCATCTCTACGATCGTCTCCATGGGAGAATAGCAGCCTGCATTGCTGCGAAAGGTGGATATACACTGTACTAGTGCCGACATTGTGCATGCTCTGTTGCCTGTGTCTATGTGCCTGTGGTTCTGTCAGTGTGATCATGTGATGTATTGACCCCAGGAATGTGTCAATAAAGTTTCCCCTTCCTGGGACAATGAATTCACGGTGTTCTTATTTCAATTTCCAGGAGTGTATTAACCTGATGGGTCAAACAATCGGATAAGCACGTGGTACTGGTCTCACAAAGTACACACCACGTGGGTTGAACATAAAGAAAAGTTGCTATATTGAAAAATATTGTCAAGACGAGACGTTATAATCTCACGCACATTCGCACTGAAGATTGATTACGCTAGTTAGAGTTACTGATCAACACGTGGTTCCCCTTTACTCACAAAGTAGTGACAAAGCAACTACCGTAATATATTCAGAACTAAACACTCGAATCACACTGCGTTGCAATTTAAGATAACACTAGATATTTTAGAGCTAAACCTGAAATAAAGATGATTAAATTTTCAGTTAGGCTGAACTTAAGAAATCCATTGTCCTACGGACTTAGCAGAGACGCGCTTAACCGGAGATCTTACCACTTTAGACGCTCGCCACGGACAGACTGACCTGGTCCCTTCCTGAGGGGTGGCTCACAAATACAAACGGAAGTGGCCAGAGGGGCAGCTTCCTATACCAACATGAAAAGAGATTGACAGGACCATACTAAGGATAGAAACCTCTTTGCTTTTAGAAAGCGTAGCTACCTGTTCCGACGTTGGTCCTACTGTTCTCTAGCAGACAGGCTTGTCTGCTACGCTCAAGCATGCAACTAGAAATACATCCACTCACACAGAAGGGGGATGACAGTATCCTATCATATACAGTATATAAAAGAAAGCGGATGTAGGTTCCGTATGAGACTGTGTGACATGAATTACATATAAACTGTGTTTTAGAGTGTAGTAGTGTGACAGATCGTTCTTGTTTATGTGTAAAAGTAACACGTTCCACTACTCAGTCTCCTCCCAGAAAGTCAGAAACGCCACAGTAAATTTAGAAGAGGAATTTATGCCGTAAATGACAACAGATTTAAGAAATTAACATGAAAGGAATTCAACAGAGACCTTTCAGCCTTTGTGAATGATGTCTTTTGAATTTGAAGGTCATCTCTGTACCGCATTCGCCTACAAAAAATCATTTACGCATTAATTGCATAAATATCCATGGGCGTAAAGGACAGGACAATTACAATGGACTTGGTATTTACAAGAAGTAGAAACGTAAATTCTCCGGAGTACGTGTCTAAGCCAACATTCAACATTTATGGCCACTTCTAACTGGCGAGCAATAATATGTTCTAGCAGAGCGCAAGCTAAATCAAACTCAACAAGAAAGCTGATAGTGACAGAAAAGGTTAAGTTTATGAATACATTTTTACTGTCAAAATCTCGGTTGTTGTTGTTGTTGTTGTTGTTGTGGTCTTCATTGCTGAGACTGGTTTGATGCAGCTCTCCATGCTACTCTATCCTGTGCAAGCTTCTTCATCTCCCAGTACTTACTGCAACCTACATCCTTCTGAATCTGCTTAGTGTATTCATCTCTTGGTCTCCCTCTACGGTTTTAACCCTCCACGCGGCCCTCCAATTCTAAATTTGTGATCCCTTGATGCCTCAGAACAAGTCCTACTAACCGGTCCCTTCTTCTTGTCAAGTTGTGCCACAAACTCCTCCCCAATTCTATTCAATACCTCCTCATTAGTAATGAGATCTACCCATCTAATCTTCAGAATTCTTCTGAAGCCCCGCATTTCGAAAGCTTCTATTCTCTTCTTGTCCACACTATTTATCGTCCATGTTTCACTTCCATACATGGCTACACCCCATACAAATACTTTCAGAAACGACTTCCTGACACTTAACTCTATACTCGATGTTAAACATTTCTCTTCTTCAGAAACGCTTTCCTTACTGTTGCCAGTCTACATTTCATATCCTCTCTACTTCGACCGTCATCAGTTATTTTGCTCCCCAAATAGCAAATCTCCTTTACTACTTTAAGTGTCTCATTTACTAATCTAGTTCCCTCAGCATCACCCGACTTAATTCGACTACATTCCATTATCCTCGTTTTGCTTTTGTTGATGTTCATCTTATATCCTCCTTTCAAGACGCTGTCCATTCCGTTCAACTGCTCTTCCAAGTCCTTTGCTGTCTCTGAAAGAATTACAATGTCACCGGCGAACCTCAAATTTTTATTTCTCCTCCATGGATGTTACATAATTATACATAATTGTTCTGTTTTACTTTTGTTTGAAGTTTTGGGAAACTGTATAGGCTTTTATGTGTGATGTCTTTTAAACTTGAAGGTCATCTCTCCACCGCGTTCGCCTACAAAAAAATCATTTACGCATTAATTGCATAAATATCCATAGGCGTGAAGACAAGACAATTACAACGGTCTCGGTATTTACAAAAAGTAGAAACTTAACATCTCAGGAGTACGTGTCTAAGCCAACATTCAACATTTATGGCGACTTCTAACTGGCGAGCAATAATATGTTCTAGCAGAGCGCAAGCTAAATCAAACACAACAAGAAACCTGTTAGTGACAGTAAAGGTAAAGTTTATGAATACATTTTTATTGTCAAAATCTCAGTTATTGTTGTTGTTGTGGTCTTCAGTCCTACGATTGGTTTGATGCAGCTCTCCATGCTACTCTATCCTGTGCAAGCTACTTTATCTCCCAGTACTTACTGCAACCTACATCCTTCTGAATCTGCTTAGTGTATTCATCTCTTGGTCTCCCTCTACGATTTTTACCCTTCACGCTGCCCTCCAATGCTAAATTTGTAATCCCTTGCTGCCTCAGAACGTGTCCTACCAGCCGGTCCCTTCGTCTAGTCAAGTTGTGCCACAAACTCCTCTTCTCTCCAATTCTGTTCAATACCTCCTCATTAGTAATGTGATCTGCCCATATAATCTTCAGCATTCTTCTGTAGCACCACATTTCGAAAGCTTCTATTCTCTTCTTGTCTAAACTATTTATCGTCCATGTTTCACTTCCATACATGGCTACACTCCATACAAATACTTTCAGAAACGACTTCCTGACACTTAACTCTAAAGTTTATGAATACATTTTTGCTGTGAAAATCTCGGTACGTGTCCCAAATTCAAAACATGCCCAAAGACCTGGGGCGAACTGCAGTACAAGTGGTCTTGTGGCTTCTTTGGAGTGGAAGCGTACTTTTGATTGCAGACACAGTATGCACTCTAAAACATGTTGGAGGAGAACTCGGCCTGATGGACTTTATGCCGGAGCGCGCTGCTCTGCTGACACGCAGGGCATCCAAGATCTTCACCTGGCCAGTCTGTCAGTGGCCTTCTTAGGTACATAAAGAGTAGAGTCCGAAAGAGTGACATAGCGAGGTGGCACAGTGGTTAGCACGCTGATTTACATTTTCCGTGATTTCATCAAGCTTCTTCTGGGAAAGGTCGCGATGGTTGATTTGAAAAAGCGCGGCCTCCTTCCTTCCCCATCCTTCCTTAATCGGATCCGGCCGATGAGACTGCTGTTTGATCCCCTCCCCTAACTCAACCACCCAACCAAAACAGTGACCATAGACCAAATAAATACTCCATCTACATGCGACCACATTACGTACGGAAGAGCTACGAAACAGGAAGCGCCCTCTGTCCAAGAGACAGAAGGCTGCGTAGAACCTATGTGACACTGCCACTCAACAACACCGGCGAGTCAAAATTTCCGTAACACCGGAAGGACATCATACGACAAATATTTCCGCGCGTTTCTTGCCGCCAGAAGCTTGTTGGACGTGGAACAACGACCAGCGAAAAACTAGCAGGCATACACCTGATCGGCATATGCGCCAGTGACACGTGCAGTGAATCACATACTCTTGAGCACAGGATTTTGCGCCGAACATTTGCAGCCGTTTGGCACACTAGTGAACAAAATGTTTGGCATACTGTTAAACATAAATCGTGGAGTTAAGGCACTTCCTGCGTGCAAGAGATCTGCCACTGGATGGGCATACGTCCACACAGTGCAATTCTTCTTATTCCCACGACACAACGAAAAATTACAATAACATGATGATTACACCGCGGCCGCTACGGTCGCAGGTTCGAATCCTGCCTCGGGCATGGATGTGTGTGATGTCCTTAAGTCAGTTAGGTTTAAGTAGCTCTAAAGTTCTAGGGGACTGATGACCTCAGATGTTAAGTCCCATAGTGCTCAGAGCCATTTGAACCATTTTTTTGATGATTACATCCGTGGCAACGTTGAGGTGGACGGCGCCCTTGGTGATATTCCAGAGGAATAGGCTACTTGTTGGCTCTGAGTTTCGTCCTCTGACTTTATCGCACGGCATAAACGTAACATCACATTGTACACGCGTCCACTACACACTGCGACACACTACGAACACACGCACAGCACACGTGTCTCACATTTTCGCAAGGAAAGGGGCCACTGTGTGCGGAGGAACTACAGCCATTCTCACAGGCGGCTAAATCCACTTCTTGGTGTATTCCAGGCAGCAATGCCGTACGACTTTACTTTATGATGGTAAACATAATATTTTTTAGTATTTTGCCTGTTATTTTCATTACTTATACAGAATTATCTAATGTTTTGCTCGATGATATCCTATGTACCTTCAAATAATCCTGTGGTCTTAAATATGGTGCAGATAACATGTGACTAAATTGCAATTAATTTTAATTTTTGCATACGAATTTTAGTTCTATTGTACGTTACCGGCGAACACCTTTCTGCTTTCTCGGAAATTTCTTCTTGTTTCATTCCGGTGGATTTGTTGAGGACACATTTTTTTTGTTTTTCGGCAACTTTTATCGTGTTTACCTGGAACGAAAGAAAAAGATTACATTAGTTTCCTTGTGTTAAAATTGATTTTGTGGTAATGTAACGTTCTCTGTCTCGTGTTCATAACATTTGTCAAAGATAAGTTGTTGGTTTTTGCCCTGCTCTTTCTGCTCTGAAACTTATTATGCAGTTTACTTTTTCCTTGGAGGACGCGACACTGGTCCACTATTAATGTGTTTCTCACTCTTTTTTATGCGTATAGACCAGTCAGTTTCTAAGATCGAAGAAAGGCTGTTTGATGTGACCTTAGAAAATTTCCTCTGGTTTACGTAACTTTTAATTTTCGTCTTGTGAAAGATGACTAGGCTTAGCTGAAGAGTGTGCATTAGCTATCCCGTTCTACAAGCGTAAAAAGCAGACAGAAGTAAAATGGTTACGTTGTGAGCGTGTGGGGTTGCTATTCTGTCATTATGCGCAACGGATTAATCTGAGATGTACCCTTTACTCTGTGGCTCCTGGAAGATTTCCACCTCCACACTACTACAGAAGTCAGACAGACGCTCCTAACGTTCTAAAGAGAAATGCCTGAAAAACTTTCAGCAAAAAATATATTCTGGAGTCGTCCGCTGTAAGGAAATGACACAAAAATTCACAAAATTTCTTACATAACTAGTGGGATACTTGGGTACTGGAATAGTGCTAGTTAGTGTAAGAAAAACATGAAACTAATGAAAATAATTATTTATTTTGCTAAAATTCTGAGAAATCACAATGGCACTTTTAGTTATGAACTTAACACGTTATTTCCTGGTTCTTTTCGGAATGTGAAGTTACCTCTTAAGGATAGGATTCGTTAATGAAATTTCTATACAAAGTTTAAGATTGTTGCTGACTTGGCAGAATGGCTGAGAGCCGCACCTACTCAACTTGAATAATTATCCTTTAGAATGTTGCTAGGTACGGTCGAGGCTGTCGCGTGTGAAATGCAGTGAAGTGTACCGTTGTGGAGGAAATATGGGGCTCGCAATAGCTCTAGCGCACACTACCGTAAGCTGCAATGACTGCTGTCTGCGCCGCTCGCTGCTGACAAATAAGATAACTCTCGTTCTATCTGGATTGACCTTCGCCATTCAAACTCTCCCTACGCCTTGATGAAGTCAAGGATTCCTATTCGCCCCTAGTCTAACTATTGGCGTGGTACACCGGTCAGATAACCAGTCCACCGCGATGCCACTCAAAAATTCGCTCTCAGGTGTTTAACTATAACTCTGCCCGTTCACACCACACAATAAGTGTGTCGGCCAACACATTGAACAACGCTTAATAGCAAGGACTCAATATAGAGGGTCGCACTTCGATTCGCTCTCGACAGAGGTGCTCTCCCAGGGAAGTACTGAGAAGAGACTTGTTCCTCGCTCCAAGGGCGACAACAGAACGGCGCCTCTCCACGCCAGACGTGAAGAGGTATATCTTTCGGTCTCTTCCATTACTCCTTCAGCTCAAGGCGTCGGAAATATCGTCTGCCAATCAGCATTGCTCTTCTAAAACGGGAGAATGACGTTTCGTTTAAGGTGACCAATCCGAAAATCCGTAGTATCGGCATTTGGTGTTTGCTGTCTTCCTGTGAAAATCTCTGAAACTGCGTGCTATGTGTAAAGAATGCGTAGGCTGGTCGCTCCCACACAATGTAGCGGAATTTGCTTTTAAGCGGAACACGGGGTCGCTCCTCCTTTCTGTCGGGCGAACGCTGTCCGCTCCACGGGCGGCCGCCGGCCGACGTGGATAGCTTGGGACCGGCCTCCTGGCGTGCGATTGCTCTCCCGAAGTAAAAGCCCCTGCGACCGTCGTGTCTGGAATGTGTGTGTGTACGCCAGCCTCGAGCATTTCAACCACGGTGCGCTTACTTGTTATTTATTAGTTATTTGCATATCGTTTACATGAATTCATACAACATTGACTTTAACTTATCGAGTTTGGGTTCGAATGAAGCGTCTTGATGTGCGGAATATGATTGTGAGGGCGGAATATGTAAGCAATGAAGGTCAGGAGACCACGACGTCTTACAACGTTTTGCGACCCGAGTTACAGAAGACGATTTTTCCACAATGTAAAGCAGCACCTATGAGGCATGCACCCATAAACTACAAAGCTAGAACCAAGAATTTAGTAATTCCGAATCATCAGCTAAGAAACATAGACAGACCTAGGGAAGTCAGTGTAGAGACATCTAGTAGAAGTCTTATTAAAAATACAAGGAAATCATAGCATTCAGAGAACTATGATGGAAGATGACGAAAGTTCCCACTAAAGAATTATCAATAAGACTTCATGAAACATGCTTAATGAGCAAGAAATGTGTCTTGTGATGCTCCAAAGCGTAGGCCCTATGATTGAAATTCGTATTACCTTCCGCGTTAATGAGTCTGGCCAACAAAAGTTACAAGCGTGTATTATTAATTCCAAGCAGACTAAATCGCTGTTCACTGCCTTTTCTCGGTAGTATAATTTGTGAATGTGTCGGATCATCAATATACTGAGGTTACAAAGTTATGGTATAGCAATATGCACATATACAGATGGCGGTAGTATCGCATACATAAGGTAGAAAGGAGCAGTATGGCCATCCTGATTTAGGTTTTCTGTGATTTCCCTAAATCGCTCCAGGCAAATGTCGGGATGGTTCCTTTGATAGGGCACACCCCACCCTTCCCTAATCCGATGAGACCGATGACATCGCTGTCTTGTCTCCTCCCCCAAACAACCCAACCCAACCAACTGAGAAGTGTAGGAGGTGCATTCAAGTTCTAAGGCTTCCGATTTCCGGACTGGAAAGAGATAGAAACATGCGCATTGTTTTAAAATGAGGCCGCGTTCATTGTCAATACATCCCAGAGATGGCAGCACCGTACGGCAGATGGAATTTTACCGCCAGTGGCGAGAATGAGAACTGTTTTAAATACTTAAAATGGCGACGTTTTCCTTACTTGAACAGCGTGCAATCATTCGTTTTCTGAATTTCTGTGGTGTGAAACCAACTGAAATTCATCGACAGCTGAAGGAGACATGTGGTGATGGAGTTATGGATGTGTCGAAAGTGCGTTCGTGGGTGCGACAGTTTAATGAAGTCAGAACATCGTGTGACAACAAACTGAAACAACCTCGGGCTCGCACAAGCTGGTCTGACGACACGATCGAGAAAGTGGAGAGAATTGTTTTGGGGGATCGCCGAATGACTGTTGAACAGATCGCCTCCAGAGTTGGCATTTCTGTGGGTTCTGTGCACACAATCCTGCATGACGACCTGAAAATGCGAAAAGTGTCATCCAGGTGGGTGCCACGAATGCTGACGGACGACCACATGGCTGCCCGTGTGGCATGTTGCCAAGCAATGTTGACACGCAACGACAGCATGAATGGGACTTTCTTTTCGTCGGTTGTGACAATGGATGAGACATGGATGCCATTTTTCAATCCAGAAACAAAGCGCCAGTCAGCTCAATGGAAACACACAGACTCACCGCCACCAAAAAAATTTCGGGTAACCGCCAGTGCTGAAAAAATGATGGTGTCCATGTTCTGGGACAGCGAGGGCGTAATACTTACCCATTGCGTTCCAAAGGGCAGTACGGTAACAGGTGCATCCTACGAAAATGTTTTGAAGAACAAATTCCTTCCTGCACTGCAACAAAAACGCCCGGGAAGGGCTGCGCGTGTGCTGTTTCACCAAGACAACGCACCCGCACATCGAGCTAACGTTATGCAACAGTTTCTTCGTGATAACAACTTTGAAGTGATTCCTCATGCTCCCTACTCACCTGACCTGGCTCCTAGTGACTTTTGGCTTTTTGTCAGTGTGACAGAATGTCAATTCTGAGGGCCAGGGTTCGATTCCCGGCTGGGTCGGAGATTTTCTCCTCTCAGGGACTCTAATCATCATCATTTCATCCCCATCGACCCGCAAGTCGCCGAAGTGGCGTCAAATCGAAAGACTTGTACCTGGTGGTCTACCCGACGGGAGGCCCTAGTCACACGACATTTATTTGGTGGCCGACGGCCCTCACTTAGCTACCGAAAGTAGTGGCGTTTGAATAGAGTTTTCAGTGTTAAAAAAAAGCAAAATTGCTTGAAATAACCGCAAAAATCAATGTGGGACGTACGTCGAACGTATCCGTTAGCACAGTGCGCGAAATTTGGCGTTAATGGTCTATGCCAGCAGACGACCGATGGGAGTGCCTTTGCTAACAGCACGACATCGCTTACAACGCCTCTCCTTGGCTCGTGACCACATCGGTTGGACCCTAGACGACTGGCAATCCGTGGGCTTCTCAAATGACTCACGATTTCAGTTGGTAAGAGTAGGGTTGGAGAGTGGCGCAGACCCCACGACGACTTGGGCCCAAGTTGTCAACAAGGCACTGTGCAAGCTGGTGCTGACTCCGTAATGGTGTGGGCTGTGTTTACATGGAATGAACTGGGTTCTCTGATCCGACTAACCGGTTATTGATTGAAATTGGTTATGATCGCCTAGTTGGACAAATAAAATGGAAACGAGCGTTTGGCATCATTAGCCGGGAGGCCCCTTACGGGGCAGGTCCGGCCGCCTTGGTGCAGGTCTTATTACATTCGACGCCACATTGAGCAACCGGCGCGCCGGATGGGGATGAAATGATGATGAAGACAACACAACACCCAGTCCCTGAGAGGAGAAATCCCTGACCAAGCCGGGAATCGAAACCAGGCCCCTTAGGATGGCAATCTGTCATGCTGACCATTTTTTTTAATTTTTTTTATTTTTTCCTTTTTTTTCCGCGGGCAAGTGCTCTACCAACTTATTTTATTTTATTTATATTTATTTATTTATTTTTCTTCCAATGTCAGATTTACGACCTTTGATAACATAAATTTTATTATACTACAGCATAATAGTGCCTACAATGTCCAAATATTGACAAATAGTGGCTAATTAGAAAATTAATAAAGGAAATGAATAAAACTGAAAATGTCCAAATGACAAAGACATGAAGACATCGCGGATAGTACAAACACAAAAGAAACATGCTCCTCTAGCAATTAAATGAAATTCGTGTCGGGGGCGACACCTGCTCACGGCCCGACGTTCGATAGAGCAATAGAGCCATCTATTGACCCGTTCTCCAGACGCTGGTGTAAGACTGGGTCGTCTTCTCGAAATTAACTAAGGGTCCGTAAAGTGTGATCGATGTCTATCTCGACTTCTTCGTCTATCTCATCTCTCACCCGTCACACCCCATCTGGCTGGCGGGTCGGTAAATGTAAGTCGCAGGTAATTAGCGAAGTCTTGCCTATATTTCTTATGCAAAAATCCATTTTGTCCTTTTCCGATTCGTTATAGACGTAGCCCACAACCATTCCCCGTACCCATGTCACTGCAATGGTTTTTTGGACGGGAAAATAAGATTCTTGGGGGAAAAAAAGTGTGTCTGATAAAACTGTGTGAGGGGTGGAGCGTAACAGGAACGCCAACATCTGTCGTGCCAAGTGCCACACTGGAGCCGTCCCACTACATGCTAAACGATGTTCATCAGTGTCCACTGTCGCGCAGCCTTTACATAGTGGAGTGTCTGCCAAATGAATCGCGTGCCGCCGTTGACTTGTTGCGAACTTCCTGTTTACCACCATATACCACGTTGAGCGTACAGACGTTGGGAGGTAAACGTTCCGTATAATTCGCCATATCTGTCGCCAGTTGTTGTCTGGGTACTTCTTTTCCAGGGTATTCCTGGGGCACCGGCGCACTAAGAGTTGGTATACATCTCGCGTCGTCGGTAGTCGTGTTGTTGGGGATGCTTCTCTGACATAGCTAAGCGAAAAAAAATACTTGAAATGTGACATCTTCGGTGAAGTATGTCCCACATTGACTGGGGGCAGCATTGAAGTGGGCGCTAGTACATCGGCCAACGCACCCGAGATATTGTGAAATTGACCGCGCCACTGTCGTAAAATCGTACTGACGAATAACGCCCGTGCCTTTTCACATACGTTCACCAGACCAAGTCCACCCTCTCTAGGTGGTAGCGTAAGCGTTGTGTATTGGATCTTAAACAGGTGTCCCACACTTACGTAAGTTCCGAAAGTTGCTTGTATCCGTGATGCCATTGTGCGCTACGTGAATGAGTCTCGGTGCTAGGTATACGTAAACATAGGTCTAAATCATATCCAGCGCTCTTAATTTCTGTAACAGCACCATTTTCCACATCAGCTTGTAAGAGGACCGAGCAGATGTAATTTTATGTAAGAGGTCCGAGCAGATGTAATGCAGATGTAATTTTATGTAAGAGGTCCGAGCAGATGTAATGCAGATGTAATTTTATGTAAGAGGTCCGAGCAGATGTAATTTCGATGTATTGCTCATGCGCTGCCCGCGATATGCAAGGTATAAGAGAATCGCTGACCAGAGATCAGTGTTGACTGCAGTAGGTACTGTGTAGCTGTAGCAGTAAGTTGTTGCTAGTAAGCGCTAGTCTGCGCTAGTCTTGAGTCTGCTCTGGTCTGGTATGGTGTATCTGACTGTGTCACGTTTTGTGTAAACATTTGACCATTATTTGATTCACGAAAAGGTTTGCTACTCGGATGAGCACTGTTGCTCACTACATCGGAATCAAATAAATCTGACGTACTTTGAGTACATTGTTCACCTTCATTGGAAACAATTATCTGTTCGTTACGTAAATTTTGCAAATCGGGTGTGTCAAGCTGAGCAGCGTTCATTGTAACGGAACGTGCCGCGTCATCAATTGTTACATTTACTCTGGACATAATTGCATTTGTTTGCTCATCATTAGGATCAAAATCAATACTAGTGATCGGCACGCACTGATTATCTGTAATTGGGGGATTATCACTATTACACTAAGTGTCGCTAGTATTATCTGTCAAATTATTCGAGTCGGCTATTTCACTCATTGCACATCGCGATGTACTGTTAACAGTTTTTCGCAGCATTTTCCACAAATCAAAATTAAGCACAAAAATGAAACAAAGACAAAGCAAAAAAATGGAACAAACACAATTACAACAAAGAGCAATAAATTGCCGATGACCTGTGAAAGAAAAAGTGACAAATTAGTAAATGCGTTGCGCCAGATGCAAACCACATTTAAGCAAATAAGAGCAGATATATGACTACTTCTCAGAGATTCACAAAGAAATACGATCCTGGCCGGTTGTCGCCAAGTGTAACCTCCCCACAAAATAATATTAAATAATAATAATATGAATATGATTCTAATTTTAGTGTAACCTCAGAACAAAATTGGTTCCCATTTAAAACCTCGCTACAGAAATTCATTCACATTTAAGCTCCACACAAAATTTGTTTCCCATTTAATGTACCCACAAAATTCTTTTCTCATCTAATGTAAGCTCGAAACAGAAATATTCCTAAACCTCGTAATAAAAAATAAATTTAGTAACCTGGTAAATTTTGGACGACAACAGTGCTGCGTCATGGCCATGTAAGATCATTCTGAATAAAAAAGGAAAAAATTCTTACCTCAATAAAAATTGTCAAATATATCTGCTCTTACAATAAATTTTTCCGGCACAGCTCTGTGCAATGCTGGCCGACCTATCTGTTATTTATGAAAGGAAGCAACTGATTTTTCTTTTGCAACAATCGGAATGATCATGGATTGGAGAAATTAGTGAATTCTTTAAATTGAAATGAATGCTTGTTAGAAATTACTTTATATGACAAAGATTATTATTACGACATTTTTAAAAGATTTACATGGGAGTTCAGATAACATTATTAGATATGCGCGAGGCTGCTTTTTACCTTATACAATAATACTCAAGCTCCGGCATCGCTGCACCGCGACCGACCAGCCAACACGATACACCAGACCAGACCAGAGCAGACTCCAGACTAGCAACAACTTACTGCTACAGCTACACGGTACCTACTGCAGTCAACACTGTTCTCTGGTCAGCGATTCTCTTATACCTTGCATATCTTGCATATCGCAGGCAGCGCATGAGCAATACATCGAAATTACATCTGCTCGGACCTCTTACATAAAATTACATCTGCATTACATCTGCTCGGACATCTTACATAAAATTACATATGCTCGGACCTCTTACATAAAATTACATATGTTCGGACCTCTTACAAGCTTCAATATGCGTCGGTAGTTATCCGCTGCTGTCCGCTGCACATCCGTGTGGAACGTAACACCTAGACCATTCAGCTATCGGGGCGGACGCCTAGTTGGAGATCACTTGCAGCTATTTATAGACTTCATACGCCCAAACTATGATGGAATTTTTATAGATGGCATCCATCATGTCGCCGGACCACAGTTGTTCAGAATGGGCCTCTTCAATTCTGGACAACTGGAGCGAAAGGTCTGGCCACCCATCGAACATTTATGAGACATAATCGAGAGATCAGTTCCTACATAGAATCCCGCACTAGCAACACTTCCGCAATTAGGCACATAGAGGCATCATGGCGTTTATGCAGGGGCTTCCAACGACTCGTTGAGTGCATACCCCTTCGAGTTGGTGCACTAAGCCGGACAAAATGAGGTCCGACACGATATTAGGAGGTATCCCATGACTTTTTTCACCTCAGTGTAAATTTAAGTTTGTAAATTGGGATGATTTTTTGGTGAGATGCTTACACCTGAAGTAGGATTCTCGTTATTATTGTGATTAATGAAATAGTGGTGAACGCTCCTAGTTATGAAAATAAATAAAATCTTACTTTCACATACCGCTGTGCAACATTTATTCGTTTTCCGTGGCTATTTTTCCGCATCCTTGCGCTGGAGTGGTGTGTTACTGGAAACGTCTCTGTGATCTCTTCTGTCGGCGGAAGGCAGACCGTGCATCTTAGTAGGTCGAGAGGGGCTCCTCTGGAGATGCAGCGGCTTCACAAAAGTCGGGAAGCGAGACTCTCCATGCTTATTGAATACCGGGCAGGCACTCCCTGCCGTCAGCGAACGCCACGGCCACACCATACCCTGCAGATAATATCTGTGCATTACGTTTTTGCCTTCCTGCACGCAATTCAAAGGGGCCCTGGCGCCATCCACCCAGCGTGGCAAAGTCGGCTGCTAGTACTGTGCCACTCTGGATTGTGTTCTTCCTACGTAAGAATGTGTGTCTATTGTACGCGGAAGTGGGGAATTTTGCGGCAGTTCTCGCCGATCTCTTTCGAAACAGCGTGGAGTCGACCCATCCACGTAACGTTTATTGAATGTAGAGAGTGGAGGGCTGTGTATTTCTGTTTGAGTGTTCTGCTCCAGAGCATCGCTGGACGTCGCCTCTGGCCGCTGTCTTCTGCTGACTGGTGTGCACCAGCTGCGTAGCGAAATTTAAGTGACGCAATTATTCCGTTCACCCCGTTACTTACTTACTTTGCCATGCAACATCCGTTACTTAAATTGTGTGTAGTTTCTGGCTTCTTGTTGTAAGGTTAGCTTTCATTTCGCGAGCTGCCCAGATCTTGTTGCACTTACTCGATAGTCTTTGACACTTTTTAGCACGTCCACACTGTATTAGCATCATTTGCTAATTTGGTTTGATTTGTACAGAACTTTGCACTCTGTTGATTTCATTGTGATTTATATCAATCGTCAAAGCAAATCAGTGTATACTAATGTTAGTTTTGACTTCGATTTCAAGATCCTCTAACTTGGCCATGTTACGTAACCCATTAAAAAATGACTTTGCCCTTTTGTGTGCCCAACAGGTTCACTTCACTTTGTCGCGGTTGTCCTTGTGCACAGTTACCAACCACACTGATAACTTGTTTATTTTGTGAAAGCAGCAAGCATTGCACTTTTTCGTCTTGCGTTACTACGATTTGATTTTCCATGGGCTCCTGCGAAAGCAACGAGTATTGCACTCACTCGTCGTTATTACTACTATTTTATTATCAAATGGAACAGAACCTTCAAAACATTTAAGGCAGTCGGATCTTTCACCTCTTAAAAGGGAACGAAATCTGAAATGTGCATAGTAATAATGTCAATTTAGTCTGTGAAAAAAGCTCAAACCAAAATAAATAGTCCGTTTAGGATTTTGTTTGTTAGTCAAACAGTGGAAATTCGTCTTTAAAATACACTCTGAGACAAAAAAAGCGATGCACCACGGAGGAATTAAGGGAACGAGACAGAAAGCGGTAGATATAATGTACATGTACAGACAAATTGAGCAAGTCGATAATGCGTTGGTTCACATCTAGCCCTTGTGCAAGTAGTCATTCGGCTTGGCATTGACGGATAGAATTGTTGGATGTCCTCCTGAAGAATACCGTATCAAATTGGTGTGTTAAATCTTCGAAATCCAGAAAAGGTTGGAGGGCCCTGACCATAATCATTCTCAATTGGGGACCTTGTTGTCCAAGGTAGGGCTTGAAAAGCACGAAGACAAGCAGTAGAAACTCGGCGTCTGTGGGCGGGCATTATTTTCCTGAAATGTAAGCTGAGGTGGCTTCCCACGAAAGGCAACAAAACGGGGCATAGAATACCGTCGGCGTGTGATGTTGGTTGGTTGATTTAGGGGAGGGGACCAAATAGCGAGGTCATCGTTCCCATCGGATTAGGGAAGGATGGGGAAGGAAGTCGGCCGTGCCATTTCAAAGGGGTCTTAGCCCGAAAACAGATGGCTACCCAGACCATCACTCTCGTTTATCAGGCGATATGTCGGGCGACACTTAGGTTGGAAACCCATCACTGTTCGGGGCGTCTCCACACACGCTTTCGGCATGGACACCCGTTGAAGACATACCTGAAGATGGCCCGTACATTTGTGGGATACCAACCTGACTGCCACTCGTCACACGTTCAGACAACCAGGAGTGATATT
Organism: Schistocerca cancellata; assembly: GCF_023864275.1. Taxonomy (NCBI): domain Eukaryota; kingdom Metazoa; phylum Arthropoda; class Insecta; order Orthoptera; family Acrididae; genus Schistocerca; species Schistocerca cancellata. Next base: position 876,292,986 of record NC_064628.1, read on the forward strand.
TCGGGGTGTCAGGTCATTTCATAGCAGGTCCCCTGTGTTCGTCATTCGCGGTACCCTCACAACACAGAGGTACGTCGACGATACTGTACGCCTGTTTTGTTGCCCTTCATGAAAACCCACCCTGGGCTTACATTTCAGCAAGATAGTGCCTGCCCGCACAAAGTGATAGTTTCTACTGCTCGTCTTCGTACCCGCAAAGCCCTACCTTGGCCAGCAAGGTCGCCGGTTCGCTTCCCAGTTGAGAACGTTTGGAGCATTCTGGGCAGGGCCCCCCAACCAGCTCGGGATCTTGACGATCTGACGCGTCAGTTGGGCACGATATCTCCAAGGAGGTCATCCAACAACCCTGTCCATCGATGAAAAGCAGCACACCTGCTTGCATAAGGGCTAGAGGTGGACAAACGCGTTACTGACCTGCTTAGTTTTGAAACTTCCCCTTTGAATGTAAAGAATGACCGTGTTGGTACAACTTCTACGTTCCTGAACGATTTTCAAACTCCAGAGTGAAACAGAACATACTGAGACTGTTTTTTTTTCTTTACTTATTCTGGTCATTTCTAAACTGACACAGAACATTTTAGAGCAACGCAATTTGACTTTCAATAATCCTTACAAAAGAATAGCCCTGACTAACCATAACCTATATCCTTCGTGAATCACTTGTTGTTGTTGTGGTCTTCAGTCCAGAGACTGATTTGATACAGCTCTCCATGCTACTCTGTCCTGTGCAAGCTTCTCCCAGTACCTACTGCAACCTACATCCTTCTGAATCTGCTTAGTGTATTCATTTATTGGTCTCCCTGTACGATTTTTACCCTCCACGCTGCCCTCCAATACAAAATAGGTGATCCCTTGATGCCTCAGAATATGCCCTACCTATCGATCCCTTCTTCTAGTCAAGTTGTGCCACAAATTTCTCTTCTCTCCGATTCTACTCAATACCTCTTCATTAGTTATGTGATCTACCCATCCAATCTTCACCATTCTTCTGTAGCACAACATTTCGAAAGCTTCTATTCTCTTCTTGTCTAAACTGTTTATCGTCCGCCGGCCGGTGTGGCCGTGCGGTTCTAGGCGCTTCAGTCTGGAACCGCGTGACCGCTGCGGTCGCAAGGTTCGAATCCTGCCTCAGGCATGGATGTGTGTGATGTCCTCAGGTTAGTTAGGTTTAATTAGTTCTAAGTTCTAGGCGACTGATGACCTCAGAAGTTAAGTCAGAGCCATTTTGTTTATCGTCCACGTTTCACTCCATACATGGCTACACTCGATACAAATACTTCCAGAAACGACTTCCTGACACTTAAATCTATACTCGATGTTAACAAATTTCTCTCCTTCAGAAACGCTTTCCTTGTCATTGCCACTCTACATTTTGTATCCTCTCTACATCGACCATCATCATTTTGCTCCCAAAATAGCCATTTTTCTCCCCAAATAGCAAAACTCATTTACTACTTTAAGCGTCTCATTTCCGAATCTAATTCCCGCAGCACCACCCGATTTAATTTGTACTACATTCCATTATCCTCGTTTTATCACTTACCTTACAAAAATCTTCGTTACTCAACTACAGCAATACAGCGAGCGCCAATACTGCCACGTAAATAAAATATTCTAACTACTGGAGGCACTAACTACTGATAGGCATATAGTTAGCCAATGAAAGATTTTGGTAGAGAACAAACAATGTATTTACCTTAATAATGTTCACAGGTCGTAATATATATATATAAATTCGTGACATCCAGTTTAACAAATTTCCTTTTTCTGGCGGACACACGACCAGATCGTCCGCTGATATTAACATCTCAGAACTCTGGCACCTCTCTCCCCACATCCACCACTGCTGGCGGCTCACCTCCAACTGCCCAACGCCACGGGCTGTCCACATCCAACTGCCCAACACTACACTGGCGAATGACTTCCAACAACGAGTCCAACCACCCACAGACTGCACAAAGCGCCGTCAGCGATTTTAATAGAGAGCGCTACGTGGCGTTACCGACGTAAAAACTTAAACAGCCTACTTACAGTTTTTGAAGCTCTTTCCCTTGAATAAATCATCCAATTTGTCTGAAATCCCCGCGCGGGATTAGCCGAGCCGTCTAAGCGCTGCAGTCATGGACTGTTTTGCTGGTCCCGGCGGAAGTTCGAGTCCTCCCTCGGGCATGGGTGTGTGTGTTTGTCCTTAGGATAATTTAGGATAAGTAGTGTGCAAACTTAGGGACTGATGACCTTAGCAGGTAAGTCCCATAAGATTTCACACACATTTGAATATTTGTCTGAAATCGTACTCATGTTTTTGTTGTACATGTACATCACATCTATCGATTTCCGTCCCTGTGGATGATTCCTTCGCAGTGCATAGCCTTTTATTTATTTACCTATTTTTCTTAGAGTGAGTGTAATGGAAGAAACTCTGAATTATAAACCGTTTAGATTTCAATACGGTAATCCACATATTTTCGTACCGTGACGCTTACTTGTGAACAGCTTAAGGAATTTCGGGTGTGAATAATTTCATGATAACAGGTGAGTATACATATGGTAAAGACCTGCAGGTACACTGGCTTATGTGCATTTCAGCATTCTTTACGTCGGGAAATACTGAAATGGACGTTATGAAATATGTCTTCAAGTACCTAATCAGATAGACACTTTATTAGTTGCTCACGTGCGTTAAAAGTTACTTCTGGGGAGTTCTTAAGACACAGTTATTACATTATAGTCAAGCGCATGAGAAAGTTCTGCAGCTAACGCCAGTTTAGAACTTTAACTTTTAACGCTAATAATATTATAATTAAATGCATCGCGCACGAATCTCGTAGACAGTAACAGGCTCCACTTCACTAAAGGTACTTCCTCGCCCTTCACACTTTCTGCCTAGACGGCCGAGGACCTCGGCCAGGTTGGAGCGTTTAGAAGGAAGAAAGCTCAGGAAGGTTTGGCGGGCAGGGCGACGGGGGAAGGTGGAGAGAGAGAGAGAAGCGAGGGAGGTGCCTGGCGCAGCTGGAGGCGTTCCAAGATTTCGCCGGATAATTACATTAGTGACGTCACTTAGGGAAGAGGGATAGCGCCGTTTCCTGCCGACATCGATCACCACTCCGGAAGTGACGCAGCGTGGGACCTACCGGCAGGTTCTTCCGGCCGCAAGGCAGCCTCCAGCGCCAGTATTTGGAATCTCGACTAAGCAGCCAAATTTTTGGCCACCAATGACCGTTCTGATTCTGCCCAGTATTCATTAATATGCTCACAATATTGAGCGATCCACATTCACAATTATATTTCCAACAAGCCAGCTGTGATCACTGCAAGCTTCCTACCAGTCCCTGTTATCATACACTACTGGCCATTAAAATAGCTACACCAAGAAGAAATGCAGATGATAAACCGGTATTCATTGGACAAATATATTGACATGTGATTACATTTTCACGCACTTTGGGTGCATAGATCCTGTGAAATCAGTACCCAGAACAACCACCTCTGGCCGTGATAACGGCCTTGATACGCCTGGGCATTGAGTCAAACACAGCTTGGATGGCGTGTTCAGGTACAGCTGCCCATGCAGCTTCAACACGATACCACAGTTCATCAAGAGTAGTGACTGGCGGATTGTGACGAGCCAGTTGCTCGGCCACCATTGACCAGACTTTTTTAATTGGTGAGAGATCTGGAAAATGTGCTGGCCAGGGTAGCAGTCGACCATTTTCTGTATCCAGAAAGGCCCGTACAGGACCTGGAACATACGGTCGTGCATAATCCTGCTGAAATGTAGGGTTTCGCAGGGATCGAATGAAGGGTAGAGCCACGGGTCGTAACACATCTGAAATGTAACGTCCTCTGTTCAAAGTGCCGTCAATGCGAACAAGAAGTGACCGAGACGTGTAACCAATGGCACCCCATACCATCAAGCCGGGTGAAACGCCAGTATGGCGATGACGAATACACGCTTCCAATGTGCGTTCATCGCGATGTCGCCAAACACGGATGCGACCATCATGATGCTGTAAACAGAAACTGGATTCATCTGAAAAAATGACGTTTTACCGTTTGTTCACCCAGGTTCGTCGTTAAGTACACCATCGCAGGCGCTCCTGTCTGTGATGCAGCGTCAAGGGTAACCACAATCATGGTCTCCGAGCTGTTAGTCCATGCTGCTGCAAACGTCGTCGAACTGTTCGTGCAGATGGTTTTTGTCTTGCAAACGTCCCCATCTGTTGACTCAGGGATTGAGACGTGGCTGCACGATCCGTTACAGCCATACGAATGAGATGCCTGTCATCTCGTCTGCTAGTGATACGAGGCCGTTGGGATCCAGCACGGCGTTCCGTATTACCCTCCTGAACTCACCGATTCAGCAATGTCGGGATACGATAAACCGAAATCGCGATAGGCTACAATCTGACCTTTATCAAAGTCGGAAACGTGATGGTATGCATTTCTCCTCCTTACTCGAGGCATCAGAACAACGTTTCACCTGTCAACTGCTGTATCTGTTTGAGAAATCGGTTGGAAACTTTCCTCATGTCAGGACGTCGTAGGTGTCGCCACCGGCGCCAACCTTGTGTGAATGCTCTGGAAAGCTAATCATTTGCATATCACAGCATATTCTTCCTGTCGATTAAATGTCGCGTCTGTAGCGCGTCAGCTTCGTGGTGTAGTAATTTTAATGGCCAATGGTGTACTTTGCTCAGTTCCGCACAAGGCCACACACACAAGATACCTTCAGAAAATACTCCATAACAGATAAGTTGGTACCATATGTTAATAAATAGCATATAAGGTACTGAAAACCCTTAACACAACAGAAAGAGAGAAGATAGAAACAAATATTATTGAAGAAGAACAGTGGATAAATCATTACAGCGAATTGTGGGATGATGATACAGCACAAGAAACTAAAATTGATCAGCTAGACGAGAAAGGATTAGATGAAATACAGTCTGACGAATTAACATCTGCACTAACATCACTTAAGAACAGAAAAGTAACAGGAAAAGACAGCATTAATGCCGAATTATTAAAATATGGAGGAATGATGCTACACCAACACTTGTTACACGTCTTCAAGGAATGTTGGAAGAAGAAGAGTATTCTCAAAGACTAGAAAACAGCTAGAGTGATAGCAGTTTTTAAAAAAGGAGATGCAGTAATTGCCGAGGAATAAGTTTACTGGAGTCAGCATACAAGGTGTATGCTAAGTTTTTAAATACAAGACTTAAAAACATAGCAGAAGCAGTACTGCAAGAGGAACAAATGGGTTTTAGGAAAGAACGTTCCACAATAGATGCAGTTTTTATTCCACAGCCAATAATAGAAAAATTGAGAGCATATAGTAAAGAAACACACATCGCTTGTATCGATTTTTAAAAAATTTTGACGATGTCAATAGACAGAAACTTTGGGAAAGAATGACGAATCGCGGATATCCAAAGTATCTAGCAAATGCGATAAAAAGTTTAAAAAATCGTATTTTCACCAGGATTAATTCCCAGCTTTTTCAGTACCCAACGCTTTCCAATATTACCACAATTGAATGTAATAACAGCATCATGAACTCCTGGTTTCACTGTATGCACGCCTACAAATACTGTTTTAAGAAAAAAATGTTCAGATGTGTGTGAAATCTTATGGGACTTAACTGCTAAGGTCATCAGTCCCTAAGCCTACACACTACTTAACCTAAATTATCCTAAGGACAAACACATACACCCATGCCCGAGGGAGGACTCTAACCTCCGCCGGGACCAGTTCGGCTAATCCCGAGCGGCTAAAAAGTTTATATCAAGACACAAATATCACTCTAGATCTCAATGGTAAAACAACTAATGGGATACCAACTAACTGAATCTCTGTTCAACATCTACATTAATGAAATAATACATGTATGGAAATCAGAGTTTCAGAAAGGCACCTGTCTAGACAGGAACATTGTTTAAAATGATTTACTATATATTGATGATGTAGTGATCCTTGCAGATAAGGAAGAGACCTTCAGAAAGGAATCTGCTTGCTAAAGCAAATAAGTGCTAAATTTGACATGGGCATTTCAAAAGAAAAAACTAAGACAATGGCATTCATGGGGAAAGAACCAATCACAACCAAAACAGTAATTGATCAGAAGATTTTAGAGCAATAAACCATTTCAGTTCCTCGGATGTGAAATGACATATGGCTACAGCAGAGATGAAATAAAGCCTAGTAAATTCAGCCGGGTATGTGGAACAATTAACAGAAACCTAAAATACAAAACCACGAGAGACACTCAAATTAAATTTTACAAAACTGTTACAGTTTCCCACACTCCTCTATGGAAGTGAGACCTGGGTGATTACCTAGAAGCAAGAAAGCCGAATTCAGGCACAAGAGACGACAGGCTAAGAAATCTAGATGTTAGAGAAGAACTGCAAATCTTTAGCCTCGATGATAAAACTCGAGATTGCAGAAGAAAATGGAACAAACATCGACAAAGAATGGACAGTGAGGAACTTCCCTTAATGGCAAAAAATTATAAGTGCCATGGGAAAAGAGAGAGAGGAAGACTGACAGAGATGGGTACCGTAACAGGCAATTCCTGCCTAATACCTGAAGAGATGATGAAGATGTTAATAAATTCCTCTTCTTCAGAAATGATTATTCTTGCTGTTGCCAGTCTGCAATGTATATCCTGCCTACTTCGGCTTCATCATCTACTATGCTGCCAAAATAACAAAACCCGACACTTTTAGTGTCTCATTCCTAAATACGTTTCAGCCATCATCGCCTAATTTATTTCGACTACATTCCACTGACCTCTTTTTACTTTTGTCTATATTCCTCTTATAGCCTCCCAAAACACTCCACTCCATTCAACTGTTCGAAGTTCTTTGCCGTCTTTGGCTGAATTACGATGTCATCGACAAATCTCAAAGTTTTTGTTTCTTCTCCCTGAATTTTAATTCCATTTTCAAATTTATGCTTGGTTTCCTTTATTGCTTGCTAAATGTACTAACTGAATAATAGTGGGTACAAACTGCAAATGTGTCTCATTCTCTACTCAGCCACTGATTCACCGACATGCCCTTCAACTCTTATATCTGCAGTCTCGTCTCTGTAGAGGCTGTAAATAATCTCTCGCTTCTTGTATTTTATCCTTGCTATCTTCAGAATCTCATAGTGTATTCCAGTCAATATTATCAACAGGTTTCTCTAAATGTACAACTGCTATAAATATAGGCTTTCCTTTCTTTAATCTGTCTTTGAAGATAAGTCAGAGGAACAGTACTGTCTAGCGTTTTTCACCATTTCTCTGGAACCCAATGTGATTTTTCCCCTGGTCTACAACTACTATTTTTTTCATACTTCTGTAAACAATACTTGACAGACTCTTCGATGTGTCTGTTATTGGTATCTTAACGTTTACTTGAGTACAACAGTATCTTCCAAAGAAACTATTTTGCTACATCTGTAAATTTTGAGGCCTTGTTGCATTACATTACCACCTGTTACGGTGTTTACAGAAAACACAGCTACTTGTCGTGTGGCTAACAGATCAGTTCCTGAGTCTAGAAATTCATATAATTTGCATAAAAGTGGCTAATAAGTTATGATTTTATTTTTTGTTCTTAAACGTTGGTAAGCTCACTATCTTGCTTTGTGTTAGATGGAGACTGTTAGTATACTGTCCCACAAGAAGTTTTAATCCCTCCTGAACTCTAAACAAGAAGGAAAAGTCTACATAAAACTTTATTTTGGTGTCTAGTATTGTGGTTGTGTACATCAAAGTTCAGCTGAAACTTATTCTCACTCTCAGTAAGAAAAGCCACAAACCAGAAAATGTATTACGAATCTTGTGCAAGAACTTCAAAATATTTAGGAGGGTTCCTGTTCCTGCAATACGTACTGTTATATACTTAATACAATATTCCTACTGCTCGCATATGCTGAATAAGCAGTGTATTTGGAAGGGTGGATAAAAAAAATGGAAACACCAATAACACAATAAATTACCATACGCAGTGGGTTGTAGGAAACTAGTTGGCATCCAAAACAGCTTCCCGTCGTCTTGGATTAGATAAATACAGGTCACCTAAGGTTTTGAAGGAAATCTTATACCTTTCTACGTGCAAAATAGGGGCAAGTAACGATGTTGGAGGTTGGCAGTAATCACGCACCCTTCTCTCCAAACCAGGCCACAAAGACTGAATAATATTCAGATCTGGAGTCAGTGGTGATAAGAGAACATGCAATTCCAGTTCAGGACGATTCGAGTTGTGTAGATCGGAACACTGTCGTCTTCGAACACAGCATCACCATTGGGGAACAAATATTGTACCATGGGATGGACCAGGTCAGCTATAGTGGTCACATAATTCTTGGCACTAATGAAGCCTTGCAGAGTCATCATGGGGCCCTCGGAAAACCACGATATGGCTGCTCGGATCATCAGTGACACCACTACATGTTTCACTCATTGGATGTATACTCGGCCAGAAGGTGGAAAACGTATGTAACAGGACTCATCCGAGCAAATGACTTTCTTACCAGTGAACCACAGTCCTGATATTATGGAATCTGCACCACGTTTACCACTTACTGGAATTTTCATCACTAATGAATGATTTTGCAGTTCCGGCTCCCCCTGCAGCTCTCTCCTTATGGAGCTCCCTTCGTGTTGTTTTGGTGCAGACACCGTTCTCGAGTGCGACATTCAATTCTGCAGTGAGTTTTACAGCTGTCGTCATTTTCCGCCACAGTACTCAACATACACAATTAACATACATTTATGTCCGCGTTGTGCGTTAGCAGTTGATGTTTCTCCACTTACTTCGGTACGTTGCCACTTAAAATGACGAACACTTACGACTGCTTTGGTTACGGAAGCACCCACAACACGAGCGACAACAATTCGCCCACGTTCGAATTCACTTAGCTACGACATTGTGCACCCACAACTACACAGAGCAATGTTCTCAACACGACTAACATTTGCAACGTACATAGAACTACACAGAGCAATATTCTCAACACGACTAACATTTGCAACGTACATAGAACTACACAGAGCAATGTTCTCAACACGACTAACATTTGCAACGTACATAGAACTACACAGAGCAATGTTCTCAACACGACTAACATTTGCAACGTACAGAGAACGTTTTGCCGTTCGTGATGAAATAAAACAGCTCAAGATTCAGGCTTGACTAGCATATGTATTTACACTAAAGCGCCAAAAGAATTGGTATAGGCACGCGTATTCAAATACAGACATATGTGAACAGGCAGAAGACGGCGCTGCGGTCGGCAACGCCTACATAAGACAACAAGTGTCTGGGGCCATTGCTTCATCGGTTACTGCTGCTACAATGGCAGGTTACCAAGATTTAAGTCGGAGCACGAGTGATGGGACACAGCGTCTCCGAGGCAGCGATGAAGTGGGAATTTTCTCGTACGACCATTTCACGAGTGTACCGTGAATATCAGGAATCCGGTAAAACATCAAATCTCCGAAATCACTGCGGCCGGAAAAAGATTCTGCAAGAACGGGACCAACGGTAACTGAAGAGAAGTGCAGCGCTTCCGCAAATTACTGCACATTTCAATGCTGAACCATCAACAAGTGTCAGCGCGCGAACCATTCAACGAAACATCATTGATATGGGCTTCCGGAGTCGAAAGCTCACTGGTGTACACTTGATGACTGCACGACACAAAGCTTTACCCACCACGCGTGGGCCCGTCAACACCTACACTGAACTATTGATGACTGGAAATATTTTGACTGGTTGGACGAACCTCGTTTCAAAACGTATCGAGCGGATGGACGTGTACGGGTATGGAGACAACCTCGTGAATCCATGGACCCTGCATGTCAGCAGGGGAATTTTCAAGCTGGTGCAGGCACTGTAATGGTGTGATATGGGACCCCCTGGTACGTGTGGATACGACTCTGACAGGCGACACTGTGTGATCACCTGCATCCATTTATGTCCATTGTGCATTCCGATGGACTCGCACAATTCCAGCAGGACAATGCGACACCCCACACGTCCATGATTGCAACAGAGTGGCTCCAGGAACACTCTTCTGAGTTAAAACACTTCCGCTGGCCTCCAAACTCCACAGACATGAACATTATTGACCGTATCTGGGATGCCTCGCAACGTGATATTCAGACGAGATCTCCACCTCTTCGTACTGCTACGGATTTTTGGACAGCCCTGCAGGATTCATGGTGTCAGTTCCACCAAGAGTACTTCAGACATTAGTCGAGTCTATGTAACGACGTGTTGCGGCACCTCTGCGTGCTCGAGGGGGACCTATACGATATGAGACAGGTGTATCCGTTTCTTTGGCTCTTCAGCGTATGTTCAAGGATGCATTTCTTACGGTGTTTTCATATTTTTTTCCAATTCCTGTACTCTGGATGCACTGTCTCAGAAGGTAGCCCCGTAAGAAATCAGGGAGAGCAATTACGCAAAATAAACAGACACTCTTTGCTACATGTCAGTGCAGTGAGAGATTCGTTTAAGCGCTGAATACGATGAATAGAGATTGTTTGATTAAGCCTACTTCATCTATCTGTTGGCTCAATTTTAACTTCTTATCCAAATGACATTACATAAATCTGCGCACTTTGTTTCGTATAGTGTTGAACATTAATGCTTACTGATTCGGACAGTACTCTATCCTGCCGTTATCCAAGCGCCAGCGAACACGGCTTCGGCCTGGAATCTACACTACTGGCCACTAAAATTGCTACACCACGAAGATGACGTGCTACAGACGAGAAATTTAACCGCCAGGAAGAAGATGCTGTGATATGCAAATGATTAGCTTTTCAGAGCTTCCACACAACATTGGCGCCGGTGGCGACACCTACAACGTGCTGAAGTGTCCAACTGATTTCTCATACACAAACAGCAGTTGCGGTGAATAGTTGTTGTGTTGCCTCGTGTACGGGGGTAAAATGCGTACCATCACGTTTCCGACTTTGATAAAGGTCGGATTGTAGCCTATCGCGATTGCAGTTTATCGTATCGCGACATTGCTGCTCGCGTAGGTCGAGATCAATGACTGTGAGCAGAATAAGGAAATGGTGGGTTCAGGAGGATAATACGGCACGCCGTGCTGGATCCCAACGGCCTCGTATGTCGACATGACAGGCATCTTATCCACATGGCTGTAACGGATCGTGCACCCACGTATCGATTCCTGAGTCAACAGATGGGGACGTTTGCAAGACAACAACCATCTGCACGAACAGTTCGACGACGTTTGCAGCAGCATGGACTATGCGCTCGGAGACCATGGCTGGGGTTACTCTTGACGCTGCATCACAGGCAGGAGCGCTTGCGATGGTGTACTCAACGACGAACCTGGGTGCACGAATGGCAAAACGTCATTTTTTTTCGGATGAATCCAGGTTTTGTTTACAGCATCAGGATGGTCGCATCCGTGTTTGGCGACATCGCGGTGAACGCACATTGGCAGCGTGTATTCGTCATCGCCATACTGGCGTATCACCCGGCGTGATGGTATGGGGTGCCATTGGTTACACATCTCGGTCACCTCTTGTTCCCATTGACGGCACTTTGAACAGTGGACATTACATTTCAGATGTATTTCGACCCGTGGCTCTACCCTTCATTCGATCCCTGCGAAACCCTATATTTCAGCAGGATAATGCACGACCACATGTTGCACGTCCTGTGCGGGCCTTTCTGGATACAGAAAATGTTCAACTGCTGCCCTGGACAGTACATTCTCCAGATGTCTCACCAATTGAAAACGTCTGGTCACTACTCTTGATGAACTGTGGTATCGTGTCGAATCTGCATGGGCAGCTGTACCTGTACACGCCATCCTAGCTCCACCAGAGGTGGTTGTTCTGGGTACTGATTTCTGAGGATCTATGCACCCAAATTGCGTGAAAATGTAATCACATATCAGTTCTAGTATAATATATTTGTCCAATGAATAACCGTTTATCATCTGCATTTCTTCTTGGTGTAGCAATTTTAGTGGCCAGTAGTGTAATTAACTGGAGTATAACTGCTTCAGTGATGAGTTCCACTTCGAACTGAGCCCCGATAAACAGCGAAGACGTTTCTGCAGACACTCCTGAAAGAGGTCGTTCGCCTTGTAGCTCGGCAGCCATGAGTGGTGGTCTGTGGTGCCGTTACTTTTCATAGCAGGATCCCTTTGGCTGTCATTCTAGACACCCTTACAGCACAGTGGTACATGGACTAAATTCGACTACATTCTGGGCCATTCTGGGCTTACTGTGGTGTCACCGCCAGACATCACACTTGCTAGGTGGTAGCCTTTAAATCGACCGCGGTCCGTTAGTATACGTCGGACCCGCGTGTCGCCACTATCAGTGATTGCAGACCGAGCACCGCCACACGGCAGGTCTAGTCTAGAGAGACTCCCTAGCACTCGCCCAATTGTACAGCCGACTTTGCGAGCAATGGTTCACTGTCTACATACGCTCTCATTTGCAGAGACGACATCTTAGCATAGCCTTCAGCTACGTCATTTGCTACGACCTAGCAAGGCGCCATATACAGTTACAAGAATGTAGTCTGAACAGATAATGTTGTGAATCATGTACCGTCAAGAGCGACGTTCATCATTAATGGATAAAAGTTAAGTATCAAACTAATTACGTCCGCTTTCTGAATTCTAATTCCTTGTCATGTTCCAGACCTCACGTCAGTATAGTTCTTCCCTCCTCACGCCAGCCTGTGTGAGCTAAAACGCGTGCATTTCGGCGTCCCTTAGTAACACGGTGTTGGCTTTTCAGCCAACACAACACTTACATTTCATCAAAATATTGCCCACTTGCACACGGCTAGAGTTTCTACCGCTTATCTTCGTGCTTGTCAAACCCTATCGTTGCCTGGAAGGATGCCAAATATTTTCCTAGTTGAGAATGTTTGGAGTATTATGGGCAGGATCCATTAACCAACTCGGGATTCTGGCGATCTAAAGCGCCAGTTGGACAGAATTTCTCACGATGTCCTTCAGGAGGGCACCAAACATCAATTAATGCCAAGCAGAGCAGCCACTTGGATAAGGGCCAGAGATGGACCAATACGTTACTAACTTTCTCAGTTCGTGAAGCTCTTTCTCTGATAATGTAATCATTTTTGTGCCTGTACATGAATATCACATCTACCTATTTCCGTCCCATTCGGATAATTCATTCGTGGTGCGACTCATTTTTGTCTTTGAGTACACTTTACTCCCAGGAGTTATCCATCCTTATCCTTGCTTATGTTTATTTTACCCTCATTTTTTAAGAGAAAATAATACTAAAAGTACTGTAGGAATATGTTTAACAAAGGAGTCGAAATTTCTCATCAACACTGGTAGAGCACTTGCCCGCGAAAGGCAAAGGTCTCGAGTTCGCGTCTCGGTCGGGCGCACAGTTTTAATCTGCCAGGAAGTTTCATATCAGCGCACACTCCGCTGCAGAGTGAAAATCTCATTCTGAATACCGATTTATTTACAAATTTCGCCCTGCTGTCCTTTGCGTGACTGTGTTCGAGTCATTGATAATAATTTGCCATAGAGTACTTTTACGACCTGTACCCAACCGGTCAGTGTATTTTGTTGTTGACCTTTGACAGTCATGGCCAGAGAAAGAGCAGGATATCGGTTTTTACATCTACATGACAGCAGGCCGTTGGGTCTATAAAGAGACTGGCAATCCAAAAAGAGTCGGGTAATAAATTACTTCTTCTCACATATGTCCCCTGAAATGATCACGACAAGAAAACTTGAGAAGTTAGCACTCATACGGATACTTAAAAACTGTAGGACTCCCCATGTATCGTTCTTGAATGGAGCGGGAAAGGGGATGTGATAGGTAGAACGCGGAGCATGGATACAGATGTAGAAATAGGTCTAGAAAGAGATAAATGCGTTTCGAAGCATTCACGGATTTTGGCGCGACATAAATTTTACTGAACAGTTCAGAAATTATTTGTGTTTCCGTTCGCGGCTCAAGAGAGACGTGTGTACTGTATCGGCTTCTGCCAAAATATGGCACATGGAAAGGATAAAACAACGGCACAAGAGTGATATTGCAAATGAAATGCATTTACTTTTTTTATTAATAGATTACCGTATCCGAATACTAAAGTGTAGAGATAGGAAACAGTAATCTGTTGTACTATATCGGTAATAATTCCAATCCCAAAGAAAGCAAGTGTTGCCAGCTGTGGAAATTAGCGAACTATCCGTTTAATAAGTCACGGCTGCAAAATACTAACAAGAACTCTTTACAGACGAATGGAAAAACTAATACAAGCCGACGTCAGGGAATATCAGTTTGGATTCCATAGAAATGTTGGAACACGTGAGGCAATAGCGACCCTACGACTTACCTTGGAAGATAGATTAAGGAAAGGCAAACCTACGTTTCTACATTTGTAGATTTAGAGAAAGCTTTTGACAATGTTGACTGCAATACTCTCATTCAAATTCTGAAGGTGGCAGGGGAAAAATACAGGGAGCGAAAGGCCATTTACAATTTGTACAGAAACCAGATGGTACACAAGTCGAGAGTCAGGAAAGAGAATTAGTGGTTGGGAAGGGAGTGAGACAGGGTTGTAGCCTATCCCCGATGTTATTCAATCTGTATATTGAGCAAGCAGTAAAGGATACAAAAGAAAAATATGGTGTAGGAATTTAAATCCACGGGGAAGAAATAAAAACTTTGATATTTACCGATGACATTTTAATTCTGTCGGAGACAGCAAAGGACCTGGAAGAGCAGCTTAACAGAATGGACAGTGTCTTGAAAGGAGGATATAAGATGAATATCAACAAAAGCAAAACGAGGATAATGGAATGTAGTCGAACTAAATCAGGTGATGCTGTGGGAATTAGATTAGGAAATTACACACTTAAGGTAGTAAATGAGTTTTGCTATTTGAGGAGCAAAATAACGGATGATGGTCCAAGTAAAGAGGATACAAAATATAGACTGGCTATGGCAAGGAAAGCATTTCTGAAGAAGAGAAATTTGTTAACATCGAGTATAGATTTAAATGTCAGGAAGTCGTTTCTGAAAGTATTTGTATGGAGTGTAGCCAGGTATGGAAGTGAAACGTGGACGAGAAATAGTTTAGACAAGAAGAGAATAGAAGCTTTCGAAATGTGGTGCTGCAGAAGAATGCTGAAGATTAGATGGGTAGATCACATAACTAATGAGGAGGTATTGAACAGAATTGGGGAGAAGAGGAGTTTTGGCACAACTTGACAAGAAGAAGGGTCCGGTTGGTAGGACATGTTCTGAGGCATCAAGGGATCACAAATTTAGCATTGGAGGGCAGCGTGGAGAGTAAAAATCGTAGAGGGAGACCAAGAGATGGATACACTAAGCAGATTCAGAAGGATGTAGGTTGCAGTAAGTACTGGGAGATGAAGAAGCTTGCACAGGATAGAGTTGCATGGAGAGCTCCATCAAATCAGTCTCAGGACTGAAGATCATAACAACAACAACAACAACAATAATAATTCTCTAAGAAAGCGGCATCGCCAGGCTGCAACATCTTGGCGTTCCACTAGTAACTTTCTGCCAGAGATGGATTTATAGCGGAATCCTAACGTTTTCACGACTCGTAACAAAGACGATTTACTACCCTGAAACAGGTCAGCCGCTGTGACGGTAGCATGTAGTTTTTTGAGTGTTGGATACTTCTTCCTCGAATAAAATGCGTATATTTGATGACGAATGGCTCTTCCTGAATAAAGTTTTGTGACCCTCTTCTCCAGTCGCCTCTTTTCCCCAGGTGTCTCCAATTTAGATGATTGACTTGAACCTTCTTTCGTGAATTTCTCCTTGCAGATTCTTGTTACTGACCGTTCGCTAACTTGCAGAGCAGCTGCAGTTCGCTCCACCACCTTATCCAAAGGAACGAGAGGCCCTCCTGCATCCCTCTCTCTCACAAAATACTCCCTTAAGAAACACACGTATTCATGCGTATAACGACGCCATGTCCGCCACTTTTTGGAGGTTTCCAAGGAGTGTGCAGCCTCGGCCTCCCTCTCTTGCGACTGCTTTCATCAGACATCGTAAACACGCGAAGCTACAAGTCACTCAAATCCCTCACCCGCACGTCTACAACGGCTCGCTGCGGACTGGCTGGCACAATGCATTAGTCAGCTCAGCAGAGCGTAGTGGCAACGCAGCGGCAGCCGACTGCGCCGGCTGCCATTTGTTTATTGGTGGCGGGAGCCCAACAGTCCGTTGCCTGTCAAGAGACAACTACTTTAAATCAGACTATAGTTTACCTTACGCATATTCTTTCACCTTATACGATATATAAGAAAAGTTGGGTACAGAACAACGTGCTGTTTAGTTTCCTACTTTAAATCAGACTATAGTTTACCTTACGCATATTCTTTCACCTTATACGATATATAAGAAAAGTAGGGCACAGAACAACGTGCTGTTTAGTTTCCTCCTCGAAGACGAATTTAACAGAAAACAGGGAAGTTGGATTTATAACTTACCGGCGTACTACTACGGAATTTGAATCGTCTGATTCACTCGTGTGATCCTACTCGTTCGCAAATTAAAACTATGGAAAATACTCATATATACCAAAGATTCCAACCGATTTACCCGCGCATTACAAGCTATTTCAGTTGCCGATCAAGATTTCATTCGCAATGACAGCAAACATGACTCAAGATCACAGAGAAGATGGAAGAGGTGATGGACAAAGAGGGGGGAGGAAATTCACATAGAGAAGGAGGGAGGGGGTGGAGGAGACGGACAGAGAGAGAGGAGAGAAGTAAATTAGGACTTATATCCAGTCCCATGCTTATTTATCAATTGCGAAGCGTTATCAGGTTTGCTAGTCACTTACCTCTTATGATCGGAACATAACAGGTGCCGTAGGAAATCTGTAATTTCTTCTGAAATTTTATGAGATTGTGCTGGAAAGTAAGCACTCCAACGTTGGCTGACTTCTCTATTAAATCGAAATTTTCCTTCCCAAAGAGTGCCAATTCTTGTCAACTGTGAAGTTTACCTGAATTATTCGTCGGTACTTGGAAAACAAAATATTAAATAGGAGACACTTTGTTAATGTTCTGCAACGCATATTATTTTTTCGCTCACGTATCGGTTTTTGGCTTTAGGCCATCTTCAAATGACAACTCGAATGTCGGGAACAAAAATAAAATAACGTGCGAGTTACACAGATATTACTTAAACAGAAGACGATTACAAAGGAAAATGTTACATTTTTATGTTCCGCAGAAAAGGTTACATTTAATTGAAAATGAAAAAAAAATTGTGTAGATATCGTTACATTTAAGAACAGACGAAAAATGAAGTTGTATTTACGATTTTAATGTAACGTTTGTGTAACTAAAACTCAGTTTAACCGGGAGGAAGAAGGTAATTGAGTTTGGTCAATAAAAACTCAGGTATTGTTCTGTTTCATATGCACATTGATTTTCAGTATTTCTAGTAGGGTCATTTTTATGCTTAAAGTTTTGATACTACGGTAGCTCGACGCATGTGAGCAGTCCATACTGGCTTGCTTTTTGTGTATTGTGTTTCACAAATTTTGTGACTAAAGCTTTATCGCTTGATTTTCAGTTTAATATATGACACGCCAATTTGATAGTTTTATTTATGATGAAGACACTCATAGCAGTGCCAAAATCTGGGTCAAATAACTCTTTTTTTGCGATCGAGGGCCGCTATCACTGTTAAATTTTTAAAGAAATTAATTTTTACGCTTGTCTGAACAGATTATTTATTTTTCATTTGTAACTGAATGTAAATATTTATGCTGGTATAAGAATGTAATAGATTCTTTTGAAAACACTGTACATGACATCATTTTTGTATAAGACACACGGCGTTTTATCTGTTTGCAACATTCATCTGTCACCTGACGCTGGCATAAAAAACCGAAAGACAAACAAATAATACTCTTCGCAGAACGTAAAGATAGGTTTCTTATTTAATAAAAATGCAAAGTTTACTTAGATCACAAATTTCAATAGGGACGTTGACCGATATCTAACCTCGAGGAGAGGTAATTATCTCAGAATTGCCTAAAGAGAACTAAAGGCTGATTCTGAATTATGAAGAGAATGGCTAGGAACTTCGTAGGTCGATAAAGACAAAAAAGGTAAAATAAAATGGCCTTACGGCGGTTATTGGAGGGAGCGGAAGAGAACGTGAGTCATCATGTATAAACGTACTGAAGAGGCTATTTAAAAGCTAAAATGAGCACAAGGAATGCATAATGGAGCGGAGTGCAAGAAGCGGACAGCGCTAGCGCTCGGAGCCGTGTGTATCGGCCGTGACGACCCGAGTTAACCAAGTCAGGAAGAGGGTGGCTAAGAGCATCCTCCGCCGCCGCCGCCCCCGCCGCCCCCAGGGAGATGAATAAGGCAGTCGCCACCGCCGCCTCCGCCGCCGTCCCCGCCTTTGTTCTGCCTGCGGAACGGCGCCGCCCGCCCGGTTGAAACAAATTGCTATTTGCATTTCTGGCGCGTCGCGAAGAGTCGCTGCAGACTGGCTGCCTGCTCTCGCGGGGAATAACCGCTGCCAGGGCTGCCAACTTTGAGCGCGCCGCGCGCCGCGCTCCGGCACAGCGCCGTCTGCAAACAAACACGTAGTCCGCCCCCGCATAGGGTGGGACGGCGCCGCCCCGCGACTAGAAATTACGCCGACGAACTGCAGCCGCTTCCTGCCACGGTGCCGACCCTCGGACGCCTCCCGTCACACGAAGCTTGTTTCGTCGCAAAGTTGATCGTGTGACTCGGGAGTAGGCGGTTCTTTGATGCTGCTCGCGTAGCGCTGTTCCATGAGCAAATAAGCCCAAACAGCGATATTGTTCCGTGTCCGAAATCCTTCCTTGCGCGTTTTACCGGGAAACAAATACTGCAGAGAAAGTTGTATTCGATTTATTTAGCTTGAGTTGTATTTCCAGTGAGGTTCACCGCCCAGGACGATTGTCCGATTATACACATATACAAGACAATGCCATCTCATGATATAAAAGAGTTACAATTGTGATTCTCTTCCTTAAATGATGAATTCTATGCACCTATTCATCACGGCAAATTGGTTAATTACGTCGTCAATAGGACAATCAATGTCAGGGTGAGTGTTCAACAGTCAATAAGTCGATCGTCCTTCATTGTCGACCTCAGCCATGTCTTTGTACGGCGCAGTGTTGAAATATTTCTCTCTACTGTAGCAATAGATGCAGGTAGACAAGCAAATATTTTGTACGGCGTGTGCAAAGTAGGTTAGTCAGTTCTAGGACAAACAGACAACGCCTGCATAACAGAATGACGGTCATTTAAGGGCGTTTATGCTCGTCTGCTTGTACTGAAGAATCTCTGCCATTAGCCTCTTTTTAATCACAGAACAATAGAATATTCGCAACTTTCCTCGAACAAATGCCAGATTTTTTTTACTTTTTTTTCCTTTATTAAAACAACCATATATGTACATAAGCACAAAAACAAAATATTGAAGTGCTGGAACTGATTCAACACGAATTGTATCCTACAATAGACTGAAGAATACATTTCAATATAGTGCCATTTGTAAGCTTACAAAATAGAACATAAATAGTAAACTGACAATAGCCTCTTCAGTCCAGACAGAGACATAGAACCGAAACGCAAACATATATATAATTGATTGTCTTAACTGGAATGACAGTTCTGTCATTTGATTCATAACCGTCCAAACTCAAAGTCATTTGGAGCATACAAACGGATAACAAGAGATGCACAGGAACATAAATTAATAAAAACGTCATAATGAAGTTAATAACACCATTGAGAAGTCGGGAGTAGTCCTAGGAACTGGTATAACCCCTTATTCGTTGTGTATTTTGTTCGCTACATAGTCTTGCATGTGATTTGTGTCCTTACCGGCATCGAGAATTACCCTACGCCTTGTTTTTCAAAAATTATGTCTAACATTTTAGCAAACATCTTCCTGAAATTTGGGTAACGTTTCATCTTCCAGCGTGCCGTTCTCATGTAAGCCTCGAAACTAATGAGATGATCTTCACTATTGTGGATGATGATATATGTCACAAACTGTCCTAACATCCACATCACGGTGTTGTTCTTGGTGGCGGGAAAATGTTTCGCGTCCGGCCAGAGCAGGATGTCGGTGCAGTGGCTGGCTGGGCTGCTGCGGGTAATCAGGCCCAGCCTCTGCTGCACCCATTTCCAGTTAATGAGATGGCCGCCACAAGTGAAGCGATGGCGTAAGGTGTCGACCAGACCACAGCGGACGCATTTATCACTGTCACTAAATCCGATTCTATGCAACCTTTCATTAGTGGGTATAACATCGTTTACCACTTTATACCATGTGGACGCCACTTCAGCAGTGTGGACAGTTCAACTTATGTTGTCCCAAACTGCCTTCCAATGAACACTCGGGTATTTAAGTTCAATGGGATTCCGGACTATTGGAGAAGTCCATCTTTTTAATAACAGGTGCGTCGTCGGTAAATCCTGCGTGAAATAATGTCCATCAATATAGCTTACTTCAAGAAAAAAACTGCTTGACATGTCGTAGTTTGTAATGTATTTTACCTACATCAATGGGTGGATGCATATCGGTGGGTTGTAAGGTTCGGAAGAGCCAACTGGTTACGCTGAGAGGTTCCTTGTCCAACAAATGGGTGATTCGTACAGACTAAAATATCGAGATCACTAGAATGGCCGCAACTTTTCTCGTAGGTATGTGTTAACTGTCTATGTGCTAGACAGCAACGTATAAAATACGATGGCGCGGACGCGCATGCTACATAGGAAAGTACAACTACTCGATAACTCGATTCAATCGAGTCGACCGACGAAACGAAAGAAACGAACGAACAGCATGCGGGCTGACTGGCGCCCCCATATGTATCCGCCACTGGAATACTCTGATCGTAAATCAGTTCCAGCGACCCCTCCAGCTGAAGGTTCTGTGAGAGCAGTAACTTCAATTACAGAATTAATTACGCATAATTTTAATTTGTGAAATAGTAGTATTGCAACTTTTCGGACGGTTCAGTAGTATTATCATCATAAGCTCATAAACTAAAAGTAGAATTTCCTGTTTTCTGTTAAAACTGCGAGGAAAAAAACAATGCAGCACATTGTTGTCTATATAATAAGTGTTTAAAATTATGTATACGGAGAAACGAAATATACGGAAGAAACTGTTTGTCCAATGGTTTAAATACCCTGCCTCCTTAGTTAAAAATGTCTGGGAGAAAGAAAACGACACCGCATATTTTCACAGCACAACACACAATTTTCTTTATCGCTGTCGGTTTTAAAGTAATCCTGTACTTTTTTTTTTTAAAAAAAAAGAATATAGCCGTCTATCGTCTGAATGTTTATTAGAGTACTGTGTAAAAAACTGAATTGAATGAGTCTTTAACTATACGAGACTTTTGACAACATCTTTTCCCCATTATGTATTAGTGTAGATAACATTGTTCATACAAGGTGTACAACTTTGCTTCCACCGTTTTCACCCAATATTTGAGGTTTTAATGAAACAAATTGGTTACACGTGTATCATTCAAAGTATTTTCCATCGCTGGCCACTACTTTCTCCCACCTTTCGGGCAGTGTACGAATCCCGCTTCGAAAAAAGTGTTCATCTTTTGAAGCGATCCACGAATCGACCCAACTTGTGACTTCTTCATGAGATTAAAAGTGTTGATCAGCCAGGCCATGCGTCGTTGATCTAAACAGGTGATAGTCAGAGGGAGCAATGTCTAGACTCTAGACAATACGGAAGGAGTGGGGGGGGGGGGGGGGTGAGGACTTCCCATTTTAACGTTTCCAAGTACGTTTTGACCTATTTTGCAACGTGGGGTCGAGCGTTGTCGTCACTTTATCTTGCCTCTCGCTGTATTGCGGCCGTTTGTCTTTTAATGCTCTGCTCAAACGCATTAACTGCGTTCGATAGTGAGCACCTGTGATTGTTTCACGTGGTTTTAACACCTCGTAGTACACGACGCCGAGCTGGTCCCACCAAATGCAGAGCATGATCTTGGAGCCGTGAATATTCGGTTTGGCCGTCGACGTGGAAGCATGGCCAGGATATCCCCACGATTTTTTGCATTTAGGGTTATCGTAATGAACCCATTTTTCGTTCCCGGTCACAATGCGATGCACAAATCCCTTCCATTTTTGCCTCTGGAGCAACTGTTCACAAACACACTAACGCCGTTCAACGTCTCTTGGCTTCAGCTGACCCAAGTTCCTTCTTTCTGAATCATGCCCACAGCCTTGAGACGTTTTGAAATGGCTTGCTGTGTCACTCTTACTAACCGTGCCAATTCCTCTTGAGTTTGACGCGAGTCTTCGCTCAGTAATGTCTCCAATTCTGCATCTTCGGAAACATTCTCTCTTCCACCACTATTCCGGTCTGCGATGTTAAAATCACCGATCTTGAAGCGTTGAAACCACTCACTACACGATCTTTCACTAATAGCGTCCTTATCAAACGTGCTTGAGAGCATTCGATGAGACGCAGCCGCTGTTTTCTTCATACTGAAACAAAACAGTAACACCTCCCGCAAATGACCAGAATTAGGCTTGTAAACTGACATTTTCAATCGAGGACGACTTTATGATGCAGACACAAATCAACTAATGTTTGAATGAGGTTATGTTGATTTAGATATCTGTATGGTGCGAAAAGTGGCAATTGACCATGAATAATGAAAAGTGTGAAGTTATTCACATGAGTACTAAAAGAAATCAGCTAAATTTCGATTACGCGATAAGTCATACAAATCTGAAGGCTGTAAATTCAACTAAATACTTAGGGATTACAATTACAAATAACCTAAATTGGAACGATCAAATAGATAATATTATGGGTAGAACAAACTAAAGACTGCGATTCATTGTCAGAACACTTAGAAGGTGCAACAGGTCTATCAAAGAGACTGTTTGCATCTCGCTTGTTCGCCCTATTCTGGAGTATTACTGTGCGGTGTGGGATCCGCATCAGGTGGGACTGACGGATGACATCGAAGAAGTACAAAGAAGGGCAGCTCGTTTTGTATTATCGCGAAATAGTGGAGATAGTGTCACAGACATGATACGTGAATTGGAGTGGCAATCATTAAAACAAATGCGTTTTTCGTTGAGACGGGATCTTCTCATGAAATTTCAATCAACAGTTTTCTCCTCCCATCGCGAAAACACTGTGTTGGCACCCACCTACATAAGGAGAAATGATCATCACGATAAAATAAGAGAAATCAGGGCTCGCACAGAAAAATTTAAGTGCTCGTTTTTCCCGCATGCCTTCCAGAGTGGAAAGGTAGAGACACAGCTTGAAGGTTCATTGAGCCCCCTGCCAGGCACTTTACTGTGAATAGCAGAATAATCATGTAGATGCAGATGTAGAGGTCCAAGCTAACTGCACGACGTCTGCGATCTGTTTCTTTCGACCGCTGCTTAGTTGCCGCCACCTATCGGCAAACGGCGGAAGCAAATTTGTACACATTGTATAAGGATGCTACCACTAAATTTATCTAATTCTCGATGGCAAACAGGGTCATTGCTGATGCTACAATTTCTGAGGCAGGCCGCGTCATGTTCCTCTACAATCTTCCAAAAGAATCGGCGTTTCGACTCCTTTACTGTACTTGTGCTACTGGACGGTTAAATACTTCTACAAGATATATGAAGACAGTAACTGTTCTCGAAAGAACAGATACCACTGATGACAGTGCAGCTTCCCTAGAATAAATGATAATTAATTGAAACCCTCAGCTGCCGACAGGTGTGGTTGATATACCTCGATGGGGACAGCCGAAAATGTGTGCCCCGACCAGGACTCGAACCCAGGATCTCCAGATGGACAGAGCGTCTGCCATGTAAGCAGGATGGTTCAAATGGTTCAAATGGCTCTGAGCACTATGGGACTCAACTGCTGTGGTCATAAGCCCCTAGAACTTAGAACTGCTTAAACCTAACTAACCTAAGGACATCACACACATCCATGCCCGAGGCAGGACTCGAACCTGCGACCGTAGCGGTCGTGCAGTTCCAGACTGTAGCGCCTTCAACCGCTCGGCCACTCCTGCCGGCTTGAAGCAGAAGATCCCGGGTTCGAGTCCTGGTCGGGGCACACATTTTCAGCTGTCCCCATCGAGGTATGTCAACAACACCTGTCACCAGCTGAGGGTTTCAATTAATTATCAACTTCTAAAAGAACCTATCGCGCCCTGTTATACACGGTTCATTCACATCAGAGTGACTACCGCCAACGTTCAACATCGACGTGTAATAATGAGAGGTGGCAGCACTAGCAGTGGAGGGTAGATGGAGCGTGTCAGGGGCATTTGTTTTCGTAATATGGAAACGCAGCGAGTTATGTCACGTCCGAAAGGGTATATGATCACTGACTTCTGTGCCGGGGGTGGAAGCGTTTCCGAAACGGCTAAGTTTGTAAACTGTTCGCTTGCCACCGAGCATGGCAAATATTCGTTATCCAAAACCAGCACCGACACAACTGTGGCGCACCACGGGTCATAGATGGCAGGGGTGAACGGCACCTGCGGAGATGTGTTCGGACCAATAGACGTGCAGCTGCTCAACAACTGAGCGTCCATTTGAACCAAGAGATTACCGACAGTGTCTGCTCAACGATCGCTCAGCTAACGCCGCCTCCGTAGCTGACTGCTGTTTATCGGCGACCAAGGTTAGAACTTCTTCACCAATGCCGCAACTGGACGTCCATTGAATGGCGATAGGCGGTTTTTTCAGATGAACCACGGTTTACGATCCATCGGACGGATGGCCGTTGGCGTGTACGGCGTGAAGCGTCTAAAAGCAAACGCTCTGCAACAATCATTGGAAGGGTCGAGGCCGGAGATGGGGACGTTATTGTCTGGGGAATGTCTTCGCTAGTATTTCCTGTGCGGTATCGTTATTCTGCAGGACACAAAGCATCCTTGGGGACCATGTACATCCTCTGCATGCTGTTTGTTTTTCCTCGGCATGATGGCATCTACCACTGGCACAATGCACCGTGTCACACAACTGTTTCGTATTTGGAAGATTCCTCAATAATAGAATCCGAGAAGGATCTCGTCGTGGCCAAGATTTCTGTAGCAGAATAATCCGTAGAGTGTCTTGTGGAGACACAATTCTCGGCTGGGTTACTGGACTATGAAATGATAGTATGGTCATCGCATTCCAAGTACCTTTCATGTACTGTGCGAACGGTCTGACCACTGTAAGCATTGCCACTTACGTAGTAACCTGTAAACTCCTGCCTTGCGCAAACCCAAACGCGTGTTTATCGAGGAGAGAAGGTGAAACGTCCCCTTAGAACAATTTATACAAGACTGTGCTTGCGCTGCGCTAAAAATATTGTGTGTCAGTTTAAGCATAGTCTTGTATAAATTGTTCCAAGGGGACGTTTCATAAAGGGCACAGGTGGCTGGAACGAAGAGATTCAGCGAACTAGGGCCAGCCACGGTGGCCGAGCGGTTCTAGGCGCTCAGTCCGGAACCGCGCGACTGCTGCGGTCGCAGGTTCGAATCCTGCCTCGGGCATGGATGTGTGTGATGTCCTTAGGTTGGTTAGGTTTAAGTAGTTCTAAGTTCTAGGAGACTGATGACCGCAGATGTTAAGTCCCATAGTGGTTCAAAATGGTTCAAATGGCTCTGAGCACTATGGGACTCAACATCTTAGGTCATAAGTCCCCTAGAACTTAGAACTACTTAAACCTAACTAACCTAAGGATATCACACACACCCATGCCCGAGGCAGGATTCGAACCTGCGACCGTAGCAGTCCCGCGGTTCCGGACTGCAGCTCCAGAACCGCTAGACCACCGCGGCCGGCTAAGTCCCATAGTGCTCAGAGCCATTTGAACCATCAGCGAACTAGCAGGATCTACACTACTGGTCATTGAAACTGCTACAGCAGGAAGATGACGAGCTACAGACGCGAAATTTACCCGATAGGAAGAAGATGCTGTGATATGCAAATTATTAGCTTTTCAGAGCATTCAGACAAGGTCGGCGACGGTGGCGACACCTACAACGTGCTGACATGAGGACAGTTTCCAACCGATTTCTCAAACACAAACAGCAGTTGACCGACGTTGCCTGATGAAACGTTGTTATGATGCCTCGTGTAAGGAGGAGAAATGCATACTATCACGTTTCCGAGTTTGATAAAGGTCGGATTGTAGCCTATCGCGATTGCGGTTTATCATATCGCGCCATTGCTGCTCGCGTTGGTCGAGATCCAGTGACTGTTAGCAGAATATGGAATCGGTGGGTTTAGGAGGGTAATACGGAACGCCGTGCTGGATCCCAACGGTCTCGTATAACTAGCAGTCGAGATGACAGGCATCTTATCCGCATGGCTGTAACGGATCGTGCAGCCACGTCTCGATCCCTGAGTCAACTGCACGAACAGTTCGACGACGTTTGCAGCAGCATGGACTATCAGCTCGGAGACCGTGGCTGCGGTTACCCTTGACGCTGCATCAGAGACAGGAGCACCTGTGATGGTGTACTCAACGACGAACCAGGGTGCACGAATGGCAAAACGTCATTTTTTTTGGATGAATCCAGGTTCTGTTTACAGCATCATGATGGTCGCATCCGTGTTTGGTGACATCGCGGTAAACGCACATTGGAAGCGTGTATTCGTCATCGCCATACTGGCGTATCACCCGGCATGACGGTATGGGGTGCCATTGGTTACATGTCTCGGTCACCTCTTGTTGGCATTGACGGCACTTTGAACAGTGGACGTTACATTTCAGATGTGCTATAACCCGTGGCTCTACCCTTCATTCGATCCCTGCGAAACCCTACATATCAGCAGGATAATACACTACCGTATGTTGCAGGTCCTGTTCGGGCCTCTCTGGATACAGAAAATGTTCGACTGCTGCCCTGGCCAGCACACTCTCCAGATCTCTCAGAAGTTGAAAACGTCTGGTCAATGGTGGCCGAGCAACTGGCTCGTCACAATACGCCGGTCACTACTCTTGATGAACTGTGGTATCGTGTTGAATCTGCATGGGCAGTTGTACCTGTACACGCCATCCAAGTTCTGTTTGACTGAATGACCAGGCGTATCAAGGCCGTTATTACGGCCAGAGGTAATTGGTAATTGTTCTGGGTACTGATTTCTGAGGATCTATGCACACAAATTGCACGAAAATGTAATCACATGTCAGTTCTGGTATAATATATTTGTCCAATGAATACCCGTTAATCATCTGAATTTCTTGTTGGTGTAGCAATTTTAATGGCCAGCAGTGTAATAACAATGTGTGCTACAGACTACGTGTCACAGCAAACTGATAGAATAACCCTGAAAAAGGAAATATTAATAACGATTGCATTGCAGTGGAGAAATTTAAGAAGGGGAATTAGGATCTCGGCCAATTCCCTTTCATTCAGAAGAGTTGATTCGATTATAGGCAACACACATAGGGGACGTGCCTACGCCCTGCCACCTCTAAGGGGCATACCCAATAGCAAAACATGACTAAGATCACTGGGAAGTGTGAGCAAACATTATGTCTCTAAGTCTCTAACAAAAGTTGTTCACGATACGATGATGTGATCCAACGTCCCTAGACGTTTGACGCAAATTAAATGTTGAAATGTGTGTGAAATCTTATGGGACTTAACTGCTAAGGTCATCAGTCCCTAAGCTTACGTACTACTTAACCTAAATTATCCTAAGGACAAACACACACACCAATGCCCGAAGGAGGACTCGACCCTCATCCGGGACCAGCCGCACAGGGACCAGTGACTGCAGCGCCTTAGATCGCTCGGCTAATCCCGTGCGGCCTTGACGCAAAGACTTAACAAGCAATTCCAATAAATTTCGAGCCAGATTTGCGGGGTTGGAGTTGTGCCTGACAGTGTCCAAAACGTGTAACGTCGGATTCGTCTCAGGCGAATCTGATGGCCAAGATATTGACATGATACTCAATCCACCGTTGCATGATTATGAATTTGAGACATGCTCTACCATCTGAGCTACCCAAGCACGACTCACTCTCCGTCCTCACAGGTTTACTTCCTCCTGTACCTTGTCTCCATGACCAAGCCATGTCTCCGCAATATCCTTTCTTTCGGGATTGCTAGTTCTGCAAGGTTCACAGGAGTGCTTCTGTAAAGTTTGGAAGGTAGGAGACGAGGTACTGGCAGAAGTAAAGCTGTGAGGACGGGGCGTGAGTCGTGCTTGGGTAGCTCAGATGATGGAGCACTTGCCCGCCAAAGGCAAAGGTCCCGAGTTCCGAATCTCGGTCCGGCACACAGTTTTAATCTGCCAGGACGTTTCATATCAGCGCACACTCCGCTGCAGAGTGAAAATCTCATTCTGATAAGTGATGATGTCCATGTGTCAAAATGAGTGTTGGTCCGACAAGGAGGCCAATGCTCAACAATGTGCGCTGAGCACTGCGTTTTTCCACACTTGTGTCTGCACGAAAATGGTTGTCTGTCATCAGATTTGCCACAGATCATAGCCAATTCTACGGGCCGAGTGGGCAAGACATCGAGCTCCATGCTCTGTGACGACTCGTGAAATTCCAATGCCTTACTGCCTACTCGTCGTATCACCCTCCTTGAACTTCTTCCCATGTATAATCACGATAGTAACACGCTAAAAGCCGAACACGTTTGCCTTTTTTGGGCTAATGGAAGTCGATTTACTCACTTCCGGTCCGTGTTGCTGCTAGAATGATCCCCAATTGTCTCTTATCCGTTTATACAGGGTGAGTCACCTAACATTACCGCTGGATATATTTCGTAAACCACATCAAATACTGACGAATCGATTCCACAGACCGAACGTGAGGAGAGGGGATAGTGTAATTGGTTAATACAAACCATAGAAAAAGCACGGAAGTATGTTTTTTAACACAAACCTACGTTTTTAAATGGAACCCCGTTAGTTTTGTTAGCACATCTGAACATATAAACAAATACATAATCAGTGCCGTTTGTTGCATTGTAAAATGTTAATTACATCCGGAGATATTGTAAGCTAAAGTTGACGCTTGAGTACCATTCCTCCGCTGTTCGATCGTGTGTATTGGAGAGCACCGAATTACGTAGGGATCCAAAGGGAACGGTGATGAACCTTAGGTACAGAAGAGACTGGAACAGCACATTACGTCCACATGCTAACACCTTTTTATTGGTCTTTTTCACTGACGCACATGTACATTACCATGAGGGGTGAGGTACACGTACACACGTGCTTTCTGTTTTCAATTACGGAGTGGAATAGAGTGTGTCCCGACATGTCAGGTCAATAGATGTTCAATGTGGTGGCCATCATTTGCTGCACACAATTGCAATCTCTGGCGTAATGAATGTCGTACACGCCGCAGTACATCTGGTGTAATCTCGCCGCAGGCTGCCACAATACGTTGTTTCATATCCTCTGGGGTTGTAGGCACATCACGGTACACATTCTCCTTTAACGTACCCCACAGAAAGAAGTCCAGAGGTGTAAGATCAGGAGAACGCGCTGGCCAATTTATGCGTCCTCCACGTCCTATGAAACGCCCGTCTAACATACTGTCAAGGGTCAGCCTAGTATTGATTGCGGAATGTGCAGGTGCACCATCATGCTGATACCACATACGTCGACGCGTTTCCAGTGGGACATTTTCGAGCAACGTTGGCAGATCATTCTGTAGAAACGGGATGTATGTTGCAGCTGTTTGGGCCCCTGCAATGAAGTGAGGACCAATGAGGTGGTCGCCAATGATTCCGCACCATACATTTACAGTCCACGGTCGCTGTCGCTCTACCTGTCTGAGCCAGCGAGGATTGCCCACGGACCAGTAATGCATGTTCCGTAGATTCACTGCCCCGTGGTTTGTGAAACCCGCTTCATCGGTAAACAGGTAGAACTGCAACGCATTCTCTGTTAATGCCCATTGACAGAATTGCACTCGATGATTAAAGTCATCACCATGTAATTGCTGATGTAGCGACACATGAAACGGGTGAAAGCGGTGACGATGCAGTATGCGCATGACACTACATTGACTCAGTCCACCGGCTCTCGCAATGTCCCGTGAACTCATGTGTGGGTTCATGGCAACAGCAGCTAACACACCAACTGCACCCGCTTCTCCTGTGACGGGCCTGTTACGGACCCGTTTGCGTGCTACGACCATACCTGTTGCATACAGTTGGCGGTAAATGTTTTGCAATGTGCGGCACGTTGGATGCTCTCTGTCCGGGTACCGTTCTGCATACACATTGCAGGCTTCAGATGCATTTCGTCGACACTCGCCATAAATGAGTATCATCTCCGCCTTTTCAGAGTTCGAATACACCATGGTCACACTTCCTACAACACTACACTATCACA
Organism: Schistocerca cancellata; assembly: GCF_023864275.1. Lineage (NCBI taxonomy): Eukaryota > Metazoa > Arthropoda > Insecta > Orthoptera > Acrididae > Schistocerca > Schistocerca cancellata. The sequence continues at coordinate 876,323,391 of NC_064628.1, forward strand.
GACGTCTGGTAACACGGTGTACTACAGTTGGTCTGCGTGCGGAGACGAATGCAGAAAAACAATAGCAGCAAGCGCTACATGCGGACACTGCGACAGCTAGACCAAACCACAACAGTGCACTACAGCCACACTCGTAAACATGGTCGTCGTCGTAAACATGTCCCTGCAGATGCTGCTCGCCGACCGTGGCCCGTGTTTGTTACAACACGCAACTGAACGTCGGAGGTTTCATGCGTCAACTTTAGGTTACAATATCTCCGGATGTAATTAACATTTTACAATGCAACAAACGGCACTGATTACGTATTTGTTTATATGTTCATATGTGCTAACAAAACTAACGTGGTTCCATTTAAAAAAAACGTAGGTATGTGTTAAGAAACATACTTCCGTGCATTTTTGTATGGTTTGTATTAAGCAATTACACTAGCCCCTCTCCTCACGTTCGGTCTGTGGAATCGGTTCGTCAGTAGTTGGTGTGGTTTACGAAATATATCCAGCGGTAACGTTAGGTGACTCATCCTGTATACCCTGATTACCGTACCGAGCGCCTGGTACTACGCTCGACACCATCGAGACTCGCACTGGCCAGTGTGTGTGTGTGTGTGTGTGTGTGTGTACATGTGTGTGTGTGTGTGTGTGTGTGTGTGTGTGTACATGTTTTGAATCAGGTACTGTAAAGTGAAATCACCTTCGAAGTTGCATTCTCGATATGAACATATCTAGTCGAATGCAAGGTGGGATTAAACAGGACTTCATCATATATTGTCGATGCGAAGCTCATATCCTCAGTTGTTGAAGCACACTTCGAGTAAAGTAGCCAGTAATTGTCCATTGGAGCTACGCTGCCATTTGCCGAAAATTGCCAATTTCCTACTCGGTCCTCGTGTGTCTGACCTGACCTTTAACCCGTTGTTCGATGTACTATTTTTCATTGGCTTGAGAATTCCCGTAGGGGTAACAAAAGTTTAGTACAGTCCGAATTGCAGCTGCAGTAGGTATTGGCATCGGGAACCGATACAACGTAGCCCTGATTACCGGTGACTTCCGCGAATTGGAGTTGTAGTTCATGAATTTGGAGGCAGCTCTTTAATTTCTCTGGGGGCTAAAGAAAAAGCAGATACTGTCCTGAGATAATTTCCGAAATAGCAATAGCGATGTACCTTTGCAGTTTTCCTTTTGTGTCTTGTTTTGTAAAAAAAAAACAGTGAGAGAAATTTTTTTTAGTACAGTCGTCTTAATGTTGCTCAAAATATTCACTCTCAAAATGTGTACATTTTTTCATTCTTTCGAACCTTTCCGGGAAATGTGTCTTTTCACTTTGACGTCGACGCCTTATGAAAGCTGAATTTGATAAATTCAGCAGTTACCTGAGATGATAAAAAAGACTAATCACACATTTTTTGATTGGCGTGAATGACAAAAAGTAGTAGATTGGGGGTAAATGTGCAAAGAGAAAACTGGATTTTTTTTAAGAAAATGGTTTAATGGCTCTAAGCACTATGGGACTTAACATCTGAGGTCATCAACCCCTAGACTTAGAACTACTTAAACCTAACTAAACTAAGAACATCACACACATCCATGCCCGAGGCAGGATTCGAACCTGCGAGCGTAGCAGCAGCGCGGTTCCCGACTGAAGCGCCTAGAACCGCCACAGCGGCCGGCTTTTCTTCTCCGTTAAATAATCAATAAACTGTCTGACGTGTTGTATGACAACTGTCGATGTGCTGACGAACAATAATGCGACTTTTGTGGGTATTTTTTCGGGATTCTCCTGTTGATTTACCCTCTAAACATAGATCGCACCATTTACAGCGTAACCAAGTAAGCAGGACTATAATTCTGTTGGAAATGCTTTGCGAATTTACATAAAAATTTTATCCTTACAAGTACGTTAATGGGTACTTAACATTCTTTACTTGGAAAATATGTGTACTTGACATCAGTTATCAATGACTTTCATCTGTTTACCCACTGGGCGAGCGGAGATAACGTCGCTATAAAGAACAGGTCCCACCTGGCCCAGCGTTCCGGATGGATGTGCGAGAAGTCGCCGCTGTTTTGACTGCCTCCTCTAGCTCGTGCCTAGTGCCGTTCTCAACAGGAGCCTCAACGACAGGTACTCGTAACTCAGTCGCGGTCACCACTGACGCTGTACAGTAGACCCCCGCTCGTTAGCAGACTCAAAGCTATTAACAGCAGCAGAATGATTCGATTATGCGGCGCAGTCGTTGACATAATGAAACCGTTACAGGAAGAATAGAATAAAACACTGACAACCCTTAGAATTTCTTAATATGGAGCAAGTCCTAGCGTACGTTTTTCATTCGTAACAAGTGCTCGTGGCAGATGTGTTTCTGTCCCTTCTTTTCAATAATATACTACTGGCGAGTAAAATTGCTACGCCGCGAAGATGACGTGCTACAGACGAGAAATTTAACCAACAGGAAGAAGATGCTGTGATATGCAAATGATTAGCTTTTCAGAGCATTCACACAAGGTTGGCGCCGGTGGCGACACCTACAACGTCCTGACATGAGGAAAGTTTCCTACCGATTTCTCATACACAACCAGCAGTTGACCGGCGTTGCCTGGTGAAACGTTGTTGTGATGCCTCGTGTAAGGAGGAGAAATGCGTACCATCACGTTTCCGACTTTGATAAAGGTCGGATTGTAGCCTATCGCGACTGCGGTTTATCGTATCGCGACATTACTATGAACCTCTCAAAAATAAACATTTAAAAGATCCGAACTGTTTCATTTTGTGGTACTTAGAATTGCATTAATTTTTGAAATAAAGAAGTATATTGTCGCCTCATTCCAGCACGTAAACAATGTAAGGATGCCCTTAACGTTTCTGCCATCACGTTGTCGCGTAAATTCAGTAGTAACGGACGCAACGCAGCTTTTTTTTTTTTTTTTTTTTTTTGCTTAAAGAACTATTCACTTATACCTGGTTAGTAACAACTTCTAAAGCGCGTTTGCTTTCACATTCTTTATTTGAGTCGTAGTTATCCACATCATCCTTGTATTTGTATAGTTCGTCGCTGAAAACTATTTTTCTAGTACAAGTTACTACTACTAGCAGTCAAGTTTGTGGCACATACTGCTGATTACATGCAGGCACCCTGACAAAGTTGCCGTTAGTAAGACTCTGAAATTAGAGGTACAGCAGACATACCTCAGTTTATCGTGAAACTGTCAACAAATATGAATAAAGCACATCACGCACCTTGTCTAACACGCAGTAATCCTGTTGCTCATCGACTGAACCTTACCGCTGTTTACATCAGAGGTCTTTGTTATTTTCGGGTCACTTCCGAACACCGAATCAGCAGACAGCTTTTTGGTTTTCGGATCGTAAGACTACATAGAAATTTACATGTTAGGACGCCACGTACGGGTTTACATCCCCTCATTCCACTTCTGTGCATTTCTTTGCACCAACTAACAAGAGCGTGTTTTTCAACTTCAGGCAAATTGTGTGTTATGCTCTGGAAACAGGCATTTTTCACAGCTAAAAGTTCATGTAAAATCCAATGCAGTATGGTATGCATATGGATGCCCACTGCATCACGGTCATCTACACTCCCATTCCCTTCAGTCACACCGAGTACAACATGGCAATCTTTCTATTTTCTTTTAGACAACCCATTTTTCGGCAGGTGATTAATTGCAGCCAGTGCTGCTGAGAAAGTGATCTTTATGAAAATTGTAAAAAATCATCCAACGCAAATCTTCAGGTGAAATTTCCATTTTTTCCTGAATGCTCTTGCAATAAATTGTCACTGTAAACGAAGTACTCTGTGTTTGGCCAGTTTCTTAGGCGTTTGTCCTCACGGTTAGTGCGCTATGCAGTTAGCAGCCGTCCTAGACTCGAACGATGTCGAGAACAAAACTGCGGTCAATAATTAATTTTGCTTTCCTCTTTCTCTGTTTTTTTTCTGAGCTAAACTTTATGTCGTATTTCCGTAATCCGAGATCTTAGTGAAATGCAGTAGATATTGTCGTGTTAGGGATATGGAAACTGAAACACCTGGCCATTCCTGACATCGTTTTAAAAGTGATAGTATGTTGGACTGTGTTATTACTGTGGCTACGTGAATTGCTCTCAGTCTCTAATGCGGTCGACAGACACGACAGACACTGAAAGATCGATAGAAATTTGGTCGCCAACTGTTTCTTACAAGCTTGCCCCGTATCACATATTCTTTCTGTTTTACTGTCCCTGTTAATACGTACAGATAAAATGACTAATGTGCTCGACGAATTTAGGACCGCTCTGTCGAATGGTCGCGTAAAATTCTACTCTGACTATAATCTTGTCTGTAACAAGAAAAAAAGTGATGCTTTCCGTTGACACTGTGAGTCGCGGAATTTGTTTGGGCTGACTCAACTAAACATTTCAAAAACGAAATTGCAAATATCTGTCGAAACACCAGAGAAAACGCGCCTGATGATTGTAAGTGAGGCATCCCATATATACATACAGCCACAAAATAAACAAATAAATGAATAAATAAAAAAAACATGAAGCAACCAAAACACAGGGCCGCATGTACACATGCCCACCATCATTGGGTATGTGAATGAGTAGAGTTCTACGTGACAACTAGAATGGCCCCCAGTGCACTACTGTTGTTGGTGTTTAGTATCGTTACCAGGTCTGTAGGATATACACTGAAGAGCCAAAGAAACTCGCACACCTGCCTAATATCGTATAGGACCACCGCGAGCACGCAGATGTGCCGCAACACGACGTGGCATGGACTCCACTAATGTCTGCAGTAGTACAGGAGGAAATTGACACCATGAGTCCTGCAGGGCTGTCTGTAATCCGTCAGACTACGAGGAGCTGGAGATCTCTTCTGAACAGCACGTTGCAGGCACCCCAAATATCCTCAATTAACTTGTATGGGGAGTTTGGTGGCCAGCGGAAGAGTTTAAACTCAGAAGAGTGTTCCTGGGGCCAATCTGTAGCAATTCTGGACGTGTGGGGTGTAGCATTGGAATTGCCGAAGTAAGTCGGAATGCGCAATGGATATGAATGGATGCAGGAAAGCAGGCTGGATACCTACGTACGTGTCATCTGTCAAAGTAGTATCTAGACGAATCGGGGTCCCATATCACTCCAACTGCACACGCCCCGCACCATTACAGGGTCTCCACCAGCTAAAACAGTCCCTTCTGACAAGAAGGGTGCATGGATTCATGAGGCTGTCTCCATACCCGTACACGTCCATTCGCCCGATACCATTTGAAACGAGACCGTTTCGACCAGGCAACATGTTTCCAGCCATCAACAGTCCAATGCCGATGTTGAAGGGCCTAAGCGTGGGGTAAAGTTTTGTGTCGTGCAGTCATCAAGAGTACACTTGTTGGGCTTCGGCGTCGAAAGCCAATATCGATGATGATTCGTTGGTTGGTTCGTACGCTGACACTGGTTGATGGCCCACGATTGAAATCTGCAGCTATTTGCGAAAGGGTTGCAGTTCTGTCACGTTGAACAATTCTCTTGAGTCGTCGTTGGTCCCGTTCTAGCAGGTTCTTTTTCCTTCCGCAGTGATGTCGGAGATTGATGTTATACCGGATTCCCGATATTCACGGTACATTCGTGAAATAGTCGTACTGCAGAATCCCCACTTCGTCACTACCTCGGAGATGGTGTGTCCTATCGCTTGTGCGCCGACTACAACACCACGTTCAGACTGACTTAAATCTTGATAACCTGCCACTGTAGCAGCAGTAACCGAACTAACAACTGCTTCGGACAGTTGTTGTCTTATATAGGAGTTGCCGACCGCAGCGCCGTCTTCTGCCTGTTTACGTATCTGTGTATTTTAATACGCATGCCTATACCAGTTTCTTTGGCGCTTCGGTGTATTAGGGACGTGAACAGAGCCAGATCACTGTGAAGGACAAGAGATGATGAATACTCGTTTAGGACAGTGTTATCAGCACCTGAAGAGCAGAGCTTGAAAGCGGCCTTATTGTGGTTCAAATGGTTAAAATGTGTCTGAGCACTATGGGACTCAACTTCTGAGGTCATCAGTCCCCTAAGGGCATCACACACATCCATGCCCGAGGCAGGATTCGAACCTGCGACCGTAGCGGTCGCACGGTTCCATACGGTAGCGCCTAGAACCGCTCGGCCACTAAGGTCGGCAGGCCTCATTGTGGTTGTCCGTTTGGCTAGCTGGTCGAATCATGCAATATCCAGATTTGTGGGGTACTCGGATGCGACAGTCGAGCTGAATCGGAGTATGAGGGTACGCATATTGGTCGTCAAAGCTCAGGGCGGCCATCTCTGACCAGAAGTAGGGGTTATCACCGTACTGTACACCAAGCACACAGTAAACGCAACACGTGGCCTCTGCTACCCGTGAACAAGTAATGGACTTTCTGTACCATTGGTTGGGTACCAGCAGCAGAATTACCGTCCTCTACATAGGCTGCCGTTAACACCACACGGCTGCGTTTCGAGTGGTATGAGTGCTACTCATGGACTACTATCGAATGATGTCGCACTGTGTTCAGCGATGAATCACAGTTCTGCATTACCTTCGATGACCTTAGCCGACTAATATGGCGACGTCATCAGGAGAGATCTCATTCATCGAATGTTTTGGAGTGGCAGAGTGGTGTTACTCCTGCCGTCACTGTGTGGGGAGCCATCGGTTATGACATCAGGCTATGGCTGGTAGCGACTGAGGGAACGATGTCAGCGCAATGGTGTGTCACAGACACTATGCTTCCTCGTGTGTTACCTCTCATGCGACAGTACGGTGGCGCCATTTTTGAACAGCAACAATGCTCTCTCATACGTGCCACATGTCTCTACGGACAGTCTGCTTCATGATGAGGTATTTCCGTGGTCAGCAACTGCTCAGATATGTCCCCAATAGAAGTTCTGGAGGATCAGCTTGGACGTCATCTCTGTGATAGATCCAGTACGCAGGATATCAAGGATAAGCTACAGCTGTGCTGTTCAACTTCTCTCAGGAGAGGATAGAGTGGCATCATGTCACCTTCGCCAACGGAATCGATGCAAGGATCCAGGCAAGAGGCGGTGCAACGTAATGCTGACAAGTGCACCCCTACTGCTAATTATTTGTACGTACGATTCGATATTGTGATCACTGAGATAACGCCACATACTCTCTCAATCTGTAAAGTTTCCTTTCCTCCTAACGTTCTGGGTGCTTCACTTTTTTTGTCTGGTTGTGCATATACAGCCCTGACAGTTGTTGAACTATACGAAAAAACCTGTAAATTTGTTATAAACTACTGCGTGCACACACTTTATTCGACATGTAAACGGCACTACAGGTATTCGGATTTACGTTATGACATGTTCGATATGCCTGCCATCATCGGCGGTGATGTGGCGCAGACGAATAGCGAAACTCTGCATGACTCGCTGAAGCGTCGGAAAATCGATGCTGTCGATGAACTTCTGAATGGCTGTTTTCAGCTCAGCAAAGGTTTTGGGGTTATTGCCGTACACCTTGTCTTTAATATAGCCCCTCAAAAAGGAATTGCATGTGTTCAGATCCGGAGAATATGGCGACCAATCGAGGTCAGTGCCAGTCGCCTCTGTGTACCCGAGTGCCAGAATGCGGTCCTCAAAGTGCTCCTCCAGAACATCAAACACACTCCTGCTTCGATGGGCTCGAGCTCACTCTAGCATGAACCAAATCTTGTCGAAATCAGGATCACTTTGGATAATGGGCATGAAATCATCTTCCATGACTCTTATGTACCGTTCGATAGTCACCGTACCATCAAGGAATATGGCACCGATGTTTCCGTTACTGGACATTGCACACCACACAATCTCCCGTCGATGGTGGAAAAATGGAAATGAGCGTTTGGCATCAATGACCCCTAGCGGGGCAGGTCCGGCCGCCTTGGTGCAGGTCTTATTACATTCGACGCCACATTGGGCGACCTGCGCGCCGGATGGGGATGAAATGATGATGAAGACAACACAACACCCAGTCCCTGAGCGGAGGAAATCTCCAATCCAGCCGGGAATCGATCCCGGGCCCGTAGGACAGCAATCCGTCACGCGGTCTGTCGAGGTTGGAGAGAATTTTCCACCGCGAGATGCGGTTTCTCAGTCCCCCAAATGCGCCAATTTTGCTTGTTTAGGACCCTATCCAAATGAAAATGGGCTTCGTCGCTGGACGAAACCATATTCACATCAAAGTCCTGTTCTTCAATTCTGTGGACAAAGATTTGGCGAAACACAACCGCTGCTCCATGCCCCTGGGGCTTAATGGCTGAGTGGTTCGAATTTTGAATAGGAAGATGGTTCAAATGGCTCTGAGGACTATGGGACTCAACATCTGAGGTCATAAGTACCCTAGAACTTAGACTATGTAAACCTAACTAACCTAAGAACATCACACACATCCATGCCCGAGGCAGGATTCGAACCTACGACCGTAGCGGTCGCGCGGTTCCAGACTGAAGCGCCTAGAACCGCTCGGGCACACTGGCCAGCGAATAGGAAGAGATGCAGGTCTTCAACTACAATTTGTCGTAATGTCTTCCAGCTGATTCCACCTGTTGTGCAACTCGTCTGATCGATTTCCTGGGGTTGGTTGGTATGAAATTATATCAATAATGTACAGTCGAATCTTCGTCTCTTTAAATGTCTATGGTTCAATAAACATAAGAATCATAAAAGAAGGTTGTATACCTGGAAGAATCCTGGAGATACTAAAAGGTATCAGATAGATTATATAATGGTAAGACAGAGATTTAGGAACCAGGTTTTAAATTGTAAGACATTTCCTGGGGCAGATGTGGATTCTGACCACGATCTATTGGTTATGAACTGCAGATTGAAACTGAAGAAACTGCAAAAGGTGGGAATTTAAGGAGATGGGACCTGGATAAACTGAAAGAACCAGAGGTTGTAGAGAGTTTCAGGGAGAACATAAGGGAACAATTGACAGGAATGGGGGAAAGAAATACAGTAGAAGAAGAATGGGTAGCTCTGAGGGATGAAGTAGTGAAGGCAGCAGAGGATCAAGTAGGTAAAAAGACGAGGGCTAATAGAAATCCTTGGGTAACAGAAGAAATATTGAATTTAATTGATGAAAGGAGAAAATATAAAAATGCAGTTAATGAAGCAGGCAAAAAGGAATACAAACGTCTCAAAAATGATATCGACAGGAAGTGCAAAATGGCTAAGCAGGGATGGCTAGAGGACAAATATAAGGACGTAGAGGCTTGTCTCACTAGGGGTAAGATAGATACTGCCTACAGGAAAATTAAAGAGACCTTTCGAGAAAAGAGAACCACTTGTATGAATATCAAGAGAACAGATGGCAACCCAGTTCTAAACAAAGAAGGGAAGGCAGAAAGGTGGAAGGAGTATATAGAGGGTTTATACAAGGGCGATGTACTTGAGGACAATATTATGGAAATGGAAGAGGATGTAGATGAAGACGAAATGGGAGATATGATACTGCGTGAAGAGTTTGACAGAGCACTGAAAGACCTGAGTCGAAACAAGGCCCCGGGAGTAGACAACATTCCATTTGAATTACTGATGGCCTCGGGAGAGCCAGTCATGACAAAACTCTACCATCTGGTGAGCACGATGTATGAGACAGGCGAAATACCCTCAGACTTCAAGAAGAATATAATAATTCCAATCCCAAAGAAAGCAGGTGTTGACAGATGTGAAAATTACCGAACTATCAGTTTAATAAGTCACAGCTGCAAAATACTAACGCGAATTCTTTACAGACGAATGGAAAAACTGGTAGAAGCCGACCTCGGGGAAGATCAGTTTGGATTCCGTAGAAATGTTGGAACACGTGAGGCAATACTGACCTTACGACTTATCTTAGAAGAAAGATTAAGAAAAGGCAAACCTACGTTTCTAGCATTTGTAGACTTAGAGAAAGCTTTTGACAATGTTAACTGGAATACTCTCTTTCAAATTCTGAAGGTGGCAGGGGTAAAATACAGGGAGCGAAAGGCTATTTACAGTTTGTACAGAAACCAGATGGCAGTTATAAGAGTCGAGGGGCATGAAAGGGAAGCAGTGGTTGGGAAAGGAGTAAGACAGGGTTGTAGCCTCTCCCCGATGTTATTCAATCTATATATTGAGCAAGCAGTAAAGGAAACAAAAGAAAAATTCGGAGTAGGTATTAAAATTCATGGAGAAGAAGTAAAAACTTTGAGGTTCGCCGATGACATTGTAATTCTGTCAGAGACAGCAAAGGACTTGGAAGAGCAGTTGAACGGAATGGACAGTGTCTTGAAAGGAGGATATAAGATGAACATCAACAAAAGCAAAACGAGGATAATGGAATGTAGTCGAATTAAGTCGGGTGATGCTGAGGGAATTAGATTAGGAAATGAGACACTTAAAGTAGTAAAGGAGTTTTGCTATTTAGGGAGTAAAATAACCGATGATGGTCGAAGTAGAGAGGATATAAAATGTAGACTGGCAATGGCAAGGAAAGCGTTTCTCAAGAAGAGGAATTTGTTAACATCGAGTATAGATTTAACTGTCAGGAAGTCGTTTCTGAAAGTATTTGTATGGAGTGTAGCCATGTATGGAAGTGAAACATGGACGATAACTAGTTTGGACAAGAAGAGAATAGAAGCTTTCGAAACGTGGTGCTACAGAAGAATGCTGAAGATAAGGTGGGTAGATCACGTAACTAATGAGGAGGTATTGAATAGGATTGGGGAGAAGAGAAGTTTGTGGCACAACTTGACTAGAAGAAGGGGTCGGTTGGTAGGACATGGTTTGAGGCATCAAGGGATCACAAATTTAGCATTGGAGGGCAGTGTGGAGGGTAAAAATCGTAGAGGGAGACCAAGAGATGAATACACTAAGCAGATTCAGAAGGATGTAGGTTGCAGTAGATACTGGGAGATGAAGAAGCTTGCACAGGATAGAGTAGCATGGAGAGCTGCATCAAACCAGTCTCAGGACTGAAGACCACAACAACGGTTCAATAATGTCTAAATTATGCTGGAAAGTTTGTTGCAACATTCAGAAGTGTCTGATAAAGTGCTCGGGATAATTATTGAGCATGTCTGCGATGTTTTGCAACGTGGTGTTCAGACAAGATCTCGATCTCTTCGTACGCTTACGGATTTATGGACAGCACTGCAAGATTCATGTTGTCAGTTCCCTCCAACACTACTTCAGACATTAGCCGAGTCCCTGTCACGTCGTGTGGCGGCAGTTCTGCGTACCCGCGGGGGCTCTACACGATATTAGACAGGTGTACCAGTTTCTTTGGCTCTTCAGCGTTTTATTAAAAGGAATATTAGTAAGTCATGTACAGCTCTAGCATATGCACAATATCATCAACTTAGGAAAATGAGGTGTTTTTCATGGAGGAGATCTTGTTTAGTTACTGTAATGAGGAAATATTTTTGAATGTATCACAAGCTATGAAGGAAGTTTCGGCTAACGTTTAAGGTAAAATGTTAGATGTGAAAACTTACGGCAAAAAAGGAACATAAGACATTATTTTATAAGTTACCATGTGTCTCGTGCATTGTTCTGACGTTCTGTATTTACAGATTCGTAGCGTCATGGTTCCACACAGTGAATAAAGATGACGAGCAGTTGCGATGGACTGTAGGTTGCAGGGCTTGGCTAGCCAGCTGCCCCATCACAGACGCAATCCGCTCGCGCTTTGCCGTCGCCTGCGGCAGCGCGGTGAGACTGTTCCTCTGACCGGATGTGAGCGGAGATAACGTCGCTATAAAGAACAGGTCCCACCTGGCCCAACGTTCCGGATCGATGTGGGAGAGGTCGCCGCTGTTTTAACTGCCTGCTCTAGCTCGTGCCTAGTGCCGTTCTCAAGAGGAGCCTCAACGACAGGTACTCGTAAATCAGTCGCGATCACTACTGACGCTGTACAGTAGACCCACGCTCGTTAGCAGACTCAAAGCTATTAACAGCAGCAGAATGATTCGATTATGCGGCGCAGTCGTTGATATAATGAAACCGTTACAGTAAGAATAGAGGAAAACACTGACAACCCTTAGAATTTCTTAATATGGAGCAAGTCCTAGGGTACGTTTCCCATTCGTAACAAGTGCTCGTGGCAGATGTGTTTCTGTCCTTTCTTTTCAATAATACACTCATGGCGATTAAAACTGCTACACCACGAAGATGACGTGCTACAGACGCGAAATTTAACCGACAGGAAGAAGATGCTGTGATATGCAAATGATTAGCTTTTCAGAGCATTCACACAAGGTTGGCGCCGGTGGCGACACCTACAACGTGCTGATATGAGGAAAGTGTCCAACTGATTTCTCATACACAAACAGCAGTTGCGGTGTTGCCTGGTGAAACGTTGTTGTGATGCCTCGTGTACGAAGGTGAAATGCGTACCATCACGTTTCCGACTTTGATAAAGGTCGGATTGTAGCCTATCGCAATTCCAGTTTATCGTATCGCGACATTGCTGCTCGCGTTGGTCGAGATCCAATGACTGTTAGCAGAATATGGAATCGGTGGGTTCAGGAGGGTAATACGGAACGCTGTACTGGATGCCAACTGCCTCGTGTCACTAGCAGTCGAGATGACAGGCATCTTATCCGCATGGCAGTAACGGATCGTGCAGCCACGTCTCGATGCCTGAGCTAAAAGGTAGGAACGTTTGCAAGACAACAACCATCTGCACGAACAGCTCGACGACGTTTGCAGCAGCATGGACCATCATATCGGAGACCATGGCTGCGGTTACCCTTGACACTGCATCACAGACAGGAGTGCCTGCGAAGGTATACTCAACGATCAACCTGGGTGCACGAATGGCAAAACGTCATTTTTTCGGATGAATCCAGGTTCTGTTTACAGCATCATGATGGTCGCATCCGTGTTTGGCGACATCGCGGTGAATGCACATTGGAAGCGTGTATTCGTCATCGCCATACTGGCGTATCACCCGGCGTGATGGTATGGGGAACCATTGGTTACACGTCTCGGTCACCTCTTCTTCGCATTGACGGCACTTTGAACAGTGGACGTTACATTTCTGATGTGTTTCGACCCGTGGCTCTACCCTTCATTCGATCCCTGCGCAACCCTACATTTCAGCAGGATAATGCACTACCGCATGTTGCAGGTCCTGTAGGGCCCTTTCTCGATACAGAAAATGTTCGACTGCTGCCCTGGCCAGCACATTCTCCAGATCTCTCACCAACTGTAAACGACTGGTCAATGGTGACCGAGCAACTAGCTCGTCACAATACGCCAGTCACTACTCTTGATGAGCTATGGCTTCGTGTTTAAGCTGCATGGGCACCTGTACCTGTACACGCCATCCAAGCTCTGTTTGACTCAATTCCCAGGCGTATCAAGGTCGTTATTACGGCCGGAAGTGGTTGTTCTGGGTACTGATTTCTCAGGATCTATGCACCCAAATTGCGTGAAAATGTAGTCACATGTCAGTTCTTGTATAAAATATTTGTCCAGTGAATACCCGTTTATCATCTGCATTTCTTATTGGTGTAGCAATTTTAATGGCCAGTAGTGTATTAATAGCTGCAGAATGATTCGATTATGCGCCGCAGTCGTTGATGTAATGAAACCGTTACGGGACGAATAGAAGAAAACACTGACAACCCTCAGAATTTCTTATTATGGAGCAGGTCCTAGGGTACGTTTTCCATTCGTAATAAGTGCTCTTGGCATATGTGTTTCTGTCCTTTCTTTTCAATTATATTTGAAATTTTAATTCCTTCCAACGTTTTGGTTTCTTATTTCGTCTCTAGGGCTTATCCAGTCGTTATTATTATGAGTTCCATTTCCACTGAGGGGTGACACGCCACTTTCTCACTTTAGCAAAACTGTCAGTCACATTCGTATTCATATTTTTAGATTATGATCTCAGTGTTCCTCGGTTTTACATTTGTATGTTTCGTTTATGACTTTTTTCATGAGAAAATTGTGGGTAGAATTTTCATATAACTGCATGTGTAGCCTGCAGAGAACCTATACCCGAGGTGCCGTAGTAGAGGCGACGAAGAACAGGGATGATGATGACGTTTGGTTTGTGCGGCGCTCGTACTACGTCCGAAATTTTTACACAGTCCAATTTTTACATGGTCTAATCTAGCCTCTGTCACGAATGAAGATGTTGATGACGATGATGAAATGATGAGGATAGCACAAACACCCAGTCTCCGGGCAGAGGAAGTCCCCAGCTACGCCGGGAATCGAACCCGGGACCCCGTGATTTTAGAGGCTGCAACGCCAGTCACTAGACCACGAGCTGTGGACAGGAGAATAGTGAGTAAGATGGACTGCGGGCCGTAAATGTGTCCAGCGAACTGGCAGGGCGAGTGGACTGTACCTCCAGACGGACTTTGGGTCATGGCACTCTTACACTTATTGTCGGAGCAGGAAGGCATCAGTTCGCAAAACATTTTACCTGACACAGGTGACAGACCTTCACGAAGGTGGCCAGGAGGCGGAAAGTGGGTGGAGGAAGCCATTTCAGAGAGACTGGTGTAATTTGAGCTTTTCTTCAAACGGTAGTATGGTCATAAAATACCAAGCATTCTCATGTTAGAAGCTGGGGTGGTATGGACAGAGCAGCTGATGCACATCTTCAATGGAGGCTAGACTGAAGTTCCCCTGACGCAAGGAAGTCCCCATGCCCTTTTAGACAGCGGCAAAAGCGTATATTTCATGAGCACGACCGTCAGTGAAGCCTAACAGCCATCTTTCAGAAAATGAAAATGATCGGCCTGGAAACATCAGATCTCTCGATAAATGTTGGAATGTCGTCCCACCTAGGTAGCCTTTTTGTGCAGCAACATGACCATGCACACAATAATAACGACGCCTTCGTAATCTAAAATCTTCTTTTTTCAGACAAGAGAGATTTTGAGTCACTGATTAGTTCCTCTCAGGATGTGCACGACAGAGGCTTGCCCACGCAGTGTGGGAGTTTAAAAGTGACGACTGACATAAGCAACCAAAGTGCCATGAGTTTTCTGCTGGCCTGGAAGCCAATCCATACACCGAACCGGTACTGTGTTTCGTCTGGCTACCAGGCCAGCAGAAAAGTCAAGAGCGGAGATTCAATGAGTAGAGGATAAAATGGTTCAAATGGCTCTGAGCACTATGGGACCTAACATCTATGGTCATCAGTCCCCTAGAACTTAGAACTACTTAAACCTAACTAACCTAAGGACAACACACAACACCCAGCCATCACGAGGCAGAGAAAATCCCTGACCCCGCCGGGAATCGAACCCGGGAACCCGGGCGTGGGAAGCGAGAACGCTACCGCACGACCACGAGATGCGGGCGAGTAGAGGATAGTTCGTTTGGTTTTTACAACGTGGAGGCGGGTTTTTCTATTTTCTAATTCGACTCCCGTAGGGAGGCCTAGTGGAAAGTGATTGTGGTTCTTTGCCTTCTTCATTTTCTGGTCTTTCCCTAGTGGGTGAGACTTGTGGTCTGCAACCTGTAGTGGACTAAGAGCCAGTGGCAGTTTCCACAGTGGAATTGCATATCATCTTGGACATACCGTGTGCCACAAGGGTGAACTTATTCGTCCTGAGTCGGCCGTATGAGGTTTGACAATTCCAGAACGTTCTGTCGTGTCTGTGTGTCAAATTGGATTGGCCAGACCAGCGGACAAGTGCATCTCACACTGAAATCTGCTGGGATTTCTGGGCTCTGATAGGAAAGTTTCTCGAGTTCTGATAATCAGAAGGCCAGTCTGCGTAGTTTTGATTTCGTAGACGCGTCAGAACATTACAGCTGCCGCAACACGCCGCTTCTCGTTTACAGCGTGCCGTTTTCTGTATCGCCTGAATCAAAGTGAAAGGGTAGAGTATTGCTGCACTGGAATACGGTTGTTAAATGATATTCACAGCTCCCTGTTCTACGGTCAACCACAATTATTGGTATACTTGGTCGTAGTAGATGCCATTTGAATAGAATTGCGACTCACAGTGGGCTGGTGTAAAAAAAGGCAGATTGTGATGTAAGAGAGGCTAATTCAGGGGAGAATCTGCACAGTTTCCACCGCAATTAATACTTTGCCAATGAAGCACCTTCCTTTTTCTTATTTGTGTTGGTTCTTTTTTTTTGTAAGATTTATAAGCTCATTGTAAGTACAAAACGATAAATAAAAAATTGTCTTTTTTTGTCCACTTAAGAACCTCACTGTTGCCGTTCATACTTCCTCAACCACTCACTATTTTTATTTTATTGTGATGATACATGGAAACACCAGCAATTCAAAACTTATCTTGTTAAATTAGTTAACTTGGTTATTAATTTGGGTTCTGAAAGTGACCGCAGACATAGGCAACAAAAAGGCCTTGAGTAAATTAACTAATTTCATAAATAGAAAGTTTAGGATGTAGCTCACGATTTGGAGGTTATTGACAGGGTAATACGTTTCCTTATGTAAAGACAATAACATTTAGCTTCACTGGGAGATATATTTATAATTAAAGCAAGCGACGGCTTGCACCACCTGTTAGTGGGCAGCACCAGTATAACTGGCGCTGTACAGAATGTTTCGGGAGAAATGATAACTGCCCGCATCTCGTGGCCGTGCGGTAGCGTTCTCGCTTCCCACGCCCGGGTTCCCGGGTTCGATTCCCGGCGGGGTCAGGGATTTTCTCTGCCTCGTGATGGCTCGGTGTTGTGTGCTATCCTTAGGTTAGTTAGGTTTAAGTAGTTCTAAGTTCCAGGGGACTGATGACCATAGATGTTAAGTCCCATAGTGCTCAGAGCCATTTGAACCATTTTTTGAAATGATAAGTATTTTAGGAGGTGGAAGCATTAACTAGTTTGAATAAACCATTCCATGATTCATGTGTTCAGTTTTTATTGGTTACACAGATTCAGTTGGTTACAGAGATAAGTTTTCGTTTCATGTGCTGCTGACGATTTATTTATGGATTGTCATGTTTCAGCCGTGCTGCGGCTCGCGTTGGCGCTGTTTGTAGGTTTCTGCCCTCTGTTGGAGGCCAGACGGTATCGTTTAGTCGGCATGGTTGCGGTTGTTTGTCTTCTTCTGGTGCTGACTGGCGCCACTCGGTTTCGCAAGCGTTGCCTGTCCGCTAGTGGCAGCAGCGGCGGTTATCGATATGTAGTAACTGTTGCCCTATCTTTGGGGCGACGTCTTTGTTTTTCCGGGTCGTGTGAGTGGGCGAGTTCGGTTGGGGACACAGGAGGAGCCAGGTCCGCGCAGTGCAAAAACACGCCGGGACTGCTGGCGGTGCACATGGACTGCCAGATGGAAGGTCTGTGGTCACGAGGGTGCACGACCTCGTCGTAAACCAGATTCTGCAAGCTTTAAGATGAGTGCATTTCAATTCAAGTAGAGAAACCTCCACCATTGTGACATTTCGCGATTCTCCAGTGAGTTGGGTTCGTGTTGCCGCTCATAGCGTCGCTGAGGTGAACAGCAACGAGTGGAGTGTTTGGGGAAAGTGAATCTGATAAGCTTTCCTCAGCTCCTTATTACTATTTACTGCGTTCAACTTGTTACAATTTGTTAAGTTCAGCCAGCGGTGTTTTTCCTGCATGGTGGCCGCTAACGCCCCATATACCTGCCCTGGGGGTTAGTGTATGTAACGGCAGTGTACATTTCCTCGCCATGACGCTGCTGTCCGGTAAGATGTGTAGTTTTGACAGTTTTCTTGATTGTACGCCGTTTGTGATTCTTCTACTCTGGTGCTAGTGATTCCTTTCTTGTTCCAGGCGCTCTGAGCACAGTATTCTGGGGGCGTAGTGCAGTCCGCTGGTTCCGGCTTTGGCATGTTGTTCCATTCTTGCATTTGGTTTATTGGACGTCAGGTAGCTTCAGCAAGATTATCATTAGTCATTCGTTAGACTGCCACTAGTCTTGTGAAGTGAATGCAACTATTGGCTGCCTATCTCATCACTCGCAAAAGTGTTTCTTGCCAGACCTTCTCAGAGGTCGATTCCTGGAGCACCATCTGGATCAGTTGCTTGTTTTTTTGAATAACTTTTGGTATTGTATTTGCTGTTTTACAGTATGGTTCAATTTTTTTTAAATATTATTGCCTTTCCTGGCGTGTAAGGCCTTCTGCCCAGATCACAGTGGCTTACTTTTAAAACATTATCTGTTTGTTGTATCTGAATTTATTGGTGATTTGCTAAATTGTAACTCACTGAAAACACTATTATTTACACTTGTTTATTCTTCAATTAATAACGAGTGGTATTTTTTTAAATTTATTGTTGAGCCTGGAATTATTGATTTAAAATATGTTGTGTGTAACTGTAAAAGGCAACCAACAGTAACTGATTACGGCCCTGTCCACAATCGTAATCGAATCCTGCCTTCCCTTGACTACCACTAGATATTATTGTTTGTTTGGAAGTTCAAGTTGTGATGACATTCTTGGGTTGCCATGCTTGAATTTTTCAACGGTATCGTTTCAGAAAGCCACTCGTATTGGGAGTGGGCAAAAATATGGAAACCCGAAAACACATTACCATGTCTAATAAGGTGCAGGAAACCCGTTAGCATTCAAATAGCTTCCAGCTGTTTCGGAAAGGATAAATACAGATTCAGTATGGTTTTCAAGAGAATATGATGACATTCTTCCTGCAGAATAGTGGGAAGTCCAGGTAACGGTGATGGAGGGCGTTAGCTATCATGCACCTTTCTCTGCAAAGTAGACCACAAAGGGTCAATAATACAGAGGGGTCCAAAAAAGTGCATACACTGTTTAAAAGTCCACAACTTGCAGACTAATTGACGGAGTTGCCTCATTTTTGGTGAAAGTGTAGGTTAAAGTCCAACTTACTGTTTAAAAGTCCACAACTTGCAGACTAATTTACGGAGTTGTCTCATTTTTGGTGAAAGTGTAGCTTAAAGTCCAACTTAAAGATATCACTGTAGGTGTTCGAAATGGTCACCATTAACATCCACACACAAACGATGCCGCCGAACTGCAGCGCGAACTACTGACTGCAACGTGTTCAGTTGGATCTTTGCACATGAATGTACGATGGATTCTCGAAGATCATCCAATGTGCGTGGCTTTTGTCGATAAACGACGTCCTTTAGTGTTCTCCACAGGTAAAAGTCCAGAGGAGTTAGGTTTGGGGAACGTGGTGGATACTCCACAGCACCTCTACGGCCTGGTAGATTTTCGTCGAGATACGCCCTAACACGATTTTGGTAGTGTGCTGGGACACCGTATTGTTGAAAGTAAACTCTTCCGTCTCCATACAAGTCTCTGATGGCAGGTAAAATGGATATCTGAAGCTTCTGAAGGTACACCTGACCGGTAACTGTGCCGTCACAGAAGAATGGCCCAATCAAGCCCCGGTAAGACAAACCACACCACACATTTACTCCTGGCAAATTCACGGCTTTGTCTACATGGACGTTCGGATTTTCGGCGGCCCAGTAGATGGAAATGTGGCGATTTACTGTGCCATTGAGTTTGAACTGTGCCTCATCAGACTACACAACCATCTCTGCAAACTCTTCATCGTTGCGCACCATGTTAGTAAACCACTCGCAGTACTCCATTCCACGATCTGGGTCGTCCTCGTTCATTGCGTGCAGCAATCGTGGGATATAGCACTTCCACTTTGCTGTCTTCAAAATTCGCCGAACACTTGAGCGACTCACTCTAGTTTCACGGGCACATCGTCTCACAGACATCTGTGGTGAGGGAGTGACATGTTGTAAGACACGACGGGAGTTAGCTGGACTTGTTACTGTTACAGGCCGTCCAGATCGTTGTCTGTGTACATCTTTAACACAGCCTTCGGCTTCAAATTTGTCTCGAATGCGACAAATCGTTAAACGTGTCTGTGGCTGTTGTTTGATACTCATTTCGCCATTGCCATTGAACCTCACTAATGTTTTCGTTCTTAAAATACCACTTCAAAACTGACTTCTTTCATCGGATGTAAGCCTTGCGCCAGCCATGTTTACTCGAGTAACTAGGTGCAACTAAGAACAAAACACTGACTATCTGGCGACTGTCATCTGACAAAACAAAACAACTCAATATAACGCTTGTGTGGCAATTGCCGGAACAACAAACTATTACACTACCAAAGATGAGACAACTCCGTCAATTAGTTTGCCAGTTATGGACTTTTAAACAGTGGATACATTTTTTTGGACCCCTCTGTATTATGTTCTGGTCACTGTTGTGGACAAGAGAGGTGCTCACAAGACCAGTCCTGGGCGATGCAATCTGTGTGAATAGGAGCTTCTTCGTCTTGGAACACAGCATCACAGATACGGAACAAACATTGCACTGTGCATTGGATCTGATCAGTTAATATGGTCACAGAAACCTTGGCTGTACTGCGAACTTGCAGAGTGAACATGAGCACCATGGAATTCCACGACGTGGCTGCCAAAACCATCATTGAGTCCGTACCATGTGCCACTCTTGGATCGTAATCTCGGCCGGAAGTTGGAAATCGTGTAAAACAGAACTCGTAAGATCAAAATACTTTGTTCCATTGTTCAACAGTCCAGGATTTATGGCTTGCGCACCACGTTTCCGGTTACAGGAGATGATGTTGTAATTTACCGTCTAGTAAAATCATCAGACGATCACTTCCAATTACAAAAGTGGCAATTTGCACTAAACAAAGAAAAGTGCGAGGTCATCCACATGGGTACTAAAAGAAATCCGATAAATTTTGGGTATACGATAAATCGCACAAATCTAAGGGCTGTCAATTCCCCTAAATACCTAGGAATTACAATTACGAGTAACTTAATTTCGAAAGACCACATAGACAATATTGTGGGGATGGCGAAACAAAGACTGCGCTTTGTTGGCAGAACACTTAGAAGATGCGACAAACCCACTAAAGAGACAGCCTACATCACACTTGTCCGTCCTCTGCTGGAATATTGCTGCGCGTTGTGAGATCCTTACCAGGTAGGATTGACGGAGGACATCGAAAAAGTGCAAAGAAGGGCAGCTAGTTTCGTGTTATCGGGCAATAGCGGTGAGAGTGTCACTGATATGATACGCGAGTTGGGGTTGCAGTCACTGACACAAAGGCGGTTTTCTTTACGGCGAGATTTATTCACGAAATGTCAATCACCAACTTTCTTTTCCGAATGTGAAAATATTTTGTTGACACCCACCTACGTAGGGATAATGATCATCATAATAAAATAAGAGAAACCAGAGATCGAATGGAAAGATTTAGGTGTTCCTTTTTCCTACGTGCCATTCTAGAGTGGAATGGTACAGAAGTAGTATGAAAATGGTTCGATGAACCCTTTGCCAGGCGCTTAAGTGTGAATTGCAGAGTAACCATGTAGATGCAGATGTAGATGTAGGCGGGCATTTGTATCACTGTTGAGTGGTTTTGGAGTTCCAGCTCGCCGTGCAGTTCACTGCTTATCACCCTGCGTGTTGTTTTGTTACTGAAAGGATTCGCGACTGCGACATTCTCTTCTGCAGTTACTTTTGTAGCTGCAGCTGCAGCACAATCCTCTCCAAAGACCGTCTGTCACGATTACACAACGCACACCTCCGCCCGCATTGAGACTTAGCGGACGATGTTTTCCCGCTTTCGCTGTATGCGGTATATATCTTCTATACGGTGCCTCTTGAAACACCAAACTCTTCGATTTCCTTGGTCAAGGAAACACCCCCATACGAGCACCAACAATGTGCCCACGTTCTGATTCACTTAGCTCTGATATAATGCACTCGCAACTGCAGAGAGCATTGTTCTCAGCACAAGTGACACTTGCCATGTATTAAGGATATGGTACAGGTACAGTTGAAATACAATAGCAGAATCTGCACGATTCGTTAGCATCTTCATTTATATTGAAGCATGCATTTCTCACCGTGTTCAAATATCTTTGCTCAACCCTTACGTTTACAAATGCTGAGAGTGCCGATATGATATTTGTGTAATGGTCTTCTAATGTTCTTGAGAATAATATAGGCGGTTTCTTAACCACAGAGTACCAGGTTTGAGAGAGTTTGCTGATGTCTTCATTAAACTGGGTGTTTAGTGCAGTGTCCAGCAGTCTTATTTCATCTCAACATGCAAACTACAGCAATGAGGATGAAGTTGAAGATATTATGCAGGTGGTACACAACTGTGCTTCAATAAGCACAGGAAGGCTTCCTGCACGTATCGGTGTTCCACATACTAGCACATGGCGGTCATTACGTAGGCACGACCTCTAACCTTATCATTTACAGCTAATTCACCATCTTATGGAAGAAGATGACAGTGTACGACTGGAATTTTATCGTTGCCTAATTGAAAATCGCCGAGGAATCCCTCTGATACTTTCTACTGATGAAGCCACATTCAGTCGTGATCGTATCAATAACACTCGTTACTCACGTCGGTCGTCCGACGAAACCTCACAGGTCTTTGTGAAAATGCGTTTCCAAGAACGCTTCTCTATAATTGTCTAGTGTGTTATGACTAACAATCAGTTTTGGCTGGGGCTATTGTGCTGCCACATCGTCTTACAAGGGCCCAGATCTAGACTTTGTAGAAAACTAACGTTCAACATTGTTGAGAGAGGTTCCTCTGAGTACGTGGCTCGCCACGTTCTTCCATCATGACGCGTCACCTGAAAAATTCTACTCGTCAGGTGAAACATCATCTAAACCTATCATTCCTTTATACTTTCACCTGTGGGACTGGTTGAAACCCGCATTTAGAAAGTAAACGTAAGAGATGAATTGATCGTCGGGTTTACGAAGAGTGCTAACGTCAACACGACCTCAGAAGAGCTACACGTAGTGTTGCCAAGAGAGTTCGAAACTGAATTGAAGTCTGATGTACAAAAATGAAAATCAACTTAATCATCTGCCTTTGCTTACCACGCTCTTTGAACATTAATTTCGGTTGTATTCCAAAAGTTGGCTCTTTGCAAATAAAAATGACACACATATGAAATGGAATGTTTCATTCGCATTAGTCTGTAGTACTACCTTCTAAAATACTAGTTTCTCCATGTCCTGATTGAGTAACTGTTTGCTAAAGTAATGAGAAAATCACTGAAATTGTTGTTGAGAAGTTAACTCAGTCCACTTTTTGTTTTCTTTATTTAGTTTCGATTCCCCCTCGAAGGGGGCGGGCTGGCAGCAGCTTAGTATGCCGCTCTTCAGCCTACAGAATTTGTTTTAAAAGGCTGAAGATAATAAATAATAAAAACAGGCGATAAAATCGGAGACTTAAAGGGTAACATGGCGGAAAGATCGTGGAACTTAAAACATAGAACAAAGGGGATGATGATGCTAATAAAATACATATGGAGCAGACAGGTAAAATAATAGACAGACAATTAAAAAAAACACGGCGAAGGTCTGGTTTCTGTTCACAAGGGATATAAAATTCACACCCAGCGACAACATGATTTCTGTTCACAACACTTTGGAAAGACGAACAACACTGAGCATTCACTTGAACACTGCACTAAAAAAATCGGCACAAATATTCCACAGCCGAGGGCAGGTGGGGGGAACCTGGACAGACGATGGGAAAATAAAAAGAGGGGAAGGAGAGGAAAGAACGAAGGGGGGAGAGGGGGAAACAACTCGATGGAGGATGAGGACCCATACGAGGGGGAGTGCTGGGCAGAAGCGACAGGGAGTGGGGAAAGACAGAGGAGGGAAATACAAAAGCACTCAGGGGGGAAGATGGGAAGTAGAGACAGGGGAGGCAGGGATAAAACAGGATGGAAGGGGGGGGGTGGAAGAGGGAGCCCAGGGAAAGGACAGAGGAAAGGATGGGTGGTGAGAATCAGAGTTGATAGGAGGGATAAATGGAGGGAGAGAGGGCATCATCCGGGAGGGGGAGTTGATGGAAGCCACCTTGGGAAAGCAGATGGAGGGTAGGGGGGACACAACAGTGAAGGCGTGGCAGGGGGCAGGGATGGGAGAGGAGAGGAGCAACCAGGGGGTGAGGGGGATCAAGGTGGCGCGAGGTGTAGAGTATGCAGATATGTTCGAGGAATAGGGGCAGATGGGGGAAAGGAATGGGGTCATAGAGGATCTGTGTGGGGGACGGGAGGCGTATACGGAAGGTGAGGCGGAGTGCATGACGCTCGAGGATCTGGAGGGACTTACAGAATTTGGGGGGGGGGGGGGGCAGATATCCAGGTGGGACTGACAAAACAGAGGATGGGACAGATTAAGGATTTGTAGGTGTGGAGGATGGTAGAAGGGTGCAACCCCCATGTCCAGCCAGAGAGGAGTTTGAGGAGTCAGAGGCAGTTGTGGGCTTTGGATTGGATGGAGCAGAGATGGGGGATCCAGGTGAAATGACGGTCAATGGTGAGGCAAAGGTAGGTGAGGGTGGGGGAGAGGCGGACAGGACGGGTGCACACAGTAAGGGAGCTGGAAGGAGCGAGTTTTATGACCTATGATGATTGCCTAGGTCTTGGAAGGATTGATTTTCAGGAGCCACTGGTTACACCATGTGGCAAAAAGGGCAAAGTGATTCTGGAGAAGGCTTTGGGACCTTTGGAGGGTAGGAGCGAGGGCAAGGAATGCAGTGTCATCGTCTTACTGCAAGAGGTGTGCTGGATGGGGGGAGGGGGGGTTTGGGAATATCTGCCGTGTACAGGAAGTCTGAGTCCAAAACCAGTTTTGGCCTTTATTTTAGGCCATTTCTCAAGTGGATCTGAGATATTATGCTGTTGAGAAATCACATCTACAGATGTCCAGCAAAGTAGGCCTGGTCTCAGAATTAACTATCTCGGAAACTAAGATTGAGAGGTGGCATGAGCACCCTCTCATATTTCTATCTTACTCTGAGTAATTCGATTTTCTTCTCTAATTGCATGCGGTGCAAATTCGCTATTCCTTCACACGCAGACTTCCCACGCAGCGTCTCTCGTCACACGGGTGGTCCAGTAACAGGCGGGATATGCTGATCTTGAATGGGTTACGCTGACGGGTGTGAGGGAGTCCAGTGGATGCTTTCCAGACGCCGATATTGTCACAAGAGTGGGGGCGACACGCCCACAGGGGCCTGACGGAGCGGCTGGGCTAGAGGTTCTGTTACTTCGCAGAAACTTAGTGAAAACACTTTCTGGCGGGCTACCAGCGAGGCGTGGAAATGACTTGTGTTCCCAGGCAGTCTTGGCGCGCAAATTCCCGCGTTTTCTGCAAAATCATAACTGTGATTGGCTTGCTCAGGGGACAGCTCCATGACGTAGCAAAATCGGCGCAGAAATTGGCGGCAAGTATCTCCATTGGTGGAATAGTAGTGCGTCAGCAATAGAGTGGAATTTTCTGCCGGTTTTCGAGTTGCTGATTGGAACGTTTAACCACGACCACTGTCGTGGGGGCAGGAATGTTCTGTGTTTGGCTTGTACGGGTGCTCTTGTGAGAGTCGGCTCTCGGCTTTCGGTCGGAGTAGGTTACAAGACTGAGTTCTCGCTGCGCTGGACACCCTGCCTTCTGTTGGGTGTCTAATATACTTTCATTTAACTGTAACTGTTTGACGAAGTTGCTGAAGTTTCGACTTAAATGTAACTTTCCGAGTACAGTTGGCAATTGAGCGTTCTGCGTACAGGCGGTCTATGTTGTCCGTCTTGAGCAGTTTTGGCTAAAGTTGACTGTACTGGAGTTACTGTGTAACCTCTCTAGTTAAAATCACTCACTGTACCGTCAGTGACTGTGTAGCGAGCCTTCTTCGTCTCCCTCAGAGGCGTATTTGTGTTGCTTGGAAGTCTTTAGTCTAACAACCACACCAGGAGAATCTGTTTCGGGCTATACTCACGACAATATCATCACCACGACGGGACGTCGAAGCAACCAGCCATTGCCTCCGGTATGCCAGATCGTGTCCTTGCAGTTAAGAAGACAGCTTGGTAATGTACGTTCGCAGCACCGGCAAATCAGGGAATTTTGCTAGATGATAATCAGAGCTCAACAGAGCGCTTCTGTTCGTCTTTTCTAACTTTGTTCTGACTTGGGTGTTCATTGTCTGAGTTATCACTACTGTAGCAGCAATTAATGTTGGGTTGGCTGGGTGTTTCTCTTAAGATTTGAGTTGCAAGGAATTGGCTCCACGTACCACTTGGTCATAAATGTCATAATCTAGTTTATGGACAACTTCACCTTCACAGCATTTATTTGAGTATCCAATTTGATCTATTGTAAATGTTTCATGTGTTTTGTTTATTATTGTGAGTTTAGTCATAATAAATCAAATTGTTATTTTGGACAGAACTTTCATTCTGTTGATTGGTAGAGCAACCCTTTCATTTCGCACTACGTTAATGAAACTTTCCTTTATCTGATTAATTTCTATCCAGTTAAATTATTGCAGGTGCCAAACTCTTTTCTATTCCACTTGCAGGGTCGATTACAGTCAGTTCGCGTTTCTTCTTAATCCATGTGCAACAGCAAAAGTCGGAGTTAGAAAAGGGGGGCTTAGAGCATCATTTCCATATGAAGTTTCGAGAAGAATTTAATGCTAAATATACTGCTAGCCCCGGCACCTCGCAAGATCAGTAGAGGAGTACAACAAAAGAAACGTTTATTGTGAAAGGTGTAAGCATTTCCTACAGAAGTTGTAAATAGTTCGAAAAACTACTAACAGACAACGCTGTAATCGCAATAGTTGTGCCTATAAGTAGTGAGCCGAAGCTCAGAACGATCAGTTCCACAGTCGAAAACTGGGGTTAGCCTATCGAAGGAAGAGGTTCAAATCATGCATTACACTGAACGACGTGTTTTTCTGAAAGTGGGATACCACAGCTTAGAACACAGTCCTACGGCAACAAAGTGCAGTTTTCAAACACAGTTTAATAATACGAAAACCATTTGCAAGCTCTTTGGCAAATTCCACACGACTGACAGCGTGGCTGATGGTCTGGCGGGAAATGTTTGCCCCTGGCAAACTGCAGTTACTCCTGAAAATGTCGCCACGATTTCTGGAATTATTCAGCAAAATCCAAGGAAGCCTGCCCGAAAAACTGTAGCAGAGACTAGATTGAAGAGTTCCAGACCGGAGAAAATATTGAGACCGAGCAAAGGCACGTTTCCATTAAAAATCCAAAGCCACCTGTGCGAGTTGTGCGACAGAGGGCTGGCTTTGTGAACCAGATTCCTACAGTGATTGACAATCAAGGACTTGATGTTGGTTGCATCTGGTTCGCACTTTAAGCGCACTTCCTCGTGAGTGGGGTTGTCAATAACCAAAACTGACGATTCTGCTGTTCCGAAAACACTCATTTGTGTGAATCGAAACCACAGTATTCTCCCAAAGTTACTTTTTGGGCTGCAGTATACAGCAGACGCATTATTAGCCCATTTTTCATGCGAGAAACGACCAATTGTGAAAATTAGGTTGCAAGTTTGGAACAATTTGTCGCACACAGCTAGTGATGGAGGATCGACGAGGCAGCGTGTGGTTCGTGCAAGATGGGGGCAACACCACGTTGCACCCAACAGATGAATGGCTTTCTTGATTTGGTGAATACTTCGGGAATCGAGTCATTAGGTTACAGTATTGAGAAGTTACTGGCGCAAGGATGGATTGGCCTCCATATTGTAATATCCACGACTACATTTTATTCAGAACAATATTCACGACAGCATTGTGTGTGGAATTTGAGCGAACATTCTCGTGATATTAATAAAAAAAGACTTCATCGATACTAAGATAATATTGTTGTCAATGGCATAATTTAACTTTCTATGAAAATTATATCTCACACAATAGTCAAGCTAAAAGATAATGGAAATCTCCATCTTTTGTTATCTATGATTATTCTAGAATAATCCTTCTTCTTTGTTTGTTAATTAATATTTGAAAAATAGAGTTTCTGTGTGTTTGAAATGAATTTTCTTCGTTTAAAATTTTTATTTCGTTGTAATTCTCGTCCTATATAAATGTTAAGTTTTCTGCTCAGCTACAAAGGAGCGCAGCCATTAGTGCTATTGATCTACAGCGTGGTTTATCGGTAAATGCTGAATAATAAGTGATTAACATTGAGAAATATTTTCAAATGTTAATGCATATAGTGAAGGTACAAAAAATATTTATTATATATTATTTGTTGGTAGTAAAACAGGGTCTGAAGCAGAATCGATAAGTGACTGTCTTATGTTAGCGGCCATCGTATTGAAATATTGCAGCGGCAGTTTTAAACTGATTTTCTATACGGACATAAATGTTGTTGGTCATAATTGCGATAATAATTGCTTATTGGTGGCCCAGAACCCACTCTGAGGAAATAAATTCGACTTAGATTGTGAATAATCATCAAATATAGTGCAAATAGCACCTTACGTAATATAAATTCTTATCTGCTGATATATGAAGCCTGGTTATTTCGTAACAATTTTTATGATATATTTTGACAGGAAAAATACATTATGTTGTGTGCGTGTGGTATTGTGTGACAAAACTGTTTCTTTTGCTTAAAGAAAAGTGGATCAACCTCGAATAACAGCAGCGTTAAATTCGATAAACGATCTGAAACTTAGTGCTATTTACACTGCTTGACAGACAACATTGCTACACGTTCCCAGGTGGAGATTTCTTTAGCAAAATAACGATCATTATCCGGGAAAAGCAGTGTTTAAATAAAACCTTATGTTACCTTGTTAATAAGTAACTAGTTATATTGTAGTCTTGCTGAAATCGTTCAACGCGCAATCAAACCCACAATACTCGCACGCCATAATATTTCTCCTAAGTAACTCGTTTTGACTATCTTTTTTGGGGTACATTCAACGACGGAACCCCTTTGGAAGAGATTTAATCGGCGATCTGTGTGGATTCTGAATCCTGAGGCACCACAGGATGTGTTGGTCAATTTTTTGTCCGTTTGCGCTGACTCCGTAGTGCGAGCGCTGGTCATTTAGAAAAACTTGTGATTTGACTGCAAAGACTGCTTGCAGAGGACAAGTTTAATTATGCGCAGCGTACAGTGCCGCCTATCAGCAGCTTTTCGAACTATTTCGATATCCTGTAAATCTTTTCTACAAAATTCTTACAGATTTAACAATAAACACAACTTTTGTTGCACTCATCTATCGAGCTTAGTTTTCGAGAAGTTTAACTTTGAAATTAGGGGTTCCTTGGTTCCTTTAAAACGATATCGTGAGAACCACACCCAAGTTCTAGTGCATACTGAAATCCGCACGCCACAGCACACTATCTTGCTGTTAGAGGAGAAAAAATGAACTGACGCTGCCCGTTGTTAAAGTCGACTATCGTACGGTAATTGGCTTACTGCATTTGAAGGGGAGAACCATGCTGAGTTGGTGGAAGTGCAGAGCGACGATGCACCATCAAATGGCACAGCGATATGGCGCGCTGACCCTTCTAGTGTGGTAAAACAACGCTGAATGACGAACTGCAATGTGACAGACCACCTGTCTGTGAACAAACGCGTGTTGCAGGACACGTCGGTGCTCTAAAACCAGTGTAGCCCAGTCGTGGTCCTAGTGGAAAAAGTAAAAATCTGTACTGGGTCAGTTTTCTACATGTACGACAATTTGAACATAACGAAGGTTGCCGCCACTGTGCTCTGCCCTACTCATACTCGTTCAACTCACTAAAAAATATAACGATAATTCCATAAAAATTCGAATGCGTGAAAAATGGTATACAACTTCTCTATTCCTTTCAGCAATATCTCCAGTATTTTGATGTTGTGCACACATAGAAAAGTCTGCATGCAGATGTTCACGCTTCAAACACACACTCAGACAGTTACAAAATGAAATGAATTCCCTTTTGTAATTTAAAATATCACCGTAAATATACGCCTTACAACAGATAACTTTGTCAAAACGAAGGAGCGAAGCAGATAAATATTTATAAATGATTTTGCGCCAAGTTTTAACGTCTGGTGGGGCGACATTTTGGATCTCCTTTGATGAAAATGTATCATTTGTAGGTTGCCTCAAATCACGGCAGATGAAATAATGAAAATGTCTCCAAGCGAAGTAATTAATGCCTTGGACACATTTTAATTTCTGCCACGTGTTCTGATGTCGCTTCTGTGTTTGTTAAGTCTTCATTTTGGAAGTTTCCGTCTATTTTACTCCGCTATTACGGACTTTCAAAGGAGCACTTCAGAGAATGGTCGTCTATTTACCTCTGAGAGAGAGAGCTTTTATGCAAGCGTTTTTATCGTCTCTGCTGTTCTAGCTGGGAGCAGGAAGAGTTTCATTTCTTACCTCCTTGGAAATTTTCTATTCAGTGTTTTGGAAACTTTATGAACATTCAGCAGAATGCTCTTTTTAGCGCTTCCTTAAAACCGTTTTTTCATGTTCCATCCATTGATGATAATGTAACAATTAAGTGGGAAGGAAATGTCTCTAGGATGAAGCAGTTTCATTAAAGGTGCAGCTTGTAATAAATATTGCTTTGCCAAGAATGCTTAGCTATTGTATAGAATTCATAAAACCTATGAGAGCAGCTAGACGACCGTATGCTCTGTCCCGTGTGTAACACCCCATTCTAAAGAACATGTTTTTATAAAAAATTCTCTATAATGACTGTGAAGTAAAGCTCTGGTACGTTTAATGTTTGCGTTACCTGTACAAATAAACAGAGGCGAGGCCTTCAGTTTCTTCGTGGGCCGCTAAGAGATATCTGACTGTTCGCCTTTGTCTTTTGTCGTCTCATTTCATCACGTGAGCATCTTTCTCTGTAGTTCAGTATTATTTGTAATATATTAAGCTAGATCTCAATCAAAAGGGTTCGAACACTTCTTGACACAGGGGTTCACATATTTATGCTAACTACCGATGTATTACCAATTTCATTTTTCAGCCTTTTGTGGAAGAGACCCAACCTATCGACGTCGCACCGATCCACCCATTGGTGTGACTTTATTACAAGTTCTGTGTGTCTATTTTTCGATTATGGTACGACCTGAAGCTGCAGTTATTTGGAAAAGAAGTCCGAAAGCTTTAAGTAACTACACAGCACAGAGCGACTGCAAAGTCGCCATATGCAATTTACATTTCAAAATTCCATCGCTCCACATCTTTAGCTGTGATGCTCTCAGCACCAGTCTAGGACAAGGACATGGTGCATTGAGTAACAGCTTCGGTGATTTTTTTAGTGAGCCGAAGTGGAGGCCAGCTCACAAATGCAAGCATCTTCACCTCTGAATACCTGCTGCAGCTTACATGCTTACCTGCTTTGTCCCTTGGACTCTCTCAAAATGTTTTAGCCCCCCACACTCCCTCCCACTACCAGATTGATACCTGAGGATGTATGCCATCACCCGATTGCATCGTTTAGTCAAGATCTACCACAAACTTCTTTCTTACCGAATTCGATTCCGCACCTCCTCATCACTTACACGACCTACCCACCTGACATTCAGCACCGTTCCACAGCACCATATTCCAAAAGCCACCTTATTCCCTGTCTCAACTACTTATCGTCCACGCTTCACTTCCATACAAGGCTACGGTCCTTACAAATAAACCCAGGAAAATTTTCTTCTTCTTCTTCTTTAAAGTGACAAAGCCTCGTTTCCCTAGCCACAGATTCCTATCTGCAGCACGCCTTTTCATTTCCTTCTATAAGGAATATCCCATCTCACTCACCACATTTTTTTTTTACATAGGGTGTCCTCAGTCGTCCCCTCGTTCTCTTCTCTGCGGTCTAGCCCTCGAAAATGTTGTGTAAAAGAATGTCATATCTGATTAAGTGCCCAACGAGTTAGGCTCTGCGTAGGCCTGTAACATTCAGTAGTTACTTCTACTTTTTATATAACCGTCTCATTCATTATCTCTCAGTCTAGTTAGTTCTTGTAATTCTCCTCCAATACCTCATTTCCGCAGCTTCGAGACGAGCTTTCTCTTACTTTGCTAACGTCCAGGTTTTACATCCGCATGTCAGGGCAATGGACGCAAATGTCTTTACGAATCTTTTCTAAGTGTAGAAGCTGATGTGCTTGTTTAATAGGAAGTTCTTCTTATTTTGGAAGGACTCTTCGTCAGTGCTATTGTTCTCTTTATTTCCTTCATAGATCTATTGTTTTCTTCCACAAAACTACCGAGATAAATTCGGTTACTTTCTCGAGCAGTTCACTGGCCATTTTTATGTTAGTCTAATACTACCTCCTTCCTTGTCTGTAACAATGACTTAAGCCTTCTTGATATTTGCTTTTTGTTTTAGATCTTTTGTCTTCTGATTTAAGATCTTAAGCATTTTATTTAGTTCTTTGTTTGAGTCTCACTATTGAAATATCATCGACAAATCTGTTGGAATGAATACAAATACCATTAATTTTGATTCCAGTATTTTCCTGCGTTTTCACTATTGCCTTCTCGATGAACATCTTAAAGTAGTAAGTTGACAGAGGGCACCCCTGTCTCACACCTCTTCCAATTTTCGCTTCTTTCTTACTACCATTAATATACAGTGAAATACCTTAACTTCTATATATACTCATTTAACATTTAAATTTATATTCGAAGTTAGTAAATTTCTCTTTTCTAGAAACGCTGCTCTTAATATTGCCAATCTGTACTTTGTAGCTCTTTACTTTGGCTATCGTCAGATGTTTTGCTTCCAAATAGCAAAATTAATAGACAGTTTTTGATGTCAAATTTTTTAATCAAATTATATTTAAATTTATATTCGAAGCTAACAAATTTCTCCTTTTTAGAAACCCTTCTGTTAGTATTGCCAGTCTGTACTTTACATGTTCTCTACTTTGGTTATCGTCAGATATATCGCTTCCAAATAGCAAAATTCATAGACTGTTTTTAATGTCAAATTTGTTAATGAAATTGTATGAGCACAACGTGATTTAATTTGACTACATTCCTTTAACCGCTGTCGAGGCTTTCATCAACTCATCGCACGACAAATCTAAGTCACGGGACTGGATGGTTTGTTTCCATATTAGCTGCTCAAAAAGAGATCAGCACCTTTCTCTTAAAATGCAAACTTTTGATTTGATACCTCGTTCTCGATACTATTCTGCCCGCAGAAAACTGCTGTGTGAAGCCACCTGTGTGGCGAAGGAGAAACTAATCCTGAACTCTCAGTACAGTGTACCAGAGCAGTTGTGACTCCAAATCTTAACTGAACACTGCGACCTGTGTTTACTGTTAAATGTGCCAAACATGTCTCGAAAGGTCATTTTAAGTACAGAAAGTGCGCGGGTTGTCGCTTTACCGACAGCAGGGATGTTACATGTGGTTTTTGACGTACTCCACAGCAATGTAGTCAAACATTCAAGGGCTATCGTGAGGCATAGAGCAGGACCTAGCACGTAGCAGTGGCCCACGCAGACGAGCACAAGCGAATGACCGCAACCTATACACCATCTGAACGAAATTATCCGGTCCGACGTTAATACGCTGTGTGTCCGCTCTCAGCTTTTACGAAGCCCTGAACTGTGCTAGGAACAGTTTCAGTGTGGCGTCCGAATGTAACCGCCGCCGTTTCTTCCTCAAGAGCGGAAACCAGAGAGAATAGTGAAGTTGGTATCTGGTGTCTCGAGCTAAGTCGACGCAGTAACTCATCTCAGTGGTTTCCTGTTGGATTCAGCTAGAGACTCGGGGCAGACTTTTTCATTTGACGTATGTTACTATTCACAAACCATTGCCTCACGTATGCAGCTTTATAACAGGGGTGCAAATGCTGATACAAAAGGTCATTCTCTCCGAACTGTTCGTCTACTTATCCAGTATGCAATGCCATTAAGTGTGTACATATCTGTACGCGTTTAGAATTTTCTTAAGTGTAGTAAGCGGATCACAACCCTACCATGAAAACCATCCCCCTATTGTAACACAGTCTTCACTGTACTTCGCTGCTGTCATTGCGCACGATGGCATGCAACGTTCCTCAGGCCTTCGCCAACCCTTCCAACGGGGTGCAACAGGACACAGCGTGAGTCATCCCTCCAAATCTCCCGTTTTCAGTAATCCAATGTCCAGTCGCGTCGTGTTTAGTTTATTTCTTGCTATAGGGGAGGGGACCAAACAGCGAGGTCATCGGTCCTCTCGGATTAGGGAAGGATGGGGAATGAAGCCGGCCGTCCAATTGCAAGGGAACCATCCCGGCATTCGCGTGAAGCGATGTAGGGAAATCACGGAAACCCTAAATCGGGATGGCCGGACGCGGGCCGTGCGCTTTTACACCACCTCAAGCGTCGCTTAGCATTGACAGCATTGGCACTAGAAATGTGTGGCTTATTGGCAGCTGCTGGACAGTACATCATTCTTTCTAATTCTTACACCCAGTCGTTGTGCTAGCTGGAGTGCTGGTATCATATTGGAACTGAGAATTGACTCCCTCCTCCGAATTCTTGTGATTTTTTGCAACCACTCTCCGACATGCTCGACAGTGCCTTTCCGTCAGTGCATGGATTACGCATGGTATTTATGTTGTGATTGTTCCTTTTACATTGGCGGGCCTGCCACCTGTGACACCCAGTGTTCAGATCCACAAGTCAGTTCCAAAATACGCAGTTGTGATTTGACTGAACGAGGTGGTTCTCGCAATCCAGATTTAAGCTTTCCGTGATTTCCATAAATCACTCCTGGCAAATGCCGGAATCGTTCCTTTGGAAGGAAACGGCCGATTTCCTTTCCCATCCTTGACAAAATCCTAGCCTGTGTTCTGTCTGCAACGACCTCGATGTCGACGGGACGTTAAACCCGGTCTTCCTTCTTTTACTTCAGACAGTGCATATTTTGGATGGTAGGTGCCTAGAGATGGCTGTCTTTCTGATGGCAACTGGCATGATAATGTCGACACAGACAATGCGCAACAGTCCCCACACGATCACTTAGGCCTCTAAAGGTGCATTTAGCTCTACAGCACAGTGCTATGGCTCACGGAGAGAATAGACAATGGAGAATATGAAATGGAACCTGGACCAGTGCCGGCCGTTGTCGCCGAGCGGTTCTAGGCGCTACAGTCTGGAACCGCGTGACCGCTACGGTCGCAGGTTCGAATCCTGCCTCGGGCATGGATGTGTCTGATCTCCTTATGTTAGTTAGGTTTAAGTAGTTCTGAGTTCTAGGGGACTGATGACCTCAGAAGTTGAGTCCCATAGTGCTCAGAGCTATTTGAACCATTTGAACCTGGATCAGTGGCGTTGGAATCTCTTACTGATGACTGTACGAGCTGCCTGACCCTGGTCATAGTCATACATCTCCAGGTGCATGGCTGTTATGCAATTCACACAAAACTTTTTGGCAGAGGGTTAACCTCTAGCGACTCCTTGTATCATATATGATACATCCATTCAAATGATGTTACTACACCATGTGTGCCGTTTTTTGTAAAAGCGCCGACTGTATCATATTCGATAACTCCGCAGAAGAAGCAGGCAGCCTACTCGTAGTTCTCAGAATAAATACAAGGTGGCAGGAGCACTCAGTAACAAGTGTGTTTTGGATGAGTAAGCCTGGCTTCAAGAAAGAAATGTTATTATATCCCTCGTTTATTTACTTTTAAAGCAGTACTATAATATTGTTAACAGTTCCTGACTGTAATTCTATCAAAGAAAATGACGTGAAAGACGATTTCACTTCCGAAAAATCGTATTTCAGTAGATGTATCACATTTGATACATTGGAACTCTGTGACAACATTTCATATGCTTGTGACCAAATGGCAGTTGGCTGCATTTTATATTGTTCATTCGTGTTTCAATGTTATTTTATTACTTTTAGTGCACATTTCACAACTTTAATAATGGACTAGGCATTTCTAACGCTTTCTATACAAATACAACTTCACAAACGTGATTTAAAAATGAAAATCTAAATATTATTGACAAGTCTTTCTGATTCAGAATCAGCTCAGCTTCTGGATGACATCTTTGATACTAACTGTTCTGACATTGAAATTGATGATGATGACAATGATGATCATAATGATGGCGATGATACTGAATGTCACATTCAAGGATCGCAACTGACAGCATCTGAAGAAGAAGGATCAGACAGTGAAAGTTTAGTAGTGCCAACACAAGCTCATAAAACTCCCATCACCTAGTGATCCAACACAACACTGCCACCACAGAACAGAGTACACAATGTTTTAGTAGTTTTAATAGGCACGAATGTTAATTATTGCAAAACAATTGTTTTTGAGCAATATTGTTCTTTCTATTTTAGATTTTCGCCCAGTATTTCAACTGTCACAACGTCAACATCAAACACAAACAAACCAGATAGATATGAAAAGGAAGGTGATGAAGATTAAAGTGAAGAAAGGGAAGAGGACAATGAAAAGAAGATTATTTCAGCGAATACCATCAATGGCCAAAAGATACAAGCGTGCTTTATACATGGCAGAAACGGGTACCGAAAAGAACAGATCAAGATGCAGAGGAATGGGTTGTTCAAAGCTAACGAGTGTGAGATGTTCTGAGTGTATGGTGTTTTTGTGCTTTACCTCAGATAGAAACGGTTTCAAAAAGTTTCATACTTCATAAGAATATCCTACAACATTTTTAAAAATTTGTAAAAGGATTTGTAATATTTTATTTATTATATTTTTAACAATAAGCATTTCAAAAAGAACATGTAATGAGACAATTGTAACAATTTTGTGAATTTTGTAGCGTTAGGAGGAATGTATGTCATGCAAATAAGCAAAAATAAAGTAACATTTATTTCTTCACTGTGTGGCAGATTGCCTTGTTAGCAGCAGATGAATCGTTTATGGTACATGACCTACAACAATGTGTAAAAAGGAAAAAAATTATTCATCAATATTTTACAATCAGTGGTGCCAACCAACACATTAAAGCTTGTTTTGTTCGATTTACTGTATAACTATGACTTCAGGTCTCTAGAGGTTGATGGAACGATTTTCAGATTATTCCTGGACCGTTTCACTCTCGATTAGTATGTGGGAAAAATGTATACCTGTACCTCTTCCTATGAGATCTAATTTCTCTTATTTTATTACGATGGTCATTTCTTCACCTTATAGAAATGTTTTATACACCCCTGAATACAGCATATCTTCAAGTTGTACTCCCTCCTGAAACTGTTAGTTCCCAACGCTCCCTCTAGGTGGCATGCGCGAATGAGTTATTCCAAAATTCATCATGGCATCGTGTAACGGTGCAGAGAGTGGGCAGTGTTGTTTATGGTTTCTCAAGCCCAAATCCGCTACTACAGTTGACAAACAATTCAAGACAAACTGTTATTGACTGTTACAATCGTGTCACCGAAAGTGGCTGTGTATGCAGTACGACGCCGGGTCAGGTTTGGCCAGCAATCTCTCGCCCCACAATTGCAAAAGTTCGTGTCTTACATTCGTAAACCGGGTAAGTCAACGAGACGTGCCAGCTTACAATTGAATACGCCTAGTGTTACAGTGTGAAAGTTACCACGGAAACGCCTGTCATTCAACCCCTAAGACGTTTGTGAAGTTTTTTTTAAATTACCGATACCAGTCACAAACTTTGACAGCTGTAATATTACTTATTTATTTAGCGACATGTTTCGAGGGTTACGCCTCATCTTCAGGCTAAATGGCATTACAAAATCTACTTTACAATAAGATCATACTGATATTATATAGTCTTTTCGTAAATGCTGTGGTCATCTTTGTTCTTCTGGCGTCACCACAGCATTTCCGTGAAGACTATGTAATATCAGTATAACCTTATTGTAAAGTAGTTTTTGTAATGACATTTGGCCTGAAGATGAGGTTTAACCCTCGAAACATGTCGCTAAATAAATAATACAATAGTTGACAAAGTTTGTGACTGGTAGCGATAATTTAAAAAAAAACCTTCACATATTTCTTGAGACAGTCACGGTCGAATAATAGTCAAAATGGCTTCAAATTCCCTAAGACGTTATTGTCTCTGCAATCATGTACCAGTGGTTACGCAATGTGTTTGGTGACTGGTTCTGTCGGCACTGTTATTAAAATAGCACTGATCGCGTTTCCCATTTTCTATTATAATGCAGTATTTCGTACCAATTCAAATTTTGAGAATAAGAATTACTCATTTTTTAAAAAAGTTTCATTTAAAAACTAAGAAATTTAGCTGCTATGGCTAATTTATATTTCGGTTTTTTAAGCTGCTATTAGTAAAAAAATAAAAAAAACTGTTACAACCGACACCAAAACAAATGCCGAAAAATACCGGTTATTCACACCTAAAATACCGCTATTGATTTTAACCAGACGGTATTTCCCACCCCTGCTCCCACCGCCACTAGGCGGCATCTGATGGTGAAAGTGACAGTAATATTTTGGATCGTCAGTGTATTTCATGTAATTCACCACAATTAACCTTTTGGCTTCTGCTCGCTTTTACTAATTGCGCTATTTCTAGAGCTACTTTTCATTTAATCCTTTTTCATAACGGCAGAACAGGCTCGTGGCTGAAACGTGTCACCGAGCATTTTCATAAGAGACTGAGTTCTCGGAAACAAGTAGCGTGTCCCGGTAGCATTTCGCGGCCAGAACAGCAGCACGGAGTGTGGAGAAAGCGTAGCGGCTGTGTCGGGCAATACGTGGCGGGGAATTACCGGCACAAGGCTGTCATTGACGGTGGCGGCAGCAGAAGGTGAGTAGGTGTCGCCGACCGAGTGGAGCGAATTGCAGTGGCCTTGGTCGCCTCTCGTGTTATTGTCGTCCCTTAAGCCACCGGTCAGCCTATATTTGTGTTGCTGCCCTCTCCAGACAGCATTGCCGCTGCCGTGGGTGACTGGTGTCAGGAGAGGCCGTAGATGCTATCAGCTGCTCAGAGCACTGAGAACGCACTCAAAATGTGTAGCAGTTATAACGGTAATTTGCGGGCAGGTGTGTCAATTAGCATCATATTAATTAAAATGGGGGATAAATAGACTTTATTTTGGAAGAGTTAAAAAGGGGAAAGTAATACGAAACTTTAATAACTGCACAGTATTACTAAGAAGCAATATAATGAAAAGTAATAAAAAGCAAAGTAGCAAAGACCAAGCGGGACAGAAAGTTATAGGGGCGCGTTTGTGTTTTAATACTTATAAAAGAACATGTAACCCATTATCGAGCTCTCTACCTTCAGTTATCGCGATCGGGCTAGTCGATGAAAAAGTGGTACGCGACTGCGAAATTCGTTAAGGAGATTATTTAAAGACTCTTCAAGCACGTTTAAAATACATTACGTGTGACGAAGTGATCAGAGACGTTTATTGTCGGGTGAAGTGAAAATGATTCCGACAACATAATTCGAACTTCGTGTTATCTGGTAAAAATACTCTTGGGAACCTATTATGGTTGTGGAATCCACGAAAGTTGTACGCAACGGAAAGCTATACTTTACGTAATTCTGCATTTTATAAAATTGTGAAACGCGTGTGCGCGGAACGTTAAGAGAATCTTATCCTTAGGCGGTTGCGGGGGTAACTAATACAAACAACGCGCTAGCATAAAAATAGTTCGCTTATTAACTACCAGATAGTAATCAACGGGGATCTAAAATGCTAAAAACAGTGCATACACCGTTAAATTGAACCCTGCGTATGAAAGACAATCACATCGAACATTTCGCGAGCGAAGAATAGACATTTAAGTGCCGAATTGATAGCCTGGGTCGTGTCGATATTTGGACATTACATAACACGCGTTATTCAGAACACGATATCGACCATTCTAATACTGAAAAGAAGGATAGGATCATCACCCCAAACAGCCGGCCGGAGTGGCCGTGCGGTTCTAGGCGCTACAGTCTGGAGCCGAGCGACCGCTACGGTCGCAGGTTCGAATCCTGCCTCGGGCATGGATGTGTGTGATGTCCTTAGGTTAGTTAGGTTTAATTAGTTCTAAGTTCTAGGTGACTGATGACCTCAGAAGTTAAGTCGTATAGTGCTCAGAGCCATTTGTCACCCCAATCCCGATTCATATTTCATATTTAGTTAGTGAAAAGAAATGTGTTAATAAACAAACTACATTTCAATTTTATCCACGATTTTGGCTTCATTATGTAATCTTGACTACATGATAAACAATATCTGTGGAAGTTGTTTACAACGTATCGTCATAATATTTTGCCAACCAATATTACAGGACACAAAAAAAAGTAAATGCATGAAATTGTTCTTACAGCGGATGTATAATGTGTGAGTGCGACGAACTATATTGAGAAACTGAACATCCATTACGTACCTTGCATGTTTATCTGCGAAAATGGTCCTTGTTGGTACATCAGCATAGAGTTCGAATAGAATCGCTGAAACATTGCAAACCATTCAGATTAATCGAACACCTAAATACGCATAATGCTGGTATCACCAGGATGTGTTCTTTCTCCTCACCCCTGTGGCAGCCGGGAATAATATTTGAATCAATTGACGACCATTGAGCTAGCGTCACGAATTTTCAAACGTCCACTTCCATGTATGAAGGCGAGTGACACCACGAGTGCTAACGTCGATCGAGGGGTTTCGTCGTGATCGTATTGAATGACATTGAGCGGTCACACAGTATAAATAAAAGATGTGATAAAATCAGTCAGGTACCTTCTGTACCTGATACGCTGAAACGTTCTTTTTCTTTTCAGACAAGTGCAAGGATATTAGAAGTCGTCTCGATGAGCCACTGCGTCGGCCTCAATCTTTTCTTTTTTTTCTGAGAGGAATACATCCTGCAGCCGCTGAACAACACCTATGAACAGAATGAAATAGCTTTCCCTAACGACCAGCGTAGGGATTTCGGATAAAAGATGATAACCCACCTGTACGGCGACATCACAGTTTGACATTCATATCCTTCCACAACATATTGGTAGTTTCAAAACTTCGCGCGTAAGGAATTTACTTGGACAAATTTTGCA
Organism: Schistocerca cancellata; assembly: GCF_023864275.1. Taxonomy (NCBI): domain Eukaryota; kingdom Metazoa; phylum Arthropoda; class Insecta; order Orthoptera; family Acrididae; genus Schistocerca; species Schistocerca cancellata. Next base: position 876,364,175 of record NC_064628.1, read on the forward strand.
TATTAGGTGTATGTACTTGTTTAACATGCCTGTAATCGCCTCTATAACTGCGGTCATTCGATTCGTAATTTTATCATTTGTTAGAATCTATGATCGTAATTTAGGTGAATTCTTCAATAATAAGCTGTTTATTTGTAAGGGCCGGTTGTAGTGCTTGACTTACCAGGAAAGTACTTGGGCTCGAACAAACAGATCTGTATGAACGTTTGGTTACAGGAGCATTATGTACCTCTAAATGTGCTGGTGGGTGTCGTTTTTCTGCAAAACTCTGCAGTCATGCTCTAGATATCACTGTAGATGTAATTGTAGACGCCATACGCAATGCAGCAATCTTAACTATAAATGTAAATGCGGAATGTCAATAAAATGCTCCGAGCAATACGAATGACTGCAAAAGGCACAGTGAAGAAATGCAAGTTGATCGCATGGCGTATTTGCACATACTATAATATCAGTGTTCAACGCCACGTCAATGACACTTTTGAAGTTGTTCACTGGTTCACCAATATCGTAGCCAGCGTTCTGCCACGCGTAACGAAGCACTGGTCTGTATACTCCCGCAGATAACTGATTGTAAATGACAGAATGCATATTCATGATAAAGAATCTGTCGTGCAGTTCCGGCTGCATATTACTGGAACGTAGTTTAATGAAGTCTGTTATTCTCTTGGCACATATTTTATATTGCCTGAAGAAATACACATCCAGAGGTTGTGCATATTTTGTAGTTTTAGGCGGAATGATTTTTAAATCTACATGTTTTCCGCCAGGTGCTTTCAGTAGTACTCGTTCATCCTTATGTCCAGACCAGGAGTCACAAAGTACTAACGACTTTCTCGACAAATGTGGATTCAAAACTGACAGAAAAAGCGTCTTCAGATGTTGTTTCTTCATCTTCCCACTCACACTTGCATCGACGACGACATTTGGAGGGCACCGTGTTTCTATTTCCCTTGACACGTGGGGTCCAAACGTTCCACTGGATTCTTGGAAGCAAATATAGAGTTTGTCTTCCAATCGTCCGTCCATTGATATAGCAACATCGGTCGTGTAACTATGTGTTGCACAGTTAACTGATTGCAACATCTCGACAGTGTTTCTCTCCCCTTTCATGGATAGTGTTCTGTCACAAGAAAGTTCATAGTTGAACTGACTCTGATCACAGTTCCATAAAGAACTAATATCGATGTTTTCTCTCGTGATATGCTCATTGACGTCAGCAACAAACGTTAGAGCTCTTTCAATCAGCTCTTCTTCGTCATCCTTATCTTTTCGTGCTTGGAGCATGGTGATACGGCGTGATGTTATCCTAAACTCCTTTTTCAAATTAGTAATAAATCCTAGTGAAGCTGTAAAGTTCGTACACCCGAGATTTCTGGCTACGTCCAATGCCCAATGTTGTAAATGCCAATAATGAACGGCGGAACCGCATTCTAGCGCTTCATCGAATTTCGCCATTACACGCTGCTTGATGGTCTTCAACAGCAGTGTACGATTTCCTTTGAAAACTGTATTTCCTTCTCGTTTCTTTGCCACGTAGTCCAGTATGTTTTTAATATTGCTTTTAGAGTTCAGTTTAGGGTATCTTTTCAGAAGCTTGTCGTATGTGTCGAAACCTCTTACGTAATAATCATCGTACATGTTCTCCAGTGTGTTGTCATCAAACGCCGTGATGATACTTGCAACTTTAACCTTCTTCTTGGGAGACGGTTGGTATTCACTGTCACTGCTTCCATCGCCTCTTCCCGCACTTGCCGTAGCACTACCGTTTGCAATTGGTTGTTCGTCATTATCATCCCTATCATCATCATTATGTGTTAGTGTTACAACAGTATCTGTTTCTAACTTATGCTCATATTTCTGCACTATAATAGATACCAGAAAACATGCGAATGATTCGTCTTCTACACCAATACCATCTTCACGAAGAAGGGTTCTTCATAACTTCATCTCAACCAATCGCAATACATTAGCAGGATTGATTACCAATCGCCGAGCCATCTGACGCTTCAATACACAAATAATGTCACAAAACGCAACTTCAGAGGCACACTGCACCGTCCCTACTGGTCCCGACTGGCGTACCGGCAGGTCAGTGTGCAGTGCGGCATGGCATACGCAGAGGCCTCTAACGGACGACTGCAGAGTTTTGCAGATGCGGGAGTATCACTAGTGCAATAAGAGACCTTTACATTATTTCTCACACGATTTTGGTGTATTTGTGTTTGTTCGAGCCCAAGTACTCTCCTGGTTAGAATCGCCACTGTAAACGTGACTCTTTCTGGAAAATTCTATATCCTAAACGAGCTGTGCATGTGTGAATATGTCAGCTGTACTGAGCACAGGACTTGACTGCTGTGACCCTGCCTGAGAGTCACGTTTTATACTCGTGACTGATCTACCAGCAAGAGGCAAGTGCTTCACATCAGGCCTAAAAGTGAAGTGTACACCATGAGGAGTACTATCCTGACTTCCTATCTCTGTAAATGTCACATTATGGCTCGCGTTGGTGCCGTTGCTAGGTTGGCATCATTTAGTTGGTGTAGTTACAGTTGTCGTCTTCTTCTGGTGTTCATTGGCGCCACTCCGTTTGCAAGCGTTGTCTGTCCGCTAGTGGCAGCAGCGGCTGTTTTCGATATCTAGTAACGGTGGTACTATCTTTGGGGTGACATTGTGGTGTTTCCGTGTCGTGTGAGTCGGCAGTTCGGTTGGGGATAGACGAGCAGCCAGGTCTGCACAGTGCGAGAACACGCCGGGACCACTGGCGGCACGCATACACTGCCGGATGGAAGGGCTGTAGTCGCGAGGGGCACAACTTCGTTGTCAACCAGACGCAGGAAGTTAAGTTGAGTGGACCTTAATTCAAGTAGTGAAACCTCCACCATTGTGAGGTCTCGCCATTTTCTTTCGTGCTGCTGCGCGCAGTATCGTCGAGACGAAGAGCAGCGAGTGGAACGTTTGGGTAAGGCGCAACTAATTTTTTAATTGTTGAATTCCATATGTTATTATTATTTGTGAAGTTCAACCAGTAGTATTTTTCCTGCCTACTGGCGCCTAACGCCTTGGAGCTTAGTGTATGTTACGGCAGTGTACTTTTCCTCACCTTGCCACTGCTGTCCTGTTAGGTGTGTAGTTAGACAGCTTCCTTGATTTGTGGGTCGGGTGGTGTGTCCAAAAACGTCCAAATGTGTGTGATATCGAATGTGACTTAACTGCTAAGGTGGTCAGTCCCTAAGCTTAACCTAAATTATCCTAAGGACAAACACACACATCCATGCCCGTGGGAGAACTCGAACCTCCGCCTTGAACACCCACACAGTCCATGACTGCAGCGTCTTAGACCACTCGGCTAGGTAGCGTTTTTTTCCTACTCTGATAGTAGTGGTTCCTTTCTGCTTCCGTCTGCTCTAAACACCGGAATCTAAAGATGTAGTGCTGACCGCCGGTTCTGGCTTGGGTGTGTTATTCCATCGTTGCATTGGTCATCGGACATTAGGTAGATTCGGCAAATCATTATTGGTCATGTGTTTAAACTGCCACTAGTCTGAGTTACCATCTCGTGAAGTGAATCTCTTGGCTGCTTGTCTCATCGCTTGCGAGGTTTTGAGGAACTTTCCCAGGTCGATCCTTGAGGCAACGTCTGCGACACCCCCACCCCCCTCCTCTGTCCTTGGTTTGGTCAGATTTGATGATTTTTTTTAAAAGTAATAACTGTAATTTCATTTTTGAAGATGTTTAACTGGTTCTTAAAGGATTGCTACTCAGGCCTTCAGCCGTGAAACAGTTTTCAAATTATTACTATTGGGGCCTTCAGCCGAGAAATAGTTGAATTTGTTGTCATTAAGATCTTTAGCCGTGAGTCTTACTTGTCTTAAAATTTTAATTAGACAATGGTATTCTAGCAGGGAGATTTTGATGATTTTTCTTTAAGAAATATTTTAATAACTGTTATTGCAAGTTGAAGAAGTTAACTGGTTCTTAAAAGATTGCTTCAGGCCGTCAGCCGTGAAAAAGTTTTTAAATTATCACTATTAGGGCCTTCAGCCGAGAAATAGTTTTGAATTTGTCGTCATTAAGGCCTTCAGCCGTCGAACACTTCCTAATTTAGTTCCACCTTTTATTTGTTGTTGTTTCCAAATAAAGTGTACGTGATTGAAAAATAAACTAACCAACAGCAATTGATTATGGTCCCGTCCAAAATCGTAACCCAATCCTGCCATCCTTGATACCAGATCTCAATGCGTTTCCTTACATATGTTTCGACAGTTCCGATCCTAAAGCCTACCGTCTCACAAAATTTCACTAATTTCTTCGTTTATACATTAAACACAATAATACCGCTTAATTTGCCAGAGAAATTTCATCTTTACTTGAAACGCATCTTCACTGTATTTCTCTGGATCAACACATTGTATGCATTGTATTGTATTGTATGTTAACCGGGGGCATAGAAACGACGGAGAGGCTCCGTCCCTGCCGCAGCCGCAGTGGTCCACAACCCCACGACGACTACTGCAGTCCACTTCACTCCTCTGCCGCCCCACACTGAATCAGTCTTTCAGGATTAGAGTAGAGTAATGATGGTGTACGCGAACGTAGAGAACTTGTTTGCGCAATAATTGCCGACATAGTGTAGATGAGGCGGAATAAAGGGAACCAGCCCGCATTCGCTGAGGCAGATGGAAAACCGCCTAAAAACCATCTACAGAATGGCCGGCTCACCGGACCTCGACACAAGTTCGCCGGGCGGATTCGTGCCGGGGACCAGGCGCTCCTTCCCAATCCGGAAAGCCGTGCGTTAGACCGCACGGCTAACTGGCGGACTGGATCAACACACAGTTTTATATATTCATGCAGTGAAATATTTTTGCTTATGTGTTAGGAAATCTTTTCCGGAAGTATTTGTCTCGAGTGTAGTCTTATATGGAATTAAAACTTGGATGAAGAATAGTACAGATAAGAAGATAATAGAAGATTTTGAAATGTTGTGATACAGAAAAATGCTGAAGACTCGATGGATAAATCGGATACCTAATGATGTCATAGTGAATCAAGTAAGAGAACAAAAGTGTATTACTTACTTGACTACTGGAAGGTATAGGCATCAGGTTATTTGGCAATGGAATGACGTGTGGAGTGAGTGGGGATAAAAATTGAAGAGGGAAACTAAAGACTGCTTACAGTAACTAGGTTCGAATAGATGTAGCTTTTGGTAGTTGTTCAGAGATAAACAGCCTTGCACAGGATAGTCTACTGACGTCAGATGCATCAGAAAAGTCTTCAGCTGAAGACAACAACGATCTTTATCATGTAAAAAAAAGGACCATATTTACAGCTTCTGAGTATGCAAGAGAAAGCTGATTCACTCTCAGGCAAAACGTAAAACGACCCACCACGAATAAGTTATGAAAATCTGTCACAAAATGCAAAACTATAAGCTTTGGCGGCCGATGGATGAATGTGTGACACTGCAGCGCAATCTCACCGGGCAGCCGGCAATCATAGTAAACTGGAGGCGTGTCGATACTTCACGAATTTCATTTCGTCTAACAGTTAGAAAACAAATTATGCCTCGCAGACAGGACCGTACACAATATATTCAGATGTCAGCGCTTGAGAGAGGATCCGTAGATGGACTCGAAACAATGGCAGAGCACAGTGTCAAGAAGGAAGCGGTCGACCTAGAAAGACGACAGAGCGTGAGGATCGAGCAGTCGTCAGAGAGGCACTCGAACTCCCGAATTCACCATTATTATCGATTCTACATGCAATAGGTGCTTCAGTGACCACAAGAACCCTTACGAGGCGGCTCAAGGATAGGGACTGAGCTCACGGCATCCCTTGCGCAGACTACGATTGATCTCTCTACACCAACTGGCACGTTTGCAGTGGTTTCGTACATATTAGGCCTGGAGTGGAGCTGCCTTAGGTGATGAGTCCCTTTTGGAACTGAGCGCCAATGAACAGCGAAAGGGTGTCTTGATAAAGGCCAGAGGTGGACCAGTGCGTTATTGGCTTGCTCAATTTGTGAAGCGCTTTCTCTTGAATAAATGATCCAATTTTTCTGAAATTGTAATCGTTTGTTTGTCTGTACATATACATCACATCTATGATTTCCGAACCATTCCGATGATTCCTACATGGTGTATCGTATTTTTGTCTTAGACTGAATACGTGTGTCAGAAACAGGAAATGGTCCAAAATAGGTGGTGTGGTATGCAAGGTCTTATTCGACTGTTGTTCTGCAATAGATTTGAAAGTAATACACTCTGCACTTTGTGTACCATCACATTTCGTTCATTTTGTGGTCTTCAGGCCAAAGACTGCCTTGACGCAGCTCTCCACGCTATCCTGTCAAATCCTCTTCATCTCCGCGTAACTACTGCAACTTACATCCATTTCAATCAGCTTGTTGCATTTAAACCTTGGTCTACCTCTACAATTGTCATCCTCCAGCCTTCATTCCATTACCAGATAGACGATGCATTGATACCTCAGGGCAGCTTTAGTGAAGCTGTCTCGCAAATTTCTATTTCTTCTCTTGGATTCAATGACTCCTCATTAGGTATTTGATCTATCCATCGACCCTTCACCATAGTGCTGTGGTATCTACTTGTCACCACGTTTCACTTACGTGCAAGGTCATAGTCCAGGCACATACGTTGAGAATATTAAAAAAAATATTTTTTTCAGAACCACGTACCTTGCTATTGCCAGACTACGTTTTATATCCTCTCTGTTTCGTCCTTCATCAGTTATTTTGCTGCCCACATGGCACAACTCACTTACGCTTTTAATGACTTACTTCCTAACGTGATTCCTTCACCATAGCCTCATTTAATGCAACTGCATCCCATTACTCTTGTTTTACTTATGTTGATGTTCATCTTATGTTCTCTTTTCAAGTCAACAGCCATTCCATTGAACTGCTCGTCCATGTTCTTTGGTATCCCTGACAGAATTACAATGTCACAGGTAAAACTCGATGATTCAGTTCCTTCTCCCTTAACTTTATCTATCCAAAATTTTCCTTGGATTCCTTTTCTGCTTGACGAATGTACAGACTGAGTAACAGTAGGGATAGGCTACAATGGTTTCTCACCCGATCTCATGCACTGATTCCCTTTTATGTCCCTTTACTTTTGTAACTGCGTTGTGCTTTCTGCTCAAGTTGTGGATAATTTTTTCTTAACAGTATTTTATCCCTGCTGCATTCAGAATTTCAAAGAGTGTAACACAGTCGACACTGTCAAAAGATGCATCTGTGTCTACGAATGCTGTAAACGTGGCTTGTCTTGTGGTAAGTCGCATAGTCCTCATGACCTTGCGTGCTGCTGAATATATACAGAACCCAAACTGATTTTCCCCAAGAGCGGCTTCTACCAGTTTTTTCCGTCTTCTCTAAAGAATTTGTGTCACTATTTTCCACCCATGACTTATTATAGTGATGTTTCGGTAATATTCACACGTGTCAGCACATAGCTCTGCAGAATAGGAATTACTACATTTTTCTAGAATTCTGAGGATATTTTTCGCCTGTCTGATACATTTTGCATATACGATGGAATAATCTCGTCGTATAGCTGCCTCTCTCAACCATCTCAATAATTCTCAATTCCAAGGGGCTTGTTTCGATTTAGGTCTTCCAAAGATCTTTTAATATTAATAATTAACAGCCTCAGTTGCACCGTTTGCCTAGAATTTACCTAGGTTTCAGTCCGGATAACCCAACCTTCTTCAGAATAACAGTAACTACCGTTTGTCCATATTGGAGATCGTCAAGCTAAAACTACAAATCCATAAATTATCGTCAGACTATAAAACTTATCTGGAACTGCCTCGGCCCCACTTCGCGACAGCCTTGCGGCAGCCACGTGTGCTGTACTGAAACTCAAGATATTTAACCTCCAAAGATCTGTCGAATTTGTCTCTCAGCATCATATCTACCATCTCCTCTTCATTTATTTCTCCTCTGTTTAACATCGTTAACAGTGCTGACTAAACCGACGAATGAGTAATGACGCTGGCTTTGGCCAGTGTCAGTTCTGATAATGCACGTCCGTAGTCGAGTTCCTACTTCCGTAATCCTGCGTTGCAGTAGTTCGCCCCCTGTTGCCGGAATGGTCCGCAACCCGCGTAACAACACAAGTGTTCCATCTCAGCCGATCCCCAGCGTATACAGGTGGCGCGCAGCCGAAGCTACTGCTGCGTATTTACGAACGGCCTCCGAGCGGCGGCGCGTGGCGGAGGGTGGCTGCCGCCGCTCCCAGAGAAAGAAAAAGGAGCCGAGTGGTGGAGCTGCGACGCGGCGCGGCGCCCGTTTAGATAAAAGTGTCGGCTGAATGCGTCCGCCTGAGGAACGGCGCTTTTCTTGCCGGGAGGCGGCGATAAGAGAAGAGCAATGGCCGCCATCAATGCAGATGCGCCTCCTGGCCCCCGGCTAATGAATAGCGCCACCTCAGACCCCGGCGTAGCTTAACGTCTCTCTCGCTTTGTTACTCGCCGTTCAATGGACGGCGTTGGAAGTGTGTGGACCTATCTGCAGTTACAATACATTACATTAATACGAAAAGTCGTATCATTTGTTGTACAGGTGAATTTATATCCGCAGTTTTATGCTTTTGTAGTCTTCCCAGTAGTTATTGCGAAACAAAATAAACATCGGGATGTACATGTTGTTTAACTTTCGAAAAGCTTTGGATACAGTTCTATATCTCGATTTGTACTCTACAGTCCGCCTTACGATGTGTGGTGGGGGATACTTCTAGTACCACAATCTCTCTCCCTCCCCTTCCCTGTTCCATACATTAATGATGTGTGCTTACGATATCTGTCTGTAAACCTCAGTATTAGCTCTAATTTCTGGGATTTTCTCGTTGTGGTCATTTCGCGAGATGTCTGAGGGACGAAGTAATACATTGACCTACCAGGTGTACCGGTATGAAATGAGCGTTTTTTTGTGAAAATTAAACAATAATCTTGAATTGAAAAGTAAAAACATTTTGTTGCTTTATATACATTTTGACCACCTTTCTGGCAATTTGTGGACACCACGCCAATAGAAATGTTCGTCTTTTGAAGCAAACCAATGAGACACCCAATTTTCGACTTATTCATAGGAATCGTAGTGTTCCTCAGCCAATGCGTGTCCCATTGATGAAAACAAATGGTAGTCGGAAGGGGCCAAGTCTGGTGAATACGGCGGGTGGGGTAGCAGCGGGTAGCAGCTACCAGCCAAGTGTTTTGATTGTATCCTGAATCAGTTTTGCTTTGTGTGCAGGTGCATTGTCGTGTAAAAAAATTACTTTGCCATGTCTTCTAGCTCATTCTGGTCTTTTTTCGATCAATGTATAGTTCAAATTGATCATTTTTTGTCTGTAGCGATTAGTATTCACAGTTTCACCGGGTTTTAGAAGCTCATGATACACCACACCTTTCTGATCCCACCAAACACAGAGCATTGTCTTCTTGCCGGATCGATCTGGTTTTGCAGTCGATGTTGATGGTTGTCCCGGATTAACCCATGATTTTTCCCGTTTAAGATTCTTAAAATAAATCTATTTTTCATCGCCAGTAACAATTCGATGCAAAATTGATTTTTTTTCATGTCTTTGAAGCAAAATTTGACAAATGGGTTTTCGGTTTTCCATCTGTTTTCATTCAATTCATGTGGCACCCATTTCCCACACGTTTGGATCTTTCCCATAGCTTTCAAACGGTCAGTAATTGTTTGTTGTGCAACATTTATCATTGCTGCCATTTGCTTCTGACTCAAAGTATCATATTTATCCAATATTGCTTGTAATTCGGCGTCTTAGAGCTTTTTTGGTGGTCTTCCACGTTCTTCATTACTTACATCAAAATCATTATTTCTGAACCGCTGAAACCATATTTTGCATGTTGATTCTGATAGAGCATGATCACCATATGCCTCAACAAGCATTCCATGCGACTCTGCAGCACTTTTTTTCAAATGAAAACAAAAAATTAGTGCTTTTCGCAAATCATCACTTTCTGGTACAAAATTCGACATTGTTAACACGATGAAAACAATTGGTGTTATTTGTTCCATGACTTGATGTATACTAAATATCTTTGACAGATGTCATACCAACCAAACAAAAAAAACATTAAGACTCATTCACAACAAATGTTCCCTGTCGACACATTTGTATCTTAACCCTCATTTCATACCGGTACACCTGGTATTCTTCCGTTACGGACTTTCTCGGCATTTCTTTAGTTAACCTCTCCGTGACCCACAACCTCTCTCTTGTACCGTTTGGCAGGGACATTTGTTGAGCTTGTCCGTAACGGTCTCTTGCCCACTAACCGATCCTGTTTTTCTCATTAATCTAAGCAGACAAGATCACAGACCGATGAGTAATACTGAATAGTCGGTCGAATTAATGTTTTTGTAAGCCAATTCTTTCATTGATGAAGTATATTTGCTTACGATCCTTTATATGTATCTCAGCTTGACATTCGTTTTTCTTACTATTTGTTTTACGTGGTCATTTCAATTTAGGCCACTGTGGCTGGTTACCCCCCCAGGTATTCTACGGTAGTAGTTTTTTCCAATGAATTGTTGGCAACAGTGTAACCGTAGAGTGGCAAATATCTTCGCTTATTTATACGCAATATGTTTCATTTATGTAGGTTCAGGCTCAACCGGCAGTCCCTGCATCAATAACTGACCTTCTGCACGTCTTTCAGCATTTCGGGAGTCTTCTGGCTTTGCAACATTCTTATAGACAAAACAATCGTCTAGAAAGGCCTCATACATATACGTATTGTAAACAGCAATGGCTCTATAGGGCTCTCTTGGGTCTCTAAAAACTACATCTGCATGTGTCGATTTCATCCCTCTTAAAAATTTCTAAATCCAGTCGCAAATCTGATCCGGAACTTGTTAAAATGGTATTTTGTTCACCAAACGAGTGTGAGGAACTGTGTCCAATGCTTCCTAATGTCAAAAAATGCAGCAACCTGGGCACCGATGTCTACGACGGACTGCCGGCCGGGGTGGCCGAGCGGTTCTAGGCGCTACAGTCTGGAACCGCGCGACTGCTACGGTCGCAGGTTCGAATCCTGCCTCGGGCATGGATGTGTGTGATGTCTTTAGGTTGGTTAGGTTTAAGTAGTTCTGAGTTCTAGGGGACTGATGACCTCAGCAGTTAAGTCCCATAGTGCTCAGAGCCATTTGAACCATTCTACGACGCTCTATACATTATGGAGGAACAGAGCGAGATCTCAGTTTGCGGAACCAATGTTAATTTTTGTAGAGGATGATTTCGTTCTTCAAAAAACATTATATACGTGAGCATAAAACATGTTCAGCCTAATTAACAAAATACATCCACCACGATATGAAAGAGCCTTTTTCACTTCTATGATCCACCGATTCTTTCGACTGCCGTTGGCCGACAGTGAAATACGCCAAGAACTTAGTATCTTAAAACAAAGTAGCCAACGGTTTTTCTGCAAATGTGTGTGTGAATTTCTAAGGGACCAAACTGCTGAGGTCATCGGTCCCTAGACTTACACACTGCTTAAATTAACTTAAACTAACTTATGCTAAGAACAACACACACACGGAACCATGCCCGAGGGAGGACTCGAACCTCCGACGGGAGCGGCAACGCAGTCAGCGAAATGGCGCCTGTAACCACGCGGCTACTCGAAGCGGCGTTTTTTCTTCAAATAATGTTATGAGCCCGTACAATAGGATGAAAAAACAGAAAGTAAATAGTAGGCAGACCCACATTCACGCAGAAAAACTGAAAATTATTCCAATGAAATTTTACGGAAAAATGTCCCAACAATTAGAAAAGTGTTTTAGGAAATCTTAGGTAGATGTCGTTTTCGTGTTAACAACACTCTGAAACTCCGTATAAAACATAATTTGAGTAATAATTCTCATAAATTTGATCGTTCTGGGGTTTTAACATCGTTGTGACAAATTTTATATCGGTCAGACCGGCCGCTCTTTTAAAATAAGATTCAGGGAGCATTTGCCAGCACGTAACAAAACTGCATTGGGAATGCATTTAGCAGAAAGTGGCCACACTATATGGAATATTGAGAGTTGTATGCGTATTCTGCACGGGGCAGAGAAGGGTCGCGCTCTCGATTTGTTGGAGGATTTGGAGATTTATAAAGGCAAAAAGCATGAACACACTGCGTTACTCAATGGTCAAAGCGATTTTGTGCCCAACGCCTACTTTGCTTTGTTTGATAACCACTTTTTTTCCTTTATTGAATTTCAATTTCCCCCCAAAGGGGGCGGGCTGGCAGCGGCTTAGTTTGCCGCTCTTCAGCCTACAGACTTTGTTAAAAAGATGAAGAGAACAAATAATAAAAACAGGCGGTAAAATAGGAGACTTAAAGAGTAACATGGCGAAAAGAAATCGTGGAACTTAAAACAAAGAACAGAGGGATGATGATGCTAATAAAATACATACGAAGCAGACAGGTAAAACAATAGACAGACAATTAAAAAACACTGCGACAGTCTGGTTTCTGTTCGCAAAAGACATAAAATTCACACCTAGCGACAGCATGGTTTCTGTTCACAACACGAGAAAGACGAACAACACTGAATAGTCACTGGAACACTGCACTAAAAAGTTGGCAAATGTGACATACCACAGCCGAGAGCAGGTGGGGGGAAACCGGACAGATGATGGGAAAATAAAATAGGGGGGAAAGGAGAGTAAAAGCGAAGGGGGGGGGAGCTGGGAAAGGAGCTGATGGAGGATGAGGACCCATAAGAGGGGTGGGGGGGGGCGCTGGGCAGACGCGACAGGGAGTGGGGTATGCAGAGGAGGGGAATACAAAACGACTGGGGGGGGGGAGAAGGGAGGTAGGGAGAGGTTTAGTGGGGAGAAAACAGGACAGAAGGGGGGAAGAGGGAGCCCAGGGAAAGGACAGAGGAAAGGAGGAGGAGTGAGGATCAGAGTTGATAGGAGGGATAAATGGAGGTAGAGAGGGCATCACCCTGGAGGGGGAGTTCATGGAAGCCACCTTGGGAAAGGAGATGAAGGGTGTAGAGATGGAGGGTAGGGGGGACACAACAGTGAAGACGTGGCAGGGGGTGGGGATGGGAGAGGAGAGGAGCAACCAGGGGGTGAGGGGGTTCAAGACGGCGGGAGGTGTAGAAGATGCGGATATGTTCGAGGAATAGGAGCAGATGGGGGAAAGATAACCACTTAATGTCTTGCTTATTTATATCTAGCCGTGTTGCTGATTTATATCGAGAACAGTATGCAACTGCCTTAATTCCATACCTTCGTCGCTTTAATCCTGTAACTGATTATTTACTTCTTATTTATATATTGTATAGCCAGACTATATAATTTTATTTATTGACTCTTAGTTGTATAAACCTTTTCTGTGGTAGACATATCACGATGTACGAAAAGCCCTCTAGTGGTGAAGTTCTTACGATCGCTGCACACCTCCGTAACATCCTGGCGACTGAGCCAACAGAAGGCGTTGATCTTTGACCTGTTTTCTCTTCAATTATTTTCTCATATAGACATTTCCTTTCATAGGTAATTTATGGGTTGCTATAGGCAGTGCATTACGTATATTTCATTTTTTACCGTAAATTAACCATAAAAGTGACAGACTTATTATTTTTATATATTTCCTTTAAATAATTTTATAAGGTTAACTGTATTCGTCTTTTATTTTATCACAATTATTTTCTGTAATAGTTATGGTTTGTTTTGTACAGTAACGCCAGTTGAAAAATGACTGTGTGGACGATGCGGTCTGTTTTACACCATGTTTTAGTTCTACGTGACGATGCTTTGCTGAGTGTATTTATATGTTTTGACGATGCCATTCCGGCTTTATCACATTAGGACATGGCGTTGAACAGGTACGCTTTACTATATTTTATCTGGACATTTCCCAGTTTGTATGAGAGTATATCGTGATATGATATGCTGTATTTTTCGTGAAAGATAGGGTGCCCAGTAGGTGTATATTTTTGATATTGTAGATCTGAAGATGGTCATTACTGACTGAAACCAGTCATCGTCGAAGGACTTTATGTTTTGATCAAAGAGTGGAATAAAAGAAAACATTTGACAGTGCCTATATCACAGTTTGTATTCGCGACTATGTCGCAGCTGGTAAAATACAAAGGACCGGAAGGAAGAATTCCCAACCTGTGCAGCACTACATATAGAAAATGGTGTGGAAAATTTCAAACGCAGTAGTATCTTTGAGTGTACACCAAAGTAGTGTTTTAGAGCCATTGCTACTCATTTGTATATATATTATCGAGTAGAGCTGGAAGCTCGATGAAGCTGTTGTATATAGAAATATAAAAATGCAGGAAGATCTGCAGATGAAAGACCCTTGGTATAGACCTCATAAGGAGAACTAAGGATCCACTCTACCGATCAGCAACGGTTCCAACGTCAAGACCACATGTGCTGACCATATGTTCCTCCATACCGTCTCTGGGACGATTTGCGTCACTGATTCTGCGTGTGTGGAATCCAACAGTTTGTTGGTAGATTTGTGGAGGCATGTCGCATTAGATGTCCACGCACACGACATGTAATTCGCGTCAATAACGGGCCGCTGATTTGCGTACGTGCTGATGGCGCCCATAGCGACCCAGATGCGTTCCATAGGATTTGCATCAGGCGAATTTGGCCGCTGAGACATCAACGTAAGTTCACTATAATGCTCCTCAAACCTGAAAGATGACATCGACGTCGGGGAAGACATCAGGCATGACGGGATGCAGGTGGTTCGCAGCTGTCATCGTGTCTTCGACGTCTGCCAGAGGTCCTATGCATGCGGATGAGAGCGTCTGCCATAGCATAAGTCAACTCCCACCAGCGTGAGTCCACGACGCGCTGCACGAGTCGCCGTTCACCTCGACGACGGTGTCTGAGGAGACGACCATAGACTTAGCATAACTAGAATGTGATTCACCCGAAGAGCCGACACGTTTCCATTGATCGACGGTCGAATCCCGATGGTCCCGTGACCAATGCAGTCGTAACTGACGACGTCGTGAACATGTGAACACATACGGGTGGTCAGCCGCGGGGCTCCATGTTCAACGATTTACGATGAACGATGTGCTCCTAACATTTCTGCTTGTATCAGCATTGTGCCCTTTCGGGACAGATGTCACAGATAACCCGCCTGTCCTACCTTACGGAGCGGAAAAGCCTCTGAACCTCACGTTCTGCGAAGAGTCATGGACGTCCAACCATTTAGCGTCTAGTGGTAGTTTGACTGTCATTCTACCTCTTTCAGTAGATGCTCACGACAGTAGCACATGAACATTCGACAAGCTTCGCCGTTGTCGAGATACTCCTTCACGGGATCCGCGTACTACTGATATGACCTTTATCAAAATCGCTTATGTCAATGGATTTCTGTTTTGTACATCCCGTATCTTTGCTAGGGTGATACACCGTCCGCGTCCGCTCCGCTTACATAGCTCTGTTACCGCGTCACTTGCCCGAAACGCCACCAGGTGGCATCCAGCGTCGTGGTGGGCGGTGGTCATAATGTTTTGGCTGATCAGGGTACACGCTACCAAAGCAAAACCGACTGTAGCGGAATTTCATCCTCTGGGTATTTTCGGTATAAAATGGATATCGAAGAGCGACAATTTTGCAACATTATATACGCGTGGAGGAGAACATCTTAATTCAATATGATGCACCAGCGCTGATCAGCAGTCTGCAGTGGGTAGTGGATTGTGGAGGGCTCGATTCCGGACGTAAGCTCATTTGTCCTCATGCATTCAGTTTAGTCTCTCCAGTTTGATATGTGGATCCTTTACTTTTACATTGCAATTGAAGACGGTTTTGTACAAAACAAGTGCAGTTACGCAATGCAGAAATGGGGATTCTATTGTTTTCATTATTCAACTTGTAAATACATTTTTTGCCTTTTAGCTTTTTCCCGCTTCGTTCTCTTACCAAAAGATGCAATATTCTGTGCTGCCTGGTTGATAGCATTACTTATACCTTTTTCAGTTACAGCTTTCCGCCTGAAAGCAAGAAAAACCACCCTGCTTCTCTTATCCTCCTATACTGCATAGGTATTTCTCTGAGGCATTCAACATCACAGAGTCATATCACTTAAGTGTATAGTTTCGCACCACTATAGCTTATATAAGAACCCAGATTATATCGTACTCAGGAGTATGATGTATCGTACTCAGGAGTATCACCATATGTGTCAATAATAAAAAAAAAGTTAAAACGTAAAGTGATTTTTGAGAACGGAATAGTAAACATCCTATTTTTAATTCATCGGACAATCTGTCATTTCTTATTCAGTAAAAGGCTGTTGAAACACGTGTGTTATTTGCGTTTCATAAGCGTGCAAGCGGGCCGGTCGCGAGTCTGCTATTTTCTTCCAAAGTATCGTACACACTTCAAAAAAAGTTTTGCGTCACCTCGGTTCCGAGAGTTCTGGGACCTGTACAGAAAATTGGTACAGAGATCAACATGAACATCATTTCCGCCCTTTTTATTCCTCATGGAAACCACACACTGCATGCTGTACCACCATACACTGAGACCTTCAGAGGTGGTGGCCCAGATTGCTGTACACACCGGTACCTCTAATACCCAGTACCACGTCTCCTTGCATTGATGCATGCCTGTATTCGTCGTGGCATGCTATCCACAAATTCATCAAGGCACTGTTGATGCAGATTGTCCCACTCCTCAACTGCCATTCCGCATAGATCCCTCACAGTGGCTGGTGGGTCACGTCGTCCATAAGCAGCCCTTTTCAATCTATCCCAGGCATGTTCAATAGGGTTCATGTCTGGAGAACATGCTGGTCACTCTAGTCGAGCGATGTCGTTATCCTGAAGGAAGTCATTCACAAGACGTGCACTATGGGGGCACGAATTGTCGTCCATGAAGACGAATGGGTCGCCAATATGCTGCCGATGTGGTTGTTCTATAGGTCGGAGGATGGCATTCACGTACCGTATAGCAGTTATGACGTCTTCCCTGCCACCCTAAAACAGCAGGGAACCTTCAACTTGCTGCACTCGTTGGGCAGTGAGTCTATGTGATTCAGCCTGAGAGGCTTGCCTCCAAACACGTCTCCGACGATTTTCTGGTTGAAGGCACATGCGACACTCATCGGTGAAGAGAACGTGATGCCAATCCTGAGCGATGCATTCGGCATGTTGTTGGGCCCATTTGTACCGCGCTGCATGGTGTCGTGGTTGCAAAGATGGATCTCGCCACGGACGTTGGGAGTGAGGTTGCATATCGTGCAGCCTATTGCGCACAGTTTGAGTCATAACACGACGTCCTGTGGCGGCACGAAAAGCGTTATTCAATATGGTGGCGCTCCTGTCAGGGTTCCTCCGAGCCATAATCCGTAGTTAGTGGTCATTCAGTGCAGTAGTAGCCCTTGGGCGGCCTGAGCGAGGCGTGTCATCGACAGTTCCTGTCTCTGTGTATCTCCTCCATGTCCGAACAACATCGCTTTGATTTACTCCGAGACGCCTGGACACTTCCCTTGTTGAGAGTCATTCCTGACACAAAGTAACAATGAGGACGTGATCGAATCGCGTTATTGACCGTCTAGGTATGGCTGATGTACAGACAACACGAGCCGTGTACATTCTTCCTGGTGGAATGACAGGAACTGATCGGCTGTCGGACCCTCTCCGTCTAATACGCACTGCTCATGCATGATTGTTTACATCTTTGGGCGGGTTCAGTGACACCTGAACAGTCAAACGGACTGTGTCTGTGATACAATAATCACAGTCAAAGTCTTTGTTCCTATCTTCAGGATTTCTGGCACCCGGTGTGATGCAAAACCTTTTTTGGTGTGTGTGTTTCTGACTGGCCGCAGTGCCCGGCTGTCTTCCTTATTATCTCTGAGGAACCGCGCTTGGAATATCTCGCGGAGCGCAAGGACTTCACCTTGTGAGAGCCGACCAGAGGCCTTAACGTAAATTTCAGTTACGACAGTGTGGATGAAGCGTAAGCCGCACACTTCATCGCATTATTTCGTTCAGTTCTGACACTTGGCCGCTGGATTCTGTTTAGATTGGTCACTGATCTGCAGTCTGAGATGCTGCTCTGCAAGTTTGGGCGAGATCTCAACTTACTCCTGGCTGAAACTGCGTCTTCTATTTCAATCACTTTTCTGGCAAGACATGTTGTTCTTCAGGTCATGATCCACGTATGGAAGGTTACAAGCAGTCTGGCTTGCCTCCTTCCATTTATAATAAATTTATCTACCACTTTTCACGACTGGCGACAGGTAGGACACTTGAGTTGCATCTACGTACTGTCTCATTACGTTGATTTATTATGGGGAAACGTACTTTAGGGAATTTTAGTGGTCGCCAGTAAAGGTGGTAATAGCTCCGTCTGTGAATACACAGCCCGCTCACTGCTCTGAATGCGGCAGGTGTGGCGTGGGCACACTCGTCTGCGCGTGTCAA
This sequence comes from Schistocerca cancellata, assembly GCF_023864275.1. Lineage (NCBI taxonomy): Eukaryota > Metazoa > Arthropoda > Insecta > Orthoptera > Acrididae > Schistocerca > Schistocerca cancellata. The sequence goes on from NC_064628.1 coordinate 876,382,650, forward strand.
ACGGCCACCGACAGAAACTCACGGAATCTCCAGTTCCTTTTCACTAAATCGGGGTTAGCGACCTGTGGCTTTCGAATAGCCTCTTGAGAAGGCCGAGGGAAACAGTTTCAAGTGCTTGCTGGGACATCATGATTTATGGCGGAAAAGTAGGCCCTGGAATTTGGTTTGGTTTCGGGAAATTCAAAAGTGTTAAACTACGCTCTGACTTGCCCATCGCCGGCTGACCTCAGAAGGGAATTTATGAAACAAACTAGCGATGAAGATGAGCTCTGATTGACTCATGACTGACGACATTCCGGGGCGGGGATTTGTTAAACGTGGTATTGATACTCTATTGGCGGAAAAGAGCAACATTTTTCCTGATTGGCGTTTGCGGCCAGGGTTTTGCAAACTACCGCTTCAGGAGATGGTAGAAGAAGAAGGGACACACTTGGTTTGACTGTGGATGGAGACAGGTCGCTGGTTCGAGACGTCGTGATTCTTAGAGATGTAAGACTCCTGACGAACGAAATTCTGACTCTCCACTACGACCATGGTCCTCCGAATTGCCGTCACAGCAGATTGGTGAGAGTATACAACGGCACGGCTCACTAGATGGGTTTATGGTTATATAGGAAGCTTATCATTGCCATTGTTCAGCTACACCCGATTCATGCCTTAGTATCGCGTGTTGTGGTATTCAATCGGCCACTGGAGTTTCTAAATTAATCGTTGGGTCGTATTGGTTTCATGATTTAATGTGCAGCAAGGATACGGTAGTCATTCCTCCACTTGCCTGTTCTATAGTTCGTTAATACAGTAAATAATCGATTTATGTTTCATATGTTTATGTCTGCATCTTTATTTGGAGGAGCACGTAGGTCCCTTCAGTTTACTGATTTATTCTGTTGAGAGAATGGATAGTTATATAGTAGGAGTACTGCAATTTCCCACCTTTTGGTTCTATATTAGGGCATTTCAAGATACCGATTCCGTTGCGTAATTTACAGTTAACATGGAGTCTTAAGGGAAGTGTGACACAGTCTGGGTAGGTCCATTACTCTAATAGGTTTAACAGGCTAACACATCGCGGGATACCGTACGTAGAGTAATTTATCACAATGCATCTTTGCTTAAACTGTAATTATTTTGTGCTGGGTTCGGAGACAACGATTCACGTGGATGGTGACAGGTACGTCTGCAATCGTGCACCTTAGTTCCTTTATCGCTCAATCATTTGCGAGTAGATTATGTTGTTCATGTTGTTTCTTTGTATGTGTAGTAAAATTAGGAATTTTTTGGGTGTTGGGTATCATTTGAGACATTCTGAGGTCGTCCATTTAGGGCTGCAAAAAATGCAATTAAATAATTAAAATACTAGAGCGCCTTTCAGAAAGTATCAGCATTTATTTATTCACTATAGTAACATTTTGCTTTGTGTGAGTATGGAACCACTTGGGTTTACTGATTCGCGACCGGTACAGGCTTTTTCCATGACTCATTGTCCCATTTAACGGATTTTCGACTAAGAGTAAACCCCACGGTTTGTACCATCACACACTTTGCTTGTTCTTATGTAAGATTTCAGGCTCTATGATGAATAATGATATTGCAGTTTGCCGTTGAATGCAATTCCGAAGACAACCACGAATTCACGTCAACCCTGTGGTTAATGAGGCCGGTAACTGCCATGCTTTTAAAAATTCACTTTCGTACTTAGATTCAGGTCGTAAAAGTTACAAACACATATGCATTGCACCTGTCTTCGTCTACAAGATGGGGCTCATTATACGAAGTCTTCATTATCCCTGCAGAAATCCATATTAAGAGTAATTAAACAGTTTCCTTTGAAACTACTTCTGTGAAACATACGGTGCACTTACAATGACTTAACTGTTTGTCGCTGAATCTTTAGAGTACGACAGATTTGTAGCGGGGTTCTTCCTGAAAAATGGCAATGAATCAGTTTAAAACAAGCTTCAAAATTTCTGTGGTACATGTAGGTAAAGTTGCGAGACAACAGTTAGCTTTTATTGTGTACGAATTTTCAACTTGGGGGTCATTGTGCAAACAATATATTATTTCCTCCTTTTCTCTTTCGTGGCCTCGAGTTACGGAACATTTGCTTCACTACTTCAAAGACGTAAGGAAAAGAGACAGGAGCTGTATTCGACAGAGAAAAATTTAATTAACTACATTTTTAATTTCATGCAACGGACGAAAGGAATCCTTGTGGCCCTGTGAGCCATGTTCAGTGTCGAAGATGGAGATGTGTAGCATTGCTCGTGAACGAGGGAACCATTTCGAAAATGATATCGTACGAGTGAAAAAGATATCAACCATTCGACATCGACAACAGTTTCGAGGAGCGAGAAAGAGACAGTAATCTAAGTGCATGATAATGTGTGTTGGATCATTATTTACAACAGTCTGCCGACACTGGGGTAACTTTTCGATTCTATAGAAGTCATGATGTTCTGAGGCGAAGAAATCGTCGAGCCATGTTCGGATCGCATTTTCATCCGGAAAGGGAATTCCTTGAAGTCTGTTCGATATAGAGTGGAAAAGGTGAAAATCTGCGGACCCAAGATCAGATGAGTAAGTGAGTGTAAACTGACTTCCCAGCCCATCTCCTGTATGATGCTTTTTGTCTGTTTTTGTCAGTCTAGCAGAATGCAGGCGGGCGTTATTATGGAGTAACATGACATCAAGCAGTATTCCTGGTCGTTGTTCTTGGAATACGTCTGCTAGACGTGTCTGTTATTGACAATGAACGTCAGCAGTGGTGGTTACACTTCGGGGAGCAAGTCGTAGCACACCATGCCGTCGCCGTTCCACCAGATGCGTGACGGGTCTTTATACGGGGAGTTGCTGCTTTGTTTGATCTCAGTCATTCACCTTTCGTTTCCTTATGTTATCATAAACACAACATTTCTCGTCATCAGTAACGATACAGGTAGGATTGGTCGGTGTTGTTCATTAGTCAATTGATGAAGAACAAGCAGAGATGCCCATATGGTCACCCGCTTATTTCTGTGATTTTGGCTCAGAGCATGCGGCACCCATTCACTTCATTTTTTAACCTTTCCTATTGAAAGCGTATGTCACACTACAACGGAATCATCACAATTCATCGCATCTGCCAGTTCCCGTGTACTCTGACATGGGTCATTGTGGATTAATGCGTTTCAAAGATCTTCATCATACCCCAAAGGTCCTCCTAAACGTGGAAAGTCACTAATGTCAAAACGATTATCCTTAAAACGATAAAACCATTTTCTTGCCGTGCTCTGTCCAGTGTCATTATCCTGATGCAAGGATCAAACGTTTCCGGCTGACCCGCTACTGTCACCCTTCTACAGAACTCAAACAGGAGAATAGTCGGAAATATTCCGATTCCTCCACTTGGCACTCCATTTTCTTGCGTCCACAGCTTCACTCACAGACCCCAAATAACAAAATGACAATATGTAAACTCAAATAAACTAAAAAAAAAGATGACGCTCGATAAATAGACCCACAGCAATTGGAATAAACATGCAAAAAGGAAACGCCAGGAACTTTTGCACCAACCTGACATGTTCGCATTCAAAGAGAAAAGTTACTGAGTGTAATTTCGTGGAAAAATCTCGCTACGACGAAAAACATATTCACTTTAATAATTGTCAGCCGAACTCGATCATCATATCCGCGAGGCTCCCTTCACAAGATGGAGATAGTACAAAACCAGTTATTCTTCTTTGAACCTTTTCGATGTCCTCTGTTAATACTATATTGTGAGGATCCCATAATGCGTAGAAATTTTCCAGAAGAGGACGAATAATCGTAACGTTGACAGTCTCTTCAGTATGTCGCAACATCCAAGTCTCCTGCCTATAAAACACAGTGTTCGCGTTCCCCACAACACTTTATTCGTACAGTTCAGTTTGTCTTTGTGATCCATACACAATTAGTAGAATCGAAAAAAATTAGTTTTTTTATTTACTGTGGAACCAAAATATAACGTAACTTCTTTTTGTTCTCAGATGGAGAGTATCACGGTTTTTATTGTTTATGGTCTACTGACACATTTTGTATCATGAAGGTAGCTTGTCAAAATCCTTTTGCAATCTTTTGATAATTCTACTGGGCGTCAAAAGACAGAAATAAGTAATTAGTCTACGAGGGCTGCTCAGACTGTCTCCTAAATCGTTTGAATAGATTGCGAACAAAAGAAGGCAGCGAAATTTTTATGGATATTTTATTTGATTCAGTCAGTGAGATAACAATGAACTTAGCCCCCTGTTGTCCGCTCTAGTGCTAACAAGCAAACCTACCCAAGGGATACACTTCGATTTTGATCGGCTTTGAGTGTGGTGTAGTTTGGAGCAGAAGAATTGACACACTTTTTATGCGTGTCCATACAGCAGTTAAGGGGGTGAAATATTCCCTTCAAGAACACTAAGTTTTATATTTTTGAGCGAACACTATTGAAACGGTAATAGACGTAAAAAAACTTAAAATTAAGGTTCTATCGTTTTTGACTTACGTTATAACGGTGCACCCATGTTTGTCGAAAAAAGTAATATTTTTCGAAATCCCCTCCGATTCAGCATAGTTTTGACCCGAAAATTTCTGTGCTTCCTGATTTCTGTACAGATTTATACAATAATTTTACAGCAATAATTTACAAACAATTTAAAATAAAACATAATTAGATGTGAAAAGGTTACAACTTGGTAAAAACAACAAAATTAACAAAATATAAAGAGAAAACAGAAGTACAACACAAGATATTTTACATTTCACACAATTAAAAAGAAAATATGTACATAGAACATATATGTAGAATGCGCATTTAATAAATCTCTATGTGTTACTTACTGAACAACGCAATATGAGAATTGGCAATGAAGCGACACATAGAAGATTCGCTTACTACGATATAGAGATATTTCTAACTTACATCTGACAAATGCGTCTTTCGAATAGCACTTAATCATATTGCCACGGTCGCAGGTTCGAATCCTGCCTCGTGCATGGATGTGTGTGATGTCCTTGGGTTAGTTAGGTTTAAGTAGTTCCAAGTTATAGGGGACTGATGACGTCAGAAGTTAAGTCCCATAGTGCTCAGAGCCATTTGAACCATTTGAACTTCATCATATATAGTTATATTTGCTACTAACGTTATTTTAACTTTTGCAATTAGTAAGCGTCGACATGAAAACAAAATGGTGTAGGGAGGGGATTTCGAGGAAAGTACTAACATTTTCGACAAATATGAGTGCACCGTTTTAAGGTACATTAAAAACCACAGTACCATTATTTTAAAGTTTTTTGGACCTTTTACCGTTTCAGAAGTATTCATTGAGAAATATTAAACTCAATATTAAGCTTACGGCCTTAACGGCCGTATGGGCATATATATATATATATATATATATATATATATATATATATATATATATATCCCGACGGAGATTCGAGTCCTCCCTCGGGAATGGGTGTGTGTGTTTGTCCTTATTATAATTTAAGTTAAATAGTGTGTAAGCTTAGGGACTGATGACGTTAGCAGTTAAGTCCCATAGGGTTTCACACATATTTGAACACACACACACACACACACACACACACACACACATATATCAAGTACCCTTTAAGAATAGCATGAATCATTTTGCTAGAATGGGCGATCTTCAGATGAGATTTCCATTTCACTGTAGATATACGGTATCAACTTGATATCCCCTGCCAATTGCGCTCATTACTTATTATGAGTAAAGAGACGGTTGTGTTTCACAAGGACGTTACCTTCTGAATCTGTGGTGTTTTATTTTGCTTTCACAGTTCCATTAATACTTGAGGAGGCGTAGAGGGGACGAGCGGTTTGAGCCACCTCCTGTTCCCCCCCCCCCCCCCGGCTTCTCCACCGGTCCGCCCATTCACCTCCCACCGCTACGGACAGCGCCAGCTGTAAGTGGTGTTCTGCGGGCTGAGACAGAGTAACTTGCACCGCTGCTGTTTTGAAGAAAAGTAATTACAAGAGGAAGGTAAGGAATATTACGGCGGCTCTCAAAACAGAGAAGGTTCTTTTGTATGTTGCTCCCATTCTTTTATGAAATTCCTCAGAGAGTGCGGCTGGAGCCAGAGACAGTTCGCGCCGCAGCTTCTGGGTGCAAGCGCAGGTGAGGAGGCGCGCGAGGGAGGACGCACTGCGGTAGGACGGCTATAAGTAACAACAGTGCTCCACGGCCTGGACAAGGCGGCTCTAAAAGAGTTCCGAGCGGCGCCTCCGGACGTGATTATAAATCAGCCCCGCGGCGTCTCCGGAATAAGGACTCCTTCCGTAGGAGGGACGGCGGGCAGGGGGGAGCGCAGAACGAGGGCAGAGGCGCCGCCGCAGACAAAGTAGCGAGTAAATCAAACCGGAAGACGACGGCCCCGGACGTGGGCCGCATAAGCCCGGCCGCCGTAAATTACGGCTCGTCTGACGACCCGCGCGCACTTCTTAAATCACAATTCCTCTCGCTCTCCCTCTCTGGGGCGACCGCGTCCTGCGCTCCGACCTGCTGCAACACTGTGGTCCACAATGGTAAAAAAAAAAAAAAAAAAAATTTTTTGCTGCACTTTAAAACTGATGGACACAACGCAAACAGTATGTGTTGTCCATTAAAAATGAAACACTATGGAGGGTAAAGAAAACGAAATTGAGCATTCAGTAGATGACAATCGGTTTGGAAACATAAAGACAACAGAGGGGACGTTGCGCTTGACAATGGAAGTAATAAAATGAGGTGACAAAGGTCATGGTTGGTTGATCTGGGGGAAAAGGACCAAACAGCGGATGAGCCGTAGCAAAGTTAGCTTTGAAAAGCCCACGGCAGCGCGTAGCGTGAAGCAGTCGCCCTCCGTTTTCTGGCGGTGGTGCCGTTGTCGCAATTGAATGTTTCGGTGTCTCCCTCTAGAGGGAAAGGAGAAAAGTGGGCTGTTCCCGTGCGTTTAAGAAGTGGCTGTATGGGCTTTCGTGGAGAGTTGGCAGTTGGGGCATCAAGAAGCGACTTCTCTCCCGGTACTAGAGGGACAGCACGCAGACCGCGGCATTAGCGTAAGCGACGCGAGCAGCGGCTCTGTGGTATGGGGCGTTAACTGCTCGTCGCGAAAGGAGTCTTCCTGACGTGGGGCCGCAAGGGGCCTAATCTGCAGTTCGGCCGTATGCTGTCGACCGGCGAGGAGGTTCTGACAATCGGCGCGCCTTCCTGCGTCCGTTGAAACGGCTGGCAGCGGGCGGCTCGCCAGAGCATTTGGAGGTGCTGCGTTGGTTCAGTCCTGGGAGTCGTAACGCACCAGAAGTTGAGTATTGACAGTTAACAGATTTTATGAAGTTTAACTCAATTCAATCTACTTACTCTTGTTAATTATACCAGCCGTGTATTTTGGGGGTTTCCCGCCATTCGTTCTCGTCTGCCCACCCACGGGAAGGTGGTAATATTGGAAAGTGTGGTCCGTTTGCCCCCTTTTGAGGACGAAAGGGCGGGCGGGGGGTGGGGGGGGAGTCAGAGTAAATCTGTGGCTCGGATTGCTTCTTTCCCCTCCCAGCTAACCTACGAGTTATTCGACTGTTAGCCTCTGCTCAAAATGGTTCAAATGGCTCTGAGCACTATGCGACTTAACTTCTGAGGTCATCAGTCGCCTAGAACTAAGAACTAATTAAACCTAACTAACCTAAGGACATCACACACATCCATGCCCGAGGCAGGATTCGAACCTGTGACCGTAGTGGTCACGCGGTTCCAGACTGAAGCGCCTGGAACCGCACGGCCACACCGGCCGGCAGTTAGCCTCTGCCATGTCTGTGAAAGTCTAAGGCGCCAATGACTGTACTGCTTAAAATGCAAGGCACTAAGACCTGATCCATTCTCTCACCTGTCATAACTACTCGTATTACTAGACTCACGTGTAAAAGGTACTCTAAGAAAGAAGAAAAATTCCTTATGCCTCGTGGTAAGAACTAGTCAATTGCATAACGAATTCCTGCTCATCTGGAAGCTGTAACTTGCCTAAATTTGTGTTTATGTATATTTGGCTATAATCAAGCAAGGTTGTTAATGTAAGCCGTAGTGGATTTTTTATATTGTTTCTAGTCAGCAAAAACTGTTGTGTGTTTTTTCCAGTTCAATATCTTTTAAGGCTTTTACTCAACTTGCTTATGTGTTTTATACAGGTAGTTGGTTATTAGTGTGTTTTCTTGCCATGCAAAAGTTTGCCGTTTCATTACGGGTAGAAACTGTTGCCTTGAAAGTAGAATGTTGTAAAGGTTCGCAAGTCCTACCTTGCGAGCGTGTGTGTTTGCCGTAAGTTAACTGGCAGAAATATGTAAAATTTGTTTTTTTGCATATTTTGGAAATGTTAATGTTATTAACTGTGAGTGCCCCCACCGTGTGCATGACTCATGCGTTTTGGTTTTTCTATTTTGAGAACTTTTGTAAACAGGATTGTCTTTATATGTTGCAGACAAGTTAGATTCTGCGTCATTTAATGAATGGAGTTAAATTTCACCTATAATTTAACTGAGCTTGAAATATTATACAGCGTCTTGTTGTATACGCTAAATTGCCTGCCTGTACTTGCCTTTTACTGGCGTGAAATTTTTTATAATAATTCAATAATTTAAAAGTCCTTTCCTATCGTAAATTGTGACGTGTATGTTAAATGATTGTTGGTCTTTCTTTAAATACCGTAAAGTCTTGCATAAAATTTTAATAAAAAGTTTTACTGAAAATTGTGTGTAATTTCACCAGTTATTTCTTGGCAACTACTTCCACTTTTACATTTTCTGTATTGATTAAGATTAATAACCTTTGGTGAACCAGTAGTAATTTTACGGTTCAAGCGAGGTCATAGGTCTCATCAGAATAGGGAAGGTAGGGAAGGATGTCCACCGTGCCCTTTCAAAGGGACGCCCCCCGTACTTACCTGAAGCCATTTAGGGAAATCACGGAAAACCCAAATCACGATGGCCGCACGCGGGTTTGAACCGTCGTCCTCCCGAGTGCGAGTCCAGTGTGCTAACCACTGCCCCACCTCGCTCGGTACAAAGGTCATGGATAGCGATATGCACGCGTGGGGTGTTCGTGAAGTTCACGTTACAAACTTCTAGGACTTGTAGAGGGGAGTGAGTGGATAGAGTTTTGAACTGGAACGCATATCCGGAAATGAACCGTTGCAGTGCTACGATCATTCGAAAAGATGTTGGTTACGCGACCACTTTTAAAAGTAATTGATTAGGCTTGACCCAATACATCACTTGCGTTACATTGACACTTGTTAATATACAAAGATGTCGCTCGTGCTTTCATTGACGGGTTCTCTTCAACGTGAGGCAGTAGGGCCTCTTCCAAGTCGGGTGTGCGGCGTCTCCTCGGAACCTGCTGATAGTGAAGATAACCTTTCTCGAAGCCGTTGAGTGACTATGGTGAAAAGGGTATGCGATGGATTCGGACGTTATGGAGAACGATTTTGGTAAAGGCGACGAGCGGCTCTTCTGTTACCGTGAGCATCGTACTACAGAAGGTTGTAACGTATTACTATGTTTATGACGTTGCTCATCGAGCCATAGCCGGCCGGTGTGGCCGAGCGGTTCTAGGCGCTTCAGTCTGGAACCGCGTGACCGCTACGGTCGCAGGCTCGAATCCTGCCTCGGGCATGGATGTGTGTGATGTCCTTAGATTAGTTAGGGTGAAAGGGTACAGTACCGCCCGACATTGAATATAGGTACAACATACTTCAGTATTTTTGTCAGAACAACACATTATTTTTGTAAAATAACTCAATTTCAATTAATACAGCGAAGCCGGATACCAGTGTAGGAAAGAATGACAATTTATTTATTTAATTTATCATATGTGCACTCCCACAAAATAAATCCCTACATCCAGTTTGGTGAGATCTTTTGAAACGAATGAATGTATGGTCGTCTGCTAACCACAGATAGTGAATGTGAATATATGATCATTTTTGAGTCGATCCTTTGGCCACCTTTGGTGGAACCAAAGAGATGAAATTTACCAGAGCTTTGAGCGCCTGAAATGTAGCTGGCCAATAGGGTAGTAAGGTGCTCCCCCACTTCAGCAGAGGTGGAGAGGACCTCGAGAACGGCCATGTTTTAGGCACTCTGCCGCTGGATCCTGTGCTGTTAACACCTGTTTTAGATGTGCTCCGTAATGACGAAAGAGTGGAGGCATGGTATGCATGTGGAATATTTAAGAGTAGTTTGAAATAATAATTTCTCTATTTCAGGAACTTTTGTGGGGAGAATTAAATGTCAGGCAGGTAATATTAATGGGATTGTAGTAATCTTCGGAAGTGACCAACGGGCACAAAGAAACCACGTGTAGCAATAAGTTGAAATACTACCGTGTGCTTAAGTTAAGCTGAATCACTAGCGTGTGTACAATAAGTTGAAATATTTAAGAGATAGCGTGTGTACCATAAGTTGAAATATTTAAGAAATGGCGTGTGCAGGACTTGAAATTAGAGACGAGTACTTCCACGTGGTGAGTACTGTGTGAGTCTCAATCTGTGTATGAGACAAAGGATAAAGAGAAGTACTCGTCCATTGTATCAGTTGAGGACTCGCGTGTGTGATGAATACATTAATATTACTTTACGTGTGACGCTACATTCAAACTCTGAGAGAGAAGAAAGGTGTGTCGGCCGTCTATCCAGCAACGCCACATGGCTTGCATTGCACAGGAAGACGTGCAGTTATCTCCAGAGTTCACAGTAGGAAAGTAGAATTACAAAGTGGGGCAGTGTCGTGTGAAACTGGGATCAATATTAATTGAAGTGGGAAAGCTGAACGTGATAATGTTGTAACCATTCTCTGTGTAGTATTTCATATTGTTGTGTGGTGTATGTCATGTAATTTGGGTATGTGTGGTTTCCATGGGTGTGTAGCGAAGTAGTTTCAAAAGATTAGTGGGTTATGCTTGTTCCTTCTGTACCGCTCGGTCTGGAGGAAAGTTTCGTGATGATGATTGTGAGAGTCGAAGTGTGAGGTATAATAAAAGATCCACCAACCTATCCAGAAAGTGCACTGTAGCGTTAAATAAATTACGAGACCATAATATAGAGATTCACTAATGTAAAGCCATGCCCACTGGGCGGAATTTCTCATATGTTATTGTTGTAGGTTATAGAATTTGTGTGTTTAGGTTAGGGTATTTATCAGAATAAATCAGTTAGTGAAAAGAAAGAGATTGGTAGACTATTCCTTCAAATTGTATGTTGTCATAATGTCCCGAATTTATAATGTGTGCGCCATTCATATTCAGTGGGATGGCCACGTGTTAATAAAAGCCGTCAAATAAAAGACAAAAAGAAAATGTGGTACTGCCAGTGCGTAGTGTACAGTCAGAGTTCTGTAAATCACTGATAGTCAGATATGCGTTTCCGTTGCGTAGTAATCATATAGGAGGATAACTTGTAACGAAGTGTGAGTACTAGAGTTCATGTTACTCGTTAAATTAAGAAAGAATCCACTCGCTTGGCAGACCACTCATCTTGCAGGCCTGACTGCTTGATGCCACAGTATGAGCAAGGCATGTGGGTGCCTCGCATAATTTCGACCCTGCCAGGATTCCGTTTTTGCCAGGATAATTTTGTTGCCAGGATGATTTGGCCAGGATATATTTTGCCAGGATATTTTGTTGTCAGGATGATTTGGCCAGGATATATTTTGCCAGGATATTTTGTCAGGATTCTGCTGTTAGGGTTTGCTGTTAAGATTTTTTTTATGGAATGTATTGTGATAGCGCTAAGAAGTAAAAATTTTTTTTGTTTGCAATTTCTTTCTGGATTGGTGAGGATCTTTTATTTTTTTTTATGTAATGCTTTCTACGTCATCTAAGGTTGGAAGATCGTTGTATAATTTTTTTTGCGTAATGTCCGTAGTAACTAGGTTGCAGTCGAAAAGTGTAGCCACCATGGAGAATAACGATTCTGGGGTGAACGTGGCAGTGCAGCAGGAAGTAGCTGTTGACCATCTGTTAATGAGCGGGGACGGCAAACACGCGGAAGGGGATGAACTGTTCAGTGGACCGCTGCAAGGTGATCCTTTGAGCGGCGGGCTTTGTTCACAATCGGGGGCTTTTCCCGACGATGCGGGCGAGCCGGGACTAGGTCAGGTATGCAGTGAAAGTGCAGCTACCCTTAGCGAAGCTATGGTTTCTCGGACGAACGAGGTGAGCTCACCGAAAGTAGCAAATGACAGTGTGCTACTGCAGTTGTTACAGCAGATGAATAGAGACAATAAGGAGAGAGATAGGGAGAATAAAGAGAGAGATAGGGAGAATAAGGAAAGATTTGAAGCAACTAAGGAAAGATTGGAAGCAAATAAGGAAAGATTGGGGGCAATGGATAAGGGGAATAAAGAGGCAATGAGGAAGCTACACACAGTTATCGATGAGCGTCTGTCCGCAGTTAATAATCGGTTAGATGAGGGGGAGAAGAATCTGGGTGCGTTGAGGCAAGTATGTGATGGCGTGAAAGAAAAAGCCAATAATTTGGAGGTACGAATAAGTGCAATAGAGAGCGATATTACAGAACATAGGGGCGTGTGGCCGGATGAGCGAATCAAAGAGATAGTGGAGGAATTACTTGCAGATAAACAAGGGGCATTAGACAGCGTGGAAGCTCAAGTCACACGGCAGGAAGTGGCGCTAAATAAACACAGGGATGAAGTTGCGGAGGTAGTGGTCAGAATGAATACAATTAGTGCAGATGTAGAGAAGGTCAGTGTAAGGGGCGAGACAGGCTCTGACAGTACGCAGCGAGAGGTTTATGCCGAGCAGGAAGAGATACAATCACTATTACAGTTTAAAGAGGCGCAATTAGAAATAAATAGGAAACATAGGGAAGAACTAGCACAGTTGCAATTAGCATGCAGTAGCGAAGGTGACACACCACCAGGTAGATTGCAGAGGGAGAGTGAGATAAATTCAAAAAAAGAAAATAGGCAGAAAGAGGAAGACGAACTTAGAGAGTTAGAAGAACGGTTGTGTCGGATAAAACAGGTGGCAAATCCAACTGAGTATAGCCCAAGGTCGGAAAACATAAATGCGGAAGAAGAATGTAGGAGGCACTTCGTGTCGGTACAAAAGTTCACTCGTTTTCCGGATCCTGATAACTACCAACATCCATGTCTGTGGCTGTCTCAATTTCAAGATTCATTACCTGCATCGTGGGGACCGCTCCTCAAAATGAAGTTTGTGTGCAACCATTTGAGGGACGAGGCTAGAGCGAAAATGCAGGAAGTTATTAAAGACTGTAGTAGCTACAAGATATTTTGTGACAAGTTTTTAAATGACTTCTGGCCGAAAAGTAAGCAGGACCAGGTTAAGCAAAGCATATTGATGATGCCAAATTGTAACGAAGGTAGTATAAGAGATCCAGTGGCGTGCTATCAGGAAATGCTGAGACGAAATAGATATTTGGATGTGCCATACGAAACTGGGGAGCTCATTAGAATCTGTATAACGAAGTTGCCAGTAAGATTGCGCAGAGATATAGTGATAGCAGGCAGAGGCTTAGACGATTCCGCGACATTTCAGCACTTGTTACAGGAACTGGGTAATGAGAGCAACATTGTGAACGGCGACACGACTCTTAGGTCAGACAGAGTCGAGGGTAGGAACGGCAGAAACTATCAGAATGGCATGAGAGCATGGAATCAGAGGAATGACGGGAATGGAGGATGGCGAGGAAATAGGGGGCAGAATTCATGGGAATATCGACCGTCAAACCGGGAAAATAGAAGATGGGACAGAGATGGAAGAAGAAGGGAAAATCAAAATGATGGGCGAAGAGAGGATAGGCAGTCATTGCGTTCACGACAGGACAATCATTGTCACAATTCAGACGATCAAAGGAAAACAATCGTGTGGGCTTCGTCACATTTCTAACATCAAATTATGGAAAAGTTAAGGATAGATCTAAAGTAGGCAATTTATGGTAGATAGTCAGTGTATTTATTTGTGGTGTGTAACGTTGTGCAGGGTCAAATCGAACATAAGAATTTTCAGGCGGGATGTCAGGAAGTATGACGGAATAGACTGGTCGAATGAGTCATGAACAGGAGTCGACAGAGTGGTGTATGTACGTATTTTTTGTCATATGAATAAGGATCAAGCAGAAACGACGTGATGATTAATGAGTGGATAAAGATGGTAGATAGAGAGGCGACGTGATAAATAGTAGTGGATAAAGGTGATATTTAAGGAAAGAAGTGACGTGAAGCAGTGTGATTAATAAAAAGAGATTCGACGTGATGAAACAGTGGTAAATAAAGGTGAGTAGAATTAATAATGTGGAGATGTCTTAGATGTATGTTACAGAGGGTCCTGTGTATGCTGCAATAGAGATTGATGCCAATGGCGAAGGAAGACCAGGAAATGATGGAGTAATGGACGGACGGAGAGCCGAAATACGAATGAAGAGATGAGGACAACTGCACAATGTGAAGGGACATGAAGGGAGTATGAGATTCAGATGGTGAACGTTGTGGAATACTGACGTAAGATGTAATATAAGTGTAGATCTAATTCTTACCATAAGATTTGCAATTTGGCGAAAATAATATTTTTTGTTGTTGTTGAAGCCTGGTACCAGTATAACTAATTAAAACGGTACCAAGAATGTGTACAGTTATTTTGCAGGATGAATAATTTGTGTATTTTTTGTTCTCAGATGAAATGTCGCAATTCTAAGTGATATTTAGCAGGAGGAATGCAGAGATAAGCCGATGGAGAGAGGTGCCAGAGTGAAAGGACGAATTTGGAGACTGGAAAGCTATCTCCGAAACAGCTTCATGTGTTATGTGGTTGAGTATAAGGGAGCGAAGGTATGGTATGTTGTCGTGAGAGTGGTGGTGTTATGAGTATAAGGGAGCAAAGGTATCGTATGTCGTCGTGAGTGTGGTGGTGTTAAGGTTAGCTGACTTCTAGACCTATTCTGTTAGTGTATTAATGGACTGAATGAGAAGGAAAATGTGATGTCTGGTGAGTGAGAGTCGTAGAGTACTGTGATCAATGCGCACACTCCTGTAAAGGGGATGCTACCGATCTGTAACTAAAATATTATTGTGTATTGTTTGATTTGGTTGAACCTCGATGGCAGGTCAGGACTTGACATCATGTGGATGGTACATACGTGTCCTAGAAATGTTGTTATATATAATAAAATGTAAAATGTATAAAGAGATACTAATTTCAGTCTGTCACAAGCACAAAGGTGCATTGTATGTTGTAGATTTAGAGTCACCAGTTTCTAAAATGTTTACTGTGTTAGGATGTTAAAGTAGTTTACTACTTAATAACATGTGATAGGTAATTGTGAGCTGTGTAGATTATTTCTTATTTTTTTGTTAGAACACTTTCAAGGGGTAGTAATTTCAGTCTGTCACAAGCACAAAGGTTCATTGCATATTGTAGTTTTAGAATCAACAGTTTCTAATATTTTCACTGTGATAGGATGTTAGAGTAGCCTACTATTTTATATTGTAATTATGAGTTGTATAGATTGTTTATTATTCCTTTTGTTTTTTTTACACTTTCATGTTTTGTATGAAGGACGACAGGTACAATCAGTAGCACAAGTATGGGCTGTATATAGAAAAGAGATAAATGTTGATGTTGTATGTGTAGAAAACTAGGGTGTATAATTTTATGTTTTTTAGAACAAAGATTCTTTTATTACCAATGTATCTAATAGATCATACATGTAATCAATGAGTATTTAAATAATGTAACAATATCCTTTTGTCTGTAATGTTGCGAGATGCACTGAAGGGTCTGACTGATTGGGTGTCGTAGCGCTGAGGGCTACACCGAACACGCTCGTACCACAGAAGCCAAGCAGACGGCGGCAACAGAGCCGGGGCGCTCCCCACTCCAATGCCGGTCGGGGTACGCTCCACGCGCGCGCTACAGCAGGTCAACCGCCTGGGGCGACACGCACGTACCACTGGCCATTCATAAGTTCCGCCACCCTTACGACTGGGGAAAGTATCCCGCGGAGACAACAGCGGGTGGTTTCTTCTGCTCAACGGGGCGCGTGCGGCGGCGCCACGGCAGAAAGGACGACGCGCGACAGAGCCCGGCGGGCATTTTTTACCAGCAACTATTAACTAGTACTGGACTGTGGAGCCGTGAAACAAGACGACTGCTCGTATGTCTCCATAAGGTGGAAAGTGAAGGACTGGTGTTTCCACGTTGTGAGTGGTGGAAAAGATTTTGTCTTTAGCAGACAGGACGATCGTTTTGTTTTGTCTTGACCACTGAACGGTGGGATCCATAAACTTTTGGCAGTGACTTGTTAAGTGTGCTTTGTGAATTGCATGTGGGGCGCTTGGTATTCTTGAAGAGGACAGTTGTCGTTTGGTGACTAATTATGGTATGCACGCAAGAAACTAAAGTGGGACATTGACATTTGCATTTGTACTAGGAGACATTTCTTGAATTGGTGCGGGAATAAGTGCTGTTTGTTGGAACTTACGACTTTTAATTATACCACGAACTGAAAGGACAGAACCGTGGGTAATAGTAGTTGTAGGGCCATTTCTGGACGACCAGATTCGTGTGGATGGTGCGCTGAGAGTGACTATGACATTTGCGTTTAATGTGAGATACAGTTTACTGTTCAGTGCGTGTTCAAAATGCCGATTTGAGTGACTTAAAGACTTTCGTCCGGGTAACCATGGGAGAGCTTTGACGCCGAAACAGTGTCTCTAGGGAACCGGTCAGCAACTTTTTCGACCCCAAGAAAATCACAGAATGAAATGTTTCCGTGTGACTCGCAAGATAGGAAATAGTGTTTGTACTTGTAATAGTGTAAATTTTTTATATATGTTTCATTCCTGAAGGGACAGCAAGTGTAATTGTATTTCATTAACATTTGTGTTTAGAATAGTTAGTGTTTGTTTTTGTTTGTTCTGGGTTATCAAGTACACGTAACATGTTTATTAGAATATTTGGTACAATGATGCTGTAATTATTAGCCAGTGGCGCAATACTAACGTGGCGGCTCTTGTAGCATTGATCATTAAGGTTGTCACAGGGGACAAGAGTTTGCATTGCACAACAAATATCGGAATTAATTGATGCAGTAATGATCTTGTTGGTGTGTTGACTGAAGCCACTTATTTGCATTATCACAGTGGTGATATTTCACATTAAAGTGTAACGAAGGCTAGTCGAAATGCAAGTTCTTGTCGTCTAAATGTGTGACAACAGAGAAAGAAGCAGTAGAGTAAGATACGAGAGCTACTGGTGGATTCAAGCACTTATTGCTAAACTATTTACTGCGTGTATTGATCAAAAGTTGATGGACTGACTGGCTCAGCAGCAGGTATTTGTACTGGTGGATAAGGATAAGGTTAAACTCACTGTCGAGTAGTTGTGGCAATTGCTTAAGTGATAATAGTTAACGAGGTATGACATGATGTCTTAGGTTGACTATATTACGTAACCAGTATGTAACTTGTGGTATATTTCATTGTTTTTCTTCTCAGTTTTATTTCTCTTTAGGTTTGATGTATATTTTAGAGTAATGGTATGGAGCCTGACATTCTACATGTAACTAGTGTACGAAATTTTTTCTTTTGTTGATTTTGTTTTGTATTTAGACATTGCCGTGTAAAGATTATTACAACGCAATTTATGAATGTCAGATTACTTGTTCTGTGTTTGGACGGTGAGCTACTTAAAATTTCATGAGTACAATTAGTATTTTTTTTATTTGTCATAGAATTAGTGAAGTTTGGATTACTCATAAAAATAGCGAAGATCCCAGTAACTAAGCAAATTTTTATCTCACCATTATTTTTTATTTGTATGATGTGATGTTTTATCTGTCATTTGGATTGTTGTAAATTTGTATGTGTACGTTACTCCGGATTGTGGAGAGTACAATAATGCAACAACTGTGTCAATAATTTGCTAATTTGGTCGTCAATTTGAGGTCACCAGGGGCTAGGGTCTCCTCCTGGTTACTTTGATGACTTGCTATGTTTGTTCTAATACAGTTTTCTTAAAAAAAATGTTCGGAACTACCCTCGCATTGCAAGGATAGTACCGTGCCATTTTTTTCTGCATGGGTAGCCGGTGGTGAAAGGGTACAGTACCGCCCGACATTGAATATAGGTACAACATACTTCAGTATTTTTGTCAGAACAACACATTATTTTTGTAAAATAACTCAATTTCAATTAATACAGCGAAGCCGGATACCAGTGTAGGAAAGAATGACAATTTATTTATTTAATTTATCATATGTGCACTCCCACAAAATAAATCCCTACATCCAGTTTGGTGAGATCTTTTGAAACGAATGAATGTATGGTCGTCTGCTAACCACAGATAGTGAATGTGAATATATGATCATTTTTGAGTCGATCCTTTGGCCACCTTTGGTGGAACCAAAGAGATGAAATTTACCAGAGCTTTGAGCGCCTGAAATGTAGCTGGCCAATAGGGTAGTAAGGTGCTCCCCCACTTCAGCAGAGGTGGAGAGGACCTCGAGAACGGCCATGTTTTAGGCACTCTGCCGCTGGATCCTGTGCTGTTAACACCTGTTTTAGATGTGCTCCGTAATGACGAAAGAGTGGAGGCATGGTATGCATGTGGAATATTTAAGAGTAGTTTGAAATAATAATTTCTCTATTTCAGGAACTTTTGTGGGGAGAATTAAATGTCAGGCAGGTAATATTAATGGGATTGTAGTAATCTTCGGAAGTGACCAACGGGCACAAAGAAACCACGTGTAGCAATAAGTTGAAATACTACCGTGTGCTTAAGTTAAGCTGAATCACTAGCGTGTGTACAATAAGTTGAAATATTTAAGAGATAGCGTGTGTACCATAAGTTGAAATATTTAAGAAATGGCGTGTGCAGGACTTGAAATTAGAGACGAGTACTTCCACGTGGTGAGTACTGTGTGAGTCTCAATCTGTGTATGAGACAAAGGATAAAGAGAAGTACTCGTCCATTGTATCAGTTGAGGACTCGCGTGTGTGATGAATACATTAATATTACTTTACGTGTGACGCTACATTCAAACTCTGAGAGAGAAGAAAGGTGTGTCGGCCGTCTATCCAGCAACGCCACATGGCTTGCATTGCACAGGAAGACGTGCAGTTATCTCCAGAGTTCACAGTAGGAAAGTAGAATTACAAAGTGGGGCAGTGTCGTGTGAAACTGGGATCAATATTAATTGAAGTGGGAAAGCTGAACGTGATAATGTTGTAACCATTCTCTGTGTAGTATTTCATATTGTTGTGTGGTGTATGTCATGTAATTTGGGTATGTGTGGTTTCCATGGGTGTGTAGCGAAGTAGTTTCAAAAGATTAGTGGGTTATGCTTGTTCCTTCTGTACCGCTCGGTCTGGAGGAAAGTTTCGTGATGATGATTGTGAGAGTCGAAGTGTGAGGTATAATAAAAGATCCACCAACCTATCCAGAAAGTGCACTGTAGCGTTAAATAAATTACGAGACCATAATATAGAGATTCACTAATGTAAAGCCATGCCCACTGGGCGGAATTTCTCATATGTTATTGTTGTAGGTTATAGAATTTGTGTGTTTAGGTTAGGGTATTTATCAGAATAAATCAGTTAGTGAAAAGAAAGAGATTGGTAGACTATTCCTTCAAATTGTATGTTGTCATAATGTCCCGAATTTATAATGTGTGCGCCATTCATATTCAGTGGGATGGCCACGTGTTAATAAAAGCCGTCAAATAAAAGACAAAAAGAAAATGTGGTACTGCCAGTGCGTAGTGTACAGTCAGAGTTCTGTAAATCACTGATAGTCAGATATGCGTTTCCGTTGCGTAGTAATCATATAGGAGGATAACTTGTAACGAAGTGTGAGTACTAGAGTTCATGTTACTCGTTAAATTAAGAAAGAATCCACTCGCTTGGCAGACCACTCATCTTGCAGGCCTGACTGCTTGATGCCACAGTATGAGCAAGGCATGTGGGTGCCTCTCAAGGTTTAAGTAGTTCTAAGTTCTAGGGGACTGATGACCACAGATGTTAAGTCCCATAGTGCTCAGAGCCAAGTCAATTCATCGAGCCATATACATTATCTCTCATTTCTAGCTGCTTCTCTCACACAATTAATCATAAAAATTCAGAATTTCAGGGTCGCCACTAGGCCCAGCCCTTCCTAACCATTTATAAAAAAAACGGAGCTGGAAAATTATTAGTTTAATTACTGTAATAATTTAACTACAAGTACGCAAATTTCTTATGCAGCCAGATAAATAGCACTCCATGTCATGCATGAAGCAACTTGATTAATTCAGGATTGTAAATCGGAGTAAGGGGGTAAGATCAACACAAAAGAATTTATCTTTCACGTAGATTATTCATTGTAACTAAATATTTGGTTGCACATCCTAACTACACATAACTGGTGCCTGACTCGAAATATTTAAGTAAGAATTACGTGAGAATGAAACAAAGCACAATTTAACTACAGCAAGAAGAAACACAGAAGACGGGGGTGGGAGACAATTATACTATCATCTCCTTTGCATTAATACCATAAAACTATCTCAGTGAGATTTGCATTACGATTCTACGCATGCACTATTCTGGACAGAGGTTTAACCAATACCCAAAGCTGCACGATAATTATTTAACATACTAACTGCGTCTGCTGCTTGTAGACGGCCGAACTAGAGCACATGGTGCATTCTGACTTAAACGGTTGTGCTGCTTTGTAGAAAGCGCACGAAAGAACAGATATTCTTGCAGAAATTGTAACTCATTAAACAAGCAAAGCCTACTGTGGTGCCGTGGTGGACCATAAGGGTCATTGATTACCAAACGCGTGGCACAAAATCGACACGCAAGGACAAAAGCAATTTCCACAAAATATAATATTAAAAATCATTAAAAAAATAACTCGCTTCAGTTAAGCTGAAGTTCTTAAGTATTTCACCAGTTAAATATACCGAAGTCCTAACTCAACCTGATTCCTATTACCTGAAACCCCACCCCCCCTTAAGAGCTACGATCCGTACTCACCAAGCGTTCACCGAAGAGTGTCCCTTTCTCTTTCGAGCTTACCTAGCTCCCCGTGCAGCGGAATCTACCAGAGGGGTAGGCCTCCGTCACCAACCTCACACACAAAAACAGCCTTCGACACAGCCTTCGACTAAGATGGGTAAACCTCTCTGTTCAGGTACTGGAAACCTAAGTTGGTCATCCTGTGCTCTCCTTCGAACGAGAAGCAACATCGTCTGCTCCCAGCAGACGCTGACCAACTCAGCGTTTCCCACGAGACAAAACCGAAACCTCACATTAAAACACACACATAATATTCAATAGGCCTTATTTGAGTGCTCAGTCTTTCCGGAAGAATTCATGAATTGAGCTAAAATCAGGTAGTAAAGTGAATAAGTTGTACCGAATTCGACAAGCGTCTTATGAAACGACTTCACAGACACGTATCAAGGTTCATGTCGGTGTATTCTGCAAACGCGTACTCAGCCACTTTGCTATGACATCTTCCACTTTTGTAGTCCAGTCATCCTCAGTTGTGTGTAATATTACGGTACGTTGATTATTTTGTAACTGAGTGAAACAAAATTTTCATGCCATACACGTTTCGCCTTTGTTCTTTGCTAGGCGTCTTCAGAGGCAGAATCTGTGGATGATGTTCCGCATCTTGTGTTTCTGTTCCGTTTTTGGTGCTATTTTTCTTCTTATAATTGTCATTTGCTTTTTTTGTTTTCGAAACTTCACAGCACTAGGAACTGAATACTCGCTTTAATTCTATGTTCTGGTGTTTCATTCAGTTGTAGTCAGACCATCCAAAAGTAAAAATTATCAGCATGCCGTAACGTTGCTATAACATCCACAGACATGTCAACGAGGCTCGAACCTTGTCAGAAAGATATGATAGACGTCAAATGACCTCAGCCGATCCGACGGAAGCACCATGACTGCCCTGTTGCATAAGTACTTAGCAAACACGTTTTCTACCGGCTGAAGTACGGAAACGGTACGTTTCCGAACATGGGTTCCAGTTCAAAATATTATGTACTCACTCTCTTCTACAACTCCTAGAAGCCTGTAACGGGAATTTACGAACACTCTGTACACAGATGGCGGTAGTGTCGCGTAAACAACGTATGTAAGGGCCGTGCATCGGCGCAACTGTCATTTCTGCTCAGATGATCCAGTTGTGAAGGTAATAGCAAACGCTGATGTGCTATTTTTTCCCTTTTACTATATATTCTTTCACTTCTTTTCTGCTTTATTTTCATCATACGTTGAAAACGTTATTTGAGAATGAGTTTTGTAAATTTAGTTTTTGGTACAATTATGTTTCTATTTATGTAATGAATGCCATTTTCACTTATTCTAATGTTGTATACTTTCTTGTTTGTTAACATGTTATTTGAATTCATTTTCTGTGGACGGAGTAATATGAAATTGTGATTCTGTATAAAACTGTAAATCTACATAATCATAATCTGTGAAAGTATTACGTGGCCGGCTGTTGTGGCCGAGCGGTTCTAGGCGCTTCAGTCCGGAACCGCGCTGCTGCTACGGTCGCAGGTTCGAATCCTGCCTCGGGCATGGATGTGTGTGATGTCCTTAGGTTAGTAAGGTTTAAGTAGTTCTAAGTCTTGGGGACTGATGACCTCAAATGTTAAATCCCATAGTGCTTAGAGCCATCTGAATCATTTTTTGTGTGTTACGTGAAGCTGTCCTGCTAATTTGCCGGAACTGAGTTTTGACTTATTAAGCATAAAACGTTGATGTGCAGACTGGTAAACAGTGTGCACGTCATACAGAAAGTGTTTTCGACTGTAGACAGCACAAACTGGTTAGGGCGTATCGCGAACAGTGGAATCAGTCAGAACATACGGTAAAACATTTTCGTGTCGTATATTGATACGAAGACCTTTACTGCGAATCTACGGTGTATTGATCGCTGCGTGATTCAAGTGATTGCGTAGACACTTGCGCACGACACTTATTGTTCGGCTTAAGCCGCTGACTAATAATGATATACTCTCGACTTGATTTTCTTTCGCAGTGCGGACGGATATGTCGTGAAAAATGCCACGTCGCGATCGTAAACCATTAATATGAAAATTATGGGAAAATTGTGTAACAAACATTATGACGTCAGGCTACGTCACGCGTTAATGAGAAACAGTGTGTTTTAATTTCATCGTCGTATACAGATACGCAGACTGGAATTAATCCTCAAAAAACCGAGCACACCTGTTACATTCACAACTGCCCCTCTCAATCAAGGAGATCAGTAAGAAGTCACCAATTATTAGATCACATGCTCAAGGCTCATGGATTAACGACGCAGATGTCTACGACTCGGCGGCAGCATCAACTAAGTGGAAAATGTTTTAAGGAACATTGGCTAAGAGACACGGCGAACTACGTCGTTTTAATCAGTGATGCGAAAACTCTTTACATAAACAACAACAACTTTTTCTGGTCACTCATTTTACGTAATTGTAAATTTTCATATAGTAATTCTATTCGCCTTTATTGCCAATAACATTCATTTAATTACTTCTTTTCATAGCTGTACTAATTTTGCAAACCCTTTAATTTCCGGCACAGTTATTTCTGCAATCAGCAATTAGTAATAGTAGTGAGATAATAGTTAAAGAGTTTTGTTTTATTTTTAAGCTGCTTTTAATTGGCAATATTTCTTTATTTATGTAGTCTGTAAGTGTTTAGCTACATTTGATTGTTTTGTTGTTCTGCTTTTAACCTATTAGAAATTATTGTGCTGTGCTTATGAACTTTGCAAACTATGCATTGTTGCTCATTTCATTGGTACATGTAAGCAGGTCACGGGTTGTTTGGCTTGCTTAGAATATTATTTTTATAAGTGGTAATCCGTTTAATTTGGGCTAGTGGGTACTCATTCGTAATGTTATAATTTTTGGGTAATTACTTGCATGTGTGAACGTAATGTTCAGCCAAATTGAAGAAAAATAGAGTTTCCTGGGTTTCAGTTAACTTATAGTTTCTGGACGCGCGGTAAATGTAGATACAGATCGGGGTATTGTCAATCTCAGTAGTGGAACGCGGTTGGTTCTAGCTCAGTCAGCGTGCGACGAAGTGCTGTTTCGGATGATACTGTTACATTTTGTAATACCCTCTTATCCGATATCGCCACAATGTGAGAACGTTTACGACGAGATTATGACGATGGGAATTAATAGGCTTTGAACGTGGAATTGCAGCTGGAGCTAGATGCGTGGGACATTCCATTTCGCGAGTATAACCTCGCCGTTGAGCGCTCCTGCCCTCCATTCCATTTCGGAAATCATTAGGCAGTTCTCAGATGCGCAGTGTCAAGAGTGAGCCTACAAGACCACCGCCTGCAGCACCTCTCCTGGGCTTGTGATCATATCTGTTGGACCCTAGACGACTGGAAGACCGTAGCCTGGTCAGATGAGTGCAGATTCCAGTTAGTAAGAGTTGATCGTAGGACTCGAGTGTGGTGCCGAACCTACAAACCTGCTGTTCCGTAATGTTTTGGGCTGTGTTGGCACGGATCAGACTAGTTCCTGTGACCCATCTGGATCGATCATTGACTGGAAAAGATTACGGTCGCCTCTTCGTAGACCATTTGCAACCTTTTATGGACTTCATGTTCGCAAAACGACAGCGAAATTTTTATGGATGTCAGTGCACCATGTAACTTGGTCATAATTGCTCGTGACTAGTTTGGAGAACATTCTCCATAATTCGAGCGAATGATTTTTCACTCACATAACATTTAGATCAATTCATGCACAAAATCCGGCAGTGGCAACACTTTCGCAATTATGGGCTGGTATGGAAGCGGCACCGCTTAATATTTCTACAAGGAAGTTCCCACGACTTGTTGAGTCCATGTCACGTCGAGTTGCTGAACTACGCTGGGCTAAAGGAGGTCCGACATGATACCAGGAGATATCTCGTGACTTCTGTCACCTCAGGGTACCTACGAAAAAGAAAAGACATTCGTAGGATTTGCCGACCAAAGAAAAACGTTCGACAACGTAACGTGGTGTAAGATGTTGGCAGTGCTCAGGAAGATTGGTGTTAACTATCAGAAACATCTTGTAATATAAAATATGTACAAGGACGGAAGAAAGAAGTGCTTGGATTAGAAAGGGTATAAAATGCTTTTTTTCAGTCCATATATCGAAGCACCATTGATAGAAACGACAGGTTCAGGATTAAAACTCAGAATGAAAGAATAGAATTCACTGGAGACTATAATATCCTCAGTTAAAGAGACAAAGGCTTCTGGACCTGTTCAATGGAGTGAAGCCTAGCGATCACACACTAGGCATTGAGAGTAAGCCGAGAAACTATGACAGCAATGAAAAGTAGCAGAATTCAGACTGCGATGAAAGTAACATCAAAATTCGGGACCACGAGGAAGATGGAGGAATTCTGCTACCTTGGCAGGAAAACAGCACATGAAGAAGCGAAGAAGAAATAAATAGTAGACATGCAATAAGGTGATCCCTCGGCCAAATGAAGTTTACTTCTATGAAATATAAACCTCAATTTTGGGAAGAATTTTATGGGAATGGAAAAATTGGAAAAGATGAGAATCAAATCGTTTGAGACGTGGTGCTGTGTAAACATGTTGCAAATTAAGTGAACTGATTAGAAATGAGTTTTACATAGAGATCCTTTAGAAGGTGAAAACTGTAAGGGAAGAAAGAGCAAGTAAGTGAGGACAGTGAAGGCAAGTACTATGCTGAGCCGAAGAGTTTGACACAGGAACGGAATTCATAGTGAACCACATAAAACTAGTCAGAAAAATGATGGAAAAAAAGAAAAAGAAATTGAAATTGAACGTTGTATGACTAAATTTGTAGGTCATTTGAAAAATAGGGATCGTAACTACATTGGTGTACAAAATTGAAGCAACAAAGCGCTATTTCTCCGTCCTGTGTCTATTTCGCAATATAATCATACAAACTGTCAAGAGATGTCTGTATGATCGTGATCCGCACTGAAGATGGCACTCAGCTCAACTGACGTCAGGGCGCCCATCACGTGGGGTGGTGTTTGCTGGGTAGTCTCACACCCAGAACCGCTGTGTACACCATCACAGATGATGAAGTATGGCACAGAGAAGACGCCTACCAGGCTGTTTGTGGTGGAGGGCAATAGGAAGAATGAAAGCAGGACAGTCGCAAACTGATGTGGCCTGATACGTTAATGTCAATCTTCTGTTCTTTCTTGGATATGGCGACACTAAAGACTGTGCCCCGAAGACCGGGGCAGAGCCTACTACACATGACATCACAAAAAGAGGGCCGTCGTTTGGGTGTAAAAGCAGAACAGTACCGCTTTAGTACTGCATGGCAACTGGCATCTGACCTTGCAGCATCCCCTGGACCGCCCGATCGCTGCGGTCACAGGTTCGAATCCTGCCTCGGGCATGGATGTGTGTGATGTCCTTAGGTTAGTTAGGTTTAAGTAGTTCTAAGTTCTAGGGAACTC
Source organism: Schistocerca cancellata (assembly GCF_023864275.1). Lineage (NCBI taxonomy): Eukaryota > Metazoa > Arthropoda > Insecta > Orthoptera > Acrididae > Schistocerca > Schistocerca cancellata. The sequence continues at coordinate 876,409,171 of NC_064628.1, forward strand.
ATGACCACAGCAGCTAAGTCCCATAGTACTCAGAGCCATTTGAACCATCCCCTGGATCTGTTGTATCGAGGTAAACAGGGTACAGAAGAGTTTGGCAGAGTGGCCTTTATTGTCGGAGACTCGCTGTATGTGTACCTCTAACACGTCTTCACAGAACACAGAAGGAAACCCCTAGAGTGGAGTTGTCAGCATGCCGCCTGTATGGTAGAACAGTGGTCCAATGTTCTTATCACAGATGTGTCCGTCTTTGGACTGCAGAGTGATTCTCGCTGGATTCGCATCTGGATGGAACATAGAACACGACTACGGAATCCAAAAATTGTGGAAAGGAGCCAATATCGAGGACGATGTCTAATGGTGTGAGTGGGGATTATGTTGACTACCCGAACACCACGTTATGAAACTGCACGGGTGTATTGGCAATGTGTAACTGCCGTCAGGTATCATGACGACGTTTTGGGACCGCAAGTGCGGTTTGTAACCTCCCCCTCGCTTATCGACCTTAATGACAGTGAAAAATTAAACCGCGTGTACCTAATGGAAATTTGGGAAAAGCAATCGTCACCGAAGTTAATTTGTCGGTAAAGAGGGAGGAAAGGGTTACATCTAAATGAAAGGAAAAATGCTAATGAAACTGGTGGAAATTAATTTTGAAAAGGGGAAAAGTTAATACAGAAAGTAAATGTGCGGCCTTTACGTTAACAATTAACTAGCGGTAATTAGATATTTGAGATTTGGGGGAAATTACGGTCGCCAGTCCTAAGGACAATTACTACAGTAACTGAAAAAGAAAGGTTATTACACATATAATTAGCACTAGAAGCGTGGCAACTGAAGGTTGACACATGTAGTGTGAAAACTGAAAGCATGTCAGAAGTAATAAATTTCGCTACACTTTGACTTAATTTAGCAAAAGAATTAATAAAACCGGAAAATCGAAAGTTAATTTAGTGACTGAAGTTAATAGTGAACTTTCGTTCTGAAGCACATCGAAATTCAGTAAAATACGGTCTTGGACTACCTCAACAACCATTTCAAAAGCTACTTGAATCTACGCAATTTAGAAATAAGAGATTTAACTTTGAACTTGAATTAAATGATTCTGAACAATTAACAATAGTAAAATTTAGTACGTTCCAAGCTGAGCTGCAGTCACAGGTAAGCTAAAATACGGTAACAAAACTCGCACTCTTAATTTGTGCTTGTGTAATCTAAATATTGTAGCCAGCTATGAATACCTTAACTGAACTTTGAAATTAAAGCAGTGAAATCGAATGATGCTGGCGTTTGAATTTCAACGACACTCGGGTTCATTCGGGAAAAGGAAGGGACCCTGCTTGGTAATGCAATTGGGACAATGAGCAACAAAGGTTCATGCTAAGTTGCTGTAATTTTGTGATGCAACAATTTTAAAAGTTTGAAAAGCTGAGGTCTGCCATACAGTTCTAAAACTTTACGTGCTTCCTGTCTTCCTTGTTGGTTGATTGAAGGTTTGAAGCGGTCGATCGAGGAGGTGGCGACAGTCACTCATTGTCGGCCGTCGCTGTTGCAGAAGCTGGATGTTGGCGCGCCTTCTTCTCGACACGGTCACCAGGCGAAACGGGCTCTTGATGTGCGCCAGCTAATGCTTCCCGTCCGCGGCACCATGTCAGAAACTATCGTCGCAAGTCGAGCGCAATTACATGCTGCCCAACCCCTAAAGCGCGTCAACTCGCGGGAGCTTCACACAACACACCTGCTCCACTGCACCACCCCAGCCAGACTCTCCCTCCTCCCGCGCTCCACGCGACAGAGTTAACACTACCAAATATCCTAAACACTTTTGTTCTCCACACGACCTATCGATGTATTCGTTCGATAGCATAGTTTTCCCTAGGCCAGACCCAGCGTATAAATACAAATAATATTCACAAAACAAACCAACATAAATGCATATATATATATATATATATATATATATATATATATATATACAAACAATATATAAAGACACAGAAATGTCATATCTTCAGGTAACAAAATAAGGAAAAAAATTTATAGTGCAGCAGATGGAAATAGGAGGATATGCATTTCCGGCGTTACAGGTTGTTGCGAGGTGCTGTGGGCCCAGAATTCGTACTGATGGACGATAATGCTTGACCTCGTAGAGTACAGATGGTTGACGTTTCGTTGTAAATGCTAGATATTGCACGCATAGCGTGGCCTGCACGCTCTACCGATTTGAATCCAAAAGAGCATGGCTGGTGTTCACGAGGGAGACGAGTGCCTCGCATCAGCATCCACCAACCATTCGCCGAGACTTGCGAGCAGCTTTGCAGGAAGAATGGACGCTATTGGTTGGTTGGTGGGATTAAAGAGACCAGACTACTGAGGCCATCGGTCCCTAATGGGCGTTATTCACTCAACATGAGATTAATGACGTCATTCATGGCATGCCCCTTCGTTGCCAGGCCTGTGTTGTTGCCAGAGGTGGTCACACTCCATACTGAGCGCATCAAATAGTTTTCAGAGTGTGTGTGCCAATCTGTTAAGTTGAAAAAAAAAAGACAAAGAACATTTTTGTCGACCATTTTTTTTCTTGTTGCAGTTGTTTATGTTCAGTATTCTTTACATTGCTTCGGTATGACCAGTTTATACTGCTTTGTAGCAAAATAAACGCAACGTTGCAAAATTTCCGTTTGTTGCTTTAATTTTGGACACCAGTGTAGAATATGGCTTAGATTCAACAGGAAATCTTTCCAGATTGCACACTGCCATGTGGATACTAAAAGCAAGCTAGTGTTCAACTAACAGCAGGCATACCTGATGCAGCATAGGCTTTTCGTTCCCTAAAGCACTAAATAAACAATAAATAATAGCAAAATTATGTGGTATTCTAACAAGGGGAGGCCACGACGTTTGGAACGCGGATTTACTGCAAACTTCGTACATTTGTAGTACTCCATGAGGACAACAAAATGTGTAATCAGTAGCACGTACTTCTCGAGCGTTATTGAGAAAATCGCAAGGTAATTTCGGTCGTCAAATATATACCCGTGCGTGGCCATTTTTACATAAAACGGCGCCAGCCGAGTGGTTAGCGTTCAAGCCCCGACATCTATTGCCTTCTCCGAAAGTCTCCACCCCGCAACCCCATCGAAACACGTCACCCCCAGGTTTCATGGCCTACATTTTGGAAAGCGATCCACCAACCATATCACACCACTGACACCACCTCTATGTGGTACCTTCTCGTCAACGGCAAGTATACTACAAGACAGAAACTGCATCGCATCGCACTGGTGGACTCTCCCCTGTGCCTCAAGTGCAATGTCGAAGATACAGATCTACATCGTTTTGAGTGTGGGCCAGCAGCAGCTGTCTGGACCCTCGCACAGAAGACTGTGGCTTTCTACCTCCGAGTACCACCACATCACGTTTCTCCTACCATGATGATATATCCCGACTCGACCTACTTTCCATCGGCTAAGTGGCGCGCCATCACATGGATCAGTGGCATGGCTGTCAACTACCTCTTCCGCGACTACATCGTCGATCCGGCGGACTTTTGGACGCGCCTCCAAGTACATCACCACACCCTTCGCCGACATCGACACTATCGGGCCACTTTCGCGAACTATTTACAGAGTATTTTCACCAACCCGCCTCAAAGCTGGAATCTCAACGAACTGTGCCAGCCAAGGCTGGACGATCCCACGTTCCCCTTTAATGGTCAATGATAGAATGCATTTTGTTCTGATGGCGCGCCAAAGTGGAGCATGGCGCGGAAAGTATTCCTCTTTTATTTCACTTCTCTTTTATCCTCCTCTTCTAAGTATTTTTTTCCTTACACATGTGACAAAAAAAAAAAAAAATAAGGCCCTTGCGGAAATATAGCTACCTTTTATGTTTTATGTTTTCAAAGGATATTGTGTTATTTTATGAAGAATGTCGTCTTTTATTTTCATACGCAATAGGTTTTTATTTGTTTTCTCCTTACCTGCAACTTAAAAAAAAAAGTTGGTAGAGCACTTGCCCGTAAAAAAAAAGAAAAAAGAGAGAGAGCGCTAACGCGCTGTTAACGGGAAAAAAAGATGGTAGAGCACTTGCCCGCGAAAGGCAAAGGTCCCGAGTTCGAGTCTCCGTCGGGCCCAAAATAAAAAAAAAGCCTCGTAATCACTGGATCGCTGGACCGAGTCCCGTTCATCAGTTTTTTTTTATTTTCAACACAGTCATTTTGTTTACCATTTATATAATGGGAAAAATACGTGTAATCGGATGAACTTTTATTAAATTTACAATGTTATTTGGCAGTCTACAAAATTTTATCATCAAAAGTAATATAATATTCATAACTGTCGACTAGTAAACGACCAAAGCCATAAAGTGATACTGCAAATGTATGCTTGTCCATGTTTTGAGAAATCCCTTATACCTGGAAGCAGTCCGAAACGACTTGTTACCTGCAAGTTTTGACCGGCACAGACGGCTTTCGAAAGATGTACAATTAATCGTCGCTTTCGACATTACGAGTACGAGTTGCAGGAAGGTATTTTTCGGAAAAAAACATGGAAAACATAAAGTTAAACGGCACCAGCTGCATTGAATAAATGCTATGTTTCCGCATACGCAAGGTATTTTGAGGTTTTCCGTGGAAAAACAAGCCTCATTAACATTTTCAAAAACCTCTCTTTCAGCCGATAATTCGGAAGCAAATCATGCATAACGCAGTATTTCGTTAATATCGGCGTTGATAGTTGGTCATGCAGTGTTGAGTGTATTTTAATAGCGTCTTGACGAGAAGTAATTTCTCATTCTTCTTCGATTAAATACGAACAATTTTTAAGAAACGGACAAGCATACATTTTCTGTATCACATTATGCTTTTGGTCGTTTACTAGTCGACATTTAGGAATATTATATTACTTAATAAAAAATTGTAGACTGCCAAATATCATTGTAAATTTAATAAATGTTCATCGCATTACAGGTATTTTTCTCATTATATCAATTGTAATATAAATAGTAAAGAAAATGACTGTGCTGAAAATAAAAAAAAACTGACGAACGGGACTCGATCCAGCGATCCAGCGATTACGGGGCTTGAACGCTAACCACTTTATTCTTTATTTCATTTTGTTCTATATTGTTCATTGTATTTGTTCGTGGCGGACGCCCGATGACGCCCGGTCAGGTTGTTCGTTGTTCTATTCACTCAGCTTTTTATTACAGAGGGTAGTAAACCCTCTGATCGAACACGTGCCGGCGAAATGTCGTGTGACTAGGGCCTCCCGTTGGGTAGACCGCTCGCCTGGTGCAAGTCTTTCGATTTGACGCCACTTCGGCGACTTGCACGTCGATGGGGATGAAATGATGATGGTTAGGACAACACAACACCCAGTCTCTGAGCGGAGAAAATCTCCGACCCAGCCGGGAAAAAATTTGTGTTGCCGCCGGGACCCGAACCCGGGTCTTCTTGTTTATTAGGCAGAAATGCTAACCATTACACCACCACAGCACGAAAAAACTGTGTGCCGGACCGCGACTCGAACTCGGAACCACTCGGCTGGCGCCTCGTCGTGTAAAAATGGCCACGCACAGGTATATATTCGACGACCGAAATTATCTTGCGATTTTCTCAATAACGCTTGAGAAGTACGCGCTACTGCTTACACATTTTGTTGTCCTCATGGACCCGCGCGACTGCTACGGTCGCAGGTTCGAATCCTGCCTCGGGCATGGATATGTGTGATGTCCTTAGGTTAGTTAGGTTTAAGTTCTAAGTTCTAGGGGACTGATGACCACAGATGTTAAGTCCCATAGTGCTCAGAGCAATTTGAAAAAAAAAAAATGGTTCAAATGGCTCTGAGCACTATGGGACTTAACATCTGTGGTCATCAGTCCCCTAGAACTTAGAACTACTTAAACCTAACCAACCTAAGGACATCACACACATCCATGCCCGAGGCAGGATTCGAACCTGCGACCGTAGCAGTCGCGCGGTTCCGGACTGAGTGCCTAGAACCGCTAGACCACAGCGGCCGGCATCCATTTGAACCATTTGTCCTCATGGATTACTAGGAGCGTACGAAGTTTGCAGTAAATCAGCGTTCCAAACGTCGTGTCCTCCCCTTGTAAGTTTAGTGATAATCTTTCCTGTTAATAAAAGTAAGTTGCGCTCGTTTGGTCAGAGCGTACAGCACAAATCCGAAGCTGTGACGGACTGTAGCCGCCTTCTGTGGCGGGGACGGCTGTGCTCGGATTTCGCGGCCGCCTCCAGCGTCAGAGTCGGCTCCAGAGCTTCTTCTCTCTCAGGGATGATTTCTCCAGGGAACTGGAAACATCGGAACGCGAACCAATAACAAGGCGGAAACAATTTTTCCGCCTAATGGGAGCCGCGTTTAAGTCCGAGGGGCAAGAACAAAGCAGCGGAAGGCGAAGCGCTGACAGGCGCAGCCGCTGCCGCTGCTCCGTGGAGCGCAAATTGCTGCGGCCCGGACCGCTACCGCCCAGGCAGCCGCCAGCGGCGAGGTCCCGGCTGTCGGCTGCTGGCAGACTCAGGGCAGATACTCTGCAGCGCACAACAACTGCTGGGCCATCACCCAGCCATTATAGCGCTTCTCATCACGTGTTGTGCAGATTTCATATTGATGAGTGTAAGTACGGATTGGATCGTTTGGGGGAAGAGACAAAACAGCGAGGTCATCGGACTCAACCGATTAGGGAAGGATGGGGAAGGAAGTCGGCCGCGCCCTTTCAAAGGAACCATCCCAGTATTTGCCTGGAGCGATTTAGGTAAAGCACGGAAAATCTAAATCTGGATGGCCGGACGCGGGATTGAACCGTCGTTCTCCCGAATGCGAAAACATGTAAGTACGCATATCATCATAGAAACGACATACACTCTAATTAAAAAAAAAAAAAAAAAAAGACGCACCACGAAGGAATTACCCAACCGAGATGTAAATCGGTTGACGGCATGTAGAGGATGAGTCAAATGAAAACCTCAAATATTTTTTTAAATATTATTTATTGTGCAGAAGTGGTACAAAGCTGCATCACTTTTAAACATAATCTCCCCCACGCACAAGTCGTCCAGCGCTTACACAATGCCTAATTTCGTTTAGAAATTTTTTTTTTTTGGTAGTCTGCGCAACCATTCATGCACCGTGTGGCGTACCTCTTCATCAGAACGGAACTTCTTTCCTCCCATTGCGTCTCTGAGTAGTCCAAACATATGGAAATCACTTGGGGCAAGGTCTGGTGAGTATGGTGGGTGAGAAGACACTCAAAATGCATGTCTGTTATTGAAACTTTCTGGTAGATTAAAACTGTGTGCCCGACCGAGACTCGAACTCGGAACCTTTGCCTTTCGCGGGCAAGTGCTCTACCATCTGAGCTACCGAAGCACGACTCACTCCCGGTCTCACAGCTTTACTTCTGCCAATATCTCGTCTCCTACCTTCCAAACTTTACAGAAGCTCTCCTGCGAACCTTGCAGAACTAGCACTCCTGAAAGAAAGGATATTGCGGAGACATGGCTTAGCCACAGCCTTGGGGATGTTTCCAGAATGAGATTTTCGCTATGCAGCGGAGTGTGCGCTGATATGAAACTTCCTGGCAGGTTAAAACTGTGTGCCCGATCGAGACTCAAACTCGGGACCTTTGCCTTTCGCGGGCAAGTGCTCTACCATCTGAGCCACCGAAGCACGACTCACGCCCGGTCCTCACAGCTTTACTTCTGCCAGTATCTCGTCTCCTACCTTCCAAACATCCCCCAGGCTGTGGCTAAGCCATGTCTCCGCAATATCCTTTCTTTCAGGAGTGCTAGTTCTGCAAGGTTCGCAGGAGAGCTTCTGTAAAGTTTGGAAGGTAGGAGACGAGATACTGGCAGAAGTACAGCTGTGAGACCGGGCGTGAGTCGTGCTTCGGTAGCTCAGATGGTAGAGCGCTTGCCCGCGAAAGGCAAAGGTCCCGAGTTCGAGTCTCGGTCGGGCACACAGTTTTAATCTGCCAGGAAGTTTCATATCAGCGCACACTCCGCTGCAGAGTGAAAATCTCATTCTGGAAACAAGTCTGTTATTGTTGAAACTGTTGTACGGGCATTGTGGGGCCTTGCATTGCCATGTTGCAAAAGGATATCTGCTGACACCAATCCACGTAACTTTGATTTGATTGCAGGTCGCAGATGATTTTTTTAGGAGATCTGTGTATGATGCACTGGTGACAGTGGTCCCTCTAGGCATGTAACGCTCCAGACTGACGCCGTTTTCGTCCCAAAAGAGAGTCAGCATAACCTTCCCTGCTGATGGTTCTGTTCGAAACATCTCTGGTTTTGGTGATGAGGAATGGCGCCATTCCTTGCTCGCTGTCTTCGTTTCCGGTTGGTGGAAGTGAACCCAGGTTTCGTCCCCAGTAACGATTCTTGCAAGGAAGCCATCACCTTCTCGTTCAAAGCGCCGAAGAAGTTCTTCACAAGGATCGACACGTCGTTCTCTCATTTTAGGAGTCAGCTGCCATGGCACCCACCTTGGAGACACTTCGTGAAACTGCAGCACATCATTTACAATGTGGTGTGCTGACCCATGACTAATCTGTAAACATGCTGCAATGTCATTCAGTTTCACCCGGCGGTTTTCCTTCACTATGACTTCAACTGCTGTAGTGTTCTGTGGAGTCACAACTCGTTGTGCCTGACTTGGACGAGGAGCATCTTCCACTAAAGTCACACCATTTGCGAACTTCCTACTCCATTCGTAGACTTGTTGCTGCGACAAACAAGCATCACTGTACTGAACCTTCATTCGTCGATGAATTTCAATAAGTTTCACATCTTCACTACGCAAAAACGGAATAACAGAACGCTGTTCTTCCCTGGTGCAAGTCGCAAGTGGGGCGGCCATCTTTATACTGATACTGCGACGGTATGTGTGCATCTGCACTATGCTGCCACCTACGGGCCATTCTGCACGCTGTTTGTAGCACGCTTACCAACTTACAGGATAAAGGCGCGAAATTTCGATTTGTTATTACAAATTAAAGGTTTCATTTGCCTTACCCTCGTACATGTACAGAGAAGAAAATGATTACAATTTCAGAAAAATTGTGTGCAAGCAGTTTTTGGCTTGGCATTGATTATCAGAGGTCTTGGACGTCCTCCTAAGAGATATTGTGCCAAGTCTTGTCCAATTGGCGCATTAGATCGTCCAAATTCCGAGCTCGTTGGAGGGCCCTGCCCATAATGCTCCAAACATACTCAAATGGGGAGATGTTGGGGGGGGGGGGGGAGAGATCCGGTGACCTTGCTGGCCAAGTTACGGTCTGACAAGCACCAAGACAAGCAGTAGAAGTCCACGTCGCATGCAGGCGGGCTGAAAAGTCCAGGATGACCGGCCGCGTAGGTGTCGACGTACCGCTGTGCTTTGAGTCTGTCGCGGATGACAACCAAAGGGGTCCTGCTATGAAAGTGAATGGCACCCCTAAGTATCACTATTGGTTGTCGGGCCACATGACGGGCGACGCTCAGGCTAGTATCCCACCACTATCTGGCTCGCCTCCAGACCTGTCTTCGGCCTGAAATTTCATTGACTGCAGTAGAAATGTCTTCAGTGATGAGTCCCGCTTCAAACTGAGCGCTGATGTGTACTGTGACGTCCCCTCTCCCCAGATGCCAGACTGAGATTCATTGGAAGAATCCTAAGGAAATGCAATCCGAAAACAAAGGAAGTAGGTTACAGTACACTTGTTCGCCCACTGCTTGAATACTGCTCAGCATTGTGGGATCCGTACCAGATAGGGTTGATACAAGACATAGAGAAGATCCAACGGAGAGCAGCGCGCTTCGTTACAGGATCATTTAGTAATCGCGAAAGCGTTACGGAGATGATAGATAAACTACAGTGGAAGACTCTGCAGGAGAGACGCTCAGTAGCTCGGTACGGGCTTTTGTCAAAGTTTCGAGAACATACCTTCACCGAAGAGTCAAGCAGTATATTGCTCCCTCCTACGTATATCTCGCGAAGAGACCATGAGTATAAAATCAGAGAGATTAGAGCCCACACAGAGGCATACCGACAATCCTTCTTTCCACGAACAATACGAGACTGGAATAGAAGGGAGAACCGATAGAGGTACTGAAGGTACCCTCCGCCACACACCGTCAGGTGGCTTGCGGAGTACGGATGTAGATGTAGATGTAGATGTAGATGTTGTCGCTGTTGATGTTGAGCCGCTACTGCTACAGCTCGGCCGGTGGTATGGAGACGCGACGCGCAGTGATGGTTGTCCCCGTCGGATAGCGTGGAACAGCACCTGAAAATCTCTAAGGAAAATTGTTCCTCGCGTAATGTATGAAAATCCGTTTGCGAGTCCGAACAGTCTTCACAACGATGTGAACTGCTGATTTTAATTGTCTGTTACGGTTTTATGATGATTTGCTATGCCCGGTTAGTTAGTTATTGCAGTATTGAGTGAATCATTCATCACCGGCGTCGTTACACACCACTGAAGCGAGAAAAAAATCATTTGCGGTTCAGTATCAGTAGTTGATGTTACATTGCTAGGCACAATTGTTCAATACGGCACGACGCAAATCCAGAGATAATCTGTAATGCTGTCTTCCTTTCGTGCGTCGTGATATTATTTCGGCAAAACACTCCTTTCATTGATCCATGTTCATCAAGTCACTCTTTCGATTACAATGTTCACAGTTAATTAATTTTGATTATCAACTATCACACAGTTCAATTAATGATGGAGCCAAGACGTGAGATTTCCATTACTGACGAACAATTTATTGTTCCTTCTTAGAAATTAGTTTGTAATCATCACACCACACGCAGATCGATGGATCGGTGATCGTGACAATTACGACAACTTTTACAATCGGCGTATTTGTATTATCTTCGTGTGATCGTATTAATGTTTCCTACTTAAGGCTATTCAGGTATTGCAGTCTTCGATACTATGTCCATTCTTCGTTCAACTGTTCACTTTGATGAAGGTTGAGTCCAACAATAATATCTCCAATAATTAGGATTCATTAACGCGTCGTACACTATCAGAATATCAAGTCAGAGTAACTGAGAACAAAGTCCGCGCATCTCTACCACACAATATAACTTAAAAAAAAAAGAAACAATCGCGTACCGTTCCGTTTGTACTACTATAAAAACGGTGCTTTCGACTTGATAGCAAGCAAGCTAGCAAGCGACTAACATTTCCATGGTCGAGCATTGTAGAAGCATTGGATTTCCTTTCCGCCGCGTTTACAACTCTCTTTCACAATGAATGTTATCTCTGACCGAAATATTACTTTGGACTTAACTTTCGTCGTACTGATTTGCAGTTATTACTGAGATGTTTGACAGCTAATTAAAAATAACCTTTCTTTCTTACTGCCTTTACATCATGACATACTCAGTAATTATTGAAATTGATGTTCATCAAAACTTTAACGTGCTATGTTATTGTCAAAGTTGTCGTACCTGTCGGGATAACACTGTTTCCTACTTTAAATTATCATGACACTCTCATTTGGGTTTTCGGTTTTCTTGGGATGTTACAGTACTTTGCTGGAAAACATACCGTTTCTCAAAGGCAATGCTCGTAACACGTAGCATTAATCATGCGTCATGGAGTTTTCCTGCTCGATCACGTCAGTAGGCACAATCTGTTACACTAATTGACAATGAAATATGTTTTGTTAATGGTAATCGGTTTTTCTGCTGTGTTACTGGATGCTGATTCCAGGTAGAATACTTAAAAGGTTCTGTCATAATCAGTTTTCCTACAGATTTAGATTTTCTGTGAGATATGCAAAATGTAGCTATTTCATCGTCATGTGAGGGCGTTCTCAAAACTAGTGCCTCCGACATTTTTATCCCGTTCTCAGCAGCGGTTGAGGTGGTGAACAGAGAATGCACTCGACAGTGGACTAGCATTCGGATGTGGTGGTGATGTGCTCCTCGGTTGGCTTGGTGCAATCCACTCAGATTGATGTACTGTTAGGTGCGGCTGGCACGGTATCTAGAGAACTCCGAGGAACCCCTAGGCGCGGTAGGTGTGTGGACTGACTGTAGAGTGGATGGGCGGCGTTCTAAGTACCCGCTGGATGAAAGGATACTTGCGGAGATACTTGACTCACGGAAAAGAGGTAGTGCATCAATCGCAGCTGTTTGCAGCGATGCCTATGCCTCTGGTGGCAAGGCTGGCCCCACAAAATATTGTGACAGCTGCTCGAGGTTCAATTGTCAACAAACTGGCGTGCTTCTGCTGCTGCGGATTGCTTTCATCTGAGCTCCAGGCGAAACAATAAGGCGTTGCAGTTGCGGCAACCAGTGGTACACGACTGTATCGTTGGTGGCTGTATTGCCTGGAAATACGTCACGTGACACTGATATTTGCTAATCTATACTACTAAACGGCTAATTCTATTTCCTGGCTAATGGTTCGAGGTGCACGGACCTAATTTGAGGTTGCCTTTGTAACAGGATTTATAGGCAACAAAAATTTAATTTTCAATATTCCATATAATTGTTTCCCAAATTTAAAAATTTAAAATTCCACGGTAATCTACTGATTAACAGTTATAATCTTATGTTACATGTTTAGCACAGTAAGACAGGTGTTATACTTAGAGACTGTGTATATATATTTAGGCAGTGAAACTCATGGAACACAAATACACAGACTAAATTCATTCAGTATTACAGAATGAGAGAGCTGACACACCTTTATTAAATTTTTCCTCGCTGACACTTCCCACAAAAAGATGAAAGGAATAACGCTTATGGCTTACTACATTTTTTTCGATATTGTCCAGTAAACCTGAAACCCTAGGCATGACGTATGAATGTAGTACTTCTCTGCTACCAACTCTAATCACAACACATGCAGCTGATAGTATCCATATGTACCGCTGGATTTACCTATAAGACTGAATCATTGTGCGACACATAGTCGATTAGAGATGACGTCATAAAAGAAGTAGTTGCGTGAAAGATTACATTTTGCTTGAAACAGAGAGAAAATTACTCAGAATCGCGCCTGGACATCTCAGTCAGCAGATCACATGCAAGCGAATAGAAAAAGAAAAGTTCTGTTTGGACACAAAGCCTTAATCAGCCAGTAAGTTCCAAATTGGCATACACTCAGCTGCAGAGTAAAGATTCTTTGTGGTGCAGAGCGTGTTCGACTGCTACAGTTACAAACAATAAGGGCACGTTAAAGACAGTGAAACAAGCTGACAATCCTAAAAATACAGGTACAGACACCAATTATTTTACAACACTGTTAAAGTCATAAAAATGGCCACGCACAGGTATATATTCGACGACCGAAATTATCTTGCGATTTTCTCAATAACGCTTGAGAAGTACGCGCTACTGCTTACACATTTTGTTGTCCTCATGGACCCGCGCGACTGCTACGGCCGCAGGTTCGAATCCTGCCTCGGGCATGGATGTGTGTGATGTCCTTAGGTTGGTTAGGTTTAAGTAGTTCTACGTTCTATGGGACTGATGACCTCAAAAGTTAAGTCCCATAGTGCTCAGAGCCTTTGAACCATTTTTGTCACCGATACCGAGCACGTCCGGAACACGTCGTGTAGCAGGTTGACGCAGTCCGGGGCTCCGGTCTTCCGTCTCGCTCCCTGGCTGCAACCCTTCTCCAGGTATCTGGCTCCGGCCGCCCCTCATGGCAGTCGGCGGAGGGCGACACCTGTGTGGCGCTGGTCGCTCCACACTGTAGTATTGGCGCGGGAAGGTTGCGCGCGGCATTCAAAGGGCGTCGGACACGTGGCGATGATGGCGATGCGCACTCAAGTCCACTTAAAATGCGAGGACTGCAATCTTTTCTAGATTTCTAATTTTCGTTCCTGCACTCCTCGTTCATTCATAGTGAGCCGTGGTGCGCCTTTTCTGGCACACCAGCTCTTTGGCACGACTATCGATTACCCGGCTGTACTACTATCTTTGCCACTGTTGTGATTTGGCAGGGAGTATTTGCGGTAGGGGAGTTGGTCGCCGGACTCGCTACGAGGCGCTAGGACGTGCTTGAAGGGACGACGGAGCAAACACTCGGGCTCGGGCAGCGGTGGCGCGAACGGTCTACCTTGCAAGACGGTCGCGAGTTTGTGGTGGACCTGTCTGATGTCAACTTGGGGCGCTGCTCGTCGCATTGCTTTGGGGCCTCTTATCTCGGAGAGACCCATCTCTCGAGACCATCTCGAACAGCGCTCTCCATCGTACGTGTAAGTGGTTTTGGTGCCTTGGTTTCGTCAAACGATTTGTGTTGCAGCGAGTGAACTTGTGGTTGGCAGGCGGCAGAGTCTGTATGACTGTATGCAGACCAACAGTTACTATTTGCTTTAAAATCTGCTGATTGGATGGCTATCAAAAGGCAGATTAGCACGAAGGCGTGCGTGTGATTTTGGGTTTATTGCCATCAAGCGACGTCCCTGGTAAATTTCTGTAAAAAATAAAAAAAATAAAAAAAAATTAACTAGTTATTCTGTTATTAGTAAAACTTGTACTTGGTAAAGCTGCTCATTTATATGTACTTCCTTATGTACGTGCACTTATTGAATGCACTCACTCAACAGTAATTGGTTTGTGTATTTTATCGATTTATTAACGTATATTGATTAATGTTGGGTTGGTGTTTACCGTGTCTTCTGCGGTCTGTTTGCGTTACAGTTTCTGCGAGTTGGGGTGCGTGGGTGCGGTACCACGTCCCGCTTCGGTACACAGAAGCTGTGACTTGCCGTCTAATGGGAAGTGACTGCCTGTTGTGCCCCGACGTTTAGGTGTTGGTTGGACGGCTGGTCGGCTGCTTCCGGCATTTACGTTAAGTCAGCCTTGCCCAGGGCACCCTGGGGTCACTGCCCGTTTGATAAATATAACCTATTTCGTGTGTTATTTGTTTTTTCCTTAAAAAAAGGGTTTTAAATTCATTAAATATGAATTATTATAATCACGTGTTGTGATGGTTAGGTTTTTGGGGGTTCTGAACGGACTGATGCTTTTATTAAACTACCTTCATATTGTAAATTTTTTTAAAAAGATCTTCTTTTCTTTTTTTCTTAATCAGCTTCATACTGTAATTTATTTGAAATCTCTGTGGGTCATCTCATTAAGTCTGTTGGTAATTGTTATCTGCTGTCTTGCTTGAGAAACAAGGTACCTGTAATATTTTATAAGAAGATTCCCAAATTGATTGTCTCCTACCCGTTTTGAATAAACAATGAATTTGGTACTTGTTGTTTAAGGAGTGACATTACAGGGGCCTTGACCTCTCATCGTAGGTGTACCCCACATCTTCACTTCCTAAGTAACACATAGATTCAACAATAATCAACCGAAAAATCGTTCCATGCACGCCCCCTGACTTAACAAACGTTCTTTTCAATTATATATAAAGTCTCCAGAGCCTTCGTTCAACTCAATCAAAAACAGTTGCAACTGAAAGCGGAATAATGTGTATGATTTCAGCAACTTTGGTGTTCGTGTCACCAATTTCTTCACGTGCATCAAGCCTGTAAATTTAGCACAAAGCTACTCTTCATGTACTGAACAACGAATCCCCTTTGTCTAGAGTTGTAATTTTTCGTCCTTTCATCGCGAACTAAATCGTTAAATTATTCCTGCGTGGTACTGTTATTTTCGTTTCATAGCGAATTTACAGAAGCTGTCGATTATGCGACTGCATAATAGGTTCTCCAACGATATAGATACAGCAATAAGGAATAGCGCAGTAGGCAGTACAGTTGAAGAGGAATGGACATCTCTAAAAAGTGCCATCACAGAAGTTAGAAAGGAAAACATAGGTACAAAGAAGGTAGCTGCGAAGAAACCATGGGTAACAGAAGAAATACTTCAGTTGATTGATGAAAGGAGGAAGTGCAAACATGTTCCGGGAAAATCAGGAATACAGAAGTACAAGTCGCTGAGGAATAAAATAAATAGGAAGTGCAGGGAAGCTAAGACGAAATGGCTGTAGGAAAAATGTGAAGACATTGAAAAAGATATGATTGTCGGAAGGACAGACTCAGCATACAGGAAAGTCAAAACAACCTTTGGTGACATTAAAAGCAACGGTGGTAACATTAAGAGTGCAACGGGAATTCCACTGTTAAATGCAGAGGAGAGAGCAGATAGGTGGAAAGCATACATTGAAAGCCTCTATGAGGGTGAAGGTTTGTCTGATGTGAAAGAAGAAGAAACAGGAGTCGATTTAGAAGAGATAGGGGGTCCAGTATTAGAATCGGAATTTAAAAGAGCTTTGGAGGACTTACGGTCAAATAAGGCAGAACGGATAGATAACATTCCATCAGAATTTCTAAAATCATTGGGCGAAGTGGCAACAAAACGACTGTTCACGTTGGTGTGTAGAATATATGAGTCTGGCAATATACCATCTGACTTTCGGAAAAGCATCATCCACACAATTCCGAAGACGGCAAGAGCTGACAAGTGCGACAATTATCGCACAATCAGCTTAACAGCTCATGCATCGAAGCTGTTTTTAAGAATAATATACAGAAGAATGGAAAAGAAAATAGTGAGAATGCGTTATGTGACGATCAGTTTGGCTTTAGGAAAAGTAAAGGGACGAGAGAGGCAATTCTGACGTTACGGCTAATAATGGAAGCAAGGCTAAAGAAAAATCAAGACACTTTCAGAGGATTTGTCGACCTGGAAAAAGCGTTCGACAATATAAAATGGTGCAAGCTGTTCGAGATTCTGAAAAAAGTAGGGGTAAGCTATAGGGAGAGACGGGTCATATACAATATGTACAACAACCAATAGGGAATAATAAGAGTGGACGATCAAGAACGAAGTGCTCGTATTAAGAAGGGTGTAAGATGCCTCTCGCCCCTACTCTTCAATCTGTACATCGAGGAATCAATGATGGAAATAAAAGAAACGTTCAGGAGTGGAATTAAAATACAAGGTGAAAGGATATCAATGATACGATTCGCTGATGACATTGCTATCCTGAGTGAAAGTGAAGAAGAATTAAATGATCTGCTGAACGGAATGAACAGTCTAATCAGTACACAGTATGGTTTGAGAGTAAATCGGAGAAAGACGAAGATAATGAGAAGTAGTAGAAATGAGAACAGCGAGAAACTTAACATCAGGATTGATGGTCACGAAGTCAATGAAGTTAAGGAATTCTGCTACCTAGGCAGTAAAATAACCAATGACGGACGGAGCAAGTAGGACATCAAAAGCAGACTCGCTCTGGCAAAAAAGGCATTTCTGGCCAAGAGAAGTCTACTAATATCAAATACCGGCCTTAATTTGAGGAAGAAATTTCTGAGGATGTACGTCTGGAGTACAGCATTGTATGGTAGTGAAAGATGGAGTGTGGGAAAACCGGAACAGAAGAGAGTCGGAGCATTTGAGATGTGGTGCTATAGACGAATGTTGAAAATTAGGTAGACTGATAAGGTAAGGAATGAGGAGGTTCTACGCAGAATCGGAGAGGAAAGGAATATGTGGAAAACACTGATAAGGAGAAGGGACAGGATGATAGGACATCTGCTAAGACATGAGGGAATGACTTCCATTAAAAAAAATAGGTACTCAGTATTCTCATCCCTGTCTGCTGTCAGTCCCATTCATGTGGAAAGGCTTGTGACGACAGTTCGATAGAGTGCCAGTGAACATATGAACTTCCTTTATACCCTAATCAAACAGCCAAGGGCAAATAGCCCTAATACCATGATTCTGGCGAACTGAAGATCGTTATGCAGACCGATGAATGCCATATCCCAGTTGTAATGAAACGTCGCGCTGTTCCGTGTGCTTCCGAGAAGGACCGAGAGTCTCGGCCCGCACGCGGCTCGCACGCCCGGCTCGTGTGCAGTTTGGCACGCCGTAGCCAGCGCTGATCTACACCCAACGTACAACACGCAATTAGACCAAGAACACTGTCGATACTACGAATGGAGGAGGGTGTATTAGCCACAAGTACCAGAAGGATTGCTGCAGCAGAATGAGTGTTGCTATGCACTTGTATATGGCGAATATTACATGAGAGACAGTTGTATCCATATTGTCTTCAAACTGTACAAGTCCTGGCCGCACCTGATTTTCCAGCCCTGGTTTCCTTCTATCAATGGGTCCTTACACAATGTAGAAATGATCCACAGTTCCTCGTACATTTCTTATTTACAAACGATTTATCCGAGACATTGTAATGAGTAACCACAACACACGTGTCCGAGCTTACGAGAAACCAAATGTTACCACTTAGACGCCACATTAGCGAATAGTTTCTGTTAAAATTTGGGCATGTGTCATTGGTGATCGGCTAACAGGGACAAATTTCCTACTTTGGCCGACTTACTGGTCGCGTGTATATTGATTCCCTGCAACGCAAGCTGATCGACTAATTGGATTACGTTCCTTACGGTTAAAGAATGTGGTTGATGCATTATGGTACACTGGCAAATTTTCATGTGCTTGTTTGGCAACACGTGGCACCAATCTTCAACAACAAGTGTACCTGCCATGGCTCACAAATACTGTGGCCTCCCTGGTCTCGCACTTGAAACAGTTTCGATTTTTCTGCGTGGGAATATTTTGAAGGTTTGATATGGTCCAGTCCCATCGGCAGCGTCCTTGAGCCACGAGAATGTTTGGCGAATCGTTTTTAATTAATTCGGAATACCCATGTGATTTTTGAACGTCTTTTGGCATCGATGAATGACGTGCTGTAGTCAACCATCACGTAAATGGTGGCCATGTGGAACACTTGTTACTGGTTGGTTGATTTTGATGAGGGGACCAAACAGTGAAGTCATCGGTCCCATCGGATTAGGAAAGGATGGGGAAGGAAATGGGATGTGCCCTTCTAAAAGAACCATCCTGGCATTTACCTGAAGCCTTTTAAGGAAATCATTGAAAACCTAAATCAGGATGGCCGGATGCGGATTTGAACCGTCGTCCTCGCGAATGCGAGGCCAGTGTGCTAACCACAGCGCCACCTCACTCGGTGACACTGGCTGCAATGTGTTTTCTGCAATATGGATCTTCGACCTGTATGTTACAAGGTGTTAATATACCCAGTCGTAATTGGTCATATTGGGAAAACCATTGTTTACTGTACCTATGTTTACTAGGATTATTTGCTTGTTTCATTGGCCTGTGCACGCCCGTTTCCTTTGTATCTACAATAGTCAAACAGCCTGTACAGAGTACGACGGGAAAAAAAATGGTTCAAATGGCTCTGAGCACTATGGGACTTAACATCTGAGGTCATCAGTCCCCTAGAACTTAGAACTACGTAAAGCTAACTAACCGAAGGACATCAAACACATCCATGCCCGAGGCAGGATTCGAACCTGCGAACGCAGCAGTCGCGCGGTTCCCGACTGAAGCGCCTAGAATCGCTCGGCCACCGCAGCCGGCAGTACGACGGGAGTAAATGGGAAGGTAGAAGTCGATTTTGATTAGGGAAGTGTGTGGTCCAAAGAGAATGTTGGGGAACCTTCAGGAAGTATTTATATCAAAGTGTAAAGCTAAGAATGTTAAGGGAGAAACCTTTAAAAAAAAATAATGAAAACTGCTCGGCTACACTGCGTGCACTCCGTGTCCTTGGAGATGCCATTGGTTACTGTGTAGAGGTTGCCAGTGTGAAGAACGAGCACTGACTGGGGGCGGTCGGTGTTGGACGGAAGGGAAAGGTTTTGCTGGGCATGTAAAGTCCCTCCTGGGCTGGCCACTGTGTCCGTAATTGAAATGTTGCGGCCTGCGCAGCGTGGCGTGGCGAGGGGCGGTTCTGGATTACAGGGTGCGGCCGACTCGAGGGCAACGAAATCCGCCTGCCGTTGCGTGCGTGTCGGCGTCACGCAGACTTGCGTGGCACTCGTGTCTGTAGCTGGCACTGTTCGTCACACCTCGTGTAGGCCGCCCCTTTCCAAGTCATCGCACCTTTGACACATTCGTCCACATGTTACCATATTCAGTTAATTCTTTCATTTCCACGTGACTACTACTGCTAAAGTGATATATGGGGAATAGGCAAAATAATGTGCACAGTCGCAGTAATGGGATGGTTTTGTTTGACGGTCAACAACACAGGAAAGGCACGTGTCGCGCTGGATTGTGCGTGTTCAGTACGGACTAGGCATCAGTGCAGGTTGTTTACGAGTAGTGCACACTTCGTACTTGCATTCAGAGGCCGAGGTCGACGTGCAATGCGAGATCTAACAGAGTTCCAAAAGGAGTCCATTGTGGGGACTCGATTAGCTGGAGCACATGGAGTATCGTCTCAGTTGTGTTTCTGGATTCGTGCTTTCCTCTCTGAGAGGACACAGTTCGTAGTGATAGTCGGTAAATCATGGAGTTGAACAGAAGTGGTATCTGGCGTTCCGCAAGGTAGTGTCATAGGCCGTCTGCTGTTCCTGATTGACATAAATGAGCTAGGTGATAACCTTAGCAGCCCCCTTAGATTGTTTGCAGATGACGCTGTAATTTACCTTCTAGTAAAACCATCAGACGATCAATTCCAATTACAAAATGATGTAGAGAGAATTTCTGTATGGTGCGAAAAGTGCCAATTGGCACTAAACAGAGAAAAGTGCGAGGTCATCCACATGAGTACTAAAATAAATCCGATAAATTTAGGGTATACGATAAATCGCACAAATCTAAGGGCTGTCAATTCGACTAAATACCTAGTAATTACAATTACGAGCAAGTTAAATTGGAAAGACCACATAGAAAATATTGTGGGGAAGGCGAAACAAAGACTGTGCTTTGTTGGCAGAACACTTAGAAGACGCGACAAACCCACTAAAGAGATAACCTACATTACACTTGTCCGTCCTCTGCTGGAATATTGCTGCGTGGTGTGGGATCCATACCACGTAGGATTGACGAAGCGCATCGAAAAAGTGCAAAGAAGGGCAGCTCGTTTCGTGTTATCTCCCAATAGGCGCGAGAGTGTCACTGATATGATACGCAAGTTGCTGTGGCAGTCACTGAAACAAAGGCGGTTTTCTTTGCGGCGAGATCTATTTACGAAATTTCAATCAGCAACTTTCTCTTCCGAATGCGAAAATATTTTGTTGGCACCCACCTACGTAGGGAGAAATGAGCATTATAGTAAAATAAGAGAAATCAGAGCTCGAACTGAAAGATTTAGGTGTTCCTTTTTCCCATGCACCATTCGAGAGTGCAGTGGTAGAGAAATAGTATGAAAATGGTTCGATGACCCCTCTGCCAGGCACTTAAGTGTGAATTGCAGAGTAAACATGTAGATGTAGATGGAAATGAGCATCAGTAACTAAAACAGCCACCTAAATGAGTGTGTCAAAAGCATCCGTTTTAACAATCATGATAGCTTATACAAAACATGGAAAGACGTGATCGTGTAAACGTAATAGTGTCGGCAAATCAAAACTAAATGACAGTGATCGGCCTATTCTAACACGAATTGTGTCAAAAAAACACAAAACTACGGCTGCTAAAGTGACTACAGAGCTCAACAGCCATCTTCGAGACCCTGTATCTATCAACATTGTCCGCCGAGAACCCCATAAAGCGAATATTCATGGACGAGCTACTATACAGAAATCAATAGTGACGACAACCAACGCAAAGAAGCGTAAAACATGGTGTCAGGAACATAAATTCTGGCTGGCTGATCAGTGAAAACACGTCATGTGGTCCGATGTTTCAACGGTTTCGTTATTTCCAACATTGGGCCGTGTTTACGCCTGTAGAATGCCAAAAGAAGCCTACAATCATGATTGTTTGATTCCAACGGTTAAGGGTGGAGGTGGAAGGCCGGCCGGTGTGGCCGAGCGGTTCTAGGCGCGTCAGTCTGGAACCGCGCGACCGCTACGGTCGCAGGTTCGAATCCTGCCTCGGGCATGGATGTGTGTGCTGTACTTAGGTTAGTTCGGTTTAAGTAGTTCTAAGTTCTAGGGGACTGATGACCTTCGCTGTTAAGTCACATAGTGCTCAGATCCATTTTTGGAGGTGGAAGCCTGATGGTGTGGGCACCCATATCATGATATTGTGCTGGTCCCATCATTCCTCTCAAAGGCCGTATTACAGCCAACAATTATGGGAACATTGTAGATGATTAGGTTCAGCAAATGATTCAAATGTTGTTCCCCAACAAAGACGCCATATTTAAATACCATAACGCACCCATTCACACAGCCAGGACAGTACAATCATGGTATGTGGAGCATGCAGATGAACTGCAGCGTCTTCCCCGGCCAGCACTGTCCCGGACTTGGACATTATCGAACCCTTGTAGGTGGCATTGGAGCACAGAGTGAAGAGCAGACTTCCGCCTCCCTTTTCACTACAGGAGTTAGAGAAGGTTCTGATCGAACAGTGGCATAACGTTCCACTGAGGAATTTACGATCATTATATGCCAGTATTCCAAGAAGAATCGCAGTTGCATTACTGGCACATGGGGATCCAAAACCTTATAAATGAACCATTTCAAAGTAAGTACAGGTCTTCACATTATTTTGCTTACCCCCTGTATACTGATGAGCCAAAACATTGTGACAACCTCCTTAATAGCTTGTCTGTCCTTCTTTCCAACGAAAAACATCACTGATTCTCTAATTTTACCATCATTGTCTTTTCTCGGAATGTACGTCGGAGGAAGCAATACACCAGTTATGTTTGACTCTTCTATGAACGTACACTCTAGTAACATCAACAGTACACCACATCGTGAGGCAAATCGCCTCTTTTGCAGGGTCTGACACTGGGACTGACTGGCTTTCTCCGTGTCGTTTCCGCGCTTAGTAAATGAACCTGTAACGAAACGCGCCGGTTACTTTGGATCTTCTCTATTTCCCCTATCAGTCTCATCTGGTACGAATCCCAGACTGACGTGCAATATTCAAGTAATGATCAAACGAGGGTTTTACAAAACACTTCCCAGGCGGGTGGATCACATTTCGTGAGGAACCTTTCAGTCAATCTCAGGTTAGTACCTGCGACTGATTATGCATGGTCTCTCCACCCTAAATCGCTCCGTACGCATACCCTTTGAAAGGGTACAGTACCGCCCGACATTGAAAATAGGTACAACATACTTCATTATTTTTGTCAGAAAAACACTTTTTTTTTGTAAAATAACTCAATTTCAATTAATACAGCGAAGCCGGATACCAGTGTGGGAAAGAATGACAATTTATTTACTTAATTGATCACATGTGCACTCCCACAAAGTAAATCCCTACATCCAGTTTGGTGAGATCTGTGAAATGAATGAATGTATGGTCGTCTGCTAACCGCAGATAGTGAATGTGAATATATGATCATCTTTGAGACGATCCTTTGGTGGGACCAAAGAGATGAAACTTACCTGAGCTTTGAGCGCCTGAAATGTGGCTGACCAATACGGTAGCAAGGTGCTCCCCCACTTCAGCAGAGGTGCGAGAGGACCTCGAGAACAGCCATGTTTCAGCACTCTGCCGCTGGATCTTGTGCTGTTATGACCTGTTTTAGGTGTGCTCCGTAATGACGAAAGAGTGGAGACATGGTATGCATGTGGAATATTTAAGAGTAGTTTGAAATAATAATTTCTCTATTTGAGGAACTTTTGTGGGGAGAATTAAATGTCAGGCAGGTAATATTAATGGGATTGTAGTAATCTTCGGAAGTGACCAACGGTCACAATGAAACCACGTGTAGCAATAAGTTGAAATACTTCCATGTGCTTAAGTTAAGCTGAATTACTAGCGTGTGTACAATAAGTTGAAATATTTAAGAAATAGAGTATGTACCATAAGTTGAAATATTTAAGAAATGGCGTGTGCAGGACTTGAAATTAGAGATGAGTACTTCCACGTGGTGAGTACTGTGTGAGTCTCAAACTGTGTATGAGACAAAACATAAAGACAAGTACTCGTCCATGGTATCAGTTGAGGACTCACGTGTGTGATGAATATGTTCTTAATATTACTTTGCGTGATACGATTCCGTATGACGCTAGATTCAAACTCTGAGAGAGAAGCAAGGTGAGTCGGCCGTGTATCCAGCAACGCCACTTGGCTTGCATTGCACAGGAAGACGTGCATATATCTCCAGAGTTCATAGTAGGAAAGTAGAATTACGAAGTGGGGCAGTGTCGTGTGAAACTGGGATAAATATTAATTGAAGTGGGAAAGCTGAAAGTGATAATGTTGTGACTATTACCTGTGTAGTATTTCATATTGTAGTGTGGTGTATGTCATGTAATTTGGGTATGTGTGGTTTGCATGGGAGAGTAGCGAGGTAGTTTCAAAAGATTAGTGGGTTATGCTTGTTCCTTCTGTACCGCTCGGTCTGGAGGAAAGTTTCGTGATGATGATTGTGAGAGTCGAAGTGTGAGAAATAACAAAAGATCCACCATCCTATCCAGAAAGTGCACTGTAGCGTTAAATAATTACGAGACCATAATATAGAGATTCACCAATGTAAAGCCATGCCCACTGGGCGGAATTTCTCATGTGTTATTGATGTAGGTTATAGAATTTGTGTGTTTAGGTTATAGAATTTATCGGAATAAATAAGATAGTAAAAAGAAACAGATTGGTGGACTTTTCCTTCGAATTGTATGTTGTCATGATGTCCCGAATTTATAATGTGTGCGCCATTCATATTCAGTGCGGTGGCCACGTGTTGATAAAAGCCGTTAAATATAATACATAAAGAAAATGTGGTATTGCCAGTGCGTGCTGAACAGTCTGAGTTCTGTAAATCACTGATAGTCAGATGTGCGTTTCCGTTGCGTATTATTCATACAGGAGGATAATTTGTAACTCAATTGTGAGTACGAGAGTTCATGTTACTCGATAAATAAGAATGAATCCACTCGCTTGGCAGACCACTCATCTTGCAGGCCTGACTGCTTGATGCCACAGTATGAGCAAGGCATGTGGGTGCCTCTCACCTTTAAACACCCTAAGAATGTAGCTGCTTCCACCAACTGTTCTGCAGTCATGCAATCGTCTAGTAATGGGTTTTTCCACCAATTCATTCGCAATACGTTGCATTCGTTTTTGCTGCAGTTCGCCGCCAGTTTCTGCTCCAAAAGTCGATCCTCTGCACGTCTTTCTGCATTTCGCTGCAGTTTCCTAACGTTGTGACTTCTCCGTATACAACAGCACTATCTGCGAAAAGTCTACTGAAACCTTTGACGTAACCCACTAGGTCACTTATACAAAAAAACGTTTCGAATGCTTGGAGAGGTAGTAGTACTCATCGAAACAAGAAAAATAAGCCCAATAAACATGGATATCAAAACGCATACTTTCCAAGATAAACACGTGTTTATCAACAGATGCACCAAAGAAACTGATACAGGCATGCATATTCAAATACAGAGATATGTAAACAGGCAGAAGACGGCGCTGCAGCCGGCAACGCGTATACAAGACAACAAGTGCCTGGCGCATTTGTTTGATCGGTTACTGCTGCTACAGTGGCAGGTTATCAAGATTTAAGCGAGTTTGAACGTGGTGTTATAATCGGCCCATGATCGATGGGACACAGCATCTCGGAGGTAGCGATGATGTGGGGATTTTCCGGTACGACAATTTCACGCGTGTACCGTGAGTATCGGGAATCCGGTAAAACATCAAATCTCCGACATCGCTGAGGTTGGAAAAAGATCCTGCAAGAATGGGACCAACGACTGAAGAGAATCATTCAACGTAACACGACTGCAACACTTCTGCAGAAAACTGTTCAACGTGACGAAGTGAAACTATTCCGGAAATTGCTGCGGATTTCAATGCTGGGCCATCAATAAGTGTCAGCGTGTCAAGCATTCAATGAAATCATCGATATGGGCTTTCGGTGCCGAGGGTTCACTCGTGTACCCTTGATGACTGCACGACACAAGGCTTACGCCTCGCCTGGGACTGTCAACACCGACATTGGACTATTGAAATCTGGAAACATGTTGCCTGGTCGGACGAGTCTCGTTTCAGATTGTATCGAGCGGATGGACGCGTACGGGTATGGAAACAACCACATGAATCCATGGACCCAGCATGTCATCAGGGGACTGTTAAAGCTGGTGGAGGCTCTGTAATGGTGCAGGGCGTGTGCATTTGGAGTGATATGTGACCCCTGATATATCTAGATATGACTCTGTAGGTGACACGTTCGTAAGCATCCTGTTTGATTCACGTGGTTGTCTCCATACCCGTACACATGCATCCGCTCGATAGAATTTGAAATTAGACTAGTCCAAGCAGGCAACATGTTTCCAGTCATCAACAGTCCAGTGTCGTGTTTACGGACCCAGGCGAGGCGTAAAGCTTTGTGTCGTGCAGTCATCAAGGGTACACTAGTGAACCTTCTGCACTGAAAGCCCATATCGATGATTTCGTTGAATGGTCCGCACGCTGACACTTGTTGATGTCCCAGCACGGAAATCTGTAGCAATGTTCAGAAGGGTTGCACTTCTGTCACGTTGAAAAATTCTCTTCAATCGTCGCTGGTCCCGATCTTCCAGGATGT
This sequence comes from Schistocerca cancellata, assembly GCF_023864275.1. Classification (NCBI taxonomy): domain Eukaryota; kingdom Metazoa; phylum Arthropoda; class Insecta; order Orthoptera; family Acrididae; genus Schistocerca; species Schistocerca cancellata. The sequence goes on from NC_064628.1 coordinate 876,435,652, forward strand.
TTTTCTGGCCCGCAGCGATATCGGAGATTTCACGTTTTACCTGATTCCTGATATTCACGGTACACTCGTGAAATGGTCGTATGGGAAAATCCCCACTTCACTGCTACAGTGGAGATGCCATGTCCCATCGCTCGTGCGTCGACTGTAACACCACATTCAAACTCACTCAAATCTTGATAACCTGCCATTGTAGCAGCAGTAACCCACCTAACAACTGCACCAGGCACTTGTAGTCTCATATAGGCGTGTTCTGACAGTTTACGTTCAGCTAAATGCAGGGTGACTACCTCTAAGCCATACTGCGCCACCAGATCTTCGAAGGCAGAATGCTCTTCTCGTGGAAAACAAAAAGAAAATTAAGTAATGTTTCCCAGCTGACAATCCACGTTGATGTACTTGCACTTAGAATGAGCCGATTAAAATCCAAGCAGTCACTTAGCATTTTGGCAGAAACGCTGCAAGCAGTGGATTTCAACACCAGCAGCAAGTGATCAGAAACGTGGAGCATCGTTCCCAATAACGAATTTTTGACATCATAAGAGCTGGTACAAGATCAGCCGACACGGAATTACCGCGACATACTTGTATAGCAATTAATGGGCTTTATACGGGTCATAGCACTTGCGCAGAAAGCGTCCACCGATGACGAAAGGCTTCATCTTCGCAGTATGCTGTGTTAATGAACATCAGTCCATCAAACACGTTGTAAGAAGCTGTAACACACTAGATTACCCTGGAAATCCAGAAGATTTAATTGAAGTGACGTAGGTATTCCTTGAATGGGTTAAAAACTTAGATATTAATTTGTGGATCTTACTTTTTAGTGTTATTTATTTTGTAAAATTCTACACTTCGTGTATTTTATTTACACTTCTGCTGTCACACGGCATACCCTACATAGATAAATAAATAAATAAATACTTGTGACGGTACGTCACATAAATATTGACATTCTTAGCGGTTGTGAATCGTGGCTTACGTATTTTATGAATATAATTAGTGTAAAAGATATAGTTAATGTTCTTGAAACAACTGATATGCAGCGATAGCATCTTTATTTAATGTCTATGAAAATAAAAAAGGATCGAAAGAGACGCGATTGTACGGCCGAGGAGGAAGGACGTATTTTGTGGTATTCACACTGTTTTGTTTCGCTATACGGAAGGCAGACATTGAGCGGCTACACATATTTTATGTAAGTTATTCGTATTTATTGCTAAAATAAACTTGTTATTATTATTACAAAATGAATTTCTTTGTAATAGTTGTCACCTCAAATGCTCGCAGTGGCTAATTATTTTTAATAAACATTTTTTCAGTAATTTGCGCTGCGAGAAGCTCATCTTCCAATGCAGCCTCTGTTCGGCCATTACGCACCGAAGTATTAATTAATTTTTCAGTGTTAACAGTAACTGTAAATGCGAGAGATATCGTTACAAGAACCTTTTTAAATTGCAACAGATAATTAATTTACGTTAAAGTTCATGTTTTTAAACTATACAGATTCCATGAGTTCAGTAAGTTTTCTCTTGGCCGCTCCACGGCAACAATCGAAATTCTCTCAAGCCTTGCTTTGCAATCAGTAAATAGAAATTAACAAAATTACATTCAATTCAGTTAACGTCAACTATATTTTAGTCATCACGTCCAAAATATAAAGTTGGTACATGAATAACAGCGGCCCTTCAAGAACCCGTTTCATATTTACTTATGCACGTAAGTAAAAGTGATAAGAAAAGACAATATCCCTGAGAGAATGAATCATGCTGATAAATTAAAAATAAAAATGTATAAAATATATATATATGTAATTTGTTGTATGTGACGTAACGAATTACGACGACGTCACATACTGCATGGGTACAGTTAATGTTATAAGCTCACCGACAAGTACACTGCCACGACACGTATTCACAGTTTCTAACTTTAATAATTAACTTATTGAGGTAAACTTTTAACATAACCTTACGTCCGTTCTTGAGTAAATGATAACAGTAGTTTGTTTTTAAATTTTGATCAGTAATTATATGAAAGACTAATAATCAAGTATTTGTTACCCTTCGACTCAGTAAGTTAGCTAACCTGCGACGGGGTTGGGGCGATTGTTTGAACCATGCACACCTACGTACATACTCCGACAGCCAACATATGCTACGTTCAGAGTGTACCATTACACTGCTAGTCATTTCCTGTCCTGCTACGTTCGCAAACGGAGCGTTAAAAAATGACAGTCTATATGCCTCTGTACCAGCACTTAATTCTCTTATCTTCGTGGTCCTTACGCGCAACGTACGTTGGTGTCAGTACGATCATTCTGCGACCAAGTGCAAGTGCTGGTTCTCTAAATTCTTAGAGCAGCTTTCCGCAAAAATAAAGTCACCTTTAGTCCACGGATTCTCATTTGAGTTCCGTAACTGTTTCCGTAATACACTCCTCGAAATTGAAATAAGAACACCGTGAATTCATTGTCCTAGGAAGGGGAAACTTTATTGACACATTCCTGGGGTCAGATACATCACATGATCACACTGACAGAACCACAGGCTCATAGACACAGGCAACAGAGCATGCACAATGTCGGCACTAGTACAGTGTATTTCCACCTTTCGCAGCAATGCAGGCTGCTACTCTGCCATGGAGACGATCGTAGAGATGCTGGATGTAGTCCTGTGGAACGGCTTGCCATGCCATTTCCACCTGGCGCCTCAGTTGGACCAGCGTTCGTGCTGGACGTGCAGACCGCGTGAGACGACGCTTCATCCAGTCCCAAACATGCTCAATGTGGGACAGATCCGGAGATCTTGCTGGCCAGGGTAGTTGACTTACACCTTCTAGAGCACGTTGGGTGGCACGGGATACATGCGGACGTGCATTGTCCTGTTGGAACAGCAAGTTCCCTTGCCGGTCTAGGAATGGTAGAACGATGGGTTCGATGACGGTTTGGATGTACCGTACACTATTCAGTGTCCCCTCGACGATCACCAGTGGTGTACGGCCAGTGTAGGAGATCGCTCCCCACACCATGATGCCGGGTGTTGGTCCTGTGTGCCTCGGTCGTATGCAGTATTGATTGTGGCGCTCACCTGCACGGCGCCAAACACGCATACGACCATCATTGGCACCAAGGCAGAAGCGACTCTCATCGCTGAAGACGACACGTCTCCATTCGTCCCTCCATTCACGCCTGTCGCGACACCACTGGAGGCGGGCTGCACGATGTTGGGGCGTGAGCGGAAGACGGCCTAACGGTGTGCGGGACCGTAGCCCAGCTTCATGGAGACAGTTGCGAATGGTCCTCGCCGATACCCCAGGAGCAACAGTGTCCCTAATCTGCTGGGAAGTGGCGGTGCGGTCCCCTACGGCACTGCGTAGGATCCTACGGTCTTGGCGTGCATCCGTGCGTCGCTGCGGTCCGGTCCCAGGTCGACGGGCACGTGCACCTTCCGCCGAGCACTGGCGACAACATCGATGTACTGTGGAGACCTCACGCCCTACGTGTTGAGCAATTCGGCGGTACGTCCATCCGGCCTCCCGCATGCCCATTATACGCCCTCGCTCAAAGTCCGTCAACTGCACATACGGTTCACGTCCACGCTGTCGCGGCATGCTACCAGTGTTAAAGACTGCGATGGAGCTCCGTATGCCACGGCAAACTGGCTGACACTGACGGCGGCGGTGCACAAATGCTGCGCAGCTAGCGCCATTCGACGGCCAACACCGCGGTTCCTGGTGTGTCCGCTGTGCCGTGCGTGTGATCATTGCTTATACAGCCCTCCCGCAGTGTCCGGAGCAAGTATGGTGGGTCTGACACACCGGTGTCAATGTGTTCTTTTTTCCATTTCCAGGAGTGTAGTTGCGTGTTGATCGAGTCTACCTGTAACAAATCAAGCTGCTCACCACCGAAATGCTTCAATGTCCCCCTTAACCTGGCGCAGATCCCAGACAGTCCAGCAGTACTCAATAATGGGTCGCACCAGTGTCCTGTCTGCGGTCCCTTTTATAAATGAACGACACTTTCCTAAAAGTGCTGCAAATAATCCGAAGATCGACCATTCGTCTTCCTTACTACAATACTTACATTCCCGTTGCATTTCACACCACTCTGCAAAGTTAGGCCTAGACATTTCATCGACACGCCCGTGCCACGCAGCATACTACTAATGCTGCATTCGAGCATTACGAGTTCTTTTCCTGGTCATGTGCATTAACTTCCACTTTTCCACATTTAGAGCCAACTGGCATTCATCACACCGACTAGAAATTCTGTCTTAGTCATCCTGCATCCTCTTAAAGTAACGGATCGAACTTTCTTGTACAGCGTAGCATCATCACCAAAAGCTGCACATAGCTGCTCACCGTCACATCATTTGAGTATAAAGAGAATAGTAGCGGTCCTGTCCCACTTCCCTATGGCGTTCTTGATGATACCCTTTCGTCGTATCATCCAGAGATCGCCGCGTCACACCAAAGTCGGCAGCGCAAATCTATATCACTTACATTAGCGATGTCTCATTCTTATTCGCAGCAATCGACTGGAGAGGCTGAAAAAGAGACCCATTCTATCTCAGCACAGCAGGTCCCTCACATATATAGAGCCGATCTGGGAAGCGCTCAGCCTAGTTTGTGACCTAACCTTAAGCAGTCGACATCATAGAGTAGGACTAAAGAGTTATTCAAGTCTGAGGTTGAAATGTAGCTGTGTAGATGTTGAACATTGTATTTCAAGGGAACAGTTTGTTAATTAGTGCATCAAGCGATGCTACGAGGGTGAGTCAAATGAAAACCTCAAAAATTTTTTAAATATTATTTATTGTGCAAAAGTGGTACAAAGATGTATCGCTTTTCAACATAATCTCCCCCACGTTCGATGCAAGTCCTCCAGCGCTTACAAAATGCATAAATTCCTTTAGAAAAAAATTCTTTTGGTAGTGCGCGCAATCACTCATGCACCACATGGCGTACCTCTTCATCAGAGCGGCACTTCTTTTCTCCCATTGCGTCTTTGAGTGGTCCAAACATATGGAAATCACTTGGGGGAAGGTCTGGTGAGTATGGTGGATTAGGAAGACACTCAAAATGCAGGTCTGCGATTGTTGCAACTGTTGTACGGGCAGTGTGGGGCCTTGAATTGCCATGTTGCAAAAGGACACCTGCTGACATCAATCCACGTCGCTTTGATTTGATTGCACGCCACAGATGATTTTTTAGGAGATTTGTGTACGATGCACTAGTGACAGTGGTTCCTCTAGGCATGTAATGTTCCAAAGTGACCCTATTTTCGTCCCAAAAGAGAGTCTGCATAACCTTCGCTGCTGATGGTTCTGTTAGAAACTTCTTTGGTTTTGGTGATGAGGAATGGAGCAATTCCTTGCTCGCTCTCTTCGTTTCCGGTTGGTGGAAGGGAACCCAGGTTTCGTCCCCAGTAACGATTCTTGCAAGGAAGCCATCACCTTGTCGTTCAAAGCGCCGAAGAAGTTCTTCACAAGCATCAATACGTTGTCGTCTCATTTCAGGAGTCAGCTGCCGTGGCATCCATCTTGCAGACACTTTGTGAAACTGGAGCACATCATGCACAGTGTGCTGTGCTGACCCATGAATAATCTGTAAACATGCTGCAATATCATTCATTGTCAGTCGGCGGTTTTCCTTCACTATGGCTTCAACGGCAGCAATGTTCTGAGGAGTCACAAATCGTTGTGCGACCTGGACGCGGAGCATCTTCCACTGACGTCACACCATTTGCGAACTTCCTACTCCGTTCGTAGACTTGCTGTTGTGACAGACATGCATCACCGTTCTGAACCTTCATTCGTCGATGAATTTCAATAGGTTTAACACCTTAACTACGCAAAAGCCGAATAACAGGACGATGTTCTTACCTGGTGCAAGTTGCAAGTGGGGCGGCCATCTTTATACTGATACTGCGACGGTATGTATGCGTCTGCACTATGCTGCCACCTACAGGCCATTCTGCAAGCTGTTTGTAGCACGGTTACCAACTTACAGGATAACGGCGTGAAATTTGGATTTGTTATTACAAATTTAAGGTTTACATTTCTCGTATAATAGTCAATGACAGTTTAAATTATCAAGCGCTTCTGTGGTAAATGTCTGCACCGAGTTAAGTAAATCGTTTTATTCATTCATGTAATAAAGTTAACTGACCTAATATAGTTCCAGGAGCCAGCTCCCAGAGCAGTCAAAGAACCCACTGATGTACGCCCACCAATGAGGACAACGTAATGGGTTCTATTAAGAAGTCGTCGAGTCAGTCCCATATCTGGGAAGCTGTACAGTGTGCTCGTACGTTCGTTAGTAACAGAGTTTTGCGAATCACAGCGGTACCGTTCCTTATATTACCGGTGGACTGCGTGCCCGGAATCGCCAGTACCACAGTGTGGTAACGCTGGAATGCCGGAGAGCGAAGCTCCGGACGGGTCCAGCTAATTGAGGGCTAATCCGGCCGGCGACAGAGGCTAAGCTGCCGCAAGTCCTGTGCTCCGGAGCCTGGAAGTAACTCCAGCAGAGCGGCAGGGGAGAAGGAAGAGGCCGCTACTACTGGAGAACCCATGCGGGCGCCGTGACCCGCCTGCCGCTTCCAGCGGCTACCAGCTTACGGGGCTTACTGCAGATTCCAGCCCGGCGATATGTCTGCGGAGTTTCAGCATTCACTTCCACTAGAATACGAGGCTACTTCATGGGTTTCCCAGGCGTGACTGGAAAGGAATGTGTAGACAAATGGAGTTAACAAAAAGTTTATCTACAAATAATCATTTGTAAATAAATTATACACAACTGCAACCAGTCACTTTTTCATTAATAATGCTTTATTACATTAACCGGTTTTCGAACCCTTTCAGGTTCATCTTCAGATGATTTCGGCAGAATCCGGGAAGTTACATCATTACTGGTAGTAGCATAATGCTGGGTGCTGGTTTGCCTATACTGTCGCAAACCAGCACCCAGCATTATGCTACTACCAGTAATGATGTAACTTCCCGGATTCTGCCGAAATCATCTGAAGATGAACCTGAAAGGGTTCGAAAACCGGTTAATGTAATAAAGCATTATTAATGAAAAAGTGACTGGTTGCAGTTGTGTATAATTTATTAATATACAGTCACGGTTCTAAAATATCCGTAATGGATAAGCATAAATAATCATTTTTAAATGCACAGTAGATTTTTTCCTTGAGACAAAGAAATACATGCTAAGGCAAAAAAGAAAAGAAAAAACAAATGCATCACGAAGGTATGATCCGAATGCAACGGAAATCGGTAGATGTGATGCACATGTACAGACAAACAAATGATTACAATTTCAGAAAAAATTGGATGATTACGCAAGCAGTTATTGAGCTTTGCTTTGATTGATAAATTTTTTGGATGTACTCCTGAGCGATATCGTACCAAATCCAACCGGCGCCCTAGATCGTCAAAATCTCGAGATGGTTGGAGGGCACTGTGTGTAATGCTACAAACATTCGTAGCTGGGGAAAGATACAGCTATCTTACTGGCGAAGGTAGGGTTTTGCAGGCACGAAGACAAGCAGTAGGAACCCTCGCAGTGTACGGTTGACTATTTTCTTGCTGAAATGGCTTGCTATGAAGTACAACAAAACGGGGCGTAGAATGTGAAATGTGTATTCTTACAGGACAACTATCCAAGGAGTTCCACCCATAATATGCAAACCGCAGACTCTGTACACAATTTATTAAATTGCCAATACTAAACTCTTTTAAATAACAACAAATTCATATTACTTACAGAAGTTAAAAATGATTAAAAGAGTAAGCTTTAAAAACAATAACGGCGGCTTGCCACCATAAAATCAAAGAACCTTTTACAATAGTGCTTTGAGAGTGTACCCATAAGACAAAATCCAATAATAAGTTAACTTGGCATTACAATTTAAAATAATTTATATAAAAAAACTTTGAGAAAGATAATGGTTCTAGGCACCATATAATAGAAGAACCGCAACACACAATCAATAGATATAATAACAAAATAATAATTTGATACAACCAAGGGGCAAAGGCAACCCCCAACGCAATCAAAGACAAGCGAGCTCTCAACACTTCGGAGCCTTCCCACTAGAAACGGTCCCCGAAATAAACCGCTGAGAGCTCCCAGACATGCCTCCCACAACTGCCCATCACTTACGCACCTCGGTTATGTTCTGTAAGACGACAGATAATATCAACACATGATGAAATTCAAAAATACAATATAACATCCCGACAGCACATGATAACCACGGCGCCGTTAACGCGGGCGCTCTCAATAAGTGCCGCAAGCCAACGCACACAAATCTTAATAAACACTTCTCGCTTCTTAAAACAAAACAATAAAAGCCAAGTCCATATGAATAGTCAAACCACAGTCTTAGAAGTGCCTTAACGACACCAAACGCGACTATTCCACCAAGTTAATAATAACACAGTGAGAAAAATACAGACATACCACTAAGTGCTGTTACACAGCCAAATTGACGAGATCGTGTTGTTCAGGTCCCAGAAGACCACACACACAGCTAAAACTTCCAACACCGCCGTCCCACATCAGAACGAAGTTCAGAAACCGCTGCTGGAGCTTCCAGGGGAAAATAGGACGAGCCGGCAGAACCCACACCTTAACCTGGCAGACGACTCCAAAATTCAGGAACTAGTTGTCTCCGGGCCAGAGTATCACAGGACCCCACCGGACCTCCACATCAGACAGGCAGGCAGAACGAGTACGCCGACTCCAGTTAATCACCACCGCACGGCCAGCACAGCGGCGAGTCGCCTCCGCCCCAGACCACTCTGCTCATATTGCGAGGCACAACAACCTTAGCATTCCGCGCAACTACCCTCTCGCCGTCCGCTGGCCACCGCAAACACACTCCAGCGACGTCATAGCAAATCGCCACTGGAGCGCCATCCGCACCAGGACAGCGAACTATAATCGATTACAGTGCGCGCTCTGAACAAGATCACAGGATAGCGGCGCGCGCCATATCAGAATGTCGCCGAAGTGCCGCTGTGTTGAAAACCAGCTGCGGCTGACAACCAAAACAGTCCTGCTATGAAAAGAAATGACACCTCAGACCATAACTCCCAGATGTCGCGCAGTGTGGTGGGCAACAGTCAGGTTGAGATCCCAAAGCTGTCCAGCGACGTCTTTGCTCGTTATGGGGGCTCAGTTTGAAGAGACACTCAGCACTGAAGACAATTATACTCTTGTCAGTGAGATTCCCGACCGAAGACGTGTCTGGTGTAGCCCCATATAGCGCTGGAATACCAATCTGACTGTCACCCGACATTCGGCCCGACAACCTGGAGTGACGGCGTGAGGTACCATTTGGGTGTCATTCCTTTTTACAGCAAGAATCCCTTGGTTGTCATGTATGGAAACGTTACAGCACAGTGGTCCGTTGAAGACACTATACGCCCGGTTTTGTTGCCCTTCATGAAAGCCAACCTCGGCTTCTATGTCAGAAAGATAATCCCCGCCGGCACAAGGCGAGAATATCTACGGTTTTCTTCGTGCCTGTCAAACCCTACGTTGGCCAACAAGGTTGCCGTATCTCTCCTGAGCTGAAAACGATTAGAGCGTTATGGAGAGAGCGCTCCACTGACCTCGGTACTTTGGCGATCTGACACTCCAGTTGGACAGAATCTCCACAACGTGCCTCAGGAGGGCATCCAAGAACTCTATCAATCAATCCCGAGCCTAGTAATGCCTGCCTAAGGGCCAGAGGAGGACCAGTACGTTACGGACTTGTTCTAGTCGTGAAGCCCTCTCCCATTTTCTGAAATTGTAATCATTTGTTTGTCTGTACATCCAAATCACATCTACCGGTTTCCGTCTCACTGAGGTAATTCCTTAACGTGTGTCCTTTTCTTTTTCCGTTCTTATAGTGTATTTTATAATCTTCAGTCCAAAGACTGGTTTGAGATATTTCTCCACGCTGCTCACCCTGTGCAAGTTTGTTCATCCCGTATAGCTGCTGCAACCTACATCTATTTGAACTTGCTTAATGTATTCCTCTATTGGTCTCCGTCTACGATTTTTACCCCACACATTTCAGTTTTACACTAAAATCACGATCCCTTGATGTCTCAGAATGTGTCCTATCAACCAATCTCTTGTTTTAGGAGAGCTGTGCCACAAATCCCTTTCCTCCCTAATTCTATTTAGTACCACCTCATTAGTTACGCGATCTACCCTCTAGTCTTCAGCTTTCCTCTGCTACACCATGCTACAAAATCTCTATTCGTTTTTTCTCTGGCCTGCTTGTCGTCCGCGTTTCACCCCCATACAAGGCTACGCTCAAGACAAAAACCTTCCAGAAAGACTTAATAATACTTAAAATTACATTCCATGTTAAGACATTTCTCTAGTTCAGAAATACTTTTGTTGCCATCGACAGATTACGTTTTATATCCTCAATACTCCTGCTATATATACAGTGTTACCAAATTACACCAATAAACTTAGAGGGGACATAGAAGGTGTCTCGAGGAACAAAATGAAGATAGGAACCCGCGTCCGGAAACGTCATCCAACGACGCTTCAATGCATCGATGTTATGATCATCGGCGCCTGCGGCTAGGCCTCCAATTCGGCAGCAGGTGTGGTCGATTGCCAACTGATTGCCATCTAACCTCTAGACTGGTGTCACTATATTACGAGACGTTCTGCCTACGGTCTGTTCGCTAGAAAGTTACGCCTCCTGCCAGAGAAGAGATTCAGCGGCAGAAGTTGGCGCCTGTAACTTCGATGCTCTGGGGCGTCGTTGAATAACGTTGCCAGACACGGGTTTCCATATTCATTTTCTTCCTAAAGACGCCTTCTACATTCCTTCGAATTTTGTCGGTGTAATTTTGGAACACCTTGATATCACCGTATACGGTGGTCCCAGATCTGTCTATTGCGATATTTGTTTTCTCAGTATGCATTAACAGGGATAGTCAAATATGAAGAATAACCAGTACTGTAGCAGCGAGTGAGCAGCGCTGCTGCATGGGGGCAGCAGTCAGTGTGGGCCAGGGCGGTGCTGTCACTGCTGGAGTACTGGTCATTCTTCGTGTTTTACTGTCGGTGTTAGTGCATATGGAAAAGACTAATGTTGCACTAGACTATTCTGCGACTACTGTACCGACTTGTCACGTAAAATTCCGCTCTGAAAATAATTTTGTTCGTAACAGAAAACAAACCGACACTTTCCGTGGATACTGGGCGTCACATGAAAGTTGTGGTGATCAGTATTTGCTTGGGTTGGCTCTAGCTACACACTACAAAAATGAGGTTGTAAATATCTGCGAAACAGCAGAGAAATTCGCCGGCCTTTTTCTAGGATGGACACGGGACCTACGGCGTCTCGTCAGAGTAATAATGCAGCTATGAGCTGTACAGTTTGTTACTGCAGTCGCCCTTCTTTCTCTGAAAATTTCTTAACAAAAGTGAAGAAGCCTCTAACATGTCTCAACCGAAACACACAACACAGAGTGACGCAACAATGCTCAGACGAAACATGTACACTTCTATCAAATATGTTCAGTCTGTTCTGTCAGTGTGCAGTGCAGTTTGTGACAAATTCAGAACTGTCCCCTCAACAGCTCAAAATTTCGACCACGGCAGAATATACAGCGACGCACCGTCGACTGTCTTAAAAATTCCATGAGTTTGGCCTACTGTTCCAACTGCAAACTCTAACAACGAGGTCCGTGTGAGTATCGACCGGAGTCTCGTAAAGTCGACTCTTCACATGTCCCCAGGAGAGGTAGTCTGTAGGTATTGTGTCTGCTGGCCGACCTGGCCATGGAAAATGACCACCGCGACCAAACCATTGTCTTCCAAACTGTGCTCTAGGATAGTTGAGATTAGTTTTGGCGACACAGACTGCCTTCGTAGCCGAGTGATTATCGTCGTTTATTTTTACTATTACAAACAGTCTTTTTCCATAAAAACACGGGAGAACTGCCGGATATCAGCAACGTCCTGCCACGATATTTCGGCGCAGAGTCTTCTGCCCATCTTCAGGTGAGTACCACTACAGTTCTCCCGTGTTTTTATGGAACAATCAGTACGCCGGGAAATCTTTAAGCATCACAAAAACAGTCTTGATCGCGATTTATTTATTAAGGTGACCGATTTCGCCCACTACTGTGGTCATCTTCAGACCATTGAGTTGGAGAATCACTACACTCCAGCAGAAAGAGGTTCCTGCTCAATGGTCTGAAGATGACCACAGTAGTGGTCGAAACCGGTCACCATAATAAATAAATCGTGATCAAGACTGTTTTTAATAGTAAATATTTGTAACACATTTATCACTGTCACTCCCATAATGTATTCAAAAGTGATTATCGTCGTGCCAGAAGACCATGGTTTGATTCCCAATGTCTCCTCGGATTTTTCTGAGTAAGGGTGGTATGGGAGACGTTCAGTAAGCTTTCTGAGGCTGAATGAGGAGCTGCGTGAATAAAGAAACAGAAGCTTCGTCACGATTCATCTACTGGTAGTAACGACTCGATTACTGGCGACATGCTGATCTCACACTTACGAGTATACACAGTAGGCAGCAGTCGGCCAGTCGGAACAGGCCTAAGGTCTAATCGATGAGAAGTATTAATATGTTATAGGTTCATACGTATGTAGTTTTTCATCTTCTGTATGTCTCTTTTCTTCTGAAAGAGAATAATTTTATCTCTGCTCCAGTTGTGGGAAATTGGTTTCCCCTAGATGATAGGAGAGGAAGAGGAGAGGGAGAGGGACTGGGAGAGGGAGAGGGAGAGGGAGAGGAGAGTTTCTGTGAAGGAATTACCTGATCGAGCAGTGTAAAATGTAACAACTTTTTAAATATCAGTTCTCTCCAACAGCTTTTTGATGCATCAGCAGCGATAAATTACGTATCAGTAGGTATTATAAAATAAAGTCTCCCAGTGGTTCTGATGGTTCTGAGCACTATGGGACTTAACATCTGAGGTCATCAGTCCCCTAGAACTTAGAACCACTTAAACCTAACCAACCTAAGGATATCACACATCCATGCCCGAGGCAGGATTCGAACTGAAGCGCCAGACTGAAGCGTCTTCAACCGCTCGGCCACACAGGCCGGCTTAAAGTCTCCCCAGCGTGTGTTTGTTTCTGTATGTGCAGACTGATATCGGAAACTAATGTAGGGACTTCCACAAGGAAGGTATTGTATAAATGATATTAGCTCTACGCCAGGCAAGTCGTCTGGTTGTAGGTATTTCGTGCTACCCGTGGAAAGCCGGGACGAGTCGCTAGTTATTTATGAAGCAGCTCTGCTTTACATATATAGACCGAAGTGGTGAGTGAAAATCGTACCAAGACCGGGAATCCAAGTCGGCTCTCCTGCTTACTAGGCAAGTGCGTTAGCCAGTAAGGCACCTTAGCACAGCGGTTCATACAACTTCACGGGTTACCCTGGCACGCCTCCCTGCTCGGCCCAAATTCTCACTGCCGTCTCAGTTTACTTTAAATTCCCCCTTACACACGAACAGAATTGTCGAGGCTCTCCGTGTTCGAGAATAGCACGTCAGCAACGCGCGTAAATTGGGTATCCAGCCTGAAACCACGGTGCAGATACGTATAAGCAGGATAGGATATGTGTAAGTACCTGCACCTGGATTTCAGTCAGATGCGCCAGGGTAGTCCATACAGTGATGTGAACCGCTGTGCCAAGGCAGTTTATTGGCTAACGCACCTGCCTAGTAAACTGCAGACCCGGGTTCGATTCCCGGCGTTGGTACAAATTCTCACTTACCGCTTCGTTCTATATACATAACATCGTATCAGTAAGAGACCAGTAAAGTGAAATTGTGTCATTTTATTTGAGCTCTGTTTTATTTTATGTGAAATGTATAGTAGAGTCGTGGAAATGGACCCATTCTCTTCCTAAAAATTTCTGAAAAATTGTCTCGTACTGTCGTTTTGGACAATACTGCATTTTTAAATTGCTGGAATCGGAAATGCTTTGCAGTAAAAAAATAAAAATCCATGCCTACCTGACTGCACTGCTGACCGATCATTAAAGGGACCGCAGCCGTTTTATTGAAATGCCGACGACAGAAACTGATGAACAAAATTCCGATTGGAGACACGAAAATGTTTGAATATTCAGTCGCGACAGCTATTACAATCAGCTCCGCGGTGTGGAGGATTTCTGCTTTTCGTCGCAAGCCAACACGCTATCGGTGTAAGAAATTTAAAACGATAAGTATCGTCGGTCTCCGCTTGTAATGTCTCCTGCGTTAGAATTTCACTGATTGCAGTCGAGAATTGCCCCTTTCGGCAGCCATTTGGTCGGTGGTTTTCGCCTCATTTGAATACTGCGTCAGATCGCGCCACGCTTAATACCACCACACTGCAACGTCTCTCTCTCTCTCTCTCTCTCTCTCTCTCTCTCTTCACCCCTCCCATCCCCACCCTGTCTTTCTCTCTCCCTCTGTTTCTGTGGTAAGGGTTCGTCACTGGCTCCTTCACAGAGCGATATACTTGCGTTAATACATTTGAACATCTGAACAAATAAAAGAAAACAAACCAAACTCAAGAGTTCTGATGCACACGGGCCAAACGAGACCGACCGACGGCCATTAGGATGCTGTAAAGAGGGCCATGAGTTAAGCACACTGCTCTCTCGGTCATTAACGGCTTTTGGAAAATAAGACATTTCGTTTAAGAAAAGGTGATCGTCTTACCAAATTTTTGTTTATTTTTTGACAGATCACCATTTTATGACTGTCATGACCAGTTTTTACCAGAATTGCCATCTTCAAATACTAGACGTGGCGGTCGTGAACACGTGTTCATGCGCTGTCAAACAGTTTTTTTTTTTTTTTTTTTCAGAATACATTATGGTTATTGGCTTTCCTGAACATGATGCTATTACTTCTTAAGTATCTCCTCAATCGACCTCAAGAGGCTGAGTACGCTCCGTTCCAATCCTCCGACTAAAGAAAAGTCCTATGTAGTACTAGGATTCGAAGCCGGGTCTTCCATATACCAGCCAGACATGTCAGCCACTGAACTACAGAGGCAGACTCGCCCAAAGAAGGGGCCACCAAAATCCTCACGTAGTAGCTCAAAGAACCACAGATACGTTTAGAACGCAGTAAGTGGTAACTGCTTGTGAATTCTAAGGGTATTTGTGCTACACGAGATTAAATTCCTAGGCGTAATGAAACTTGAGTAGAATTTCAAAATTCCCGAAAAAGGAAATTTTTCATCCAGGTATTTATGTAGTGGTAAAACTGTTCTAATTATGATGGTTGTTTGAACACTGCAGTAATTTAGCGGGCGTGGTCCTATTGGCGCTGGTGTATCCTTGGTCTCTGATATGTTTGACAGAGCTATCTACTGGGGGACCTACAGTTTAACGTGTACTCTGAGCAGCGATACAGTCTGACAGTTTTCGTAGTTACAGATTATCACTAGAGGAGGAAGAGGCGATAACTGGCAGACTTTGTAGTCCAACACTCACTCGCTTTTTCTTCTTGTTGTTGGTTACGGCCTTCTTCGTCTTCTTACAGCTGTCAGTCTGTTTCCAGTTGTATCGTCTCTTGCTACAGTTCCTTCTTATTTTTATTTATTTTCGTTACAGCTATCTGTGGGCTACGTTTACACAACTTCCGTCACTTTTTAAAGTTGTCTTCCTTCCTCTTTCGCCAGTACTCCTTCATCGGCTGGCTCACTCGTGCACGTTCTTCTGGCGAGAATACTCCGTTCTTCCCCGTTTTCTCCTCGAAGAAATCCTTCACCTCCGCAACCTTTTTCCTAAAGATCTGCCTGTTCACAATTTCTTCTGCCGTGATCCCGCACTTTTCTACATCCCAGTGCACTTCTTTCACCCAAGGAACTTGTGTCTTCCTTTTCTCCTGGAAAAGAAGAACCTTGTTGACGAGCCTCTCTGATTCCATTCTTTTAATATATCCATAAAAAGACAGTCTTCTTTTCTTCATTGTGGTGGTGATATTTTAGAATCATTGATTAAGTTCTTGACTTCATCTTAGGCGGAACGTAAATTCGTTAGATATTTTTCTGGGTCCAACAATCTTTCTAAGGAATTTCCTTTCTTTCTTTTCCAAGTCTGAAAAGTCCCTTCCTGGCTATTGTCTCAGATGCATATAAACATTCAGGTTCGACGACTGTGCTGTAGCGTCGAAATTTGGCCTGGTATGAGAGTAATTTAGATTTGTATGTGTTCTGACACGATATGAATGCTATTCCTATTTTTCTTGCCCGTTCTTCAGTTGCTGCCTTTTCATTGTTGTTTGGAGTCAAAATCTCTCCTAGATACTTGAACTTCTGAACTATTTTGATGTCGCCATGCTTGGTCCTCATTGTCCAGACTGAATCAGTGTCATTTATGTTCATATATTGTGTCTTCTCAAAAGATATTTGCAATCCTGCTTTCACTGCTGTTTCCTTGAGGACTTCAATCTGTTTAGTTGAAATTTGCAGATTCTCTGCAAAAAACACTATATCAGCTGCAAACGCGAGATATTCAAATGTAAGCCCAAACTGTTTGCGGCCTAGCCTGATTCCATTTGGAAAGTTGAAATGACTCATTTCTTTTCGCCATTCCCTGGTAAGTTTTTTTAAAACACAGTTAAACAATATCGGAGAGAGACTTACTCCATTCCCGGCGGGTCAGGGATTTTCTCTGCCTCGTGATGACTGGGTGTTGTGTGATGTCCTTATGTTAGTTAGGTTTAAGTAGTTCTAAGTTCTAGGGGACTGATGACCGTAGATGTTAAGTCCCATAGTGCTCAGAGCCATTTTTTTAGACTTACTCCTTGTCTCAAACCTGTTTTCATTTCAAAGGGCTCTGACAGTTCTCCCAAAAATTTAATTTGTGATCAGGTGTTTGTTAGTGCTTGCTGAATACGCGTCGTTGTCTTACCATCTATTCCAAATTCTTTCAGCACTTCTATTAATGTGTCTCTATCTACGGAGTCGTACGCTTTTTTAAAGTGCACAAATGTCATGATCACTTTCTTATCAGATGCTAGAGTCTTTGGTTTGATTAAGATTTTGATGGTAAAGATCTGCTCTGCACACTATCTTCCTGTTCTAAAGCCGGCTTGATATTCACCTAGTTGTTGATCTATGTGTTGTTCTGTTCTATGTTTGAGAGCAATGGCAAGGATCTTGTATGCTACTGGTAGAAGTGATATTCCTCTGTGATTATTAACATTGGATTTGTCTCCTTTCTTGTGCAGTTCCTT
Source organism: Schistocerca cancellata (assembly GCF_023864275.1). Lineage (NCBI taxonomy): Eukaryota > Metazoa > Arthropoda > Insecta > Orthoptera > Acrididae > Schistocerca > Schistocerca cancellata. The sequence continues at coordinate 876,452,895 of NC_064628.1, forward strand.
CACTACATCTTTATCTTTATTTTTTCTCTTTCTCTTCTGAATAGAGACTTGATACAGGTCTGGGGTGAGTTGATGTATTCGAAGCATCAATTGTACTGCACACCAAGCTACCTACTCTTACACTGATCTGAAAAAATAAATAACACTTATAATCCTGTTGAATTAATTATGAAATGTTGAACGTTATAGAGGATAGACTATCGTTTCATCACTCTTTTTCTGGATCACAGGGTCAATTTACCGGGGCTCTCATTTTTGAGATAATATTTATTGTAAGTCTTGTATATAGTCCTGATATCGATATGGAGAAGGAAAAATCTATTAACGCTGCAGTCAGCGCTAGACGGCGCTCGTAGGACATCAAGGCCTGCACTAGGTGGCGGTAACAACTTGTAGTAGTAGTATTAGTAGTAGTAGTAGGAGGAGGAGGAGGAGTAGCAGTAGTAGTTATATTCATCCCTAGATCATTTTTACTAGTATGTTGCAAATGTCGTGGTACTATAACACAAGAACAACAAAAATAACACAAAGTTAGCGATATTCAAATATTCACATACGGAATTTAACAAAGATGGGGCAGGTAGACGGCCGTGACTTTGTAGTAGGAACCATCCCGGCATTTGCCTGAAGTAATATGGGGAAGCCGTTTAAGCACAAATCAAGATGTTCTCTGGTATCGTCAACTAGCGCTTACTTGGAAACCCGTGATGGCCGCTCCAATTTATTTCGTACCGTCTAGCAGCATTGTGACACAACGTGACTGATCGAGAACACCCGCATTACTACTGAACTTGGATTCATCCAGGTGGTTACTTTGGAAGCATTTGGCTCTAGTGGACTTCGACGCGACACGAGCAGGTTACGATCTGTTTTAAAAAACGTACTGGGTTTCCGTGGCGAACATCTCAGACTATTCGTCAAGTCAGTGTTAAACGCACGGGTCACTAAAATGGGAACGAAATAGATGGAAGAAAGTAAGTTCATTATCATAAACGTAATTGCCATAACTCTTAGTACACTTACTCCACTGTAAGACAGGTCTGTTAGGGCCTTCATGCAAAAATGTTCGCTGTTACCGTGATAGTTACCCAGGCTTGCAGATCGGCGGCAACGAATGTCTTTCTTAAGGGCTCCAAAATTATGGAAATTGCATGGGGAGCGATCGGGACTGTATTAATGATGTGTAACGGCTTCCCAACAAAACTTCTACAGAGTAGTCGAAACAACCTCGGCAACAAGTGGGCGAGTATTATTCCACACAAGTTTCACTGGGATGCCCTTACGCATCACCAATACAGTCCCCATCCCTCCCCATGCAATTTCCATTTTTCTGGAGCCCTGAAGAAAGACATTCGTGACTGTAGATTTGTTTCGGCAGAAGGGGTGCACGTCTGGGTACAATCATGGTTCCACAGGCAACCGCAGACATTCTTCCGTGAAGACAGTGGCCACCTTGTCTCACAGTGTAATAAATACATTAACAGTTATGCGACTACTTTTTAAATAATAAACAGTTAACTTTTTTCAATCTGTCTCGTTTTAATTTGACTGTCTAGGGTGTCCCATTTATCTTGAAGACCCTAAATAACTGTTTGTCCAGATACAAATTACAAAATGTTTGAAGCAAATATTCTTAAGCCGTCAGGTGGACATCAATCAGCATGATTGCCTTCGTTGTAGCTTTTTTTTTTTTACAATGATATGTACAACGGTATGACTTTTTTTTACATGGCACCCTGTATTCTTTATTCGGTAATTGATTTCCTCTCCTAAATCCCTATTCAAAAATGTATCACAGTGTACCATTCACTGAAACATAGCGTTATTAATTATATAACACAACATTGACGTTGAGCCCGGGATCACAAACTCGTCCACTTGCTGTAGTTGTCAGAAAACAAATGAACACCAAGTAAAAATATTACACAAAATTAATTTTGACTCTCCTGTACCACTGCCCAGAAGTAGAACATTCGAAGGTGCTCAAAGTGGTGACCCTGGACACCGCCACACTGGTGCACTCGTTGAATGAAAGAATTATTTACTGCTTCTAGTGTTGCCTGCTGAAGAGAATTACAAGCAAGCACGATATGTTCTTGCATGTCCTCTGGAGTTGTTGGAATATCGCGACAGACAACGTCTTTAATGCATCCCCAAAGACGAAACCCTATAGGATTTAATTCAGGAGACCTGGCAGGCCAAGTAACTGTTCCTCCTCGACCAATCCATCTGGCAGGATACCTACGGTTCAGAACACTACGTGCACACAAGGCATTATGTGCTGGGCATCCATCGTGTTGACACCACAAAAGCATTCTCGTTCTTAGCGGCACTTCATCAAGAGGAGGAGGAAGAATTCGTCTGTGGATGTTGGCATACGCTGTGCCGTTTAGACTACCATTGACGAAATAAGGGACAATGATTGCAGTACCAAGCATCCCACACCAGACGGTAACTCTCCATTGACGCTGATGTTCCACCTGTCTAAGCCCGTGTGGGTTCTCGCTGGACCAATAATGCATGCTCCCTGTATTTACCTGTCTTTTGTTTGAAAAGGAACATTCATCGGAAAATAGAACATCGGAGAAGTACTTCGGATTGGCGAGGATTTGCTGCTGTGCCCACTGAAAACAGAACTGTTATGGATTCTGGAAATCACTCCCATGCAATTCTTGATGTAGGTATACATTGTAAGGGTGGAACCTGTGACGTATAAGAGTGCGATGTACACTGGTTTTGGGAATGCCAATCTCGTGTTCAAGCTGTCGTGCGCTCACATGTGGATTCATAGCAACGGAAGCCAGAACACTAACTTCGGCAGTGCTACGACGATTGCGTTGTCGTGGGTTGAAACTTCCCGTTTCCTGAAGCATCATAAAAAGACGAGGAAACATCCATCGAGAAGGTAGGTTCTTGTCAGGATATCGCTCTCTGTACAGTTCCACTGCATGCGTAGCATTTCGCCTACCTTCAACAACAACAATAAAAGAAACGTTATGTCGATGCAGTTTGTAGGAAGAACAGCCTTTACTGTATGCCTACTCTACATAACAGTATTTAAAAAGATTAAACTACTGTACGATATGTACCCGTACATTATTGGTATTGCAATTACTGTTCTGCTAACTTACATTCCCCATAGATGAGTAGCATTTCTACGTTCTCTTCGTTGGTGTACATTCTACTCACACAAGTCTTCAGCTGACGATGGCTGACGGAATGACGGGTGTGCATTCTACTTATGTTTACATTTGTCCTCTGTGAACGTCAGCGCGTGGATGTGTTCCATTACCCCGAGTACCTGCACTAAGCGCTGGGAGCGTCAACGTCAGTGTTGTGTTATGTAATTAATAACGTTGTGTTTCAGTGAATGGTACACTGTGATACATTTTTGAATAGGTCTTTAGGAGAGGAAATGAATTACCGAATACAGAATACAAGCTGCCATTTAAAGAAGTCGTACCGTTGTTCATATCTTTGTAAAAAACAAAGCTACAACGAACGCAATAATGCTGATTGATGTCCCCCTCACGGCTAAAGAACATTTGCTTGAAACATTTTGTGATTTGTATCTGAACAAACAGTTATTTAGGGTGGTCAAGATAAATGGGACTCCCCGTATTTCACTATGTATATTACCGGAAAAGATGAAAAAATACGAATTATACGAGGTTCTAATTTCAGTCTGTCCACATCTACATCTGAAGCCTGCAAACCTTTGTGAAGTGCATAGTATAGGAAGTTCCGCATTGAACCAGCTACGTCGATCGAGGTGGCGCAAGTGGTCAGCATAGTGTACTCGCGTTCTGGAGTACGACGATTCAAACTCTGTCCGGTTGTCCACATTTAGCTTTTGCGTGATTTCCCTAAAGCGGTCCAGGCAAATGTCTGCAGAGTTCCTTTCAATGGGCACTTTCTATTTCCTTTCTCTCACGATCGCGATGTCGACGGGACGTTAAACCCTAATCTTGCTTCCTCCCTTGCACCAGCTATTAGGGTTTTCTTCTGCTCCATTCATATATGGTGCACAGGAAGAATGATTGCTTAAATGCTCCTTGTGTGCTGTAATTAATATGATCTTGTCCTCAACACTCCTATGGGAGCGATATGTAGGGAGCTGTTGTATATTCGTAGAGTCATCATTTAAAGTAAATTCAGGAAACTTACTATGCAGATCCAGAATGAGATTTTCACTCTGCAGCGGAGTGTGCGCTGATATGAAACTTCCTGGCAGATTAAAACTGTGTGCCCGACCGAGACTCGAACTCGGGACCTTTGCCTTTGCGAAAGGCAAAGGTCCCGAGTTCGAGTCTCGGTCGGGCACACAGTTTTAATCTGCCAGGAAGTTTCTTACTATGCAGATATTCACGGGGTACTCTGCATCTGTCTTTAGGCTTTCAGCATCTCCGTGGCATTCTCACATGGGCTGTTAGTCCTGTTTGGTACGGGTCCAACATACTCGATCAGTATTCTAGGATGGGTCGCACGAGTGTTCCGCAAGTAATCTATCATGACGAATGATTGCATTTCCCCAGTATTCTCCTAGTTAACCGAAGTCTACCACCTGTATTACCCCACGAGTGAGCCTATATGATTGTTCCATTTTATATCTCTAAGAAGTATTACAACAAGGTGTTTATATAAGTTGACCTCTTCCATTTGGGACATTATTTTATTTTACATGACTGCATCATTTGCGTAAAGTCTCGGGTTGCTATTAATACAGTTTGCGAGGTCATCATTACAGTGCATGAACAACAAGGAACCCAACACACTTCCCCGCGCAACACCTTGTAATCTCACTCTCCCACACATCACTATTAAATTTGTCTGTTTCTGCAAAAGTCTTGAAAACTTTGAGATGCGTAAGATAGGCTATATAAAAGAAAAAAATTTCCTTATCTTCATTTTCTCTTGTTGTTGGCCGCAGTTCTCGCATCTAGGGGTACATCCTTGAGGCTGAAATTTTGATTTTGTGAGTCCCTGTTGAATAATTGATGAAATTCTTTCTGTTGCTAACACTTTCTTTTATTTTATCCCATTCTTCTATATCGCACTGACTTTACAATTTCCACTTGAGAACACAAATGCACATTGTTATTGTCATAATTACAAATATTACTGTTTCTATCTGAGGCATGCCCACCACTCCCACATTTTGCAGTACTAATAATGTTCCAAAGAATTTACAAAGCAAAAGAGTTTACAAACTTTCATGACAAAAGAAGAATCTTTACTAAGTCATATCATTATTGTGTAAATGAATCCAGAAATAAATTTAATAATTAGCATTAGACTGCGTAAATAATACTATGAATTTTAAGTATGCCAGACATTTCGTAATTTAAAATATTTCTAAAGGAAGAATAATTTTAGCCGTCCATATCGATTTTAACAAATTAATTTCTTTTAATCCATTTTAGCCTGAAATATAGTACATCGCATACAAAATCTAATTAAATTCTTTCAGTGAAACAGTCGAGAATGTTGACCTAGATCAGATTCTGCACGAATCCCGGTATGTTAGAAAAGGATGTCACATTACACCTGAAGTTACGTCCACATTTCATGATGACTCTCCATCCAAGATAACATGCTGACTACTCCTACAAAGAAACCTTGAACCCAGTTACAAATTTCGCTTCGTACCACATACGACGGAACACTCGGTAAGAAGCGCACTTGCGGTACTGACTCAAATGCTTTTTGGAAATCAAGTTATACTGCATTTACCTCACTGCTATGATGCACTGTATTAAGGATATCATCTCAGAAATGGGCGAATTGCGTTTCACATGATCTATGTTTTCGGAATCCATGCTACTTGGCATCTAGCTCATTCTTATGAGATACTTCACTAAATTTGATCTCAGAATGTGTTCTAAGACCGTACAATAAATGAACATCAAAGACGTTGGACTTCTGCATCCTTCTCCTTGACGGATGCGGTCTGTACTTTCTTTCAATTACTGGGCAGCGTTTACAGTCCAAATTATCTACGGCATGTTATGGTTAACAGGGTGGCAATCTCGGCCACAAATTAAGTACTGAATTTATAGGGAATCTGTCGCACTGTGGATCAGTTTTAATGATTTCTGCCCTTTCTCGATGCCACTGACATTGATAGCTGTTTCAGTCACCTTCGCAGTTACATGAGAATCAAATTGAGTTAGAACTCCTGAATATTCTTTTGTAAAGGAACGTTTGTTTTATATTGCAGGAGAGTCGCACTTCGTAGTGCAGAAATCATCACTTCACAAGGGAGCACAGAATTTCCCTTTGTTCTTTTAACCTATTATATATATAAGTGTCAGTCGCTGCAACCGTACTCCATCGTTCAATACAACAGAGTACAATAACGTTACTGACACGGTAAATCTATGAGCAGGATGAAATTACAGTACACAAAACGTGAACGCAGCACTAAGCCAGCAGTAAATACAACTTTGGAAGGCTTGGGACGTAATACAGTGGAAGCCATAAACAACATTTTTTTCTAAATTTCTAATCTAATTCAGTGAAGTGGCAAACAAACCGCCATTCAAGCTGGTTTGTAGAATCTATGAGGCTGGACCTATATCATCATATTTTTGGAAAAATATCATTTACACCATACCAAAGCTACCTACACCAGGTAAGTGAAAGACCTATACTGCAGTCAGCTTAACTGGGTCATGCACTGAAGTCGCTGAAAAAAATAATATACAGGAAAACAGAATACAAAATTGATGGTACGTTAAATGAAGATCAGTTTGGCTTTAGGAGTGGTAAAGGCAACAGCGAGGTAACCCGCCAGGTTAGCCGAGGGCGCTAATGCGCTGCTTCCTGGACTCGGATAGGCGCGACGGCAGCGGATCGAATCCGCCTGGCGGGTTACCGTCGAGGTCCGGTGTGCTGGTCAGCCTGGATGTGGCTTTTAGGCGGTTTTCCACATCCCACTAGGTGAATACCGAGCTGGTACCCACGTCCTGCCTCAGTTACGCGACTCACAGACATTTGAAAGCGTCCGCACTATTTCACGGCTTACACTTCATGCAGAGAACTGAGGTACACTAATTCCATCACCGTGAGTACGGGGTGGCGATAGGAAGGGCATCCAGCCACCCTCTGAGACTAAAATTGCCAAATCCATAGTAACAAGGCCGACCCCGCGTTTGTGTGGGAAAAAGGCCCAAAGAAAATGATGATGATGATGAAAAATGAAAGGCAACAGAGAGGCAGTTCTGATGTTGAGCTTACTACTTAAACCAAATTTTAAGAAACGTCAAAGCACCATCATAGGATTTGACTACACGCAAAAAGCGTTGGACATTGTAAAATGGAGCAAAATATTTGAAATTCTCAGATAACTGGGTGTAAGACATAGGGGAAGACGAGTAATATTCAGTATGTATAAAAAACAAAAGGGAACAACAAGAATTGAAGATCAAGATCGAAGTGGCCCTACTAAAAACCGTGTAAAAGAGCGACACAGTCTTCCACTCAATCCTGTGCACAGTAGATGCAATGACGAAAATATAAGTACATGAGTGGGATTATAATTCCGGTGAAAGTATACAAATGAAAAAATTTGCTGATCACAATGTTATGTTCTTTAAAAATGAGGAAGAATTAGAGGACCTGTCGAGGGAGTCAACAGTTCGATGAGTGTATAATATGAATCGAATGTAAACAGAGGAAACAAGAAAGTAATGAGTAGGAGAAATGAGATCGGCGAGAAATTTAATATCAAACTTGGAAACCAAAACGTAAATGAAGTTAAGAAATTCTGCTAACTTGGAATCAAAATAACACAAGACGAAGTAAGAGGCACACAAGAAACAGACCAGCCTAGGCAAAGAGGACAAGCTTCGAGAAACTAAGACTACTGGCATCAAACATCTCCCGTAATTTGAGGCCGAAATACTTGAGAATGTACGTTTGAATAATGGACTGTGTGGAAACCAGGAAAAGAAGGAAATTTGTTTAGGATGTTATGCTTTAGAAGGAAGCTGAAAGTTAGACTGACTGATAAAGCATGAGTAGCTTCTCCGCTGAAGCGGGGAAGAAAGGAACTTTTGGAATACGCTGACAAGAAGCCCGGGTAGGATGATAAGTAATGTGTTAGAACAGCAGGAGATAGCTTCAGTGGTACTAGAGGGAGCTGTAGGGAAAGACACAGGAATGCATCCAACTAATAACAGACGACATTAGGTGCAGGTATTACTTTCAGATGAACAGGTTGGCAAAGGAGTGGACGTCTTGGTGGGCTGCATTAAACCAGTTGGAAGACTGATGATTAAAAAGAAAAAAGATTCGTGGTATACTGTAGTCAGTGCTGCTGCCTCAATTTTATATCTCCATTAGGGATTTTGAGAATGTTAGTACAGGGATTAGGACCTGAACAGTGGCATACAGTCATTTTTCTCTCATACAGAACTGGAATGAAAAAGGGCAGAACTGTGCTACACTGACGTTAATTACCCTCCACCACATAATGTTCACTGGCGGATGGAGCACTTATGTTGATGTAGTAGGAGGGCTGTAGCTGAACTGATGCAAGTAGTGGGAACCGAGAGATATGACTAAAAATTCACAGCAAGCAGTTTTTACCCATAAAATCTTGGTGTGTCATACTGCAGGGCGGGTAAAACAAACTGGCCCAGAAAATAGTTCATGCACCTTAAGGTAGGCAACCGAACTCACATAATCCGTCCCAGGTGTGTATTATGTAAGATGGGTTGCCTGCCTTGAGGCGCATGAGATATTTTCCAGGTCAGTTTTATTCGCTCACATTGTACATCTGTTGATAAACACGTACATACATAAAACACGCCTAGTTGTCAATACTGCTGCCGACAATACGAATAATTGGCTGGTGGACCTCTCTACAGACACCGAAAAAGCACAGCTCCCCGTAGGTACAGGCTTTGCGGAGCGCGTGACTCCCGTGCGATAGCGCCGTGGCAACCGCCCTGCTTTGAAGCGTGGCGCTCGCCGCTGCGGCACAAATTAGTGGGCAGGCTGCAGTAAATTCCGAAGCTAATTAGAGCTGCCAGCGACGGACAGCACTGACCCGTTTTACGTTCGCCAGTTTAACCGATCACTCACGCGGCACGCGGCTGCCGCTCGCGACTTTGCAGCCCCACTGCTGGTCCGCCACGATGGTGATGCAGGTCAGGCGATGTCGCAATATGTCACAGAATGCCGAGGACGACGTGAGACGTAAGCAGAAAAACTGGACAGATGCGAGTAAGACTCTCGCACTGAGGTTTGAGTAAGATTCTCGCATTAAGGTTTCCGTACAATCTTGATGATGTTGTGATGATGATGTTTGGTTTGTGGGGCGCTCAACTGCGTGGTTATCAGCGCCCGTACAATTACCCAGTCTTTGCTCAGTCCAATTTCGCCACTTTCCTGGATGATGATGAAATGATGAGGACAACACAAACACCCAGTCATCTCGAGGCAGGTGAAAATCCCTGACCCCGCCGGGAATCGAACCCGGGACCCCGTGCTCGGGAAGCGAGAACGCTACCGCGAGACCACGAGCGGCGGACCCGTACAATCTTAACTACACTACTGGCCATTAAAATTGTTAAACCACGTAGATGACGTGCTACATACTTGAAATTTAACCGATAGGAAGAAGATGCAGTGATATGCAAATGATTAGCTTTTCAGAGCATTCACGCCGGTGGTGACACCTACAACGTCCTGACATGAGCAAAGTTTCCAACCGATTTCTCATACACAAACGGCCGTTGACCGGCGTTGCCTGATGAAAAGCCTCGTGTAAGGAGGAGAAATGCGTACCATCACGTTACCGTCTTTTGTAAAGGTCGGATTGTAGCCTATCGCGATTGCGGTTTACCGTATCGCGACATTGCTGCTCGCGCTGGAGGAGATCCAATGACTGTTAGCAGAATATGGAATTGGTGGGATCAGGAGGGTAATACAGCACGCCGTGCTGGATCCCAAAGGCCTCGTATCGCTAGCAGTCGAGATGACAGGCGTCTTATTGGCATGGCTGTAACGGATCGTGCAGCCACGTCTCGATCCCTGAGTCAACAGATGGGGATGTTTGCAAGACAACCACCATCTGCACGAACAGTTCGACGACGTTTGCAGCAGCATGGACAATCAGCTCGGAGACCATGGCTGCGGCTACCATTGACGCTGGATCACAGACAGTAGCGCCTGCGATGGTGTACTCAATGACGAACCTGGGTGCACGAATGGCAAAACGTTATTTTTTCGGATGAATCCAGGTTCTGCTTACAGCATCATGACGGTCACGTTCGTGTTTGGGACATTGCGATGAACGCATATTGGTAGCGTGTATTCGTCATCGCCATACTGGAATATCACCTGACGTGATGGTATGGGGTGCCATTGGTTACACGTCTCGGTCACCTCTTGTTCGCATTGCGGCACTTTGAACAGTGGACGTTACATTTCAGATGTGTTACGACCCGTGGCTCTATCCCCCATTCGATCCCTGGCAAAACGTACATTTCAGCAGGATAATGCATGAGCGCAAGTTGCGGGTCCTGTACGGGTCTCTCTGTATACAGAAGATGTTGGACTGCTGCCCTGGCCAGCACATTCTCCAGATCTCTCACCAATTGAAATTGTCTGGTCAATGGTGGCCGAGCAACTGGCTCGTCACAATACGCCAGTCACTACTCTTGATGAATTGTGGTGTAGTGTTGATTCTGAATGGGCAGCTCTACCTGTACGCGCCATCCAAGCTCTGTTTTGACTCAATGCCCAGGCGTATCAAGGCCGTTATTACGGCCAGAGGTGGTTGTTCTGGGTACTGATTTCTCAGGATCTATGCACCCAAATGGCGTGAAAATGTAATAACATGCCAGTTCTAGTATAATATATTTGTCCAATGAATACCCGTTTATCGTCTGCATTTCTTCTTGGTGTAGGAATATTAATGGCCAGTAGTGTATGTATATTCACTCAGGGAATCGAGGATCTGGACGATTTTTTCCTGTTGTCGACAGTGATACCGGCAAGACTGGTTGTTTGTTTTGGGGGAGAGGAGCAAAGAGCGAGGTCATCGGTACCAGGACCCAGGATGGCAGAAAACACAAACGTCACAGTTGAGTCAAGGGGAAGGAATAACATTCAAACAAAGTGGGGAAAGGGACGTCAGGGCGGCAGGAAGACTGAAGAACGGGGGATACTGGCAAGATAAGGGTCCCAGGGATTCCAAGACTTCCAAGTTCGAACAAAGTCTCCCTCTTGGTCTCCCTCTACGATTTTTGCCCTCCACGCTGCCCTCAAATACTAAATTGGTGATCCCCTGATGCCTCAGAATATGCCCTACCAACCGGTTCCTTCTTCTAGTCAAGTTGTGCCACAAACTCCTCCTCTTCCCAATTCTATTCAATACCTCCTCATTAGTTATGTGATCTACCCATCTAATCTTTAGCATTCTTCTGTAGCACCACATTTCGAAAACTTCTATTCTCTTCTCGTCTAAACTATTTATCGTCCATGTTTCACTTCCATACATAGCTACACTCCATACAAATAATTTCAGAGACAACTTCCTGACACATAAATCTATACTCGATGTTAACAAATTTCTCTTCTTCAGAAACGCTTTCCTTGCCATTGCCAGTCTACATTTTATATCCTCTCTACTTCGACCATCATCAGTTATTTTGCTCCCCAAATAGCAAAACTTCTTTACTACTTTAAGTGTTTCATTTCCTAATCTAATCCCTCAGCATGACCCGACTTAATTCGACTACATTCCATTATCCACGTTTTGCTTTTGTTGATGTTCATCTTATATCCTCCCTTCTGTCCATTCCGTTCAACTGCTCTTCCAAGTCCTTTGCTGTCTCTGACAGAATCCAATACCATCGGCGAACCTCTAAGTTTTTATTTTTTCTTCATGGATTTTAATTCCTACTCCGAATTTTTCTTTTGTGTCCTTTACTGCTTGCTCAATATATAGATTGAATTACATCGGGGAGAGGCTACAACCCTGTCTCACTCCCTTCCCAACCACTGTTTCCCTTTCATGTCCTTCGACTCTTATAACCGCCATCTGGTTTCTGTACAAATTGCAAATAGCCTTTCACTCCCTGTATTTGACCCCTGCCACCTTCAGAATTTGAAAGAGAGTTTTCCAGTCAACATTTCAAAACTTTCTTTCAGTCTACAAAAGCTAGAAACATAGGTTTGTCTTTCCTTAATCCATCTTCTAAGATAAGTCGTAGGGTCAGTATTGCCTCACGTGTTCCAGTATTTCTACGGAATCCATACTGATCTCCCCCGAGGTCGGCTTGTACCGGTTTTTCCATTCGTCTGTAAAGAATTCGCGTTATTATTGTGTAGACGTGACTTATTAAACTGATAGTTCGGCAATTTTCACACCTGTTATTATTGGTATAATTAGAAATTAACAAATTTCCGATTTTTTCATTTACTGGTACTGGGAGACCTTCCTTCTTGCCATATTTCATGGTGTTACGCCAAGGAGCATTCTATCGGGTGTGATGACTGAGTTTGCGAGTACCAAAATATGACATAAATGGCCATATCTTTTGACTGTACTGACTTAGATGCTAACTTTTATTATACCGCATTCCTATTCCTGGGAAAAAGTTCTCTTAACGGATGGACAGACCGTCTGATAACAAAAGAATTTTTTTTTGCAGTGATATTACAAATTAAAAATTTTCGGATTCTTTTTTCTTTGGTTACAGTGTGAAACCTTCCTTTTCGGTAAGTTTCATGATTCTAGGTCAACTGGAAGTACAATGCAGGTTCTCATGATTAATTTTGGGAGTACCGAAATATGTGACATAAATGACCGGGCCTCTTGGTTGCATTGACTTTGGAAGCTTCATCATTTTACGTTGCTGAGAGACACTGCACCATAATATGTGAAGTAAATTTCAAATTGATATCTGTGCTCGGTGATAAGAAAAAGGGTTTTGAACAGTCATACTGACAGACAGAGAGAGAGAGGGACAAAACATAAGGGCTACGTTTTAATGATTGAGGTACGGAACCATAAAAACCATCTCACACCATCTGTTCGTTGTACGGAATTTTGCCAAAGGCTTCAGTTTTATTCATAATTAAGTTTTACAGAGATAACTGCACTTAAGTGGTGTAGGACGTCAAAAATTAAAACTAAGTTCGATTTTTCAAAACTATGCCTTTTTGTAGCACACGTTTTCCTGAATTGTTTGATGTGCAAAATATATTTGAGAGATTATAAGGCACCATATTTGGTCTTAAGTGTACCAAGATGCATCGTCACACCCCTTTGCAAAGCATTCTTCTGTCCTAAGTAAGTGAAGAATATCATCGTAGAAATTCTCTACCAACTGCTGTAGTGGAAGCCATCAAACCGACATTCAGGGACCTTGCAACTGAAAACTTATTGAAGAAATGTCTTCATGGCGGTACCCAAAGCCCAAATAAAAGTTTTAACCAATGCGTATAGGAAAGACTGCCAAAAAGCATTTTTGTGGGAAGAAATGCGCTTTGATGTTGGTGTTTATGGTGCAGTTTTGTGTTTTAATGATGGAGTGCAAACCAGGAAATATGTTTCAGAGAAAATGGGAATTATTCCCGGAGTGAATTGCATCAAAGCTTTGTATGCGATAGACAGAGAGCATGTAGTGAAAGCTGATAAATCATTATTGGAGGTGAAAAAATCAAGAAGAGTGCGTCATAGGAATGTAAACAGGAAGAAAACTGATTTATAAAATGAAAAAGAACCTGCTTATGGCGCTGGACAGTTCTAAACGGATGCCGAATACAAGCAGAAACTTTAACGGCCGTTTTCCGCAAAACACAAATTTCTGTACTTAGGTACATGTAACACTCAAAATAAATATCCTATTACTTTAAAACTTGGTATGTTTATTAAACACAAACTCTTTAATGCAAAACTCGTGAATTTTCCAAATCTATTACAAATTGTGGTAAAAATTGAGATAATTAACTATAAAATAACATTCACCTTTTCATAAATTAAATAAATCCTACCGTTTCATACGCCTGTAAGTATAGTTTGTATGCTGTGAAAAATTCATCGAAGACTCTCTCTTACTTGTAAAAGAAATAGTACCTATAGCAACAAATGCAGCTAATATTAAGTGAAAAAATGATGAAATGGTTCAAATGGCTCTGAGCACTATGGGACTTAACATCTGTGGTTATCAGTCCCCTAGAACTTAGAACTACTTAAACCTAACTAACCTAAGGACATCACACACATCCATGCCCGAGGCAGGATTCAAACCTGCGACAGTAGCAGTCGCGCGGTTCCGGACTGAGCGCCTAGAAGCGCTATACGACCGCGGCCGGCAATGATGAAATTTCACATGTAAAAAAAAAATTATTTTGTTATATTTTCGAACTTCCGCTGCTATGGGTGTGAATCCTGCATCCTTCCTGGTCATACAGACAAAGTTTTTGAATTTATTTATAGAAATGTAGACAGTGGAAATTATAACGACCCGTGGTGCCTCTCCTTCTCCAAGTCACCCCGTTTGACGTTCCTCTGAGGGTCTGCACAGACAAGCGCTTTCAGTCAAAAATAGTGGAGGCTTATTGTACATATAGAACGTTTCCTGGCACTGTGGTTTACATAATTTTATCTGCCGTGTAAAGGACTGAAAAAAGCAAAGATGGAGTCGTGTAACGCAAAGGTTATGAGCAAACACTTTCTCATTTGGTGTGAAGCGCGTCGGCCACTAATGAGCAAACAGGTTTGAAAACTCGAGCCACGTTAAGCTCTCCCAGGCTCTAAAGACGAAGGAGAGGTATGAATTTGGAGAAATTGTGGGTTGTGGTGTAATTTATATATTTGCTTTGTTAATTTTAGTTTTTGAACATTATTCGTGTTTGGTAGTCTTGTGGAATTTTTAGGCACCGTGGCCTTTTACAAGGGCCTCAAAACTATTTGTGCGAACAGTCAGAGCGCGAAGGAGAACTTACTAATCTTAGTCTTCAGTCCACAGGCCTAGAATTCAGCTCGCCAAAACTAAAACACGATGTTCTAACTCTCCAACTAAAAGTCGACTGTCGTTTAACTCAGCAGCATATACTGGCAAAATTTCACGGGCACAGGAATTAGTTTCGAAAATCATTAAGGCTTGTCCTATCGTATTCAGCAGTCGACAGAGTTCAGAGTCGATTTCAACTCTTTGTTCCTAATTACATAATGTTAATTGCACGCCAGGAAAGTGGAGAATAATTTCAGAAAATTGCCACGCGGTTTTCTGTAATGTAGCGGGTGGGACACAAAACAGAAAATCGGAAGGGAATCACGGGGTCTCCAGTTAAATTGTTAATCCCAGTACATTCACGTTCACATAGTTTTACGATATTTATATCGTTGTTATTTGAAGAGCTACAACGATCGAAATTTTTTCCTAAACAAGCCCTACTATGTTTTGTATAAATTTCTCAGCCAGATAACTTTTAAACTTTTATCTCCAGAATTTTTCAGACGGAAGCGATGGTAGGTAGCGGCTCCTGAATTGCTTATTTACAAATTTCTGTACCTTTATTCAACTACAACATCATAGTGAGTATGGTACAATTTCATTTTTAATCATGTCAGTTACATTGTTGGCAATTTAATCTTTTATGTACTAAGGTAATTTAATCTATCTCGTTTTTATAGTTTTTGGAACGGAAATGGGTTTTTATTTAATAATTCATAAATTAAAGTAGCTTAATAAAAATGTCTACCACATATTTTTATGATAAAATGAACGTAATTCCAAAGCTGGAGCTATCTAACATTAATATTACATGCTTTCAATATTTCTAAAAAAGTGGAATGATTAAAAAGGTAAAAGAGTTAGCTTCATGAAAACCGGTACAGAATGTTTTTTATAACCAACTGAACGTAATCCTAGTTGCACTACATTCCAAGTTTAATTTCTAAAGAAATATTTCATAAAAACTGTAATAAAACTAAGACTGGAAACGTTTGACTCTGGCTTAGTTTCTCACAATCTCGCTAAGTCTTTTAACAATGGTTTTAAACATTTCATTCCACATGAAGTTATTACGCAGTCTCTCCGTTCGGTTCGTTTCCAAAATACATTAGGCGCTGCCGTCTTTATCTCGGTGAGCTACAGAGAAAAATCGACAACCTACTCTCCACTAGACGTATTGATAAGTACTTGCTTCCCCGGAAAATGACTAACATTTAATAGACTTGAAGGCTTGTTTCCCTTTTTCTTCCTCTATCAGACTGGTTGGTAACTGCAACTGAATTCACCTCTCAGCGACTTGTAGTGATCTTGCCGACTTTGAAACTGAACTACGTATGGTGAGTTCGTTTCTGTTGTTGCGTTCACACGTCTTTGACCAGAGAAGGTTGTGAAACTGTAAAAAGCTTTGTCTGCTGGATTTTCCATTAAAAAGGTAACTGTAAAATAACTCGAGACACAAACACTACACGGGAGGGAGCATGACCACCAACCAGTCTAAGGACACTTTTACTTTGCAGCGCTCTAGTATGGTGCTGATATGTCACTTGTATATATATTTCTGAGTACGACTCAACTTCTTCATTTGCGTGGCTCATTGTCCGTAGTTGCTTTATGATTATTTAAGTTATCTTAATTCCATCATCATCTGTTTATAATATCGCAGAAGTGATTTTTGTTGATTGCTTTCATATAACGTCCGATTTAATTGAGTGAATCTGTGCCACTTTCCCTCTGCATTGAACAACGTGGATGAAGGCCAGCTTACCAACGTCGTAAGACAACTAGCTGTTTCCACATTGCTTTCATTAACTGCTTATAATAGCGCGTAACTGTTTTGATTATTGATTTCATATAAATTCCGATCTCATTAAGTGGAGTGATGCCACATTCTTTGTGCGTTGAAACTCGTTGTCATAGGCCAGCTTATTCAAGTTGTATTGCCAATAAATATTTCCAAACTGCTTTCATTATTTAGTTATAATATTGCAGAAGTGTTTTGCTTATTGATTCGATACAAATTCCGATTTTATTACGTAAAGTGACGTCGCGTTTTTTGTGAATTGAATAACGGGGTTACACGTCAGCTTACTCACGTTGTAATACCAGTGAATGTTTCCAGACTGGTTTCAGTAACTGTTTATTATGTAGCGGAATTATTTTGCTTATTGATTCCATATAAATTACGATTTGATGATGTTGGTTTATGCTACCTTCTTTGTACATCTAATCATGTGACAGTGGTTCAGGTGGGGCTGTGTTAGGACACGAAGGAAGATTTTGTAAGGCTTGTTGGCGCAATACAATTTAGTAGTAAACAAATAGCAGTCTCAGCAAATTATCCCACTTCATTTGGACGTGTAAACTGACTGTCACATGTCATTCTTCCTGTCCACACCTGAAATGTATGTTGTGTCATTGTGGATAGTACGATGTGGTAATTTTATGTTTTCTGTTTATAAATGAAAGTCATTCATTGAATGAAGTTTCCACTTTAAGGTACCAAAAGCTCAAAGAGTGGTACACCAGTTATTCAAAGAGATTTCGGGATTTCAGCCGATAGTCCAAACTTCATTCCATGATATTTCGGCTGGACAACTGCCAGCCATCTTCCGGTGAGCCGAACGAGGACTGACGAAGACGTTTTTTTTTTCTTTATTGTCATTTTGATACCTTACAAACAAGGTAGGCCGGCTGCGGCCTATTTATGCCGCTCTTCGGCTATGGAAAAGGCATACCGTACAACAGGAATACAGAAAAACAAACATACATGGAGGGCAAAAACAGGAGACAAACGTAATATAATAAACGAAGTCGTTCACTGACGCACTACTCGGATATACAGGGTGATTCAAAAAGAATACCACAACTTTAAAAATGTGTATTTAATGAAAGAAACGTAATATAACCTTCTGTTATACACATTACAAAGAGTATTTAAAAAAGTTTTTTTCACTCAAAAACAAGTTCAGAGATGTTCAATATGGCCCCCTCCAGACACTCGAGCAATATCAACCCGATACTCCAACTCGTTCCACACTCTCTGTAGCATATCAGGCGTAACAGTTTGGATAGCTGCTGTTATTTCTCGTTTCAAATCATCAATTGTGGCTGGGAGAGGTGGCCGAAACACCATATCCTTAACATACCCCCATAAGAAAAAATCGCAGGGGGTAAGATCATGGCTTCTTGGAGGCCAGTGATGAAGTGCTCTGTCACGGGCTGCCTGGCGGTCGATCCATCGCCTCTGGTAGTTGACGTTCAGGTAGTTACGGACAGATAAGTGCCAATGTGGTGGCACTCCATCCTGCTGAAACATGAATTGTTGTGCTTCTTGTTCGAGTTGAGGGAACAGCCAATTCTCTAACATCACCAGATACTGTAGTCCAGTTACAGTAGCACCTTCGAAGAAAGAGGAACCAGAAACTTTATTGGCTGAAATGGCACAGAAAACGTTCACCTTAGGCGAGTCACCTTCATACTGAGTTGTTTCCCGCGGATTCTCGTCGATTCACTTCTGCCGTACTCAATAACACAAAAAGCTTTCTGTTGAGCGGTAGCCATCTTAGCATCAACTGACGCTGACGCCTAGTCAACAGCGCCTCAAGCGAACAAATGTACAACTAAATGAAACTTTATAGCTCCCTTAATTCGCCGACAGATAGTGCTTAGCTCTGCGTTTTGTCGTTGCAGAGTTTTAAATTCCTAAAGTTGTGGTATTCTTTTTGAATCACCCTGTATATAAAACGTTCAACACTGCACACAACGGAGAATATAGAAAGTCACACGTGAACGGAGGTGCTCGGACGAGACACTGATGCACTGACGGGGCGACACACACGAGCACTGTGGCGACGATCTCTGGTGCACGAAGACGCACAGTTCACACAAAAAATCCGGGTTCCTGCCAGAGGGAAGAGGTCAGGGTAGGTGGGAGTGGGGGAGGGGGTTGATGGCAGTGGGAGAGAAGAAGGGAGGGTGGGGAGAGGGTAAGGGGGGTGTGGAAGCCCGTGAAGTGGGGGAGGGGAGTGAGGTAGGAAGAGAGGAAGGAGAGAAGGGAAAGAGGGTGCCCTGGAGGAGAAACACAGGGGGAGGAAGAGGAGGATCAGAGTTGGCAGGAGGGGTAAATGGAGTGGATGAGGGCATCATCAGGGAGGGGGAGTTGGTGGAAGCCACCTTGGGCAAGAATATGGAGAGATGGAGAGCGGGTGGGATGTGGAAATACAGGTGCAGCAGTGGACGGGGTTGGGAAAGGATGGGAGAGACAAGTGGGTGAGTGGGATCAAGTTAGCGGGAGGTATAAAGGATGTGTATCTGTTTGAGGAAAAGGAGGAGGTGTGGGAACGGAATTAAGTCATAGAGGATCCGCATGGGGGATGGGAGGCGGATGCGATAGGCGAGGCAGAGCGCATGGCGTTCCAGGATCTGAAGGGGTTTGTAGAAGGTAGCAGGGGCGGAAATCCAGGCGGGATTGGCATAACAGAGGATAGGGTAGATGAGGGATTTATCGGTGTGGAGGACCGTGGAGGGTTCCAGACCCCATATGTGGCCAGAAAGGAGCTTGATGAGCTGGAGTCGGGAGCCTGCCTTGGCTTGGATGGTCTGGAGATGGGTGGGTCCAGGAGAGGCGACGGTCTAGGGTGACGCCAAGGTACTTAAGGGTGGGACGGCTGTAGATAGTGAGATAGAAATCGAGGAGACGCAAGAAAGGAGTGGTTTTGCCTACAATGATCGCCTGGGTCTTGGAAGGATTGAGCTTGAGCAGCCACTGGTTACACCAAGTGGTGAACCGGTCAAGATGGATTGGAGAAGGTGCTGGGAGTCTTTCAGGGTGGGGGCGAGGGCAAGGAAGGCGGTGTCATCGGCGTACTGGAGGAGGTTTACGGGGAGTGAAGGCGGCGGCATGTCCGCCGTATAAAGAAGGTAGAGAAGAGGGGAGAGGACGGAACCCTGGGGCACACCGGTGGAGGGGTAGAAGGTGTAGGAACCCATGTTATGGATTGATGAAAACGTCCTTTGCTCCGTCTTATATAGTGCGCTGATGGTACTGCCGCTCATGCGTTGAAGTTGCGGAGACAGAAGGACCACACCGCCCAGCGGCAGCGCTCTCGCTGGTGGAACTGCAAGACCCAGCTGCTGCTAGTATTGTCCCTGGCCGAAGTCATCTGGCGTCTTCGTCTGGAGCAAATTTCGGAGATGACTGGATTACAAGCGTTATTCAGTTGGTAACCACTGTCACGCTTCATTTAATTTTCCTCAACGCGTATTTCAACGTATTCTTTGTTAATGGAGTCCCAGAAGGTTGCTGCCGTGGTCAAAATCGAAGTTTCGTCACACTCCATTGAATGTCCGTTAGAAATACAATGTTCCGCGACTTACTGGGTTGAAGTAGGCGAGTGCAACGTTGATGTTCGTACAACTCTCTTCCACTGTAGGCGTTTTCTATCTTATATAGGCCATACCACATTGACACGGTAATTTATAAACTCCCGCCTACCGCAGTAACAAATCGTCCTCCACCGATCACAGCAGATCCGAAATCTTAGAAGGTGGACGAAAAACCACTGTCACATGAAAATTATTAAGAATCCTCGCCATTTTAAAGGTGATACACTCCTGGAAATTGAAATAAGAACACCGTGAATTCATTGTCCCAGGAAGGGGAAACTTTATTGACACATTCCTGGGGTCAGATACATCACATGACCACACTGACAGAACCACAGGCACATAGACACAGGCAACAGAGCATGCACAATGTCGGCACTAGTACAGTGTATATCCACCTTTCGCAGCAATGCAGGCTGCTATTCTCCCATGGAGACGATCGTAGAGATGCTGGATGTAGTCCTGTGGAACGGCTTGCCATGCCATTTCCACCTGGCGCCTCAGTTGGACCAGCGTTCGTGCTGGACGTGCAGACCGCGTGAGACGACACTTCATCCAGTCCCAAACATGCTCAATGGGGGACAGATCCGGAGATCTTGCTGGCCAGGGTAGTTGACTTACACCTTCTAGAGCACGTTGGGTGGCACGGGATACATGCGGACGTGCATTGTCCTGTTGGAACAGCAAGTTCCCTTGCCGGTCTAGGAATGGTAGAACGATGGGTTCGATGATGGTTTGGATGTACCGTGCACTATTCAGTGTCCCCTCGACGATCACCAGTGGTGTACGGCCAGTGTAGGAGATCGCTCCCCACACCATGATGCCGGGTGTTGGCCCTGTGTGCCTCGGTCGTATGCAGTCCTGATTGTGGCGCTCACCTGCACGGCGCCAAACACGCATACGACCATCATTGGCACCAAGGCAGAAGCGACTCTCATCGCTGAAGACGACACGTCTCCATTCGTCCCTCCATTCACGCCTGTCGCGACGCCACTGGAGGCGGGCTGCACGATGTTGGGGCGTGAGCGGATGACGGCCTAACGGTGTGCGGGACCGTAGCCCAGCTTCATGGAGACGGTTGCGAATGGTCCTCGCCGATACCCCAGGAGCAACAGTGTCCCTAATTTGCTGGGAAGTGGCGGTGCGGTCCCCTACGGCACTGCGTAGGATCCTACGGTCTTGGCGTGCATCCGTGCGTCGCTGCGGTCCGGTCCCAGGTCGACGGGCACGTGCACCTTCCGCCGACCACTGGCGACAACATCGATGTACTGTGGAGACCTCACGCCCCACGTGTTGAGCAATTCGGCGGTACGTCCACCCGGCCTCCCGCATGCCCACTATACGCCCTCGCTCAAAGTCCGTCAACTGCACATACGGTTCACGTCCACGCTGTCGCGGCATGCTACCAGTGTTAAAGACTGCGATGGAGCTCCGTATGCCACGGCAAACTGGCTGACACTGACGGCGGCGGTGCACAAATGCTGCGCAGCTAGCGCCATTCGACGGCCAACACCGCGGTTCCTGGTGTGTCCGCTGTGCCGTGCGTGTGATCATTGCTTGTACAGCACTCTCGCAGTGTCCGGAGCAAGTATGGTGGGTCTGACACACCGGTGTCAATGTGTTCTTTTTTCCATTTCCAGGAGTGTATTTCCAATGAAGGTACACACAAGATTACAGTGGTACACCAGTCATACGCGCAAGAAACATCATTAAAACTTTCTTAGCTCTTTCACCAATCATTACCTACTGTACCCTCCTGCCAGTAATAAATTGAATTGGTAAGTGGCTCACTTACAATTACTGTTTGTCAGGGCTACTCACACAGTTTTTTTTTTTTTTTTTTTTTTTTAAAGCGGGCTTCTTACAAGTGAAGATTCTTTATGACGATATTTTACCGACATTAATCTTTATTTAAGTCCTTATCCATCGCACCTATAAAATTAGCAACGTCGTAAAGGCAAGAAGACTTACAAATGATCTCTTGAACGTAAAATTTTTCTCATGTTCTTTCCTTTGTGATCCGTCAAGATTTGTGACATTTCGTATTATTTGATATGACCCTTCTTTAATGTTTTCTGTCACATCATCTCGTCAAAGAGCATAGCCGATCATACGAACTGGCGAACTACAGGTAAAGACGGATACACGCAGCCATAAAATCATCGCCTAATATTAATAAAATACGGACGTTTGGTGACTGAATTCGGTTCGGAAACTTACCAAAGTTTGTCAAATCCATGCCATGTAGAAACGCTGCTGTATGGTGCTCCGAAGGAGCTACTAAGCAGGTGGTCGAAATATTCTGGCTCGTCAGTGTTACTTTACGGTGGTCATGTCGTGGCACAATTGCACTGAATCTTCCACTCTTCTGTACATCAAAGATTGATTGCAAACAACACAGCTATAACTAACCAGCTGCTTCAGAACCGAAGGTCCTTTGTTCACCAATCCCTAAATGTTAATGTAATGAAATGCATTTTTAATGCACCTTAACAGCATCTTTCGGTTACAAAAAGAAACTGCTTTAAACTTGCAAACTCTTTTCAATTCAAAATTTTTATTTATATTTGTTTTATCGGTATTCTTCGTGTGATACAAGTTTTCACATTTGTTTCCCTTTAAAAATCAAAATCAAACCTCTCTGCAGTTAAAAAAAGTAGAATTACCTTACATAAAAGAATCGAAATTATGTTTAAAGT
The DNA here is from genome assembly GCF_023864275.1 of Schistocerca cancellata. Taxonomy (NCBI): domain Eukaryota; kingdom Metazoa; phylum Arthropoda; class Insecta; order Orthoptera; family Acrididae; genus Schistocerca; species Schistocerca cancellata. Next base: position 876,475,957 of record NC_064628.1, read on the forward strand.
TTGTTGTAATTCGCTTTGTGCTCTCATTAACATGCACCGGATGACTATAGTCTGGATAATTTTCATTGCTGGAGCATGGTGCGGTCTAGCATTGTCATGGACTAGGATGACGTTGTCACCGAATTTACGTCTATGGGACCTTACAACCGTTTTAAAGGAGCCCTTGGAGGTATCGGGGCCCAGTCAAATTGCGGTAGATGCGAATTAGAGGGGTTCGCCGTCCCATCACTATTGTTGCCCAGGAAATTACACTTCCACCCAAATGGACGGACTTCCTGACAGTATCGGCGTTCCTGACGCCCTCTAGCACTTCTCCAGTTCCTGAAACGTCTAGTGTCCGGTCTCAAACCAATCCTGGTCTCGTCAGCAAACGCAATATTACTCCATTCGGCAGTCGTCCAATGTTTATGTGTAAGAGCCCAGGTTCATCGATTGCGTTCGGTTCCGTTGGTTCAGTGAAAAACTTCTCATCGGTCTCCTGGAATAAAAACCACCCTGAAGCAATCTTCTACGCATTATTTGGCATGAGATACGAGTCCTTGTTGTCCGGGAGACGTCATTTCCAATGTTTCTGGCAGCTGATGTTGTGCGTTTTCGAGCCGATAATAGGAGGAAACGACCCTGCATCGGTGTTTCCTTACGAGGACGACCACTGCAATGTCTGTCGCTGACATTTACCGTCTCTATGTACTTTCTCCACACCTTAGACACACTACTGTTAGCAGCACGTAACCGATCGGCAACAACTAGCTTTGTATGACCTACCGAAAGTAAATTCACTATCCTGGCTCTATCGAAGTGTTGTAGCCTCTACGTGCCATGTTACTGCAGTGCTGAACGCAAACTGAACGAAGCTGTTGTTGATACTGGACTGCTAGCGGTGTTCTGCTGCGGCAGCGTATGATGGGGAAACAGCCACTTAGTATGTCAGCATCCTGGTAGACTTCTGTTTATTCGATCTGTATACTCGAAACGCACGATGCAGCTACTGTCGTGCGTTTGTATGTTCACGTCAAGTAAACAGAATTCCACGGTATCCAGTTCAATAATCACTGAAGCTCTATAGAAACTGGTATAGGCAGGCGTATTCAAATACAGAGGTATGTAAACAGGCAGAATACGGCGCTGCGGTCAGCAACTCCTATATAAGACAAGAAGAGTCTGGCGCAGTTGTCAGATCTGTTACTGCTACTACAATTGTAGGTTATGACGATTTAAGTGAATTTGGAGTTATAGTCGCCGCACGAGCAATGGGACGCAGCATCTGCGAGGTAGCGACGAAGTGGGGACTTTCCGCTACGACCATTTCACGAGTGTATTGTGATATCAGCAATCCGGTAAAACATCAAATCTCTGACATCACTGGGCTGGAAGAAGATCCTGCAAGAACGGGACGAACGAAGACTGAAGAGACTCGTTCAACGTGACAGATGTGTAACCCTTCGGACCCGAAATCCCACTCGTCTACCAAAAAATGGTTCATATGGCTCTGAGCACTATGGGACTTAATTTCTGAGGTCATCAGTCGCCTAGAACGTAGAACTACTTAAACCTAACTAACCTAATGACATCACACACATCCATACCCGAGGCAGGATTCGAACCTGCGACCGTAGCGGTCGCGCGGTTCCACACTGTAGCTCCTAGAACCGCTCAGCCACCCCGGCCCGCCCACTCGTGTACCCTTGATGACTTTACGACACAAAGCTTTACCGCTTGCCTGGGCCGTTCAACTCAGACATAGGACTGTTGACGACTAGAATGATGTTGCTTTCTCGGACGATTCTCGTTTCAAGTTATTTCGAGTGGATGGACGTGTACAGTATAGAGACAACCTCATGAATCCATGGACTCTGCATGTCAGCAGGGGACCGTTTTAGAGGGTGAAAGCGCTGTAATGGCGTGGGGCGTGTCCAGATACGACTCTGACAGGTGCCACGTGCGTAAGCATCCTGTCTGATCACCTGTATCTAATCATGAAATTACAACGAATCCAGACCTTTAGCTGCTGATAGGCGTTGATAAATATCAACGGGGACAATTGAAAGTGTGAACCCGACTGGAACTCGAACCCGGGATCTCCTGCTTACATGGCAGACGCTCTATCCATCTGAGCCACAGAGGACACAGAGGATAGTGCGACTGCAGGGACGTATTTCTGTCACGCTCCCCGGGAGACCTACATTCCCAATTTATTGTCCACACACTAAATATGTAGTGATCCTGCCCACTATACTCATTACTCGTCAGTCTACCGATTCCCGGAAGAGTTCGGTCAATGTGAGTGCATCGGCACTGAATATCACTGGCCGGTTAGCCTTATCGATATGGAGATGGTATCCGTTCTTTCGGACACGTCCGAAAGAACAGATACGATCTGCATATGTGCATCTAATCACTTCCTTTGTGCATTGCGACGGACTTAGGCTATTTCAGCAGGATAATGCGACAGACCACACGTCCAGAATTGCTACAGAGTGGCTCCAGGAACGCTCTTCTGCGTGTAAACACTTCCTCTGGCCACCAAACTCCCCAGACATGAACATTATTGAGCGAATCTGGAATGCCTTGCAACGTGGTGTTCAGAAGAGATCTCCACCCCCTCGTACTCTTACGGATTTATGGACAGCCCTGCAGGATTCATGGTGTCAGTTCCCTCCAGCACTACTTCAGAAATTAGTCGAGTCCACATGTCATGTCGTGCTGCGGCACTTCTGCGTGCTGGCAGTGGTCCTATACGATATTAGGCCGGTGTATCAGTTTCTTTGGCTATTCAGCGTATATGGCACCTATTCTATCTGAGCCAGTGTTTGGATTTCCCCATTAGATGTCTGTAATGAATCATCGAAACTGGTCGCTTAATTAATAAAATTTTTAGGAATAATTACGGCTGTTAGAATCCTTTTTATACGGGATATGACCAGAGAGGTCGAGGAGGACATTCAGATGTGACTGACGAACTTGTGCAGTGTGTTGACGGAATTGTGCATGCGACACGTTAGTTCAGAATTTTCTAAATTTCTGAAGATATGGCTCATTTTCAACGATATCCCTCTTTAAAACATTCAAGTAATTAGGTTGCGATAAGGACTGTGCTTGGTGGATACCAATCCGTCTAACGGATGTTCTCGAAACAGAAAGAGTGGGTTCGGCATCGACATTCCTTCAGCACTATCATGAAGAGGAGGAATTTCTGAACAAAATTGTGACTAGGCTGCGGTATGCGAGCAGTATGTAAACTCTGATACTAAGCAACAGTCCAAAAGTGTGTACACATCCACTCCACATCAAAAGTCCAAAAAACGCAAGCAGACAGTGTCAAACAGCAAGCTACTGATAACAGTACTTTCGTTTTGCTAAGAAGATTCGATAGCCTTTTCCTCGAGACTTACTCTTGAGAACAGTGTGATATCACATGTTTATTGTGATACTCTTACGAATCTCAGAGGGTCAGTCCAAAAGAAGCGGAGTGGAGGCATCATTCTCCTTAATAACAATGCGCGACCGTATACTGCGAATTAAACGAAGAGACTATGTGGTGAAATAATACCAAAAAGAAAGTTCAGAGTGGATATAAATTTTCTCTTCTTTTCTATTTTAATAGCCAGTCGGACTTCACTTTATGAACAGCCCTCGCAATTCACGTAGATGGATCTTAATGTCAACATTCTGAGTGTCTTCAGTCGACGTACTGAGCAGTCGAAAAACCGCGCATCGTCGTTTCACGAGGGTAGTACTTGCCGTTGTGGTGCCGCCGCCCTTTGGTCTACAAAGTGGCTGCCCGGGTCGCCGCGACATTCGATGACCTTTACGGCGCCGGTCTGCAGCTACAGTTACTGCTCTGTCGTCGTGCCTTGCAGGCCAGATGCCAAGGATGCACGCTGTGCTGGAGGAATGAGCACAACAGTCCAGGAGGCGGTTTGCTAGGAAATTATGTCTCCGTATTGAAATACATAGATACAAACAAGGTGAAACGTCTCTGTGAAGTCGTTTCATAAGCCGCTTGTCGAATTCGGTATAACATATTCACTTTACTACCTGATATTAGCTCATTTCATGAACTCTTCCAGAAAGACTGAGGACTGGGAGCAGACGATGTTGCTTCTCGTTCGAAGGTGAGTACAGGATGACCAACTTAGGTTTCCAATACCTGAACCGAGAGGTTTATCCCTGTTAGTCGCTAATGACCGTAGCAGTTTTGCGCCCTAAAACCGTAACCCATCTTAGTCGAGGGCTTTGTCGAAGGCTGTTTTTGTGTGTGAGGTTGGTGACGGAGGGCCACCCCTCTGGTAGCTTCCGCTGCACGGGGAGCCAGGTAATCTCTAAGAGAAAGGGACACTATTCGGTGAATGTTTGGTGAGTACGGATCGTAGCTCTTAAGGGGGGTTTCAGGTGATAAGAATCAGGTTGATTTAGGACTTCGTTACACTTAACTCGTGAAACACTTACGAACTTCAGCTTAACGGAAGCGTGTGAAGCGAGTTATTTTTTTAATGATTTTTAGTCTTATATTTTGTGGAAATTGCTTTTGTCTTTGTGTGTCGATTTTGTGCCACGTGTTTGGTAATCAATGACCCTTCTGGTCACCACAGCACCGCAATAGGCTTTATTTTAACAGTATGCTTGTTTAATGAGCTACAATTTCTGCAAGAATATCTGCTCTTTCGTTAGCTTTCTACAAAGCAGCACAACAGTTTGAGTCAGAATGCACCACGTGCTCTAGTTCGGCCGTTTGCAAGCAGCAGACGCAGTTTGTATGTTAATAATTATCGCGCAGCCTCGTGTATTGGTTAAACCTCTGTCCAGAATAGTGAATGCGTAGAATCTTAACGCAAATCTCACTGAGATATTTTTATGGTATTGCGAAGGAAATGATTGTATAATTGTCTCCCACCCCGTCTTTTTTGTTTCTTCTTGCTGTAGTTAAATTTGTGCTCTGTTTCATTCTCACGTAATTCTTACTTAAATATTTCGACTCAGACACCAGTTATGTGTAGTTAGGTTGTGTAACCAAATAATTAGTTACAATAAATAATTTACGTTAAAGATAAATTCTTTGTTGTCGATCTTATCCTCTTACTCCCATTTCCAATCCTGAATTAATCAAGTTGCTTCATGCACAACATGGAGTGCTATTTTTCTGGCTGCTTAAAGAAATTTGCGTACTAGTAACTAAATTATTAAAGTAATTAAACAAATAATTTTCCAGCTCCGTTTGTTCTAGATGGTTAGGAAGGGCTTGGCCTGGTGGCGACCCAGAATTTTTGAATTTTTTTCATTAATTGTGTGAGAGAAGCAGGTAGAAATGCGAGATAACGTATATGGCTCGATGAGAAACGTTAAAAACATAGTAATACGTTAAAAGGTAACTGCAGAAAAACTTTGGGTAGCAGAAGAAATACTTCAACTGATCGATGAGAGAAGGAAATACAAAATTTTTTAAGAAAATTCAGGAATACAGAAATACAAGTCACTTACAAATGAAATAAATAGGAAGGGCAGGGAAGCTAAGGCGAAATGGCTTCATGAAAAATGTGAAAAAATCGAAAAAGAATTGGTTGTCGCAAGGGTTGGCTCAGCATATGAAATTGTCAAAGCACCCTTCGATGAAATTAAAAGCAAGGGTGGTAAGATTAAGAATGCAATGGGAACTCCGCCGTTAAATGCAAAGGAGAAAGCAGATGGGTGGAAAGAGCAGATTGAAGGCCTTTATAAGGGGAAGGAGATGTCCGATAACGAGACAGAAGAAAGAACGCGACTAGATAGGAAAGAGATGGGGCCTCCAGTATTAGAATCAGAAATTAGAAGAGCTGAAGTCTTAAGTTTGAATAAGGTAGAAGGGACAGATAACACTCCATCACAATTTCTGAATTCATAGGGAGAAGAGACAACATACGACTATTCACGTTGGTATGTAGCATGTATGAGACAGGCGATGTACCATCTACCTTTCGGGAAAACATGATCCACACAATTCACAACACTGTAAGAGCCAACAAATGTGAGAATTACCGTACAATCCGGTTTACAGCTCATGCATCGAAGTGGCTAACGAGACGAATATACTGAAGAATGGAGAAGAAAATTGAGAATGCGTTACAAGACGATCAGATTGGCTTTACGACACCTAAAGGTAACAGAGAGACAGTTCTGACGTTGCAGTTGATAATGGAAGCAAGACTAAAGGAAAATCAAGATACGTTCATAGCATTTGCCAACATGCAAAAGCGTTCGATAATGTGAAATACGAGTAGTGCAAGATGTTCGAAATTCTGAACAAAATAGGAGTAAGCTAAAGCGAAAGACAGGTAGTATACAATATTTACAAATCTCAAGACTGGAAGACCAAGAACGAAATACTCAGATTAAAAGGGCTTTAATGCAGGTGTGTACTCTTTTACCCCTACTGTTCAGTTTACATATAGAAGAGGCAATGAAGGAAATGAGAGAAAGATTCAAGAGTGGAATTAAAATTCAAGGCGAAAGAATATCAGTGTTAAAATTCGCTGATGACATTGCTATCCTCGCTGAAAGCGAGGAAGAATTACAAGATTTGTTAAGTGGTATGAACAGTCAAATGAGTACAGAATATGGATTGAGAGTGAATTGAAGAAAGACGAAAGTAATGAGAAGTAGCAGAAACCTTAAGAGCGAGAAACTTAACATGAGAATTGGCAATCACGAGGTAGATGAAGTTACGGCAGCAGACAACTCATGACGGGCCGAGAAAGGAGGACATAAGAGTCAGTTACTTAGTTAGTTAGTTACGTGTTCCATTGATCAATAGCACGGAGAACCGTTATGATGTGGAACGTATCATTTTTTTAGTTTACATTATAGTGTTATACCTAAATATTTCTGTTATCTGTCCCATTCCCTTAAATGGCACAAAACGCATATATTATATCTCCTGATTTATTTACTCACATTCAAGAACTCATCTATGGTATAGAAGGAGTTATCAATGAGGTATGATTTTATTTTCGAAACTATTACTGCTGTCTGTCAGACATTTTACTTCATCTGGTAATTTATCAAAAGGTTTTACAGCAGCAAGAAGCACACTAGCACTGAAAAAAGGGACATTCCTCGCCAAAAGAAGTCTACAAGTGTCAAACACAAGTCTTAATTTGAGAAGAAATTACTGAGAATATGCGTTTGGAACACAGCGTTGTATGTTAGTGAAACATGGAGTGTGGGAAATCCGGAACAAAAGAGAATCGAAGCATTTGAAATGTGATGCTACAGAAGAATGTTGAACATAAGCAACGAGGAGGTTCACCGCACAATCGACGTGGAATGGAGTATATGGAAAACGTTGATAGGAACGATGGACAGGATGGTAGCACATCTCTTAAGGCATGAGGGAATAACTTCCGTGGATCTAGAGTTAGTAGCAGAGGATAAAAATCATAGAGGAAAAAAGAGACTGGAATACATCCAGCAAATAATTCAGCACGGAGCTTGCAAGTGATACTCTGAGATGAAAACGATGACACAGGAAGGAAATCGCGGCGGCTCGCATCAGAACAGTCAGAAGACTAAGGACTTAAAGAAATAAAAAAAGATTTTAAAGAGAATGTCAACTTCCCTCTGCTACATCTGTTATCATTCCATGTTACTAGGTCCAATAACGTCAATGCGACCACCGCCTATATTCGATGTCAAAGTTCAGTAACCACTCACAAATAGCAGGTGGCTGAACTAGTAGTGGAAGGTACAGGGTGAGAATGATTGATTATTGAACTATTAAAAAAATACCGACGGCACACACTTTATTCAACGTCACTACAGATACCCAGATTTAGATTATGACATGTTCGAAACGCCTGCCATCATTGGCGATGGATGGCGCAGACGAATAGCGAACTTCTACATCACTCTCTGAAGTGTCGGCACATCGATGCTGTCGATGACCTCCTGAATGGCTGTTTTCAGTTCAGCAATAGTTTTGGGGCTACTGATGTACACCTTGTCTTTAACACAGCTCGACGAAAATGAGTCGTATGTGTTAAGATCCGGAGAACATGGCGACCAGTCGAGGCCCATGCCAGTAGCGTCTGTGTACCCCAGTGCCAGAATGCGCTCCCAAAAGTGCTTCCCAAGGACATCAAACACTCTGCTGCTTCGATTAGGTAGAGTTCCTTATTGTATGAACCGCATCTCGTCGAAATCAGGGTCACTTTGGATGAAATCTTCTTCTGAAACCATCACGTACCGTTCGGTAGTCACCGTGCCATCGAAGAATATCGCACCGATTATTCCGTGACTGGACATTGCACACCACACAGTCACACGTTGAGGATGAACCGACAGACCGTGAAATTAGCCAATTTTCCTTATTGACGAAACTGTCCAAATGAATGTGGACTTCGTCGCTAAACCAAACAGTACGCGCATACAAATTCCTAGCATGCTCCGCTGCCAACTGTGCAGTTTCAACGTCCAAACACAAACCGTTCAGAAGTTATGACGATTTTATTTCATATAATTCAGTAACTTTCATAAGCGTTTCGGGAGATTCGGGAAAGAGTGCAGCCGTTGTCGTGATGCTGAAACGGAGCGATTTACAGTCTTAAGTAAGACTGTGGTCAGAGTAATCAGTGCAAAAATAATTTGACAACAAACCAAAAAATATACATATATCACATATGAACCTAAGAAAACCGCAGTTACATTTAATAATATGTCCAATCACTCACACCGTCGGTAACCACTTGATTTCTCCCAGACATGCTTCAAACCAAATTTTCTTCGTATTCACGTGCAAGAAACCTCCAAATGGGTCGAATTTACGTTGACAGCTTCTTCAAAGAGACGATCATTTTCCTTGCAACTTCCTTCTGATGTGACAACATATTTTCAACAGGATTAGCTTAGGCGATTGTTAGGGCCAATCTAGTACCTGTACACCTTTCTCCTTTTTCCGGTACCTGCAAAGCCTGCTGCCATGCTTCGCTGGAATCATTGTCCTCCTGCAGTATCCAGTCTTTATTTTTGTCGGTGAACCAACGTTTGGCAGTCAGCATCAATAATCTCTGATAAATTTGTAATACCTTAAATTGTCGGTAAACACTTAAAAATCGCCGAAAGCCAGTTTTGAGAAACATACCCAAATATGCATCTTTATGGGACGTTTGACGGTCCGTTGTAACAACGTGTTGGCGGCCTTTGACTAGGGTCCATGTGTACGTACACAGTCCCACAGAGAAGATTTGTCGGTAAAAATAACATGAATATGAAGATGGTATCTGTTCCCGAAAGAACAAATACCATTGATGACCGTGCAGCTTCTTTAGAATACCATAACTGTATGAAGATGGTATCTGAACAGATACCAACATATTGATTACCGTCAGTCTAGCCCCACAACCACATTCTGGGGTGACTCAATACGCAAGAGAAAGCAACGGCGAGCCTTTATGACGATGTGTAGACGGCATAAGACAGTGGACTCCTTCCGAGAGAAGCGGAAGGAAGAGCGCCAAACTGTAGTAGTCTCCTTGATTGTGTGTAGTTAATGACAGAGCAGTAGCACACCAATTGTCGTTACACTTTTGAGCACAAAGAGATTCGATGTGAATCCGCAAATCTTCACCTAGAATTACGAAAGAGAATTGTGGTTGGGGGGTGGGTGGGGGGGTAAGTATCTGCCTCTCTAGCCAAATGGTCAGACAGTTCATTCCCTGGGATGCCCAAATAGCTTGGGACCCACAGAAAAACTAAGCAGGCGGCACTGCCAAGGGCAGAGAGAAGGTCATTGACAGCAGAGACCAAAGAGTGACGAGAGCAGCATCGGTTATAGCCTGCAGACAGCTCATTGAGTCGTTGCGTATTAAAACACTGTGGAGGGAGATCTGAGTAACAAAATGGAAGGCCATGTTAATGGCTAGCAGCTCTGCTGTGAACACACTACAGGATCCCGGCAGTAAATAGTGTTCTGTGCAAGGACGAAAGAACCTTCAGCCTAGACGATAGTAGTATTCTCAGAATCTTCGAGCATGGAACGTACAAAACGCTGGTATATCATAGGGGCGACAGAGACATTAGGACACTGTAATAGGTCGGTCCCAATCCGCGGTCGAAGCACCATCCAAGGGGGTGGGGGGAGTAGGGACGGGGGGGGGGGGAAATGCACAGGTACTTCCTAGTGAGTGGAGATGGAAATCGCAACAGACGGAAGTGAGACACGTTCCAACCGGTAATCCTACCCGAGGTCAGGTATCAAGAGAAAGACATCCCTCGTTTATAAAGAAGACACGATATACGGGGTGGTCAGGGCATCGTCGAATGGCGATTGCTTAAGACGCCAGGAGTTGGCTCCATCGTATGTGCGCAGGGCGAATCGCAGCTTCTGTGAGGAGGCTGCAGACGGAACTAGTGCGAAAGTCACCAATAGCCACACGCACCCTATAATGACGAACACGATCAAGCATTTTCAGAGTGACTTTCGTCTTTCTTTGGCGTACTCTCAGCCTGTATTCTGCACTCATTACGTCATTTCTTCGAAAGGACTTGCTATTTTTCTTCCTTTCTACTGGAGATAGTAACGTTATCAATGAATCTTATGACAGATGTCCTTTCACCCTATTATTTGATCCACAGATCCGAAAATAATCTGTCATCGTAAATGAAAAATACAGTGTAATTTTGTGTGCTATTCGTATGATTGTAGCCTCTTACCGTTGCTCACTTTATGTCTGATTGTAAATGTTTCCTCAACTGTGAAACAGCACGCGCTCATATATTTTTTCTTTTATGTGTGAATCAAAATCGTCTAATGCATTATACATAATAGCTGAAATGCAAAAATCTGCTAAAATATCTGCTGTGCAAGGTGCCGGGATGGAGAACAGTTTGTACCTCTTTAATTCAGACGAATTTTGCATGAGAACAAGACATGCACTCGACCTCCTCCTTATCTACCACCTAATTAATTATGCGCACAACGGTAACATTGTGAACAGAGTGACACAAAAATAATCCCAGAGTGTCCCAGAGAGCATCCCAAAGAGACCCAGAGAGCATCCCAGAGTGCCCCTGAGAGCTAAAACACTAAGAAGAATCGCTTCTCGGCTTTTGGCAAGATCAATGTGTAGTTGATAAACAGATCTTCTACGGCGGTACGGCATGGCTGTGTGCTCCGTGCGGCTGCCTCGAGTCGAATGAGCATGCTGCTGCCTCAGAACAGGATGCGTACTTCCTGCCCCCACTCGCGCGCACAGCGCCAGCGCGCCTTATCGCTTCCGGTTGCGTTATCACCAACTTGATTTTAAAGCAACACGGGCCTAGTAATACTAGGGCCCGTGTTGCGCTCTCTCTCGCACACTCGCGTGGCTGCGTCGCTCAGCGGCTAAGTCTGCTTCAAGGTCATGCGCCTATAAGGCGACACACACAGCCATGTAGAGGTGTGCTTGGTAAAATGAGGAGTGCACACTCACAATAATTTGATAAAAATCGTAATCTACTCAGAAAAAAGAGAACTTTATCATAATAAACAACAGGAAATGGGATTCTGTATAGATCTACGAAATGATATGCGGATTAAATATTACAATGAGATTTACTATTTATCGGAACATAAATGTACATGATTGTCGACACACACAGTAGGTTAAAGGATAGGGTATATTGAAATATTATGAGAATAAGAGATGGCTCGAGAACAAGGTGCTCCTACTCTCTGTGATGCAATACATTGATGATAATGACTGGAGGTCCTAATGAATCAAATACTAATCTCCCGACTATATAGAAGTATCGCAATTAGTATTGAGAGCTCAAATGGGATCACATGGAGAAACCAGCAAGGTGGACTTGTAGCAAAGCGAGCTCGCGTGCTGCTGAGGGATTCAGTATAAAATTGATAAGGTCTTACAGTGCCGGAGCCGCAGAATACTGTACCAGTACTGAAATCTGCAGCACGTCGTGGGTAGGCAGCGTCCTGATGATGTGGGCGCCGACTTCTGCAGTGCAGCAACTCTGTGTCAACCCCTGGCCGCGAAGGCTGTCCGAGACTTCAAAGTTCTTCCGAAAACGAGCGACCAAGTCGCAAGACCGCCCGACTGCGAGGAGGATCAGATCCCGAATTTACTGCCCGCACAACGCAAGAGCGAAGCCAACATTGCTCTACTCCCTGCTCTCCTCGAAAACCGCGAATCAGCATTCAGTTCTGATTCCGAATTTCCCCCACACTGTCTCAGAGCATCATTCGCGCCAGTAGCGATCGTTCCCTCCAGTTTCGAGCAGGTCTTTATGACATCAACTAGCCTCAGTTTAAGTTGACCAATCATGCATCTGCTATTCAGCTGAGGGCACTGAACTTGCCGTTTGACCGGCTACGGAAACAACCTGCCTAGACCACCGGCCATCCGGCGCCAGACAGTCGCACCCAGCAGGGTACAGTCCACAAGTATTCTCAGAATCAAGAGGACAATGCAGTCAGTTGGTGCCAGTAATCTTCGTTCCAGACATGCCGGAACGGTAAACACATAAACTGCGGCGAAACTCAGACGTCTCGCAGGCCGTTTCGCCCTGCATACAGTAGGCGAAAGTCGACCGACGTCAGTCGTTCCGCCAGGCGCTTAGGCCTACTGTGCGAACCCCTCAGAATTCAGGGAAGTGCAGCCCGCAACCGGAAACGCAGTGTGCCGCGTCCACGGATGCTCGCCTCTTACAGGCCACCCAGGGAAGTAAAACAACATGTTTAGGAATCGAGTGAAAAGTATTTTTTGAGCTCTCAGTACAAATACTCTCAGTACAATAACCTTATTCGGTCTGTTACTACCGTGCAATGACATAGAACATTAATAAAATTGATGAAAATGAGAGGAGACGTGCAAAAGAGGGCATGGAACTTCTCAGCTGTTTCCCGCTAAAGAGGTGTATATGACACGATGACAAGCCTAGTTATCGGTAGGTAAGTACTTTACCGTGATACTTTCGTTAATTTATGAATCACGATTTCATCTGCATAGTGTCGGGACATTGCAGTGTGACCGCAGGAGGTACTTCAGCCAACCACACGGATGAGCCCAAGGTGAAGATGATAAACAACTCAATTAGAAACATCCTGGTAGATTAAAACTGTGTGCCCGACCGAGACTCGAACTCGGGACCTTTGCCTTTCGCGGGCAAGTGCTCTACCATCTGAGCTACCGAAGCACGACTCACGCTCGGTCCTCACAGCTTTCCTTATGCCAGTATCTCGTCTCCTACCTTCCAAACTTTACAGAAGCTCTCCTGCGAAACTTGCAGAACTAGCACTCCTGAAAGAAAGGATATTGCGGAGACATGGCTTAGCCACGGCCTGGGGGATGATTCCAGAATGAGACTTTCACTCTGCAGCGGAGTGTGCGCTGATATGAAACTTCCTGGCAGATTAAAACTGTGTGCACCGACCGAGACTCGAACTCGGGACCTTTGCCTTTCGCGGGCAAGTGCTCTACCATCTGAGCTACCGGAGCACGACTCACTCCCGGTCCTCACAGCTTTACTTCTGCCAGTATCTCGTCTCCTACCTTCCAAACACACAGTTTTAATCTGCCAGGAAGTTTCATATCAGCGCACACTCCGCTGCAGAGTGGAAGTCTCATTCTGGAAACATCCCCCAGGCTGTGGCTAAGCCATGTCTCCGCAGTATCCTTTCTTTCAGGAGTGCTAGTTCTGCAAGGTTCGCAGGAGAGCTTCTGTAAAGTTTGGAAGGGAGGAGACGAGATACTGGCAGAAGTAAAGCTGTGAGGACCGGGGGTGAGTCGTGCTTCGGTAGCTCAGATGCCGCGAAAGGCAAAGGTCCCGAGTTCGAGTCTCGGTCGGGCACACAGTTTTAATCTGCCAGGAAGTTTCAGATCAGCGCATACTCCGCTGCAGAGTGAAAGTCTCATTCTGGAAACTCAATTAGAGTTTGCTGGCATTGGCTAAAGAAAACAATAAGCACATATACCCTCCTGGAAATTGAAATAAGAACACCGTGAATTCATTGTCCCAGGAAGGGGAAACTTTATTGACACATTCCTGGGGTCAGATACATCACATGATCACACTGACAGAACCACAGGCACATAGACACAGGCAACAGAGCATGCACAATGTCGGCACTAGTACAGTGTATATCCACCTTTCGCAGCAATGCAGGCTGCTATTCTCCCATGGAGACGATCGTAGAGATGCTGGATGTAGTCCTGTGGAACGGCTTGCCATGCCATTTCCACCTGGCGCCTCAGTTGGACCAGTGTTCGTGCTGGACGTGCAGACCGCGTGAGACGACGCTTCATCCAGTCCCAAACATGCTCAATGGGGGACAGATCCGGAGATCTTGCTGGCCAGGGTAGTTGACTTACACCTTCTAGAGCACGTTGGGTGGCACGGGATACATGCAGACGTGCATTGTCCTGTTGGAACAGCAAGTTCCCTTGCCGGTCTAGGAATGATAGAACGATGGGTTCGATGACGGTTTGGATGTACCGTGCACTATTCAGTGTCCCCTCGACGATCACCAGTGGTGTACGGCCAGTGTAGGATATCGCTCCCCACACCATGATGCCGGGTGTTGGCCCTGTGTGCCTCGGTCGTATGCAGTCCTGATTGTGGCGCTCACCTGCACGGCGCCAAACACGCATACGACCATCATTGGCACCAAGGCAGAAGCGACTCTTATCGCTGAAGACGACACGTCTCCATTCGTCCCTCCATTCACGCCTGTCGCGACACCACTGGAGGCGGGCTGCACGATGTTGGGGCGTGAGCGGAAGACGGCCTAACGGTGTGCGGGACCGTAGCCCAGCTTCATGGAGACGGTTGCGAATGGTCCTCGCCGATACCCCAGGAGCAACAGTGTCCCTAATTTGCTGGGAAGTGGCGGTGCGGTCTCCTACGGCACTGCGTAGGATCCTACGGTCTTGGCGTGCATCCGTGCGTCGCTGCGGTCCGGTCCCAGGTCGACGGGCACGTGCACCTTCCGCCGACCACTGGCGACAACATCGATGTACTGTGGGGACCTCACATAGTCGCTCAAAGTCCGTCAACTGCACATACGGTTCACGTCCACGCTGTCGCGGCATGCTACCAGTGTTAAAGACTGCGATGGAGCTCCGTATGCTACGGCAAACTGGCTGACACTGACGGCGGCGGTGCACAAATGCTGCGCAGCTAGCGCCATTCGACGGCCAACACCGCGGTTCCTGGTGTGCCCGCTGTGGCGTGCGTGTGATCATTGCTTGTACAGCCCTCTCGCAGTGTCCGGAGTAAGTATGGTGGGTCTGACACACCGGTGTCAATGTGTTCTTTTTTCCATTTCCAGGAGTGTACTTTTAGAAAGGAACGTTCCTGACATAAGTGTGTTTCCTTGTATTGGGGAAGGAGGGCGCTGTGGAATATCAATAAAATTTACTGAGAAGTAATTCGGTTGGTGAGAATATGAAAACCAGCTGGTCAATGGACACGTAATGATAACTGTCTAGGAAATTGTACGTTATGGGAAGTGGACCAGTTTGCTGCAAGGACTGCTGGAGGTGCTTGAAACTTCGGTGGAGAGTCACTCTCGAACGCTTCTAGGCTTAACAAATGGCTATCAGTTGGAGCTGTTTCTCATAGGGATTGACGCATGGTCCAATTCAACATCTGAACCGTCATCCAGGAGAAGCAACACAGCCTGGTGATGAAATGCATATACCTACCCAAATAAAAGTCCACTTTGCAATATACTGTTTGTCTAAAAGTAACGCAAAACACATAGGAAATTGACCCTGAGATGAGCAGGTTATTTTTTCCCTATTGTAGTCTTACAAGGACATTTTGCGCATTGCACTTCTGCGATTCTCTGTATACTTGCAGGGTTAGTATTATTATTCATTTACTGATCCATGGATTACCTTACAATGCTATTAGATTTGTCATAGCAATCAGTGTTGATAGATAGCTCAAAAATATAAATACAGGTTGACTACACAAGGCGAATTGCATTGGTCCGGAAACGATCGAGTCGAAAATTACAAATGAAAGTAGTTGTGAGACCAATGACAGTAGATCTCTTTCACACCTTAAGGCTAGAGAACATGTCGTGTAGAGGAGATGTGTTTCAGCCGCAACGATGAACAAGTGCTCATAGCTCTGATGGTATGCTTTTTGATCATCACGGAATAATCCTGTATAAGTGTGCTTTATGAGGATAGGACGTGTATTGGACAGGTGGTCCACTGTATCCTTGATGAAGGAACCGTCCCGGCATTTGCCTGAAAAGATTTAGGAGGACCACGTAAAGCCTAAATCTGGATGGCTGGGAGGAACATGAACCATCCGCCCGAATATAAGGTCAGCATAGTAACAACAGCACTGCCACATTCGGTCTGTCTTTATTGTACGAAGTACCGTGTTATGAACAAAGTTTCAGTCCTCAACACACATCAAGGGCACCTGCTGACGCGTTCGCAATAAGAAACATGCTGCTATGCCTTTTATACTAACTGCTGTCTGATGGCAATCTTGTTTGTAAGCGTCTCCAAAGCCTTGATATATTTCGTAAAAGAACACATTGTATGTCATGACCAGACGAAATTGGAATTATCCGACAATAACTGTGGGTTCTTTGACAGCTCTGGGAGAAAGCTCTCTGGAACTACAACATATGAAATATTAGTGCACCTTTAATATTTACGGAATATTCCGTCGGTTCTTGGAGGAAGATAGATATATCAATAACTTGATAAATCCTTTGGGCACAGGAATGCTTAATAATTTACAACCATCCCTGACTATTAAAATATCACTTGATGCACTAATTAACAAACTGTTCTCCTGAAGTACGATGTTCAACATTTACAATAGTACATGTCCATCCGACAAGGGGACCCTCCATACTGTAAATCACGGATTTTGATGCGCTTCGAATATGTTGTAGAGGCACTTACCATAAATACCTGGCTATCTGGTTTTTTAGCGAATGGACCTTGGTTCTTGAGAAAATCGATTTTGAAGTTTATTGGTCACTCTGTATAACTGTAACATTACATAAATTTCGAGCAAGTTAGGGTAGCGCAGCGGTAAAGGTTCACGTTTACCACCCCGGAGGTACCGTGTTCGAATCATGCTTGTGTACACCTTTTTTCTTCAAAATCGACCGAATTTTTCTATTTTATTTCAAAGAATATGAACAAACAGTGTAAGGCATGTGACATTATAAAGATATATACAGTTATTAATTTTTTCAAATATTCATTCCGTTTGTGGCTCGCATCATATTCTCCCAATTCATTTTCATCGTTGAAATCTATCAATTCATCATCAATAATGATGTCTTTCGGCCAAAAGATCCTGTATTGCGATACATATCTCATCGTCAATTGCAACGGAATTGGCAGAGATCACGCTAGGCGGTGTATTCGTTACGAAATTCAAATCGCGGAGTAGATTTTCGACGTATTTATTGCCTTTGTGATTTCGCCTTTTGGTTCTTCGTTCAACTCCTCTACTTGTGGATCTTCTTCTGGCTGCACTACTGCAGAAACACTTGGTTCTTCCATTTCACAGAAGTTTTCTAACACACGGCACTAGAGACGCTTAGCGAGCAACTGACGCTGTAGTTAGATGTGAACGTAAAGGAATGCAACTCGCATCCTCCTTGGCCGCAAATAGGAGCTGGGGTTCCCGTTACGGCTAACGGTATTCACGGGAGAGGGGACTGTAATGGGCGGAGATCGATTTCAGGTAATATAAGAAGCGACCGTTGTACGAACATCTGGAACTGCAACTGCGAACCAGAAACGGAATGAATATTTGCAAAAATTAATAACTGAACATATCTTTATAATTTCGCACACCTTACACTGTTGATATTCTTTGAAATAAAATTGAAAAATTCGGTCGATTTTGAAAAAAATTGTAAACAAGCAGGATTCGAACACGGTACCTGCAACGCCGTAGCCGTCAAGATTTACCACTGCGCTACGCTCACGTGCTCGAAATGTATCTAACGTTACGGGTATACAAAGCACGCAATGAACTTCAAAATCGATTTTCTCAAAAACTAAGGCCCGTCGTTACAGATTGCAGCGAGGCTTCACTAAAGTTTGTGGTATCGATGTTGTTTGCCGTTTTTGGTGTTGCACCACCATCTTTGGACGACACCACATAGTCAGTTGGAGGCCTTAAAATGTATCGTTTTCGTATTGCGCTTTTGATTAATTTCGACTCTGAAGTCATTTTGAAGCACATAAATAGTACGAGGGCGGTTCAGAAAGTAACCTCCGATCGGTCACAGTGCGGGTTGTGGGGGGAGTAGCGACGCCATCTGTGCGTTCACGCACTCAACAGGTCAGTCGGCATCAAGCCGTGGTCGAGTGAACGTCGTACCTGCGCTAGTTTAGTTTTTGCGGCAGTTTGAAATGTGTGCTGCAATAGAAAACCCCGCCAAATGTGAAGTGCGTGCTGTCATAAGGTTTTTTACAGCCAAAGGATATTCTGCAGCAGCTACATCGTGAGCTTTGTGCCGTGTACGGACCAAGAGTTATGAGTGAAGGAGTTGTCCGTGAATGGGTACGTTTATTTAAAAGTGGACGAGAAAACGTTCATGATGAAGAGAGGAGTGGTAGACCATCATTGGTGACTGACGAACTCGTTCAGACAGTTGATGCAAAAGTTCGTGAAAATCGACGTTTCTCAATGTCGGAGTTGTCTACTGGTTTTCCACAGATTTCTAAGACTCTCTTGTACGAGATAGTGACAGCAAGATTGGGTTACCGTAAGTTCTGTGCACGATGGGTGCCCAAAATTCTTACCGACAACCACAAAACTAAAAGAATGGCCTCTGCATTAGACTTTCTGTCACGTTATGAGGACGAAGGAGAACCATTGTTAAACAGAATCGTGACCGGTGACGAAACCTGGATTAAGTACGTGAACCCTGAGACAAAAGAACAATCAAAGATGTGGGCACATTCAAATTCGCCTACCAAACCAAGAAAAGCCTCGCAAGATTTTTCTGCCAGAAAACTGATGGCAACGGTGTTTTCGGATGCCAAAGGGGTGTTGTTGGTTGAATTCATGGAACGTGGTACGACCATTAATCAAGACGTGTACTGTGAAACAACAAAAAAGTTACGACGGGCTATACAGAACAAACGCCGTGGTATGCTGACTTCCGGTATCGTTTTTTTGCACGATAACGCCCGTCCTCACTCTGCTCGCAGAACAACGGCCCTTCTTGAGTCCTTCAAGTGGGACGTTATCAACCATCCACCTTACAGCCCAGACGTGGCGCCAAGTGATTATCACCTCTTCATGCATTTGAAGAAATGGCTCGGGTCACAGCGGTTTGATGACGACGAAGAGCTCAAAGATGCGGTCACAGGCTGGCTCCAGGCACAAGCGGGTGATTTTTATGCAGAAGGAATTTCAAAGCTTGTGAAGAGATACGATAAGTGCCTCAATCGCTATGGAGACTATGTAGAAAAATAGTGCAAAGATGTAGTTGTAAGATGTATATATTAAAATATTTTTATTTAACTTGGTGTATTTTTTTAAATCAACCGGAGGTTACTTTCTGAACGGCCCTCGTATTACTATGCATCATCTCTCATGAGACATGACATGCCAATCAATTTGTCAGTACACATGTGAAATGACATATCAATACTGACTTGTTTTGTAGCACATGTGAACAGAGAGGTTGTAAAATGTGGGAAGAACAACGTATATTACTACTTGATGACAACAACGATACAGTGAAGAACAATGTTACGGCATTTATGGAACCTCAACTTACACTCTCGGCCGGCCGGGGTGGCCGAGCGGTTCTAGGTGCTACAGTCTGGAATCGCGCGACAGCTACGGTCGCAGGTTCGAATCCTGCATCGGGCATGGATGTGTGTGATGTCCTTAGGTTTAAGTAGTTCTAAGTTCAAGGGGACTGATGACCTCAGAAGTGCTCAGAGCCATTTGAACCTTACACTCTCGTCACATCAACATGCTGACTGCCGTCCCTTGCGAAGGTCAGAAGTTCAACAACCATGACCAGCTCAAAGAATATGTTAAACCATAAGGTTGATAGCACAAGCGGCTTTGAAGAAGGCGTACGAAAACTTATGGCACACTATGACAAGTGCCTACAAAATGGTTGTAGCTATGAAGAACGATAGTTTAAGATCTAGAGGTTTTTTCCAAATTTTTTTATGTACTCGTTTTGTTTTTATTACCAAACGGAACTTGTTTTCTAGAGGCACCTCGTATATTCATCAAAAGAGATGAAACTATTGAAATTATAGAGAAATACAGTAACCATCTCTGTGTAGGAACCTCCCTAAGTTCCTGATTTCCCATACACAGCAACATTTAAAAGAGAAAAGCTATTCAGAAGTAAGGAACAGTACCTAAAGGTTTAAAGACGAGCAACTGATTTCGTGACATAGTGTACCTTTAGTAACAGCAGAATGTCTCTCTGCGTCATGAAAAATGAGGCAAATGGAACTGAATCATCACCGTCCAGCTGTAAAGTTTGGTTAGAAGACGTCGCCTCGAAGCACGTTTTACTGGGCTGCTATTACCACGGAGAAAAAATGAATAAAAAGCGTCCATTTGGCGATGTTATATTCCAGCACGTGCTGGAAGTGCCAAAAGTTTCATTTCCCTTTTGCTCCCTTCGCATGTATACTGTCAAACCGCATTAAAAGCTCCGAACGCAAATTAAATTCTGTGCGCCATTACTGGAACGAGCGCTCGCAGCAGAAGCGATATGGAATTGGCCATCGCTTCAAAGGCGCTCTTTTAATTTCCTCAAATGCGATCTATATTACTGGAATCTGACAAATCGACTGTGCTGCGAAAGGCCTGGTCGGGCACACTACGACCGTCCTGTGTATAGATCGGAACATAGGACTACGTTTATTTCCGTCTCAGTGACTCATTTTCATAACAAAACTGATGTTGCGAAATAGTAAGGTTCGTGCTTTTGATGATCAGTGACGTGCGCGTATCGATGGTGGTTGAATTTGTAAAAACGGATGTAGCACTAATTTGGAAATCTCGTAAATCCTTTAGTAATCGGTGATTCTAATATACAGGGTGTTTCAAAAATGACCGGTATATTTGAAACGGCAATAAAAACTAAACGAGCAGCGATAGAAATACACCGTTTGTTGCAATATGCTTGGGACAACAGTACATTTTCAGGCAGACAAACTTTCGAAATTACAGTAGTTACAATTTTCAACAACAGATGGCGCTGCAAGTGATGTGAACGATATAGAAGACAACGCAGTCTGTCGGTGCGCCATTCTGTACGTCGTCTTTCTGCTGTAAGCGTGTGCTGTTCCCAACGTGCAAGTGTGCTGTAGACAACATGGTTTATTCCTTAGAACAGATGATTTTTCTGGTGTTGGAATTCCACCGCCTAGAACACAGTGTTGTTGCAACAAGACAAAGTTTTCAACGGAGGTTTAATGTAACCAAAGGACCGAAAAGCGATACAATAAAGGATCTGTTTGAAAAATTTCAACGGACTGGGAACTTGACGGATGAACGTGCTGGAAAGGTAGGGCGACCACGTACGGCAAGCACAGAGGGCAACGCGCAGCTAGTGCAGCAGGTGATCCAACAGCGGCCTCGGGTTTCTGTTCGCCGTGTTGCAGCTGCGGTCCAAATGACGCCAACGTCCACGTATCGTCTCATGCGCCAGAGTTTACACCTCTATCCATACAAAATTCAAACGCGGCAACCCCTCAGTGCCACTACCATTGCTGCACGAGAGACATTCGCTAACGATATAGTGCACAGGATTGATGACGGCGATATGCATGTGGGCAGTATTTGGTTTACTGACGAAGCTTATTTTTACCTGGACGGCTTCGTCAATAAACAGAAATGGCGCATATGGGGAACCGAAAAGCCCCATGTTGCAGTCCCATCGTCCCTGCATCCTCAAAAAGTACTGGTCTGGGCCGCCATTTCTTCCAAAGGAATCATTGGCCCATTTTTCAGATCCGAAACGATTACTGCATCACGCTATCTGGACATTCTTCGTGAATTTGTGGCGGTACAAACTCCCTTAGACGACACTGAGGACACCTCGTGGTTTATGCAAGATGGTGCCCGGCCACATCGCACAGCCGACGTCTTTAATTTCCTGAATGAATATTTCGATGATCGTGTGATTGCTTTGGGCTATCCGAAACATACAGGAGGCGGCGTCGATTGGCCTCCCTATTCGCCAGACATGAACCCCTGTGACTTCTTTCTGTGGGGACGCTTGAAAGACCAGGTGTACCGCCAGAATCCAGAAACAATTGAACAGCTGAAGCAGTACATCTCATCTGCATGTGAAGCCATTCCGCCAGACACGTTGTCAAAGGTTTCGGGTAATTTCATTCAGAGACTACGCCATATTATTGCTACGCATGGTGGATATGTGGAAAATATCGTACTATAGAGTTTCCCAGACCGCAGCGCCATCTGTTGTTGACAATTGTAACTACTGTAATTTCGAAAGTTTGTCTGCCTGAAAATGTACTGTTGTCCGAAGCATATTGCAACAAACGGTGTATTTCTATCGCTGCTCGTTTAGTTTTTATTGCCGTTTCAAATATACTGGTCATTTTTGAAACACCCTGTATTTCTCATTCGTTCTGCTTTTTGTGTCATACCGACTCTGCTATTCTTAACTTCCACTAATGACTTAGGAGACAGTCTGAGTAGTCCACTTACTTCGTTCGCAGAGATGCTATTGTTTTCATCTAGCAGACTCACCATAAAACCAAAACGAACTGGAAAATGATTTCGGTAAGATATCTCCATGGTGTGAAAAGTGGCAACTGATGCTTAAAATATCTGATACGACGATAGTTTAAACTTTATGCAGAACAACAAATGTATTGCTTTGAGAGTGAATGAAAGATTCATTGGGCTACTTTTCGTGCTTGGCTGTTTAGTTTTGCAGACAACTGATGCTTCTCCTAATATTTATTTGCAGCAATGAAATAACTTCACCCGCTGGAGCTAGAAATTTTGGTTGGTAAACTGTCATTTGATAGTATTAACTTGTTTATGATCAAGGATTAAATTTTTCCTTACGTTCTCTTATCCTTTTGAGAATTTGCAGTGAACATTCAAACTCGAATCCTTTATACTGTATATTAATCATACTAACTGAATACGCAGTCTTTAACTCCATACACCCCAGAGCAATATCACACGTGCAGCAATGCACGATAAATTTGTGAGTTTATGCTTAGCAACGATGGTACTGTACTTTTAATACATGAAAACAGGGCTTTGAAGTGCAGGTTCTGTGTTACCTCATGATCATGGAAGAAACCTTCCAACCGGGAGTTAAGTATAATTACATAGAGACTTAAATAACATGAGGAAGTTTCTTTTCAAGTAACCTCTCACCTGAATTTTTATTTACGTATAAATACAAGACTGACTTTTCTTGCAGGTACTGTCACAATGCAGATTTAAGCAAAGGCAACATAACAATTATCTACATAATTCAATCATGTACAAGTAATTTCCATCGAATCTAGCAAGAGATTTTTCTTTTTTTCTTTGTTTTCCACAAACTTCAGATCTCTATAGAATTTCAGACTAGAAGCCCTCTTTCTTCTCCTTCTCTGAATGTCCCGGAATAAAGAATCCAAGCACATCACAGATAACTATGAACACAAATGTTTCTTCATGGAGGTAAAAAAAAGAAGGGTGATGGCATTATACATTTTACACTGTACATTGTTTTGAAGCCAGGTGCCGGCCGGTGTGGCCGTGCGGTTCTGGCGCTTCAGTCTGGAACCGCGAGACCGCTACGGTCGCAGGTTCGAATCCTGCCTCGGGCATGGATGTGTGTGATGTCCTTAGGTTAGTTAGGTTTAAGTAGTTCTAAGTTCTAGGGGACTGATGACCACAGATGTTAAGTCCCATAGTGCTCAGAGCCATTTGAACCATTTTTTGAAGCCAGGTGGTAGGAGCCTGCCGCCATCTTGAACAGCCCAAAACATTAGCAGATTACTGTTTACGACTGCTTCTGTTTCATTATTTGTATTGCGTGCACGCAACAGCTCTTTTAAATACTAAAAGTTACACTACTTACATGAATAACGTAGTGTCAGGAAGGCAATTTCGAACGCTTTTCTGTTCTTGAATACTTATGTGCCCTAGTAATACGACACATTTGCCGTTAATTTTTTGAAAACATCTAGAAGTCACACTTTGTACTTTTTTACTGACCAGTTTCGGTCTTCAAATGAACAAGAGCATCATCAGCAGGTCTAAAGATTGGGTTTAAAATTGGATGACACATCTAAAGATTAATCAGACTGTCTTATACTATTTAAACCTACGTTTGAAGTCCAGTAGTAAATAATGGCATTTCATCTTTCAAGCTGTCAGTGTCATCATAAATTAAAACAAGGATAGAAATGGCAAAAGAGGCGTTTTATAAGAAAAGGAGAATCTTCTGCAGCGGTCTGGACAGAGAACTTAGAAAGAGACTCATAAAATGTCTTGTATGGAGTGTTCTTCTATATGGCGCTGAAACATGGACTATGAGGAAAAAAGACAGAGAAAGGCTGGAGGCTTTTGAGATCTGGACATGGCGGAAGATGAAAAGAATAAGTTGGATGGACAGAGTAAAAAATGAAGAGGTACTGAGAAGAGTGGGAGAGAAAAGACACGGAAGATGGAAAGAATAAGTTGGATGGACAGAGTAAAAAATGAAGAGGTACTGAGAAGAGTGGGAGAGAAAAGACAGTTACTATATGTAATAAAGAGAAGAAAAAGAAATTGGATTGGGCATATATTAAGAAAGAATGACGGACTGATAAAAACAGTTTTAGAAGGTTATGTAGAAGGGAAAAGGAAGCGAGGAAGGAAGAGATTCCAGATACTGGATGACATGATGGACGGTATAACATACAGCAGCCTTAAGAAGGAAGCAATGGATCGCAGAAAATGGAGAGGCAAAGGACCTGCTAATATAGCAGATAACTGATGATGATGATGATGTCATCATTTACTACTGTACCTTAAACATACTATAGTACAGACAGATTAATCCTTAGAGCTGTGAGCCAACTTCAAATGCTATCGTTAGTGCTGTCAGACAACGTTAAACTGTATGTTCTGACGATGCTCTTCTTGATTTGAAGAGTGAAACCCGTCAATAGAAAATTGGCTGTTTTCTAAAAGACAATTTTAACAGTCGCTCCTCCCCTACAGGCAATGCCTGTCCTTGCTACATTTGTTCTTGTTATTTTAACTCGTTTTTGTTGATATTTTTCGCGTAACAAAGAAGAGAAGGTAGTAACATGAAGAGCGTACTTTCGTTATCCATTTAAGTCCACTTTTAAAGTGTTTAAATCGATGGAAAATGTAGCTGGAACTCCGAAACCACTGGTAGTGCTTCTCGTTCGTTACATTTTCAGCTTTCAACTCGTGTGCACAACATTTTTAATGATTTCGTTTGTAAAAATCTTAAGTATGTGTTCTTTGATAGGCCATAAACGTGTGAAATGAGGATAGAAAAAAAACATGCTTAAGCACAACATTATTGCGCGTTCTTTGCTAGCCCATAAACGTGTGAAGTGAGGACAGAAGCAAAACATGCTATCTTATCTTGTGCACGTCAACAAAGTGAACGATTATTGAAATGTCAAAGAAACAGAACCGAATAGAAGATTATCTCTATGCAGAATAGAGTTCTTGTTTCATTAGATTGTCAGCGCATTAATTTCACTGTAGTTCACTCATCTTCTCACTTTTCAATCTTATTTATGATGCCTCATCCAGTGTCAGACATGTAGTAGCGATTTACAGGTTTAAATAAGGATATAATATTTTAAAAATGTTACAGCACTGTGCAGTACTATAAATGTGATTGAGGGAATGGTCCCAAACGCTTGGGCGACGTGAAACGGATATTTTGCTTTAATATGTATGTAAGACTTTTTTAATAATTATAGTGTAACCCATGTGACATATAGGCCTATCTTTCCAACATCAGCCCATTTGCTTCTTTTGCTGGAATATCCCGTTTTTCACGAATAACCAGACATACCAGAATTGGAATGTTCGTCTGCTTTGATCATGTGCTCATTTCACATTTAAATTTAATTTTGATGTTTTCAAAGTATATACTATTACATCATGCTTTACGATATACCAATAGTTAGTTTGTTTCACGTTCCGGGTGTCATTTGCACGATAAATGGTAATGAGGTGGAACGTGTTATTTTATATTAACATCATTTTTGTATGTAAGTATACCTCCATGCCGATCACTTATTAGTTTTGTTTTTTATTTAACGAGAGATGTTAGTGATTCCTAGCCATCACCATCTACACATAACAATAATAGATAGTCTTCTGTGGAATAAGATGAGTTGTCAAAGAGAAACGTTTTCAATTTAATTTCAAATTTTTCTTTGCTATCTGTCAGGCATTTTATATTACTGGATATGTGATTAAAACTTCCGGTTGCAGTATTGTGAACCGCTGTTTGTGCTACAGGCAATTTTAATGTGGCGTGCTGAATTTCATTTTTTCTGCTGGTATTGTAATTATGTACGTCACTGTTACTGTTTGGTGGATTATTTACAACAAACTTTGTGAGGGAATAACTATACTGTGAAAAGGATAGACTGCTACTCACATGCGGAGCAGCAGACAGGTGAAACGGAAAGAGTATTCACGTAAGTTTGTAAGTAGGCTGTTTAGGTTTTTATGTTGGTAACGCCATGTAGCGCTCTATATGAAAATCACTGACTGTGCTGTGTGAAGGCTGTGGTTGGTTTGCATTGTTGTAGTAATATTCGCCATTGTAGTGTTGGGCAGTTGGCTGTTAACAGCGTGTAGCGTTGCGCAGTTGGAGGTGAGCCGCCAGCAGTGGTGGATGTGGGGAGAGAAATGGCAGAGTTTTGAAATTTGTAAGACTGGATGTCATGAACTGCTATATATATTATGACTTTTGATGATTATTAAGGTAAATACATTGTTTGTTCTCTGTTAAAATCTTTCATTTGCCAACTATGCCTATCAGTAGTTACTGCCTTCCGTAGTTTGAATCTTTTATTTAGCTGGCAGTAGTGGCGCTCGCTGTATTGCAGTAGTTCGAAGTTTTTTGGTAAGTGATTTGTGAAAGGTATAGGTTAATGTTATTCAGGGCCATTCTTTTATAGGGATTTTTGAAAGTCAGATTGCTTTGCGCTAAAAATATTGTGTGTCAGTTTAAGCACAGTCACGTACAAAGGGGACGTTTCAAGTTTTCGCCGAAAGCCTTCTTCAGAGAGGAAGCAAAGCGTATACACACACTCTTACAGTTCAGATGTTGGACCATTACGGAATACGGGGAGTAGCTAACAATTGGTTCACCTCTTACTTTAGCAACAGACAGCAAAAGGTCATTATTCACAGTGTTGAGAATGGCTGTGATGTGGGGTCTAAGTGGGGTACTGTCACGTGGAAGTGGGGGGTGCCCCAGGGATCAGTGTTGGGGCCACTCCTGTTTCTTATTTATGAAAATGATATGCCCTCTAGTATTAGGGGTAACTCTAGAATATTTCTGTTTGCTGATGACACTAGCTTGGTAGTAAACGATGTTGTGTGCAACACTGGCTCGGTTTCAAATAGTGCCGTTCATGACATAAGTTCATGGCTTGTAGAAAATAAACTAACGCTAAATCACAGAAGACTCAGTTTTTACAGTTTCAAACACACAATTCAACAAAACATGACGTTTCAATTTCACAGAATGGGCATATGATTAGTGAAACTGAACGGTTCAAATTTCTAGGAGTTCAGATAGATAGTAAGCTGTCGTGGAATGCCGACGTTCAGGATCTTGTTCAAATACTTAATGCTGCCATTTTTACTATTCGAACGATATCTGAAGTGAATGATCGTTCGACACGAGAATTAGTCTACTTTGCTTGTTTTCATTCGCTTATGTCGTATGGTATTATCTTTTGGGGTAACTCTTCCCATTATAAAAGGATATTTTTAGCTCAGAAACGGGCGGTTCGGGCAATAAGAGGTGTAAGTTCACTAACCTCTTGTCGACCCCTGTTCACGAGTCTGGGTATTTTGACATTTCTCTCTCAATATATATATTCCCTACTGTCATTTCTTGTTAACAATATTAGCTTATTCCAAAGAATAAACAACTTTCACTCAGTTAATACTCGGCAGAAATCGGACCTGCATTTGGATAGGACTTCCTTAACTCCTGTGCAAAAAAGTGTGCAGTATACCGCTGCATCCATTTTCAGTAAGCAAACACTAGAATTCAAAAATCTTAGCAGTAATCCACGCGCTTTCAAATCGAAACTGAAGAGTTTAATAATGGGTCACTCCTTCTATTCTGTCGAGGAGTTCCTTGATAACTTAAACTGATTCTTGTTGTATTGTTGATTGCGTTTATTTAAACTTATGGCTTGACTATTTTCGGGGTCATAAACATTTTATTTTTATCATTTATTACTTTTATGTTGTAATTTCATGTACTGACACGTTCCATGACCTTGGAGATTACTCCTCGTTTTTGTCCTACGTAACTTGACGTGTAAAAAAAAAAAAAAAAAAAAATGGTTCAAATGGCTCTGAGCACTGTGGGACTTAACATCTGTGGTCATCAGTCCCCTAGAACTTAGAACTTCTTAAACCTAACTAACCTAAGGACATCACACATATCCATGCCCGAGGTAGGATTCGAACCTGCGACCGCAGCAGTCACGCGGTTCCGGACTGAGCGCCTAGAACCGCACGGCCACCGCGGCCGGCTAACTTGACGTGTAAATAAAATAAATACATACAGAACTCACATACAAATGATTGCTGTCTCTGTCTGCTCTAGCACGAATATTTTTTCAGGAAGAGGGAGGAAATGTGAACAATGGATAATTATCGGCGGGAGGAATTTGGGGTATGAGGTACTGCACTAATAATCAGCGAGGTCACGTAGCCAAGTGTTGTGGGGAAACGAGACAGATGGTACGTTGTGGTTCTCATGTCAGAGCGTTTGCTGTTTGGAACTCAATAAAAAATACAGGAAAGAATAAAAGTAAACAGATCAAATCATAATTAATGTATAGATAAGAAATTATTGCTTCATCGGCTCCATTTACGAATGAAATATGACTCCTATAAATTTTTGATTACGATTAGATCGATCAGAGCACTCGTAAACGATACGTATGTTTTAATGAAACAACTACGACTCCACGCAATCAAAAGAACAGACGCTGCTTAGGAAACGATCCCCAAAGTCGACTGATATTCCCAAAGGGTCGAAACATCGTACGGGCACTTCTGAGTTACATCATAGGGAAATATCACCTCGATGAATCGTGGAAGCATAAATGCGGTGGACCTAAAATTTTGGGCTATGTAAGGTAGCGATGTTGGCATCAAGTGTGAGACGTTATGGCAATTCCTTTCTTTTCTTACCTCCATGGACCTCTTAAATACACTTTGCGAATAACAATCATCTCTGGCACACAGCGAATCTGAAAAATACATACCGACATGCCACATCCTACACATTTAAAAATTAGGAGCCTCCACATGAGTATGGTACTAAAACGTTCCCGTCAAATTACGATTACATTATAAATAACAAAACTAAAAATAGATTAAACTAAATGATTAGGAGTTCGAATTGCAAATAATTTAAACTGGTACACTCACTTAGAAAATTTTGTGGAGCAGGTGAACCAAAGACTTCGTTTTGTCGGCAGAACACAGTAATTTACTACGAACGATGCTATTACACGCAGTATGGCGTTGTCTTCCTTCGAGCTTTTAATTGACTTAGCCATCCAGTTTAATGTGGATTCGGAGTCACAGTGCAACTCAGGTTAGTAAACACTGGCAGAAGTGAAAAAAGCGGGAAAATCCTAGGACAGATCGGGATCGAACCTGAGACCTTCGGATTCTTAGTATCTCAGTTTACCTCTGAAACGCTAACCTACTACATGTTGACAAAATAGTAGTTAGTACTATATCCTGTCGTTCGTGCAAAACAAATGGTCAACAGCGGTTATCAACTGTTCGTCACATTTAACCCACACGTCCGTTAGTTCTTTAGAGTGACTGTCGCATCACCTGCAGCAGAAACAATAAACACACGGTTCAGATCTTCAGCTGACGTTGCAGTACTCTCACAGCAAGGGGTCTCAATAACGCAGAACTGATTATTACTAGGAAATGAACTGAACGTCAATAAAAATCCAATTAACCATTATTCATCTCCTAGTTTTGAGATATATTTGACTTCACTTTTTTTTTTTGCCCAATGGGCATCCGCAGAAATCTATCCAGAAGAGGAAGTTAGATTCTAAAATTATAATTCCGATATACCGTACCTGATTCAGTGAATCTGAGAACGTAGCTCTATGACTAGATATATGAGGCAGTCTTGCACCCCATAGATTTTGAGAAAGTTGCAGTCCCTGACGAAGACATCTTTTCCACACTGAAATTTCACACTTATTTTCCTCTGTTCTATCGCTGAAACTGTATCTTTTTTTACTCTCAAATTCATACACGTCTTCCGTACAGCACTATCACATTCTTCAGAGAGAACAGCAGTAGTTCTGCTGTACAAATGAATGTACATCCAGTAAGTCATCATGGGTCTCCTTCGTCTGTAGAAAACACTAAACTACTGCGGTGATTTCGTTGCGCAAACTGCAATACGATAAGGGATGCATGAGAAAAGGAGAGAGAAAATTTTGAGCACACTATTTTGGCACTGTTTTGAAAAGTTTCACGTCTATCTTGCAGAACAGCACTGAAATCACTACCCCATCTTAGAATTGACATAATTTCGTGCGAACATTGTGATAATCAAGATAACTATAGTATTACCTGTTATAATTTTTGATTGGTTCCACCTACGTTTCTGCCCTTGAAACGCATGCTGTTAGTTGATATGCACACTGTTAAACACGGTTCGTAACAATTTCAAATAAGGTTTCAGTGATACATTTATTTTCCCTTTTAGGCATCCGTCCACATTTTCAGTAAATAACATTCATGAGTGGCCATTTACCAGCATAAACTGTAACTGTTGATAAATTGCGTCAGATTTCTTTTTCCATCTTCTTTTTATCCAGAAAAGTGTCCGCATCATAATGGACGCCTGAAATCGCTGAAGGACGCAAATGTTGCAACGCATGAGTAGAAGTTTGCAGTGCGTGGATGGCTGCATTGTCAGCATAGCAAATGCCAAAACTAGTAAAGATTACCAGAATGAGATTTTCACTCTGCAGCGGAGTGTGCGCTGATATGAAATTTCCTGGCAGATTAAAACAGTGTGCCCGACCGAGACTCGAGCTCGGGACCTTTGCCTTTCGCGGGCAAGTGCTCTACCATCTGAACTACCGAAGCACGACTCACGCCCGGTACTCACAGGTTTACTTCTGCCAGTATCTCGTCTCCTACATTCCAAACTTCACAGAAGCTCTCCTGCGAACCTTCCAGAACTAGCACTCCTGAAAGAAAGGATATTGCGGTGACATGGGGATATTGCGGTGACATGGCTTAGCCACAGCCTGGGGGATGTTTCCAGAATGAGATTTTCACTCTGCAGCGGAGTGTGCGCTGATATGAAGCTTCCTGGCAGATTAAAACAGTGTGCCCGACCGAGACTCGAACTCGGGACCTAGTAAAGATTATTTTGGATGGGAGAGTTAAAGGTTGTCGCAGTCGCCTTCATGTACTGCGAGTTTTGCTGTTATGTGTACTCACTGTCTGGACTCCACCTAGACTGTGGACTATACCTGTTGGTCTCAGGCTGTTCATAGCTGGTTTGGACTCCCAGCACCTGCTATGCCCTGCGATGTATTTTTGTTTCTCGGAATAATCACTGAGTGTCTGCAGAACAGTCGAAGAGAGATGCAAGGAACATAAACGACGCACTCGAGTAAAACAACTAAGTAAATCGGTTGTTACCGAGCACTCCTCCAATATAACCAGAAAAGTAAGTACTATGAGACCAAGTATCATGGTGAAAGTTTCTGGAACATCGTAGTTAAATAACTACGTCTGATAACGTAGTGAAGAAGGACGGAAGTTTCAAGGTAAACAACGCTTGGGGTCCGGCACTCAGTTTATAAAGATCTGGCAGTCCATCTTATCCAGCAATTCTGGAGAATGCTCTTTATACAATATCAGAGATGCTCAGAATAGGACCGCTGATATTTTTAAAAAAATATCGGGAATCCGATATATTGGTGTTTTAAAAAAAATTCATTATCGGCTGTCGTATATCAAAAAAGTCTCCACATATCGGCGGAAAAAAATATCGACGTACCAGCCTATAAAACTATCGGCTACACATTGTAAATATACTATGGCTTTAGAGCTGTAAGTATTGATTTATTATTAGATATTCTGTAGATAAACAAGCTAGCAGCTTGGCTATCCCTCTCAGAGCAAGAACTGAAAGGAAAACGATACACGTTGGAAATGATGGAGCACGGCAATCAGTCGTACTTGCCTTTCAGGTTTTATTAAGCGAATCTAGATTTCGGCTGGTGCCTAGCCGCTATCAAAACACTACTTCTGGTTTCACTGTATGTCCCAGTATTTCAGTCCCCTGTTGTTCGGGCATTGATACTATGATATAGAGCATTGGTAATGGCTACTCACAAGCTGAAATCTAGATTTGATTAATAAAACTTGAAAGGAAAGGACGAGTAACTGTTCTGCCCCATCATTTTGAAAGTCAGCCGGCCGCGGTGGCCGTGCGGTTCTGGCGCTGCAGTCCGGAACCGCGGGACCGCTATGGTCGCAGATTCGAAGCCTGCCTCGGGCATGGGTGTGTGTGATGTCGTTAGGTTAGTTAGGTTTAAGTAGTTCTAAGTTCTAGGGGACTTATGACCTAAGATGTTGATTCCCATAGTGCTCAGAGCCATTTGAACCATTTGAAAGTCATCACAGTCGTTGATTGCATCCATATTCCAAACGGAAAATCGCTTGATGAAAACGATGCAGTTTCACGCCTGGCAATAACCACTTTGCTAATACTAGTAACTACATTTAAGTGCCTTAAAAAATTTTAACGCAACTAGTGTGTTGTCCCTTCACATCATCGGAAGTCTTGTTTATTCACACCACCCCCACCCGTTCCCCAAGTGCAATCGGTGTTCTGTTTTTGTGCCACATATACTTGCTTCACGCGGTCAGAGAAAGACTAGACGTGATGAAAGCTGAAAAAGTAGTAAGACTCCTTCACGCAGTGAATGAAAAATTACGTCCTACTGCAATTTCAAAAGAAAACTCAAATATTTACCGAAAATTGTGAAAAAATATAATAAAAAATAAAATATCGGCACTCAGTGCTGATGTTTTGATACTGACATATCGATGTACAACTCAAGAAATATCGTCGACATACATCAATATGTTTTTGAGAAAGTTTTTGAAATATCGATATACCGATACCCTGTCAACAGCCTTACTCTGAAGAACAAAATTTGAACAGAGGGCGTAGTGGGCGTCAGGAGTCAAACTCAGTTACAAATAGCCGTGCGAGAGGAGCAACAGTTCACTGTCGTGTACAGACTCCAGGCAGTGAGTACACATAACAAAGAAACCGTCAGAATCTGAAGAAGACGATTGAATTGGCTGAATATGCGTGTGAAGTGGCACTTTTCAATTCTTGATACAATTTGGTTCTTTAATTGCCCATAAACTCTTCGTGAAATTTCTCAGAGAGGTACAGTAACCAGTATCGATGCGCTCTCTAGATATTTTGCATTGTGTTTCTCTGAAGCACTGCCAGGTAACGCGCTTACCTTCGCCGAGGTCCACGTGCTTCCGACC
Source organism: Schistocerca cancellata (assembly GCF_023864275.1). Classification (NCBI taxonomy): domain Eukaryota; kingdom Metazoa; phylum Arthropoda; class Insecta; order Orthoptera; family Acrididae; genus Schistocerca; species Schistocerca cancellata. Next base: position 876,509,761 of record NC_064628.1, read on the forward strand.
AATGAGAAAGCTGTGCGATTTTTGGGCCGCCCTTTCGAGTAGCTTAAAATCGCACTTTGTTCTGGCTCATCGAGCGAGGTTTGAGGGCAATTCAGAGGTGGCAGCAGCAGATCTGGTGAGATCGTTTCAGTTATCAGCAGCGTTTGCTAATAAGTAAGGTTTTGAGGAGGTACCCGTCGTTTAGGGGTAAGTCTGCTTTCGGCTGCGGTGGGGCGAGGACGTCCGCTGCGCCCCGCCGTGCGCGACCGTGAGCACTTGCTTGTGTTTACCTTCTCGCGGCGCAAGTTGTATTTGTTCAAAGTTCAGTGCGACTATGGCACACACATGGCGCCACGATACGATCAAAATTACTTTCCAACCAGATCATGCGCGTCCTCGAGCCTATGAAATAGAACAGTTCATACGCGACGATCTACGTTTAGATCCGGCGACTGTCGTCGGAATACATTTTTCTATAACGGCGAGCGTGGTTTATGTTAAAATGACAAGTGGAGAAGTCTGCGCGACAGTGGTTTCTAAATACTCGAACTCTCTCGGATTCAAACATTCTGACGGGCATATCGGTGCAGTGACGGTGGATCATGCAGGTATGGGCCTAAGGACTGTAAGGGTTTTTGAGCTCCCCTTCGAGGTCCCAGAGGAAGTTGTCAAGGACGCCTTCCGACCATATGGCAATGTTATCAGCCACGTTGCAGAAAAGTGGCAAACTTTCTCGACGTATAAGGTCTACAATGGTGTGCGCCAAATTAAACTTGAGCTCAAGAAACATGTGCCGTCCTATTTGAACATCGGTGGCTGTCGTGCAATCATCATGTACGACGGTCAACCGCGTACCTGTTCCGGATGTGGGTAGGAAGGCCATGTTCGATCGAGCTGCTTACAACGTAGAATTACGCAGATACCAGTGGGAGACTCCGTTTCCCCGACGGGGACGACAATCCTGCCCCTCACGTGCGCACAGACGACGATGCGCACCGTAGTTGAGGACGAAACGGGCGAACAGACATATCCATCGCCGCCAGAAGTACCAAGGGAGGAAGAGGAAAGACCCTTGGTGCCAACCCATATGTCGCCCCCTCCACAGCAACAACAGCTGCAACAGTCTCACGAACTCCAGACGCAACATAACATTCAGAACGCGATGGACGTGGACGCGAACATTGTCCCGACCGCGGCTTTCCTAGCGGAAGGTGATACGACGCTGGATTGCCTCCCACATTCGGATACGGATGTCCACGTTCGAAAGCAACGTTCGCCTCGACGACGCAAGCGACGTCGGCGAACCCCTTCTGACGATTGCCTCCTACACACGGCCGGTCAAGAAGGTGACATCTCATCAGACTGCTTGGATGATGCGCCTGCTGAGGATCTAAGTGGTGTAGACGGTTCACTTGCCCATACTACGAGTGCCCAGTTACTTCTTCCACCACAAACGCGGCAGGTCGCGTCGATGGATGGCGCTCAGTCTACCTCTAACAAAGACGACGTACGTGAGAGAGATTTAGGTGCCGATCAGCTACACAGCGTCGTGTTGCACCCACTGTGGTTGGACGATGTTGAGGAACTTCCTGAAGAGGGCACGGGTGACAAGGGAGGGGGCGGCATTGAGGATGCCACTCCTAGCCTGAAAGACTCATAATTTGTGACGGGTTTGGTGGGTCCGGCATCTCTTGCGGTTAGCTTTGATTGCCATGGCGTCTACCCTAGGTGAAGAGGCTAGGCAGCACACCTTTCGCCTTGCCACAATCAATATCAACGCGATAAGGGCACAACACAAACTGACAATGCTACAACGCATGCTTGATGCGGCGGACATCGATGTGGCCCTCTTACAGGAAGTATGTGTCGCTAGTTTCCCTGACTTCTACGGATATACCGCCCACATCTCCCACGCCTCTTCTACCGATTGTGGTGTGGCTGTTCTGCTACGGGACGGTTTGGCGGCTACGGACGTACTGTACTTACCGAGTGCAAGAGCCATGGCAATAACTGTCAACGGTGTACGACTCATCAATGTATCTGCCCCTTCAGGATCAGGGGGACGGAGAGATCGGGCCCGCTTTTTTTCGGAAGATATTACGCGTCTATTTATGGGTCGCATAGACCATATGGTGATCGGAGGAGATTTTAACTGTACATTATCTCAGTCTGATCAGCAGCCACATCACGTCCCGTGTGCGGAATTGGAAATGCTAGTGCGTGATCTCCACCTGATTGACACGTGGCGTCACATCCATGGCCCAGCTCCTGGTTACACCCATTATACAAGCCATTCATCAAGTCGGTTGGACAGGATTTACGTCACAAGCACCCTTTCGACGGCGACGAGAGGAGTAGAGCTCTGGCCCACTGCATTCACCGACCACACAGCCTATATTTGCACCATTGCCCTCCAACCTGCACGTGGATCAGTAGGCCCCCCTGGAAACTGAACGTCGCCCATCTGGACGAGCCGGCATGTAAAGGTGCTGTCGAAGAGTCGTGGAACGCGTCCTTACAGCGTCGTGGTCGTTACCGATCGACCCTCAGTTGGTGGATTGAATGTGCGAAGCCTGCTCTTAGGCGCACCTTCATGGCTTACGGCCGGGAAGCAGCGGCATGGAGGAGGAGCACGGAAAACTTTTATTACACCGTCCTACGGGAATGTCTTGCTATGGAGCCCTCACCTGACAGGCAGATCATAGTCAATCGCGCGAAAGCGCAGCTCGTCTCCTTAGCACGCCATCATTTACAAGGCGCTGTTACACGGTGGCGTGCTCCAGACATGATACAATCAGAAAGGCCATCTATGCACCACGTGCTCCTAGAACGCAGGAGGCGCCGTAGGGCACTGGTAACCGACATGATACCCGACGACGGTCGACACGTGGTGGAACAAGCAGATATAGCAGAAGCCTTCTATAGGCATTTCGCTCAAATTTATTCAGCAGTGCTCCCTGATATGGCAACGGTAGACACCGTTTCATCACATGTCCACGGTACAGTTCCACCAGACATGGTACCGACTTTACTGGGAGAAGTGACAGAAGAGGAAGTGCTCGACGCCATTGGTAAAGGTGCTCCCCATAAATCACCAGGAATCGATGGATTACCAGTAGAGTTCTATCGAACTTTTAAACAACTGTTGCTACCGTGTTTGATTGAAATTTGCCAGGAATTGATGTCCCCGGGTATAACATTACCTGCACCATTCTTGGAAGGTCTGATTGTCCCCATCCATAAGCCGAAGGGACGGAATCATGTCCGTGATTATCGTCCCTTAACGTTATTGAACAGCGACTTCAAGATCTTTTCGAGGCTGCTATCAGAACGTATTCGCGTCACACTATTGCACGTCTTGTCCGGTGATCAGACGTCCTTGGGGGGACCCAACAACATCCGAACTGCGTTATGTCGTTACAGAGATCTCATCTCCCTTGCACGGGTGAGACGTTTGCCGGCAGCCCTGGCGTCTATCAACTTTAGCCAGGCTTTTGACCGTGTGGGCCACGCTTTCCTCACGGCCGTTCTACGGCGCATGGAATACCCTGACCCCTTTATCACAGTGTTGACACGCCTACTACATGGTGCAACTTCTCGAGTGGGAGACTGACGGCACCCATGCCGATCCGCCGATCAGTATGACAGGGATGTCCATTATCAACATTGTTATTTGCATTGGCCTTAGAACCTTTGTTGTGTGGTCTCCGAGACAGACTCACTGGGATACAGTTCGGCGGCTCCATCTATCGTTGCACCGCATATGCGGATGATTTGATGATAGTCATACGTGGAGCTGACGACATGGCCGCGGCATTGGACTGGATTGCAACCTACGGTACAGCTTCTGGTAGCCAAATCAACGTTGACAAGTCCGTCGCCTTGAGCATCGGAATTGGGCTACCGCAGGAACACATTGCCCCCTTACGCTTCAGTGATACTGTACGCTGCTTGGGCTTAGATTTCATGAACGACATGCGACGCGCGACACGCTCAGTTATCGACGCCTTCTTAACCAAATTAGGGCCGCAATTGCAAATCAGCGCTTGCGATCCCTCAACATCGTTCAGCGGGCGTATTATGCCAATGTATACCTTGCGTCCCGCATACCGCATGTCGCCCAAACGCTACCCATTCCGAAGCCCTTGGCTCGTAGCATTATGGCAGCGCTGGGATACTTCGTCACCGCTGGTATGTTACTGAAGATCAGATACGTATCTCTTACCCTCCCCAAGGAAAAAGGTGGTCTCGGCCTAGTTAACGTCCATGATAGGGCCATTGCCCTCTATGTTAGCTCACATTTATGTCTGCTGCGCCGTTGTCCTACGAGCCTCACGAGTCTGCTTCTGACGGCGCTACGACCTGCTTCACTAAGAGCGCCGGTGCCACTGCAGGATATCCCAGCGCCCCTCTTTTCTATAGGAAGTTTCTATTTAGAACAAAGTTATTGCAGTGTCGCGCTCACGACACCACAAATGGCCACGACTCGACGCCTCTATTATGACATGCTGCAACGCCGCCCCCTTAATGTGGTCGAACTAAAATATTTTGACGTGCGGTGGCGCGTGGTGTGAAAGACTGTACACGACGCCATGCTTGATTCCGATGTTGTTTCCCAATGGTACGTAGTCGTTAATGGGAAGCTGGTGACGCAAGAACGTCTCTACAATATCCACATGGCAGAGTCTCCCAATTGTGTGGGTTGTAATACAGTAGATTCAGACGAGCACCGCCTCAGCTGTGGAGAGGCAGAAGCGGTTTGGCACCTAGTGCGGCAGATGCTGGCATATCTCTTGCGAGTTCGGCCGGAGCATATATCTGCACGCACGTTATTGTTTCCAGATGAGACATTTTACCCCAAGACTCGAACCAACTCTGTCACCTGGATACGTGGACATGCAGTCCATTACCTCTGTCGTGACGGACACAAGAATTTCCTTGACTTCTGGCTCTATTTGCAAGAAAGACATCATGCTATTTCCGGGCATACCAGATATCGACAGTGCTTCGCGAACTACCTATGGAGTGCCTTTCACAGCCCGCCGTGCAACTGGAATGTTCCAGGCAGTGGCAGATGAGGTCAGAACGAACCGCAAACGAGCATATATTGAACAATCCTTATCAGTGGGCGCAGTCGGTGGGAAGCCTCACTACGACGTGGTAGCTTTCTTTTCATGTTATTTATGTTTCATATCTTCGATGGCGTCTTCATTTTGTTTTAGTTTTCCAGACCTGATTAACTATGACTGATCGCACATTGATATCTATATAAATAAAAAAAAGATTAAAAAAAGTGGACAGGAGACCTGCGTTCGTATACAAATAAATACACAAGAACAAAATAAGAACAAAATGAACAACAAATAAAATATAATAAAGTATTATACCCTTTCTTTTTCCTTTTATTTTATTTTTTTTACACAAAGTTCAGAGGCATATTTAATTTTTGTTCGTTGGCGGAACCTGAAGTGGTGGCGAACGGCCGTCCTAGTTAGCTTTAGGATGAAAGTGGCGGTGGCACTAGCTTTGTTTTTGTTTTTCGGCTAGATAGGTTTTTGGAGGTAGTATGGGTGATAGGGGCCAACGCTTTTAAATAAAAAAAAAAAGGTCAACAGTTCAAGACCGCCCTCGAGTTAAAATTTTAATTTCTTATTTTCGCAATAAAAAAAAAAAAACAAAAAAAGGGGTAGCGTCTTCGATTCATGATCAAAACGTCTTCGGTCCCGGGTTCGATCCCCGCCACTGCCTAAATTTTGATAAATAATCAGCATTGGCGGCCGAAGACTTCCGGCATAAGAAGTCAGCCACATTCTGCCAACGGCCTTGTCAAAGAGGGCGGAGGAGCGGATAGAGGTTCAAGGCACTCTCTTGTCCTAGGGGTGGGAAATTGCCCCTAAAGTCGGAAGAATCAGCAATGATCAACGACATGGGGATGCAGAAGGCAATGGAAACCACTGCATTAAAGACACGTAGCGTGTATCCACAAGACATGTGGCCTGTAATTGAAGAAGTGTCATGATGATCTCTTCATTGGCAAAAGATTCCGGAATAGTCCACCATTCGGATCTCCGGGACTGCCAAGGGGGAGGTTACCATGAGAAAAAGATTCAATAATCAACGAAAGGATAACGTTCTACGAGTCGGGGCGTGGAATGTCAGAAGCTTGAACGTGGTAGGGAAACTAGAAAATCTGAAAATGGAAATGCAAAGGCTCAATCTAGATATAGTAGGGGTCAGTGAAGTGAAGTGGAAGGAAGACAAGGATTTCTGGTCAGATGAGTATCGGGTAATATCAACAGCAGCAGAAAATGGTATAACAGGTGTAGGATTCGTTATGAATAGGAAGGTAGGGCAGAGGGTGTGTTACTGTGAACAGTTCAGTGACCGGGTTGTTCTAATCAGAATCGACAGCAGACCTACACCGACAACGATAGTTCAGGTATACATGCCGACGTCGCAAGCTGAAGATGAACAGACAGAGAAAGTGTATGAGGATATTGAAAGGGTAATGCAGTATGTAAAGGGGGACGAATATCTAATAGTCATGGGTGACTGGAATGCAAGGAGGACATCAAATGCAGACTCGCTATGGTAAAAAAGGCATTTCTGGCCAAGAGAAGTCTACTAATATCAAATACCGGCCTTAATTTGAGGAAGAAATTTCTGAGGATGTACGTCTGGAGTACAGCATTGTATGGTAATGAAACATGGACTGTGGGAAAACCGGAACAGAGGAGAATCGAAGCATTTGAGATGTGGTACTATAGACGAATGTTGAAAATTAGGTGGACTGATAAGGTAAGGAATGAGGAGGTTCTAAGCAGAATCGGAGAGGAAAGGAATATGTGGAAAACACTGATAAGGAGAAGAGACAGGATGATAGGTCATCTGCTAAGACATAAGGGGATGACTTCCATGGTACTAGGGAGCTGTAGAGGGCAAAAACTGTAGAAGAAGACAGTGATTGGAATACGTCAAGCAAGTGCTACTCTGAGATGAAGAGGTTAGCACAGGAAAGGAATTCGTGGCGGGCCGCATCAAACCAGTCAGTAGACTGATGACAAAAAAAAAAGTTTTGAATCACTTCATTCCTGTTATAATCATATCGCATAGTTTAGTTTACTATCATTTCGCGAGCTAAGCTTGTGATGTATTAGGATAAAACGACATTTAGCCAGAAGATATTTCAGAGGTTCAGGCCAGGTACGCGAAAAACTGACTGGTTATATCGATATCGATATCTGGGAGTTCTGAAAGATATTTTTTTGTTATTTGTTTGTCCTCGTTTATAACAGTTTTTTTATTTTTTGCTAATAACTGAGTAAAAAAACCGAAATATTAATCAGCCATAGCAACAATGTTAATATCTTTCGTTTTTTTTTAAAAAAAACCTGTATTAAATGGAGTACTACGAATTTGTAAAATTTGCATTGGTTTAAAATATAAGTGATAATGGGTATAGCATTGCTGGGACAGTAATGTCTCTGTATTGCGTTGCAGAATGGCACCAACCCTAGTCTGTAAATATTTTTACTATGTTACATAGTAATGAATTGGGCTCCAATGCTTCATTTAATTTGAAAGATTAAAAATTGATCTGCTATTTCAGTGAAATAATAAAAGAGGAAGGAAATTATGGTGACAGCAATAAATTAAAAACTTAACAACAATTTCTTCATAGTATACAACAAAAAAAGAAAGTACCTGACCTGCTGTCTTTCTCAACATAATATGCCTTTATCTACTTCTAGCCTTCAAAACGAGGAAACCGACACAAGAAACAGAGTTCTACAACCTCAGTTTTTACCCTTTAGTACTGAATATTGGTAATGCCGAAATTGTGATATGAGGAAATATTATAACATGATTTTTGTGTGGACGTTTTCATAAATTAGAATGAATAGGAGACTGCTAGTGACTTTTTCTCGTAGTCAAACAGTTATCACTCTTCGAGAAAAGTAATGAACAGTGGTCGGAGTAAGTTTTCTTTTATGTGTCTATTTAGTTTAATATTTTGATTCTTTGTACCTTGAAACTGACAGACTCATTTTCTTTTTAAACTTTGCTCGATTTGTACGTTTATTACAGGAAATAATAGGAATAAAAAAATCGAAAATCTGTTGTTTGGAGTTCTTTTAACAGTAAGTTTAAAATTCTGTGGAAAAAAGCGGATACAACCGAAAACCGGTTGTTTCAGCTATAACCGTCATCTTTAGTTAATAGTAGTTGTGCTTTTCGTAAGTTGGAATCTCGTTACCGGATTAGTATTGTAGTCATTCATTCTGAAGTATTATGCACTGAACTTTTCCTGCAGTGTAGGTTTTCTGTGCTTTAGTGGAGATGTGGTATACAAAACTGGAATACTTACAACTTCGTAAAATACAGATTGCTACTTACTGTAAAGAAGACACGTTAAGTTGCAGACAGGCACAACTAAAATACGCCTTCATAAAGCTTTCGGCCAGGGCCTTCATCAGTAAATGAGATACACATACCATTCATACACACAAGCAATCATACCTCATGCACACGTGACCGCGAACTCCCGCATTTCGGCCCGAGATGCTGGAGTTGGTGGTCATGTGTGTGTGAGGTGTATTGCTTGTATGTGTGAATGATTTCTGCCACTCTTTCACTGATGTAGGCTGTGGCCGAAAGCTCTATGTAAGTGTCTTCTCTACGGTAAGTAGCAATCTGTATTTTCTTACACTTCTAATATTTCTACTTGGAGTTTCTATTGTATTAATCTTTAATATTTGTAATTACTGAAATTCGACTTTTAGCTCACGTATTTTATGAATGCCGCTTGCCTTGTGTTCACTACTGTTTGAGCTGAAGGCAATATACATATTTCATTGGACTTTGCTGCTATTTATTTCTTATATCCTACATGACTTACTGCATATGTATACGAATCCGTGGTAACCCTTTTCTGAAGACATTTGTGCATGCCTGTTGCCACTATTCCCTTCTTTCTTATTTGATGGTTACAAACAGTGCAGATAATGAAATAACTCAGCTTTCCCGTGATGATAATAAATGTCCCGTTCTCTGCACGTACCGATTTGAGGTGTAAAGAAAGCTATGATGCTGGTTCCTGACTCGACAGGAGCAGGGAAGATTTTTCCTACAGTGTATGCATGTATGTATGTACGTTCATGCAGCCGGACCCTCCCGCCGGAGGTTCGAGTCCTCCTTCGGGCATGGGTGTGTGTGTGTGTGTGTGTGTTGTTCTTAGCATAAGTTAGTTTAAGTAGTGTGTAAGTCTAGGGAACGATGACCTGAGCAGTTTGGTCCCTTAGGAATTCACACACATTTGAACCTATGTTCATGTCTCCAGAAAATAACTTGCATAGAGCTTGGTACAACCAAGGGTCACGATCCCATAGACTGAGTTCAGCTGTAACCTGAGTATTTACGCACTCTGTAGTGCGGTTAGACTTAATTTGTGGAAAACATTCTATGTAGGGTAGTGAACCATGAATGATGGGAAAGCCAGCACAAGAAAATTCATAGCTTTTGAGGTGTGGTGTTACACAAGAATGTTGAAAAATTGGTGGACTTACAATGTAAGGAATGAGGAAATTCTTCTGTTCGGCGAAGAAAGGAATGTATGGAAAACACTGACAAAAAGAAGGGAAATGATGATAGAATACCTGTTAAGGTATCAGGGAATAACTTCCATGGTGCTACAGGGAGCACAGTGAGTAGAACTATAGAGGAAGACAGAGATTAGAATACGTTCAACAAATAATTGAGATAATGCCTTATACCCCCAGGGAAGTAGTATGACAATGTCGGATGACATCATCGAAAAAGTACAAAGAAGGGCAGCTCGTTTTGTATCATCACGAAATAGGGGAGATAGTGTCACAGACATAATACGTGAATTGGAATGGCAATCATTAAGACAAAGGCGTATTTCGTTGCGATGGGATCTTCTCATGAAATTTCAGTCACCAGTTTTCTTCTCCGATTGCGAAAATATTCTGTTGGTACCCACCTACTTGGGGTGGGGGGGGGGGGGGGGGGACAAAATAAGAGAAGTCAGGGCTCACACAGAAAAATTTAAGCGCTCGTTTTTCCCGCGTGCCGTTCGAGAGTGGAACGGTAGAGCGACAGCTTCAAGGTGGTTCCTTGAACCCTCTGCCAGGCACTTTATTGTGAATAGCAGAGTAATCACGTAGATGTAGATGTAGAACTTGGAGGACTCTCCTTATTAAAGTAGGATTTGAGACCGTTGTTGGTTTATTTCAACGTAGTAATGACGTTAATCGTTGCTGATTCTTCCACCTTTAGGGGCAATTTCCCACCCCTAGGACAGGAGAGTGCCCTGAACCTCTACCTGCTCCTCCGCCCTCTTTGACAAGGTCGTTGGCAGAATGAGGCTGACTTCTTATGCCGGAAGTCTTCGGCCGCCAATGCTGATTATTTATCAAAATTTAGGCAGGGGTGTGGATCGAACCCGGGACCGAAGACGTTTTGATTATGAATCAAAGACGCAACCCCCAGACCACGGTATTCATATCCCACAGGCGAAAGAATCAGCAATGATCAACGACATGAGGATGCAGAAGGCAATGGAAACCACTGCATTAAAGACACGTAACGTGTATCCACAGGACATGTGGCCTGTAATTGAAGAAGTGTCATGATGATCTCTTCATTGGCAAAAGATTCCGGAATAGTGCCCCATTCGGATCTCCGGGACTGCCAAGGGGGAGGTTACCATGAGAAAAAGATTCAATAATCAACGAAAGGATAACGTTCTACGAGTCGGGGCGTGGAATGTCAGAAGCTTGAACGTGGTAGGGAAACTAGAAAATCTGAAAATGGAAATGCAAAGGCTCAGTCTAGATATAGTAGGGGTCAGTGAAGTGAAGTGGAAGGAAGACAAGGATTTCTGGTCAGATGAGTATCGGGTAATATCAACAGCAGCAGAAAATGGTATAACAGGTGTAGGATTCGTTATGAATAGGAAGGTAGGGCAGAGGGTGTGTTACTGTGAACAGTTCAGTGACCGGGTTGTTCTAATCAGAATCGACAGCAGACCGACACCGACAACGATAGTTCAGGTATACATGTCGACGTCGCAAGCTGAAGATGAAAAGACAGAGAAAGTGTATGAGGATATTGAAAGGGTAATGCAGTATGTAAAGGGGGACGAATATCTAATAGTCATGGGCGACTGGAATGCAGTTGTAGGGGAAGGAGTAGAAGAAAAGGTTACAGGAGAATATGGGCTTGGGACAAGGAATGAAAGAGGAGAAAGACTAATTGAGTTCTGTAACAAGTTTCAGCTAGTAATAGCGAATACCCTGTTCAAGAATCACAAGAGGAGGAGGTATACTTGGAAAAGGCCAGGAGATACGGTGTAAGTAGGCTGTTTATGTTTTCTTATTGGCAACGCTACGTAGCGCTCTGTATGAAAATCACTGGCTGTGCTGTGTGCAGTCTGTGGCTACTTTGCATTGTTGTCTGCCATTGTATTGTTGGGCAGCTGGATGTTAAGAGCGCATAGCGTTGGGCAGTTGGAGGTGAGCCGCCAGCAGTGGTGGATGTGAGGAGAGAGATGGCGGAGTTTTGAAATTACATATATTATGACTTGTGATGATATTAAGGTAAATACATTGTTTGTTCTCCATTAAAATCTTTCATTTGCTAACTATCCCTATCAGTAGTTAGTGCCTTCCGTAGTTTGAATCTTTTACTTAGCTGGCAGTAGTGGCGCCCGCTGTATTGCAGTAGTTCGAGTAAGGAAGATTTTTGGTGAGGTAAGTGATTTGTGAAACGTATAGTTTAATGTTTGTCTGGGCCATTCTTTTGTAGGGATTTTTGATAGTCAGATTGCGTTGCGCTAAAATTATTGTGTGTCAGTTTAAGCACAGTCTCGTATACAATTGTTCTAAGGGGACGTTTCATAACGGGAAGATTTCAATTAGATTACATCATGGTCAGACAGAGATTCCGAAATCAGATACTGGATTGTAAGGCGTACCCAGGAGCAGATATAGACTCAGATCACAATATAGTAGTGATGAAGAGTAGGCTGAAGTTCAAGACATTAGTCAGGAAGAATGAATACGCAAAGAAGTGGGATACGGAAGTACTAAGGAATGACGAGATACGTTTGAAGTTCTCTAACGCTATAGATACAGCAATAAGGAATAGCGCAGTAGGCAGTACAGTTGAAGAGGAATGGACATCTCTACAAAGGGCCATCACAGAAGTTGGGAAGGAAAACATAGGTACAAAGAAGGTAGCTGCGAAGAAACCATGGGTAACAGAAGAAATACTTCAGTTGATTGATGAGAGGAGGAAGTACAAACATGTTCCGGGAAAATCAGGAATACAGAAATACAAGTCGCTGAGGAATGAAATAAATAGAAGTGCAGGGAAGCTAAGACGAAATGGCTGCAGGAAAAATGTGAAGACATCGAAAGAGATATGATTGTCGGAAGGACAGACTCAGCATACAGGAAAGTCAAAACAACCTTTGGTGACATTAAAAGCAACGGTGGTAACATTAAGAGTGCAACGGGAATTCCACTGTTAAATGCAGAGGAGAGAGCAGATAGGTGGAAAGAATACATTGAAAGCCTCTATGAGGGTGAAGATTTGTCTGATGTGGTAGAAGAAGAAACAGGAGCCGATTTAGAAGAGATAGGGGATCCAGTATTAGAATCGGAATTTAAAAGAGCTTTGGAGGACTTACGGTCAAATAAGGCAGAAGGGATAGATAACATTCCATCAGAATTTCTAAAATCATTGGGGGAAGTGGCAACAAAACGACTATTCACGTTGGTGTGTAGAATATATGAGTCTGGCGATATACCATCTGACTTTCGGAAAAGCATCTTCCACACAATTCCGAAGACGGAAAGAGCTGACAAGTGCGAGAATTATCGCACAATCAGCTTAACAGCTCATGCATCGAAGCTGCTTACAAGAATAATATACAGAAGAATGGAAAAGAAAATTGAGAATGCGCTAGGTGACGATCAGTTTGGCTTTAGGAAAAGTAAAGGGGCGAGAGAGGCAATTCTGACGTTACGGCTAATAATGGAAGCACGGCTAAAGAAAAATCAAGACACTTTCATAGGATTTGTCGACCTGGAAAAAGCGTTCGACAATATACAATGGTGCAAGCTGTTCGAGATTCTGAAAAAAGTAGGCGTAAGCTATAGGGAGAGACGGGTCATATACATTATGTACAACAACCAAGAGGGAATAATAAGAGTGGACGATCAAGAACGAAGTGCTCGTATTAAAAAGGGTGTAAGACAAGGCTGTAGCCTTTCGCCCCTACTCTTCAATCTGTACATCGAGGAAGCAATGATGGAAATAAAAGAAAGGTTCAGGAGTGGAATTAAAGTACAAGGTGAAAGGATATCAATGATACGATTCGCTGATGACATTGCTATCCTGAGTGAAAGTGAAGAAGAATTAAATGATCTGCTGAACGGAATGAACAGTCTAATGAGTACACAGTATGGTTTGAGAGTAACTCGGAGAAAGACGAAGGTAATGAGAAGTAGTAGAAATGAGAACAGCGAGAAACTTAACATCAGGATTGATGGTCGCGAAGTCAATGAAGTTAAGGAATTCTGCTACCTAGGCAGTAAAATAACCAATGACGGACGGAGCAAGGAGGACATCAAATGCAGACTCGCTATGGTAAAAAAGGCATTTCTGGCCAAGAGAAGTCTACTAATATCAAATACCGGCCTTAATTTGAGGAAGAAATTTCTGAGAATGTACGTCTGGAGTACAGCATTGTATGGTAATGAAACATGGACTGTGGGAAAACCGGAACAGAGGAGAATCGAAGCATTTGAGATGTGGTGCTATAGACGAATGTTGAAAATTAGGTGGACTAATAAGGTAAGGAATGAGGAGGTTCTACGAAGAATCGGAGAGGAAAGGAACATGTGGAAAACACTGATAATGAGATGGGACAGGATGATAGGACTTCTGCTAAGACACGAAGGAATGACTTCCGTGGTACTAGAGGAAGCTGTGGAGGGCAAAAACTGTAGAGGAAGACAGAGATTGGAATACGTCAAGCAAATAATTGAGGACGTAGGTTGCAAGTGCTACTCTGAGATGAAGAGGTTAGCACAGGAAAGGAATTCGTGGCGGGCCGCATCAAACCAGTCAGTAGACTGATGACCAAAAAAAAAAAACTAATGACGACCAGTTAAACTATGTAAAGGACACCAATTCATATCTCTTTATTTCGATTTTGTGTATAACTCAGACTCATAAGATATTTGTTAGTATACTTCGCGCGCACTTTGTGTTCCGTTCTTCTCTTAATGTGTTGTCTACCATTGGATTTTACATCAAGTTGCATTTTTGATGCCGTAACAGCTAATTATATCACCAGTTGTGATAGTACCTAGGAAGCAAATATGCACATCATTGTACTTCATAGTTTGCAGTGTGACATTTTACTGCACATGAGCATATGTCCTCAAATATACTAGGGGTTTCATCATCTGTAAGAATTATATAGGATTAAAAAAAAAAAACTGACAAGCTTTGCTCGGTGAAGCTCCTGATTGTATGCTGTCAAGTTCCAGTCTTCTTAATGTTTCTGCATGTTCTCTTGTAAATCTGTGATGTTAAATAGTTTCATGACAAACAAGTACGTAGACATGCTTTATTCTGTTGTGCTGGTCGTACACAGAGATTTGTTTTAAGACCGCTACTTTCATTTTGTAACTTTAAGTGCTTTTATGATCACCCGTAACTTTCTGTAAAGCTTCCTTAGTACACCTCGACATACAAGTGTACTCTAACTATGCAGGGAGCTGAAGATGGCATAGTGGAATGGCGAAACTGGTAATAAAATAATATAACACACCAATTACACAGCTGTTCGCGAATTTCATTGATAACTAATTGAGGATGTAGGGTATGAGTGATGCTCTGAAGTGAAGAAGCTGGTACAGGAGTGGAGTTCTTGGCGGGTTGTATCAAACTAGAAGAAGACTCATGTGTCAAACAAAGTTTTGATTTCACGTTACGAGTGATTTTCACAGTATTTGTTGCTGAAATACGCAAACTATGCCTCTCATTTACCAGTCACGACATTTATTGTGTGTGTCGAAGCGTGACTATCATTTTCTTTATTATTCTCGAAGTCACGGTGCATTACAAAATTGTTTATTCAATCAGAATTGTTTACTCGATAGAGAATTGTTTATTATTGTTAGTGTGGCTATTATTTTCTTCTCAATTCTGGAAGTCAGGGCGCATTACAGAACTGTTTATTCAATCAGAACTGCTTATTCAATACTCAGTTGTTTATTATTTATTGTAAGGTATAGGTTAACTAAATTCAGGATCTAATGAAGCTACTGGCTATGGTTTTTACTTTCTAAACTAATAGCCCGCTTGCGCCGTCTCCGAAATGTTTTGAATGAAATGGATTTGAACTCGGTTGAACACCAGAAAGCACACTATTAGTCAATCACTCCGAAAAAACAGGAGATATGTCGAGAGAGAACAAGCATAATAGTGTGGAAGTGATTCCGGCACCTTGCAGTGCTCTGAGTATCACGAATAGTATTCGTTACCTGCTACGTTCGGACGTGCACAAACCAGTGGCGTAGCGCCGGTGGGACTGGAGGAAATCGGATAGGCCGCGGGGTGGGGAGTGGGTGGGAAGGGGGGGGCATCGTCTGGCGGAGAGCGGATCCGTTACGGCGGCTGTTAAGGCGCGGCTGATCCTCGTGTCTGCGGCGCCGCAGACAGAACCTGTCTGCCACGCGGCTCGTGTTGCGATCGAACCCACCTGCCGCTACCGCCGCTGCCGCCGCCGCCCTATCGCTTTCCTTGCGGGACTCAAGTTACCGACAGCTGCACCGAGAACAGCTGTTCACTTTCCCACACCGAAGCAAACTTCACTGGCGTCCACAATTAATGTAACAAACGGAAATTTTGCTAAGGTTCTGTTTACTTCGCCTCAAAACAGTGTAAACAGGTGATAGTGAAGTAGAAACAATATAAAGAATACAGAACGTAAACAACTACTGTTACGTCTGCCACAGATGGCCCCTGCCAGGCAGACTACTCTCAAGACACGCCTGTGTACCATATAATACACACATTCACTTGCAGGCGCAACCAAAAGGAAAACAATTCTTCAAAACAAACAGAACGTGCTAGAGACTAATGCGAACCTTTTTCTGCAGAGGTCGTCTCACAGATACAGGGAAAGTTGGAGTACTCCGCCGGTCTCCGCCGGTTTTATAAAGCCAGCGCAGCAGCAGTACAGCCAGTTCCTCGCCGAGCTTGGACCAGCTCTGACGGACCTCACCAATGCTCTTGGTGAATGGTCGTCTACAAGTCATTTGTTTTTCAGTGTATGTAGTGATTGTTTGAGAAGTGTAGTTCAGTTTCAATAAACGACATTACACTGAGTGTTCTACAGTACCTAGTATTCTCCAATTACAATATACACAACGGCAGACAAAAATGTTCGTCTCTTCTAACTTAACGGATTTGCACACAAGTTTCTGCAACCGGTTAATGTGCACAGTATGTGGTGTGATCACCTCTGGCAGCAAGACAGGCCTAGGAACCACGCTCTGAATGGTATCGTCAATCTCATGCTGAGGCAATAATGCCCATTCTTCTGGAAAGCTGCTTACACCATGTGAATATGCATGTGCTATGTATGCTGCTCGGTATCCTGAACGACATCATCCAAGTGTCCGCACCGTTCACTGGATAGTTACGTTATTTAAGGAAACAGGAAGTGTTCAGCCACATGTGAAACGTCAACCACGACCTGCAACAAATGATGATGCCCAAGTAGGTATTTTAGCTGCTGTCGCGGCTAATCCGCACATCAGTAGCAGACAAATTGCACGAGAATCGGGAATCTCAAAAACGTCGGTGTTGAGAATGCTACATCAACATCGATTGCACCCGTACCATATTCTATGAACCAGGAATTGCATGGCGACGACTTTGAACGTCGTGTACAGTTCTGCCACTGGGCACAAGAGAAATTACGGGACGATGACAGATTTATTGCACGCGTTCTGTTTAGCGACGAAGCGTCATTCACCAACAATGGTAACGTAAACCGGCATAATATGCAGTATTGGGAAACGGAAAATCCACGATGGCTGCGACAAGTGGAACATCAGTGACCTTGGAGGGTTAATGTATGGTGCAGCATTGTGGGAGGAAGGATAATTGGCTCTCATTTTATCGATGGCAATCTAAATGGTGCAATGTATGCTGATTTCCTACGTAATGTTCTAACGTTGTTACTACAAGATGTACACTGCATGACAGGATGGCGATGCACTTCCAACATGATGGATGTCCGGCACATAGTTCGCGTGCGATTGAAGGGGTATTGAATAGCATATTTCATGACAGGTGGATTGGTTGTCGAAGCACTATACCATGGCCCGCACGTTCACCGGATCTGACGTAGCCGGAGTTCTTTCTGTGGGGCAAGTTGAAGGATATTTACTATCGTGAACCACCGACAACGCCTGACAACATGCGTCCGCGCATTGTCAGTGCATGTGCGAACATTACGGAAGTCGAACTACTCGCTGTTGAGAGGAATGTCGTTACACGTATTGCTAAATGCATTGAGGTTGAGGACATCATTTTGATTATTTATTGCATTAATGTGGTATTTACAGGTAATCACGCTGTAACAGCATGCGATCTCATAAAAAAATGGTCCAACTAAAACATTCATATTTCTTTTGGTACTACATGAATATGTGATAAAAAATGGGGTATCCTATTTAAAAAGAGCAGTTGATATCCGTTTGACCTATGGCAGCGCCATCTAACGGGTCAACCATAGCGCCATCTGGTTTTCTCCTTCAAGCTAGACGAGTTTCGTTCTGTGTAGTTTTTTCGTTTGACGCTTATTCCGTGAGATATTTCGCCCGGTCACGGTCAGTGGACCACCCTGTATATACAGCGGCTGTGGATGTGGGGCTACCCGGCAAACACTACCTCGTTTGTTAGGTGCCCTGACGTCATCGTTCATGTTGTTGTCGTTGACCGCAATGACTATACGGACTTCTGTTGATAGTTATACTGCGAATTAGACACAGGACGGTGAAATAGCGGTTCTTTGCTTTAATTTTGGACAACAGTGCACAATCAATCCGCGCTTGAGAGTCATGTGTTTCTATTCAATATAACACAAATCAAGTACAAATGAACACACAACTACAGTCTGTTAAGTAAGGGCGTGGTCGGCATTCCACACAGACGGTAAAAGATACCGGCTTAGTTCTTTCACTACCCAATAGAGTGAACCTTTGTCCTTCACACAACGTCCATAAAGAATTAGTTTACTTCGAATTCTTGAATGAGATACACAAGAAGAGACATGAGTACTCCTTACGCGTCTCGTTTTGAGGCTGTGTTTCTCTGCGGCCGCCCTAAAGGTCCTAAAACGAGTAAAAAAAATGGTTAAAATGGCTCTGAGCACTATGGGACTTAACATCGGTGGTCATCAGTCCCCTAGAACTTAGAACTACTTAAACCTAACTAACCTAAGGACATCACACACATCCATGCCCGAGGCAGGATTCGAACCTGCGACCGTAGCGGTCACGCGGTTCCAGACTGAGGCGCCTAGAACCGCACGGCCACACCGGCCGGCCCTAAGACGAGTCATGCCGCGGCATCTACATATATGGCAAAATCAGGGTCATTTGTACAAAAGTGGATAAAACGCCCTAAATTGGTTAAAACCTTGGATACCTTTGAAGAACAAGGCTCAATCGGTAAAGCGACTCCAAAATTGGAAAAAAAAGATTGTTAACCTTTTTTCGGGAAACCCGTTCTTAACATTGCGTCAGATGCAAACAAAATTGATTTCAAAACAGCTGTCAATGCAAACTGGACGCATTTGGAAGTCTCTTCCACGTGAATACGCGGAAAACTTGGTATAAAGCGCGGCATGGAAATGCTAAGCAATTATCGACGCTGCAGGTGAGTTAACGTATTATTAAATGTAATTGCATTCTTCTTTTGCTTATATGATGTATGTACCTTTTTATGTTTGTTGTCAAGTGGATGTCTCTTCAACCGGAAGGACGGTTTGAATGGAACAGTTCTTTATAGTGGCATAGTGCTACTGGAGGCGGTACGCCGTTCCTTCCTCCCATTCCATATTTTCTATTTTCCACCATTTGAAAAGCCTCCATTCGCTTCCTGTCCTGCTTCCTCTATGTCCATACTTCAGTACCATGAAAACTTCATTGCCTTAATTTCATCTCCATATCACGGCAGAAATTGCTACTTTTCTATCATAATGTCAATTTGCGATTGTCATCCTCTATTCGTCTGTACTGCACTTCCGATTTCTTCCCGTTCTACTTCCAAGCTCCTTAAAATCTTCCACATGTCACCATTTCTGTCCATCCAACAGAATAAAAATTATGTTATTATAATTTCATAGCCCCCTGTTTGCGTTACTTTTGTTTACACTGCACTTCTTAACATTGCAATTTCTTGGGGCTCTATTCAGTGCTGTCCAAAGGTAATAGGAGACACTGAAACGGTCATAAATATGAGATAACAGAAGGAGAAACGCTCCGTGTGCGAAATAATGGCGAATATGTAGGTACGATGTGCTACTGACAAGAGTACGAATATTGCACCATTTAGTATAAATGTATAACGAGCAGTCAAATGCAAACGTGACAGATGGAAAAAGTAAGTCAAATGTTCATTATTTCAAATGTTTGTGGTTGCCTAAGGAATCATGATTGTAGCCACTCCACGCGTGCATCTCTTCCTCCGAAGCAAATTGACGGCCACGAATATCAGTATTCAGTGTTCCAGTAATGTGGAAATCGCATGGGGAGAGATCGAACTGTGGACAGGCCGACATGTTCTTGAAGTTATTTCGAGTACACTGCACTACATTCGCTGGAAATCCGTTACACATCCTCCAAACAGTTCGATCTCTCGCCGTGCGATTTCCATGTTCTTGAAGCCCTGAAGAAAGATATCCGTGGCTGTCGATTTTCCTTGGACGAAGAGGTGAGCTACTGGACACAGTCATGATTCCAATGGCAACCGCTACCATTTTCCCCTCAAGTCATGAACAGCCTTCTCTCTCAGTGGAATAAATGTATTAACTGTTACAGTGAGTAGTTTTGAAATAATAAACAGTTTACTTAATATTTAAGGTAACGTCTGTATAAACAGAACCGTTACATAATCACTTTGTTATCCACCTGTCCGACCGCCGGCTCAGAACCCTTTTCTCAGGAACGGATCGACGTATGAAGTAGAATGTTATTTCACATACTAAAGTCTACGGTCCCTTGGCGGCATAATAAACGTTGGGTCCTAAGTCAATGCAATGAAAAGATACGGCCATTTATGTCACATTTTGACACTTGCAAAATCACTCATCAAAATCTATAGGGTACTTCATCTTGACGTTGAGTCATGAAATTTGGCAAGAAATAAGGTTTCACTATATAAGTAAAAAAAAAATCCGAAAACTGTGGACTTGTAACTATATCACACGAAAAAAACTTTTTGTCAATTGTTATCTGATTGTATGTACCTCTTTTTCTCATGACATACCAAGTTGCAATTTATGTCACATACTAATGTCAATAGTTCTTTTGTGATGCGAAAATGTTAAGCTTCTAGATCAATGCAGTTAAGAGATATGTCCATTTATGTGACGTATTTTGAAACTTGTAAACTCACTCATTAAAACCTGTGGGGTACTACCTCTTGAGGAAGAACCATAAAATTGGCAAGAAGAAAAGTTGCACACAACAAGTAAAGGAAAATACTGAGAAAATTGTTAATATGTAATTATATCACACGAAGAAGTATTTCTTTTGTCATTTTTTATACTGCCCGGGGTAGCCGTGCGCTCTAGGGCACCTTCCCACGGTTCGCGCGAGTCCCCCCGTCGGCGGTTCGAGTCCTCCCTTGGGCATTGTGTTGTCCTTAGCTTAAGTTAGTTTAAGTTAAATAAAGTAGTGTGTAAGCCTAGGGACCGATGACCTCAGCACTTTGGTCCCATAGAACTTATCACAAATTTCCAAATCATTTGTTATCCGCCTTCAGACATGAAATTAAAACATTCCCGAAAGTCTTGAAATCCGTGGTACTGATACCTTGAGAATATCAGTGTCGATAACTGGAAAAAAATCTTCGAGATCTTAGATTCCTGGAATGGATAAACTGACTGTACACGTAATTAGGTTTGTACTGAACCCTCAGTGCATGAATCCTACTTGCACCTGGCCGATTTTATTATTCTCTCTGTCTCGTTTTCTTGTGACTGCCGCTTATATATGACAAGTAAATTCTGCAGTACAGTAATAACTCATGTGAAGTATTGTAACTGTTATGTAATTGGTCAGAACATCATTAATTCAAGGTGTTTGCAATGGAAATCTCTTTCAGTTGCTATTTTTATCATTTTCATCCTGTTTCGCAAGTTAGTGACTACGACTGCCGGCACAGTAGCTCAGCGTGTTCGGTCAGAGGGTTAGCTGCCCTCTTTAATAAAAAGAACTGAGTTAGCCGATCAACGACGAACTTAAACGGGAGTCTTGGACGTCCGCCCCGAGCAGATGCACCGAACGAAAAATAAAAAATATAAAATAAATAAAAAATTCGCCGGTACGGTAACCCAGCGTGTTCGGTCAGAGGGTTAGCTGCCCTCTGTAATAAAAAAAACTGAGTTAATGGATCTACGACGAACTGAAACGGGTGTCTTGCGACGCCCGCCCCAAGCAGATTCAACGAACAAAAGCGAACAAAATGAGATTAATAATTAAAAAAATGAGTACCCTTTTCATGGTGTACAGCTTTACGTCCGCATTTGTTTCAGTTTGTTAAGGAATGCAACATCAACAGTTACAGTTTTATTTTACAAATCGTTGTGACTTTACTACATACACTATGTGATCAAAAGTACCTGGACACCTGGCGAAAATGACTTACAAGTTCGTGGCTCCCTCCAACGGTAATGCTGGAAATCAGTGTGGTGGTGGCCCGACCTTATCCTTGATGACAGCTTCCACTCTCGCAGGCATACGTTCAGTCAGGTACTGGAAGGTTTCTTGGGGAATGGCAGCCCATTCTTCGAATGAGGTCATCAGTCCCCTAGAACTTAGAACTACTTAAACCTAACTAACCTAAGGACATCGCACACATCCATGGCCGAGGCATGATTCGAACCTACGACCGTTGTGGTCGCGCTGTTCCAGACTGTAGCGCCTAGAACCGCTCGGCCGGCAGCCCATTCTTCACAGAGTGCTGCGCTGAGGAGATATATCCATGTCGCTCGGAGAGGCCTGGCACGAAGTCGGCGCTCCAAATCATCCCATTGGTGTTCTATAGGATTCAGGTCAGGACTCTGTGCAGGCCAGTCGATCATAGGGATGTTAGTGTCATGTAACCACTCCGCCACAGGCCGTGCACTATGAACAGATGGTCGATCGTGTTGAAAGATTCAGTCGCCATCCCGGAATTACTCTTCAACAGTGGGAAGAAAGAAGTTGTTTAAAACTTCAATATACGCCTGTGCTTTGAGAGTACCAAGTAAAACAACAAGGGATGCAAGCCCCCTCCATGAAAAACACGACCACACCATAATACAACAGCGCCCAAATTTTACTGCTGTCACTACACACGCTGGCAGATGACGTTCATCGGGCATTCGCCATACCCACACCCTGCCATCGGATCGTCACGTTGTGTACCGTGGTTCGTCATTTCACACAACATTTTCCCTCTGTTCAATCGTCCAATGTTTACGCTCCTTACACCAAGTGAGGCGTCGTTTGTCATTTACCGGCGCGATGTGTGGCTTATGAGCAGCCGCTCGTGCATGAAATCCAAGTTTCCTCACCTGCCGCCTAGCTGTAATAGTACTTGCAGTGGATACTGATGCAGTTTGTAATTCCTGTGTGATGGTCTGAATAGATGTCTGCCTATTACACATTACGGCCCTCTTCAACTGTCGGCGGTCTCTGTCAGTCAACAGACGAGGTCGGCCTGTATTCTTTTGTGCTGTAGATGTCTCTCCACGTTTACACTTCACTAGCACATCGGAAACAGAGGACCTCGGGATGTTTAGGAGTGAAAATCTCGCGTACGGAAGTATGACACAAGTGACACCTAATCACCTGGCCCTGTTCGAAGTCCATGAGTTCCGCGGAGCGCCCCATTTTGCTCTCTCACGATGTCTAATGACTACTGAGGTCACTGATATGTAGTATCTGGCAGTAGGTGGCAGCACAATACACCTAACATGAAAAACATGTGTTTTTGGGGCTGTCCGGATACTTTTGACCACATAGTGTATCTGCTCTAGTTTCAGTTGTAAATACTATTCTTGTAACAAAAGGAACCGAACAGTTACCGGGAACCTAACAGTTACAGGACTTCGATGAACAAGTGTCCATCAACGACACCATATTATAATTATAATTCGAGGCGCGATGCCACACCTAAGTTCGTCTGCCAACGGCTTTTGAGAGCTTTAATCGTCTCTTCTATCAACACATTGCATTTGTTTCGAACAGGTTACTTTCACACACCAGAACCCTTGCAATCGTAGCGTTTCAACCAATCGTTTGTGTTTCCGTTTAGAAGCATTCATAGAAAGCATTCACCTGAATTGATTTAATAAATCGACGCAAATCCTAAATATCAATACCTGGAGAGATATTTCACTTTGGATCTTCATACATGCAAGTCCAGTGTCTTAAACACTACAGCATCTCGCTGCTCCCTATTTCATTCCCAGATGGTATGCAAGTAGTGCGATTGTAATCATTACTCTGCGTTGTACGATAAGTGCTTGCTGGGGGCGGCCTATTGCCGAAACGCGCCACGCTAATTAAATATTCATGTTGATACCTGATTGACACAAGATACTGCGTGTATCATAATTAACAGCGCAAAACGTCAGGCGGTAATATGAGGGAAGACATTCCAGTAAACAGGTGTCTGCAGATGAACCGTTTGTGAAGTTATTGAGCTAGCTTGTAAGTGTCCTAGTTAGTACAAATGTGTTTCGAATGTAAACTTTTAGATCGAGACACCATACATTTCGGCTTTTCACACTTGCTTTATGGTTCCGGAGTGATTTATTTAAGTGGTGGGGCAGCGGTATATGTTTCTGCTGAGAACGACAATATCCTACGCACCAAGGCAGACAGTTCGAACAGATCCTGTATCTTGGCATCCAAAATTACTTGATCTCAACCTTCTGGATTTTAATGCCTGCTTCAAAATCGTTCAAAGGGCTCTGAGCACTATGGGACTTAACTTCTGAGGTCATCAGTGCCCTAAACTTAGAACTACTTAAACCTAACTAACCTAATGATATCACACACATCCATGCCCGAGGCAGGATTCGAACCTGCAACCGTAGCGGTCGCGCGGTTCCAGACTGAAGCGCCTAGAACCGCTCAGCTACGGGGGCCGGCTTAATGCCTGGGATGACCTCAAAAGTGAAGAATACAGCTCTTCTGATCATATAGTTATACTGGAGCAGCTAACGTCCTTTCGGGATTTAAGACATGATCACGGGTTTTTGAAGGCATTCGTAACTTACTGCAGAGATGAAATACGTATTACATCCGAATGTGAGGAGGGCACCTGTAGCACCTCAGTCCGTAGCTCGTGGTCGTGCGGTAGCCATCTAGCTTCCCGCGCCCTGGTTCCCGGGTTCGATTCCCGGCGGGGTCAGGGATTTTATCTGCCTCGTGATGACGGGGTGTTGTGTGATGTCCTTAGGTTAGTTAGGTTTAAGTAGTTCTAAGTTCTAGGGGACTGATGACCATAGATGTTAAGTCCCATAGTGCTCAGAGCCATTTGAACCATTTTTTGCAGCACCTCAATTAACAGGTTCTCATGTACAGTGAATTATAACACGCAGAAGCAGTACTGTATTACCCACACTATACTCATCCATTATTTGAGAAGCGACTTCTAATAAACGTTAAGCATACCTTCAGACCATTTAGAGACTAATTCTCGCTGACACCACGCAGAAAATATTAAATGAAAAAAATTATCGCTTACTACATTTTCGCTATTTATGCATTAAAACTTCAGCACAAGCTTTAAGTTTTCTTTAAATTTTTTACTTTTTTACTATAAACTCTGTTCGCAACACATTCTGTGAACAGTGTCCTCATATATCACTGAATATATTTGGAACATCTAAATGAAAACGAGACAGATGAAACAATGTAATAAAATGTTTTTATTTGCTTACTAAGAACCATGAGTACAACTTGTATTTTATGTTCGTCTGGTATGCGTTTGATAGATGATCAATGCAATGTATGTTCTAATGGTGAAAAGAAATTTTAATGTGATATTATTACAGTTTAACAACAGTCAAACTGTTCAAGAGAAACAGGGGTCTTAACAGACGGACAGAGTAACATATATGTGGATGAAAAATGACAAAAAATAGACATTAACCATAAATTTAAAATTTTCCAAAAAGATGCCTTCACTGACACTTTTATCCCGGCTTCTTCCCAACATACTAAAACCAAAAACATGCAGAATTCCGTCACATGATCCACCGTCTCCTTTCTATCCCTATGTCCGAAGAAGACTTTGACCAGGAACTTAACGCAATAAACACAACAGCCACAAATAATGAATTTGACGCCAATACATTGATAAAATCTTAGGTAAAAAGATGAAGCAGCAAGCCAGGTCCCTAATGTCTCAAATGAAAAACACAAACTGGAAAAGAAATGATGCAGATTACCTTTTACAGGGAAATAAGTAACATCTTGAAGGCTAAGGGTTTCCCTGTGTTTTTCTATATCCATCAGACAATAGGTAGTTTCTTGTTCAATGCAAAAGACAAACAACCAGGTATCACAAAAAGGGGCTTTCATAAAATCACCTGCCGTGAGAGTGAGTCTTGCTACATTGGACAGACTGGGAGGTCAATCAGTTCCAGGCTTAAAGAACGCCACAGGACCTGGAGACTGAAAAAGCCTGGTTCAGCCTTTGCAGAACATCGCCTGAACAATAACCACAAATAAACAACAGCGGAAAATGGGGACAGACCCAACCATTCAGAAATTTTATAAATTAAAGGACAGATATGTATATCCCCACAACTGTTAGTAAACGATCAAACCCAATTCAATTATTCACCTCCTTTCGATGATACTACAACCCCAGGATAGAAGCAAAACTTTAGGCCCCAGTCCGTCGTAGTTAAAAGGTTCTTGACTGATGCATAACTTTAGTCCACTCATTGTACTGTAATTGCTGAATGTGTAATAATGTATATAATTTGTTTAAAATGGTCATTGAGGCAAATGTACATTAAGCTATGAATTGATACCTTAAGAAGTTGATATGATTATCTTTGCCTTGTCATCATATTTATGTCTGCATTATCATCGTTGAGTATCAGTCATGTACTTGAGAATGGACTTATAACCAGAAACATAGGTTGTGCAGTAACATTCGTAATAAAATTGTGAAACAAGGCCAAAAACAGTGTTTGTTTAGTTAGTTGACAGAAAGATAGGTTTTTGTCTTAGATAATTTATAAATTAATAATGTTCGGATTTTTCCTTTGCTTTTACTATGGAACCTTGTGCCTTGCCAAAATACATGATTCTACGGTCAACAAGAAGTACCATATAGGTTTTGGTGATTTCCGTGTATCAAAATATGTGACCTAAATGGCCGTATATTTTGATCGAATTAACTTAGAAGGTTAAAATTTTTCCTCTGCCGAGGGAGTATAGATCTTAATATGGGACAGAATTTGAACTTGATATGTTTACCCATTCCTGAGAGAAAAGGTTCTTAAGCTGACAGACAGACAGACGGACATCGGAACGATCCAGCAAGGGTTCCATTATTACAAACCGAGACACGGAACCCTAAACGTATGTAAACTGTTTATTATTTCAATAGGAATCTCGACAACTCTTACTACAATTACGCCACTGTGAGACAAGACGGTCATTGCCTTCTTGCAAAAATGTATGTGGTTGCCTACGAAATCATGATTTATCTAGGCGTACGGCTTTTTCGTATGTCCGCCCACACGTCGCCAAGGATGTTTCGACTACGCTGCAGAAGTTTCGCTGGGAAGCCCTCACACATCCTCCATTCAGTCTCGGTCCCTTCCCACGCGGTTTCCATATTTTTGAAGCCCTGATGAAAGATATTCGTGGGCGTCTATTTGCTTCGAGCGCACTGACCGTCTTGAAACACACTGGCATAAATGTATTAACAGTTACAGAGATTACTTTTGAACTTATTAACCATTTACTTACTTTTTTCAACTGTCTCGTTTTCATTTGACTGCTGTTTATACTTGCAGAATTACACTGAACAGCGAAAGAAACTGGTACATCAGCCTAATTTCGTGTAGGACACTATGAATCCTACAGGGATGTCCATAAATCCGTACGACTACGACAGGGTGGCGATCTCTTCTCAAACAGCATGTTGCAAGCCATCCTGGACATGCTCAATAATGTTCATGTATGGTGAGTTTGGTGGGCAACGGAAGTGTTTAAACTCAAAACAGTGTTCCTGGAGGCACTCTGTAGCTATTCTGGAATTGTGGAAGTCTTTCGGAATGCACAATGGACGTGAATGGTAATCAGACAGGATGCTTACGTAGGTGTCACCTGTCAGAGTCGTATCTAGACTTATCAGGGATCCCATATCACTCCAACCAAACACGCCCCACACCATTACAGACCCACCACCAGCTTGAACAGTCCTCTGCTGACATGCAGGGTCCATGGATTTATGAGGTTGCCTCCATCCCCGTACACGTCCATCCTCTCCATACAATCTGAAACGAGACTCGTCCGACCATGCAACATGTTTCCAGTTATCAATAGTCCAATGTCGGTGTCGACGAACCCAGACGAGGCATGAAACTTTGTGTCGTGCAGTCATCAAGGGCACACGAGTGGGCCTTCGGATCCGAAAGACCATATCGTTGATATTTCGTTGAATGGTTCGCACGTTGACACTTGTTGATGGTCCAGCATTGAAATCTGCAGCAATTTGCCAAGTGAGGCACTTCGGTCACGTTGAACGATTCTGTTCAGTCGTCGTTGGCCCCGTTCTTGCAGGATCTTTTTCTGTTTCGGACATTTGATGTTTTACCGGATTCCTGTTATTCACAGTACACTCGTGAAACCGTCCTGCGGGAAAATCCGCACTTCAGCGCTACCTCGGAGCCGAATGTAACACCACGTTGAAACTAACTTAAATCTTCATATACCTGCCATTGTAGCAGCAATAACAGATCTAACAACCGCCCCAGACATTTGTTGTCCTGTATGGCCTTTGCCGACCGCAGTGACGTATTCTGCCTGTTTACATGTCCATGTATTTGAATAAGCATGCCTAAACCAGTTTCTTTGGCGCTTCAGTGTATATCACAGTATATTGAACGAATTGAATGTGTTAAAAATTAGCTTTTACACTCCTGGAAATTGAAATAAGAACACCGTGAATTCATTGTCCCAGGAAGGGGAAACTTTATTGACACATTCCTGGGGTCAGATACATCACATGATCACACTGACAGAACCACAGGCACATAGACACAGGCAACAGAGCATGCACAATGTCGGCTCTAGTACAGTGTATATCCACCTTTCGCAGCAATGCAGGCTGCTATTCTCCCATGGAGACGATCGTAGAGATGCTGGATGTAGTCCTGTGGAACGGCTTGCCATGCCATTTCCACCTGGCGCCTCAGTTGGACCAGCGTTCGTGCTGGACGTGCAGACCGCGTGAGACGACGCTTCATCCAGTCCCAAACATGCTCAATGGGGGACAGATCCGGAGATCTTGCTGGCCAGGGTAGTTGACTTACACCTTCTAGAGCACGTTGGGTGGCACGGGATACATGCGGACGTGCATTGTCCTGTTGGAACAGCAAGTTCCCTTGCCGGTCTAGGAATGGTAGAACGATGGGTTCGATGACGGTTTGGATGTACCGTGCACTATTCAGTGTCCCCTCGACGATCAGCAGTGGTGTACGGCCAGTGTAGGAGATCGCTCCCCACACCATGATGCCGGGTGTTGGCCCTGTGTGCCTCGGTCGTATGCAGTCCTGATTGTGGCGCTCACCTGCACGGCGCCAAACACGCATACGACCATCATTGGCACCAAGGCAGAAGCGACTCTCATCGCTGAAGACGACACGTCTCCATTCGTCCCTCCATTCACGCCTGTCGCGACACCACTGGAGGCGGGCTGCACGATGTTGGGGCGTGAGCGGAAGACGGCCTAACGGTGTGCGGGACCGTAGCCCAGCTTCATGGAGACGGTAGCGAATGGTCCTCGCCGATACCGCAGGAGCAACAGTGTCCCTAATTTGCTGGGAAGTGGCGGTGCGGTCCCCTACGGCACTGCGTAGGATCCTACGGTCTTGGCGTGCATCCGTGCGTCGCTGCGGTCCGGTCCCAGGTCGACGGGCACGTGCACCTTCCACCACTGGCGACAATATCGATGTACTGTGGAGACCTCACGCCCCACGTGTTGAGCAATTCGGCGGTACGTCCACCCGGCCTCCCGCATGCCCACTATACGCCCTCGCTCAAAGTCCGTCAACTGCACATACGGTTCACGTCCACGCTGTCGCGGCATGCTACCAGTGTTAAAGACTGCGATGGAGCTCCGTATGCCACGGCAAACTGGCTGACACTGACGGCGGCGGTGCACAAATGCTGCGCAGCTAGCACCATTCGACGGCCAACACCGCGGTTCCTGGTGTGTCCGCTGTGCCGTGCGTGTGATCATTGCTTGTACAGCCCTCTCGCAGTGTCCGGAGCAAGTATGTTGGGTGTGACACACCGGTGTCAATGTGTTCTTTTTTCCATTTCCAGGAGTGTATTTAATCGAAGCGCAAATTACCCAGATTATATTCATCTACACTACTGGCCATTAAAATTGCTACGCCAAGAGGAAATGCAGATGATAAACGGCTAATCATTGGACAAATATATTATACTAGAACTGACACGTGATTACATTTTCACGCAATTCGGGTGCATAGATCCTTAGAGAAAACACTACCCAGAACAACCACCTCTGGCCTTGATACACCTGGATATTGAGTCAAACGCAGCTTGGATGGCGTGTACAGGTACAGCTGCCCATGCAGCTTCAACACGATACCACAATTCATCAAGAGTAGTGACTGGCGTATTGTGAGGAGCCAGTTGCTCGGCCACCATTGACCAGACGTTTCCACTTGGTGAGAGATCTGGAGAATGTGATGGCCAGGGCAGCATTCGAACATTTTCTGTATCCAGAAAGGCCCGTACAGCACCTGCAACATGCGGTCGTGCATTATCCTGCTGAAATATAGGATTTCGCAGGGTTCGAATGAAGGATAGAGCCACGGGTCGTAACACATCTGAAATGTAACGTCCACTGTTCTAAGTGTCGTCAATGCGAACAAGAGGTGACCGAGGCGTGTAACCAATGGCACCCCATACCATCACGCCGGGTGATACGCCAGTATGGCGATGACGAATACACGCTTCCAATGAGCGTTCACTGCGATGTCGCCAAACACGGATGCGACCATCATGATGCTGTAAACAGAACCTGGATTCATCCGAAAAAATGACGATTTGCCATTCGTGCACCCAGGTTCGTCGTTGAGTACACCATCGCAGGCGCTCCTGTCTGTGATGCAGCGTCAAGGGTAACCGCAGCCATGGTCTCCGAGCTGATAGTCCATGCTGCTGCAAACGTCGTCGAACTGTTCGTGCAACCGGTTGTTGTCTTGCAAACGTCCCCACCTGTTTACTCATGGATCGAGACGAGGCTGCACGATCCGATGCAGCCATGTGGATAAGATGCCTGTCATCTCGACCCCTAGTGATACGAGTACTTTGGGATTCAGCACGGCGTGCCGTATTGCTCTCCTGAACGCAACGATTCCATATTCTGCTAACAGTCATTGGATCTCGACCAACCCGAGCAGCAATGTCGCGATACGATAAACCGCAATCGCGATAGGCTACAATCCGACCTTTATCAAAGTCGGAAACGTCATGGTACGCATTTCTCCTCCTTACACGAGGCATCGCAACAACGTTTCACCAGTCAACGTCAGTCAATTGCTGTTCGTGTATGAGAAATCGGTTGGTAACTTTCCTCATGTCAGCACGTTGTAGGTATCGCCACCGACGCCAACCTTGTGTGAATGCTCTGAAAAGCTAATCATTTGCTTATCACAGCATCTTCTTCCTGTCGGTTAAATTTCGCGTCTGAAGCACGTCATCTTCGTGGTGTAGCAATTTTAATGGCCACTAGTGTAGCTTCTGGTAACAACTGGGGGATTCGAGGTGAGTTACTGATTTGCAGTCATCTCGCGGACAGCTCATATTCCTATCCCTGTTTAGTGAAGCATTTTCCTTCTCTTTCTTCTCTTTTTGCCCTTGTGGTCTTACCTATTAGTTACGATACGGACGGTACATCCAATTGCAAAGGAGATGTATCAGTTTATGTCCATACTTTTCAATGTAGGTAGGTTCTCTCAGCCTTTTACTCAATTTCTTGCAAATACAGACGCCTGTCATTTCTATTATTACGGCCACGAGTCCCCAGTGTACACGATTACCATTTTCAGCCGGCCCCGCCAACTATCCGCTGCAACACGAAAGGCTAGCTGCTAGTGTTTGCACACCGCACCGCCGAGACGGGCTTCGCTCCCGGTGTTGTTGATCTAGCGCAGAGCAAACAGCGGCGCGGGTACCTCTCAGTGGGGGCTGCAGCCAGGCCGATGCTTGCCCCGCCTCCCAGGGGCCGCCGCCCCCGCCGCCGCCGCCGCCGACGGCACTAAAAAATTCATCGCCGGCCTGTAATTAAGGACCCCGGCTGCCTTCTTTTTATCGCGAGGCGGCCCTCTCCGCTCCCCTCCCCTCCCCTCCTCCGGCGTCTGCGAGGAACCCGCCCCCCTGTCTCCGGTAGGCAACGTTGCGCGAATCTCGGCCGCTCTCTTTAATAATAATGGAATTTAATATGGGCTCTCGCTGGAGGTTGGCCGGGGCATCCATCGGTCGCAAGAAAGCTAGGGCCGCCCCCCGCGCCTCTGCCCCCGGCCGCAGCGCGCTATTATGGGGCGAGGGGCGGAAGAAGGCGCACCGCCGGCGTTCGCCACCTGGCGAGAATGGCCGTGCCACACCCCGCTCCGGCGTGCGGCTCGTATTTCGTCCCTCTGCACCACCGCTCGAGGTCCCTGCATTGTTGTCTCAAAAGCTGCCGCTCTTCCCGCCTTCGTTCATTGCCGTGGAGGTCAGCGGCCTGAGGTGGCCACAACATTTTCGAGCTCTTCAAATTTCTTGGTGTCGTATCACTGGTGGTAAATCCACGTTTCATCTCGGGCTCGTATGTTCTCGACAAGGTTGGCTGACGACATTGTCCACCTGGGCAGACGTAAGAATTACTCACGACTCTACAGGAACTCGGGGTATTTAATAAACCCTGCATTCCGAATCTAGGTAGTTATATCCACCATTTTGATTTGCAACTCCTTGTATTGGCCGTGTTTGCAGTTAAAATTGTTGGATGTGAGGTCCGCCAGTTATGCAAAATATCGATTTTCTCAGTAACCAAATATGTTTCGGCGCCACTGTGTCATTATCAGTGGGTTTTCATTTTTATTTATTCTGCAATGTGAACATTTTTGTTAAATGATTGTAAAATTATGTGCATTTTTAGTTCAAACAACATATCGTTTCTTTTTGTAAATATCTTTACATTTGGAGTGCGTGAATTTTCTGGATCACTTGTGTGTTAGTTACTATACGTGCTTGTCATCTGCAACCAAATTATGTTGATGAGACTTTTTTTTTTTTTTTTTTTTTTTTTTTTGCTGGGAGTTAACCTATCTTCTACAGTCTGATCCAGTTTTTTGCGATGTTTTCGCGCCTACATTCGTTTTTACTTACGTTTTCGTGTGACAAGTACTTTGATTCTCCGCATAATGCTGAGGTGTTGTGACGCAAACGAAACTATAACAAGTATTTTTCACAAATAACGTAGTAAAACACTTTTCACTTCACCAGAACACAGTGTGATTGTGGTTTGTTATGTGTCCCAGCCCAGTCAGTGTTCATTTATTCACCAGAGAGTTCGGCGTCAAATTTGAATTTTGTTTGCATTTTATCTTTGTGTGTGTGTGTGTGTGTGTGTGTGTGTGTGTGTGTGTGTGTGTGTGAGTGGGGGTGTGTTTTCTGTGCGCTTCTTACCTGTTTCTCTTGACTTTTATATGGTATTCCTTTGGTGTGTAAATGGTGCATCTTTGCAGATTTTAGTTTATCTATTTTTCGTGTGTGTGTGTGTGTGTGTGTAGACTTTATCCGTTTGTCCTCTTTTTATTTGTAAAGTTCCTTTAATGTGTTAAATAGTGTGCCCTTGCAGAGTGTAGTGTATTCGTTTAAGACCTGTTTTCCTTGTGCTTTTGCCATCTGTATGTGGAAGTTTTCCTCAATGTTCAGTTTGCTGTATAGGCTGTGGCTGGATTTTAGAATTCCTTGGTCTGTTTCTATTGTGGTTGGGTGGTGATTGTTGGCTACAAGGTGGTCAGCAAATGTGCTATGGGAGCTGTTGCTTTTTAAAGCTCTGAGAAGTTCTGAATTTCTTGTTTTGAAGTTTCCGCATGTTTGTCCTATGTACACTGACTGGCAAGTGTTGCATGTGAGTTCTGATCTGTTAAATTTATCCATGGGTGTTTCTTGTGTTCTGATCCTTTCATCCAACAACTAGGTAGTTATGATCAGAAGCACGACTGGAAACGTACTCGTATTTATTTAGCGATTTCTTAATAGCTCTTTAGGCAACTCCTTGTAACCTCGTATGCAAGCCTCTCGATCGCTGTATAAATTTTCTTTTACGTTACTTCACGGCGTATCCTCCCTCACTTTATTTCTTCATTCTGTTCAGGGTCTTGCTCTCTTCTCCCCTGCATGGAGGACGCCAACGTAGTATCTCTTACGGACATGGTTCATCCCGCAGTCTTATTACCTGCACACAGCATTTTAAGCACCGTTTTTCAGCCTCTGAGCTCGTATACACTGAGGTTTTCGTTCGATTACTGGTTTGGGATCTTCCCTCGTTTTGAAACTCTACAACTTATTCTAAAAAGTTCCCTTGCACTAATGCTTCTATTTTGCCACATCCCATAACTCCGCGAAACAAAACATACGCTTTTTTAATTAATTCATATAACTTTTGTTCTGTCTTTGTCTTAATTTTTACCTCACCAAAGGATGGAATTCAGCTTGTCTTGCTCGTTTAGTTTGTATTGTCTTCTGACCTATTTCTTGTTTTCTGGAAGCCTGATATGATATTATAGCTCCCAGTTATTTATTCTTTTGGTATGTATGTATAGTTTTTTTCAGCTATGATGATGACAGGCTGTTTACTTCGTATAGTGAGACATTTTGTTTAAAAAAATTATTGTTATTCCAACTGTATTGTGTGTTCGTAATATTTTGTTCGTAAAGTGCTCTGTGTCATAGCCATCTGCAGCCAATACTAATTGTTTTATCATTGGTGTATACTAAACTCGTTAAAGATCTTTCAGATAATATTCAAACAGGGTAGGTGCTACAAAACATACTTGTTTAAGGCCTATAGTTGGTTGTATTGCTCGGGAGATTTCGTATCTTAGTTTAATAATTAAAATGAGATAAGAAAACTCCTGAGTAATACAACCAATTACAGAGAATAATTAGAGACAATAAGTAGAGACAGTAATTGGAGATAATAATTATTATTGTCTCTAATCCCCCCTAAACTTTTTACTGCAACAACATATTTATCGTGCTCTTCACAAGATATCGATGCATATTCTTTATTGATAAGTTGTGGTATGTGTTTGTAAATCTATGAAAATTTTGTGGTTCTTTCTTCATCTGGCTCTTCTTTTTTCAGTTTCCTACGCGGGATCAGCCTGTGAGAAAGCCAATGTGTCCTCCTATTAGCTGTAATTTCAGTCTATAGATGTTATTTTATAATTCGGTCATACAGATTCCCCAAGTATGGTTTTTTCCGTTATTCTGGTTTGTTGGCGGGCAAACAACGAGGTCATCGGTCCCACCGGATTAGCGAAGGATGAAAAACAACTGAATAGAGGACACTTATGAGGTAACACAGAATTAGTGGGACATCTGCTGTGACCTCCAGTAAGAGTTGATTTGGCATTGGAAGGAGCAACAGAGGGGAGAAATTGTAGGAGATCGCAAAGCCTATGCGAAGAACAGCAAGTCTGATGGATTAAAAAAGACAAAAGCAGAAAGGTTGTCTCGATCTTACACTACATTAACTTCCCCCGTAGCTATCGATGTATGTCAACACTATAGTAGCAAGCAGCTAATATTTAACAAAGGTCAAGGTAATACTTTTGTAGGGTGCTGCAGTAAGTCAGCCGTATTTTCTCTGCTCCTCTTGTACAGGTGAACATTTTTGTTGTTAGAAGAATGAGATTTCTCATTCTGGAAACATCCCCCAGGCTGTGGCTAAGCCATGTCTCCGCAATATCCTTTCTTTCAGGAGTGCTAGTTCTGCAAGGTTCGCAGGAGAGCTTCTGTAAAGTTTGGAAAGTAGGAGACGAGGTACTGGCAGAAGTAAAGCTGCGAGGACGGGGCGTGAGTCGTGCTTGGGTAGCTCAGTTGTTAGAGCACTTGCCCGCGAAAGGCAAAGGTCCCGAGTTCGAGTCTCGGTCCGGCACACAGTTTTAATCTGCCAGGAAGTTTCATCTTTGTTGCTGCTATTTTTTATTTTACTAAAAAGCTGTCCAGAATGCAATAACTTATTTCTTTATAATTCTCGTAACCAGTTTCTGTCCATACGAACATCTTCAGACGAAAGACTCCAGATGACGTGTGGAAGCGCTTCACGAAGTTCCTAACGGATACCAGTCAGTACCTAACAGCGGCTCCCTGAAGCGGCCCCTCACGTCGTCTGGGGACTATGGTCTGAACATTGTCGTCCCTACCGAAACCGGTTACCTGAATTAAAAATAAATCATTTATTGCGATTTTGGCTGTCTTTTATTAAAATACTAGCTGCATTGTCCGGATACGGTCTTTGCAGCTTTTCTGTTAGAAACGAAAACCAAAAATGAAATGTGCTTGTAGTTAAGTATCAAAAATATTTCATTTCCATGTATTCGCGAAAAGACTTTTGAAATTATGAAACAATCGTGCGAAGAAATATGCATAATGTATAAATGTACAGTGTCCCAATTAAGAAACATAATCCTGGACAGTTGCCGTACGCTGGTGCCGGGACGCGATTTTGTAAACGTCTCTATGGCAACGCCTCTCCATAGCCCTATAGATGGCTTTCGCTTTAGCCTACAGCCGTTAGCGGTTCGCATTTCAAAGCTGTCAAAAGCGCTGTGATATGTTAGAGATTTCTGTAAGTTGACTCGACTGTGGAAGCGTCTTCATAGTGAAGAGTAAATGTATTAAAACTTCGCGCACGGCGCGCCATTTTTTCACAAATCTCAGTATTTATGACGTCATATCTCTTGAAATATATTTCCTGCAATGATGTATTTGTGTAGGTACATTCTGCGGCGTATGTGGATACTGTCAATGAAATACGCTGCGAATAGACTTAGTGACAAAGAACTATTACATATAAACGTCGTGCATGGCACTACAGTTTTTCAAGCATATCAGTGTTCATGACGTCATATCTCCCGATATATGTGTCGTACAGTGATATAATTATTTACGTTCATTCGGTAGCATATGTGGATACTGTCTGCAAAATGTGTTGCGAGTAGAAAAGAAGTAACAAATTCAAACGGCATGCACAATTCGGCAGTTTTTCACGGGTCTGAGAGTTTAAGACGTCATATATCCTGAACTACGATAGGTAAGTGGTTCTATTACACCCACAGCGATTGTTGCTGATAGTAAGGGTTGTGTGAACAAAGTTTGGTTGAAACAGGTTGTGTGGTTTAGGAGGAGGTGTGGAGATGCGGAAAACACACACACACACACACACACATTTTACGGAATGCATGAATTAACTACTGTCGTTGCGGTTCCTCAGTGACGTCAAAAATTATTATATTTGTTGCTGTTACTGCAGGGCAATATTTCCCCCTCATTGCTCTATTCTGATTGGCTTTCGATCGATGGGGCTGCAATTAAGTTGCGCACATACTTGGACAGAATTCATTGCAGTAGTGAGAGCTGTACCGAATGTTGAAACCTGTAACTCGTGGATTAATCTGAGCTACAGATTTGTCTGTGTGTGTGTGTGCGTGTGTGTGGAATATAAAATACACTCCTGGCCAATAAAATTCCTACACCAAGAAGATGACGTGCTACAGACGCGAAATTTAACCGACAGGAAGATGATGCTGTGATAGGCAAATGATTAGCTTTTCAGAGCATTCACACAAGGTTGGCGCTGGTGGCGACACCTACAACGTGCTGACATGGGGAAAGTTTCCAACCGATTTCTCATACACAAGCAACAGTTGACCGACGTTGCCTGGTGAAACGATGTTGTGATGTCTCGTGTAACGAGGAGAAATGCGTACCATCACGTTTCGACTTTGATAAAGGTCGGATTGTAACCCATCA
Organism: Schistocerca cancellata; assembly: GCF_023864275.1. Taxonomy (NCBI): domain Eukaryota; kingdom Metazoa; phylum Arthropoda; class Insecta; order Orthoptera; family Acrididae; genus Schistocerca; species Schistocerca cancellata. The sequence continues at coordinate 876,547,386 of NC_064628.1, forward strand.
CGATTGCGGTTTATCGTATCGCAACATTGATGCTCGCGTTGGTCGAGATCCAATGACTGTTATCAGAATATGGAATCGGTGGGTTCAGGAGGGTAAAACGTAACGCCGTGCTGGATCCCAACGGCCTCGTATCACTAGCAGTCGAGATGACAGGCATCTTACCGGCATGGCTGTAACGGATTGTGCAGCCACGTCTCGATCCCTGAGTCAACAGATGGGGACGTTTGCAGCACAAAACCATCTGCACGAACGGTTTGACGACGTTTGCAGCAGCATGGACTATCAGTTCGGAGACAATGGCTGCGGTTACCCTTGACGCTGCATCACAGACAGAAGCACCTGTGATGGTGCACTCAACGACGAACCTGGGTGCACGAATGGCAAAACGTCATTTTTTCGAATGAATCCAAGTTCTGTTTACAGCATCATGATGGTCGCATTCGTGTTTGGCGACATCGCCAGTAGTGTAGTAGTTATTACGTAAACTGAAAGTGGAGGATAGAGGATGGAAAGAAAAAGGAAGGAATTCATGATGTCAGCTGCATTGGGACTTCATGTAGGGCCAGCGGCGCCCAGTGAAGATGTGTGCCAGACATGGATTCGAACACGGAATCTCCTGCTTGCAAAGCAGTTGCGTGAACCGTGTGTTTTTAGGTCTGCAATCACTCTGCATTCTTATATATATATATATATATATATATATATATATATATATATATATATATATATATATATATATATATATACTCCTGGAAATGGAAAAAAGAACACATTGACACCGGTGTGTCAGACCCACCATACTTGCTCCGGACACTGCGAGAGGGCTGTACAAGCAATGATCACACGCACGGCACAGCGGACACACCAGGAACCGCGGTGTTGGCCGTCGAATGGCGCTAGCTGCGCAGCATTTATGCACCGCCGCCGTCAGTGTCAACCAGTTTGCCGTGGCATACGGAGCTCCATCGCAGTCTTTAACACTGGTAGCATGCCGCGACAGCGTGGACGTGAACCGTATGTGCAGTTGACGGACTTTGAGCGAGGGCGTATAGTGGGCATGCGGGAGGCCGGGTGGACGTACCGCCGAATTGCTCAACACGTGGGGCGTGAGGTCTCCACAGTACATCGATGTTGTCGCCAGTGGTCGGCGGAAGGTGCACGTGCCCGTCGACCTGGGACCGGACCGCAGCGACACACGGATGCACGCCAAGACCCTAGGATCCTACGCAGTGCCGTAGGGGACCGCACCGCCACTTCCCAGCAAATTAGGGACACTGTTGCTCCTGGAGTATCGGCGAGGACCATTCGCAACCGTCTCCATGAAGCTGGGCTACGGTCCCGCACACCGTTAGGCCGTCTTCCGCTCACGCCCCAACATCGTGCAGCCTCCTCCAGTGGTGTCGCGACAGGCGTGAATGGAGGGACGAATGGAGACGTGTCGTCTTCAGCGATGAGAGTCGCTTCTGCCTTGGTGCCAATGATGGTCGTATGCGTGTTTGGCGCCGTGCAGGTGAGCGCCACAATCAGGACTGCATACGACCGAGGCACACAGGGCCAACACCCGGCTTCATGGTGTGGGGAGCGATCTCCTACACTGGCCGTACGTCACTGGTGATCCTCGAGGGGACACTGAATAGTGCACGGTACATCCAAACCGTCATCGAACCCATCATTCTACCATTCCTAGACCGGCAAGGGAACTTGCTGTTCCAACAGGACAATGCACGTCCGCATGTATCCCGTGCCACCCAACGTGCTCTAGAAGGTGTAAGTCAACTACCCTGGCCAGCAAGATCTCCGGATCTGTCCCCCATTGAGCATGTTTGGGACTGGATGAAGTGTCGTCTCACGCGGTCTGCACGTCCAGCACGAACGCTGGTCGAACTGAGGCGCCAGGTGGAAATGGCATGGCAAGCCGTTCCACAGGACTACATCCAGCATCTCTACGATCGTCTCCATGGGAGAATAGCAGCCTGCATTGCTGCGAAAGGTGGATATACAGTGTACTAGTGCCGACATTGTGCATGCCCTGTTGCCTGTGTCTATGTGCCTGTGGTTCTGTCAGTGTGATCATGTGATGTATCTGACCCCAGGAATGTGTCAATAAAGTTTCCCCTTCCTGGGACAATGAATTCACGGTGTTCTTATTTCAATTTCCAGGAGTATATATATATATATATATATATATATATATATATATATATATATATATATATATATATATATATACGAACCTATTGGTCACTGTACCCTAGAGAAGATCATCATTAAGTTACAATGTACCATGAAAAGTGTAAGTAATGTTTAGCTCTGGTTCGGAATACGGTCAGGCAACAGCCTATGGGCACCACTACACGTTAATACAGAGCTACACCAGCTAGGCAGGTTTCGTTCACTCCTCTACGTAGCGAAGTACTCTGTACTACGAATAACCTTACTAGGTCATAGCTCTTCAACAGACGCGAGTAATAATGGGTATTAGCTTGGAGGCGAGTTACCACTGGCAGACGGAGTGTAAAAAATTGCAGCCGTTTCGCAGTGTTCAGTGTAACCGCCTGCCTTTTTATACGTCCTCTCACGGGCGGAGGAGAGCGAACGGGGTGTTAATATTTATGAGGCGGTCAGCCGGCGATACTGGGGCAGCTAGAGCGCCAATTGGTCCGCCACGGCCGTTTACACGCCCTCGGGATCGTAGAGGGCGCCAGCGCTTTTTCTCTTCCGCTGCCCTTTTTTTCCGATCCTTGCCTTTTTTCCTGTAGTCGCGCGCACAGGAAATCAAAAGGAGGGATGACGTGACGGTGAGCACTGGATCGTACAAGTGAGGAAATGGATGCTTTGACGCGAAAGTAAAAGTTTCGTCTTCCTGTGAGCCACGGAGTTGTTCACCGACCGAGTTGATGGCTCGAACTAGGCGTGCCCAGTCGCTTGTTACGAGGGACTTTAACATATCATCAGGTTTGTTCGTGCATGACTCCTATACTTTTTGCTGTTCAAAGTAAATTTTTGTGAGAGTAGATAACACAGTTTGACTTAGTTTCATAAATTAAACGATGTTTTAATAAGTTATAAAGTGAGTATAAAATACTGACACGAATTATTTACAGCACAATGGGAAAAATGGTAGAATCTGACCTCAAAGGAAGTCATCGTGGGCAATTCTGATCCAACTACGAAGAAAGACTCAAGAAAGACAAAACTACGTTTATAACAATTTTATAGGTAAAGAAAGCTTTTGACAATGATGATTGCAATACACTGAAATTCTGAAGGTAGGAGGGAGAAAATAGAGGGATCGAAAGTTTGTCTAAAACATGTGCGGGTATCAGACTGCTGTTATAATACCCGAGGGGCGTATAAGAGAAGCAGTAGTTGAGAAGGGAGTAAGACAGGGTTCCAGCCCCTCTCAATCGTTTTCCAGTTACTACTTAGAGCAACCACTGAAGGAAATCAAGGAGGAGGATGGCATGGAAATCACGGTCACAGAGAAGAAATGAAAGCTTTGACGTTTGCTGATGACACTGTAATTCTACACGACAAACTATTTGCAAGAGAAGCTGAACGGAGTGGATAATGTCTTGAAAACAGGTTATAGGGAGAATGTTAGCAAAGGTAAAACAAGGATAATGAAATGTAGTCGAATTAGATTAGGTGATAGTGATAGAGTTAGTTTAGTAAATGAGACAATAAAGACAGTCTACGAGTTTCGCTACTTGCGCACCAAAACAAGCGGTAATAGCCAAAATAGTAAGATGTAAAATGCAGACTAGTAATAGCCAGAAGGGTGTACCTGAGAAAGGGAATTTGTTAACATCGAATATAAATTTAAGCGAAACTATTTATGGTACCACAGATCTTTTCAAGTCTCAAGGATCTATCGTGTATACACTCCTGGAAATGGAAAAAAGAACACATTGACACCGGTGTGTCAGACCCACCATACTTGCTCCGGACACTGCGAGAGAGCTGTACAAGCAATGATCACATGCACGGCACAGCGGACACACCAGGAACCGCGGTGTTGGCCGTCGAATGGCGCTAGCTGCGCAGCATTTGTGCACCGCCGCGGTCAGTGTCAGCCAGTTTGCCGTGGCATACGGAGCTCTATCGCAGTCTTTAACACTGGTAGCATGCCGCGACAGCGTGGACGTGAACCGTATGTGCAGTTGACGGACTTTGAGCGAGGGCGTATAGTGGGCATGCGGGAGGCCGGGTGGACGTACCGCCGAATTGCTCAACACGTGGGGCGTGAGGTCTCCACAGTACATCGATGTTGTCGCCAGTGGTCGGCGGAAGGTGCACGTGCCCGTCGACCTGGGACCAGACCGCAGCGACGCACGGATGCACGCCAAGACCGCAGGATCCTACGCAGTGCCGTAGGGGACCGCACCGCCACTTCCCAGCAAATTAGGGACACTGTTGCTCCTGGGGTATCGGCGAGGACCATTCGCAACCGTCTCCATGAAGCTGGGCTACGGTCCCGCACACCGTTAGGCCGTCTTCCGCTCACGCCCCAATATCGTGCAGCCCGCCTCCAGTGGTGTCGCGACAGGCGTGAATGGAGGGACGAATGGAGACGTGTCGTCTTCAGCGATGAGAGTCGCTTCTGCCTTGGTGCCAATGATGGTCGTATGCGTGTTTGGCGCCGTGCAGGTGAGCGCCACAATCAGGACTGCATACGACCGAGGCACACAGGGCCAACACCCGGCATCATGGTGTGGGGAGCGATCTCCTACACTGACCGTACACCACAGGTGATCGTCGAGGGGACACTGAATAGTGCACGGTTCATCCAAACCGTCATCGAACCCATCGTTCTACCATTCCTAGACCGGCAAGGGAACTTGCTGTTCCAACAGGACAATGCACGTCCGCATGTATCCCGTGCCACCCAACGTGCTCTAGAAGGTGTAAGTCAACTACCCTGGCCAGCAAGATCTCCGGATCTGTCCCCCATTGAGCATGTTTGGGACTGGATGAAGCGTCGTCTCACGCGGTCTGCACGTCCAGTACGAACGCTGGTCCAACTGAGGCGCCAGGTGGAAATGGCATGGCAAGCCGTTCCACAGGACTACATCCAGCATCTCTACGATCGTCTCCATGGGAGAATAGCAGCCTGCATTGCTGCGAAAGGTGGATATACACTGTACTAGTGCCGACATTGTGCATGCTCTGTTGCCTGTGTCTATGTGCCTGTGGTTCTGTCAGTGTGATCATGTGATGTATCTGACCCCAGGAATGTGTCAATAAAGTTTCCCCTTCCTGGGACAATGAATTCACGGTGTTCTTATTTCAATTTCCAGGAGTGTATAACAAGAATGAAGCAATGAACGAAAATTTGTACCAAGGCCCGTATTCGAATTCGGTTCTCCTGCTCAGTAGGCACATGTGCTAACCACTATGCCACTCTCGCGCAGTGGCTTTGCGCAGCTGCACGCACTACTGTAATAAGTTTCCCTTCTCAATTCCTAAGCACATCTCAGCCCACTTGGTATTTCCACTAAACTCGAACAACAATGCAGAGGCACTCCGAATGTACTGAAATGGTATATCAGCATCGAACGAAACGGGACTTCCTGACTGACTTCGTTCGATGGCGAGGTGCTATTCCAATACAGTTGGAGAGCCTCTGCAATGCTGTTCGCTTTTAGGCGGAATACCAAGTGGGCTGAAGCGTGAATGGGAGTTTGGATTAAGGAGGGAAACTCTTTAGGGTAGTGTGCCCATCTGTACAAAGCCACTGTGCCAGGCTGGCGTAGTGTTTAGCGCATCTGCCAAGTGGACAGGAGATCCGTGTTCGATTACTGAAGAAGCTCGTAGAATCTCTAACACTCCCTATTCTCGACTGTGGCGATGCTACTCTTCAAGGACTTTCGTACGAAAACTCTCACAGGCTTCAATTGGCGATGAATGCTTGCGTCCGATATACACTCCTGGAAATTGAAATAAGAACACCGTGAATTCATTGTCCCAGGAAGGGGAAACTTTATTGACACATTCCTGGGGTCAGATACATCACATGATCACACTGACAGAACCACAGGCACATAGACACAGGCAACAGAGCATGCACAATGTCGGCACTAGTACAGTGTATATGCACCTTTCGCAGCAATGCAGGCTGCTATTCTCCCATGGAGACGATCGTAGAGATGCTGGATGTAGTCCTGTGGAACGGCTTGCCATGCCATTTCCACCTGGCGCCTCAGTTGGACCAGCGTTCGTGCTGGACGTGCAGACCGCGTGAGACGACGCTTCATCCAGTCCCAAACATGCTCAATGGGGGACAGATCCGGAGATCTTGCTGGCCAGGGTAGTTGACTTACACCTTCTAGAGCACGTTGGGTGGCACGGGATACATGCGGACGTGCATTGTCCTGTTGGAACAGCAAGTTCCCTTGCCGGTCTAGGAATGGTAGAACGATGGGTTCAATGACGGTTTGGATGTACCGTGCACTATTCAGTATCCCCTCGACGATCACCAGTGGTGTACGGCCAGTGTAGGAGATCGCTCCCCACACCATGATGCCGGGTGTTGGCCCTGTGTGCCTCGGTCGTATGCAGTCCTGATTGTGGCGCTTACCTGCACGGCGCCAAACACGCATACGACCATCATTGGCACCAAGGCAGAAACGACTCTCATCACTGAAGACGACACGTCTCCATTCGTCCCTCCCTTCACGCCTGTCGCGACACCACTGGAGGCGGGCTGCACGATGTTGGGGCGTGAGCGGAAGACGGCCTAACGGTGTGCGGGACCGTAGCCCAGCTTCATGGAGACGGTTGCGAATGGTCCTCGCCGATACCCCAGGAGCAACAGTGTCCCTAATTTGCTGGGAAGTGGCGGTGCGGTCCCCTACGGCACTGCGTAGGATCCTACGGTCTTGGCGTGCATCCGTGCGTCGCTGCGGTCCGGTCCCAGGTCGACGGGCACGTGCACCTTCCGCCGACCACTGGCGACAAAATCGATGTACTGTGGAGACCTCACGCCCCACGTGTTGAGCAATTCGGCGGTACGTCCACCCGGCCTCCCGCATGCCCACTATACGCCCTCGCTCAAAGTCCGTCAACTGCACATACGGTTCACGTCCACGCTGTCGCGGCATGCTACCAGTGTTAAAGACTGCGATGGAGCTCCGTATGCCACGGCAAACTGGCTGACACTGACGGCGGCGGTGCACAAATGCTGCGCAGCTAGCGCCATTCGACGGCCAACACCGCGGTTCCTGGTGTGTCCGCTGTGCCGTGCGTGTGATCATTGCTTGTACAGCCCTCTCGCAGTGTCCGGAGCAAGTATGGTGGGTCTGACACACCGGTGTCAATGTGTTCTTTTTTCCATTTCCAGGAGTGTATTTGTGACGCTCGTTATTACGATCATATCACTCCAGCCTATGAAGAATTATCGTGGCTACGTGCTGATAAAGGTAGGGACTACCATACTTTATGTTTACTCCATCGTCTTCTCAATCATCGGACTCCCTCTTACTTAACTTCGGCCATTACATTACTATCTGAACAGCAAAGCAGAAATACTCGTTCTCAAGTATTTATCCTACATACTGGTCTGCAGCCCACACTCTTCAACCCCCCGCCCCCCCTCCCTACAACTTTTCCCTTCTCCTCGCTTACATAGTTATTTACTTAAATCGAGTCCTCTCCTAACAGCCACTATTACTGTCATTCCAATTATCTTGTTCTTCATCATTTCTTTTCTGACAATACTAAACATGATTTAAGTTGTTTTAAACTAGTCTATATTATTGTCAATGCATTTTGTTTTACTATTACTGTTATTATTGCCATTTATCCTTACTTTCATTATTGTCAACTATTATTATTATTATTATTATTATTATTATTATTATTATTACTATGTATATTATCATTTCTAAGATTTTCATTTTCATGAATGTTTTAGGAATATATCTCTATTTGTTGTTCTTGGTCAGATGTAAGATAGGGTCTTAAGGCCATAATCTGGTCAGGCTAAATAAGCAAATAAATAATAAATTACTGGCCTTGCTACCATTTCCATACATTGCTTCAGTCTGCATGTACACTGATGAGCCAAAACGTTATGACCACTGCCCACCGTCAGGTCGAATGCTTCCTGGAGGTGTTGTGAGCACGTGACGCAGTAAGGAAAGAACGTAAGCGGAAGAGAGACGAGTTTGCAGACATTATAGCGAGGATACAGGCTCCAAATGTGGAAATACACTAATATAAGCTGTTTTGACAAAAGGCACATTGTTGTGGCGCTGCGGCTGGAAACGAGAATCTCTGAAACGGCGAATCTGGTCGCCTGCTGGCGTACTATTGTCTTGAGCACCTGTGGAAAGTGAAGGATGGTGGAATAACGAGTAGGCTGTATGGCATTGGACTACCGATAGAAAAAGGAGAGATTGGAGTATCTTCCACTGTGTAGGCTAGGATAGGCACCGACCTGTGGCAGACTTGTCGACGGAGTGCAGTGCGGGTGCAGGCTGTTTCGGAGCACACCGTTCGAAGGTCATTGTTGAACACGGAGCTCCACATCACACGATCCCTACGTGTTGCTGTGTTGACCCAACGAAATCATCAGTTATGACTGCAATGGGCATAAAATTGCTGAGATTTTACCGTGGATCATTAGAAACGTGTTGCCTATCGATCTATGAGGTGCATTCAAGTTTTAAGGCTTCCGATTTTTTTTTCTAATTAACTACTCACCCGAAATGGATGAAACTGGCGTTACTTCTCGACATAATCGCCCTGCAGACATACACATTTTTCATAACGCTGACGCCATGATTCCATGGCAGCGGCGAAGGCTTCTTTAGGAGTCTGTTTTGACCACAGGAAAATCGCTGAGGCAATAGCAGCACGGCTGGTGAATGTGCGGCCACGGAGAGTGTCTTTCATTGTTGGAAAAAGCCAAAAGTCACTAGGAGCCAGGTCAGGTGAATAGGGAGCATGAGGAATCACTTCAAAGTTGTTATCACGAAGAAACTGTTGCGTAACGTTAGCTCGATGTGCGGGTGCGTTGTCTTGGTGAAACAGCACACGCGCAGCCGTTCCCGGACGTTTTTGTTGCACTGCAGGAAGGAATTTGTTCTTCAAAACATTTTCGTAGGATGCACCTGTTACCGTGTGCCCTTTGGAACGCAATGGGTAAGGATTACGCCCTCGCTGTCCCAGAACATGGACACCATCATTTTTTCAGTGGTTACCCGAAATTATTTTGGTGGTGGTGAATCTGTGTGCTTCCATTGAGCTGACTGGCGCTTTGTTTCTGGATTGAAAAATGGCAGTCACGTCTCATCCATTGTCACAACCGACGAAAAGAAAGTCCCATGCATGCTGTCGTTGCACGTCAACATTGCTTGGCAACATGCCACACGAGCAGCCGTGTGATCATCCGTCAGCATTCGTGGCAGCCACCTGGATGACACTTTTCGCATTGTCAGGTCGTCATGCAGGATTGTGTGCACAGAACCCACAGAAATGCCAACTCTGGAGGCGATCTGTTCAACAGTCATTCGGCGATCCCCCAAAACAATTCTCTCCACTTTCTCGATCATGTCGTCAGACCGGCTTGTGCGAGCCCGAGGTTGTTTCGGTTTGTTGTCACATGATGTTCTGCCTTCATTAAACTGTCGCACCCACGAACGCACTTTCGACACATCCATAACTCCATCACCACATGTCTCCTTCAACTGTCGATGAATTTCAATTGGTTTCACACCACGCAAATTCAGAAAACGAATGACTGCACGCTGATCAAGTAAGGAAAACGTCGCCATTTTAAGTATTTAAAACAGTTCTCATTCTCGCCGCTGGCGGTAAAATTACATCTGCCGTACGGTGCTGCCATCTCTGGGACGTATTGACAATGAACGCGGCCTCATTTTAAAACAATGCGCATGTTTCTATCTCTTTCCAGTCCGGAGAAAAAAAATCGGAGGCCTTAGAACTTGAATGCACCTTGTACTCGTATTTCTATTGCGCCAGGTCGGTGGTTAGGTCCTTACAGGCCGTCATCCACGCGAATGGCTCTGTACGAAATAAGCACCGCGCCACAGATGCAGGGCGATGATGGCAGAATTGTGCTGTGGAGAACACTGTGTTGGGCTTCTACGGCATCTGTGGTGGATGTCGAAGGCATCATGACACCAGTGAACCGTGTGAACATTACTGCGGACCACCTACATTGCTTCATGCTTGATGTCTCCCCGAAAGGCGACGATAGCTTCCAGCAGCATAGCTGTCCGTGCTGCAAGGGCAGCATCATGTGCTACAAGGGCAGCATCATGACGCAGTGGTTTGAGAAAGATTATAGTGAACTAACATTGATGTCGTGACCAGCAAACGCGCTTGATCTGTACCCACTGGAACACATGTGCAGCACCAGCTGCATGCCCTTAAACCGCCATACCGTAATTTGCAAAAATTACTAGACGTGTATGTACACGTCTGATGCCATATACTTCTGAAAACATGTCAGGGACTTGTAGAATCCCTCACAAGCAGAAACACTGTTTTTCTGGTCCGCATCCTTATCTGAGTTATACGAGGTGCATTCAAGTTCTAAGGCCTTCGATTTTTTTTCTCCGGACTGGAAAGAGATAAAAACATGCGCATTGTTTTAAAATGAGCCCGCGTTCATTGTCAATGCGTCCCAGAGATGGCAGCACCGTACGGCAGATGGAATTTTACAATCATTCGTTTTCTGATTTGCGTGGTGTGAAACCAATTGAAATTCATCGACAGTTGAAGGAGACATGTGGTGATGGAGTTATGGATGTGTCGAAAGTGCGTTAGTGGGTGCGACAGTTTAATGAAGGCAGAACATCGTGTGACAACAAACCGAAACAACCTCGGGCTCGCACAAGCCGGTCTGACGACATGATCGAGAAAGTGGAGAGAACTGTTTTGGGGGATCGCCGAATGACTGTTGAACAGATCGCCTCCAGAGTTGGCATTTCTGTGGGTTCTGTGCACACAATCCTGCATGACGACCTGAAAATGCGAAAAGTGTCATCCAGGTGGGTGCCACGAATGCTGACGGACGACCACATGGCTGCCCGTGTGGCATGTTGCCAAGCAATGTTGACGCGCAACGACAGCATGAATGGGACTTTCTTTTCGTCGGTTGTGACTATGGATGAGACGTGGATGCCATTATTCAATCCAGAAACAAAGCACCAGTCAGCTCAATGGAAGCACACAGATTCACCGCCAACAAAAAAATTTCGGGTAACCGCTAGTGCTGAAAAAATGATGGTGTCCATGTTCTGGGACAGCGAGGGCGTAATCCTTACCCATTACGTTCCAAAGGGCACTACGGTAACAGTTGCATCCTACGAAAATGTTTTGAAGAACAAATTCCTTCCTGCACTGCAACAAAAACGTCCGGGGAGGGCTGCGTGTGTGCTGTTTCACCAAGACAACGCACCCGCACATCGAGCTAACGTTACGCAACAGTTTCTTCGTGATAACAACTTTGAAGTGATTCCTCATGCTCCCTATTCACCTGACCTCCTAGTGACTTTTGGCTTTTTCCAAGAATGAAAGACACTCTCCGTGGCCGCACATTCACCAGCCGTGCTGCTATTGCCTCAGCGATTTTCCAGGGGTCAAAACAGACTCCTAAAGAAGCCTTCGCCGCTGCCATGGAATCATGGCGTCAGCGTTGTGAAAAATGTGTACGTCTGCAGGGCGATTACGTCGACAAGTAACACAGTTTCATCGATTTCGGGTGAGTAGTTAATTAGAAAAAAAATCGGAGGCCTTAGAACTTGAATGCACCTCGTAAAGTGTTTGTCTGCCATGCAGCGGGCCCGGGTTCGATTCTCGGCCGGGTTGGAGATTTTCTCCGCTCGTGTACTGAGTGTCGTGTTGTACTCATCATCACCGATGCACCAGTCGCCCAGTGTGGCGTCATGTGAAATAAGACTTGCAACCCGGCGGCCGAACTTCCCTGGCCATCAGTGACACGATCATTTCATTTCATTTCTGTTGTACTGTATTTGTAAAGTGGAACGACACGCTATTAAGCAAGTGGTCATAATGTTTTTGCTCATCGATACATGCTTCATAAAAACAAGTGCTTGGAAATCTTTTATGAAAGTATGGATTGTATCCTTGCTTGAAATTCAAAATTGGGCCTTAAACAGGTCAGAGAAGTAGAGAATAGAAGCTTTTGATAAGTGTTGTTACAGAGCAAATCTGCATATTAAATGTATAAATGGCTCTAAGCACTATGGGACTTAGAGCAGCAATGCGGTTCCGGACAGAAGCGCCTAGAAGCGCTATTAAATGTATAAATAGAGTAACTAATGGTGAGATACTGAACGGAAAGGTGAAGAAAGGGAGATATGATGCAGCTTGACTAAAAGAAGAGATTTTTTGGCAGGAATCAACCTAAGACATCAAGAAATGGTCATTTTCGTTATGATTGGCGAAGTACTGATGCTAAGCTGTGTTCGCATCGACCCTCTGTCCGTAATTATGTTGTACAAATGGATATGATGTTTTAACTACTGACGACACCTTTAGCACGATTGTTTTATGTATCTGCACTGTAGGATGTGATTTGAGTGTATTTTTCTTCTGATGAAGGTGTATTTAGATATACCGAAACAGTGTTCAAGAAATTTAATAAATCTTTATCCTGCAACTATTTTAGATTTCATCATTTACCGTGATCAATAACTTGCTCTATATCTGTATCAAACTCCGTGTGTGGAGAACAGGTGAGTCTTCTGTTAAAATTAAGCCTGATGATTAATTATCGAAAATTGGTGCACGTGGAAACCACGGTTTCTCTTACGGTTACCGAGCGAGGTGGCGCAGTGGTTAGCACACTGGACTCGCATTCGGAAGGACGACGGTTCAATCCCGCCTCCGGCCATCCTGATTTAGGTTTTTCGTGATTTCCCTAAATCGCTCCAGGCAAATGCCGGGATGGTTCCTTTGAAAGGGCACGGCCGACTTCCTTCCCCATACTTCCCTAATCCTATTAGAGCGATAACCTCGCCGTTTGGTCTCTTCCCCCAACCAACCAACCCACCAATCTCTTACGGTCCTAAACAATTTTCCACAGAGTGTAACTGAGAGTTAGACAGGGGGAGCACTCCAGCTGTAGCAGAATAAAGTCTCGGCGTTGATTAGCGTCTTGCACGGTGGCTCATGGGGTGTAAATGCTGAAGAGCTTGTGGCAAGTACTAAGTATGAGCGTGGTGTTGGGGTGTGTGGGGGTTATTCCGGCTGCGGCAGTCACAACGGCGCCACTTTGCGACGTGGGCGGCGCCGACCGCGGAGGGAGACGCGTAGCTCCTCCTGCCGGCTCCCGCCCCCACTGTCTGCTGATGTAAAACACGCGGGCGTCGCAGAAGCCGACGAAAAACTTAATTAAGGCCCAGTCTCTGCGCAAGAAGCCCCGCTGTCTGATGCTCGCTGCCTGCTCCCATCTAGTAAGACGCCCCCTCCCGGGAGTTCGGTCGCAGCGTGCCGTTATATAAGCCACGACCCATGCCCTGCGTGCCGACACGCCAGCATAGTTTTATGACGTAACGGCCTATCCAGTTCACTCCTACGATCGGTATTACACCATCGACGTATTCTCATCCGATCTAAGTGAGCACCTCACAGTCTTCGGGGTAAATGAGTCCGGGTTTTTTAGGGAAGAAAAGTGAATAACAAAGCTTCTCAGTCTATGAGAAATTCAGAAATTAATTTGTAAGGCACTTAGGCAAGAACGTTCTTCCTCTGTTCATTATCAGGAAAAAAATAAATAAAACGTATTTGACTAAGGGCGTATTGGACTGGTTTCTCGTTCCTTAAAAATACCATTGGAAAAAAAGGTATCGGAGGAAGAAAAATTTTAGAGACATTTAACAAAACTTACTGAGGACACTCACACGTCTAGGCAATACTGCCTACACAACGCTTGTCCGTCCTCTTTTAGAATACTGCTGCGCGGTGTGGGATCCTTACCAGATAAGACTGACGGAGAACATCGGAAAAATTCAAAGAAGGGCAGTACGTTTTGTATTATCGCCAAATATGGGAGAGAGTGTCATAGAAATGATACACGATTTCGACTGGACATCATTAAAACAATGGAGTTTTTCGATGCGACGAAATCTTCTCACGAAACTCCAATCACCAACTTTGTCGTTCGAATGCGAAAATATTTTGTTGACACCGACTTACGTAGGCAGCAACGATCACCAAGATAAAATAAGAGAAACCATAGCTCGTACGGAAAGATATAGGTGTTCGTTGTTTCCGCGTTCTATAAGAGATTGGAATAATAGAGAATTGTGAAGGTGGCTAGATGAAACCTCTGCCAGGCACTTAAATGTGATTTGCAGAGTATCCATGTAGATGTAAATGTAGCCCGTCTTCCGCTCTGGCCACAGCATCGACGTGTTCGGCTCGACTGGATCATCGGAGGATCAATTGGAAGATGGAATGGCGTACCGTTGTCTTCAGCGACAAAAGCATATTCTGCCTGCATGCAAGTGATCTGTGCCTACGGCGTCGACCTGGTCAGTGCTGTCTCGTAGACTGCATTCGTCCAAGACACTCTGGCCCTAGCTCAGGTTTTGTGCTTAGACCTGGTCAGCGCTGTCTCGTACACTTCATTCGTCCAAGACACACTGGCCCTAACACAGGTTTTGTGCTTAGACCTTGTCAGCACTGACTCGTAGACTTCATTCGTCCAAGACACACTGGCCCTAACACAGGTTTTTTGCTTGGACCTTGTCAGCGCTGTCTCGTAGACTTCATTCGTCCAAGACACACTGGCCCTAACACAGGTTTTTTGCTTAGACCTTGTCAGCACTGACTCGTAGACTGCATTCATCCAAGACACACTGGTCCCAACACAGGTTTTTTGCTTAGACCTTGTCAGCACTGACTCGTAGACTGCATTCGTCCAAGACACATTGGCACTAACCCATGTTTTATGTTTGGCATACGATGAGCTACAACTGGCATATACTGAGGAGGTACGGCTCGCTATTTACTTTATTCAAGAGACTGTTGGTTAAATAATGCTTCAGGAACTTTCATTAAGAAACTATACAGAGTGTCTTGCTTTCATGATAATGAATGTTCGCTTCCCTTTTTTAAAAATCAAGTTAATAAAGTTTTGAAATTTTAAAGATAAAAAAAAACTTTTATTTGGAAAATGGTGCCTGCCCGTACTCCCCACAACTTCTAAGCATTCATGGTACTGACCTTCTGGCGTCTTCTGATGTTTTCCCCGGTGTCTATGCCAGCTAACGCTTGTGGGGCCATGTCAAATGGTAGCAAAGCGGGGTTACGATCTTTCGTAACCTAGGTAGGGGGGATTACAGGGCACCCTTTCTCTAAATTCTATTGAAGCTGTTAAGTACTTATTTTTTCAGGATTTGGATAATAATAATAAAGTACTTGTTTTATCAGGATTTGGTTAATAATAAAAAACTGTTGAGTACTCGTTCTATTAGGATTTAGCTAATATTAAAATTTTACATATTTGTTTTATTAGGAATTTTACTAATATTAAACTGTTTTCAGGTTATAAGCCGATATGGAAGCGCGGCGTTGCCCACGTCTAGCGCTACTGAAGCTTGAACAGTTAGTTATGAAGCCTGTGTGAGCGGATAGACATGCGAGGGGGGGGGAGGGGTGCCTGAATTACTGACGCAGGTAAAGGCGGCCTTGGAAAATCCGGTGGTAATTTCTCCATCGGTGAGGTAGGTGACGCCTTGAGTTTTGCCTTTACATCTTTGCCCTCGTTGAATCAGCAGGTTGAGTTTTTTGAGAATGTTGCACCGACTGCTAAACAGCTTGCGCGTCTTCGAGCGCAACTGGCGCATTGGGAGTGGCGCGATAAAGATTTCAGTGAGATTCAGCTTACTGAAGAACAAGCGCAGGAAGTGCAGAAATTGTGAGATCAGGTTTTCGCGTTGAGGGCGATGTTCAATTAATTAGATGTTGAGCAGACTACAAATGAGAGAGGGGAACAAGGTTTGGTTGTGCATGGCGTACAGGAACCGGTAATACAAGGGGAAAGTAGATCGTCAGCATGCATGGTCTCGAGTTTTGCTAACCTGCCTCATCCCATGGGAATCTTCCTAAAGGAATAAATAGATTATCAATGGAATAGATGTCCGCCCCAGGTAGCTGAGTGGTCAGCGCGATAGACTGTCAATCCTAAGGGCCCGGGTTCGATTCCCGGCTGGGTCGGAGATTTTCTCCGCTCAGGGACTGGGTGTTGTGTTGTCCTAATCATCATCATTTCATCCCCATCGACGCGCAAGTCGCCGAAGTGGCGTCAAATCGAAAGACTTGCAACAGGCGGGCGGTCTACCCGACGGGAGGCCCTATTCACACGACATTATTAATAATGGAATAGATTCTGAAACTGAACAGTTGTTGTGGCTTTCTAACATGTTCGAACTCAATGCTGGCGCGTGAACTTGCACCATGATCAGGTTGCCCAACTACTATACCCACTGAGCGATGGGACCCTCAGCCAAGTTATTTCTTAAATTTTGCAGGAAGGAAAAAGGTTAAGGGAACTATATAAGCAGGTAATTGAATGGCTTATTGGCGGGCACAGGGGGATGATGAACCCCTGACTAACTTCATCGAAAGTGTGCGAACATCCGTGCTAGCTCTGGAGCTACAGGTGTCAGAAACAGGTGGTCGAAACCATTTTGGGGGGAGTTAGATCGGAAGACAGGTCGCGGATGACGTTTGCCAAGAAACCTACCACCTTGGGCCGTTCTTGCAGCGGGAAGGGGATGTGTTGCTCCTAGAGGATAATCCTCACCCACACGCTGCACGTAATTTCGACATGCACTGCAAGACGTGCCACAACTTCACTAGCCAGCACGATCTACAGGCTTGTCTATAATGGAGCACGTGTCGGATATGATGAGACGTGGTGTAACGTATCCCAGGACAGTATTCGCCATCTGTACGATCGACCGGATGTCGGAGTCAGCACCTCCAATGCCGCCAGTGGAGGCTACACCAAGTACTGGCCACGGGACCAAGATGAGCTGGCACTCTGTAGGCGAAATCCGTACCTTACTTTAATTCAGAGTGTATACTAAACACTTCTGTTTTAATCGTATAGCTTCAGTCTGTTGGGGTGTAGATTTAATTATTACTTCACGTGTGTCCTGATTAGTACATGAAGCGATGGTAGCCTTACTACTTACATGGTCTTCTGAAGTGGGAGTCGCGCTCTTAGATCTCCCTCGTCTTACTGTCTCATCATGGAGAAATACCTCACCACGGACCTGAAAGGTTCTTGAGTGCTCCGTCTTATTGTAATGTGCTTTGTTGGATCCTTTGGTTCCTTCTACTTTTTCCTTTGAGATTCAATGCGCTTATTGCATCCTAGTTTTGATTTGATGAACATAATCATCATAATTATATCTTATTGTAACAATCTCCTTTTGCAATACTCCTGGTAAATTTACTGTTCTACCAAACGTCAACTCGAACGACGAAATAGAAGTTGATAGTTCCTCTGAGCTAGTATGGACAGAGGGCATTTTTGCAACCGGAATAAAATAACAATTGAATCCTTTACCGACCTCCCAACTCAGATAAAACAATTCCTGAAAGATTCAGATAAAACTTCACTTTAATTTCAAACACGTACCCGACTCATAGAATTATAGTTGGTGTTGACATTAATTTACCCTTGATATGTTGGTGAAAATACATAGCTGAATGCGAAGGTACGCATAAAATATCCGAAATTGTCCTAAACGCTTTCTCTGAAAATTATTTCGAGCAACTAGTTCCTAAGCCCACGCGAATAGTGTACAGTTCTGAAAACACACTTTACCTCTTAGCAACAAATAATCCTTAGCTAATAAAGAGCGTCGAAACGGATACAGGTATTAGTGAACACAGGGTTGTCGTAGTGAGACTGAATATTGTAACCCCCAAATTCTCCAAAAATATACAAATAATATACCACTTCAACAAAGCAGATAAAAACCCACTTGACGCCTTCCAAATTAACAATGTAACGGTGCGCCAGATATGGTTTGAATTTAAAGGAACAGTATCGACAGAAATGTGGAGATTTATACCAAATAAATTAACAAACTACGGAGTTGATGCCCCTTGGTACACAAGACGGGTCAGAACACAGTTGCAGAAACAAAGAAAAAAGAATGCCAAATTTAAAGGAACACAAAAACCCCAAGATTGGCGAACGTGTACAGAAGCTCTAAATCTAGCGCGAACTTCAATGCGAGATGGTTACCATAGTTTCTACAACGAAACTTTGTCTCGAAACCTGGCAGAAAATCCAAAGAGATTTTGGTAGTATGTAAAGTATCCTAGCGGCAAGACACAATCAATGTCTGCTCTGCCCGATAGCAACGGAAATACTACAGACGGAAATGCTGCCAAAGCAGAGTTACTAAACACAGCCTTCCGAAATGCCTTCATCAAAGAAGACGAAGTAAGTACTCCAGAGCTCGAATCAAGAACAGTTGCCAGCATGAGTAACTTAGAAGTAGAGATCCTCGGAGTACTGAAGCAACTTTAATCAATAAAAGCAAGTCCTCCGGTTCAGACTATGTACCAACTAGGTTCCTTTCAGAGTACGCTGATGCAATAGCTCCATACTTGACGATCATATACAACCACTTGTTCGACGAAAGATCCGTACCAAGAGAGTGGAAAGTTGTACAGGTCACACCAATTTTCAAGAAAGGTAATAACAGCAATCCACTACATTACAGGCCCATCTCATCAACGTCGATATGCAGCAGGATTTTGGAACACGTATGGTGTTCGAACATTACGAATCACGTCGAAGAGAACGGTCTATTGACACACAGTCAACAGGGATATAGAAAACATCGTTCTTGTGAGACACAACTAGCTCTTTATTCACACGAAGCGTTGAGTGCTGTTGACAAAGGATTTCAAATTGATACCGTATTTCTAGTTTCACAGAAGGCTTTCGACACTACCACGCAAGCGGCATTTATTGAAACTGCGTGGTTAAGGAATATCGTCTGTTATGTGATTGGATTCGTAGTAATCGATATTTGGAGATCGTCTGGAAAAATCAGCAGAAGATCAAAACAAATTGCAAAACAATATAGAAAAGATCTGTGTGGTGCAAAAATTGGCAATTGTCAATAGTGTGAGATTATCCACATGAGTGCTAAAAGCAATCCGTTAAACTTCGGTTACACGACAAATCAATCAGCTCTAAAGACCGTAAATTCAACTAAATACCTAACAATTACAATTACGAACAGCTTAAATTGGCAAGAACACATAGTGTATGTTGTAGGGAAGGCGAAGCGAAGACTGCGTTTTACTGGCAGAACATTTAGAAGATGCAGCAGATGCACTAAACAGACCGCCTACATTACGCTTGTCTGTCCTCTTTTGGAGTACTGCTGTGCGGTGTGGGATCCTTACAGGATAAAATTAACATAGTACGTGGAGAAAGTTCAGAGAAGAGAAATAGGGGAAAGAGTGTCACTGACATGTTACGGGATTTGGGATGGATATCATTGAAACAAAGGCGTTTCTCTGATCTGTGGGATCTTCTCACGAAATATCAATCACAGCCTTCGCCTCCGCATGCGAAAATATTTTGTTGACGTCGACCTACATGAAGAGAAACGATCATTATAACAAAGTGAAATCAGAGCTCGCACAGAAAGATATAGGTGTTCGGTTTTATTCGAGGGCTGTTAAACCGTCGTCTCCCGAATGCGAGTCCAGTGTACTAACCACTGCATCACATCTCTCGGTAGCGGTATGGCTACGGTAAGTTATGTGGAATGGATACTATCATATTCTGGAGGCGCTGTGCTTGCACTCATCTGAATACGCAGAAGGTTACAGGTAATGTCCAGCAGTTCATTGAATTTTCTGATGTTGAGAAATTTGAAGGTGCGACCTGTTTTACTTGGTATAAAAACTATCTAAGGCCAAGATCCAAGATCGCATAAATATTTCTTAATTTTTAACACCCGGTTTAGATTTTCCTGTTATCTTCAAGTCTTCAAAATTTTTGTTACAAAACGCGTTCGTTGTGAATTGGGACCTCATGCCAAGTTGCCATGTTAGTCGATAAAATTTAGCGCATTATACAGTGGTCTAACAGAAATAAATCGTGTACAATCAAGTCAAAAAGCTCTTTGTGGAGAAGGCCACGCCCACATGTGAATGATGATTGTTAAGCCAAAAAATCACTATACATATTAAAAAGCACAGCGTCACATCTGTTTTCGTTATCTTGACGCGTTCCATTCATTGATGCTCCACCTTACGACATACATGATTCTTAAGTTATAATGAATGTTTCAATAGCCAGATGCATAACATTTGTGTTTCATTACGATAACGTGCTTACTAAATGTTGATTGCTTATCATTTCTGAATAATTCACCTCGCGTATCAGTCGGTTGGTTTATATGAGAAGAATCAGCCGACTTGGTTGCCATTTGCACAGCCGCCATTGTGGCCAAATTTTTGACATCATTGTCATTTACATTTATTAAATAGAATCTGCATATTTTGTCTTAATGAAGACCGATCAATCAGCACGAACAGAAATTGGCTCGCTTATACAGGGTGACAATTATTGTACTGTATGAAATAAAATCGTCATAACTTCTGAAGGGTTTGCACGTTCAAACTGTGCTGTTAACCGTGGGGCATGATGGGAATTAGTATGCGCATGTTCACGCGCTCTGTTGTTGTCGACCCACTTTCATTTGGATGGGTTCGTAAATAAGTAAAATTGGCGCATTTGAGGGATTGAGGCTCTGCATTGCGGGATCGATAAGTCTCTTAACCCTCAACAGGTGACTGTGTGGTGTCACGGAATAATGGGTGCGATATTTCTTGACGATACAGTGACTACTCAACAGTACGTGAAGGTTTTGGAAGATGATTCCATCCTCATCATCTAAAGTGACGCTGATCTCGACAAGATATGGGTGATGCAAGACGGAGCTCCACTCCATCGATGAAGGTAAGTGTTTTATGTCCTGGTGGAGTACTTTGGGGACCCCATTCTGGCTCTGGGATACCCAGAGGCCACTGGCATGGGCCTCGACTGGCCGCTATACTCTCTGGATCTGAACACATGCGACTCCTTTTCGTGGGGCTACACTAAAGACAACTCGTACAGCAATAACGCGATAGCTATTGCTGAGCTTAGAACAGCCATTCAGGAGGTCGTCGACAACATCGATGTTCCGACACTTCGGCGGGTCTTGCAGAATTTCACTATTCGTCTGCGCCACATCATCGCGAATGACGGCAGGCACATCGAACATGTCATAACCTAAACCCGAATGTTTGTGGTGGCGTTTACATGTTGAATAAAGTGTGTGTGTGCCGTAGTTTGTAACTAATTTAAGGCAGTCGATTTCATCTCGAAAAATAACTACTAAGTTCTAAAAATTGTAATTACTGCAACACTACTTACGAGATTTTAAAGAGTGAAACACCGTCGAAGTTCGGTTATTTTAACACTATGATATTATTATTATTATTATTTACAAGTGGCAAGGGCCTTATCGAACATACGCCTGCTCTACAAGCCTCTTCCATGTCCTTCTGTTGAATGCACTGTTTGACCATTCTGTGCTCTTGTTCATGCTGCTTGTTTCCTCCCTGATGTTATCTCTCCACCTGCTTCTGGGTCTTCGTCTTCCTCTCGTTCCTTTTACTGCCGTCCCTAATGCTATTTTAGCTGACATTCTTGCTATATGACATGGCCACTTCAACATCTTCTTCTTTTGGATAGCTACGATGTTACGTTGTTTGTACGGCTCTCTTAATTCTTCATTTTTTCTTATCCTCCAATCTATGTTATCTTCATCATACACTGCACCAAAAATGTTTTTAGTATTTTTCTTTCAAATATTAATAGTTTTTCATCTTTCTTTCTAATTATTAATGCTTCACATCCGAATAATGTCACTGGTATAATGGTCGACTGATACAAGCGGATTTTGAAGGTAATACCAAGTGATCTTTTCTGTAAGATTTTGATAAACGTAAAGAGTGTTTTGTTCGCTGTTGCTAGTCGAGCATCTTCTTCTGTATCCATTCCGTTGTTGTTACTAAACACACTCCCTAACTGCTTGAAGCGGTCAACTGGTTTGAAAGTGAATCCATGTACAACCAAAGGTGCATCACTTTGGTTTTTCTTACTTATGACCAGATATTCTGTCTTTTATTCATTAACATCTAATCCTGCTTTCTCAGCAATTTTGTAACAATTTTACATCATTTTGATTAATTCTGTTTTGGAAATACTTCTTAATGCTACATCATCTGCGTAGGCATGTCTAGTAATGTTCATCGCCTGTATTTGGATCCCTTGTGGGTTAGGTTTACTAAATTCGCTATCGATCTTCTCTAAGACGAGGTTAAATAAAATAGGTGAAATGGCATCTCCTTGTCTCAATCCAGTGAATACCTTTAAATTTTCTGTTTCTCTTACAGAGGTCTTGATAAGACATAAAGTTTCACCTGTAAGGATTTTAGTTAATCTGATTAACTGTGATCGTATTTATAATTCCCTCATTATATTTAAAAGTGTCTGTCAGTGTATGCTATCGTAGGCCTTTTCGAAATCTACTAATAATAGGAGTACATCTACATAGAATTACTATGCCTTTTTAGTTTCTTGTCTTAGACTGAAAAGATGTGTACATAGTTACGCGTAGTCAGCGCGTCCACAACTTTCCCACTAGAGCACGCCCCGCTAAGCACAACAGCGCAGGCGCAGCGCTCGTCCGTCTCCGCACTACGAGATGGCGCTGCCTTAGAGACGGACCAAATTCTGCTTCCGCCGATCCGCGTATTAATATGTAACGCAGCCAATGAGATTGCTGCTAACGTAGAACCTTTTCTCCTCGTGGATCACGCTCACGCAGTGATACCTGAACGCACGAGGTATTATAACGAGTGTACAGACCTCCGATTAGTCAGTCTGCATTTTTCTGCACCAGTCTGTACCAGTCTGCATTAGTCTGTACCAGTCGATAGTCAAGTTTCAGTCTGCACCTAAGAAGATTATCATATTCCTGTAAATAGCCATGAAGATAAATGTATAGACACTTTGTCAAGTATCAGAGATATGTGAGAATAAGATTAACGTACCAAGACCAAAGGAACTTGAGATTGTCAATTGTAAATAGCATCCAGAATCAAGTCATGTAATGTTTATGCTTGTTATTATTTTAATACATGTGTATGAAAACTAATCCAGTTCTGTTTAAATTTGGTCACCATCAATCTGCTGCTCTAAGTGTGCAAGTGGCATTTCTATCGTCCGACCTAACGGCAGAAGATAAACACGCCACGATAAGACCACGAGACATATTGCTGACACTCGCCTACTTCGTTAGAGCAACAAGTCAAATAATCTGATGGTGTGTGTACTGAAGGTCTTACAGTACGCACACCACAAAAGATGATCTAATGTGCATCTACTTCTGCAGAAACCGCATTAGTAGTCATCAATGCAGTTTCTGCAGAAATAGGTCAGAAATAGTACTACGATACTCACAGCAGAAATTACTTCAGTTTCCATTAAAAAAAAGCCAAGTTGATACAGATATTATTGTGTTTATATAAATCTGTGAAAAGAGATTGTAACTCGTTTAATGGGAACAGTCTGACGATTCATTTGGGTGATAGCAAAACCACGATATGCTAAACATTTCCGGATATGTTTGAGGTGAACGCCTCAGTTGAGTCACCGTGTATTTACTCGTTCTGGCCGAGAGTTTAACCTAACCCCTGGAGCGGTGGAGCTTCGCTCCCTTGTTTCGCTGGCCCTGGGGGATGAGTGAGGGCCACACAAAAGGAGCAGCCGGGCGATGGCCGCTTGGCCGGGGCGTCAGCCGCGGGCGCCGTCTAAATGTTTAACTCGACGCCGGAGTGGCCGTAAATACAGGGGGCTAGGCCGCCGGCATCGCTCGGCACGCACTGGCGTCTGCCCAGCACGGGTGAGGCGCGGCGGGACGTCTGCAGACCGCGCTGCCCCCTCACGCTGAACAACGTGGATTCTGCGGTTGTGTTCAATGCAACGTACCAGAGCTGCCAGAGACAGAAAGGCGAAGGAACTACGACATGTACCAGGCATGTGTTTTTAAGTAAGGATCATTTTGAAATTAAAAAAAAAAAATAAAACATGCTAAGATATTTACAGAATGAGATTTTCACTCTGCAGCGGAGTGTGCGCTGATATGAAACTTCCTGGCAGAACTGGTGCAGAACTGCCAGGAAGTTTCATATCAGCGCACACTCCGCTGCAGAGTGAAAATCTCATTGTGGAAACATCCCCCAGGCTGTGGCTAAGCCATGTCTCCGCAATATCCTTTCTTTCAGGAGTGCTAGTTCTGCAAGGTTCGCAGAAGAGCTTCTGTAAAGTTTGGAAGGTAGGAAACGAGGTACTGGCACAAGTAAAGCTGTGAGTACCGGGCCTGAGTCGTGCTTCGGTAGCTCAGTTGGTAGAGCACTTGCCCGCGAAAGACAAAGGTCCCGAGTTCGAGTCTCGGTCGGGCACACAGTTTTAATCTGCCAGGACGTTTCATGCTAAGATATCTCAATAATTTTATTTTTGCAAGCCTGTACCTTAATCTACTTTTCTACATAATTTCCGTCAACATTCAGGCAATTGTCATAACGTTGTACCAGTTTCTGAATGCCCTCCTCGTAGAAGTCTGCCGCCTGACTTGTTAACTACTGCATCACCACTGTTCTGACTTCGTCATCGTCTTGAAGACGCTGACCACCCAGGTGTTTCTTCAAGTGCAGGAACATGGTAGTCACTGGGGGCAAGACTGGGGCTGTATGGAGGATGATCTAGAGTCTCCAATCGAAAAGATGTGATGAGATCTTTGGTGTGATTCGCCACATGCGGACGGGCATTGTCTTGCAGCAAAACGATGCCCTTGCTCTATTTGCCACGTCTTTTGTTCTGAATTGAACGGCGCACATTGTGCAATGTCTTACAGTAAGCTGTTGCATTGATTGTCACATTACGAGACAGAAATTCCAGAAGCAATACTCCTTTTCTGTCCCAAAAAAATGTGCACATGATTTTCTGGGCAGAAATTCTTTGCTTAAACTTCACTTTTCTAGGTGAATCTGAGTGCTGCCATTCCATGGACTGTTGCTTTGATTCTGGTGTGACGTACGCCACCCATGTTTCATCGCCCATAACAATTTGGTTTAAGAAATCATCACCGTCGTTGTCGTACTGCTCAAGGAAAGTCAATGCACTGTCTAAACGTTTGGTTTTGTGCACATCCGTCAACATTTTCGGTACCCAACATGCACACAATTTTCGGTAATTCAAGTGCTAGGTCACAATGTCATGCAAAACACTGTGTAAAACATTAGGAAAATCATCCCACAAGGAGGAAGCCGTAAAGCGTCTGTTTTCTCTCACCTTATTGTCCACTTCCTGCACCAAACTTAAATTAATGACTTAAGGACGCCCACTCCGTTGTTCATCATGAACATTTGTACGGCCATCTTTAAATGCTCTCACCCACTTTCTTAACATTCCATCACTCATAATATTTTCTACGTAAACTGCACAGATCTCACAATGAATATCGGTCGCGATTTAGGCCTTTAGCACTAAGAAATCTTATAACAGCCCGTACTTCACAGTTGGCGAGACTCATGATTATCGGAGGCATCTTAAACTCTCAGCACACAACGTAAACAAGGAAGAATCAGTCTGTAATGGCGTCAGTGCGTAGACAACAGATGTAGGTACCCAGTGCGCATGCGCAGAACGCCGACCGCATCGCTGCGGCCACGGTGTGGCAAAACGGTACTTATTTAAAAAACACGCCTCGTATTAGTTGTATAGGGACGATCAAAAAGTTTCAGTTCGAAGGTCGTAAAATGAGGAATTGGTATGACTATCAGGTAAAACCATGCAAGCATTGACGTAATCATCCCACCGATGCACCAGGTTTAAGATACCACTTTGATAAAACACCCTGTCCTGGTGCTTGAGAAAATCTCAGCTGACTTAAGTTAAAATCTTCTGGGTTGTTAGGCCGCACCACATTTCCTTCAAATAATCTTCGTTTCGACGCCTCTGTGTTTCCTTCAGGATGTTTCGCTGTCCGCTATTGCTAGAGCACTGTCAGAGACATGTGTCGCGTTCTCTTTCAAAGGGGAGTTCTCCCGCGTTTGTGCTGGAGAAGTGGGAGTACTGCTTAAAGTTCTTGTAGTTACCTTTGGTGGGCCATCGTCATAGGCTAATATTTCCGCTTTGGTGCAGAAGAAGGGGCGTTATTGGCTGAAAAATGGTTCAAATGGCTCTACGTACTATGGGACTTAACATCTGAGGTCATCAGTCCCCCAGACTTGGAACTATTTAAACCTGACTAACCTAAGGACATTACACACATCCGTGCCCGAGGCAGGATTCGAACCTGCGACCGTAGCAGCAGTGTGGTTCCGGATTGAAGCACCTACAGCCGCTCGGCCACAGCGGCCGGCTACATGTCTAAAAGCAACCAATGTTGAAGCAGAAATGAGCGGCCAGCAGTGCAGGCAAGCAAACAGGCAAATGTGTTGACATTCTGACACGAGCGTAGCAGGAGAGCTCGGCCGGCCCGTTATTGGCTATAAACTCTTGTGGTTACTACTGGTTGCCCATCGTCATTTGACAGAAAGGCACTATTCCACACTTACGCTGGAGGAGGGCCATTGGTTGAAATTCCTCCTGTTACTATTGGTTGTTCATCATCATTGGCTAGATGCGAAACGGACAGAGAACGAGAGGGAGAATGTTTACTCAAAATATTATTGTCCGCAGAGGTGTCTTGCAGCGTGTACTTTCTACTGCTCGCACACCGTGGCCGCATCGTATTGTAACGTATGATTTTTGGTGTGGCAGGGTGTGTCTTTTGAAGTGGTCATCATTTTGGAAGTCAAGAGTTTGTGATCTTCCGTGATCAACGGGATTGTTTAGCCGTTAGAGGAAGCTTACAAAGCATTAGCGAGTGCGTTCCCATGCATGGACAACGAATTCTGCTTAGTCACATTCCTGTATTGCTCAAAGAGTGTTATCGATTACACAGAGTGGACTTTTTCAGTCAAAAGAGGCTTCACAGCACAGCGCGTAGCCGTTAACCACCTGGAAGCGGTGTTGAATGGAAGTGACGAACTTGGCTAGGATTAATTCGTGCAAATACTGTGGTGTCACCGCCAGGCACCAAACTTGCTAGGTGGTAGCCTTTAAATCGGCCGCGGTCCGTTAGTATACGACGGACCCGCGTGTCGCCACTGTCAGTGATTGCAGACCGAGCGCCGCCACGCGGCAGGTCTAGAGACACTTCCCAGCACTCGCCCCAGTTGTACAGCCGACTTTGCTAGCGATGCCACATTGACAAATACGCTCTCATTTGCCGAGACGATAGTTAGCATAGCCTTCAGCTACGTCATTTGCTACGAACTAGCAAGGCGCCATTACCAGTTTATATTGAGATTGTACTTATGTATCATCAAGAGCGATGTACACCAATTATGGATTAAAGTTAAGTATTCCAGCAACTACGTTCTTTTCTTACTAGACTCATCTCCTTTAACTGTTCCAGACCTCACGCCAGTCTGCGTGAGCTTAAACGCGTGCATTTCGGCCTCCTCTAGCAACACGGTGCTGGCTCTTCTGCCAACACATCAAATACCATGTTATATACACTGAAGCGCCAAAGAAACTGGTATACGCATGCGTATTAATACAGAGATATGTTAACAGGCAGAATACAGCGCTGCGGTCGGCAACGCCTATATAGGACTACAAGCGCCTGGTGCAGTTGTTAGATCGGTCACTGCTGCTACAATGTCCGCCCCGATAGCTCGGCGTGACCGACTGCTAAGGGGCCCGGGTTCGATTCCCGGCTGGGTCGGGGATTTTCTCCGCTCAGGGACTAAGTGTTGTGTTGTTGTTTTCATCATCATCTTACCCTCATCCGGCGCGCAGGTCGCCCAATGTAGCGCCGAATGTAATGAGACCTGCACCAAGGTGGCCGGGCTGCCCCGTAAGGGGCCTCCCAGCCAATCACGCCAGACACTCACTTCCATTTCCAATGGCAGGTTATCAAGATTTAAGTGAGTTCGAACATGGTGTTGTAGTCGGCGCAATAGCGATGGGACAGACCATCTCCGAGATAACGATGAAGTGGGGATTTTCACGTACGACCATTTCACGAGTGTGCCGTGAATGTCAGGAATCCGTAAAACACGAAATCTGTGACATCACTACGGCCGGAAAAAGATCCTGCAAGAACGCGACCAACAATGACTGAAAAAACTTTATTCTACTTGACAGAAGTGCAATCCCTCTGCAAATTGCTGCAGATCTCAATGCTGGGTCATCAACAAGTGTCAGCGTGCGAACAATTCAACGAAACATCATCTCTATGGGCTTTCGGAGCCGAAGGCCCACTGTTGTACTCTTGATGACTGCTCGACAAAAAGCTTTACGCCTCGCCTGGACCCTTGAATACCGATATTGGAATGTTGATGATTGGAATCATGTTGCCTGCACGGACGAGTCTCGTTTCAAATTGTATCGAATGGATAGACGTGTACTGGTATGGTGACCACCTCATGAATCCATGGACGCTGCATATCAACAGGGGACTGTTGAAGCTGGTGGAGGCTCTGTAATGGTGCGGGGCCTGTGCGGTTGGAGTGATGTGGGACTCCTCGTGCGTCTAGATACGATTCTGACAGGTGACACGTACGTAAGCATCCTTGTTGTTCATCTGCATCGATTCATGTCCATTGTGCATACCGAAGAACTTGGGCAATTCCAGCATGACAATGTGGTACGCCACAGGTCCAATTGCTACAGAGTGCCTCCAGTTTCTTCTGAGTTTAAATACTTCCGCTGGCCTCCAAACACGACATGAACATAATTGAGCATATCTGGGATGGCTGGCAACGTTTATGTACAGCCCTGCAGGTTTCATGATGTCAGTTCCCTCCAGCAGTACTTCACACATACCACTTCGTGTTCCGGCACTTCTGCTTGCTCGTGGGAGCCCTGCACGATATTAGGCAGGTGTATCAGGTTCTTGGGCTCTTCAGTGTAATAATTGCAAGCATATGGAACACGTTCTGACATTTATTTGATAGTTCGTTTGCTATAAAGTATGATTTGCACATTTTTATACTTCTAAAAGCAGGTTGATTTTATTTGTAATTCCAATAAAGCCTGTTATCATGATTGGTAAGTATGCACCTATTGCATCAGCGTACTCTGAAAGGACCCTAATTGGTATGTAGTCTGGACCGGAAGATTTCCTTTTACTTTCGCCCGGGTTCCCGGGTTCGATTCCCGGCGGGGTCAGGGATTTTCTCTGCCTCGTGATGGCTGGGTGTTGTGTGCTGTCCTTAGGTTAGTTAGGTTTAAGTAGTTCTAAGTTCTAGGGGACTTATGACCACAGCAGTTGAGTCCCATAGTGCTCAGAGCCATTTGAACCATTTCCTTTTATTAAGTGTTTTAAGTTGCGTCAGTACTCCGAGGTTATCCACTTCTAAGTTACTTCTGTTGGCAGCTGTTCTTGATTCGAATTCTGCAATATTTACCTCGTCTTCTTTGGTGAAGGAATTTCGGAAGAATGAGTTTAGTAATCATGCTTTAGCAGCACTGTTGTCGACAGTATTTTCCTTGATATCGCGCGGAGAAGGCATAGACTGTGTCTTGCCGATAGCATACTTCACGTTCGATCAGTCTCTCTTTGGATTTTCTGCCAGGTTTCGAGACAAAGTTTCATTGTGGAAACTGTTATAAGAATATCACATTGAAGTCCACGCTAAATTTAGAGATTCTGTACACGTTCGCCAATCTTGGGGATTTTGCGTTTGTTTAAATTTGCGATGCTTTATCCGTTGTTTCTACAACTATGTTCTGGCCCATTTTGTGTACCAATGTGGATCACCTCAGTGGTTTGTTAATTTACTTGGTATAAATCTGCCAATTCCTGTCGACACTATTTCTTTGGATTCAAGCCACATGTGGTCTACACTTACAGTGTTCATTTGGATTGAGTATAGAGCGTCTCTTTGGAAGGCGTCAAGCGAATTTTTATCCACTTTTTTGAATAGAGTATATTTTTCGTTTACTTTGTAGGATTTGGGAATTACGGTAGTTAGTCTTGCTACGACAACCCTGTGTTCACTACTCCCTGTATCCGTTTTGATGCTCGTTATTAGCTCTGGATTATTTATTGCCATGTGGTTTCACAACCGTTAACTATTCAAGTGGGCTCATGAACTAATTGTTCGACATAATTTGCAAAGAATGCTGCGTCTAGCACAATTTCGGATGATATGAGTATTTCCGGATTTAAACATGTGGGAACTACATCCAAAATTTTCGCTAGTAGGTATTAAAATCCATGGAGAAGAAATAAAAACTTTGAGGTTCGCCGATGACATTGTAATTCTGTCAGAGACAGCAAAGGACATGGAAGAACAGTTGAATGGAATGGACAGTGTCTTGAAAGGAGGATATAAGATGAACATCAACAAAAGCAAAACAAGGATAATGGAATGTAGTCGAATTAAGTCGGGTGATGCTGAGGGAATTAGATTATGAAATGAGACACATAAAGTAGTAAAGGGGTTTTACTATTTGGGGAGCAAAATAACTGATGATGGTCGAAGTAGAGAGGATATAAAATGTAGACTGGCAATGGCAAGGAAAGCGTTTCTCAAGAAGAGAAATTTGTTAACATCGAGTATAGAATTAAGTGTCAGGAAGTCATTTCTGAAAGTATTTGTATGGAGCGTAGCCATGTATGGAAGTGAAACATGGACGGTAAATAGTTTGGACAAGAAGAGAATAGAAGCTTTCGAAATGTGGTGCTACAGAAGAATGCTGAAGATTAGATGGGTAGATCACATAACTAATGAGGAGGTATTGAATAGGATTGGGGAGAAGAGAAGTTTGTGGCACAACTTGACCAATTTAGTATTGGAGGGCAGCGTGGAGGGTAAAAATCGTAGGGGGAAACCAAGAGATGAATACACTAAGGAGATTCAGAAGGATGTAGGTTGCAGTAGGTACTGGGAGATGAAGAAGCTTGCACAGGATAGAGTAGCATGGAGAGCTGCATGAAACCAGTCTCAGGACTGAAGACCACAACAAAAACATCACTTACTGGGCCTAATGACTTGCAAGTATGCTTTTTTTCTCCTTAAAATATGAGGTCAAGTTGATGATGCATCCTTGTGAGAGTAGAACACATCGAAAATTTGGTAATAAAATATGTATTGACGTTGGTTTGAATGAACGTCGCGCTGATAATTCCACCAATAGCAAGAGCTGCGCATCAAAGTGTAATTGTTTAAATGGCGGAGATTTTTTTTGTGTTTTTAGGGCACACAAGTACAGTGGTCATTAGCCCCCAGACTAAGTTATGAATGCACTGCGAGGCACAAGGTTAAAACAGCAACTAAAAAGGACAACACTATAAAAGGCACATTAACAGGCAAGGGATTAAAAGAAAACAGCATAATAAAATGTCCTTAGACAGGTTTG
Organism: Schistocerca cancellata; assembly: GCF_023864275.1. Taxonomy (NCBI): domain Eukaryota; kingdom Metazoa; phylum Arthropoda; class Insecta; order Orthoptera; family Acrididae; genus Schistocerca; species Schistocerca cancellata. The sequence continues at coordinate 876,578,968 of NC_064628.1, forward strand.
TCAAGTGGATAAAACGAAGAACGCGAGCAGCTGCTCCTGGGTCATCCGCTAACATGGCATCCAGAGTACATGGCAGACGAAGATCAACGCGCAGTGTATTAAAATTCGGACAGGACGTTAAAATGTGGCGTACCGTCAGCAATTGCCCACATGGGCAGAACGGCGCCGGCGCAGCCGTCAGCAGATGGCGACGGCTGAACCGGCAGTGTCCAATTCGTAACCGGGCCAAAACGACCTCCTCCCGCCGAGAAGGGCGTGAAGAGGTCGTCCAAGCCGTGGGGAGAGCTTTCGAGGCCCGAAGTTTGTTTTCAGTAAGTGTAGTCCAATCGGCATCCCACAGCGATAAAATACGCTGACAAATGACCCTGCTAAAATCAGATGAAGGCACACGACAAGAAGCTGTGAGAGGCTGGAGGACCGCAGCCTTGGCTGCGGCATCTGCAGCTTCGTTCCCAGGGATACCGACATGGCCAGGAACCCACATAAAGCTAACCGGAGAACCGACGTCCACCAGCTGCTGAAGAGAGCGTTGGATCCGGTGCACGAAAGGGTGAACCGGATACGGATCACTGAGGCTCTGGATGGCGCTCAGGGAATCGGAGCAGATGACATAAGCAGAATGTCGGTTTGAAACTGTGTGCCCCGACAATAAAAGAACACCCGACAACGTCATTGGTCTTAGAGCCATATGTATAAATGAAGATCGTATTAATGAACTTCGAAGTTCGACAGACTGGGAGCGGTATACCGTCTGCTCCCAGTAGACGATGTTGCTTCTCGTTCGAAGGAGAGCACAGGATGAGCAACTTAGGTTTCCAGTACCTGGACAGAGAGGTTTACCCATCTTAGTCGAAGGCTGTGTCGAAGGCTGTTTTTGTGTGTGAGGTTGGTGACGGAGGTCTACCCCTCTGGTAGCTTCCGCTGCACGGGGAGCTAGGTAATCTCGAAAGAGAGAGGGACACTCTTCGGTGAACGCTTGGTGAGTACGGATCGTGGCTCTTAAGGGGGGGTTTCAGGTAATAGGAATCAGGTTGACTTCGGACTTCGGTATATTTAACTGGTGAAATACTTAAGAACTTCAGCTTAACGCAAGCGTGTGAAGCGAGTTATTTTTTTAATGATTTTTAATATTATATTTTGTGGAAATTGCTTTTGTCTTTGTGTGACGATTTTGTGCCACGCGTTTGGTAATCAATGACCCTTCTGGTCCACCACGGCACCGCAATAGACTTTATTTTAACAGTTTGCTTGTTTAATGAGCTATAATTTCTGCAAGAATATCTGTTCTTTCGGGCGCTTTCTACAAAGCAGCACAACAGTTTGAGTCAGAATGCACCACTTGCTCTAGTTCGGCCGTTTGCAAGCAGCAGACGCCGTTATTATGTTAAATAATTATCGCACAGCTTTGTGTACTGGTTAAACCTCTGTCCAGAATAGTGGATGCGTAGAATCGTAATGCAAATCTCACTGAGATATTTTTATGGTATTAATGCAAAGGAGATTATAGCATAATTGTCTCCCACCCCGTCTTCTTTGTTCCTTCTTGCTGTAGTTAAATTTGTGCTCTGTTTCATTGTCACGTAATTCTTACTTAAATATTTCGAGTCAGGCACCAGTTATGTGTAGTTAGGATGTGCAACCAAATATTTAGTTACAATTAATAATCTACGTGAAAGAGAAATTCTTTTGTGTTGATCTTACCCCCTTACTCCGATTTACAATCCTGAATTAATCAAGTTGCTTCATGCATGACATGGAGTGCTATTTATCTGGCTGCTTAAAGAAATTGAGACGTCTCTGTGAAGTCGTTTCATAAGATGCATGTCGAAATCGGTACAACTTATTCACTGATTTTAGGTCAATTCATGAGCTCTTCCAGAAAGACTGAACACTCAAATAAGGACTATTGAATATTATAAGTGTGGGGGTTGCGGTTTTGTTTTGTGGGAAACGCTGAGATGGTCATCGTCAACTGGGAGCAGACGATGTTGCTTCTCGTTCGGAGAAGAGCACGGGATGACCAACTTAGGCTTCCAATACCTGAACAGAGAGACTTACCCATCTTAGTCGAAGGCTGTTTTTGTGTGCACGGGGAGCAAGGTAATCTCGAAAGAGAAAGGGACACTTGTAAATAAATTACTAAAGTAATTAAACAAATAATTTTCCAGCTCCTTTTTTTCTAAATGGTTAGGAAGAGCTTGGGCTGGTGCGACCCAGAATTTCTGAATTTTCATCATCAATTGTGTGAAAGAAGCAGCTAGAAATGCGAGATAACGTCGTAAACATAGTAATACGTTACAGTATTTATGGTAAACGCTGATTTGCCGGTAGTGACCAGAAAACTTTAGGTGATCACTGGACTCGCATTTAGGAGGACGCCGGTTCAATCCCGCGTCCCGCCATCCTGATTTAGGTTTTCCGTGATTTCCCTAAATCGCTCCAGGCAAATGCCGGGATGGTTCCTTTGATAGGGCACTGCCAATTTCGTTCCCCCCCCCCTCCCCCTTACCTGATTTAGAAACTTTGAGTTTAATACTGTATGTGATTTAAGACATCGATACGGGTGTGGGACTGCTCTTGGTGTGCAATAGTCAAACACTTACATCTTTGGTGAAAAACTCATCAAACACAGGTTGTTTTTGAAACTACGTGTCGCCTTGCTTCTTCCAGAGGCCCTAAGCACGGAGCTACGGCGCGAAATTCTCTTGAGGCATGCAAGCGAACGCCGTAACTTTTCGCCACTCACGGTCTACCAACTGTCCAGTCCAACACGCACGTCGGAGTACGGATTTCGTTCCTCGTTATTACGAATGCCGCGCTCTCGTGCGCATTACGAGAGATGGAGAAATAATGAAAAACAATTTCAGCCGGCGGAGCGCAACAATAACACCGCAGCCGGAAGGAATTGCCGGCGCCGCCAGCCGGTAGGACTGTGGAAACATATTATCGCGGCGTTCTGCGACGGCGCAGCGTACATATATTGTTTTCCCTGCCGGGCTGCCGCAGGAGGCGGCAAAAGTGTCGGCGTTGGCTCCGGCTCCAGGCAACAAGAAGCTACAACGTGATGTGTTGCTTCCGCAGAGTAGGATTTATGTTGACTACAAGAGCGGGATTCCGCAGCACGCTCAAGTGCTGCGGCTGTGCGTGTGTGTGTGTGTGTGTGTGTGTGTGTGTGAGGCTTCAGCGTTACTGCGGGCACAGATGTGCACTTACGACGTATGAGTGGTGTCTGCGGGAAAAGTAGGATGTCCTTCTTCTTTCCCACAGCACCTTGCACTGGCCGCGATTTGCAATCTAATACAAACTATACGACGAGGTATAGGCAGCCAATCAAACTAAATACACTACTGGCCATTAAAATTGCTACACCACGAAAATGACGTGCTACATAAGTGAAATTTAACCGACGGGAAGAAGATGCTCTGATAGGCAAATGATTAGCTTTCCAGAGCATTCACACAAGGTTGGCGACGGTGGCGACACCTACAATGCACTGACATGAGGAAAGTTTCCAACCGATTTCTCATACACAAACAGCAGTTAACCGGTGTTGCATCGTGAAACGTTGTTGTGATGCCTCGTGTAAGGAGGAGGAATGCGTACCATCACGTTTCCGACTTCGATAAAGGTCGGATTGTAGCCTATCGCGATTACGGTTTATCGTATGCGACATTGCTGCTTGCGTTGGTCGAGATCCAATGACTGTTAGCAGAATATGGATTCTGTGGATTCAGGAGGGTAATACGGAACGCCGTGCTGGATCCCATCGGCCTCGTATCACTACCAGTCGAGATGACAGGCATCTTATCCGCATGGCTGTAACGGATCGTGCAGCCACGTCCCGATCCCTGAGTCAAGAGATGGGGACGTCTGCAAGACAACAACCATCTGCACTAACAGTTCGACTACGTTTGCAGCAGCATGGACTATCAGCTCGGAGACCATGGCTGCGGTTGACGCTGCATCACACACAGGAGCCCCTGCGATGGTGTACTCAACGATGAACCTGGATGCACGAATGGCCAAACGTCATTTTTTTTATGAATTCTGGTTCAGTTTACAGCATCATGATGGTCGCATCCGTGTTTGGCGACATCGCGGTGAACGCACATTGGAAGCATGTATTCGTCATCGCCATACTGGCGTATCACCTGGCACGATGGTATGTGGTGCCATTGATTACACGTCTCGATCACCTCTTGTTCGCATTGACGGCACTTTGAACAGTGTACGTTACATTTCAGATGTGTTACGACCCGCGGCCCTACCCTTCATTCGATCCCTGCGAAACCCTACATTTCAGCAGGATAATGCACAACAACACGTTGCAGGTCCTGTACGGTCCTTTCTGGATACAGAAAATGTTCGACTGCTGCCCTGGGCAGCACATTCTCCATATTTCTTTCCAATTGGAAACGTCTGGTCAACGGTGGCCGAGCAACTGGCTCGTCACATTATGCCAGTCAAACTCTTGATGAACTGTGGTATCGTGTTGAAGCTGCATGAGCAGCTGTACCTGTACATGCCATCCAACCTCTGTTTGACTCAATGCCCAGGCGTATCAAGGCCGTTATTACGGGGACTGATTTCTCAGGACCCATGCACGCAAACTGCGTGAAAATGTAATCACATGTCAGTTCTACTATAATATATTTGTGCAATGAATACCCGTTTATCATCTGCATTTCACCTGGGTGTAGCAGTTTTAATGGCCAGTAGTGTACGACCGAAGTTCAAACAGGCTGGTGTCCACTATTCAACTTGTCAGAACTGTGCCGTCTCCTATGCCCGACAAACTGTTTTTTTTTTTTTTTCACGCGGCTCAAAGAAAATAGTAAATGAGCCATTGGTGATAGTCTGAAGACAGGACAAAAACTCTCAAATTTAGAAACAGAGTTAAAAGTGATACTCGTTAAGCCCAAAGGCTTGAGATTGGACTCTTTAGAAATCCTAGAAATACGGAAGTGCATTATCTCATATCATACACTTTACCTGTTTTCAATGGAAAGTTTGCAAATAAATTCATTGTTGACATACAAGCCTTTGAAGAACATCATGATTACTGCTAATAAAATTCATCTATTGAACTACCATTTTCGGTCCACACCTCACCATCAAGCTCACAATCGAATATATAACATCAGATCACGCGATATAACATCGTTGGCCGCAGATAATAAAAATCACGAATTCGTCGTTGTTGTCACACAGTAATATAAGTTACATCGTCCCAACTATCCCAGACATTGCACTCATTCAAGCTGTTATCTGACACTGATGTTGTTACACTGAAACGCCAAAGAAACTGGTATAGGCATGAGTATTCAAATACAGAGATATGTAAACAGGCAAAATACGGCCCTGTGGTCGGTAACGCCTATAAGATAAGTGCCTGGCGCAGTTGTTAGATCGACTACTGCTGCTACAATGGCAGGTTATCAAGATTTAAGTGAGTTTGAACGTGGTGTTATAGTCGGCGCATGAGCGATGCGATACAGCTTCTCCGAGGCAGCGATGAAGTGGGCATTTTCACGTACGGCCATTTCACTAGTATACCGTGAATCTCAGGAATCCGGTAAAACAACAAATCTCCGACATCGCTACGGCCGGAAAAATATCTGTAAGAACGGGACCAACGACGACAGTAATGCCACCCTTCCGCAAATTACTCTAGATGTCAATACTGGACCATCGACAAGTGTCAGCGTGCAAACCATTCAACGCAACATCATCGATATGGTCTTTCGGCGCAGAAGGCCCACTCTTGTACCCTTGATGACTGCACGACACAAAGCTTTACGCCTTGCCTGCGCCCGTCAACCCCGACATTGGACTGTTGATGACTGGAAACATGTTGCCTGGTCGGTCGAATCTCGTTTCAAATTGTATAGAGCGGATGGACGTGTACAGGTATACAGACAACCTCATAAATCCGTGGACCCTCCATGTCAGCAGGGGACTGTCCAGGCTGGTACAGGCTCTGTAATGGTGTGGGGGCGTGCGCAGTTGGAGTGATGTGGGACCCCTGATATGTCTAGATACAACTCTGACACGTGACACGTACGTAAGCATCCTGTCCAATCGCCGGCATCCATTCATGTCTAATGTACATTTCGACGGACAATGCTACACCCCAGCCGGCCGAAATGGCCGAGCGGTTCTAGGCGCTACAGTCTGGAACCGCGCGATCGCTACGCTCGGAGGTTCGAATCCTGCCTCGGGCGTGGATGTGCGTGATGTCCTTAGGTTAGTTAGGTCTAAGTAGTTCTAAGTTCTAGGGGACTCATTACCTCAGCAGTTAAGTCCCATACTGCTCAGAGCCATTTGAACCATTTGCTACACCCCACACGTCCAGAATTGCTATAGAGTGGCTGCAGGAACTTCTGAGTTTAAACATTTCCGCCAGCAAACTCCCCAGTCAAGAACATTATTGAGCATATCTGCAACGCCTTGCAACGTGCTGTTCAGAAGAGATCGGCGCCCCGTCGCACTCTTACTGATTTGTGGACAGCCCTGCAGGATTTATGTTGCCAGTTCCGCCCAGCACTACTTCAGACATTAGTAGAGTCCATTCCACGTCGTGTTGCGGCACTTCTGCGTGCTTGCTGGGACCCTACACGAAATTAGGCAGGTTACCAGTTTCTTTGGCTCTTGCCTGTACTTGCGTACTCGAGTACATGCCGAGTCCACTTCTACGCGACCAGAGACTCTGCTGTCGAGTGGACTCCAAGGTGACTCACCAGTCGAGTCTATGGGCACACGGAGATGGATTAGTTCGGAGATGACGTCACAGGACTCGCTGGCGAGTTTACGTAGTTCATTCCTGATATGTAAGTGACAGGGCTTGGAAAAGTGAGCATGTGCGCGCACATAGCATGCATCTGTTACTAGCATTCCTACAGGGCAGATGCAGATGCCTTTCACTACGTTATGCAGATTTGTAACAAATCTGAGAAACTGGTGTGAAACGCTGCACAGCTGCGAAGAAATTGACTCAATACACGTAGGAGCAACGTTCTTCCCTCGGCGATTTTGCCCCCCCCCCCCCCCCTCACAACTATGTGTGTGTGTAGATCGTGTGATGAAACTGGTGGAATACGGGTTCCCGGGTTCGATTCCCGGCGGGGTCAGGGATTTTCTCTGCCTCGTGATGACTGGGTGTTGTGTGCTGTCCTTAGGTTAGTTAGGTTTAAGTAGTTCTAAGTTCTAGGGGAATGATGACCATAGATGTTAAGTCCCATAGTGCTCGGAGTCATTTTTTGAACTGGTGGAATACAACACCTGCACCAGCTCACAATCTTCTGCACCTCATTGTCATCTTCAAGTAACGTAAATGCTCAAGTCTGCTATGACATGCACATTTTTAGTACTGGATGCATGAATGAATTTAGGGAACCGTCTTTAGCTTCGGGTAGGAAATAAGCGACAGCATAAGGACGCTGAATGAAATGGAAGCGATTGAATTAAGATATGTAACGTGCATCCACAGAACATGTCATAATTCTCAATGTGCTAGGGAAACTACATGTACAGAAAGGGAAATCCAAAGACTGAATCAAGACTCAGTATGAGTGAAGTTAAATTGAAAGAAGATATACAATCAAGACATTACAGCATAATATCAAAGCCATCAGAAAACTGTCACTGAGGTTGAAAGTAACTGACCTTAAATTGTTTCCCTTTCAATTAGTGAAAGTATCAATGATAAAATTGATCCAAATTAATTATTCAACCAACCTGCATCTGATGCGTCTGCGAACGTGTTTCTTGCACTCTTCCATTTTGCCAGTAATGAAACATGTATTTGACTCAGCAATCAAGTTTAAGAGAATAATGCCGTTTGTACTGAAAAATTAACTTTTGGCCATGATGTTCACTTAAATAAATTATATCTTGCCATGAATAATGCCAGATGCGCAATGGCATAAATTTTGTTATTTGAAATAATTTTGCTCTGGCAATTTTAGTTATACCAAAATCGATTTCAAACCATGAACTGCACATATATTTTGCCTAGAGGCCTCATTTTCTTTACGCTTCTTTTCATTTTCGATACAAGCAAAGGATGTGGATTATCAACCAGGCTGTTAGATTCAAACACAATGTTTATCTCTCTCTCTCTCTCTCTCTCTCTCTCTCTCTCTATATATATATATATATATATATATATATATATATATATATATAATTTTAAGTCATACACAAAAACTACCATTTCGAACAAAAAAATTTACAAAACGCTTACTGCGTCATACAAATCCTAACTCTGAACATTATCTAACAAAAACCATTTTGAAATCATTATATAGCTTCTCTCATTAACGTGGTAAAGTTTGCTCAGTGCAGATAAACTGATTAGAGCGAATCCTACCTTAAAGCTGTCACCATACGTCTGCTTCCTCCGGACACCTAGCTGCCACTCCCAAATATTTTACTGCGCACGCCAGGCTCTCTTAACCATCAAAGATCCTCCTACTCACAGATATTATACTCATACCACCTTGCGGTTGGCAACTACCGACTTTTTTTCTGGATCTACCCCGATCAGACCTTAGCACACACCTTTTAAGGTGACAAAATTCATAATATCTTCGAATATCGTGTCGGACCTGCTTTGCCCGCCGTAATGCAGCAAATCGACTTGACATAGACTCAACAACTCGTTAGCAGTCGCCTGCAGTAATGATGAGCCACGCTGCTCTATAGTCATCTATAATTGCGAAAGTGTTATCGGTGCAGGATTTTGTGCACGAACTGACTTACAGATTATGTCCCATAAATGTTCGATGGGATTATGTCGGGCTACCGGGGTGGCAGAATCGCACACTCGAATAGCTCAGAATGTTCTATAAACAAATCGCGAACAGTTGTCTCCCTGTTACATGACATGCTAGTTCGGCAACATGAAGTCCATGAATGGTTGCAAATGAACTCCGTATAGCCAAACATAACGATTTCCAGTCAATGATCAGTTCAGCTGGACCAGACGACGCAATCCTTTCCGTATAAACACAGCCATTATGGAACCACCACCGACTTGCACAGTGGCTTGGTGACAACTTGAGTGCACGGCTTTTTGGGGTCTTCGTCACATAGGAAACCTACCAGCAGCTCTCACCAACAGAAATCGAGACTCATCTGACCAGGCCAAGGTTTTCCAGTCGTATTTCCAGTCCTGGTCACAAGCCACTCGCGTCGGTCTTCTGCTGCCATAAATCCATTACCGCCAACTTTGATGCACTGTCCTAACGATTACGTTCGTGCTACGTCCCAGATTGATTTCTGCCGTTATTTCACGCAATGTTGCTTGTCTGTTGCCACTGACAACTCTACTCAAGCGCCGCTGCTCCCGGTCGTTAAGTGAAGGCGTTCGACCACTACGGTGTACGTGCTGAGAGGTAATGCCTGAAATTTGGTATTTTCTGCACACTCTTGACACTGTGGATCTGGGAACGTTGACTTCCCTAACCATTTCCAAAATGGAATGTCCCACGCGTCTAGATGCAGGTATTACTCTGCATTCACTGTCCGTTAATTCTCGGTGTGCGACCATAATCCCATCGGAAAACTTTTCGCATGAATCATCTGGGTACAGATGACAGCTCCACCAGTGTGTTGCTCTTTTATGTCTTGTGTACGCATTGTTACCACCATCTGTATATGAGTATGTCGCAATCACGTGACTTTTGTCATCTCATTGTATACTGGGAGTAGGATTCGTAATGAATAAGAAAATAACGCAAACATTGATTTACCGTAAACAAGTTAGCGACAGGATTATTCTCATGAGAATCGAAAGAAGAAATAAATACCTGCGTCAGCAGCAAAAAATAATGATATAGGGAGCAGTAGAGAACGGCCTTTGGGCTGGATTGATATAGGTTGGGGAAAAGGTATGAACCAATCACGGAGGCAGATGGGGAACTCGCTCATAAACCTGTTTTCATCAGTGTCGATGTGAAAGATTTACAAAAATTGCTAGAATTGATAAATACTACGTTTTATGCAGTGGGCACTGAAAATTCGTAGTGCGGAGTCTACGCAGATGTTTTCAAGTCATTAAACTGTGGGTCTAAATGGAGAATATGATCACACGAGGTGAACAGTTGACGACTACTGAACCAAAAAACTGCGTGTTGACTAGTTAAGAACTATTTTAAACTGCAGAGGGCTGTCTAAAACAGATTTTTTCTCCATACATTTCTGCTATAAGCAGCGTGCTGGACCTTCCATTTAACTGACTACCAGGCTTAACTCTGAATACAGGCATGAATGAAGCGTTTAATGTGACTGGTACTTTCCTTCAACATGGGGAGTTTGATATGCATAAAAAAGAACTTACCTCAGTGCACCTGTCATTGCAGCCAAAGTATTTCCAAAAGCGGAGATGTAGGTGGATGGTGTACAATGCAGATGCCCGATGAAGATGCGAACTCACCTGTAATCAAAGATAGCCAATGCTTTAATTTCTAGCAGACCAATGTCAGTTCAAACGTATTATTACCTCATAGCGTCCTTTATTAAAACCTACTGTTACACTGTCTTACACTGAAAACTGAATATTTTCATATCTCTAAAAATAAAAATAGTTCTTGGAAGGAATGCGAGCAGATTTAAAGTAATCAGTCTCGCCTTCGGAGACGTTCTTTCAATGCTCTCAGATAATCTGACATAAACAGTTACTCAAAAAAATCTTCTGCTGAAAAAAAAGCACGACTATTACAAAAACTTAACCAACACACACAGATACACAAATAGGTAAAATAAAGCGGCTTGGTAAATTTATTCTGGAGAAACCATGCAGACAGCAATATCAGGAAGATAATCGTCAGCAGCGTGTTTTGAGAGCCAAGCTCCGACCATCTGACTACCTACGTAAAATACACTTTAAAAATATAAAACCAAAACAAAAATTATATAGACATGAAGTCCTACTGTTACTTTAAAAATGGAAACACGACATTCTCTGCTCCGCTTACTCAAGTTACCGTACGTCCATCAAAGCGCTCGTTCCTCAAGGCGGTAAACACCTGTCTCATCTGCTGTTTCTCCGTGCACCGCTAGTCCGTAAACAAGTGCGACATTGACAGACTGCATGGAGCCCTGGAACGGCTGTTGTTGCATTTCTACTGTTAATGACTGTATGCTAAAATATTCATAACGGTTACCTTAACAACCACTACCATCGGTCCTTACGATGCACAATATACACGAATGCGGACTAGAAAAATTTGCAACATATTCGGGCTTAATAAAATGGAAAAAGCATATGATTCAAATAACAGTATCTGAAACAAGGAAAGCACACATCAAGAAAAACAAAACCAAGACATTCTACTGCACTGGTAGGACCAGAGAGTTTTCGTGTGGGTGACTACGTAACGACGAAATATAAGCTGGAAACAGGAGGTGCAATGCAAAATATAGACGTTTGGAAAATGAGAAGTAATAAGGAAAACTGCGGGTGCAATGCAAACTATAGATGTTTGGAAAATGAGGAGTAATGAGGAGATCTACCAAAATATACGGAAAACATCAGAATTGATAGAAAAGTAGAGGTTAATCTTCTTTGGTCAACTCAGTCGAATGAGTGAGAACTGAATATAGAAAACATATTCCTTTATTGTTGGAAAAATAAGTGGATGACAGCGCGGATTGTGTTACAACGCATAATAAGAATTCAGGAGCAACTTGGACAGGAGAAAAGAAAAGACAACATTGGAAGAGTTGCTGAATATGAAGATTAAAAAAATAGTCGGTGTCTTACGTGTAATTGAATGTAAGTAATGTAATATAAATGTATGATAAATGACATATTGTACATACGATAGCATAGTAGCTGCAGATCAGCCAGACATCTTCAAATACTGTGTGCAGCGTCCATGAGGCATTAAGTCACGAAAGAACTGACAAGATTTCTAGAGTAGTGGAGAAATAATTTTATGAATGAATCTCTAAGTGCACGCTCTGTTTGCGGTATATCTAGACGATGATAACATCAGTATGTCTAAAAAGAGAGAATTACAAAGTTCAAATTAAAGTAGAAGACAATCTTGTAAAAAACATATAGGAAATAATATATAAGAAAATATCAGCCTCGATTGCGGTAATGAAACCAACTTTTACCTAGGTTTCAGCCCAACTAATTGAGCCTTCTTCACAAGATACACCTGATTCTATAATAAGTCCACGAGGGCTTGGTCTAGAAATAAAACTAAAACAGCCTGAATATTTCTAGACCATGCCCTGGTAGACATATTATAGAATCAGGAGTATCTTGTGAAGAAGGCTCAATTACCTGGGCTGAAAGCTAATTAAAGGTTGGTTTCGTTACCGTGATCGAGGCTGATAGTTTCTTATATATTAGATTATCACGACTGCTGACGGGGCTGCAATGTTGAAAGTACTAAATTACAAGAAATAGTTCATGTCCCCGTCCTGCGTGTTGAACCTACGTCTTTAGACTTGTATTCCAGCAGAAGGCGCCGTTTTCTGTGGTATAATTTCACCGTAGCCAGAGTAATATAGTGGCACGGACCGCTCTGAGGGTATGTGTCTACAGCAGTATCGTCTGTGTTATTGCTAACGCTAAGATTTTCTGAAGGCAGCTATTTAGAACAGATACAGACACCAAAAAGCGAAAAGTCTTGGAACTGCTCTTTATTTACATCTTTCAACTGCGTAAATCTAACCAGAATAGTAAACAGTTCAATGCCAGACGTTAGAAACATGAAACGTCTGCATGAGGGACGCTACCATAACATGCAGGTATTTACTGCAGCGATTTAACTACGTCTGCCTTTTGATCCTTCAGCAGAAACATGTCGCACAACAGATGCACCACCGTCAATATTGAAATTCGTGTAGAAAATTTGACACGTTTATTTTTATCAAATTTCTCCTTATCGATCCTTACCTGCCAATGCATCTAGCGTTTTGTGTGACGGCCTGGGTTCCCAAGGCGCTTTTGTATCCGAAACCAGTAGGGTTTAGCTCACAGTGGAGCCCCGACAAGTTATCGTTACGGATCTGGATGAAATTTCCTACAGAGATTCAATATTAAAAAAAAGAAACCTATTTATGCTTTTGACTCAGTGATCCGAAGTTATTGAGAAAAGAGGTGGTGAGCTGGAGATGTGAGCAAGTGGTATACTCGTAATGAGAACGAAGTCTTTAGCGATGGACCTTTTGTATGAAACATACTCGGACTTACTGCCGCGTCAATTCTGAGTAAAACCTCGAGCTTTCGACAGTTCCCTCCATCGTCTTCATCAAGAGCAACTGACTGTCGAAACTGCTGCTGTGGTCGCCTTATACAGTCCACAGACGGGTTCTGATTGGTCGGTAATTAGGTAACGCAGTCGCAGATGGAGTCAAAATCTGCCCTCGTGGCGCCACATCCCATGCTGCAGCGTAAACATTGCGGCGAATATCTCTGGCTTTTCTCTGCATCGAGAGCTCGCTAAGATCATATTCGCTGTCACGGTTGAAGATTTTCTCACAGATTCTTATTTCTACGGCCTCTTTAGTTACAGAGTCCCAGTTACATTTAGAATTTGCGGGTTCACGTCCTTACAAACAGTTTTACTCATATGATCTTCAATAACTGACAATTAGGGTCATTCACGTGCAGCACTCGGTACAGCAAAGCTTTGGCTGCCACTTTTTCGTTCGGTTCCGTACGCAGTCTTGCTAAATGCGTTACGTACTCGTATATTTAGGTTAATGATACGTATTACTTTTATTATGATTCACAAATTCAGGTTTAGCGGTAATACATAATCATGAATCTGATAATGTAATACACAAATTTAGATTTAGCGGTGGTCTATAATCATGAAATGAAACAAATATTATCTACTAATGCAACGAAATTCCAATTTATTGTTAATATTTACGATTTATCCTCAGTGAAGTGAATAAAAGTGTTTAAATATCGCAGTTTTAATCATTATCCAAAACACAAGAATAAATTTGGCTGACACGTGAAGCTGCTAAACCAGAGAGTAAAGGTTTCAGCTTTGCTCACGTGACCGCTTCCTCACTCATTAGAACACACGCAGTACAGGAAAGTTTTGCGTCGATTTTTCTGAAACCACTGAATTTCCCTACCGTAATAGGTGAAGCTTTTTGTATTTTTATTTTTCTTTCCAAAGGTGCAGATCTTTTAGAAATTTCCTCCAAATTCGTTACTCACAACTGAATTGTCAGCGGCTCTTTTTGACGCAACATTCGACAGGAATGTGATTAGGACAGCTTGGTGCTACAAAGTGTCTTTACTAGCGGGTAGCATGTGGAAAATATAAATCAAGGGAGGGGTGTACATGTGTTTTACATGGGATGTCACATTTAGAAATCAATTGGTGGAAGGCAGAGAAAATCGCTGAAGGTTTCAAAACGTGCTTCGAACTATTAGAAATGATGATTTGTATGACGAAATGTGTTGAGATATTAGATTGAGATAGTAAACAAAACTACAAAGATGTCATTCACCTATCACATTTTTCCAACGACCATTCGCGATAAATAGCTATTATTGAAGAACAAAATGTGATATAAGCTCAGATTCAGTATACATAAATGTAAAAAATGTAATACCAATGTATCGGCAAACCTTAGTGAGACATTTTGTGCGAAAGTGTAGCATAAAAAACATTGTATTTGCACAAAAATATTAATCCATTGATGATGCCACTGTGAATAAGTTTACAAAACATAATTTTGCAACTGTTTGCTGCATATTTGGTAATTTTAAGTTTATCTGTGTTAAAACGTAGGAACAATGGGTTACTGCTTGACGTCGGCAGTAATTATTTTCAACAAGCACGAGAAAACGGGACAGAGATCTATTATAATTTAGTCGGTGGTCCATCTGATTGCGAAGCACATCGCAAGGAAAGGGTGAAGATAATCAGCCGAACAGAGGTGAGGGGGATGGACTGCTGACCCAACGAAAGTAAACCAGTATAAAATAAAGAATACAGTCGGGAAATATAGACTTGATCGAATAGAACAGAAGTGATATCTGGCATTCCGCAAGGTAGTGTCATAGGCCCTCTACTGTTCCTGATTTACATAAATGATCTAGGTGATAATCTGAGCAGCCCCCTTCGATTGTTTGCAGATGACGCTTAATTTACCGTCTAGTAAAATCATCAGACGATCAATTCCAATTACAAAATGATCTAGAGAGAATTTCTGTATGGCGCGAAAAGTGGCAGTTGGCACTAAGCAAAGAAAAGTGCGCGGTCATCCACATAGGTACTAAAAGAAATTCGATAAATTTTGGGTATTCGATAAATCGCACAAATGTAAGGGCTGTCAATTCGACTAAATACCTAGCAATTACAATTACGAGCAACTTAAACTGGAAAGACCACGTAGATAATTTTCTGGGGCAGGCGAAACAAAGACTGCGCTTTGTTGGCAGAACACTGAGAAGATGCGACAAACCCATTAAAGAGACAGCCTACATCACACTTGTCCGTCCTCTGCTGGAATATTGCTGCGCGTTGAGTGATCCTTACCAGGTAGGATTGACGGAGGACATCGAAAAAGTGCAAAGAAGGGCAGCCCGTGCGTGTTATCGCGGGTGAGAGTGTCACTGATATGATACGCGAGCTGGGGTGGCAGTCACTGAAACAAAGGCGGTTTTCTTTACGGCGAGATCAATTTACGAAATTTCAATCACCAACTTTCTCTTCCGAATGCGAAAATATCTTGTTGACGCCTACCTACGTAGGGAGAAGTGATCATCATAATAAAATAAGAGAAATCAGAGCTCTAACGGAAAGATTCAGGTGTTCCTTTTTCCCACGCGTCATTCGAGAGTGGAATGGTAGAGAAGTAGTATGAATGGTCCGATGAACCCTATGCCAGGCACTTAAGTGTGAATTGCAGAGTAACCATGTAGATGAGGATGCACCTGGCAACATCATATACTAAAATATTTAGAGAAGCTTGATGCAACACATTGCCCTTACGAGAGGGCAACAAGTTAGAATGTGAAGTACTATCGGCGACATGAAGGAGGCACATATGTGGAGTGAGCTTACAAATGCAAAGAACGTAACTACCTTTAGTACACATACATTACCTTCCGAGCCAATCAGATCACTCAGATTAAGTGCGGCTTAAGGTTCTCCTGTAAGCATTATGCAGATTTTGAATGCTATTACTTCGCTACAACAGAAAGGCCACATTCGAATGTACGAGGTGCATTCAAGTTCTAAGGCCTCCGATTTTTTTTCTAATTAGCTACTTACCCGAAATCGATGAAACTGGCGTTACTTCTCGACGTAATCGCCCTGCGGACGTACACATTTTTCACAACGCTGACGCCATGATTCCATGGCAGCGGCGAAGGCTTCTTTAGGAGTCTGTTTTGACCACTGGAAAATCGCTGAGGCAATAGCAGCACGGCTGGTGAATGTGCAGCCACGGAGAGTGTCTTTCATTGTTGGAAAAAGCCAAAAGTCACTAGGAGCCAGATGAGGTGAGTAGGGAGCATGAGGAATCACTTCAAAGTTGTTATCACAAGAAACTGTTGCGTAACGTTAGCTCGATGTGCGGGTGCGTTGTTTTGGTGAAACAGCACACGCGCAGCCCTTCCCGGACGTTTTTGTTGCAGTGCAGGAAGGAATTTGTTCTTCAAAACATTTTCGTAGGATGCACCTGTTACGGTAGTGCCCTTTGGAACGCAATGGGTAAGGATTACGCCCTCGCTGTCCCAGAACATGGACACCATCATTTTTTCAGTGGTTACCCGAAATTTTTTTGGTGGCGGTGAATCTGTGTGCTTCCATTGAGCTGACTGGCGCTTTGTTTCTGGATTGAAAAATGGCATCCACGTCTCATCCATTGTCACAACCGACGAAAAGAAAGTCCCATTCATGCTGTCGTTACGCTTCAACATTGCTTGGCAACATGCCACACGGGCAGCCATGTGGTCGTCCGTCAGCATTCGTGGCACCCACCTGGATGACACTTTTCGCATTTTCAGGTCGTCATGCAGGATTGTGTGCACAGAACCCACAGAAATGCTAACTCTGGAGGCGATCTGTTCAACAGTCATTCGGCGATCCCCCAAAACAATTCTCTACATTTTCTCGATCATGTCGTCAGACCGGCTAGTGCGAGCCCGAGGTTGTTTCGGTTTGTCGTCACATGATGTTCTGCATTCATTAAACTGTCGCACCCACGAACGCACTTTCGACACATCCATAACTCCATCACCACAGGTCTCCTTCAACTGTCGATGAATTTCAATTGATTTCACACCACGCAAATTCAGAAAACGAATGATTGCACGCTGTTAAAGTAAGGAAAACGTCGCCATTTTAAGTATTAAAAACAGTTCTCATTCTCGCCGCTGGCGGTAAAATTCCATCTGCCGTACGGTGCTGCCATCTCTGGGACGTATTGACAATGAACGTGGCCTCATATTAAAACAATGCGCATGTTTCTATCTCTTTCCAGTCCGTAGAGAAAAAATCGGAGGCCTTAGAACTTGAATTCACCTCGTATTACCTCGCTACAACAGACAGGCCACATTCGAATGTACTATGGATTTTGTACATACGTTTCATGCATGCCCTGAGGTGACAGAAGTCATGGGATAGCGATGTGCGCAAATACGGATGGTGGACACAAGGTATTTTTAGGCAGTGCATACGCAGAGCTGTCTTTCACACTCAAGTGCTTAATGTAAAAGATTTCCGACGTGATTATGACCGCACGACGAGAATCAACAGACTTTGAACGCGCAGTGGCAGTGGGGGCTAGACGTACGGGACATTTCATTTTAGAAATCGTTAGTGAACTCAATATTTCGAGATCCACAGCATCAAGAGTGTGGTGAGAATATCAAATTTCAGACAGTACCTCTCGCCACGGACAATGCAGTGGCCGACGGCATTTACTTAACGACCGAGAGAAGCGGCGTTTGCGTAGAATTTTCAGTGCCAGCCGGCAACGGTGGCCGAGCAGTTCTAGGCACTTCAGTCTGGAACCGCGCAACTGCTACAGCCGCAGGTTCGAATCCTGCCTCGGGCATGTATGTGTGTGATGTCCTTAGGTTAGATAGGTTTAAGTAGTTCTAAGTTCTAGGGGACTGATGACCTCAGATGTTAAGTCCCATAGTGCCCAAAGCCATTTGAACCATTTTTGTCAGTGCCAAAAACAAGAAACACTGCATGAAATAACTGCAGAAATCAACGTGGGACGTACAACTAACGTATCTGTTCGGGTAATTGGAAAAAAAAAATTTGACGTTAATGGAGACCGACGTGAGTGCCTCTGCTAACAGCACAACTCCTGCACCGCCTCTCCTGAGCTGGTACAATATAGGTTCTACCCTAGAGGGCGGGAAAACGGTGGCCTGGTCAGATGCGTCCCAATTTCAGTTGGTAAGAACTGATGGCAGGTTTCGTGTGTGGCGCGGACACTATGAAGCCAGGTCACCAAATGCACTGTAGAAGGCGGTGGGGGCTACATAGTGGCATGGGTTGACTGGAAATGGTTATTTTCGGCTACTTCGATACCTTCTGCATCCATTCATGACTTCAGATTCCCAAGAAACGATTGATTTTTTGTGGACGACAACGCGCCGTTTCGTCAGACACCTGCGATTGATGTGAGGTACATACGGGACAATTCGAACCACCCAGATTGCTCCACATGAATCCCATCCAACATTTATGGGGCACAATCGAGAGGTCAGTTCGTGCACGAAATCCTGCACCAGCAACGTTTTTGCAACTAAGGACGGTTATAGAGGCAGCGTGGCTCAATATTTATGCTGGATTGTTGAATCCATGCCACGTCGAGTTGGTGCTCTACACCGGGCGATAGTTTTGCAGACACGGTGTTAGGCGGTACCCACGAGTTTCGTCACCTCGGTGTACTTTAAAAGTTTGCATTTGATATGCGGAATAAAACTCACTTACAACTTTGGAGAATGAAAGGAAAGCGTATTTCTTTCTCTCGCGACACTTTTCATAGTCCGGGATTACGGGAGTATCCGATTCCACCAGTCTGCTTTGACCCATGACGTCATAGATATGGCGGAAACTGCTATTATCAGCGTCTGCATAGTGGCGCCTATGATGTGACTACATACACACAGCAGCAAACACGAAAATACGTATAAATAAGAGGACAACCGCAGCTGACGATACCAAAACACCAACGCCAGCAGCAAAAGCTACGGAAATTGGAATCAGATATTTCCTTTAACCACAGCTGACAACACCAAAACACCAATATCTACATACACTCCTGGAAATGGAAAAAAGAACACATTGACACCGGTGTGTCAGACCCACCATACTTGCTCCGGACACTGCGAGAGGGCTGTACAAGCAATGATCACACGCACGGCACAGCGGACACACCAGGAACCGCGGTGTTGGCCGTCGAATGGCGCTAGCTGCGCAGCATTTGTGCACCGCCGCCGTCCGTGTCAGCCAGTTTGCCGTGGCATACGGAGCTCCATCGCAGTCTTTAACACTGGTAGCATGCCGCGACAGCGTGGACGTGAACCGTATGTGCAGTTGACGGACTTTGAGCGAGGGCGTATAGTGGGCATGCGGGAGGCCGGGTGGGCGTACCGCCGAATTGCTCAACACGTGGGGCGTGAGGGCTCCACAGTACATCGATGTTGTCGCCAGTGGTCGGCGGAAGGTGCACGTGCCCGTCGACCTGGGACCGGACCGCAGCGACGCACGGATGCACGCCAAGACCGTAGGATCCTACGCAGTGCCGTAGGGGACCGCACCGCCACTTCCCAGCAAATTAGGGACACTGTTGCTCCTGGGGTATCGGCGAGGACCATTCGCAACCGTCTCCATGAAGCTGGGCTACGGTCCCGCACACCGTTAGGCCGTCTTCCGCTCACGCCCCAACATCGTGCAGCCCGCCTCCAGTGGTGTCGCGACAGGCGTGAATGGAGGGACGAATGGAGACGTGTCGTCTTCAGCGATGAGAGTCGCTTCTGCCTTGGTGCCAATGATGGTCGTATGCGTGTTTGGCGCCGTGCAGGTGAGCGCCACAATCAGGACTGCATACGACCGAGGCACACAGGGCCAACACCCGGCATCATGATGTGGGGAGCGATCTCCTACACTGGCCGTACACCACTGGTGATCGTCGAGGGGACACTGAATAGTGCACGGTACATCCAAACCGTCATCGAACCCATCGTTCTACCATTCCTAGACCGGCAAGAGAACTTGCTGTTCCAACAGGACAATGCACGTCAGCATGTATCCCGTGCCACCCAACGTGCTCTAGAAGGTGTAAGTCAACTACCCTGGCCAGCAAGATCTCCGGATCTGTCCCCCATTGAGCATGTTTGGGACTGGATGAAGCGTCGTCACACGCGGTCGGCACGTCCAGCACGAACGCTGGTCCAACTGAGGCGCCAGGTGGAAATGGCATGGCAAGCCGTTCCACAGGACTACATCCAGCATCTCTACGATCGTCTCCATGGGAGAATAGCAGCCTGCATTACTGCGAAAGGTGGATATACACTGTACTAGTGCCGACATTGTGCATGCTCTGTTGCCTGTGTCTATGTGCCTGTGGTTCTGTCAGTGTGATCATGTGATGTATCTGACCCCAGGAATGTGTCAATAAAGTTTCCCCTTCCTGGGACAATGAATTCACGGTGTTCTTATTTCAATTTCCAGGAGTGTATAAAGCTAAGAAAATTTGAATTGGTCATTTCCCTTGACATATATAGGTCAACCGCAACTATTGATACGAAGAAACCACGCCTACAACTACGAAAAACAAAACGAAAACCACAAACCATAACACCTCGAAAATTGAAAAGTCAAACATAATAAACGCCGCGCCGTAATGACGCCACACACCACAACACCCTTATGTCATGGGTCAGAGCAGACGGGGGAATCGGACACATCCGTTTGAAACGTCCCCTTAGAACAATTATACATGACTGTGCTTAAACTGACACACAATATTTTTTTAGCGCAACGCAATCTGACTTTCAGAAATCCCTACAAAGGAATGGCCCTGACAGCGAGTGCCACTACTGCCAGCTAAATAAAAGATTCAAACTACGGAAGTCACTAACTACTGATAGGGATAGTTAGCAAATGAAAGATTTTAATAGAGAACAAACAATGGATTTACCTTAATAGTCATAATATATATAGCAGTTCATAATATCCAGTATAACAAATTTCAAAACTCCGCCATCTCTCTCCCCACATCCACCACTGCTGGCGGCTCACCTCCAACTGCCAGTGCTACGCACTGTTCACATCCAGCTGCCCAACACTACAATGGCAGACAACAATGCAAACTAGCCACAGACTGCACACAGCACAGCCAGTGATTTTCATACAGAGAGCGCTACGTGGCGGCGGCGTTGCCAATATAAGAACCTAAACAGCCTACTTACATAGCCCCCATGCTCCCGAGAAAAATTTTACAAACTGTTTTGGGCACTGGGCAATACATATTTGTTAAAATTTTTCACAATCGTAATTACAATAACAAAGAAATCAAATGCTAACACTTATTAATTCAATGTTGGTCAAAAGCTAAAATTTTCTCACAATCCATAAAGACAGTCCTGATCATCCAACACAGTAAAAGTGTTTTTCTCAAAGTCTGAGCAGTAAAAGAAAATGCACACGGAAGTTGTGGATTTCCATGCAGCCTTGAAGAAGTAGTGGATTTCCAAGCAGTCTTGAAGAAGTAGTGTTGTCCTTCCAACGGAAAGACAGTGCTGACTCTCGACATGCAGACAGGTAATGGGTCACAACAGAGCAAACCCACAGCAGAGTCTGTCGCAGTTTTGAAGAATATTGGTAGGTAGGTCATCACAGAGTAGACCCACTGTAGTCCTGGTAGAGATTACGGTATTGGTCGGCCACCAGAGGTGCAGACCCACTGCAGTCCTTGTAGAAACAATGGTACTGGTGAGTCAGCAAAGGTGTAGACCCACTGTAGTCCTTGTAGAAATAATGGTATTGTTGGGTCATCAAAGATGCAGACCCACTGTAGTCCTTGTAGAGATGGCCAGCAGCCATCTGTTGTGACTGTGCAGGTGCATAATCACCATTGAAGAGTCTTGCGGATAATAGAGCAAGTGCACTCACAAAGTTTTTGGAATTGTCCTTAGAACCAGCAATGCTGTTATCCAGTCCCTTGCTGAATTATTAACACACGTGTAAACACTAACAGTCCCTACTTCTCACATATTGTCCATATACTATGACCAGCAGAAACGTGTGCAGTGAAATGGAACTTACAAGTTACTTAATTTGATGAACTGGTGTCAATTACAATTTTATAACATAAAAATACAATAACAAAGGTACAAAATACATCATTAAAGAACATAACAATACAGATTACATTTGTAGTACAGGCTTTACAAAAGAATCGAACTTACATATACATCAGTATTACAGGAATTATGACATAAGTAAATACATAAAAGATCAGAATAACTTTTGAAACATCAACTTTACACATGAGCATTAAAACAAAACAGAATAAATAATGTCTAAGCATATTTACAAGGTAAATAACATATTATTAATGCCAATTATATTTGAGGAGAACAGTATTCCTCATCATAGTGAAAGTAGCTTAATATTAAAAGAAGAAAAAATTCTATGAAACTACACAGAGACAGGAAGAAAACAAATACACAAGGGTACACAAACACATAGTGGAATAAAACAAAAGGAAATATGTAAGTGGGCTGTTTAGGTTCTTATATTGGTAACGCCGCCGCCACGTAGCGCTCTCTGTATGAAAATCACTGGCTGTGATGTGTGCAGTCTGTGGCTAGTTTGCATTGTTGTCTGCCATTGCAGTGTTGGGCAGCAGGATGTGAACAGCGCGTAGCGCTGGCAGTTGGAGGTGAGCCGCCAGCAGTGGTGGATGTGGGGAGAGAGATGGCGGAGTTTTGAAATTTGTTATACTGGATATTATGAACTGCTATATATATTATGACTATTAAGGTAAATACATTGTTTGTTCTCTATTAAAATCTTTCATTTGCTAACTATGCCTATCAGTAGTTAGTGACTTCCGTAGTTTGAATCTTTTATTTAGCTGGCAGTAGTGGCGCTCGCTGTATGCAGTAGTTCGAGTAACGAAGATTTTTGGTGAGGTAAGTGATTTGTGAAAGGTACAGGTTAATGTTAGTCAGGGCCATTCCTTTGTAGGGATTTCTGAAAGTCAGATTGCGTTGCGCTAAAAAAATATTGTGTGTCAGTTTAAGCACAGTCATGTATAATTGTTCTACGGGGACGTTCCACTTTGACGCCATAATCATGACGTTGACTGATTTACTTATTTGTTTTCATTACTATAGGATAATAAGAGACGGCAACAACGAATCCTCAGTTTCCTTTCCCATTGACGACGTTTTTCGGATGCTGGTAGCGAATTTTTGATCTTCGGCAATCTTAGTCCCACATAATCATTTTTCACGTCAAAGGTACTATCAATATAGTTTCTTAATGTGACTGTTCTAAGATAAGGCAGTGATTTGGAAATTGTAAATGCGGAAGTGATGATTCAGATTTGGCCGAAATGTGATTACGTTTAACGGACTGAGAGGCAACGTACTCGCACTTAAACGCATGTATGTAGTACTTAAAGATACACTATCTGTTCAAAGGAATACGACTGTTAGAGATGTGAATATGAGTGGCAAACACCGAGGAACAGCTATTGCGTAACAAAGACCAGACAGAGCACATGTACCGACGGACTGAAACCACGAAGTGTTGCGGAGAGTGGTTGTAAATCGTTGCGTGAAATTTACGGAAGGTAACACTCTTCAGTTCCAAAACTCCACCAGCATTCCTACTAGTACAATAAACGTGTGTAAGAAGTTCAAGAAAGAGCTGCACAATGATCGAGCAGTTCTGCGTAAGTCACGCATTTCTATAGTCAGTGCTTCAGCGACAGGCAAAGTTGTGTAAAGGGCAACGTCACCAGACATTGGATGACTGCGAACAAATAATTTGGTAAGATTAATGACGGTTTACCCTGTGTAAATCCTTTGTAAGGATTTGATCCGTACCCAAAGACTGCAAAGTTGAACAGGTCACACCAATATTCAAGAAACGTTGTACGAGTAATCCTCTAAATTACAGGCCCATATCGTTAACGTCGACATGCAGCAGGATTTTGGAACACATGTAGTGTTCAAACATTATGAATTACCTCAAAGAAAACGGTCTATTGTCAGACAGTCAATATGGGTTTAGAAAACGTCGTTCCTGTGAAACACAACTAGCTCTTTATTCACATGAAGTGTTGAGTGCTGTTGACAAGGGATTTCAGATCGATTCCGTATTTCTGGATTCCCGGAAGGCTTTTGACAATGTACGACACAAGCGGCTTGTAGTGAAACTGCGTGCTTATGGAATATCGTCTCAGTTATGAGACTGGATTTGTGATTTCCTGCCAGAGAGGTCTCAGTTCGTAGTAACTGACGGAAAGTCATCGAGTAAAACAAAAGTGATTTCTGGCGTTCCCCAAGGTGGTGTTGTAGGCCCTTTGCTGTTCATTATCTATATAAACGATTTGGCAGAGAATCTGAACAGCCGTCTTAGGTTGTTTGCAGATGACACTGCCGTTTATTGTCTAATAAAGTCATCGGAAGATCAAAACAAATCGCAAAACGATTTAGAAAAGATATCTGAATGGTGTGAAACTTGGCAGTTGACCATAAATAAAGAAAAGTTTGAGGTCATCCTTATGAGTGCTAAAAGGAATTCGTTAAACTTCGGTTACACGATAGATGTCTAATCTAAAACCCCTAAATTCAACTAAATATCTAGGTATTACAATTACGAACAAATTGGAAGGAACGCATAGAACATGTTGTGGGGAAGGCTAACCAAAGACTGTGTTGTATTGACGGGACACTTAGAAAGTGTAACAGACCTACTAAGGAGACTGCCTGCACTACGCTTGTCTGTCCTCTTTTAGAATACTGCTGCGCGGTGTGGGATCCTTACCAGATAGGACTGACGGAGTACATCGAAAAAGTTCAAAGAAGGGCAGGACGTTTTGTATTATCGTGAAATATGGGAGAGAGTGCCACAGAAATGATACAGGATTTGTGCTGGACATCACTAAAAGAAAGGCGTTTTTTGTTGCGATGGTTATTTTCACGAAATTCCAATCATTAACTTTCTCCTCCGAATGCGAAAATATTTTTTTAATACCGACCTACATAGGGAGAAACGATCACCACGATAAAATAAGGGAAATTAGAGCTCAAACGGAAAGATATAGTTGTTCGTTCTTTCGGCGCGCTATACGAGATTGGAATAATATAGAATTGTGAACGTGGTTCGATGAACCCTCTACCAGGAACTTAAATGTGATTCGCAGAGTATCCATGTAGATTTGGATGTAGATGTAGAGATTGGCGAATGCGTTAAGAACTTTTCTTGCCTTCGTGTGAGCCGGCCGAAGTGGCCGCGCGGTTCTGGCGCTGCAGTCTGGAACCGCGAGACCGCTACGGTCGCAGGTTCGAATCCTGCCTCGGGCATGGATGTGTGTGATGTCCTTAGGTTAGTTAGGTTTAACTAGTTCTAAGTTCTAGGGGACTAATGACCTCAGTAGTTGAGTCCCATAGTGCTCAGAGCCATTTGAACCATTTTTGAACCTTCGTGTGTAGTGCCCAAAGTGAAGCATGGAGGGGAACGGATATTAACTTACTGTACTGTATTGTGCACTGCTTTCAGTTCGAAGACGATAGTTGTTTGTACCAGAATGGCATAAAGCAGCATCATTGAGGCAAAGGATTTTGGATTCTGTTCTTGAACGGACTGACCAGCCCAGAGTCCCGAAGAACTTAACTGAATATTTTGGGATGAGATTGAACACTGGCTTCGCTCTAGCTCCCAGCGTCCAACCTGACTACAATCTTTGATTTAGGCTTAGAAGTACGGGATTCCATTTCTCCACAGATATTCAGACACCACACTGAAAGTGTTCCCACTAGAGTTCAAACCATTATAAAGGTGAAGGGTGCGTACTATGTTACCTCTGTATTCCACGGTTTCTTAATATTTTCAGCACTTACAGAGCTTCTTACTAGAATGATAAGTGTGGTCTGTGGTACTCACCTACGAAGAACAACGTTTCCTCCTCTGACGTACTTCGATATCTACTCCTGTTGTTGTTGTTGTTGTTGTTGTCTTCAGTCCTGAGACTGGTTTGATGCAGCTCTCCATGCTATTCTATCCTGTGCAAGCTCCATCATCTCCCAGTACCTACTGCAACCTACATCCTTCTGAATCTGCTTGGTGTATTCATCTCTTGGTCTCCCTCTACGATTTTTACCCTCCACGCTGCTCTCCAATACTAAATTGGTGATCCCTTGATGCCTCAGAACATGTCCTACCAACCGATCCCTTCTTCTAGTCAAGTTGTGCCACAAACTTCTCTTCTCCCCAATCCTATTCAACACCTCCTCATTAGTTATGTGATCTACCCATCTAATCTTCAGCATTCTTCTGTAGCACCACATTTCGAAAGCTTCTATTCCCTTCTTTTCTAAACTATTTATCGTCCATGTTTCACTTCCATACACGGCTACACTCCATACAAATACTTTCATAAATTACTTCCTAACACTTAAATCAATACTCATGTTAACAAATTTCTCTTCTTCAGAAACGCTTTCCTTCCCATTGCCAGTCTACATTTTATATCCTCTCTACTGCGACCATCATCAGTTATTTTGCTCCCCAAATAGCAAAAATCTTTTACTACTTCAAGTGTCTCATTTCCTAATCTAATACCCTCAACATCACCCGACTTAATTCGACTACATTCCATTATCCTCGTTTTGCTTTTGTTGGTGTTCATCTTATATCCTCCCTTCAAGACACCATCCATTCCGTTCAACTGCTCTTCCAAGTCCTATGCTGTCTCTGACAGAATTACAGTGTCATCGGCGAACCTCAAAGTTTTTATTTCTTCTCCATGGATTTTAATACTTACTCCGAATTTTTCTTTTGTTTCCTTCACTGCTTGCTCAATATACAGATTAACATTGGGGAGAGGCTACAACCCTGTCTTACTCCCTTCCCAACTACTGCTTCCCTTTCATGCCCCTCAACTCTTATAACTGCCATTTGGTTTCTATACAAATTGTAAATAGCCTTTCGCTCCCTATACTTTACCCCTGCCACCTTCAGAATTTGAAAGAGGCTATTCCAGTCAACATTGTCAAAAGCTTTTTCTAAGTCTGCAAATACTAGAAACGTAGGTTTGCCTTTCCTTAATCTAGCTTCTAAGATAAGCCGTAGGGTCAGTATAGCCTTACGTGTTCCAAACTGATCTTCCCCAAACTCGGCTTCTACTCGTTTTTCCTAACGTCTGTAAAGAATTCGCGTTAGTATTTTGCAGCCGTGACGTATTAAACTGATAGTTCGGTAATTTTCACATCTGTCAACACCTGCTTTCTTTGGGATTGGGATTATTATATTCTTCTTGAAGTCTGAGGGAATGTCCCCTGTCTCATACATCTTGCTCACCAGATGGTAGAGTTTTGTCACGACTGGCTCCCCCAAGGCCGTCAGTAGTTCTAATGGAATGTTGTCTACTCCTGGGGCCTTGTTTTGACTCAGGTCTTTCAGTGCTCTGTCGAACTCTTCACGCAGAATCATTTCATCTTCATCTACATCCGCTTCCATTTCCATAATATTGTCCTCAAGTAAATCGCCCTTGTATAGACCCTCTATATACTCCTTCCACCTTTCTGCTTTCCCTTGTTTGCTTAGAACTAGGTTTCCATCTGAGGTCTTGATATTCATACAAGTGGTTCTCTTTTCTCCAAAGGTCTCTACTTTTCCTGTTGGCAGTATCTATCTTACCCCTAGTGAGATAAGTCTCTACATCCTTACATTTGTCATCTAGCCATCCCTGCTTAGCCATTTTGCACTTCCTGTCGATCTCATTTTTGAGACGTTTGTATTCCTTTTTGCCTGCTTCATTTACTGCATTTTTATATTTTCTCCTTTCATCAATTAAATTCAATATTTGTTCTGTTACCCTAAGGATTTCTACTAGCCCTCGTCTTTTTACCTACTTGATCCTCTGCTGCGTTCACTACTTCATCCCTCAAAACAACCCATTCTTCTTCTACTGTATTTCTTTCCCCCATTCTTGTCAATTGTTCCCTTATGCTCTCTCTGAAACTCTGTACAACCTCTGGTTCTTTCAGTTTATCCAGGTCCCATCTCCTTAAATTCCCACCTTTTTGCAGTTTCTTCAGTTTTAATCTACAGTTCATAACCAATAGATTGTGGTCAGAGTCCACATCTGCCCCTGGAAATGTCTTACAATTTAAAACCTGGTTCCTAAATCTCTGTCTTACCATTATAAAATCTATCTGATACCTTTTAGTATCTCCAGGGTTCTTCCATGTATACAACCTTCTTTCATGATTCTTGAGCCAAGTGGTAGCTATGATTAAGTTATGCTCTGCACAAAATTCTACCAGGCGGGTTCCTGTTTCATTTCTGACCCCCAATCCATATTCACCTACTACGTTTCCTTCTCTCCCTTTTCCTACTACCGAATTACAGTCACCCATGACTATTAAATTTTCGTCTCCCTTCACTATCTGAATAATTTCTTTTATTTCAGCATACATTTCTTCAATCTCTTCGTCATCCGCAGAGCTAGTTGGCATGTAAACTTGTAGTGCTGTAGTAGGCGTGGGCTTCGTGTCTATCTTGGCCACAATAATGCGTTCACTATGCTGTTTGTAGTAGCTTATCCGCATTCCTATTTTTTATTCATCATTAAACCTACTCCTGCATTACCCCTATTTGACTTTGTATTTATAACCCTGTATTCGCCTGAGCGAAAGTTTGTTCCTCCTGCCTCCGAACTTCACTAATTCCCACTATATCTAACTTTAACCTATCGATTTCCCTTTTTAAATTTTCTAACATACCTTGCCGATTAAGGGATCTGACATTCCACGCTCCGATCCGTAGAACGCCAGTTTTCTTTCTCCTGATAACGACATCCTCTTGAGTAGTCCCCGCCCGGAGATCCGAATGGGGGACTATTTTACCTCCGGAATATTTTACCCAAGAGGACGCCATCATCATTTAACCATACAGTAAAACTGCATGCCCTTGGGAAAACAACGATTATTCAGTGACGCTATTATTAACATTGAAATACTTGCAAACATGGCCGGCACGTGTAATTTTTAAGTTATGGTCTGTAATGTAAACAAATAGCTTCCTGCCTTCTTATCCATATTTGTGTGGCCGACAAATTTTAAATATCATCTGTGTACTTCAGTCATGGTCTGCCTGCAGTCGTTTTTGCAATGACATATCCTTTATGCTTGTTTTTAAGAGACTCTCGCGTCTCAGTAGGTGATGAAAAATCTTAACACTTCTTTCTGCATTAGTTCCTTAAAGTTTTTTTCGTCCACTCATTTAGGAAGTTCGCCCATATAAACAAATTCTTTTCAATGAAGTCACAGCAAACTTGAACCTTTCTGCTTCTTATTTCCACTTGTTTCTTCTGTATCTAGTGATCTTACTGCCTAAATAAGTAAAGGGTGGAGCCATTTGTAGTAAAATCTTGAAACGATTTCTCCGGTAGTCACTACTGTCCTTGCAATTGAAAATGCCATATTGCCATGGGTTCTATAGTTTTTTTTTGTTTTTGTTTTGTTTTGTTTTTTTTTAATAGCACGGCGCCTCAGATACGCGATATTATCCTCCTCGTGTTACCAGCCATGTACAAATCTCCTACGAGCTTTAAGTAGACTGGAGACT
This sequence comes from Schistocerca cancellata, assembly GCF_023864275.1. Lineage (NCBI taxonomy): Eukaryota > Metazoa > Arthropoda > Insecta > Orthoptera > Acrididae > Schistocerca > Schistocerca cancellata. The sequence continues at coordinate 876,608,796 of NC_064628.1, forward strand.
GTAGGAGCCTATTATAAGATGGTAGGATTTACAATTACGTTACGCAAGCGGAGTTACTTTTCATTTCAACAATAGATGTAGATATTATCTGCTAAGCAACCAAGTTCAGGAAAAGTTGTGATTCATCGTTCTCATTCTGTGGACTTATTCTTTTAGCAACCACTTGTTTTGAGAGTGTAAACATACAACTTTCAGCGTGTGTCCTCCTGGACAGTATAGTGTTCGTTCGACAGCACGTGGGAGTGTGTTGTAAACGCAGCCCCTGTGCTGTCGACATATATGTACTAACTAATCCCAGAGCAGTTCAAACAGATAAGCGTTTACGGATTAACGCGGATCAATAGTACATTTACAACGGTTAGCTCTGATTACCGATCGAAATCAATGCTCCGCAGGTGCCTTTGATCACCGAACTGTTAACGTGTGAACAATAGCCCGTTTGGCTGACCATTGTGGTGCGTTATTATCGTAACCAGTTGCCGAGCCTACATTACTGCACTAAAGCACTGCTGATAGTTACTGTAGTCCACTATTTAAACTGAGAGGTGCGGCGTTTTACAATGCAGTAGATTCGTAGCTGGAACAACGGAATTCTAACACCCTGTGGCGATCAGTGTTAAATTTTCTCTCTAGATCAACTGCAGCGAATTCGAGGAATTGTCGGATAGTTCTGTGATCACTTCTTATTCTCTATTTAGCCTGTTCTTCAGTTCCTATTAACCTTGATGTCCTTCTTTAGAGTAAACGATTTGCTAGTCATTTTACACTAAAATTTTCTTTGATAATTTACTGGTTTCTATCAGCTCACATCAAACACTTTTTCCCCGTTTTCTAAACTTTACTAGTTGGTTGGTATTTCTGATACATTACATCTCAAACTTTGTTTTTGTAGCTACTGTAACTGTTAAGGGTATTTTCATTAAATTTTTCTTCTGTAAGGCGCACGTGTAGTTACCTAGCAACTGCCACCAACTGCGCTGCTCTGCTGCTATCGAGACTGCACTGCAGTACTATGCCAATTATCTATGAAGTCCCAACGTACCGCATGTCGTACTACGAGGTGCATTCAAGTTCTAAGGCCTCAGATTTTTTTTCTAATTAACTACTCACCCGAAATCGATGAAACTGGCGTTACTTCTCGACGTAATCGCCCTGCAGACGTACACATTTTTCACAACGCTGGCGCCATGATTCCATGGCAGCGGCGAAGGCTTCTTTAGGAGTCTGTTTTGACCACTGGAAAATCGCTGAGACAATAGCAGCACGGCTGGTGAATGTGCGGCCACGGAGAGTGTCTTTCAATGTTGGAAAAAGCCAAAAGTCACTAGGAGCCAGGTCAGGTGAGTAGGGAGCATGAGGAATCACTTCAAAGTTGTTATCACGAAGAAACTGTTGCGTAACGTTAGCTCGATGTGCGGGTGCGTTGTCTTGGTGAAACAGCACACGCGCAGCCCTTCCCGGACGTTTTTGTTGCAGTCCAGGAAGGAATTTGTTCTTCAAAACATTTTCGTAGGATGCACCTGTTACAGTAGTGCCCTTTGGAACGCAATGGGTAAGGATTACGCCCTCGCTGTCCCAGAACATGGACACCATCATTTTTTCAGCACTGGCAGTTACCCGAAATTTTTTTGTTGGCAGGTGAATCTGTGTGCTTCCATTGAGCTGACTGGCGCTTTGTTTCTGGATTGAAAAATGGCATCCACGTCTCATCCATTGCCACAACCGACGAAAAGAAAGTCCCATTCATGCTGTCGTTGCGCGTCAACATTGCTTGGCAACATGCCACACGGGCAGCCATGTGGTCATCCGTCAGCATTCGTGGCACCCACCTGCATGACACTTTTCGCATTTTCAGGTCGTCATTCAGGATTGTGTGCACAGAACCCACAGAAATGCCAACTCTGGAGGCGATCTGTTCAACAGTCATTCGGCGATCCCCCAAAACAATTCTCTCCACTTTCTCGATCATGTCGTCAGACCGGCTTGTGCGAGCCCAAGGTTGTTTCGGTTTGTTGTCACACGATGTTCTGCCTTCATTAAACTGTCGCACCCACTAATGCACTTTCGACACATCCATAACTCCATCACCACATGTCTCCTTCAACTGTCGATGAATTTCAATTGGTTTCACACCACGGAAATTCAGGAAACGAATGACTGCACGTGGTTCAAGTAAGGAAAACGTCGCCTTTTTAGTATTTAAAACAGTTCTCATTCTCGCCGCCGGCGGTAAAATTCCATCTGCCGTACGGTGCTGCCATCTCTGGGAGGTATTGACAATGAACGCGGCCTCATTTTAAAACAATGCACATGTTTCTATCTCTTTCCAGTCCGGAGAAAAAAAATCGGAGGCCTTAGAACTTGAATGCACCTCGTACGTTTTGTTTGTGGACACACTGACTGGATTCTGCATTTGATTTTATCTGACGTCGACGTGTTGACGCAACTGCTTTCAATCAGTCGACTTCTTTTTAACATATTGACTTTCAGGTATGAGTGTCTAACCTTTGCCAGTACGCAGATCTGGTAGAACTGGGTCAGATAGTGTTGTATTAGGTATTTTAATATTTCATATTAATTTGTATTTCTCTTTTTCTATCATAAAGCAAATCTGAAGATAATCGTAACAGATAGAAATCGGTACTAAATTTATGTACGTTTTCAATGAAGCACTGATACGGTGACGTCACAGGCAAAACAAGTACTGGCGACAGATGGCCTTGACAGACGAATCGTTTTATTCTCCGTCGGACAAATGACCTCTGGTTAGTGCGGCCCTGGGACAAACGTGGGAAGGGTCCAGTCCAGAGATAGAGGCGTTATGGTGTGGGGCAATGTTTTCGTGGCGTATCCTGGGTGATCTGTTCATTCTGGAAGCGACAATGGATCAACAAAAGTATGCATATAACGTTGGGGCCATGTCCCATCCGCCATCCTCCCTCCCCTCGCCCGCTCACAGCTTAGTACCTTGGCATCTTCCAGCAGGACAATGAAACATGTCACACAGCCCACGGGATGTCATAGCAGAATGAGTTTACCATACTCCCTTGGCCAACGAAGTCGCCGGATCTACGAGGATTGCCCAGAAAGTAATGCACCACTTTTTTTTCTTCAGCAATTCTTTATTGAACATAATGAGAATTACACACACGAAAGAATGCTGTGTTATCTCCATCCAGTTCTGTAGCCTTACTCCAGCGTGAAACAAGGGCGTGTATGCCACGCCGGTACCAGTCCTTGTCCTGGTGGCGGAGCCGTTACTTTACTGTGTGAATCACCTCCTCGTTGTCCACAAAATGTCTTCCAGAATGGCATCCTTCAATGGCCCAAACAAGTGGAAGTCCGAGGGGGCTAGGTCGGGTGTGTCTGGAGAGACAGCCGTGAATGGTCTCCCCGACCTCTGCAGATCGTGGAGCTCCGCCTTACCGCCTTATGATGACCTCATCCTCCGTGCCCAGCTACTAACTGTGCTTCTGTCGACAGCAGATGCTCCGTAGACTTTGAACCAGTGTTCGTGAATATTCCCCACAGTTTCTTTCTGTGTAGTGAGAAATTCAATGCTTGTAACGTACATCGCCCACAGACACCACTTTAATACTGTCCTGAAGCTACGCTATCTGTCGGAAGTGACGGAAACTTGGCGGGCTCACTCAGGAGACTTCAAGTAATGCATACGTAACTTTTCGCATTCGTAGCATTTTGTTTTTTCGGCTGCGAAAAAAATGCGGTGAGTTGTTGAAATGGCTCTGAGCACTATGGGACTTAACATCTGAGGTCATCAGTTCCCTAGAGCTTAGAATAAACTTTACTAACCTAAGGACATCACACACATCCATGCCCGAGGCAGGATTCGAACCTGCGACAGTAGCAGTCGCGCGGTTCCGGACTGAAGCGCCTAGAACCGTTCAGCCACGGCGCGCGGCGGTGAGTTGTTTTCAGGCAACCGTTGTAAAACCAATTTAGTATCTGCGAGACAGCCTCCATCAGACTGTTCACGTCATGGAAGCTCAACCGGAAATCTTACGCAGCTGGCGACGGCACTTGAGTCGGCATGGCTCCAGATCACTGTCGGTACCGCCCAGAAAACCATTGAGTCTCTTCCTGCACGTCTCGAAGCAAACGGTGCTGTAAATGGTGGTTATTGAGGCTTTTGGCAGGTGGACGTTTTATTACGACTGGACAGGATTTATAAGCTTCAGGTGAAATCGATTAGGAAAGTTTAATTTGGGTTTACTAAGTTCTAAACTAACGTAGCCTCAAAATCCGTAACTTGATATTACTAACTAGTGAAGAACATTTGGGAAACAAATAAAAACCTGCTACTGCAACTTGAAGGCCCGTTTCAGTAACCGTTACTCACTGGAAGGGATACAAAAACATCGATGGAAAAAGGATACAGATTCGGAGCAAGATCAGAGCAGGTCGCTTGGTTGTGCACACATAACATGTATTCCAATGGGATTTCTACGGGAGCCAAGTCCTTAACCTACCTACCTTCTACCTTCATCCCCGCCCCCCTCACCTTTCTTCACCCATGCCTCCGATTCACTGCCCAGCTGTTCGGGAAATACCTCCTCCTTACCAGAAATACGCAGAGCAAGGTGTTGTCTGCAAAGCAAAATGGAATTATGGACCAGTGCCGCTGAAACAAGGGACGGACAGCTGCGGCTGGTATGAATAGAACGCGTGATGGCGGATTGCAGTCCCGGTTACGGCCTCTGCCCTCGTAATTCCGTGACGATCTTCCGCGACGTCCAGTGTGAGATGCAAGCTGAGTACTCTGCGGTCACGTGAGAGCCCTGCGGTGGCCTGGAATCCGCCACCAGGACATACCGACCTCGACACTCATTATACGGCAAGCGCTGCCTGCCGACCTCCGTTTTACGAGCGGGCCCGGAACTGCTGTTGGAAACGGACAACTGCTGTGTTCCGCTGGCGGAATGCGGGGCAGACTGGGGCACCGGCCGTGCTCATAGGCTGTGGCACGCCGCGGGAGTGCAAAGTGCAGGCGCGTCGCTGTCCAGACGGCCCCAGAAGACACTTCCGGAAAGCGTTGCAGTGAGTCTAGACTGGCACCGTGGGGCTTAAAAGAGCTACCCTCTGCGTCCACTTATTGTCTACGTGTGTGCAGAGAGAAAACTTATTACTCTGAATTTCGTGGAGGACCAGAGCACCCACTCTGCTGCATAGGTTTTAATGGTGAACCGTGAATTTACTTTCAATACTCTTTCTTAAGAATTTACTTTATTTACTAGAGATTCATCAAGAACATTAACACATTCAATCACACTACGTGAGCGTGGAAGTAGTTGCCAGTGGGTAAGTGATGAAAACAGTTTATTCAGAGGCAGAAAGAACAAATTTTTGACAGAATAACCTTTCGGGCTGAGAACCTTGCCGCTCCCTTTTGACACGGCCATAGTCATGATCGCTCACAACAACCTCTGAAACACTACAAAATCTAAAATCTGCAACACACCAGATTACTTTAAACTCGAAGGTGCAACTAGATAAAAAAAAACTCTTACGGTGGGTGGGTGGCAACTTTATATACTAAAATAACCATTTAAATATAACCCATGAAATGCAGTCTTGCATAAAATTTACAAGGTTAGTCAAACATGCTCTACATTACACATATGCCACCTCTCAAGATGATAGGCAAGATAAAAACATAATTCAGGAATTCGGCCGTTACACTTCAAGCAATAAATTCGTTAGCACCGAATCCGACAAACATTACAGAGGTAGCTATTAACGTACGGCAGACCGACAGACAGACAGACACTAACTGCCTAACAAATGCAGACGAGAGACAGACGAGCAAGCTGGGGACGAGAGACTTACCAAGAAAACAAGCAGAATTTAAGAAGTTGTAAGTAGGCTGTTTATGTTTTCTTTATGTAAGTAGGCTGTTTATGTTTTCTTTATGTAAGTAGGCTGTTTATGTTTTCTTTATGTAAGTAGGCTGTTTATGTTTTCTTATTGGCAACGTTACGTAGCGCTCTGTATGAAAATCACTGGCTGTGCTGTGTGCAGTCTGTGGCTAGTTTGCATTGTTGTCTGCCATTGTAGTGTTTGGCAGCGGCAGCTGGATGTGAACAGCGCGTAGCGTTGCGCAGTTAGGGGTGAGCCGCCAGCAGTGGTGGATGTGTGGAAGGAACTGGCGGAGTTTTGAAATTACATATATTATGACTGTTAAGGTAAATACATAGTTTGTTTTCTATTAACATCTTTCAATTGCTAACTATCCCTATCAGTAGTTAGTGCCTTCCGTAGTTTATATCTTTTATTTAGCTGGCAGTAGTGGCGCTCGCTGTATTGCAGTAGCTTGAGTAACGAAGATTTTTGTGAGGTAAGTGATTTGTGAAAGGTACAGGTTAATGTTAGTCAGGGCCATTCCATTGTAGGGATATTTGAAAGTCAGATTGCGTTGCGCTAAAAATATTGTGTGTCAGTTTAAGCACAGTCTTGTATAATTGTTCTAAGGGGACGTTTCAAAGTAAATTAAACAACATATTACGTATCACTTAACTTCTAACAAAACTGCCGTGTCTGGCGAAGACCTGGCGCAGCACCCCCAAAACGCTCTCCCTAACCGTCCGTTGCCAGTCGCTTCAACGGACGCAGGAAGGCGCGCCGATCTCCCGTCTCGCGGCGTCGCAGCTCGCCCCGGCCAGGCTGATTCGTGGGTTGACTCCTGTTGCTCTCGTCTGGGCCGCGAAGCCACTACCCCTCGCTATACGGCGCGGCCCACTGGACTGATGTGGCGACCTCACATGCGCCGACGCTCAAGACCGACAAGTTATCTTGTGTCTCAGTGCGTGACCGACCAACCGATCGATCCAACCGCCATTGACCATTACCTGAACAAACTCGAGCAGACTGGCGGCCTAACACATACTAGCACTCTGGACGACAGACAGACAGTGACAGCCCCACACTGACCCGGCTGACCAACTGACCAACTCGCGAACTTATAGCGCCCCTTAAATGCACATGAACAGGCAACCTTCTCCCATTTTCCACCAAAGGGAGACACCAAAGCTGCGATTGCCACAGCGGCGCCACCGCCAGAAACGGAGGGCGACTGCTTCACACAACGCGCTGCGCCGCGCTCTTCAAAACAGCAATTTTTACCACGGCTCAAATGGGGCACAACTTGATGACTGTCGAAAAACCTCGACTTTTTTTTAATTACAGAATTCGAAATTCTATACATTGAAGAATTATTCTCCAATATATTATGCACGAATTAAAGTAACGATTCTGTGAGCGTTTGGAGTCGAACGTACACGGCACGTCTCGGCGTTACAGAACCGGTTCTGCGCTCGCGCTCACGCTACCTTCGTCGCGTCCGTGAGTTGTTTGAGGCTGATTCTAACGGTGCAAATGTTTACCAATGTCTCCAACACATAGTAGACTTTCACTTTCCTCATTTGCAGACAGGCTCCAAAAATAACATCCATCCGAAGCGAAATTGTCAACATTCCTCCAAATTTAGCTCCATATCTATTCAGTGTAGGCCATACAGCATTAATGCTTGTGGCAAATGCCCTTCAAATCAAAATCGGCGATGAAATGCTCTATTCTGTGAAGACGAAAAAGGGCTTTGAGGACGAAAATGAGGGGTTATCAGGGGAAAGCAGCAGACAACGCCCATCCACTAGCCGAGGCGATAGTTATTATGAACCAGGCACCGAAGATATCCCGTAACTTTCAAGCTTTGACCCTTTCATGTATGATAAATACTTGTCAAGCCGTAAATGCGTTTTTCTCAAAACCAGGTTTTTCGGCAAGGTTGTCGTCGCCAACGCTACAATTTTCATCCGATTTTAGTGATTCTCTTCGGTTCATCGCAGCCTTTTTTTTCTATTCTGGTATTTGGTATTTTTCGACCAAAACAGAGCGGTACAGAACTGGCCATTTTTTTCAAATCTCTATAAATTCGCCAATTTTTTTTCTTTTCTGCAAATTCCTACGATGAACTAAAATTGCGTCTGTAAGGACTGGGTGATTTGATAATTTCATGTTTCAGTTAACCACAACCGGAGTTACAGCGATAACCGTCGATCTACCTCCTTCAGAACTACCTCTGGAAAATCCCAATCACACAATGAAGATATTAATATTTTTCAACAAAAAATACCAATAAAAACTTCAATGTATGCTTCATTCATTGTAGCAAACGCCATTTGTCTACTACTTTCCAGTACGGAGAAAAAAAAAACTGAATTTTAGCAATATTTTCGCCCGTCACGCTGTCGCTCTCCCTTAAAGAAAGTTGAAGATCTGTTAGAAAACGATCAGTTTGGCTTTCGGAAGTTCAAAGGCAAGAGCGGGCAGTTCTGACGTCAGGCTTGATAAAGGAGGAAAGACAAGGATAATCAAAGTACGTTCGTAGAACTGTCGCCGTAAAAAAAAGCGTTCTACAACGTACATGGTGACCTAAAAGTCGGTAAACATTTGTGATTTCAATACTTCATGAAATAATTTAAGTACCTAGGTAAACACTGACACCCATAAATCATATAACATGCGGTTTTGTTAAAACATAAAAAGTGCACAAAATGAGCACATTTGGCGCTTCATGTGATGCATAATCAATAATTAGCATAAATATTTATTTTTGGCAAAGAAGATGTTCTTTATAACGAATACTTGACATGTCGGCCGTCATTCATCAACAATACCTGCAGTCGAGGGTCTGTTGTGAATAGCACTGTGTAGCAAATCGTAGGTAGGTATGGTGAGAAATTGCGTTGTCTTTTGCATACCCGTAATGGGTCAGATGATCGCGGCAGACTTGCGACTTCAATTTAGCCTACAACCAATGATCACACGGATTGAAATCTGGGGACCTGGGAGGCCAAACATAACGGAAATGGCCACTCAGGGAGCGATCCTCGCCAAACGATGTGCTCCAGAGATCTTTCACCCATGTCGTAAATTTTGGTGGAGCGCCATTCTGCAAAAGTCGTACGTTGCATCAGGTGTTTATGAGCCAGGGTAGGGATGATCTGAATCCCTCTCTCACTACAACTCATTTTATACACGATTCTCACCCGGGGTCCCGACGCGTTGCTAATCAGTGTCATCTGCTGGCCATTTGTTGCTCTCGTTTTTGATTAGGATAAAACTGGAAGTCATTTCAGGTATGTGTGTGTCAATTTTTACTATTTTACCTACATTATTTCATGAGTTAGTGCATTTTCAAAATGTTGATGAACTTTTGAGTAACTAGAGCGTCTTGTCACAGTCCTGGCGACTCCACCCGTCTGAGGTTCGAGTCCTCCCTCGGGCATCTCTCTCTCTCTCTCTCTCTCTCTCTCTCTCTCTGTGTGTGTGTGTGTGTGTGTGTGTGTCGTCCTTAGCATAAGTTAGATTAAGTAGTGTGTAAGCTTAGGGACCGATGACCTCAGCAGTTTGGTCCGGTAAGACCTTACCACCAAACTTTTGAAGGGAAGGGGTAATAGGTCTCTACAACATGTACAAAAACCAAGAATGAAAAATAAGTCTGGAAGACGCAGAACGAAGTGGTCGTATTAAAAAGAATGGATGACAGAGATACTGTCATTTTCCCTTACTGTTAAATCAATATATCAAAGAAGCGATGATGGAAATGAAAAATTGGGGAGTGAGATTAAAATTCGGAGTAAATGGATACAAATGATAATATCTGCTGATGCCATTGCTATCGTCAGTGAAAGTAAAGAAGAATTACGGGAACTGTTGAGTGGATTGCACAGAGTAAGAAGTAGAAAATGTGGATCCAGAGTAAACTATAGAAAGGTAAATGTAAAGAGAAGTAGCAGAAATGGGATTAACGGTAAACTTAGCATCAAAATTTATGACTATGAAGTAGACGAAATGAAGAAATTCTGCTATGTTGGAAGCAAAATAATACATGGCGGACGAACAAAGGAAGCTGCAAAAAGTAGACCAATGAAGGCAAAAAGAATTCTGGTAGTATCAAACACAGGCGCTAATTTGAGGAAGAAATCTGTAAGAAGGTACGTTCGGAGCTCAGCATGAGCTTTGGGAAAACAGAAAAAGAAAAGAATCAAAGCTGAGTTAAGACAGCTAAGAATAGCGCCCAGGTTGACAGAGGAAAGGAATTTGTGGTGTGCCATATCAAATCATACAGAAGGGTGAGGATTATTTCTACGAATAACCTTCTTCAATTTGTACCTCAGAAGATTTCTTAGTTTTCAGCACCATCTAACACCAAGACTCAAACGCTCCGATTTCCTCACAGTCCACGACACCCTCACATACATTGCTATGCTGAAAGTGCACAATCCCAGAAATGTATTGCTCTAGTAAAGCCCTGTATTTCATACTTGTAGCCGGTCGAAGTGGCCGAGCGGTTCTAGGCGCTACAGTCTGGAACGGCGCGACCGCTACGGTCGCAGGTTCGAATCTTGCCTCGGGCATGGATGTGTGTGTGATGTCCTTAGGTTAGTTAGGTTTAAGTAGTTCTAAGTTCTAGGGGACTGATGACCTCAGAAGTTAAGTCCCATAGTGCTCAGAGCCATTTTAACCATTATTTTTTTCATACTTGTAGATCTATTTAGGAGAAGAGCGCTCTATTTGCTAGTGCCATTCTTCTTCTTATGTCCGTTAACAAGCGCAATATGGCTTCCGAGGTAGTAAAATTCCTTCATATTGTCTAATATATGGTCTTTAATTTAGGTGCTAGCTTTGTTGCCAATCTCATTTCTAGCACTTCTTAATACTTTCATCTAGATCTGGTCTACTCTCAATCTATTTACTATGGTCAGTTCATCCTATTCAACACGCCCTGCTTCTCAAACTGTGGGTCATGTGAACATTTGCGGTTGCCACGTAGCGTTCTGGGAAAAATATAAGGAAAAAACAATCAGTTCTTCATAATTTTGATTCTACTCTCTGTTTTGGACAACAGTACTGATACTGTCTGCTGTCCAGTGAAATACCTGTAATGATTCGGTGGTTGCAGCCGCTGGTTACAGCTTTTCATATTGTATGGCGAACAATCACAGTAATAAGTAATGGCAAAGGTTCAGATTTTGTTGCTGTGGCATTTGGCCAATCTGAATCGACGACCTCGTCGGGTCTACGACCAGACCGTCCTTGACGATGTGCTGCCACACTCCAGGACCACAGACGTTCACAGGCCGAAATAATTTACAACTATAAACGTGTGGTATACGCCATAAGAATTTTTAATGACACTAATGACGAAACTAATTGCAGAACAGAAAAACAATTTAACACGTGGTAATTCTAGTACAATCTGCTGCACATCTACATCCTCACTGATGATCAACCAAATCATTATTAGATTCTGAACTCTATAATTACTTGTGACACCTTACTGTGCGTCTTAGTGAATCTTTCACACAGATCACACAGGGTATGCAAAATACGTACACAAATTTATAGTGTTATTAGATAATATATAAGAAAATACAGGCCCACCGTTTCCCCGGTTTTTGAGTCATCAGTCTGCTGAATGGTTTGATGCTGTCCGCTACGATTTCCTCTCCTGTGGCAACCTCTTCGTCTGAGACTAGCAAACGCAACCTGCGTCCTCAATTATTTGCTGCATGTATTCCAATCTCTGTCTTCCTCTACAGTTTTTACCCTGTACATCTCCTTGTACTACCATGGAAGTTATTTCCTAGTGTCTTAAGACATGTCCTACCATCCCGTTCCTTCTTCTTGTCAATGTTTTCCATATAGTCCTTTCCTTGGTGATTGTGCGGAGAACCTCTTCATTCCTTACCTTATCCGTCCACCTAATTTTCAACATTCTCCTGTAGCACCACGTATCAAATGTTTCGATTCGTTTCTGTCCATGTTTCACTACCACACAATGCTGTGCTGCAAACGTATTCTCAGAAATTAGTTGCTCCAGGCCAATGTTTAATGGTACTACATTTCTCTTGGCCAAGAATGCCCTTTTTGCCAATGCTAATTTGTTTTTGTGTCCTCCTTGCTCCGTTCATGGGTTGTTTTTCTGCCTAGGTAACCGAATTCTGTAACTTCATCTACTTGGTAACCTCAAGCCTGATGTTCTCGCTGTTATCATTTCTGCTACTTCTCATTACTTTCTCCTTCCTTCGATTTACTCTCAGTTCATTTTTGGCATTCATTTGTAAGTAGGCTGTTTAGATTTTTATGTTGGTAACGCCATGTAGCGCTCTATATGAAAATCACTGACTGTAGTATGTGAAGGTTGTGGTTGGTTTGCATTGTTGGAGTAATATTCGCCATTGTAGTGTTGGGCAGTTGGCTGTTAATAGCGTGTAGCGTTGCGCAGTTGGAGGTGAGCCGCCAGTAGTGGTGGATGTGGGGAGAGAGATGGCGGAATTTTGAGATCGGATGATCTGGACGTGTGTCCATCAGAGACAATACATTTGTAAGACAGGACGTCACGAACTGCTACATATATATATATATATATATATATATATATATATATATATATATATATATATATATAATGACTTTTGAACACTATTAAGGTAAATACATTGTTTGTTCTCTATCAAAATCTTTCATTTGCTAACTCTACCTATCAGTAGTTAGTGCCTTCAGTAGTTTGAATCTTTTATTTATCTGGCAGTAGTGGCGCTCGCTGTATTGCAGTAGTTCGAGTAACGAAGGTTTTTGTGAGGTAAGTAATTTGTGAAAGGTATAGGTTAATGTTAGTCAGGGCCATTCTATTGAAGGGACTATTGAAAGTCAGATTGCGTTGCGCTAAAAAAAAAAATATTGTGTGTCAGTTTAATGTTGATTAGAATATTCAAAGAGTGAAATGTCTGAGTACGTTCAGTTTTGCTCAGCTGTTTAAAAAGCAAATAACGTAAGAGGCTTATCAGCACAGTAATTCATTAATATTTCTAAGGGGACGTTTCACATTAGACTGTTTATTCCGTTCAGCAGATCCTGTAATTCTTCTTCACTTTCACTTGCCCAACTAGCGGCCCTTAAAGGGCACGATGGTAGACTTCTCTTAGGCCAACGTTTAAAATCGTCTTCTCTGGTACATATGCAACACGTTGAGGCGGACTTAGATATGGAACACAGTTAAGCCAGACTGCTAGGAAGGTTAAGTTTTCATAATTGCTAGCTGTGTTCAGGTCCATGGATCAGCAATTACTCTATTATTATTATTTATGTTATGTCGTGTAACAGGATCCGAAGGTAAATGGTTAGAGTTGCTGCCTTCGCTGCGGAAGGATCTGGGTTCGTTTCCCAGTACCGCCTCCGATTTTTATGACCTAGGAAGTCCTGGCACAGGCTCCACTCAGCCTCGTGACAGATGAGGAGCTACTTGAACAAAAGAGGGTTTCGTCTACTGGCAATGACGGCTGGAACGAGTAGGGACGTAGTGTAGGGGCCATCCACTCCCTGGCTTGAACTACTATTTTATCACCATATGTCTTCTGAGGACCTGTGGGGCGTCATTGGACGCCAATAAAACAAGATTAATTACTATTGAGTCTCTTGCTCCATACACATTTCGTAGATGTGGCCCCAGTGAAGGTCGTAGCGGAATTTGCTGTTATCAGTGGCTGACTCCAGGCTGCTGGAGGTCGCTTCGTCAGCCAAAGCGTCGACTGGTCTGGCGGGTTGCCTGCACGCCAAACAGTATGCGTTTGCGGTGCGTTAGATCTCTGCGAAGCAGGCGAGACTCTAGTGCGTGTGTGATTGAAACACACATCAATCTAAGACTGTTCAGTCCCTCTTGATCATTGTCTGTATCGTCCCATCAGAAGGACTGCAGAGTCGGATGCTGTGAAGTGTGATGGCGTGATGTACGCTGACCCTGGCTCGCCAGTTAGGTAGGCCCTCTGTTCCACACAAAGCCCAAGTAAGGTGCCCTCAAATGGAATGGTGGTGGTGTACCCATGGACGGCCCATCCGTTGAAGCTGCAGTCCTGGACTTCGGAGTCGGTTATCTGTGGTTACGGAAGTCATTCCCTCATGTCTTAGCAGATGTGTTATCATCCTGTCCCTTGTCCTTATCAGTGTTTTCCACATATTCCTTTCCTCTCCGATTCTGCGTAGAAACTCCTCATTCCTTACCATATCAGTCCACCTAATTTTCAACATTCGTCTATAGCACCACATCTCAAATGCTTCGATTCTCTTCTGTTCCGGTTTTCCCACAGTCCATGTTTCACTACCATACAATGCTGTACTCCAGACGTACATCCTCAGAAATTTCTTCCTCAAATTAAGGCCGGTATTAGATATTAGTAGACTTCTCTTGGCCAGAAATGCCTTTTTTACCATAGCGAGTCTGCTTTTGATGTCCTCCTTGCTCCGTCCGTCATTGGTTATTTTACTGCATAGGTAGCAGAATTCCAGAACTTCATTGACTTCGTGACCATCAATCCTGACGTTAAGTTTCTCGCTGTTCTCATTTCTACTACTTCTCATTACCTTCGTCTTTCTCCGATTTACTCTCAAACCATACTGTGTACTCATTAGACTGTTCATTCCGTTTAGCAGATCATTTAATTCTTCTTCACTTTCTCTCAGGATAGAAATGTCATCAGCGAATCGTATCATTGATATCCTTTCATCTTGGATTTTAATTCCACTCCTGAACCTTCCTTTTATTTCCATCATTGCTTCCTCGATGTACAGATTGAAGAGTAGGGGCGAAAGGCTACAGCCTTGTCTCAGACCCTTCTTAATACGAGCACTTCGTTCTTGATCGTCCACTCTCATTATTCCCTCTTGGTTGTTGTACATATTGTATATGACCCGTCTCTCCCTATAGCTTACCCCTACTTTTTTCAGAATCTCGAACAGCTTGAACCATTTTATATTGTCGAACGCTTTTTCCGGGTAGACAAATCCTATGAAATTGTCTTGATTTTTCTTTAACCTTGCTTGCATTATTAGCCGTAACGTCAGAATTGCCTCTCTCGTCCCTTTACTTTTCCTAAAGCCAAACTGATCGTCACCTAGCGCATTCTCAATTTTCTTTTCCATTCTTCTGTATATTATTCTTGTAAGCAGCTTCTATGCATGAGCTGTTAAGCTGATTGTGCGATAGTTCTCGCACTCGTCAGCTCTTGCCGTCTTCGGAATTGTGTGGATGATGCTTTTCCGAAAGTCGGATGGTATATCGCCATACTCATATATTCTACACACCAACGTGAATAGTCGTTTTGTTGCCACTTCCCCCAATGATTTTAGAAATTCTGATGGAATGTTATCTATCCCTTCTGCCTTATTTGACCGTAAGTCCTCCAAAGCTCTTTTAAGTTCCGATTCTAATACTGGATCCCCTATCTCTTCTAAATCGACTCCTGTTTCTTCTTCTATCACATCAGACAAATCTTCACCCTCATAGAGGCTTTCAATGTATTCTTTCCACCTATCTGCTCTCTCCTCTGCAATACTATAATCAGAGAATCTAATGCAAACGATATAGACTCTATCGATCCTACTGATCGACTGCTTCTAAGCTGCCTGGTCGGATTATCACTTATGTTGAACCGAGGAGAGGCTGAATTCGTCCAGTTTCTTAAGAGCGCTCAGTGGTCTCTGGTTCGGCTACATTTGCTCATCAGTATTGTATTGTAACTGCTTCGTCAGGTCTCTTATAGGTGTTGTTGTGTACTGGCTAGTGCATCTAACTAAGTTTTATGAAGGCAATGAACAGATTTTGGTGTTTGCTGAGCACACTGGGAGTCATGAAAAGTCGTGTCGGTGTCGCACTCTTGGTGACCGACTAATTGTGTTGAAAAGTTTACGACTTGCCACTAACTTGTGTCGACATGCCCATGAGCTGAAGCAATGCTGGTCTATGGGAGGTTAGAATATGTTTACTCTCACATTCCCGTACGATCTCGGTGCGTAACAATACTAATCACATGTCCCACAGTGATAGATCACTCCTCGTAGCGTTGTGCAGGCAGCAGTTGGCCATTCAGAACAGGCCTAATCCGTGACTAGTATTCATGAGATGTTTTGCTTATGGTTACGTGTTCTTGATAGCTTATTTGTATGATGGTGTCCATCACACTTTGACGTCGCTGACAGAGGACACTTGGACAATGTTTCCCCCACATAACAAAAATCGGAGGAGTGGGCCAGTATCGTGGTAACGACGTTCTCCACGCCTCGCCCATATAGACATCGTTTTTCAGGGGAGATGAAGCATTAAAGGTAGTGTAAGACACCGATAAACACTCCAGAAGAGCTGGTTTCCCGTTGGCTTAAGATGCAGTTATTACTCGTGAAACACGCGGTTGCTTCGAGCATGATGGACATCACTAGCACACAGATACCAGTCATGCTGCAAGGTGGAAATATTTAGCAAAATCACTGAAACAATATTCATCATGCGGCAGCTTGAACGTCATCTCTGAACATCACTAGCGTTGAGAACTTCATAGACTCCTAGTGGGGTAATGGTGCACCTGTGACAATTACGTCACATAAAGAAGTGAAAATACTCTAAAATTTTGTATGCGTGAAATTTTACGCCCTGTATGCGCAGTCGAATATGAACAGGTTATCGATTCCCAGTTAGTTATGTAGTTATACGTTCCATACATATTTGGTACAATGTTGGAAGAGTTATTATATAATCTATGTATAAATGTCTTTTTCGTGTGCATGACGACATAATGGACATTTTCACATAAAAAATTAATTTTGTGCTTGAAATACTTGACTATGTCAAAGAAAGTTAAAATATTTATCTTCTATTGCGCATATTAAATGATAAAAGGAAGTAACATTTGTGTTAACGTTCTATCCAGGTCATCGGAGATGGAAGAAAAGCTCTGACGGGACAGGAGGTGGAATGGAAGCCGCCTGTATTGTGCTACTGATTACTGCCTTTCACTGCAGCATATACTGCAGGCAAATTGTTTGACAAGCAATTTTGCATGTAATAGTACGGCAATGCTTACCTTGGGTTAGATAAGCTAATTTTCCACACTGCCACAGAAATGTGGTCCCGGCAGTAGACAACATTCCATTAGAACTACTGACGGCCTTGGGAGAGCCAGTCCAGACAAAACTCTAGCATTTCGTAAGCAAAATGCATAGACAGGCGAAATCCCCTCAGACTTCAAGAAGAATATAATAATTCCAATCCCAAAGAAAGCAGGTGTTTACACATGTGAAAATTACCGAATTATCAGTTTAATAAGTCACAGCTGCAAAATACTAACACAAATTCTTTACAGACGAATGGAAAAACTGGCAGAAGCCGACCTCGGGGAAGATCAGTTTGGATTCCGTAGAAATATTGGAACACGTGAGGCAATACTGACACTACGACTTATCTTAGAAGAAAGATTAAGGAAAGGCAAACCTACGTTTCTAGCATTTGTAGACTTAGAGAAAGCTTTTGACAATGTTGACTGGAATACTCTCTTTCAAATTCTAAAGGTGGCAGGGGTAAAATACAGGGAGCGAAAGGCTATTTACAATTTGTACAGAAACCACACTGCAGTTATAAGAGTCGAGTGGTACGAAAGGGAAGCAATGGTTGGGAAGGGAGTGAGACAGGGTTGTAGCCTCTCCTCGATATTATTCAATCTGTATATTGAGCAAGCACTAAAGGAAACAAAAGAAAAATTCGGAGTCGGTATTAAAATCCATGGGGAAGAAATAAAAAGTTTGAGGTTCGCCGATGACATTGAAATTCTGTCAGAGACAGCAAAGGACTTGGAAGAGCAGTTGAACGGAATGGATGATGTCTTGAAAGGAGGATATAAGATGAACATAAACAAAAGCAAAACGAGGATAATGGAATGTAGTCGAATTAAGTCGGGTGATGCTGAGGGAATTAGATTAGGAAATGTGACACTTAAAGTAGTAAAGGAATTTTGCTATTTAGGGAGCAAAATAACTGATGATGGTCGAAGTAGAGAGGATATAAAATGTAGACTGGCAATGGCAAGGAAAACGTTTCTGAATAAGAGAAATTTGTTATCGTCGAGTATAGATTTAAGTGTCAGGAAGTCGTTTCTGAACGTATTTGTATGGAGTGTAGCCATGTACGGAAGTGAAACGTGGACGATAAATAGTTTAGACAAGAAGAGAATAGAAGCTTTCGAAATGTGGTGCTACAGAAGAATGCTGAAGATTAGATGGGTAGATCACATAACTAATGAGGAGATATTGAACAGAATTGGGGAGAAGAGGAGTTTGTGGCACAACTTGACAAGGAGAAGGGATCGGTTGGTAGGACATGTTCTGAGGCATCAGGGGAGCACAAGTTTAGCACTGGAGGGCAGCGTGGAGGGTAAAAATCGTAGCGGGAGAACAAGAGATGAATACACTAAAAAGATTCAGAAGGATGTTGGTTGCAGTAGGTACTGGGAGATGAAGAAGCTTGCACAGGATAGAATAGCATGGAGAGCTGCATCACTGAAGACCACGACAACAACAACATAACTCATGTTCCATCGCTGTGTATAGTAATGATATTGTTTGATTTGGTAGTGTAATTAGCTATACCTATTTGTCCGTATCATGGCAATCCATGTACCAATATTCCTTTGCGTATACAACAATGCTATTCCAGGTAGGGTTTCTGTTGGTAATTAATAATCGATCTGTGATGCATTGTAGATATGAATCTTGACTATCGAAGTTACAGGTCCTTCCTGGTTGACTACTTCAGAAATATCCTCCTTGGCCAACACATTCCCATATGCGGTTAAACGTGGTTGCAGCGCATCTGCACTGTTCATAAATTTCGGTCTTCTAGAAACATTACTATTCTTTCCCATAAAAAGTAGGACACTGGTCAGTGCGATATAATAATACGCGATTCATGTTGTTACTAACTCATTTTACTTTTAAACAAACGGAAATCTACAGTATAATAATACAGATCCACCCGCTACGAGGAAATCATTGACTTTAACGCTTATAATTCGTTCGTGTAATACAAGTTCTCTTCAACGTACGAGGTCCGATGAAGTACGCAGCACTAGACAAGAAACAGGAGAACCGTTCCTCAGAAAAATATGTAGCCTAATTTTCTTTTTAATTTTATATCCTGGCTTAGTTTCTTTCTTCTTCGCCAGCGAAGTTTAGCTCTAACGAACAGCTTAAAGTGCAGTAGCCAGACAAAATACGCTTTTTTGGCATTTGATATTTGATACCGTAAAACTGGGCAACTTGTGACACTGTTTGTAACACAACCTTATACTAATATGCACTGCGTTATTTAATAATCACATACGTATACGAAATATTTTAAGTTTCATCCTTTAATTTTGGGAGCAATAAAGCTTTATGAATTATATGATGTTGGCTGCATGTGGTTCACAGAATGGTTTCATGACGAATAGACAAAACTGACAACTTCAAAGGTTCTGCAAATCGCCGTTTTTGTGAAGCGAGATCACTGCTTTCTCCTAAAGTCACTATTTGGACTGCGGTATGCAATTTTGGAGCAGTTCACCACAACAAGGATGGTGTTGGAGGATCAACCAAGCTCCAGCTGATTGCTAAAAGATGGGGACCGACCACACCGAACCGAAACAGTGTTTTACATCCTTGATGACTAACTTGCGAGTAAAGTCAGTGCGTTGGATTATCCCAAATTTACCGTCGCAAGCACTGATTGATCTCCATATTCATCCGATATGACTCCTTGTGACTACTTCCTTGTGACTGAATTCCTTTTGATATCAGGGTAGCACTTCCATTATAATGGAAGAAATTTCTCGAGCGTGTGCTTTTATTGTGTAGAACGCACCGTGGAATGATATCGACACTATTAGCCACAAATTATCTCATGAGGCTGAAGGAGCATGAATCCTCGACCTGCGTCAGAACTGAATCTATTTGCGTTGAGCTACTACTACATGTGAGGACAAATTTCATTTTTCTTTTGCACTATCTCCCTACTGTGAGCGGTGGGCATTTTGAAAAGATAGTGACTGATTGCTGGTAGAGGAGAAGTTCATTTATGCATGCTGATACGAGCTGTACAGCACACAGCGCCACCTGTTAGCATCTTTTGTAATTACTCTTTCGGAATCGAAACTTTGGTATAAAATTTTTACAGCTTTCACGGTAAACATGCGCTTGTAGCATTCTTTTATCTATCTGTGTTTTCATGTTATTTAATTTTCAGATCAGGACGTTCTTTGGTAGACACCTTGTATTTTATGCTACGTACTGGTTAACAGAAGATCCGATTAAGGATTACAAGAGGTGTTGTCTCTGAATAAAAATAATTGTTCGCAAAGCTATCAGAAACCTACTGTGTCGTGTTGCTTTCTGAGTACTTTCTTTAAGTTCATTTCCAGAAATAACTCTCCATTTGGAACTAAATACTGAATTGTTGTTGATAATTCTTCCGGGTTATATGGCCGTGGCCATACTTCTATAGTAGGAATAGAAGTGTCCCATGGACCACGGCCATATAACCCGGAAGAATTATCAACAACAGTACCATCCGGTCGTGAAAGCCTTCATTGTATGTTTAAATACTGAATTCTTTTTGATAACAGAGTACCACTTTTATTAAACCGGAGGAAATTTCTCGAGAGTGTGATTTCATTGCGTAGAACGCACTGTGGGACGATGTCAACATTACTAACCACAAATCGTGAAGGTGCTTTGACAGAGAAAGCTGTAGGCTTACTTTTTTCAGTCAATCAGGTCCTGATGGCAGCTTTCGTAGGCGTAAATGTGTACTTTTTTTTTATTCGTGTCAGAAGCACCATGGATACAGGAATATAAAAAAATGAATAGCACACAGAAAAAAAATTAATTACAGGCATATGAAAATATATATATATATATATATAAATATATATACAAATATGTGTGCACAGAAACAAAACGTTATAGGCATTTGGCCCATAAGCGGGCTACGTCGACAGCATTTGGGGTTGCCAACATCAGATCCTCTAAAGTGCAGTGTGAAGGACATTCAGGGCAGCTATACATGTGCTGGGTCGTCTGCACCTCTCCACAGTCGCAGAGATTAGACGTTGTAGAATATCCCCACTTCAAAAGGTTATCTCTTGACCGTGCAGTGTTGGTGCGTAGCCTGTTTAGTGATCTCCAGACCACCCAGTTCTCATCGTAACCTGGTGTCAATTCTTCCTTTGGTTCCATCCAGTGCCCTTCTCCCGACCGCTTCCATCTCTCCACCCTAGATCCAGGTTGGTCGCTAAAATCTTCGGTTGCTCTGAGAAAACTGCGTCTAGATTTCAAGCGTTTGGTGGCTGGCTGAGTTTTGTGGAGGAGGTGGCTCTCTGCCATCTCAGCCCTCGCTCTTTCACTATATATATGTGTACATGAAAATAATGTCTGTTAAGATTTTTGTAATCAGAACAACCCATCGCCATTCTTGCTTTTTTTAAGGTGGCCATTTCGCACTATAATTTAAATTAAAATTGGTAAAATTTTAACAATCCATCGATAAACCCTTATGTTGGTTGCTCTTTTTATATGGCGGCCATTGTATCTCGTCAGTCAAATTCAATTTTTAATTTTCTTTGTAAATAGGGGGCAACATCCGAGATTTTTGTTGTTGTAAGATGACCATTGCACCTTATCAGCGAAACTTAGTCAGCTGTTTCCTCGTTTTTATTTTTCTGCATTTGAGGCACTTTGCATGAGAATTATTGTTTCTTTTTTGCTGTCTTTGACGTTAATAAAAATTGTTCAGAATAATTCGATAATAAACCAGCCCTTACACACTCACAACACTTTGGTACGGGGTGGACTAAAAATCTGACCAGTTACACGTGACTATCCGCTCACTATCGGTGAACAGCAAAATTCTTCACGGAAGCTTTTACATACCAGAGAAGATATTCTACGTTTAGCTCCATTTCGAGCGACGTATCTCCACTTTATAAATGAATTTTGTCCGAAAAAGTCCCGTAGGCTATCGCTTTTTCTGAAATTAGAAGGTGCTACTTTTTTGTGTTGTCCTCAGTAGTCTGACTTTTATGACTACTGATCTCAGAGTAGCATATGCATTATACAGCTGATATAATTATAGTGTAGCTACTTACGGATGTCCGGTGGGGCCTGTAATTAACGTGTGGCAGCAAAATTTGGTAGATATGCTAATACGTTAACGTGTAATCGATTTAAGCTGAAAAAAAAGAAATAGTTGCAGTTTTAGACACCAAGTTCACGTCTGGCAGTATCGTCGACATTTCCAGTGCTCATACTGAACAAACTGTCAAAGTGGCGGTTAATAATAAAATTAACATTATGCCTTCCTCACTTCATCGAGCTTTTCTGCCCATGTCCCACTCCTAAACCATTACGTATGGTAGCATTTGTAAATATCTTTCTCGCACGCACTGCTCCAGATTTGCCCCTGGTGACCAGAATTGGAACTGTTTGTTTTCCCAGCGTAAATCGGTTCCACATTAACGCATTAGAATATCTACCAAATCTTGCAGTCATACGATAATTACGGCCAGACTGGACCTCTGTGAGTAGCTGCACCTTAATTATAACTCCCCAGTACTAGGATTGGTCATAAAATACCGATATACCGATGTATCGATATTTTTATGTTGAAAAAGTATTGATGTATATCGGCGACGCTCTTCCCTCAATATATCGATATCAAAATGGCGATAATAAGTGCCGATAATTTTATATTATATTTTTCGCAATTTTTGGTAAATATTTGAAATTGCAGTAGAATTTTACGTTCACTGTGTTAAGGAGTCTTACTACTTTTTGACATTTCATCACGTCCAGTCTTTCTCTTTGACTGTACGAAGCATTACATGTGTGACAAAAGTACTAAACTCATGCCCATAAATTAAGGATAATTGCAGAATGTGGTGCCACACAACGTGGCACTATACAAAACTGACGCTAATAGCATAGGCACCCAGGGAACACACACCACACAGATCTGTAAGTCCACGGTATTGGTGATAAGCTGATACAAAAGTCCCGAAACACATGTGCTGCAAAACGCCACTGTTTCCTGCATATGTACCCCGACATCAGTATGGGATACGATCACCATGTACACTTACACAGGCTGCACAACAGGCTGGAATGCTCTTGATCAGGTGGTCGAGCAGCTGCTGGGTTATAGCCTCCCATTCTTGCACCAGTGCCTGTCGGAGCTCCTGACGTGTCGTAGGGGTTTGAAAACGTGCAGCGATACGTCGACCGAGAGCGTCCCAGACGTTCTCAATGGGGTTAGGTCTGGAGAACATGCATGCCACTCCATTCGCCTGATATCTTCTGTTTCAATGTACTCCTCCACGATGGCAGCTCGGTGGGGCCGAGAAAGTTGGGACCCACTGCATCCCTGAAAAGGCGGACATACTGGTGCAAAATGACCTCCCGATACACCTGACCTGTCAATGACATGCGGGGTTTACGTGCACCAATCATAATCCCAGCCCACACCATCAAACCACGGCCTCCATACAGGTCTATTTCAAGGATATTAAGAGGTATCCAGTTCCTGGTTCACGCCAGATGAAAACCCGGCAAGAATCACTGTTCAGACTATACTTGGACTCGTCCGCGAACATAACCTGGGACCGCTGTTCCAATGACCATGTACTGTGTTCGTGACATCAGGCTTTACGGGCTCTCCTGTTACAAGGGTAGGAGTAGTAGCAGTGGAGGGTTTTTTTTTTTTTTGGCGCACGACAGCAAGGTCTTCAGCGCCCGCTCTGTTACCAGGGGTCCGTGGAATGCACCTTGCAGGTCTCTGGGGGAATAAACCATGTCTGTTCAGTCGTCTGTAGACTGTGTGTCTGGAGACAACTGTTCCAGTGGCTGTGGAAAGGTCCCGAGCAAGGATACCTGTAGTACTCCGTGACCGTCTGCGGGCACTGGTGGTGAGATATCGGTCTTCTTGTGGTGTTGTACACTGTGGACGTCCAGTACTGTAGCGCCTGGACAGGTTTCCTGTCTGTTCGAATCGTTGCCATCATCTTGAGATCACACTTTGTGGCACTCGGAGGGTCCGGGCTACGACCTGCTGTGTTTGACCAGCCTCCATTCGCCCTAGTATTCTACCCCTCATAACGTCTCCAGTATGTGTTTTTTGAGCCATTTTCAACATACAGTCGCCATTAAAACGTCTGAAAATGTCTGCACACTTCCTCGCTGCAACGCACTCTGACATGCACCAACACACTTCTGTCTATGCGGACTGCTGCCAGCGCCACCGTGCGACGACCGCAGGTCAAATGCCTCGCATGGTCATACCCCGAGGTGATTTAAACCAGCAAACCTCCCACCAGAACGTTGTTTCACCATGTGTCAGTATTATCCTTAATTTATGAGCATGAGTGTAGTTCAATTGCACAACGGGGAGGGGAGGGGGGAGGGGGGCGGCGGTGGAAATTTTCAACGCATTCAGTGTGCTACTTCACATCGGCATTCATCAAAAACAGTTGCTGAAAATTATGAACAAAGATCTAAATGACAAGAGTGGTCCTTATGGTGGGAGGAGACGTTGGAGGGGAAATGCTGATGTAATCGGCGCTCGGCGCTACCAATAGAAACTATGACGTTTAGCTTCACCAGGCAATTTTGTCACTACAACTGCTAGGTCACTGGCGTTGGCAGGAATGAAAAACCAGTGAAGCCGACACGAAGTGTTCCGGACAAACCCGATATGTGACGAAACCGAACGGTGGACCCATCGGACACCTTTCACTCTGACACTTAGATGCTGATATCATTGTTAGCAAAATGGTTACCGCAAAGAGTGAACGTGCACAGTTTTCCTTTCAATTCCTACTGTGAGGGGGATAGGCTGGCTCCTAGGTTGTTGATGTTCTGAATATCTAATAATAAATCAATACTTAAACATGCAGCTTTAAAACCGGCAGTATACAGTATTTACAATGCGAAGCCGATATTTTTATAGGGAGTTACGTCGATATTATGTCCGTCAATATATCTACATCTACATATATACTCCGCAATCCACCATACGGTGCGTGGCGGAGGGTACCTCGTACCACAACTAGCATCTTCTCTCCCTGTTCCACTCCCAAACAGAACGAGGGAAAAACGACTGCCTATATACCACTGTACGAGCCCTAATCTCTCTTATCTTATCTTTGTGGTCCTTCCGCGAAATGTAAGTTGGCGGCAGTAAAATTGTACTGCAGTCAGCCTCAAATGCTGGTTCTCTAAATTTCCTCAGTAGCGATTCACGAAAAGAACGACTCCTTTCCTCTAGAGACGCCCACCCGAGTTCCTGAAGCATTTCCGTAACACTCGCGTGATGATCAAACCTATCAGTAACAAATCTAGCAGCCCGCCTCTGAATTGCTTCTATGTCCTCCCTCAATCCGACCTGATAGGGATCCCAAACGCTCGAGCAGTACTCAAGAATAGGTCGTATTAGTGTTTTATAAGCGGTCTCCTTTACAGATGAACCACATCTTCCCAAAATACTACCAATGAACCGAAGACGACTATCCGCCTTCCCCACAACTGTCATTACATGCTTGTTCCACTTCATATCGCTCTGCAGTGTTACGCCCAAATGTTTGACGTGACTGTGTCAAGCGCTACACTACTAATGGAGTAGGCCTATTCAAACATTAGGGGATTCTTTTTTCTTTAGAGTTAGCTGCCATTCTTTACACCAATCACAAATCCTGTCCAATTCATCTTGTATCCTCCTACAATCACTCAACGACGACACCTTCCCGTAAACCACAGCATCATCAGCAAACAGCCGCAGGTTATCCATCCTATCCAAAAGATCATTTATGTTGATAGAAAACAACAGCGGACCTACCACACTTCCCTGGGGCACTCCGGATGATACCCTCACCTCCGATGAACACTCACCATCGAGGACAACGTACTGGGTTCTATTACTTAAGAAGTCTTCGAGCCACTCACATATCTGGGAACAATCCCATATGCTCGTACCTTAGTTAGTAGTCTGCAGTGGGGCACCGAGTCAAACCCTTTCCGGAAGTCAAGGAATATGGCATCCGCCTGATACCCTTCATCCATGTTTCGCAAGATATCATGTGAAAAAAGGGAGAGTTCCGTTTGGCAGGAGCGATGCTTTCTAAAGCCGTGCTGATGCATGGACAGCAACTTTTCTGTCTCAAGGAAATTCATTATATTCGAACTGAGCATATGTTCGAGAATCGTGCAACAAATAGATGTTAAGGATATTGGTCTATAATTTTGAGGATCCGTCCTTCTACCCTTCTTATATTCAGGCGTCACCTGCGCTTTTTTCCAGTCGCTCGGGACTTTACGTTGGGCAAGAGATTCGCGATAAATGCAAGGTAAGTAAGGAGCCAATGCAGTAGAGTACTCTCTGTAAAACCTAATTGGAATCCCATCAGGACCTGGCGATTTATTTATTTTCAACCCATTCAGCTGCTTCACAACCCTAGGGATTTTCAAATAACTTCCGGGAATTCAGCCAGGTAACACTTTCAGCGACCGCCGATATTTCGGCAGGAGACCACTCCGCCATTTTCAAGGCAAACTGCAACGGACAGGCGGCGTACATGCAAATTTAATACCTCGGTTCTCGGACCGAAGCAGGAAAGATAACACACACACACACACACACACTGAACACTAGTGCCGCCAAAGATGACCAAAGTCAGACCTATCGATAGTGAGACTATGAATTCGCAGGTGAGGCAGCATTGACACTGTTCCTCTGTTTTTTGACAAGGGAGAGAGCCGGATTTCAAACAGAGTTTAAACAGAAACCTCCATCCCTGTTAACGAGGTTGCTCGCTAATTTAATCTCAACTGCCTCCCTGATGACACTGTCCCAATAGCTGGACGTGCATGCCAATATCTCGGTGTTATTATATAACATGGGGTGACCAGTATCCAAGCAACGGAAGTTCCGTTAAGGATGATCTTGGACTGCGTAAGGCGGGTGTATATCGTGTCCCATGTAGTTGCGACATGGCATATATTGGTCAAACTATCAGGACCGTGGAGGACAGATGTACTGAGCATAAACGGCAAACACGATTACAGCAGCCAAATAGATCTGCTATTGCCGAACATTGCTTGGATACTGGTCACCCCATGTTATATAATAACACCGAGATATTGGCATGCACGTCCAGCTATTGGGACAGTGTCATTAGGGAGGCAGTTGAGATTAAATTAGCGAGCAACCTCGTTAACAGGGATGGAGGTTTCTGTTTAAACTCTGTTTGAAATCCGGCTCTCTCCCTTGTCAAAAAACAGAGGAACAGTGTCAATGCTGCCTCACCTGCGAATTCATAGTCTCACTATCGATAGGTCTGACTTTGGTCATCTTTGGCGGCACTAGTGTTCAGTGTGTGTGTGTGTGTGTGTTATCTTTCCTGCTTCGGTCCGAGAACCGAGGTATTAAATTTGCATGTACGCCGCCTGTCCGTTGCAGTTTGCATTGAAAATGGCGGAGTGTTCTCCTGCCGAAATATCGGCGGTCGCTGAAAGTGTTACCTGGCTGAATTCCCGGAAGTTATTTGAAAGTTGTATACGCCAGGAGAAACTCAGGTCTCAACCCTAGGGATGTCTATCACTATGTCCTCCATACGGGAACCTGTACGAGACTCAAACGGCGGTATGTTTGTACGCTCCTCCTGCGTGAAAGATTTCTCAAATGCTAAATTTAAAATTTCAAGTATCGACGTATGGATACACTTTCCGAAATATCGAGAGGCCCCAGTAACATATTTAAAAAAATGGTTCAAATGGCTCTGAGCACTATGCGACTTAACTTCTGAGGTCATCAGTCGCCTAGAACTTAGAACTAATTAAACCTAACTAACCTAAGGACATCACACACATCCATGCCTGAGGCGGATTCGAACCTGCGACCGTAGCGGTCGCTCGGTTCCAGACTGTAGCGCCTATAACCGCACGGCCACTCCGGCCGGCAGTAACATCTTTAAAGATCGATATATCAGACTGCTGATATTTTTAAAAATGTCAACAGCCCTACGTGGTACTAGAGCAAATTCTGCCAGCGTGTACGTTAATTGTGTAAACACACTACGGAGTGATGACAGACGACAACATCGCGACCCAGAAACTGTGGAGCTGCTTTGGAAGAGCATCCTGTAGTACCGTTTCTCCCCCCCCCCCTCCCCCCCGCCAGTGACGAAAGCACGTGGAGAGTGGGGTCTGGAGACAGCACAGAAGACAGGACAGACAGCTGTCCGCCTCTCCGTGGTCCCAGCATGTAGCGCGAGGCTCTGTCTCGGCCCCCCAGCTGTCGCGCGCAGTCTCCGCGGACCAGTGGGTCAGCCAAATGCCGGCCCAGCCCCTAGAACAGCGGCCGGCCCGGCTTTGATCTCCGACAGAGCTCGCCCTCCAGTGGAGGGGCCTCCCAGGAGGGCAGTTAATCACGGCCCATTTGTAGCCTCGTTCCCTCTGTCTCGCACTGTGCTCGCTCAATCGCCGGCAGAACCTGATAGCCACGGCTACGTCGGTGGGTCCCGTACAATGCGGCGACGTTGGTAACAGACAGGGCTCAGGATAAAGTATCACGTAGTTAGACTACCTGTTTACAATGCAGGTGTTCATCGACGTTGGTTTTTGCGGGAACACAGTACACTATCATGTCGCTAGAGAGCCCATCGGCATCAAATTCTGAGCCGAGCGTCTCTCTTTGCAGGCTATTGTGTACGTTCCCCACGGACCACCTGGTGCTGGTTTTTCTGTTGAGCACAGAGGGGTGTGCAGATTCAGTGGGTACAGCACTGTGGCATGCTCTGAAATGTCTACGCACTCGCGAGCAATGTGGCTCACAGAATGTTCAGGTGAGCACGTCCGCTTCAGTTTTTGCCCTGAGCCACTCGGGACTGCTTGTCCGCAAGTGTATATTGTAACGTAACAGACTTGAATTTCCCATAGCAGTATTCAGTACTGTTCGATATATTTTATCGAGAATTATGTTGTTATATGACTGCATTTCCCATTGATCTCTTACTGTCTAATATTATTTGGAACAATTGAAGGTTCTACATGTATTCACACTACATACAATATGTCATTAAGAAAATTACACATCTCAATAATCTGAAATAAAGTATTTAAGTGTTTATACTCAATTAACACAAATTTTGAAATTTAAAAGAAAAATAGCATAATTGCGTAACACAACTTATTTTTTATATCAAATTATCGTTTAGAAAGTTTCAGGATGTCGGCGTGAAAAAATCGAGACATTTCAGTAATGTGTAACATAATCCACAAAGTAACTAGTTAAAAGAAAAATGTGACTTTACATTTGGAGCAAATGTAAATGTCACTAGTCAATATAATTGACTAATTTGGCAGAAATTAAGAAGTACAATAGAGCGTCGATTATCCGAAGTAATTGGGGGACATGGGTGTTCGGAAAACTGGTGTATTTGGATAATCGAACTGTACATGTTTATTTGCCGAAAAGAAGTACTGTACAGCAAATTTATTCATAAAAAAGGCATCTCCTTTAGTATTACAACGTAACATACAAAGGCAACTCCAGCAGGAATATATAGTATGTGGCACAGTTTATTAAACAAAAATATATACATATTACGTACGCATTTTGCATGAACAATACACACAGTATACAAAATTAACGTTTAAAAGAATCCTTTATTTTGTTTGGTCTGTCTAAGCAGTGGTTGCAGATTCACCTTCTTCTAACCTTTTAATAACCTCGTACTTGTCTCTCACCGAAAGAACAACACGTTTACGTTTAAGCATTTTGTATCGTCAAGTTCACTTCTTCACACAGCAGCACACAAGTGGTCGCAACAGAGAACAGAAGGTGACTGCTTGCACCGTAAGCAGCTCTTCTTGTGGGCACGCAATCCCTCAAACTGCGCGGAGCGGCGCGCCTCAACTCTTAAGTTGGCGCAGCTGTTGCTGTGAACAGCTTTGATACTGCCGCTACTTCTACTGCCAGTGCCGAGCCGACAGAAGTGCGCTGATTGTTGAAACACTGCGACTGGCGGCTTGGCTGGTCAGCAGCGCCTTGTGAAGGCCCCATTAGAAGCAATGTTCCGCCAGCGGTGGCCCAGTGCGGCGACTACTGTGGGAAACTTGGTTTGGGAGTGAGGGGGATGATGGACGGTAGGGTGGGTGAGCAACAGGTGCGGTCGTTCGGTTGACCGACGTTTGGATAATTGACGCTTTACTGTAGTTGTTAACCATTCATGTTTTACAAAATTTGTTTAAAAACCAATTATATAATTAAACATTGTATCAAACATTTTCCTCATGATAGTAAAACATATAAGTATTGAAACTTCCTGGCAGATCAAAACTGTGTGCCCGACCGAGACTCGAACTCAGGACCTTTGCCTTTCGCAAACATGCTCTACATTACACATATACCGCCTCTCATGATGATAGGCAAGATAAAAACATATTTCAGGAATTCGGCCTTTACACCTTAAGCAATGAATTCGTTAACACCGAATCCGACAAACATAACAGAGGCAGCTACTAACGTACGGCAGACCGACCGACAGACAGACAGACACTAACTGCCTAACAAACGCGGATGGGAGACAGGCGAGCAAGCTGGGGACGAGAGACTGACCAAGAACACAAGTAGAATTTAACAAGTAAATGAAACAAAATATTAAGAATCACTTAACTTTTAATAAACTGCGATGTCTGGCGAAGACCTGGCGCAGCACTCACCCCCCCCCCCCCCCCCCTCAAAACGTTTTCCCGAACCGTCCGCTGCCAGCCGCTTCAACGGACGCAGGAAGGCGCGCCGATCTCCCGTCTCACGGCGTCGCAGCTCGCACCGGCCAGACCGATGTCGTGGGTTGACTCCTGTTGCTCTCGTATCGGCCGCGAAGCCACTACCCCTCCGTATACGGCGCGGCCACTAGAATGACGTGGCGACCTCACATGCGCCGACGCTCAAGACGGACAAGTCATCTTGTGTCCCAGTGCGCGACCGACCAACCGATCGATCGAACCGCCAGTGACCATTATCTGAACAAACTCGAGCAGACTGGCGGCCCAACACATACTAGCGCTCCCTACGACACACAGACACTGACTGTCCCACAGTGACCCAGCTGACCAACTGACCAGACTCGCCGCCTGTGAACTCATAGCGCCCCTTAAATGCACGTGAAAAGACTACCTTTCCCCTTTCCCGCCAGAGGGAGACACCAAAGCGGCGATTGGCACATCGGCGCCGCCGCCAGAAACGGAGCGCGACTGGTTTACAGTACGCGCTTCGGCGCGCTCTTCAAAACAGCAAATTTGACCACGGCTCTAAAACCAAAACGGCTATTAGAAAACACCGATGACACCCGAAAGCACGAAATGCCTTACAACACGCCATACAACACGCCTTCGCCGCCCGTACCTCCAGATGAAATTCAATATAC
The DNA here is from genome assembly GCF_023864275.1 of Schistocerca cancellata. Lineage (NCBI taxonomy): Eukaryota > Metazoa > Arthropoda > Insecta > Orthoptera > Acrididae > Schistocerca > Schistocerca cancellata. The sequence goes on from NC_064628.1 coordinate 876,640,148, forward strand.
AGCCCGCATACAGTAGTATTCAAAGAACCGTGACTGACGCCCGAACAACAGGGAACTGACATGTATCGGGACTAGAAAGTAACGCACTGATAATGGCTAGGCAATAGTCGAAATCTGGATTTTCCAAATAAAACCTACAAAAAAGAAAAAAGGAAAACTGATTGCTGCGCTCTATAATTTATAAATAATATCGCTTTCCTGATGGAAGGTAACCTGACGAAAAATAAATGATGCAGCATAATGCTAGTACACTAGTTATTGCCGAAGAACTGTCATGTAACGTAAAACCGTGCCTTAATAATGCTAACAGTCTCCCTTCTCTCCTGGCAGGCTATGTACGATACGCATACTAATTTCGATGTTCCGCATACGACAGGTAGCTATAAAGTTGGAATTATCACCTCGGAAACATAAAATTACCTAATTAATTTCTTCTCCGTTTGAAGGCACACATGTGCAGTCCTGGTACACGCTGTAATCCCGAGGCGGCCAGAAGAACCAAAACGAAATGGTTCAGTGTTTCCATCGGCCGCGCTATTTTGCTTAGATTACTCCAGAAGCGTGGAAATTTCGATGTGTAGCAAGTTTGCGGACTTGTGTCTGAAAACAAATAAAAAATAATAATGTAACATTTCCTTGAGGTGATAATTGCAGCTATCTTTTTACTTCTGTCAATAGAAATTGAGATAAGAAGAAGCATAACATTGGAAGATGAACAGAAAGGAAAATTTCGACAATGATTATTTACCTATGGTTTGTTTTTCTATCCGAATGTTACTATTTGAAATTTCATAGATTATAAAAAAAAATAAAGAAGCACCACATCAGCTCAGGCGAAGGAAAGGAACCATGTATATATGTATATAGACACCTGCTTTAGTTTATTGCTGTGGAGAACACAGGATGTCACGCTCCTTACAAGGGAACCTCCCCATCGCACCCCCCTCATATTTAGTTATAAGTTATCACAGTGGATAGGCCTTGAAAAACTGAACACAGATCAATCGAGAAAACAGGAAGAAGTTGTGTGGAACTATGAAAAAAATAAGCAAAATATACAAACTGAGTAGTCCATGCGCACGATAAGCAACTTCATGCACAGGGTAGGCTCAGGAGCGCCGTGGTCCCGTGGTTAGCGTGAGCAGCTGCGCAACGAGAAGTCCAAAATTCAAGTCCTCCCTCGAGTGAAAAATTTACTTTTTTTTTTCGCAAAGTCATGATCTGTCCGTTCGTTCATTGACGTCTCTGTTCACTGTAATAAGTTTAGTGTCTGTGTTTTGCGACCGCACCGCAAAAATGTGTGATTAGTAGACGGAAGGACGTGCCTCTCCAATGGGAACAGATAACATTTGATAGCAAGGTCATAAGTCAACCGATTCCCCCACAGGAAAACACGTCTGATATATTCTATACGACACTGGTGACGGCATGTGCGTCACATAATTGTCTGAAAATAAAAAATTAAAATTTTCACTCGAGGAAAGATTTGAACCAAGGACCTTTTGTTCTGCAGTTGCTCACGCTAACCACGAGACCACGGTTCTCCTGTACTCGAGTTGTCCTAGATGTTGCCTATCTTGCCCATGGACTACTCAGTTTGTATATTTTGGTTATTTTTTTCATAGTTCCACACAACTTCTACCTGTTTTCTCGATTGATCCACTGTGCCAACTTGTAACTAAATCTGAGGGGGGTGCGATGGGAAGGTTCCCTTGTTAGTACACGCAGAGGCTTGTGAGTCAGCTGCTGTGGTAGTCATATGAGCGAGAAAGTCCTAACAGCAAATACACTGAGGTGGCAAAAGTCATGAGATACCTTTTACTCTCGTGTCGGACTTCCTTTTGCCCGACGAACCACAGCAGCTCGACGTGAAGTGGGCTCAACAAGTCGTTGAATGTTCTATGCAGAAATATTGAGCCATACTGCCTCTGTAGCCGTACATAATTTCAAAAACGTTGCCGCTGCAGGATTTTGTGCACGAACTGACCTCTCGATTATGTCTGATAAATGTTCGATGGGATTCATCGGAACGATCTTGGTGGTCAAACCATCCGGTCCAACTGTCCACCAAGTTCTCACGTGGCACATCGTTATTCATAGAAATTCCGTCGTTCTTCGGGAACATGAAGTCCAAGAATGCTTTACTGGGTCTCCCACGACACAGAGGATCCAGTCCATTCCATGCAAACACTGCCCACTCCGTTGTGGAGCCATCACCAGCTTGCACAATACCTTGCTGGTGACTTGGGCCCAAGGTTCACGGGATCCGTGCCACACTCGAACATTACGTCGGCTCTAAGCAACTGAAATCAGCTCGCATCTGACCAGGCCAAGGTTTCCCAGCCGTCCAGGCTCCAGCCGATATGGTCAAGAGTCCAGGAGAGGCGCTGTGAGCGATATCGCACTGTTAGTGAAGGCACTCGCACTGGACACCCGCTACCGTAGCACATTAATGCCACATTTCACCACACTGTCCTAACGGGTACTTTCCTCGTACGTCCCCCAGTCATTTCTGCTGTTATTTCATGCAGTATTGCTTGTCTGTTAGCACAACCAACTCTGCGCATACGCCTCTGCTCTCGGTCGTTAAGTGAAGTCCGTCGGCATCGTCCTTGGTGAGAGTTTATGCGTGAAACATGGTATTCTCATCACACTACCGACACTGTGAATCTCAGATTACTGAATTCCCTAACGATGAAAGGAGGACATAAGATGAACATCAACAAAAGGAAAACGAGGATAATGGAATGTAGTCGAATTAAATCGGATGACGTCGCGGGAATTACATTAGGAAATGAGACGCTTAAAGTAGTAAATGAGTTTTGCTATTTGGGGAGCAAAATAACTGATGGTGGTCGAAGTAGAGAGGATATAAAACGTAGACTGGCAATGGCAAGGAAAGCGTTTCTGAAGAAGAGAAATTTGTTAACATCGAGTATAGATTTGAGTGTCTGGAAGTCGTTTCTGAAAGTATTTGTATGGAGTGTAGCTATGTACGGAAGTGAAACATGGACAATAAATAGTTTAGACAAGAAGAGAATAGAAGCTTTCGAAATGTGGTGCTACAGAGGAATGCTGAAGATTAGATGGGTAGATGACATAACTAATGAGGACGTACTGAATAGAATTGGAGAGAAGAGAAATTTGTGGAACAATTTGAGTAGAAGAAGGGATCGGTTGGTAGGGCATATTCTGAGGCATCAAGGGATCAATAATTTAGTATCGGACGGCAGCGTGGAGGGTAAAAGTCGTAGAGGGAGACCAAGAGATGAATACACCAAGCAGATTCAGAAGGATGTAGGTTGCAGTAGGTACTGGGAGATGAAGAAGCTTGCACAGGATAGAGTAGCATGGAGACCTTCATCATACCAGTCTCAGGACTGAAGACCACAACAACAACAACAATAATTTATATAAACGGTTACAAATTATTTTTATGTACGAGGGTTGGAACTTAAATAGTGACAACTATTTATTCACAAACGATACAAAAGAGTTACATGTTTGCAGCTGTTGCTGTCCTTCCAAGTAGTCCCCAGCGTTGTGTAAAACCCGTTGCCAGCGATGTGGAAGGCGTAGTGTACTGTTACCAGAGCCTGTTCTGTTGATGGTGCGAATAGAGTGGTCTATTGCCTGTCGAGGGTTGGGTTGTTGTGGGGGGGGGGGGGGGGGGGGAGACCAGACAGCGAGGTCATCGGTCTCTTCGGATTAGGGAAGGACGGAGTAGGGGGGTTGGTTGGTTGGGGGAAGAGACCAAACAGCGAGGTTATCGGTATCATAGGATTAGGGAAGGATGGGGAAGGAAGTCAGCCGTGCCCTTTCAAATGAACCATCCCAGCATTTGCCTGGAGCGATTCAGGGAAATCACGGAAAACCTAAATCAGGATGGATTGACGCGGGATTGAACCGTCGTCCTCCTGAATACGAGTCCAGTGTGCTAACCACTGCGCCACCTGCGCCTGTCGGATCTATGAAAGAGCTCTGAAGCGGCTGCCACCAAGTGGTTCCTTCATCTTCGGAATCAAATCAAAGCCACAAGGACTTAAGTCCGGTGAGTATGGTGGATGGTACAGTACTTCCCAGTCCCATCGACCGTACAGAGCAGCGACAGCTTGTGCTGTATGCGCCCTCTCATTATTGTGCAAAATGATGGGTGGATTGCACAGAAAGTGCCGCCGCTTCTTTCGCATACCTGGTCGCAGGTGATGCTTCAAAAACGAACAGTAATACTGTGCATTGACGGTCTGGCGTGGAGGAACGTAATGCGTTAGGATAACATGGTCACAGTCGTACACGAGAATCAACGTAACTTCAGACCGCTCCGTTCGCACCATCAGCAGAACAGGCTCTGCTAACGGTATACTACGCCTTCCACATCGCTGGCAATGGGTTCTACACAACGGTGGTGACTACTTTGAAGGACAGTAACAGGTGCAAACGTGTAACTCTTTTGTAACTGTTGCCACTATTTAGGTTCCAATCCTTGTAAATAACAAATATTAATATTAGAAAAATATTTGTGCAGTAAGCGTACTCACTTGTTATGCCACGTGGTGGTAAATTATATTAGCTAAAGCTGAGCAGCTCTTGTCGTATATAAAATTGATATAAGAACCAGAAGTATCACATCCCATGGCTTCAAACAGCAGCCAGATTACATTCAGTGTACGTAAAAATAAATGCACCAATGTATTCGCTCACTGGTAAAGGCTCTTTACATAAAATTATAACAGGAGTCCAAAGAACGAAATATCAACATGCCAGAGACAAATTCCAAATGTTTTAAGGCACAGAATCAAGCGACAAGGAAAAACTGGGATACAGAGGGCGCTACTTACATGCACGTAAGAGCTACGCTTTGCTTATGTTCAGTAACAGCATTTTACATTGAAGTAGGGATGAAAATTTGCTGACCGAGTAATACCGTAAGTAAATTCCGCGTGCAGAAGCAAGAGTTCTGTTTAAAAAGGACCTCTGATAGAAATTCACGGGGAAATAAGAACAAATATGAGCTAAAATAACGTCACTAAAGAGAAAAGCTTTATAAATATCGAAACCTAGGTGAAGGACTTAATGAACCTTTGATTTGCAATTGGTTGGCTGATTGTTTCAACCTCTTGAAACCTACACACTTGCTGAATCGCTGCCATTTAACAGATAGTAACAGATGAGAACGGAAAGTAGTTCGATTTCAAACAATGATGTTTCACCAGCAAGCAGTGATCTTGATGAGATACGGATTCACTTTTCATTGAGAGAAGCAAGGTGAGGTCAGATCGTTTGTGAAGTAACCTCATGACAAAGCATTTAGACCTCCTATCAGCCCCTGTTGCGGTCCTCCTGTGGTGTTCCTCGAAGTTCGTATCCCTGTCATGCTGTAAACTTATAAAACGTGGCTGTTAATAAAATTCGAGTAGGTACCACCAATAAAAGAAGAACTGAGACGCCGTGAAATTGACAGAAATACACGTCTGAGATTAACTAACGTAGTAAACTCGAAAATGCAAAATTATCGCTTAATCTAACGGCCATAAGCGTGACATCGTCTCAAGATTCCGCCGCACTTTGACTATTATCTCTGGTGTGTTTCGAATTGCGTCACATGCAGCTACAATTCTGACAATTTCTTCCATCTCCGTAGCCACTGGAGTGCCATGGATAAACCCATGGTAAATATGGTCATGGAAGAAAGCCTCTGTAATATCTCTTGGCCCGTGCTGGTCGAAAAAAGTGAAGGATCACAGCGCACAAAACCGAATTTAGTATAAAACTAAATATTAATTTTTGTGGTTAAAGTTATGATTGTCGGCGCCCATTTTTTTTGGGTTATTCGCAGTCTCAATACCAGTGTGCAAAACACCTTCTCACCTAGCGAGCCACTTTTTATACAACTGACCTGCGACATGTGCTGCTCAACTTATTTTCTCCTGTGGGAATAGCCTCCCGCAACGATTCTGTTGCTCTATGAGTTACTGCTGGTGAAAATATTTTGATGTCAGATTAATAGAAATAATGAAAAATTTAATTAATGCAAGCGGGCAACGGCCTTGCCGTAGTGGATACACCGGTTCCCCTGAGATCGCCGAAGTTAAGCGCTATCGGGCGTGGTCGGCACTTGGATGGATGACCATACTGGCCGCCTTGCGCTATTGCTATTTTTCGGGGTGCACCCAGCTTCGTGATGCCAATTGAGGAGCTACTCGACCGAATAGTAGCGACTCCGGTCAAAGAAACCATCATAACGACCGGGAGAGCGGTGTGCTGACACCACGGCCCTCCTATCCGCATCCTCCAATGAGGATGACACGGCGGTCGGATAGTCCAGGTAGGCCACTCCTGGCATGAAGACGGAGTGATTTTTTAAATTAATGCAAGCATACATTTCGTAATAGGATTACGATTCGTCATGAACAGGTAGAGAGTGAGTTACTGTGATCAGATCGGTGAAGGACTATTCTCTTCAGAGTCGACTTCCAACTGACGCAGACAACGATAATTCAGGTACACATGCTGACTTCACAGTCACAAGAAGATACAGAGATAGTATATCACGACACTGAACGTGTGATATCATTTATTGATACCACTTCATGGGTGTCTTCACAGCTGGCAATGGCATTGCAAGTTTCTACTATATGCCAATAACACTCATGCAGGATCTATGTGGTGGACCCAATGGTTCGTGTCCACTGAGTCACACCTCCAGTGGCAGCGGCTCTGTACTACGAGCAGTACAGGACGGCTGGCGCAGTTGCTCAGTATGCTCCCAATTGGAGCCTCTTCCTTGTGACACTGTAAGAGCTGCAATCTGTCTCTTGCTGAATTATTTGTAGTGTGTCTTCGTTCGCTAGAAGATTTAGAAGCTAAATAAATTTTCAATTTTCTGTGTTAACTTGTTAGCTATTCACTTCTGCTGCACCTCTCCATAGCCCAACGCTCGTACACAACAGAAAGTGTAATGCAGTATGTAGACACCCGCATGATGTAACCAGTGGCTCCTGAAAATTAATCCTTCCAAGACCCAGGCAATTCTCGTAGGTCGTACGACTCGCTCCTTCCGGCTCCTGGATTTCTCCCTTACTGTCTGCGCCCGTCCTGTCCGCCTCACCCCCACCCTCACCTACCTTGGCCTAACCATTGACGGTCACCTCACCTGGATTCCTCATCTCCCCTCCATCCAATCCAAAGCCGACAACCACCTCCGACTCCTGAAACTCCTCTCTGGCCGGACATTGGGGTTGCACCCCTCTACCATCCTCCACACCTACAAATCCTTGATCTGTCCCATCCTCTGTTATGCCAGTCCCACCAGGATATCTGCTCGCCCCCCCCCCCCCTTCCAAATTCTATAAGTCCCTGCAGATCCTTGAGCATCATGCACTCCACCTCGCCTTCCGTATACGCCTCCCGTCCCGCACGCGGATGCTCTATGACGTCATTCCCTTCCCCCATCTGCTCCTATTCCTTGAACATATCCGCATACTCTACACCTCCTGCCGCCTTGATCCCCCTCAGCCCCTGGTTGCTCCTCTCCTCTCCTGTTCCTGCCCCCTGCCACACCTTCACTGTTGTGTCCCCCCTACCCTCCATCTCTATACCCTTCATCTACTTCCCCAAGGTGGCTTCCATCAACTCCCCCTCCCAGATGATGCCCTCTCTCCCTCCATTTATCCCTCCCATCAACTCTGATTCTCACCCCCCCTCCTATCCTCTGTCCTTTCCCTGGGCTCCCTCTTCCCCCCCCTTCCCTCTTGTTTTCTCCCCGCCAAACCTCTCCCAATTTCGCTTCTCCCCCCCTCCGAGTCCTTTTGTATTCACCACCTCCCTGCCGCGTCTGTCAAGCACCCCCCCCCCCCCCTGTCTTATGGGTCTTCATCCTCCATTGGCTCCTTTCCCCCCTCTCCCCTTCGTTTTTCCTCTCCTTCGCCCCTTTTTATTTTCCCATCATCTGTCCAGGTTCCCCCCACCTGCCCTCGGCTGTGGTATGTCATATTTGCTAACGTTTTAGTGCAGTGTTCAAGTGAATGTTTCAGTGTTGTTTCGTCTTTCCAAAGTGTTGCGAACAGAAATCATGCTGTCGATGTGTGTGAATTTTATGTCTCTTGCTAACAGAAACCAGACTGTCGCCGTGTTTTTTAATTGTCTGTCTATTATTTTACCTGTCAGCTTCATATGTATTTTATTAGCATCATCATCCCTTTGTTCTATGTTTTAAGTTCCACGATTTTTCCGCCATGTTACCATTTAAGTCTCCGATTTTATCGCCTGTTTTTATTACTTATTATCTTCATCTTTTTAAAACAAATTCTGTAGGCTGAAGAGCGGCATACTAAATTGCTGCCAGCCTGCCACCTTCGTGGGGAATCGAAACTCAATAAAGAAAAAAAATGTAAACAGAGGTGAAATTCTAATAATCATAAGGACTAAAACGCGTAGCAGGGGAAGGAATAGAAGCGAGCATGACTTAAGCATGTGGGTTCAGTAGCAGGAATGATACGGGGAAGAGATAACTGAGTTCGGCAACAAATTTCAGCTGGTAATAGCGGAATCACTGTTCAAAAATCGCAATAGGAGGTGCTATTACTCATAAAGGCCGCCCTGGAGATATGGGAAGATGCCAGGCGGATTACATCGTGGTCACACAGAAGTTCCGAAATCAGACGTTGGAGTGTAAGGCGTACCCAGGGGCATCACAATTCAGTAATCATAAAGAGTAGGCTGAAGTTTAAGGGAATCCTTACATGCATGTGTGAAAGAACCGACACTGTAGACGATCCGCAGTTATACTGAAAGTTTTCCGAAATTAAATCGATGACTGCGAATTCCTTTACATCAGCTGTATTAGTACAGATCTACTAACCATTGGTGACATACAGAATGAAAATTTGTGCCGGACCGGGACTTGAACCCGGATTTATGGATTATCACGAGTGGTCGCGAACTTTAGCGACAACTGGAAAATTCGTGTTCGAGACCACGTTCGTCATAAGTTTTCATATTTCACTATCGGGTAAAGGATCTATACCTAATACAGCTGCAGTCAAGGAACCCGCAGTCAGCGAAATAATTTAAGGGAATCGTCTGGAGGAACCAGTGTTGCATAAAGTGGGATACTGAAGTTCTGAGGGACGATGAGCTGCGTTTGAAATTCTCTACCGCTGTAAATACTTCGATAATGAATTCCACAGTAGGTAGTTCAGTTAAAGAGGAATAGGTAACTGCAAACAGGAAATCAAATAAGTTGGAAAGACAAACATAAGTACAAGGAAGCTAACGGTGAAGCAACCTTGGGTAACAAAAAGGACGTAATACCTGCAACCAAGACACGAAAAAAGTCAATTTCATAGGATTTGTCGACCTAAAAAAAAGTGTCCAACAATGTGAAATATAAAAGATGCTCTAAATTCTCAGAAAAATACATATAAGCCGTAGCGAAAGAGAGATAATATGAAATACGTGAAATAATCAAATATGAAACATAAGAATGGAGGATCAAGAGCGAAGTCCTTGAATATGAAGGATGTCTGACAGGGATAAAATCTTCACTTCCCATTTACTATCAGTATCAGAAATCGTAAGACTTGAATCGTAAAGGATGTCTGACAGGGATAAAATCTTCACTTCCCATTTAATATCAGTATCAGAAATCATAAGACTTGGGCACAACACAAATTATCATAAAATAATTATCTTCGCTTATATAAGCCAATTCTGTTAAAAATAAATGCTAGAACATTTGTGTAATAGGCTAATTTACTGGCAATTGGCATGACTTTTTCACTTGATATGGTTGTCGAATAATATCGATGACGCGATCACAGGTTTGAAGTTCGTTACACAATATAGCGAACTTTAAATTTGTGATTTGGTTATCTATTTTATTCCAAAGTTTTTGTCTGGAGTGTCTTAACATACGGATGTGAGGCGTGGACCCTGGGAAAGGCAGAGAAAAAGAGACTGGAAGCAATGGAAATGTGGATATGGAGAAGAATGACGAAAATAAGCTGAGTAGACAGAAAAAGTAATGAGCAGGTCTTAGGAGAAGTGAATGAGAACAGAACGCTGCTAAATTATATAGGAAGAAGAAAATCAAAAATGATAGGGCACATAATGAGACACAACCAGTTCCTAAAGAATGTATTTGAAGGAAAAGTCTTCGGGAAAAAACCAAGAGGCAGGCCAAGAGCAACGTATTTTAATAACATCACAGAAGATATGGGGATAAAATCGTGTGAAGAATTGAAGAGGATGACAATGGAGAGAGGGACGTGGCTAAACCGACAAGGCATAGCCTTTAGTTTATGATGATGATGATTTTATTCCACAACCATATGAGGTGCATACGTCATGCTAATTGCCAGTAAACCAGCCTGTTACACGAATGTTGTCGCATGTACTTCTGCAGAATTAGTTTATATAACCGAAGATACTTCGTTTATCATGACACGTGTTCTACTCTACTCTCGTGAGCCGTAATTCTACCGCAATTGGCCAAGGGCTGAAATCTGGATTGTGAAATAAATCTTGTTGTACAGTAAAATGGCGGTTATTTCTTTCAAATGGTTTTATATGACTGAGGCTTACCCGAAAAGTAAAATATTTGATTGTAAGGTTGTTGGAGGGTAGGTTATGCTGAGAAATAGGTGTTATGAAAAAATTCGAAACGTTACATCTTTTGCCGGCCGCCGTGATCTAGCGGTTCTAGGCGCTCAGTCCGGAGCCGCGCGACTGCTACGGTCGCAGGTTCGAATCCTGCCTCGGGCATGGATGTGTGTGATGTCCTTAGGTTAGTTAGGTTTAAGTAGTTCTAAGTTCTAGGCGACTGATAACCTCAGAAGTTAAGTCGCATAGTGCTCAGAGCCATTTGAACCATTCGTTACACCTTTTCCGAGTTAATTACCATCGAAGTTAGGCAGTCAGGCCGTTAAGTACGCAAATTCAAGTGGGGACGGCATCAATGACCGTGTTCTTCGTCTGGTTTCCTAAAACTAAACTAGACAGCGACACAAAAACTGGACGTGGGACTATAATGAGGATCGAACTCGAGCCGAAGGCTGCACAGCCTCGTGAGCTGTCATCTGCGTTATGCGGACAATTGACACTGACTGTATATGGCGGACCGCTTGAATCTGTACGTGCAAGGACATAATTGTCTAACTTCAATGCTAGTTAACTCGCAAACGGCACAACGTAACGCACCTGTCATTTCATACATATATATTTAGAAGTAACAATGTGTAAACAAGTAAAATGGAACGACCACATAGGTCAGTTTCAGGTAAAGCAAATGGCAGGTCACGATTAATTGGTAGGATACTAGCAAACAGAAATTCGTCTAAAAGAGACCACACACAAAACAGTTAAACAGCTCGAGTTTGAAAACTGCTCATGTGTGTGTGTGTGTGTGTGTGTGTGTCGTAAATCAGGTGGGACTAAACAGTAACATCTAAAGTATAGAAAGTGTAATGCGGGAAGTCACAGGACTGTTCGAAAAGAAATTATGAAAGATGTTAACTAACAGTCGCTTGATGAAAAACATTTTCTTGAACTTGCTAAGAAAATTTCATGATCCCTCACAGGGCAGAAACAATGGATATTTTTCAGCCTCTTGTCTGTCTGTTCTGCGGAGACCACGCATATAACATGAGACACGTAACTGTCCGCCCAGAGGCACACAATATCATTTTGCGTCCGCGAATGAACCGGGTAATAAACCCGACACATGACACAATCAAACTCGCCTCTGTGACGCTCTTCACAGTGATTCGCGAAGTGTAGAAACACACACACACATACACACAGACATACACCAACACTGTGATGTAATAACATAATCGATTATCAAAGCAAAATAAGTCGTGACACCTAGGAACAAAATCTTTCAACCTGACCCAAATTTTTGTCACGTGAATTTCAGTTTTCGTCTTTCACATAAGACATATTCATAACACCGGAACAACATTGCTAGTGGAATGCGAATTCCGTAGATACCACACAATCCTTCTCAAATCTTCTTTTAGAATTCTTGTGAGAAATCCCTGTTTTGAAATCAGTTCATCAGCGCATATTTTGCTACAACGAATTGAGTATTTACAGGGTGTTTCAAAAATGACCGGTATATTTGAAACGGCAATAAAAACTAAACGAGCAGCAATAGAAATACACCGTTTGTTGCAATATGCTTGGGACAACAGTACATTTTTAGGCAGACAAACTTTCAAAATTACAGTAGTTACAATTTTCAACAACAGATGGCGCTGCGGTCTGGAAAACTCTATAGTACGATATTTTCCACATATCCACCATGCGTAGCAATAATATGGCGTAGTCTCTGAATGAAATTACCCGAAACCTTTGACAACGTGTCTGGCGGAATGGCTTCACATGCAGATGAGATGTACTGCTTCAGCTGTTCAATTGTTTCTGGATTCTGGCGGTACACCTGGTCTTTCAAGTGTCCCCACAGAAAGAAGTCACAGGGGTTCATGTCTGGCGAATAGGGAGGCCAATCCACGCCGCCTCCTGTATGTTTCGGATAGCCCAAAGCAATCACACGATCATCGAAATATTCATTCAGGAAATTAAAGACGTCGGCCGTACGATGTGGCCGGGCACCATCTTGCATAAACCACGAAGTGTTCGCAGTGTCGTCTAAGGCAGTTTGTACCGCCACAAATTCACGAAGAATGTCCAGATAGCGTGATGCAGTAATCGTTCCGGATCTGAAAAATGGGCCAATGATTCCTTTGGAAGAAATGGCGGCCCAGACCAGTACTTTTTGAGGATGCAGGGACGATGGGACTGCAACATGGGGCTTTTCGGTTCCCCATATGCGCCAGTTCTGTTTATTGACGAAGCCGTCCAGGTAAAAATAAGCTTCGTCAGTAAACCAAATGCTGCCCACATGCATATCGCCGTCATCAATCCTGTGCACTATATCGTTAGCGAATGTCTCTCGTGCAGCAATGGTAGCGGCGCTGAGGGGTTGCCGCGTTTGAATTTTGTATGGATAGAGGTGTAAACTCTGGCGCATGAGACGATACGTGGACGTTGGCGTCATTTGGACCGCAGTTGCAACACGGGGAACGGAAACCCGAGGCCGCTGTTAGATCACCTGCTACACTAGCTGCGCGTTGCCCTCTGTGATTGCCGTACGCGGTCGCCCTACCTTTCCAGCACATTCATCCGTCACGTTCCCAGTCCGTTGAAATTTTTCAAACAGATCCTTTATTGTATCGCTTTTCGGTCCTTTGGTTACATTAAACCTCCGTTGAAAACTTCGTCTTGTTGCACCAACACTGTGTTCTAGGCGGTGGAATTCCAACACCAGAAAAATCCTCTTTTCTAAGGAATAAACCATGTTGTCTACAGCACACTTGCACGTTGTGAACAGCACACGCTTACAGCAGAAAGACGACGTACAGAATGGCGCACCCACAGACTGCGTTGTCTTCTATATCTTTCACATCACTTGCAGCGCCATCTATTGTTGAAAATTGTAACTACTGTAATTTCGAAAGTTTGTCCGCCTGAAAATGTACTGTTGTCCCAAGCATATTGCAACAAACGGTGTATTTCTATCGCTGCTCGTTTAGTTTTTATTGCCGTTTCAAATATATCGGTCATTTTTGAAACACCCTGTATAACCAACCATAATAGGTCAATGGGTTTCATGGTGGACCTGGTCATTGGCCAATTCCAATAGTTTACTGAACCCTCGTTAAATTTACGATTTCAGTCGATACAAATTCGCGGTTCAGTATAGGATGTAAAACAGGGCATTTTGTACTTATTTTGTATGTGACAAATCACTGGAGGTCTTATAATTGTAATTAACTAATACGTAAACTCTAAATTATGGTAAATTATGATTTACTTTGAATAAAATTTGAAGTAGTAAAATTTACGGTGGTTTAGTAACAAAGTAACATTTTCCCCCCTTTAGTGTTCTAGGGTAAACAAAGGAAGCTGTCATTAAACACTGAAATTCAACTAAGTCGCTGTTTTCAAAAGTAACATCAATTCAACAGATACAGGAGAATAAAAGATCATGTTTTACACCAACAACTGAAACCCAAACGCGTCAACTGAAACGTTAATCATAATATGAGACTATCGATAACATCAAAAACGTTACAGATTAACAAAATATGAGATCAGTTTTGGAATCAACATGAAAATTCCTTTGAGATGAGACTTTTGCAAACCACTCGGAAATCTTTTAAATTCTGTAAAAATTACCTTTAGTTTGTCTTTCGAAGATGGCAGACAACGTTGTGGAAATAACAATAGACTCAAATATGGTTGCTACGACATTATTATAAACTGAAGCAAATTTAATCTGTTAAGGAAAAATTCTTTTGGAGTAAGACTAATATATATTACAATGGTGCCATACTTCAGGTTGATTATCACTACGTAATTTTGGTGATCTCACATCCTCTACACTAGCGGGGAGAGGGATGTTTGTAAATATTTTAGAGAGATGACGAAGCGCGATTAAGAGTGAACTGATATTGCGGTAGGTCTTGGTGACCTACTATATTTTTAATTCTGTGAATGCCATGCAAATGTATGTCCGCAACGCAGCGAAAGCCTGTCCGATGTCTACTAATACTGTTAAAATTTTTTGGTGCATTGTTTTACGTAATAAATATCGCGAAGACCTGCTTTGACTTATTAGTGTTTACGTGTGACATGCTTAGGAAAACCTGATAGCGCAAGTGAACTCTGGGACCCATACAACTGGAACTGATTGCGGCAGGATCAATTCGTCATATGACACTGGTGAAATTTGCAAGTTGAATTTGTGGCTTCATTGAATGGGGATTCGGAATTTATTTTTATGTACCCCCAACCACATAAAACGTCAGACACACACACACACACACACACACACACACACACACACACACAGAGAGAGAGAGAGAGAGAGAAAGAGAGAGAGAGAGAGAGAGCGAGAGAGAGAGAGAGAGCGATTACATCTACGTACAAAATGCTTGTTCCGAGCATTGCTGTTGGAGGGTGGTAAACGTCAGTGCGGAGGAAGAAGTATGGGCAGACAGGGGACATTGAACACAGCGCGGTGGGTGGCCGTGAATACCTGCGCAGCGGCCGACAGCTACACCGCCGATTCGCATGTCGACGGGCGGCCGAGGGCCCGTTCATATTCAGCGCGGGCCGTGCAAACCAGTGCTGATGTTTATTTTATGTAGTGGCCGCTGCTTGCGTATTCCGCGGCAGGCGCTCGCGACCAAACGTGTCCCCGCATAGCGGCGCAGCCCTTCTCTGCTCTTCTGCACCACCGCTGGGCCGGACCTGCTCTTACAGGACCAATGGTTGTTCCAGCAGAGGCACGTGGTCGAACGCGTACTTCGTTGCTCGTAACGTAAAAAATAATTTTCTCTGACGATGTAATTCCTCACAATTATACGCAAAAATCTGATTAACAAGTGACGTGGTGCTACGTAAAAATACTCTACTAGCCATTAAAATTGCTACAGCACGAAGATGACGTTCTACAGACGCGAAATTTAACCGACAGGAAGAAGATGCTGTGATATGCAAATGATTAGCTTTTCAGAGCATTCACACAATGTTGGCGCCGGTGGCGACACCTACAACGTGCTGAAATGAGGAGAGTTTCCAACCGATTTCTCATACACAAACAGCAGTTGATCGACGTTGCCTGGTGAAACGTTGTTGTGATGCCTCGTGTAAGGAGGAGAAATGCGTACCATCACGTTTCCGACTTTGATTAAGGTCAGGTTGTAGCCTATCGCAATTGCGGTTCATCGTATCGCGACATTGCTGCTCGCGTTGGTCGAGATCCAATGACTGTTAGCAGAATATGGAATCGGTGGGTTCAGGAGGGTAATACGGAACGCTGTGCTGGATCCCAACGGCCTCGTATCACTAGCAGTCGAGATGACAGGTATCTTATCCGCATGGTTGTAATAGATCGTGCAGCCACGTCTCGATCCCTGAGTCAACAGATGGAGAAGTTTGCAAGACAACAACCATCTGCATGAACAGTTCGACGACGTTAACAGCAGCATGGACTATCAGCTCGGAGACCATGGTTGCGGTTACCCTTGACGCTGCGTCATAGACAGGAGCGCCTGCGATGGTGTACTCAACGACGAACCTTGGTGCACGAATGGCAAAACGTCATTTTTTCGGATGAATCCAGGTTCTAGAATGAGATTTTCACTCTGCAGCGGAGTGTGCGCTGATATGTAACTTCCTGGCAGATTAAAACTGTGTGCCCGACCGAGGCAAAGGTCCCGAGTTCGAGTCTCGGTCGGGCACACAGTTTTTATCTGCCAGGAAGAATCCAGGTTCTGTTTACAGCATCATGATGGTCACATCCGTGTTTAGCGACAAGCGGTGAACGCACATTGGAAGCGTATCACCCAGCGTGATGGTATGGGGTGCCATTGGTTACACGTCTCGGTCTCCTCTTGTTCGCATTGGCGGCACTCTGAACAGTGGACGTTACATTTCAGATGTGTTACGACCCGTGGCTCTACCTTTCATTCGATCCCTGCGAAGCCCTACATTTCAGCAGGTTAATGCACGACCGCATGTTGCAGGTCCTGTACGGGCCTTTCTGAATACAGAAAATCTTCGACTGCTGCCCTGGCCAGAATATTCTCCAGATCTCTCACCAATTTAAAACGTCTGGTCAATGGTGGCCGAGCAAGTGGCTCGTCACAATACGCCAATCACTACTGTTGTTGAACTGTGGCTGTACCTGTACACGCCATCCAAGCTCTGTTTGACTCAATGCCCAGGCGTAGCTTGGCCGTTACTACGGCCAGAGGTGGTTGTTCAGGGTACTGATTTCTCAGGATCTATGCACCAAAACTGCGTGAAAATGTAATACATGTCAGTTCTAGTATAATATATTTGTCCAATGAATATCCGTTTACCATCTGAATTTCTTCTTGGTGTAGCAATGTTAATGGCCAGTAGTGTTTTAGACGCTTGGAATTCAGGATAAAGGTTGTTCAAATTGCACGTTCAGGCACCAAACACAGATTTCAGTGATTTCTCTATGTCCACAAACGAAAATCCTGGGACGATCTCCTCCAAAGAGAACGGTTGATGTCCTTCGCTTTCCTTTGACAACCGGCTCTTGTATTTTGTCTCTAATAACCTTGTCGTGGACGTGATGTTGAGCCCTAATATTCTTTTCCTCCTTCAGTCATTCATCAAGGCAGTCAGGTGGATGGAGTATTTGTTGACTTCCGAAAGCCATCTAACTCACTAGGGGAGGCCACGACGTTTGGAACGCGGATTTACTGCAAACGTCGTACACTCGTAGTACTCTAGGACAACAAAGTGTGTAAGCAGTAGCGCGAAATTCTCAAGCGTTAGTGAGAAACTCGCAAGATAACTTCGGTCGTGAAATATATACCTGTGCGTTACCATTTTTCTATGAAGCACCGACAGCAGAGTGCTGCCGACACGGTAACTCAGCGTGTTCGGTCAGAGGGTTAGCTGCCCTCTGTAAAAAAAAAAAAAAAAAAAAAAAGTACTGAGTTGATGGGTCAACGACAAACTGAAACTGATGTCTTGCGACGTCCGCCCCGAGTAGATACAACGAACAAAAGGAGATTTCAAAAAAAGTGGTTAGCGTTCAAGCCCCGTAATCGCTGGGTCACTGGATCGAGTCCCGCTAGTCAGCTTTTTTTATTTCTAACACAGTCATTTTCTTTACTATTTGTATTACAATTGATGTAATGGGAAAAATACGTGTAATCTGATAAACGTTTATTAAATTTACAATGTCATTTGGCAGTCTACAAATTTTTATTATCACAAATAATATAATATTCATAACTATCGACTATTAAACGGCCAAACGCAAAAAGTGATACTGAAAATGTATGCTTGTCCGTGTCTTTGTTCGTATTTAATCGAAAGAGAACGAGAAATTGCTTCTCGTGAAGACGCTGTTAAAATACACTCGATACTCCAGGAAAGCGTTTCTCAAGAAGAGGAATTTGTTAACATCGAGTATAGATTTAAGTGTCAGGAAGTCGTTTCTGAAAGTATTTGTATGGAGTGTAGCCATGTATGGAAGTGAAACATGGACGATAACTAGTTTGGACAAGAAGAGAATAGAAGCTTTCGAAATGTGGTGCTACAGAAGAATGCTGAAGATAAGGTGGGTAGATCACGTAACTAATGAGGAGGTATTGAATAGGATTGGGGAGAAGAGAAGTTTGTGGCACAACTTGACTAGAAGAAGGGATCGGTTGGTAGGACATGTTTTGAGGCATCAAGGGATCACAAATTTAGCATTGGAGGGCAGTGTGGAGGGTAAAAATCGTAGAGGGAGACCAAGAGATGAATACACCAAGCAGATTCAGAAGGATGTAGGTTGCAGTAGATACTGGGAGATGAAGAAGCTTGCACAGGATAGAGTAGCATGGAGAGCTGCATCAAACCAGTCTCAGGACTGAAGACCACAACAACAACAACTCCAGGACCAATGATCAGCGCCGATATATAAGGAAATGCTGCTTCCAAATTATCGGCTGAAAGAGAGGTTTTTGAAAATGTTAACGCGGTTAGTTTTTCCACGGGAAACCTCAAAAGACCTTGCGTGTGCGGAAACATAGCATTTATTCAGTGCATCTGGTGCCGTTTAACTGTATGTTTTTCATGTTCTTACGAAAAATACCATCCCGCAACTTGTAATGTCGAAAGCGACGATTCATTGTACATCTTTCGAAAGCCGTCTGTGCCGGTCAAAACTTGGAGGTAACAAGTCGTTTCGGGCTCCTCCCAGGTATAAGGGAATTCTCAAATCACGGACAAGCATACATTCTCAGTATCACTTTACGCGTTTGGCCGTTTAATAGTCGGTTGTTATGAATATTATATTATTTTTTATAGTAAAAATTTGTAGACTGCCAAATAACAATGTAAAAGAAAAAAAAAAGAGTAGAGCGGCACACGACCCAGCGATTACGGGGCTTGAACGCTAACTACTCTTTTTTTTTTTAATCTCATTTTGGTCTATATTGTTCGTTGTATATGTTCGAGGCGGACGTCGCATGGCATCCGTTCAGGTTGTTCGTTGAGCCGTTCACTCAGTTGTTTTGTTACGGAGGGAAGCTAAACCGTCTTTTTTTGTTTTTTTTATCTCATTTTTTTTTTCGCTCGTTGTATTTGCTCTGGGCGGACGTCGAAAGACACCCTTTCCAGTTCGTTGTTGATCAATTAACTCAGTTTTTTTATTACAGAGGACAGCTAGCCCTCTGACTGAACACGCTGAGCTACCGTGCCGGCTAAACTGTGTGCTCGACCGAGACTCGAACTCGGGACGTCCCTCCGGCCGAACACGCTGAGCTACCGTGCCGGCGACCACTTGCCTGCCGGCGCTTCATGGTAAAAATGGCCACGCACAGGTATATATTTGACGACCGAAATTATCTTGCGATTTTCTCAATAACGCTTGAGAAGTACGCGCTACTGCTTACACATTTTGTTGTCCTCGTGGAGCACTACGAGTGTACGAAGTTTGCAGTAAATCTGCGTTCCAAACGTCGTGGCCTCCCCTTGTCAGTGAAATTCCAACGCTTATTAACGAAAGTAAGATGATATGAAAGTATCCAAGATTTGTTCCTAGAGCGCGGAATTCTCGACAGGGAGGTCTTGGGTAGAGTGTCATCGGCAGTTATGGAAGAAGCTTTGCGAGTGCAACCGGGAAGACTGTTGGGCTCTTGGTGTTCATGCTGCTTATTAATGACTTGGCAGTCAATACTGAAAGCAACAGTTTTCTTACAGACGATGTGGATGTTGTTGTTGTGGTCTTGTGTTGGAAGATTGGTCTGATGCAGCTCTCCATACTACTCTGTCCTATGCAAGCCTCTTCATCTCAGAACAAATACTGCAACTCACAGCCTTGTGAATTTGCTTACTATATTCCTCTCTTGGTCTCCCACTACGATTTTTTACACCCGCACCCCGCTTCTCTCCAGTACAAAACTGGTGATCCCTTGATGTCTCAGAATCTCTTCTACCAACCGATCCTTTCTTCAAGTCAGGTTAAGCCACATATTTCTTTTCTCATCTGTTCATTACCTCTTCATTAGGTAAGTGAGCTACGCATGTAGTCTTCAGCATTCTTCTGTAGCACAAAATCTCAAAAACTTCTATTCTGTTCGTGTCTAAACTGCTATTCGTCCATGTTTCACTTCCATACGTGACTAAACACATAAAAATACTTTCACACAAGACTTCTTATTTAAGAAATTTATATTGGATGTTAACAAATGTCTCTTCTTCTTGCCATTACGATTTGTATCCTCTCTAGTTCGGCTGTCGTCAGTTACTTTGCTGCCAAAATAATGAAACTCATCAACTACTTTCAGTGTTTTATTTCCTAATCTAATTCCCTCAGTTACATTAAGTTGCCCTTATTTTGCTTTTGTAAATGTTCATCTTACACCCTCCTTTCAAGACCCTATCCATTCCGTTCACCTGCTCTTCCAGGTCCTTTGCTGTCTGTGACGGAATTGCGATGTTACTGCCAAACCTAAATTTTTTTATTGCTTCTCCTTGAGGTTTAATTTCTACGCTAAAATGTTCTTTGGTTTCCTTACCTGGTTGCTTAATGTACAGGTAGAATAACACTCAGGGTTGGATACAACCCTGTCTCACTCCGTCCTCAACCACTGCTTCCCTTTCATGCCCCTCGTCTCATAACTGCCGTCTGGTTTCTGTACATACTGCCGGCCGGTGTGGCCGAGCTGTTCTAGCCGCTTCAGTCTGGAACCGCGCGACCGCTACGATCGCAGGTTCGAATCCTGCCTGTCTCGGGCATGGATGTGTGTGATGTCCTTATGCTAGTTAGGTTTAACTAGTTCTAAGTTCTAGGGGACTGATGACCTCAGCTGTTAAGTCCCATAGTGCTCAGAGCCATTTGAACCATTTTTCTGCACATACTGTAAATAGCCTTTCACTCCCGGTATTTTAGCCCTGCTACCTTCGTAATTTCAAAGATTATACTCCAGTCAACATTTTCAAAAGCTTGCTCTAAATCTACAGATGCTATAAACTTACGGTTGCCTTTCCTTAACGTATCTCCTTAGGTGAATCGTAGGGTCGGTACCGTCTCGCGTCTTCCCACATTTCTCCGGAATCCAAAATGATCTTCCCAGGGGTCGACTTCTACCATTTTTTCCATTTTCTGCAAAGAAGTAATGTTAGTGTTTTGCAACCATGGCTTATTAAACTGATAGTTCGGTAATATTCTTACTTGTGGCCACCTGATTTCTTTGGAATTGGAATTATTATATTCTTCTCGAAATCTGAGAGTATTTCACCTGTCTCATACATCTTGCACAACAGATGGAAGAGTTTTGTGATGACTGGTTTTCCCAAGGCTACCAGTAGGTCTGACGGAATGTGTCTAATTCCGAGGAATTATTTTACCTTACGTTTTTCATTGATCTCTCAAATTCTTTTCGCAGTATCATATTTGCCATCTCGTCTTCATCTATGTACACTTCCAGTTCCATAATATTGCCTCTTAGTACATCTCCTTTGTATAAACCCCCTATACCTTTCTTTGCTTAGGAATGATTTCCCATCTGAGACGTTTATATTCATACAGTTGCTTATTTTTTTTCCAGAAGCCTCCTTAATTTTCCTGCAGGTGTTATCTGTGGTTCCCCTAACAATGTATGGTTCTAAATCCTTACATTTGTCCTCTAACCATTCCTTTTTAGCTATTTTGCACTTGGTATCGGTCTCATTTCTTAGACGTTTGTATTCCCTTTCGCCTGCTTAATAGGCTCCGGTTTTATAATTTCTGCTTTCGTCAACTAAATATCTCTTGTGTTATCCAAGGATTTCTAATGATGCAGTTATCTATAATGAAGTACTATGTGAAGAAAGGTGCGCAAATGTCAAGTCACTCCTTCATAAAATTTCAAAGTGGAGCAAATTGCACTAAACATGCTGAATGTACAATTGTTTGGCTTACAAAGCGTAGTATCCTCAGATGCCAATATTAATGAGTTGACATTGTAATCAGTCAAATGATAGAAATAATATGATGGGGATATGACATGGAGCGATCACATTGGCTCTGGCGTAAGAAAGACAGGTAGCAGACATCGGCAAATTAACTGAATACTGGGAAAACGCGATCAGTCTACAAACGAGGCTACTTACAGATCACTTGTGCATTCCATCTTAGAGTACTGCTCAAGTGTGTGGGACCCGTATCAAACAAACTGACAGGGTAGTTAGAGGTATAAATGAACAGTTTTTCTGGTACACCCATGAAGAGACAAGAAACAGTTGTAAATTCGATGAGGAGGAACGGGTATCAACAAATTCTCAGATTCGTACATTGCCGGTAGGATTACGAAACTGATCAAAACGGCAAGTAGTGGAATATAAGATCTGTTTTTTCTTGTGTCCAAAATAACTGTCTAAAATATTTGAAACCAGAGCGTGAGCTATCATAAGATGAATGCATCGTAAATATTACGGTAGATATACTTTTAAGCAGTTCATATGTGTCAAACTGATCACATTTGGTTACAAAATTTGGTGTTTGAACTCTGTACAAGGATATCTTGTTGATTTTGAAGTGTATCAAATGGCTCTGAGCACTATGGGACTCAACATCTGTGGTCATCAGTCCCCTAGAACTTAGAACTACTTAAACCTAACTAACCTAAGGACATCACACACATCCATGCCCGAGGAAGGATTCGAACCTGCGACCGTAGCAGTCGCGCGGTTCCGGACTGAGCGCCTAGAACCGCTAGACCACTGCGGCCGGCGAAGTGTATCAAAGAAAAGGTACTGAAAACTCTAAGGAGTACCAATCTTATTTCAGAAAAGCTGCTTCTCCATCCCCTACCCCCAAGAAAAAGGCAGAACACCTACAGCAACAACATTTCTGACTTTATTTTGAATATTTATTCCCAAGTTATTTTAGAGAGCGAGGGTTTGGATCAACAGGAAAAATTAGGCAAAGTAGAATCTTCAAAGGTTGCGCACTCTTCTAGCGAACAGTAGCATGATGTAAAAAAGTCAGACAATAATTTCAAAGGAGGATGGTGTGTTCCTAACTACATGGATGGACAGTTTAGTCGTTGCTGTAGCCTCAAAGATTTATGGTAGGAAACCTTCACATCCAGTGAAGCGGTATTCACACAAGTAAAACAAGGTAATCTCATGTAGGACAACAGAATGTGATTGGGATTCAGAACAAGTTTATCAGTGGACCTGATCGAATGTACGAAATGTACTAATTACAAAACTGGAATGCGTAACATGTGTTACTGGCCTATTTTATCGTGGCTAGTAGGTGTCTGCACCCGCAATGTTTGTATACTATATAGGAACTCAAGACATCATATGCTACAGCTCAAATTCAGCACAAGAATGGTTTTCAAATATCAAGTCCCAGGCGGCCTCGTGGCTTCCAAACAACCGCTCGAGTCTCGGATGAAATACGCTGTGACATAGTGGATCATCTTATTAAGAAGACAGAAGATTTAAAAAAGAAGAGATATAGAGGACAAGGATGAAAATCAATCATTTATACAATGTGTGCAAAGTGTAATGTTGGGCTAAGTGTGAAATGTATTTTGCCCTTCCACCAAAATGTAATGAGGATACCAACATGGTCCAGTAAATTTGTGGAAATATTTTTATTTCTACACACTGAAACTAGTGTTTTGTGTACTTTGTTCCTTATTTGTGTGTGTGTACATTGTTTATTAGTGCATTGTTCTTGTATGTCCCCCGCAAAAATCGAATAATTAACATTAATAAAGAAGTAATGTAATGGCCTAGTCTTGCCACATGGTAAAATCGTATTCTGAACAATATGTTTATCAGAAAAATTTGGAAATAATTTTTCTGTGTTATTTAACTAGTACTTGCATTAAATTAGGAACAAAAACATTTTTTTCAAATAAAAAAAGTTTTTGGTCAGTTATGGGATATGCTACCAATAACATCTGATTTAAAATAGTTTACAACGATCTAAATGAAACGAGGCTTCTCATATTTATGAAACAGTTTCTTTCTAAATTGTTTGTATAATCATATTACAGAAAACTGATAGAGAATAGAATCAAAGCATTTGAGAAACGGAATGACGTTGAAAATAAATTACGATGCGAGGAGTTTTTATTCAGAATCAGGGGGGAAGTGAGTAGCTGGAAATACTATATAAAAGCAATGGCAGCAGAAAGTTTCTGGCACAAGCAGTCACCATCGTTCTGCCAATGGCCTTGTCAAAGAGGGCGGAGGAGTGGACAAAGGATGAGTGCACTTTCTTACCCTTGGTGTGAAAAACTGCCCGTAAAAGCGAAACCATCAGCAATCATCAACGGCATGAGGATGTAGAAGGCAATGGAAACCACCACATTAAGATACGTAATGTGTATCCAAGGAACATGGGGACTGTACGAAAAAGTGTCATGATGATCTCTCCACTGGCTAAAGATACCGGACTGCTAAGGGGAAGACGATAATGAGAAAGAGATTGAAAAAGCAATGAAGGGATAATATTCTAGAGTTAGAGCGTGGAATGCCAGAAGTTCGAACTAGTAGGAAAGCTAGAAAATCCGAAAAGGCAAAAAAGTAGTGGGGATCAGTGAAGCGAAATGGATAGAAGGTAAGGATTTCTGATCAGACTAATACAGCTAATATCATCAGCAGCAAAAAAATGGTATCGAGGGAGTGGGTTACGTTATGAACAGAAACGTAGAGCAAAGAATGAGTTATTGTGGATAGTTCGCTGGTGACATTGTCCTCATCACGTTCGGTATCAAACCAACGCCAAGAACGATAGTTCATGTGTACATGCCGACATCGCAAGCGTAAGGTGAAGGGGCAGAGAGAGTATATGTGAATAGTGGACGAGTAATTCGGTATACGATTATAAAGAGAGATGAAAATTTTTAATCATGGAGGACTGGAACGCGGTTCTAGGGGAAGGAACATAAGAAAGGTTACGGGAGAATACATGACAGGCAGTTAGAACAAGAAAGGAGGAAGACTAATTGAGTTATGCAATAAATTTCAAATGATAATAGCGAATACTCTGTTCAAGAGAAGGCGGTATACTTGGAAGAAACCCAGGGACACGGGAAGTTTTCAGTTGGATTACATCATGGTTAGACAGAGATTCTGAAAGCAAATACTGGATTGTAAGGTGCGCCCAGGAGCAGATGCAGACTTTCATAGTAATTTAGTAATGACGAAGGGTAAATTGAAGTTTAAGAGAATCGTAATGAAGAATCAGTGTGGAAGGAAGTGGGATACTGAAGGACATAGGAATGATGAAACGTGTTTGAAGTTCTCTAATGATGCGAATCACAGTAGGCAGTTCATTTCGAGAGGAGTTGATGTCTTAAAAGGGCAGTCATAAATAGGCATAAGGAATATACCAGCGAGGGAACCTTCGATAACAGAAGCTCATCGATGAAACAACGAAGTAGAAAAATGTTCAGGGAAAGACTTCAGTACAGCAATATTTGGGAATGAAATGAATACGAACTGCAGGACAACCATGGCGGAATGGCTACAAGAAAAATGTGACCAAATCTAATTAGAAATGATAGCCAGAAGGACTGAATGGACATACAGAAAAGTCAAAACAACATTCGATGAAATTGAAAGCGAGGGTGGTAACATTAAGAGTGCAATGGCAATTCAATTGTCAGACGCAGAGAAAAGAGCTGATAGGTGCAAAGAGTACGCTGAACGCCTCTATGAGGAGGAGGTTCTGTTTGATGATAGAAAAAGAAACTGGAGTGGATAAGGAAGACATAGTAGATGCAGTATTACAGTTCGAAGTTAAAATATTTCTGGAGACCTGAGAGCAAATAAGGCGGAGGAGATAGATAACGAATCGGAATTTCTAAAATCATCAGATTAAATGGCGATCAAACTCTGTTGAAGTTGGCGTGTACAATCTATAAGACTAGCACATACCATCAGATTTACGGAGAAACATTATCCACACAATTCTGAAGACTGCAAGGGAAGATAGGTGCGAAAACTATCAAACAATGAGCTTAACATGTAATGCACCCAAGCTGCTGACAAGAATACTGTACAGAAGAACGAAAAATAAAGCTGAGGATGAGTTTGTTGATGATTATTTTCGCCACAAGAAAGGTAAAGGCATCAGAGGGGCAATTCTGGCTTGGAGCTTGACAATGGAAAAAAGACTGAAGAAAAATCAGGATACGTCCACAGGATGTGTTGACATAGAAAACCCGTTCGAGGTGATGAAATGGTGCAAGATGTTAGAATTTCGGAGAAAACTGGTGTAAGCTACAGAGAAAGACTGGTGATATACAGTATGTACAAGCAAAAAGAGGGAACATTAAGAAGAGAAGACCGCGGACGAAACGCACGGATTAAAAAGAGTAAAAGTCTTTTTACTTACCGTTCGACCTATACATTAAAGAAGTAGTAACTGATATAACAGAAAGGTTCGAGAGTGAGAGTAAAGATCCAGGTTAAATGGTACCAGAGATAAGATTCGCTGATGACATCACTATCTTCAGTGAAAGTGAAAATGAATGACACGATCTGTTGAATGGAATGAACAGTCGAATGAGTACAGGATATGGATTGAGGGCGGAAAAAGACAACAACAACAAAAATGGTTCAGATGGCTCTGAGCACAATGGGACTTAATATCTGAGGTCATCAGTCCCCTAGAACTTAGAACTACTTAAACCTAACCAACCTAAGGACATCACACACATCCATGGCCGAGGCAGGATTCGAACCTGCGACCGTAACGGTCGCGCGGTTCCAGATTGTAGCGCCTAGAACCGCTCGGCCACTCAGGCCGGCGAAAAAGACAAAAAACATTGAGAAATAGCTGAAAGGAGAACAGCGAGATACTTAACACCGAAATTGGTGGTCACAAAGTAGACGAAGTTAGGGAGTTCTGCTATCTTGGAAGCAAAATAGCTTATGACGAGCGAAGCAAGGAGGAAACAAAAAGCAGATTAGCACAGGTAAAGGGGGCATTCCTGGCAGAGATAAGTCTATTGGTGTCAAACAGAACCCTTAAGTTGAGGTCAAAATATATGAGTATGTACGTTTGGAGCATAGCGTCGTGTGGCAGTGAATCATGAACAATATGAAAATCAGGAAAAAGAATCGAAACGTTTCAGTTGTGGTGCTACAGAAGAATGGTGAAACTCAGATGGACTGATGAGAAACGAAGAGGTTCTTTGCAAAATTGGTGAAGAAATGAAGCTATGGAAAACACTGACTAGAATAAGGGGCAGGCTGGTAGTACGAGGGTTGCCCAGTAAGTAGTGCACCTCATGTTTTTTCAGCCGAAAACAATTGCTGTGGTCCTGTGGTTAGTGTGAGCAGCTGCGGAACGAGAGGTGCTTGGTTCAAGCCTTCCCTCGAGTGAAAAGTTTGACTTTTTATTTTCAGTTTATGTGACAAACGTTTATGTTTTCATCACTTTTTTGGGAGTGATTATCACATCCACAAGAAAACCTAAATCGGGCAAGGTAGAAGATTCTTTTTACCCATTCGCCAAGTGTACAAGTTAGGTGGGTCGACAACATATTCCTGTCATGTGACGCACATGCCGTCATCAGTGTCGTATAGAATATATCAGACGTGTTTTCCTGTGGAGGAATCGGTTGACCTATGACCTTGCGATCAAATGTTTTCGGTTCCCACTGGAGAGGCACGTCCTTTCATCTACTAATCGCACAGTTTTGCGGTGCGGTCGCAAAACACAGACACTACACTTATTACAGTGAACAGAGACGTCAATGAACGAACGGACAGATCATAACTTTGCGAAAATAAACTTTTCACCCGAGGGAAGACTTGAACCAAGGACCTCTCATTCCGCAGCTGCTTTCGCTAACCACGGGACCACGGCGCTCCTGAGCTCACACTCTCCTTGACGTTGCCTTTCTTGCGCATGGACTACTCAGTTTGTATATTTTGCGTATTTTTTTCACAGTTCCACACAACTTCTTCGTGTTTTCTCGATTGATCTGTGTTCAGTTTTTCAAGGCTTATCCACTGTGCCAACTTATAACTAAATCTGAGGGGGTGCGATGGGGAGGTTCCCTTGTGAGTGAGCGCGGCAAGCTCCCGTCACTTCCGACAGATAGCGTAGCAGCAGGACAGTTTTGAATTGGCATCTATAGATGATGTAAGTTAAAGCAACGTGCCATCATTGAATTTTTCACTGCAGAAATGAAACTGTGAGGAATATCCACAAACGCCTGTGCAAAGTTTATGGTGCTTCTGATGTCGACAGAAGTACAGTTAGTCACTGGCCACGGAGGGATAGGTCATCAGAAGGTGTTTCTAGAATGAAATTTTCACTCTACAGCGGAGTGTGCGCTGATATGAAACTTCCTGGCAGATTAAAACTGTGTGCCGGACCGAGACTCGAACTCGGGACCTTTGCCTTTCGCGGGTCCCGAGTTCGAGTCTCGGTCCGGCACACAGTTTTAATCTGCCAGGAAGTTTCATTAACAGTTATGTCGATGAGTTTCTTTCCATCTGTCTCGGTCTCATTTGACTGCCATCTTGTAGATGTGGAGCCAAGCAGGCAACTACTGAGTGCTGTAGCTGTCAGCGCTTTGCCTTTCGCGGGCAAGTGCTCTACCAACTTTTCTTTTGTGTAATCTCATTTTGTCCGTTTTCGTTTGTTGTATCTGCTCGGCGCAAGACATCCGTTTCAGTTCGTTGTTGATCCATTAACTCAGTTTTTTTATTACAGAGGGCAGCTACCCCTCTGACCGAACACGCTGAGCTAACGTGCCGGCTCCAACTGAGCTACCCAAGCACGACTCACGCCCCGTCCTCACAGCTTCAATTCCGCCAGTACCTCGTCTCCTACATTCCAAACTTCACAGAAGCTCTCCTGCGAACCTGGACATGGCGTGAGTCGTGCTTGGGTAGCTCAGTTGGTAGAGCACTTGCCCGCGAGAGGCAAAGGTCCCGAGTTCGAGTCTTGGTCTCGCACGCAGTTTTAATCTGCCAGGAAGTTTCATCAGAAGGTGGTTCGGCGGAGCTCCACGATTTGCAGCGGCCTCGGAGACCATGTTGCAGCGAGATGACGCTGTCATTCGCCATTAAAGGACGCCATTCGTCGAAGACATTTGAGGGCGATGAGGAGGTGATTTACACATTGAAACACTGGCTCCACCGTCAGGAGAAGGATTGCTGACGACAGCGCATACACACCCTTGTTTCGCGGTGGAGGAAGGCCATACATCTGGATGGAGAATGCGCGGAAAAATATGGTGTGTAGATAAATCACCATTCCTTCGTGTGTATAATTCTTATTATGTTCAATAAAGTGTTGTTAAAAAAAAATTTGGTGCATTTCTTTCTGGGCAACCCTCGTACATACGTCCCGATATTAGGGAATAGTCTCCATGGTACCAGAGGAAACTGTAGAGGTTAAGAACGGTAGGGAAAGACAGAGATTAGAATACATCCAAAAATTAACTGAGGTTCTAGGACGTTAGTACTACTCTGAAAGCCGGCCTAATTGGCCGAGCGGTTCTAGGCGCTACAGTCTGGAACCGCGCGACCGAGACGTTCGCAGGTTCGAATCCTGCCTCAGGCATGGATGTGTGTGATGTCCTTAGGTTAGTTAGGTTTAAGTAGTTCTAAGTTCTTGGGGACTGATGACCTCAGAAGTTAAGTCTCATAGTGCTCAGAGCCATTTTGAACTACTCTGAAAACAAGAGGGTGGATCAGAAGAGAAATTCCTAGCGGGTTGCGTCAAACCAGGCAGAAGACTGAAGACAAAAATAAGAAATCTATCTAAAAGAAGGGACAGAATGATACGACAACTTTTAAGGCATCGACTTTGGTAGTACAGGAAGTAGAAACGACATAAATTGAAGGGAGGTGGAGATGGGAGAAGAGATTGCTAAATATCAAGTAATTGAAGGCAGAGGGCACAGGACAGGATTTTGTGGTAGGAGTGCATCCACTTGTCAATAGACAGATGACAAAAAATGAAACGAAACTTTTTGTGATCACTGATGCTGGAATATGTCAACTAAGCAGTACTTGATTTACCGCCGTATTGGTGTAAGATTATGCGTTAACAGCACAATGGATATCGTGTGTGTAAATGTAGGTGGTTATTCTGGTCGTACTGTCGGATTTCTTTGGAAGAGTCTTAGGGATATGTAACCACTTCACGAAAGAAGTGGATTAAAATACAGTAATTAGAACTACTTTCGAGTAGCTATTGCCTAGAAGAGATAGAGGAGATCCAGTGAAAAGAGGCGTGATTCGTCACGGATTCATGGTAAACACGAGAAAGCAGCAGAGAAGCTCAACATACTCCATTGGCTGACGCTACAGCACAGGTTACACAGAGATTTACTGCTGGAATTCCGCTAGCGTACCTCCCAAGAAGGGCAGGGCAACGTGTCACTACTTCCAGACTGCACCTCGCGAAGTGACCACGGTTAGAAAGAAAGTTTAGAATTCACGGGGATCTTTGTCTTCAGCCTTTTTCCCCACAAACCATTCACGGTCGCAGAGTCGTACCGAGAGTACCCTCAACACACAACGTAAGGTGGGCTGCGGGGCACAGATGTAGAATCATTGGGAGACGTGTTTCAATGGTCAATAGCTGGTATCAAACAACGGTTCACAGAACGTGGCCATCTGCTGCTGTAGTGGCTGTTGTGAGCGAACGCCTGTCGCCACGTCCGCACCAAGTGCCCGGTCATAGTAGAAGGCGACGCCGCTTGTCAGCCGGCCGGTGTGGTGGGGGTCCGTGACGTCATGCGGTGCTGTTAGCGCGCACTCGAGTGGCGGCCGAGGAGAGACCTGCAAACAAGTGCGCGCCCGCTCCCAGCCACACACTTCTGCCAGCGTCACTGTGGGCTGTCCCCGGTGTCACACTGACGACTAACCTCCTGCACACCCTTCTCTACATGTCTTGTCTAAAGACAATTAATTCGAGCTTTTTTCACACGAAATTCTGAAAGCCATCAGTCAAGACAATCATGCGGATGCAGAATTTCTTCCGAAAATCATTTGATCCAGTATGTAGACTATCCAGTATCGAGCGCCTTACCTTAAGTAATAGTCATTTAACTAACAAAAATTAAAGTGAGATTATCATATAAATTAAATCTTGATTTGCTAATTTGGTTATGCTCTGACAAGTGGTTTCCAATCCGGTTTCATTAACCTGCTACTTGGGTCGTCCAATCGCGCGCGCCTCTTCCTCAAGTTAGCTCAAATGCCTCTGAGCTGAGGTCATCAGTCCCCTAGAACTTAGAACTACTTAAACCTAACTAACCTAAGGACACCACCCACATCCATGCCCGAGGCAGGATTCGAACCTGCGACCGTAGCAGCCGCGGGGTTCCGGACTCAAGCGCCTTAGAACCCCTCGGCCATCGCGGCCGGCTACCTCAAGTTAGCAAAACGACCCAGCGCGCCCTGGTGCGGTTGTGCTATGTACTTTTCTCATACGTAAAAGGTTTCCCTCGTGTGTTCGTTTTAGAATTTAGTTTGATATTCGGTGGAGATGAATGAGAAGTCAACGAAAATTTATTTTCGCGATATTAAAAGCTGTTTTCAGTGTGAAACATTTTAAAGTAAGGTACTGTGCACAAGGAAACTTCGCATTCAGCACACCGGTATAAAGTCTCTTTGCGAAGGCCTTTTTCCGTGCGTATCAAACGCCTCCTTTTTGGACTTTGCTTCGTTGTGGGCGGCAGAAGATGCGGAAAAATCATGCCTTGTTGTGGTGAAGATATGGCCAACTGGTCGCCAGAACTAATCACGAGGCTCATTCTACTTTGTTCGCCACCCTACTTCGTGTACAGAACGTATGCAATGAAGCAATAGTGCCTATTACGTAGCAGAATAGCTTCTGATAATATAATAAGTCACGGCTGCAAAATACTAACACGAATTCCTTACAGACGAATAGAAAAACTGGTAGAAGCCGACCTCAGGGAAGATCAGTTTGAATTCCGTAAAAGTGTTGGAACACGTGAGGCAATGCTGACCCTACGACTTATCTTAGAAAATAGATTAAGGAAAGGCAAACCTACGTTTCTAGCATTTGTAGACGTAGAGAAAGCTTTTGAAAATGTTGACTAGAATACTCTATTTCATATTCAGAAGGTGGCAGGGGTAAAATACAGGGAATGAAAGGCTATTTACAATTTGTACTGAAACCAGATGGCAGCTATAAGAGTCGAGAGGCATGAAAGGGAAGCAGTTGTTGGGAAGGGAGTGAGACGGGGTTGTAACCTATCTTCAATGTTATTCAATCTGTATATTGAGCAAGCAGTAAAGGAAACAAAAGAAAAATTCGGAGTAGGAATTAAAATCCATAGAGAAGAAATAAAAACTTTGAGGTTCGCCGATGACATTGTAATTCTGTCAGAGACAAGAAAGGACCTGGAAGAGCAGCTGAACGGAATGGACAGTGTCTTGAAAGTAGGATATAAGACGAACACCAACAAAAGCTAAACGAGAATAATGGAAGGTAGTCGAATTAAACCGGGTGATGCTCAGGGTATTAGATTAGGAAATGAGACACTTAAAGTAGTAAAGGAGTTTTGCTATTTAGGGAGAAAAATAACTGATGATGGTCGAAGTAGAGAGGGTATGAAATGTAGACAGGCAATGGCAAGGAAAGCGTTTCTGAAGAAGAGAAATTTGTTAACATCGAGTATAGATTTAAGTGGCAGGAAGTCGTTTCTGAAAGTATTTGTATGGAGTGTAGCCATGTATGGAAGTGAAACGTGGACGATAAATAGTTTAGACAAAACGAGGATATAAGCTTTCGGAATGTGGTGCTACAGAAGAATGCTAAAGATTAGGTGGGTAGATCACATAACTAATGAGGAGGTATTGACTAGAATTGGGGGGGGGGGGGGGGAGAGAAATTTGTGGCACAACTTGACTAGAAGAAGGAATCGGTTGGTAGGACATATTCTGAGGCATCAAGGGATCACCAATTTAGTATTGGAGGGCAGCGCGGAAGGTAAAAATCGTAGAGAGAGACCAAGAGATGAATACACTAAGCAGATTCAGAAGGATGTAGGTTGCAGTAAGTACGGGGAGATGAAGAAGGTTGCACAGGATAGAGTAGCATGGAGAGCTGTATCAAACCAGTCTCTGGACTGAAGACCACAACAATATGTTTTCAGCATGCTTCTGTCCTGTGCAACTGAAAATCGGCCCTATCCATGCTTCCCACATTCATGTTGTAATGAACTACAACAAGTCGCTTTCGAACGATTTCCTTCCTAGGGTTTACATTTAAAAATTTATTGTCATGGAAGGTGCTTAACATAACAACGTCCCTTTTGTTTCATTACCATCTACTTCCCTCTGTGCCCTGTTATGAAGTCTCCTTTATTCAGTTTTTACTTTTTTACGAAGTCAAGGAACCTCTTCCTGTCTTGCCACATTATGCCGAGATTGTTGGTATTGTTACTGGTTAGTTTATTCACCAAATCTGGACTGGTGTACCACCTGTCACTTTTCCCGAATAGCTCACGTGCAAGTTCCAAAACAATTCGAGATGTTATTGTTTCTTCTGGATAGTGGCTGCAATAATTAGTGTCCTTTCCAGTCTAAAGTCCCATAAGTACCGGGAGCAGCTTTCACAGACTTCGCAAAATTTGAACCTGCTGTGCTATGATGGAATGAACTGTCCCCAACCAAGCCGTCCTTTCTAGAACAACGATTCGTCAACGGTGATGTTCCCTCCTGCCATGTATACTGATCCGAATTTACGCCGCATATGCTTCATAATCGGATCGGGTGAATTTTGAATAATTTTATGCTGATAGCGCTCTAGTGGATCATACGAGGTATGTCAGCAAAGTGGAAGAATTTTCAATAAAAGATGAAACTGCTTTTAAGTCAGAAGTCTGTGGTCTGGTTTGTGAAGAATTCCTTGAAGTATGAACAATTCAATAAGTGTTTGCACAGTATTCTATGTACGAGGGTGAGTCAAATGAAAACCTTAAATATTGTTTTAAATATTATTTATTGTGCAGAAGTGGTACAAAGCTGTATCACTTTTCAACATAATCTCCCCCACTATCAATGCAAGTCCTCCAGCGCTTATAAAGGGCATGACTTCCTTTCGAAAAAATTTCTTTTGGTAGTCCGCGCAACCACTTGTGCATCGCGTGGCGTACCTCTTCATCAGAACGGAACTTCTTTCTCCCATTGCGTCTCTGAGTGGTCCAAACATATGGAAATCACTTGGAGCAAGGTCTGGTGAGTATGGTGGATGAGGAAGACACTCAACATGCAGGTCTGTGATTGTTGCAACTGTTGTACGGGCAGAAGGACACCTGCTGACAGCAATCCACATCGCTTTGATTTGATTGCAGGCCACAGATGATTTTTTAGGAGATCTGTGTATGATGCACTAGTGAGAGTGGTCCCGCTAGGCATGTAATGCTCCAACATGAGGCCTTTTTCGTCCCAAAAGAGAGTCAGCATAACCTTCCCTGCTGATGATTCTGTTCGAAACTTCTTTGGTTTTGATGATGAGGAATGACGCCATCCCTTGCTCGCTCTCTTCGTTTCCTGTTGCTGGAAGTGAACCCAGGTTTCGTCCCCAGTAACGATTCTTGCAAGGACGCCATCACCTTCTCGTTGAAAGCGTCGAAGAAGTTCTTCAGAAGCATCAACACGTCGTTTTCTCATTTCAGGAGTCACCTGCCGTGGCACCCATCTTGCAGACACTTTGTGAAACTTGAGCACATCATGCACAATGTGGTGTGCTGACCCATGACTAATCTGTAAACATGCTGCAATGTCATTCAGTGTCACTTGGCGGTTTTCCTTCACTATGGCTTCGACTGCTGCAATGTTCTTTGGAGTCACAACTCGTTGTGCCTGACCTGGACGAGGAGCATCTTCCACTGAAGTCACACAATTTGCCAACTTCCTATTCCATTCGTAGACTTGCTGCTGTGACAAACATGCATCACCGTACTGAACCTTCATTCGTCGATGAATTTCAATAGGTTTCACACCTTCACTACGCAAAACCCGAAAACAGATCGCTGTTCTTCCCTGGTGCAAGTCCCAAGTGGGGCGGCCATCTTTATACTGATACTGCGACCGTATGTGTGCATCTGCACTATGCTGCTACCTACAGGCTATTGCG
This sequence comes from Schistocerca cancellata, assembly GCF_023864275.1. Classification (NCBI taxonomy): domain Eukaryota; kingdom Metazoa; phylum Arthropoda; class Insecta; order Orthoptera; family Acrididae; genus Schistocerca; species Schistocerca cancellata. The sequence goes on from NC_064628.1 coordinate 876,675,345, forward strand.
CAATCTTTTTGTACGCTTGCCAACTTACAGGACAACGGCGCGAAATTTCGATTTAGAGAAGCTTTTGACAATGTTGACTGTAATACTCTCTTTCAAATTCTGAAGGTGGCAGGGGTAAAATACAGGGAGCGAGAGGCTATTTACAATCCGTGCGGAAAGCAGATGGCAGTTATAAGAGTCAAGGGGCATGAAAGGGAAACAGTGGTTGGGAAGGGAGTGAGACAGGGTCACACCCTCTCCCCGATGCTATTCAATCTGTATATTGAGCAAGCAGTAAATGAAACAAAAGAAAAGTTCGGAGTAGGTATTAAAATCCATGGAGAAGAAATAAAAACTTTGAGGTTTGCCGATGACATTGTAATTCTGTCAGAGACAACAAAGGTCCTGGAAGAGCAGCTGAACGGAAAGGACAGTGTCTTGAAAGGAGGGTATAAGATGAACATCAACAAAAGCAAAATGAGAATAATGTCGGGTGATGCTGAAGGAATTAGATTAGGAAATGAGACACTTAAAGTAGTAAAGGAGTTTTGCTATTTAGGGAGAAAAATAACTGATGATGGTCGAAGTAGAGAGGGTATGAAATGTAGACAGGCAATGGCAAGGAAAGCGTTTCTTAAGAAGAGAAATTTGTTAACATCGAGTATAGATTTAAGTGGCAGGAAGTCGTTTCTGAAAGTATTTGTATGGAGTGTAGGCATGTATGGAAATGAAACATGGACGATAAATAGTTTAGACAAGAAGAGAATAGAAGCTTTCGAAATGTGGTGCTACAGAAGAATGCTGAAGATTAGATGGGTAGATCACATAACTAATGAGGAGGTATTTAATAGAACTGGGGAGAAGAGGAGTTTGTGGCACGACTAGAAGAAGGGATAGGTTGGTAGGACATGTTCTGAGGCATCAAGGGATCACCAATTTAGTACTGGAGGGCAGCGTGGCGGGTAAAAATCGTAGAGGGAGACCAAGAGATGAATACACTAAGCATATTCAGAAGGATGTACGTTGCAGTAGGTACTGAGAGATGAAGAAGCTTGCACAGGATAGAGTAGCATGGAGAGCTGCATCAAACCAGTCTCGGGACTGAAGACCACAACAACAACAACATCACAAATTGAAGGTTTTCGTTTGACTCGCCCTCGTAGTATCCTGTCCATTTCGAACCCTGGAGCGTGCTGCTAAATTGTGATGAGAAATTATGAACTGTTATGCTTATAAGTTCGTCTGTTCTATTTTTTGCACAAAGCATCGTCCACAAAATACACAAAACAACTCATCATATCGTGTTGTTTTACAGGCACAACTGTACTACTACCACCACCGAAAAAATATTGTTCACGAACTGAACTAGGATGCACAAATGCACTAAGCACCATCGGCTGCAGTAGTATCTCGCCGTCAGATGTTTCTGAATCGAAGTCACATTCACTGGCCTCAACATCCATATCTTGAAAAATTTCAGAGCCGTCACTGAAGCAGCTGCTCTATCTCCGAATATGATAAACGATTCCTTTTCGCCATTGCAAAAGATCATTCACTAATACGGTGGTAAACACAGGCGAAAAAGGCGCGTTTTTGTGGCTGCTTCGTAGGACACATCCTATCGATCCGTGCCTGAGTGGAAAATGTTGTAACTAGCCGAAATACACTGTGCCGTCTGAAGAGAGCTGCTATATAGTGGATGAACTAACACCACAGTTTCAACGGTAGACCGATAACTCGTCATTCCCATTAGCTACTACCCAGAAGTCGGATATTTCCGTCCAACCCACTGTGAATTAGCACAGCGAGGACGGATGTATCCGTCATGCCCAATGCCCACTTAAATCGTTAATCCCCCACTAATTCATTCTTAGACTGAATGCTTTTCAGATCGAGTCAGGACTTGCTGTTTTAAGCGTTTGTTTTATACCGGGTTTCAGTATGACACTCATCTTTGATGGTTAACTTACACTTATGATCTGTTACGGCTAGTGCTACCACTTTATTATTTGCAGTAATTAAAAGTTTCCGTTTCTGTGCGACTGTTTTTGGGTTAAAGTCATTACAGTGATTTAATCATTTTAGATGTCTTTTAATTATACTGACTGCCATAACTATTTTGAACACCACCAGTGTGTACCGTCTGCAGACTTCGGTTTGATGCTGAATCTTTGAACATGTTCTCAGATAGAATATATCGAACTTCCTTGAGACTGAAAAGCGTATGTCCACGAAGCAGGCTGGTTTTAGAAAGCATGACTCGTGTGAAATTCAGCTTACCCTTTTCTCACGTCATATACTGCGAACTATTGATGAAGGGCAACAGGCAGATTCCACATTTCTTGATTTTCGGAAAGCGTTTGCCACAGTGCCCCATTGGAGCCTGTTAACGAAGGGACGAGCATGTGGAATAAGTTCACAGATATGTGAGTGGCTGGAAGACTTCTTAAGTAATAGAACCCAGTATGCTGTGAAAGGTCTCTGTTGGATTCCTTTCACGTTAATTTCTTAAATCTGTTGTCATTTACGGCATAAATTCCCCTTCTAAATTTACTGTGGCGTTTCTGACTATCTGGGAGGAGACTGAGTAGTGGAACGTGTTACTTTTACACATAAACAAGAACGATCTGTCACACTACTACACTTTAAAACACAGTTTATATGTAATCCATGTCACACAGTCTCATACGGAACCTACATCCGCTTTCTTTTATATACTGTGTATGATAAGATACTGTCATCCCCCTTCCCTTCTGTGTGAGAGGATGAATGAGCAAATGTATTTCTAGTTGCATGCTTGAGGGTAGCAGACAAGCCTGTCTGCTAGAGAACAGTAGGACCAACGTCGGAACAGGTAGCTACGCTTTCTAAAAGCAAAGAGGTTTCTATCCTTAGTATGGCCCTGTCTGTCCCTTGTCATGTTGGAATAGGAAGCGGCCTCTCTCGCCACTTCCGTTTGTATTTGTGAGCCACCCTCAGGAAGGGACCAGGGCAGTCTGTCCGCGGCGAGCGTCTGAAGTGGTAAGATCTCCGGCTAAGCGCGTGTCTGCTAAGTCCGTAGGACAATGGATTTCTTAAGATCAGCTTAGCTGAAAATTTAATCATCTTTATTTCAGGTTTAGCTCTAAAATATCTAATGTTATCTTAAATTGCAACGCAGTGTAATTCTCGTGTGAACTTCAGAGTATATTCCGGTAGTTGCTTTGTCACTACTTTGTGAGTAAAGTGGAACCACGTGTTGATCAGTAACTCTAACTAGCATCATCAAGCTTCAATGCGAATGTGCGTGAGATTATAATGTCTCGTCTTGACAATATTTTTCAATATAGCAACTTTTCTTTATGTTCAACCCACGTGGGGTGTACTTTGTGAGACCAGTACCACGTGCTTATACTACTAACCCATCATGTTAGTAGTAAGACGATAGTAACCAGTTCGAGGTTTTTCTTTTTTAAATTGCTTTTCGATCTAATTTATTGTGGAGTTACACTCTTTGTGTAAACCAAGTTGACCACGTGAAGCATGTGGTGTAATCATCAAAGTAGCCCTCAGCTATTTTTTTTGGGAAGATTTCACAGAGAGTTAGTATGAATTTAGCATACCAGTGTGTGGTAATTACATGACGGACAGGATTTCGCTACGAACGTAACTTCTTTGGGTGAAAATTGAATCGGTTGGTTGTGGTTAATTTCCTCTTGCATATGTTTCAACGTTCTTCGTGTGTTATTTTATGAATGCGGTGTTGTATGCAGTCTCCCAATCTTGGCTCCCTATTTGATGTGTTCCGTAAGATTACAAACTCATATTTACACAATCCTGAATAAGGCACCAGCTTAGTTATGACTCAAGTTTAATATGCTGAAATTTCAATGATCAATGTTAAAATAAATTTCCAAATATAAACTGATTTATTTCTTTTTATTTAAATTCTCTTTTATATATATATCACCGGTTGTCGTATGACTATTCATCATCATCATCATCATTTAAGACTGATTATGCCTTTCAGCGTTCAGTCTGGAGCATAGCCCCCCTTATACAGTTCCTCCATGATCCCCTATTCAGTGCTAACATTGGTGCCTCTTCTGATGTTAAACCTATTACTTCAAAATCATTCTTAACCGAATCCAGGTACCTTCTCCTCGGTCTGCCTTGACTCCTCCTACCCTCTACTGCTGAATCCATGAGTCTCTTGGGTAACCTTGCTTCTCCCATGCGTGTAACATGACCCCACCATCTAAGACTGTTTACCCTTACTGCTACATCTATAGAGTTCATTCCCAGTTTTTCTTTGATTTCCTCATTGTGGACACCCTCCTGCCATTGTTCCCATCTACTAGTATCTGCAATCATCCTAGCTACTTTCATACCCGTAACCTCAACCTTGTTGATAAGGTAACCTGAATCCACCCAGCTTTCGCTCCCATACAACAAAGTTGGTCGAAAGATTGAACGGTGCTCAGATAACTTAGTCTTGGTACTGACTTCCTTCTTGCAGAATAGAGTAGATCGTAGCTGAGCGCTCACTGCATTAGCTTTGTTACACCTCGCTTCCAGTTCTTTCACTATGTTGCCATCCTGTGAGAATATGCATCCTAAGTACTTGAAACCGTCCACCTGTTCTAACTTTGTTCCTCCTGTTTGGCACTCAATCCGTTTATATTTCTTTCCCACTGACATTACTTTCGTTTTGGAGATGCTAATCTTCATACCAAAGCCCTTACATTTCTGATCTAGCTCTGAAATATTACTTTGCAAACTTTCAATCGAATCTGCCATCACAACTATGTCATCCGCATGTGCAAGACTGCTTATTTTGTGTTCACATATCTTAATCTCACCCAGCCAGTATATTGTTTTCAACATATGATCCATATTTTGTTAGTTTGGCGAACGCGTTATTCTCATGCTCCTTTCTTTCCTTCTGTGTATATTTCTCAGCCATTGTCATATCCTGAAAAAAAACCTTTGCCTATAATTACGAGTAAGTAATGAATCCAGCTGCTGCTTACCAGCCGTTTGAGCAAATGGCCCATACTTTTGCTGTTGCCTATTTTTAGTCACTATGGAGAAACAGAAAGATAAGGGAAGCATTTGACACTGACTGAGAAAGCGAGTACTTTCTCGTGTTCTCTTCATGAGGAGAAGCACATGTCTCCCCAGGGCAGGTGACGTCACTGCTTCAACAATTTCATACGGCCACACATATTCATAATAATACGTCACCACTCAGTCTATCGCAGTTCAATAACTTCCACAGCTCTGGTTATTATCGTATGGCGTATCAAGCGAAATTAGTGACTGGATTGAATATTTCTTGCTACGGACGATGCTGTCTGTTATCTTGGATAGAAAGTCATCGAACAGATGTTGAAGTAACTTCAGGTGTGGTCCATGGAAATCTGCTTGGCCCATGCTATTCCCGCTGTAAAAAGTAAAACTGTACACTTCGCAAAACGAAGAAACGTTGTATCCTATGGCTACAGTATCAATGTATACCAATGTGGAACCACCGGAATTGGTCAACTCATACAAATAACTCTGTGGAACGGTTTGTACGGTTATGAAATTGAACGATCATTTTGTCTCAGTCTAGGCAAAACTGGTGGCAGACTTCAGTTGATTGACAGACTACCAGGGAAATGCAATCTGTCTACAAAGGAGACTGCTTACGAAACAATTGTGCGAGCCATCCTAGAATACAACTGAAGTGTGTGAGACCATTAACAAATAGGACTAACAGGTGATACTGGAAGTATAAACGGAACTGCCCACAGGTTTGGCTGACCCATGCGAGAATGTCACGGAAAAGATGAACAAACTGAACTGCAGACATTTGAAGATAGCCGCAAGCTATCCTGAGAAAGGATGCTTAGTTTCTAGAAGCAGTTTCACATGATGAATCAAGGAACGTATGTACCATAGCCGCCTACTTGTCGCTCCCGTAGAGATCATGAGGACAGGATTAGGGTAATAACAGCGCGCACAGAGGCGTTATGCTATTATTCTTCTCGCGCTCCATACTTGAATGGGACGGGAAGAAATAATTGGTACTATGGCTAGTAACCTCTGCCATGTACTTCACAATTGCTTGCAGTGTATGGTTGTAGACGTAGAACCGCATCAGCTGACTCTGGACTATTCGTGACAAGACACTTGTAAGATGTCGATTTTTCTGGAGATCCAGCAAATCCTATGCAGGAATGAAGAATCAAGTACTGATCGTGTGAAATGTAGCTTTCAGCGAGACACAAAAGGCGCTTGATTTCAGTTTGATGCCGTGATCCCTGACTTTCATACAACCTTCAATAGCCCCGCTGTGGGATGATAAATTTCATGCTAAGCGTCAGACATAGGTATAATACTGGACTAATCTGGATACTAGAAACGTGATAAGTTCTATGTCATTCGTGTCTTACGATGCTCTTGGCATAGAAACACTATGAGCCGTGGCTGGCTCATGTTATGAGCTGGATTAAACCTTCGTTGCGATTCTGTCTCCCGCCGTTATCGCGATTATGCTGTTATCCTCTCCTTCCGCGGGTGGCAGCAGCGGTGTGTATCCATATTCGCACCTTGGACTATCTTTGACCTGGCGCTTATAGTTTCCGGCAGGGAACAGTGTGCGTCCTGTCGGTCGGTTGGCGTGGAGCAGCGAGGAATTCTCCGCGGGCCGTTGTTTGGCCGGGGCAGCTGGCGGTCTCTACGCGGTGTCGGAGTGTGTGGGGCTGTTCCCATTGCTACGAGGTCCCTGGCTCACCGACCCTGGACGCGAAAGTTGAGTTTTGATTTAATCTAGTAGCAAGTCAGTACGGTTCACATTGTGTCGTTCGTAGTTAGTTGTCGTTCGTTGGGATATTCAAATGGTTCAAATGGCTCTGAGCACTATGCGACTTAACGTCTGAGGTCATCAGTCGCCTAGAACTTAGAACTAATTAAACCTAACTAACCTAAGGTTCAAATGGTTCAAATGGCTCTGAGCACTATGGGACTCAACATCTTAGGTCATAAGTCCCCTAGAACTTAGAACTACTTAAACCTAACTAACCTAAGGACATCACACACACCCATGCCCGAGGCAGGATTCGAACCTGCGACCGTAGCAGTCCCGCGGTTCCGGACTGCAGCGCCAGAACCGCTAGACCACCGCGGCCGGCTAACTAACCTAAGGACATCACACACATCCATGCCCGAGGCAGGATTCGAACCTGCGACCGTAGCGGTCGCTCGGTTCCAGACTGTAGCGCCTAGAACCGCACGGCCACTCCGGCCGACCTGTTGGCTCTGAGCAGTATGAGACTTAATATCTGAGGTCATGATTCTGGCCTGTTGGGATATTCCCGCGAGCAACAACATGGTTTTCAGGCTGGAAAATTCTAGCCACCCTCGGGTTGAGTTTCACTGTATTTAGTTATTTGAATTGAAGTGCACCAGTTGAATCTTCTGCCTTGTGGCCGTTAACGTTCCGGTTACCTACCCTGGCCCTTCACGTAAATTTCAAGCAGTGTAGTTTCCTCGTGGTATTGTTGCTGTCCAGCACTGTGTGTAGTTTGACAGCTCCATGTATGATTGGTTGTGGGCGCCAATATCTTACAAGTTGTTCCGTTGAACTCCCTGTTGTGCCGTGGTCGGGGGAAGTGGAAGTTATCTTGTCGGTTGGTCCGTTGACTGTCGGTCGGTTGGGTTGTCGTCGGATGGTGAGTGGTTGGCCCGACTGCCTGTCTCACCTAAGCCAGCATTATTGTTTGAATTCCAGGCCGAACCTCGAACATCTGAGCGCCCTTGGGTGTCTGCCTTTTTCTTTACTTGTTCTTGTTTGTTGTTTCTACTTGTATGGCTTCTAGCCGATTTTTTTAAAAATTAAGGTTGTTTTGCCCTTAAGGCGTAAGATTCTGTAGGCCTTCAGCCTAAATCAAAGAACTGTTTCACGTAAGGCCTTTGGTACTTAAGAAAGATTAATGTTATGGAGTTTTAGGTCTTAGGCCTTCAGCCGATTTGAATTTAACTTGTTTGCTCTTGAAGTGTCTGATTCTTTGGCCCTTCGGCCTAACAAAAGAACTTTTTTAAGATAAGGCTTTGCCTATTAAATTTCTGTTTTGGTAGAATTATGCCTAAATAAGAACTGTTTTGCGTAAATCATTGTTTTTTAAATTAAATTTTTTAATGTTGTTTTGCCTCAAGTTCAGGGCTTTCAGCCGATTTTGAATTCAAATTGTTTGCTCTGAAAATCTCAGATTCTTTGGGCCTTCAGCCTAAATAAAGAATTGTTGTAAGATAAGGCTTGCCTTTTAAATTTCTCATTATGCTTGCGTTTTAAGTTATTGGCCTTCAGCCATTTTTAAATTAATGTGGGTTTCATCCGGTAATTAAGTCTTAAAGATTAAAGGTGTGTGTTTAAAAAACTATTTTTTTGGGTTGTTGAAATGTTTGATCAATAATAAAGTTGTACGTTCGAGTGTAACTGACAACCTTATTTTGGCCCATTTCCACAATTTCAACTACCTGTCCTGTCCTGCGAGTTAATTTGGGCGGTTCACACTAGTAAATGGTACACGTGAAAATTGCCCTTGATTAAATCAAAATTTGCGTATGATGCCAAGTTCCTATCAACGATGGTATGCAAGTGTAATGTGTTCAGATGCCCACTGTATCGTTGATAGGAACTTGGCATCATACGCAAATTTTGATTTAATCAACGGCAATTTTCACGTGTACCATTTACTAGTGTGAACCGCCCAAATTAACTCGCAGGACAGGACAGGTAGTTGAAATTGTGGAAATGGGCCAAAATAAGGTTGTCAGTTACACTCGAACGTACAACTTTATTATTGATCAAACATTACAACAGCCCAAAAAAATTGTTTTTTAAACACACACCTTTAATCTTTAAGACTCAATTACCGGATGAAACCCACATTAATTTAAAAATGGCTGAAGGCCAATAACTTAAAACGCAAGCATAATGAGAAATTTAAAAGGCAGCATCCACTACGCTGGGAAAAATTACTTAGAGTGAAGGCGCTGGGTCAGTATATCTCACGGAATTCTGCGAACTTTTCCGATACACTGAATTCCAACTGCGTCCCCGTACGGTCTGCAGCCTCCATAACAATGAGGCGAGTACCTTGAACACAGTGGTAACATTTATAGCTGTCGGTTCCTCATTTCATTTGTCGTAAGAGGAGAATGACGCTTGAAAGGAAAGGGGGCTGGGATGCGATTCTATCCGTGTAGAGAGCTGCATAGTTCTCAAGCAGTCGATGCCGTTCTGTGGCACAGGTTCGCACTATGGTCACACTTTGCAGCTCCATAGATTATGCAAGCAAACGGCTACGGCCCCTTTCGTCGTACGTCGTAAAAGCGAACTCCATGAACGTCGTATGCGTCCAGTGATAGTACCACTAAGAGGCCAGGAGACGTTGAGGGGACAGAATAGCTGGCTTACTAGATTCCCTATCCCGTGCCACTCAGGCGCTCCGGCGTTGGCAACTATAACCATCAAACCAGGCAACTTATGAGGTAAACTTGCTCCCCGTTACATGGCATGCACTATGAGGGTACACCCACTAACTGTTCTGAGGGGCTGCTTTCTAGTACTATGCCAAAGACTTTCATGATCTCGTCCCATAATATAAATCCTGTCTTTACATAAACGAATCTTGAAATATTTGCTTAAGATTTCCGTCAATAAAGAAACGCTTTCATTGAAAGTCGAACGAGGCAGTAACGGTGCCATCAGTTCCTTTATATTTTTAAATGTTACGTATACACCACATATTTTTCGACTATATGGTGCAGTCGACTTGGCTTTGTTTCATATCTGCGTATCAAATTCTCTCGTCATCTTCGACAATTCCGTTTTGCATATCCTAAACTTACAATTTTTCGCCTTCAGAGGATTTTAAAGGTTTTCTTTTTCAGAATTGTTTCCCTCACCTTTTTCGCACTTCTTCATTTCGCAATTTAAGTTTTAATTTCCGTGTAGCATCACGACGCAAACGATTATATGGAATGTTGAAACTTAAATGAACTGTAGCCGAAACATTTTTCTCAGTTACAAGCATTAAGCATAAAGTCTTAACTATCACCAAGAAACAATAAAGTTGTTGTGGGCTGGCAAGACAGCCAATCCACTTGAAGGAAGCCGAAAGGCACGCGTTTAAGCTCACGCAGGCTGGCGTGAGGTCTGGAACTGTACAAGGGAGTTAGACTTTAGCAAAAAAGGTCGTAGCTGTTGGAATACTTAACTTTAATCCATAATTGGTGAACGTAGCTCTTAACGGTACATGTTTTACAGCATCAATAGTAACTGGTAATGGCGCCTTGCTAGGTCGTAGCAAATGACGTAGCTGAAGGCTATGCTAACTATCGTCTCGGCAAATGAGAGCGTAATTTGTCAGTGAACCATCGCTAGCAAAGTCGGCTGTACAACTGGGCCGAGTACTAGGAAGTGTCTCTAGCTCTGCCGTGTGGCGGCGCTCGGTCTGCAATCACTGATAGTGGCGACACGCGGGTCCGACGTATACTAACGGACCGCGGCCGATTTAAAGGCTACCAACTAGCAAGTGTGGTGTCTGGCGGTGACACCACAAAAGTTACGTAATTAGTCTTTTGTTTGTTACCGGTTGGTGTCTGCAATCCTGTTGCAGTTTCAAAACACTACGCCATAGTAAACTACCACGCCGGTACAGGAGCTAAAAAGAAATGTGGCGAGGGCCGACGGCCAAGGATGCAAGTAATGGAAAATGCAGCGAATATTTTGCAAAGGAGAACAACACGTTTTTGTTTCTGGAACTGCTTTATTTTTTTATTGATACTTCTTTACTATTTCAGTGAATTAACTACTCAATAACACTACTTACTTGTGCTTACAACATATTCCCTATCTTTCACCACTATCTGCTTCCTTACAAAGCAAATGATTGCGTTCTTGCCCTTCCATCGCAAACTAATAGGAGAGACGTTCAAAAAGTAAAGCAACACATTTTTTTCTACAATCAGGTTCGTTTTATTGAGGACTCCAATACCTTACATTACTCCCCTCTCTTTTGGGTACAATACCCCAGTTTTCAACATAATTTCCTTTCACTGCAACGAACTTACCCTACCTTCCTGTGAGGGTTTGTATGCCCGCATGATCTCACTGTACTTGTCATCGTCGGATCCAACGTCTTGCTGCATCGATAATCTCCCCATCATCCACGCATTGCTTCCAGCGAAGTGCGTCCTTCATTGGGCCAGACAAATGCAAGTCGGGAAGTGCGAGATCCGGACTGTACGGTGGATAAGGAAGTACAGTCTCGTGAAGTTTTGTGAGCTCCTCTCGGGTTCGCAGACTTGTGAGACCTTACGTTATCATGGAGAAGGAAAAGTTCGTTTGCATTTTTGTGGCGACGGACACGCTAAAATCGTTTCTTCACTTTTGTGAGGGCAGCACATTATACTTGAGCCACGAAATAAGAATATCAAAGACAATAACACTTTCAGAGATCCAGAAGACAATCATCGTGACTGTACCATGTGACGGTATGGCTTTGAACTTACTCTTAAGATGAGAGGCGGTGTGGCTTAATTCCATGAACTACTTGTTTCCGGTTCGAAGTGATGATGATGTTTGGTTCGTGGGCGCTCAACCGCGCGGTCATCAGCGCCTGTACAAAGTCCCTATTTTTTCACAGTCCAATTTTTACACAGTCCAGTCTAGCCACTGTCACGAATGATGATGATGGTGAAATGATGAAGACATGACAAACAACAAGAGCCCACCGGGCAGAGAAAGTGCCCAACCTGGCCGGGAATCGAACACGGGACCACGTGGTCCAGAGTCAGTAAAGTTAGCCACAAAACCACAACCTGTGGACAGTTCTAAGTGATGAACCCATATTTCATCGCATGTGACGACGTTTGACAAAAAATTGTCACTATCAGCCTCGTATCATGCAAGCAGTACAACACAATGGTCCCTCATTGGCCTTCATGGTCTTTTGTGAGCGGCCAGTTGGCAGCTGATAATTGGAGTGCTGACACATTATCTGCGTATACAGGAATGTTGGCAACTGATGTGATATACAGGGTGTTAGAAAAAGGTACGGCCAAACTTTCAGGAAACATTCCTCACACACAAATATAGAAAAGATGTTACGTGGACTCGTGTCCGGAAACGCTTAATTTCCATGTTAGAGCTCATTTTAGTTTCGTCAGTATGTACTGTACTTCATCGATTCACCGCCAGTTGGCCCAATTGAAGGAAGGTAATGTTGACTTCGATGCTTGTGTTCACACGAGACTCATTACTCTACAGTACTAGCATCAAGCACATCAGTAAGTAGCATCAACAGGTTAGTGTTCATCACCAACGTGGTTTTGCAGTCAGTGCAATGTTTACAAATGAGGAGCTGGCAGATGCCCATTTGATGTATGGATTAGCACGGGGCAATAGCCGTGACGCGGTACGTTTGTATCGAGACAGATTTCCAGAACGAAGGTGTCTCGACAGGAAGACGTTCGAAGCAATTGATCGGCGTCTTAGGGAGCACGGAACATTCCAGCCTAAGACTCGCGACTGGGGAAGACCTAGAACGACGAGGACACCTGCAATGGACGAGGCAATTCTTCGTGCAGTTGACTATAACCCTAATGTCAGCGTCAGAGAAGTTGCTGCTGTACAAGGTAACGTTGACCACGTCACTGTATGGAGAGAGCTACGGGAGAACCAGTTGTTTCCGTACCATGTACAGCGTGTGCAGTCACTATCAGCAGCTGATTGGCCTCCACGTGTACACTTCTGCGAATGGTTCATGCAACAATGTGTCAATCCTCATTTCAGTGCAAATGTTCTCTTTACGGATAAGGCTTCATTCCAACGTGATCAAATTGTAAATTTTCACAACCAACATATGTGGGCTGACGAGAATGCGCACGCAATTGTGCAATCACGTCATCAACACAGATTTTCTGTGAGCGTTTGGGCAGGCATTGTTGGTGATGTCTTGATTGGGCCCCATGTTCTTCCACCTTCGCTCAATGGAGCACGTTATCATGATTTCATACGGGATACTCTACCTGTGCTGCTAGAACATGTGCCTTTACAAGTACGACACAACATGTGGTTCATGCACGATGGAGCTCCTGCACATTTCAGTCGAAGTGTTCGCACACTTCTCAACAACAGATTCAGTGACCGATGGATTGGTAGAGGCGGACCAATTCCATGGCCTCCACGCTCTCCTGACCTCAACCCTCTTGACTTTCATTTATGGGAGCATTTGGAAGCTCTTGTCTACGCAACCCCGGTACCAAATGTAGAGACTCTTAATACTCGTATTGTGGACGGCTGTGATACAATACGCCATTCTCCAGGGCTGCATCAGCGCATCAGGGATTCTATGCGACAGAGAGTGGATGCATGTATCCTCGCTAACGTGGGACATTTTGAACATTTCCTATAACAAAGTGTTTGAAGTCACGCTGGTACGTTCTGTTGCTGTGTGTTTCCATTCCATGATTAATACACTCCTGGAAATGGAAAAAAGAACACATTTACACCGGTGTGTCAGACCCACCATACTTGCTCCGGACACTGCGAGAGGGCTGTACAAGCAATGATCACACGCACGGCACAGCGGACACACCAGGAACCGCGGTGTTGGCCGTCGAATGGCGCTAGCTGCGCAGCATTTGTGCACCGCCGCCGTCAGTGTCAGCCAGTTTGCCGTGGCATACGGAGCTCCATCGCAGTCTTTAACACTGGTAGCATTCCGCGACAGCGTGGACGTGAACCGTATGTGCAGTTGACGGACTTTGAGCGAGGGCGTATAGTGGGCATGCGGGAGGCCGGGTGGACGTACCGCCGAATTGCTCAACACGTAGGGCGTGAGGTCTCCACAGTACATCGATGTTGTCGCCAGTGGTCGGCGGAAGGTGCACGTGCCCGTCGACCTGGGACCGGACCGCAGCGACGCACGGATGCACGCCAAGAGCGTAGGATCCTACGCAGTGCCGTAGGGGACCGCACCGCCACTTCCCAGCAAATTAGGGACACTGTTGCTCCTGGGGTATCGGCGAGGACCATTCGCAACCGTCTCCACAGGCGTGAATGGAGGGACGAATGGAGACGTGTCGTCTTCAGCGATGAGAGTCGCTTCTGCCTTGGTGCCAATGATGGTCGTATGCGTGTTTGGCGCCGTGCAGGTGAGCGCCACAATCACGACTGCATACGACCGAGGCACACAGGGCCAACACCCGGCATCATGGTGTGGGGAGCGATCTCCTACACTGGCCGTACACCACTGGTGATCGTCGAGGGGACACTGAATAGTGCGCGGTACATCCAAACCGTCATCGAACCCATCGTTCTACCATTCCTAGACCGGCAAGGGAACTTGCTGTTCCAACAGGACAATGCACGTCCGCATGTATCCCGTGCCACCCAACGTGCTCTAGAAGGTGTAAGTCAACTACCCTGGCCAGCAAGATCTCCGGATCTGTCCCCCATTGAGCATGTTTGGGACTGGATGAAGCGTCGTCTCACGCGGTCTGCACGTCCAGCACGAACGCTGGTCCAACTGAGGCGCCAGGTGAAAATGGCATGGCAAGCCGTTCCACAGGACTACATCCAGCATCTCTACGATCGTCTCCATGGGAGAATAGCAGCCTGCATTGCTGCGAAAGGTGGATATACACTGTACTAGTGCCGACATTGTGCGTGCTCTGTTGCCTGTGTCTATGTGCCCGTGGTTCTGTCAGTGTGATCATGTGATGTATCTGACCCCAGGAATGTGTCAATAAAGTTTCCCCTTCCTGGGACAATGAATTCACGGTGTTCCTATTTCAATTTCCAGGAGTGTATGATTTGAAGAGAAGTAATAAAATGAGCTCTAACATGGAAAGTAAGCGTTTCCGGACACATGTCCACATAACATATTTTCTTTCTTTGTGTGTGAGGAATGTTTCCTGAAAGTTTGGCCGTACCTTTTTGTAAAACCCTGTATATAGGGATCATATCAACAACAGCCTGAATACGACGCATTGAAGCGTTGTAACTGGTTGCAACAAAATAAAATAACATCTTAAGGACGGTTGTAGGTGTTTTATCTTGTCAGAATAGTTAACGGCCGTCGTCCCAGAGACCTGCCAAACGGATGGACATACGAAAAGTTTCCGTTGTTTCCTTCGTTGATGTTGCAATGGTCAATACCGCAGATGTACAGGCGGGGCGACGTGTACAGATGTGCTTTGGACGTATTGTTAAAGAAATTGCGTACAGCATCATCAACTCGTCCTGTGCAGGTACGCCAGCTTGACTCACAGCCTCGAAAATTTGCAGGCAGGGTATTGGAGCATAATAAAGACGGCAACACGCCGAGTGACACGGATCACCGGCGCTGCCCGGTCGGTCCGGCCACTCGCCGCCATTATCCATCTTCATTAGGCCGACGTGACGTAGCCGAGCATCAACGAAGCCCGGCGTGACGTGGCCAGCCTAAAACAGCGACGACCCACAGCCGCGCTGCAGCGGCCTGCAGACCATGGAGATCCCCCGCGGACAGGGAGGGGGGAGCAGCAGCGCCGGCATTTGTCACCGGCACGCCCCCTCCCCCAGCCCGCCCACGTGCCGTGATTGATGGCCGGGCACGCCCGTCGCGACCCGGCAGTCGCGACTCGTCACGCCAAGTGGCCTCGCGCTGCGCACTCGATGCGATCCGGTCACCTGCGGTGTGACGCTGTGGACGCTCACCATGGTCGCTGTTGCAGGGCAGGCCTTCAGGGCCCGTGTTTCAGTCCTCGGCGAATTTCATTTTATGGGCTTCGAGATGATGTACACAGCCGTGGATACAGGGCTCGATTTTGGTGGACGCCACAGCTTTTTACTGCCTAAGTGTCTCTCTCACCAATATGATCTGTTGCAGAACTCACTTTTAGTGTAACACTGATATGTACGATTTTAATAATAATAACAGTAAAATGAACAGAAGTGCCAAAAAATGTGGTACAGGCACGCGTATTCAAAAACAGAGATATGTAAACTGCGGTCGGCAACGTCTATACAGGGTGGTCCATTGATAGCTTGAAGGGGGAAACCAGATGACGCTATTGTTGGCCTGCTAGATGGCGCTGCAATAGGTCAAACGGATATCAACTGCGTTTTGTTAAATAGCAACCCCCATTTTTTATTATTCGTGTAGTACGTAAAGAAATGTGAATGTTTTAGTTGGACCACTTTTTTCGCTTTGTGATAGATGGCACTGTAATAGTTACAAACGTATAATTATGTGGTATCACGTAACATTCCGCCAGTGCGGACGGTATTTGCCTCGTGATACATTACCCGTGTTAAAATGGATCGTTTACCAGTTGCAGAAAAGGTCGATATCGTGTTGATGTATGGCTGTAGTGATAAAAATGCCCAACGGGCGTGTGCTATGTATGCTGGACGAAATCATCCAAGTGTCCGGACCGTTCACCGGATAGTTACTTTATTTAACAAAACAGGAAGTGTACAGCCACATGTGAAACGTCAACCACGGCCTGCAACAAATAACAATGCCCAAGTAGGTGTTTTAGCTGTTGTCGCGGCTAATCCGCACATCATTAGCAGACATATTGCGCGAGAATGCTACATCAACATCGATTGCACCCTTACCATATTTCTATGCACCAGGAATTAGATGGCGATGACTTCGAACGTTGTGTACAGTTCTGCCACTGGGCGCAAGAGAAATTACGGGACGATGACAGATTTTTTGCACGCATTCTATTTATCGACGAAGCGTCATTCACCAACAGCGGTAACGTAAACCGGCATAATATGCACTACTGGGCAACGGAAAATCCACGATGGCTGCGACAAGTGGAACATCAGCTACCTTGGCGGGTTAATGTATGGTGCGGCATTATGGGAGGAAGGATAATTCGCCCCCCCCCATTTTATCGAAGGCTATCTAAATGGTGCAATGTATGCTGATTTCCTACGTAATGTTCTACCGATGTTACTACAAGATGTTTCACTGCATGACAGAATGGCGATGTACTTTCTACATGATGTCCGGCACATAGCTCGCGTGCGGTTGAAGCGATATTGAATAGCATATTTCATGACAGGTGGATTGGTCGTCGAAGCACCATACCATGGCCCGCACGTTCACCGGATGTGACGTCCCCGGATTTCTTTCTGTGGGGAAAGTCGAAAGATATTTGCTATCGTGGTCCACCGATAACGCTTGACAACATGTGTCAGCGCATTGTCAATGCATGTGTGAACATTACGGAAGGCGAACTACTCGCTGTTGAGAAGAATGTCACTACACGTATTGCCAAATGCATTGATGTTGACGGACATCATTCTGAGCATTTATTTCATTAATGTGGTATTTACAGGTAATAACGCTGTAACAGCATGCGTTCTCAGATATGATAAGTTTACAAAGGTACATGTATCACATTGGAACAACCGAAATAAAATGTTCAAACGTACCTACGTTCTCTATTTTAATTTAGAAAACATACCTGTTACCAACTGTTCGTCTAAAATTGTGAGCCATATATTTGTGACTATTAGAGCGCCATCTATTACAAAGCGAAAAATGTGGTTCAACATTCATATTTCTTTACGCACTACACGAATATGTAAAAAAATAGGGGTTCATATTTTTAAAAAAAGCAGTTGATATCCAGAATGAGATTTTCACCCTGCAGCGGAGTGTGCGCTGATATGAAACTTCCTGGCAGATTAAAACTATGTGCCCGACCGAGACTCGAACTCGGGACCTTTGCCTTTCGCGGGCAAGCGGTCTACCAACTGAGCTACCGAAGCACGACTCACGCCCGGTACTCACAGCTTTACTTCTGCCAGTACCTCGTCTCCTACCTTCCAAACTTTACAGAAGCTCTCCTGCGAACCTAGCAGAAGAGCTTCTGTAAAGTTTGGAAGGTAGGAGACGAGGTACTGGCAGAAGTAAAGCTGTGAGTACCGGGCGTGAGTCGTGCTTCGGTAGCTCAGTTGGTAGAGCGCTTGCCCGCGAAAGGCAAAGGTCCCGAGTTCGAGTCTCGGTCGGGCACACAGTTTTAATCTGCCAGGAAGTTTCAGTTGATATCCGTTTGACCTATGGCTGCCCATCTAGCGGGCCAAGCATAGCGCCATCTGGTTTCCCCCTTCAAGCTAGAGGAGTTTCGTTCTTTGCGTTTTTTTCGTTTGACGCTTATTTCGTGAGACATTTGGCCGCCCTGTATAAGACAACAAGTGCCTGGCGCACTTGTTTGATCCGTTACTGCCACTACAATTGCAGGTTATCAACATTCAAATGAGTTTGAACGTGGTGTTATAGTCCGCGCACAAGCGGTGGGAGACAGCGATGAAGTGGGGATTTTCCTGTACGGTACGACCATTTCTCGAGGGTACCGTGAATACAGAAATCCGGTAAAACATCAGGTCTCCGACGTCGCTGCGGCCGAAAAAAGATCCTGCAAGAAACGGTACTAACGATGACTGAAGAGAATCGTGGCAGAGGTGCAACCCTTCCTCAAATTGCTGCACATTTCAGTGCTGGGCCATCAACAAGTGTCAGCGTGCGAACCGTTCAACGGAACATCATCGATATGGGGAACATCGTCGATATGGGCTTTCGGAGCAGAAGGCCCACTCGTGTACCCTTGATGACTGCACAACAAAAAGCTTCACGCTCGCCTCGGCCCGTCAACTCCGACATTGCGCTGTTGATGAATAAAAACATGTTGTCTGGTTGGACGAGTCTCGTTTGAAATTGTATCGAACGGATGGACGTATACGGGTATGCAGACAACCTGCATTTCACCAGGGGACTGTTCAAGCTGGTGCATGCTCTGTAATGGCGGGGGCCGTGTGCAGTTGGTGTGATATGGGACCTCTGATACGTCTAGATACGACTCTGACAGGTGAGAAGTACGTAAGCGTACTCTCTCTGATCACCTGCATCCTTTCATTTCCATTGTGCATTCCGACGGACTTGGGCAATTCCAGCACTACAATGCGACACCCTACCCGTTCAGAATGGCTACAGATTGGCTCGAGGGATACTCTTACGGGTTCAAACACTTGCGCTGGCCACCAAACTCCCCATACATGAACATGATTGAGCACATCTGGGGTGCCTTGCAACGTGCTGTTCACAGGAGACCTTCACCCACTCGTACTCTTACGGATGGACAACTCTGCAGCATTCATGGTGTCAGTTCCCTCCAGCCCTACTTCATGTTGTGGATTGGCAAGAGAGCCAACCCACCATCAGAGGAAGCCGAAAGGCACGCGTTTTAGCTCACGCAGGCTGGCGTGAGGTCTGGAACAGGTCAAGGAAATGAGACTAGCAAACAAAAGGACGTAGCTGTGGAATACTTAACTTTAATCCATAATTGGTGAACATCGCTCTTGACGGTACATGTTTTACAGTATCAATAGTAACTGGTAATGGCGCCTTGCTAGGTCGTAGCAATTGACGTAGCTGAAGGCTATGCTAACTATCGTCTCGGCAAATGAGAGCGTATTTTGTCAGTGAACCATCGCTAGCAAAGTCGGTTGTACAACTGGGGCGAGTGCTAGGAAGTCTCTCTAGGCCTGCCGTGTGGCGGCGCTCGGTCTGCAATCACTGATAGTGGCGACACGCGGGTCCGACGTATACTAACGGACCGCGGCCGATTTAAAGGCTACCACCTAGCAAGTGTGTTGTCTGGCGGTACACCTCACTTCAGACATTAGTCGAGTCGATGCCACGTCGTGTTGCGGCACTTTTAAGTGCTTGCAGGGGACCTACACGTTATTAGGCAGGTGAACCAGTTTCTTTGGCTCTTCCGTGTATATAAAATGTTTTAGTAAAGAATTATTTAATTTCCAAAAAATAAACAGTGTGATTGAGCTGCCCTGACTATGTACTACGCAACACGCAGGACCTTCGAATACTAAGCTGCAAGTCTCCAATTTTCTCGCTCGTTGCTCGCAAACTATTTTGCCTGCAGTAATAAATACACATGACCTATTAGTGTGAAATTTAATGCGGTTACATTTTGCACTAGGATACGTTTCTGCTAGAGGCTGTAGCTTTCATATTATTCAAGAAAAAAGTGCAAAAGTGACCTTAAAATGCGTTTATCTTGAATAATTCTAAACTGTGACCTCAAGCGAAAACGTTTTCCAGTACAAAATTTATATTTCCTACAAAAAGATCCTGTCGATTTTTCCTGTACGACTAAGAGTTTGCTCATAATGAGGAAGAGTGTATGAAACTCTTGCGCATGATTTTTGAGGGCTTTGCTGATTGCATACAACCCATCGGTAGGGGCAACTGAATCACACTGTATAAATTTTAACGTAAGGTGAAGTTTAGGGGGCAAATTTTGAAAAAAATTATGACTAAAGGAGGAGTGAGACAAGGTGATGGAATCTCTCCATCAGTTTAAACTATGTCTTACAAGGAGGCCATCACACATGTTCTATATGGGTTTTGATGAGTTTCAGGTATGTTGTAAAGGAGCTGTCCAGAGTACAGGTGCAGCGACGGTCCATAGTTTCCGAGAAAACCGATGTTGAAGTTTCAAGTGTACCTCCTATATCTGTAATGTTAGTAACGTTTCAAGCATGCAAAGGTAGGGAAGCGAATAAGGTACGCGGCTACCTCGCTGGAGCAGGCAGTCAATGCAAATAAACGAACTGTGTTTTCTGATATCGCTCCAGAAAACTCCGTGTGCCTGCTACTGAACTGCTTTCATTAAATGTGCTTGGTGCTCTATGACTTTGTGTTTCGTTTGCTTCGACGACAAATACCATCCGGAATTCTGTTCAAGGACACTAGGCAATAGCGAGGAAGATGACTCCGTAAGCTACTCTGTAACAAACTGAACCATATTTGGAGAAAGTCTGCCGTAATGAATTTTATATTAATGAAAATACTGCGGCAGAAGTGACCATTTTTCAATGATCTTCCATGCGAACTATTTAATGACATTCTGTTAGTAGAAACTGAGGACAAAAGAGTGCACAGGCACGATTTGAAGCGTACCGACAGCGTGGTAGATGCGAACCGTAGCTGTTGTGTTACCTCCTATGCTCGAAAGATTACTAACACCACAGGTGTACGCCGCATACACAAAACTTCAGCGACTATTTTCTCGGAAATATTGGGCCGCTATATGAAAACCCTCTACAAAGGTACTCAAGGACAGGTCGCTCTACAAGGCAACTAAGACTACAAAGTACCGGGTGATCAAAAAGTCAGTATAAATTTGAAAACTTAATAAACCACGGAATAATGTAGATAGAGAGGTAAAAATTGACACACATGCTTGGAATGACATGGGATTTTATTAGAACAAAAATAAAAAAGTATTGCAAGACGCGTGAAAGATCTCTTGCTCGCGTCGTTTGGTGATGATCGTGTTCTCAGCGGCCACTTTCGTCATGCTTGGCCTCCCAGGTCCCCAGACCTCAGTCCGTGCGGTTATTGGCTTTGGGGTTACCTGAAGTCGCAAGGGTGTCGTGATCGACCGACAACTCTAGGGATGCTGAAAGACAACATCCGACGCCAATACCTCACCATAACTCCGGACATGCTTTACAGTGTTGTTCACAACATTATTCCTCGACTACAGCTGTTGTTGAGGAATGATGGTGGACATATTGAGCATTTCCTGTAAAGAACATCATCTTTGCTTTGTCTTACTTTGTTATGCTAATTATTGCTATTCTGATCAGATGAAGCGCCATCTGTCGGACATTTTTTGAACTTTTGTATTTTTTTGGCTCTAATAAAACCCCATGTAATTCCAAGTATGTGTGTCAATTTGTACCTCTCTATCTACATTATTCCGTGATTTATTCAGTTTTCATATTTATACTGCCTTTTTGATCATCCGGAATTTGATCAAGTGAACATCCGCAACAGAGAAACATACACTGATGAGCTTAATAGCTTCTTTGTCCGTCTTTGGAACGAAACGAATCACTGATCCTGCGCATCAGAAATCTGACAGTTTGTTGGTAGGTTTGGTTAGGTATGCGGCATTATATATCTATGTACAGGTCATGTAATTGCGTAAATAATGGTCCGCTGATTCGTGTACACGGTGATGGCGCCCGGTAGCGACCTAAACAGATTCCCTAAAATTTACATCCGCGAATTTGGTCGCCGATACGATGTCGGAATTTTGAAAAGTTGGGGTATGCTATAGGGAGCGACGGATAATATACAATACGTACGACAGCAAAGAGAGAATAATAAGAGTGGACGACCAAGAATGAAGTGTTCGCATTAATAGCGGTGTAAGACAAGGATGTAGCCTTTCGCCCCTACTGTTCCATCCGTACATCGAGGGAGCAATGGTGGAAATAAAAGAAAGGTTCAGGAGTTGAATTAAAATTCAAGGTCAAAGGATATCAATGATATGATTCGCTGACGACATTGCTATGACCAGCCGGGGTGGCCGAGCGGTTCTGGGCGCTACAGTCTGGAACCGCGTGACCGCTACGGTCGCAGGTTCGAATCCTGCCTCGGGCATGGATGTGTGTGATGTCCTTAGTTAGGTTTAAGTAGTTCTACGTTCCAGGGGACCTATGACCTCAGAAGTTAAGTCCCATAGTGCTCAGAGCCATTTGAACCATTTTTGACATTGATATCCTGAGTGAAAGTGAAGACGAATTATATGATCTGCTGAGCGGAATGAACAGTCTAATGAGTATACACTATGGACTGAGAGTAAATCGAAGAAAGATGAAGGAAATTAGCAGTAATAGAAATGAGAACAGCGATAAATTTAACATAAGGATTGATGGTCACGAAGTAGATGAAAATTCTGATACCTACGCAACAAAATAACCAGTGACAGACGGAGCAAGGAGGACATCAAAAGCAGACTAGCAATGGCAAAAAAGGTATTTCTGGCCAAGGGAAGTCAACTATTATCAAATATCGGTCTTAATTTGGGGAAGAAATTTCTGAGAATTTACGTCTGGAGTACAGCATTGTATGGTAGTGAAACAAGGACTGTGGGAAAACCGGAAGCGAATCGAAGCATTTGAGATGTGGTGCTACAGGCGATTATTGAAAATTAGGTTGACTGATAAGGTAAGGATTGAGGAGGCTCTACACAGAACTGGAGAGGAAAGGAATATGTGGAAAACACTGATAAGGAGAAGGGACAGGATGATAGGTCATCTGTTAAGACATGAGGCAATGACTTCCATGGTACTAGAGGGGGCTGTTGAGGTCAAAAACTGTAGAGAAAGACAGAGACTGGAACACATACATGAAATAATTGAGAATGTAGGTTGCAAGTGCTACTATGAGATGAAGAGATTAGCACAGAAGAGGAATTCGTGGTGGGCGGCACAAACCATTCAGAAGATACAATATGCCTCCAAATATAGTTTGTAAAAACAGAACACATGTCCAGCAAAAATCTAAAAACTAAGTATGAGAATATCGAGAGAGTTTCACAGATTAAATATTTAGGCAAAACCATTTAGTAAGCTAGCTTGGAATAGACTGGTTACCAATTTCGATGTCACAAAGTAGAAACAGGTGTCAGGCTTACAAAAAACACCTCTAACAACTCAGTCATCAAAGAGAGTGTATACAGGGTGAGTCACCTAACATTACCGCTGGATATAATTTGTAAACCACATCAGATACTAACGAATCGATTCCACAGACCGAACGTGAGGAGAGGGGCTAGTGTAATTGGTTAATACAAACCATTAAAAAAAATGCACGGAAGTATGTTTTTTAACACAAACCTACGTTTTTTTAAATGGAACCCCGTTAGTTTTGTTAGCACATCTGAACATATAAACAAATACGTAATCAGTGCCGTTTGTTGCATTGTAAAATGTTAATTACATCCCGAGATATTGTAACCTAACGTTGACGCTTGAATACCACTCCTTCGCTGTTCGATCGTGTGTATCGGAGAGCACCGAATTACGTAGGGATCCAAAGGGAACGGTGATGGACCTTAGGTACAGAAGAGACTGGAACAGCACATTACGTCCACATGCTAACACCTTTTTATTGGTCTTTTTCACTGACGCACATGTACATTACCATAAGGGGTGAGGTACACGTACACACGTGGTTTCCGTTTTCAATTACGGAGTGGAATAGAGTGTGTCCCGACATGTCAGGCCAATAGATTTTCAATTTGGGGTACGTTAAAGGAGAATGTGTACCGTGATGTGCCAACAACCCCATAGGATACGAAACAACGTATTGTGGCAGCCTGCGGCGACATTACACCAGATGTACTGCAGCGTGTACGACATTCATTACGCCAGAGATTGCAATTGTGTGCAGCAAATGATGGTCACCACATTGAACATCTATTGGCCTGACATGTCGGGACACACTCTATTCCACTCCGTAATTGGAAACGGAAACCACGTGTGTACGTGTACCTCACCCCTCATGGTAATGTACATGTGCGTCAGTGAAAAAGACCAATAAAAAGGTGTTAGCATCTGGACGTAATGTGCTGTTCCCGTCTCTTCTGTACCTAAGGTCCATCACCGTTCCCTTTGGATCCCTACGTAATTCGGTGCTCTCCGATACACACGATCGAACAGCGGAGGAGTGGTACTCAAGCGTCAACGTTAGATTACAATATCTCCGGATGTAATTAACAATTTTACAATGCAACAAACGGCACTAATTACGTATTTGTTTATATGTTCAGATGTGCTAACAAAACTAACGGGGTTCCATTTTAAAAAAAACGTAGGTTTGTGTTAAAAAACATACTTCCATGCACTTTGGATGGTTTGTATTAAACAATTACACTAGCCCCTCTCCTCACGTTCGGTCTGTGGAATCGGTTCGTCAGTATTTGATGTGGTTTACGAAATATATCCAGCGGTAACGTTAGGTGACTCATCCTGTATATGGGGCTAAGACACTGAAGAAATCCGAAAGAGAGAACAAGAAGTATTCAAGAAAATTGTTATTGTAATAATCGCTAGCAACCAAACGTATTTCTGTGCTACCCACAGCTCAACAATGCGATCCGAGAGACAGTGCTATCATTATCAGGTTGGAAAAGTTAACTCCTGAATTTAAGAAACTAAAACGACTACCAACAGTATTAATAACGACGTTAATAAATAAAACATAACAAAAGCATATTGTACCGAGTGTCATATAGTGTTACATTAAAATCGTCCACTTCCATCAGAGGAATCCCATTTCACACTGCAGCAGGTCGCGTCCCATTGCTCCGTCGCGAACTCAAAGAGCGTCAAGTTGACGCTTCTACAGAGGTCCGGGGATTATTGTAAACTAGTATGTCAGCGGTATTGCCGCGTAACTGCAGCTGTCGGCTCACCCATAATGCTGTGCTACTGGTCGCCTGCTTTCCCTCATTTCTGAAGCATACAATCGTCAGCCTCTGCTATTGCGTTGAGGAAATATTTCAGATATATAATCCTGTATCTACCCTAAAATAGTTCTACAAAGCCGCTAACAGTGTCATTTCGTAGTGTTTTATACGTGCGCTCGGAATGTTTCCATGTTTATTTTATCGAATGGCGGTCTAAATGACTCTGAGCACTATGGGACTTAAACATCTGTGATCATCAGTCCCCTAGAACTTAGAACTACTTAAACCTACCTAACCTAAAGGACATCACACACATCCATGCCCGAGGCAGGATTCGAACCTGCGACCGTAGGAGTCGCGCGGTTCCGGACTGAGCGCCTTAACCGCAAGTCCACCGCGGCCGGCCGAATGCCGATCTCCAATTCTCCAAGCATCCGGAGTTTTCTCAATTTTTCTTCTTCTATTCCCTTACGAGGATGTCCTGTTTCGTATGTGTTATTCGCAACAGTTTATCTACTTACTTAATCTGAATGGATGTTGTTGTATCCACGGACCCAACAAACCAACCAACCAACTCGCGCACGCACGCCCTGACCGTGGCATCGCTGGCCACAGTTCCTGTCGCGGCCGTCGGCGTCTCAGGGCGTAACCGCCGACGGAAGAGGTCGCGCCATGGCTGAGCTCGGGTCCGCAGCGCCCTCTGCCTTTTGCATATAAGGAGGAGCGCTGGCCCCGAGACGGACAGTCTATTGCCGATTGTCTATTGCTAGCCTTTCGTGGAGTTTATAGCGGAGCCATTGCAGTGTGGTATTTGCTATTGTATTCGACTAGCTCAGTAGACGGATTACTCTTGGATATTACTTGGACTTGTACTGCTGGTGCACGTTTCGTCAAAAATAAAGATAAGTTATCTCTTCATTCTAGCTGGCGCAATTCTTGTCATTAATCATTTTTCGGCCAACAGATATAGCTACATCCTGGTCACTACCCACGCTTTATACAATTTGTGGTGGCTGCCCCAAAAGTATCGCCGAGGACCTGGGTTTATGTTCCTTGTATCTGATCGAGAAAGTTCTTTCTCTCTGGACAATATACCTTCCATCCAAGTATGCGAAAATGGTTCAAATGGCTCTGAGCACTATGGGACTTAACAGCTGTGGTCATCAGTCCCCTAGAACTTAGAACTACTTAAACCAAACTAACCTAAGGACATCACACACATCCATGCCCTAGGCAGGAATTGAACCTGCGACCGTAGCGGTCGCGCGGTTCCAGACTGTAGCGCCTAGAACCGCTCGGCCGGCAAGAAACTACAGTTCATAAAAATATAGCCTTTTAAAAGTAGACGGTCGAAAATTTGAGAAACACGTGTGTCATACAGTTAATTTAAGAACTACAACGGCAAAACATTCTCACAACTGTGATACCAAAACTTATACAATATAAAAGTGAAATGTGAACTCAAAGTTATCAGCATTTCACGAAGCACAAAGATTTTGAACACTTGGGTCCAAATAGTGGCTATATGAGTGTGTAAACGAGTGAAATTCAGTGTCTTTCAGTTGCCGCTGCAGTTCTGGAAGTAAGTTTTTATTTTTATTTTTTATCTTAGTGAGGGATATTTTCCTCTCTGTGGTCTTCCGTTCCTACGTGTGGATACACAAGCTGCGGCGGATTTTTTGTCGACAGCAGGTATGGTTATTCCTGGCTGGAATGTTACTAGCCAGGGCCCATCCACGGGAGCAGGCCCTCAAGCAGGTAACTGGAAGGTATCCCGTGTTAAACGTAGCGCACATGTTCTAGAGCTCCTTTCCATGTCCGGGACTCTTAGTTTTAATTATGCGTTATTCTCTGAAAATTAGCTATTATATTTGGAAATTAGTACTTGTAGAAATATACCCATTCTACTATTTATTTCTGTGGACAGGGAAGCCCATTCACACCATCTTGTATTCGCCCCTTGTGGTATAAAGCAAATATCGGCGCGTATTAAGGTATCATCATCTAACGCTCGAGAAGGTAGTTTCAAATTAAAAGCAGCTCAGCAATACGATTTGTTTGTAGGCATCCACGCATTCTTTCCGGTCCTAAAAAAGTCACAGATCGCGTCAACAGAATTCTAAGAAGACACGTTATTGGCACAGTGTATAAACCGAAACGGAATGTACAGGGTTATTACAAATGATTGAAGCGATTTCACAGCTCTACAATAACTTTATTATTTGAGATATTTTCACAATGCTTTGCACACACATACAAAAACTCAAAAAGTTTTTTAGGCATTCACAAATGTTCGATATGTGCCCCTTTAGTGATTCGGCAGACATCAAGCCGATAATCAAGTTCCTCCCACACTCGGCGCAGCATGTCCCCATCAATGAGTTCGTAAGCATCGTTGATGCGAGCTCGCAGTTCTGGCACGTTTCTTGGTAGAGGAGGTTTAAACACTGAATCTTTCACATAATCCCACAGAAAGAAATCGCATGGGGTTAAGTCGGGAGAGCGTGGAGGCCATGACATGAATTGCTGATCATGATCTCCACCACGACCGATCCATCGGTGTTCCAATCTACTGTTTAAGAAATGCCGAACATCATGATGGAAGTGCGGTGGAGCACCATCCTGTTGAAAGATGAAGTCGGCGCTGTCGGTCTCCAGTTGTGGCATGAGCCAATTTTCCGCGGGCTACGCGTGAAACTTGCCCGCACGCGTTCAACCGTTTCTTCGCTCACTGCAGGCCGACCCGTTGATTTCCCCTTACAGAGGGATCCAGAAGCTTTAAACTGCGCATACCATCGCCGAATGGAGTTAGCAGTTGGTGGATCTTTGTTGAACTTCGTCCTGAAGTGTCGTTGCACTGTTATGACTGACTGATGTGAGTGCATTTCAAGCACGACATACGCTTTCTCGGCTCCTGTCGCCATTTTGTCTCACTGTGCTCTCGAGCGCTCTGACAGCAGAAACCTGAAGTGCGGCTTCAGCCGAACAAAACTTTATGAGTTTTTCTACGTATCTGTAGTGTGTCGTGACCATATGTCAATGAATGGAGCTACAGTGAATTTATGAAATCGCTTCAATCATTTGTAATAGCCCTGTATGTAAATATCTGAGCACTACATAGCACATAGTCCACTGTTGGCGCGCAGCAAGAGTATACAAAAGCCCTCTCACACGAAGCCACGTGTACATAAGAACTAAAAATAGAAGCCTTAGCGCCCGACTTACGGAACGCAGAAGCAGCTGTCGTCTTAGAAATACGAATAAATCGTCAATAACAGATCAATACACTCGGATGAGGGAACTACCAAATTTGTTTTTCCGATACTGTACTTTATTACACTACGACGGACGTATATAGAGGACAAAGAAACAAAAAAACAGAAACAAAAAAAATATACCGAAAAAATTAAAAGGAAGAAGATGATTTATAATTGGACAAATTGGGAGTCTTAGTGCTAAAAGAAGCTAATTTTTGACCATCACAGGTTGCATAACACACGTCGACGCGACTACGTGACATCAGTGGTCTGATGACGTCACGAACCGACAGTTGCGTGAATATGTAGAAATACTTCGGCTTGCAGAGCTTGTTTGAATCTACTGTCTGGTCTTTAAAGACTCTGCTGATGTTTCTTCATTAAGAGTGGACACCTGAGGCACATGAATACGCCTTGCTCCACGGCCATAAAACAAAATTGACCAAGTTAGCTCGTGCGTCCAGCACGAGGATCATAAGTAGCCCCCTAAGAGGGGAACGTGAATTACCACATTTCTATTTTTTTTCCTTCAGTTTAAGCCAACCAGCGAACACTTGATAATTTCTTTTTCTTCCAATTGGCATTTTTCGTTTCCTCAATATTCGTCCACCTTTTCAACACATCATTTTTGTTCCTTTTCGCTATTTCTGCAAATAATTCGGTCTTAATCCTTCTAGATTTAACGCTTTCTTTAAGAAACTATGACGCTCCTTCTGGTCCTATTGTCTGTTCCTCAGTCTCTCTTATCTTCGCAGGTCCAGCTTTTTACGTCGTCTCCTTGTCTCTGTAGAACTGTTGGCCTACCATGGGAAGTAAGGAGAGATGCTGTTGGTGGCCGGTATCCACTTTCTATAACAAAAACTGCGCGAATAAATTAACTGGGTTCTTTATTCGTAAGAATGAAAAGTTTACTTAACTCAAGATGGTCGTTGTGGTAAAAGTTCTTCTGTATAGTCCACATTAGCCTCACTGCAGGTGAATTACGAAATCCGCTATGTGCACTTTTACTGTTGCTATGCGCTGCCTGTCTCTGAGATGCTAAATGCTACTGCGATTCCCTCTGGGCTGCGACTCATGACACTGGAACTCACTCGGTGCGACAGACTCAAAGAGGCTCTCCTTTCGGTCTGCAGCGGCAATCCTAAATACTGGCGGGCGGGAGGGCGTTGGTGGCGCGTTTCCTGCGAGTTTGTCGTTGGCCTCTACATATCATTTCGCAACCTCTTTGCCACATGGTGTGCTGGCGTCAGCTTACGCCAGCGCACAGCTCGTTGTCGAATTCTTTATCCGGAGATACAAGAACACGTGTTTTTTCAGCCTACTGTCAGTCACTCTGCGTAAATGTCGAAATGATATCACCCTTCATTTCCTTACTGTTTCCATTGTTTTTTCTTCTATATTTTGATAAATGTATTCATTGCTCTTAATTTTGAAGACTTTGTACTACTTATTGGACGCAAAATTTTCCTTGCAATTCTTCTCTCAGATATTTCCGTTATTTATTTATTTATATGTATATCCTGACAGCCAGTGGCACAGCAAGCATACGGCAGCCAAGTGGCCTGAACTGTGGACCGTTTTCGTGGTAACGCTGTTTTGTGATGGGCGTATCAAATGAGGAAGAGTTAACAGAGAAGCGGAAGAGGGAAGGAAAATGAAGAAGGGGAACAAAAAAGAACAATAACAAGAAGACGGGAAAGCGCCGGAGGGTACCAAACTAGGGAGGGAGTGGAGATGTATGAAAGGAAATCATGGGAGTTTTGAACTGCCTTGTGCTGAACAACAATTCCTTAAGACCTGAATCTCCTGTCCCGAATACGACGACGATAGTCTCATGTTTTCCCCTAGTAGACGGCACCCTCCGGTTATGCACGGTGAGCCAATACAATGAAAGTGTAAAGAGTATATTATTTTGGAGTTGTTCTTTTTTATCATTGTTTCACATTGGTGCCCAATTAAACAATGACAAAGGCACAGCATTGTTGTTGCCAGAAAACCGAACTTGGACTTACTGATGTTCCATGGTTTGAACTGTATCATACAATAAAGAATCAATGGAACTCATGCCCTTTAGTTCATCGTAAAATCGTACGGATGTCAATAAATGAATAAACAAGGTGTCAAAGGGTAGACAGTACATCTACGTCTATGTAGATACACCGCCAGCCACCATACTGATGATGATGTTTGGTTTGTGGGGCGCTTAACTGCGCTGTTATCAGCGCCCGTACAAATTCCCAACCTTTGCTAAGTCCAATCTCGACACGTGCATGAATGATGATGAAATGATGAGGACAACACAAACACTCAGTCATTTCGAGGCAGGTGAAAATACCTGACCGCCACTGTACTGTGAGTGGTGGAAGGTATCCCGTACAACTACTAGTCATTTCTTTTCCTGGTCCACTCGAAAATGGAGTAATTTGTGGTAAGGACTATGGGACCAAAGTGCTGAGGTCATCGGTTCCTTAATCTAACTTAAACTAACTTACGCTAAGGACAACACACAGGGAAAAACGACTGTATATGCGTCTGTATGAGCCCTAATTTCTCGTATCTTATTTTGATTGTCCTTGCGCGTAATGTATAATGGTGGCAGTGGAATCGTTAGGCAGTCAGCTTCAAATGCCAGTTCTCTAAATTTTCTAGTAGGGTTCCTCTAAAGGAACGTCGCCTTTCCTCCAGCCATTCCCATATGAATTCCTGAAGCATCTCCGTAACACGCATTGCACGAACCAATCAGTAACAGCTCCAGCTCCAGCCTCTGAACTGCTTCGACGTCTTCCTTCATTCCGACCTGGTACAGATCCCAATCACTCGAGCAGGACTGAAGAATACGTCGCACGGGCGTCCTATATGCAGTTTCTTGTACAGCTGAACCACTCTTTCCTAAAATTCTCCTAATAAACGGAAGTCGACCATTCCCCTTCCCTACCACAATTCTCACACGCTCGTTCCATGTCATATCGCTTTGCAACGTTACACCCAGATATTTAAATGACTTGACTGTGTCAAGCAGGACACTAGTAATACTGCATCCGAACATTACGGTAATGGGCCCTACATCATACTAGGAATTTAAAGTTAGTTGAAATTGGAAATTTGTCGTAAGGACTATGGGACCAAAGTGCTGAGGTCATCGGTTCCTTAATCTAACTTAAACTAACTTACGCTAAGGACAACACACAGGCCCATGCCCGAGGGAGCACAAGACGCCATAGACCGCGCAGCTACCCCTCGCGGCAAAGTTAGTTGAAACCAGAGGTACAGTGAGTAGAGAAATTCTTAACAACACTTTTAACTTTTATCTTAAAGATTACGCTGGGTAAGAGGAGAAGTGTTTATGATACAAAGAGAAGTATTCAGACTACGAACTAATACAGGGTGTTTCAAAAATGACCGGTATATTTGAAACGGCAATAAAAACTAAACGAGCAGCGATAGAAATACACCGTTTGTTGCAATATGCTTGGGACAACAGTACATTTTCAGGCAGACAAACTTTCGAAATTACAGTAGTTACAATTTTCAACAACAGATGGCGCTGCGGTCTGGGAAACTCTGTAGTACGATATTTTCCACGTATCCACCAAGCGTAGCAATAATATGGCGTAGTCTCTGAATGAAATTACCCGAAACCTTTGACAACGTGTCTGGCGGAATGGCTTCACATGTAGATGAGATGTACTGCTTCAGCTGTTCCATTGTTTCTGGATTCTGGCGGTACACCTGGTCTTTCAAGTGTCCCCACAGAAAGAAGTCACAGGGGTTCATGTCTGGCGAATAGGGAGGCCAATCCACGCCGCCTCCTTTATGTTTCGGATAGCCCAAAGCAATCACACGATCATCGAAATATTCATTCAGGAAATTAAAGACGTCGGCCGTGCGATGTGGCCGGGCACCATCTTGCATAAACCACGAGGTGTTCGCAGTGTCGTCTAAGGCAGTTTGTACCGCCACAAATTCACGAAGAATGTCCAGATAGCGTGATGCAGTAATCGTTTCGGATCTGAAAAATGGGCTAATGATTCCTTTGGAAGAAATGGCGGCCCAGACCAGTACTTTTTGAGGATGCGGGGACGATGGGACTGCAACATTGGGCTTTTCGGTTCCCCATATGCGCCAGTTCTGTTTATTGACGATACCGTCCAGGTAAAAATAAGCTTCGTCAGTAAACCAAATGCTGCCCACATGCATATCGCCGTCATCAATCCTGTGCACTATAAGGTTAGCGAATGTCTCTCGTGCAGCAATGGTAGCGGCGCTGAGGGGTTGTCGCGTTTGAATTTTGTATGGATAGAGGTGTAAACTCTGGCGTGGACGTTGGCGTCATTTGGACCGCAGTTGCAACACGGCGAACGGAAACCAGAGGCCGCTGTTGGATCACCTGCTGCACTAGCTGCGCGTTGCCCTCTGTGGTTGTCGTACGCGGTCACCCTACCTTTCCAGCACGTTCATCCGTCACTTTCCCAGTCCGTTGAAATTTTTCAAACAGATCCTTTATTGTATCGCTTTTCGGTCCTTTGGTTACATTAAACCTCCGTTGAAAACTTCGTCTTGTTGCAACAACACTGTGTTATGGGCGGTGGAATTCCAACACCCGAAAAATCCTCTGTTCTAAGGAATAAACCATGTTGTCTATAGCACACTTGCACGTTGTGAACAGCACTCGCTTACAGCAGAAAGACGACGTACAGAATGGCGCACCCACAGACTGCGTTGTCTTCTATATCTTTCACATCACTTGCAGCGCCATCTGTTGTTGAAAATTGTAACTACTGTAATTTCGAAAGTTTGTCCGCCTGAAAATGTACTGTTGTCCCAAGCATATTGCAACAAACGGTGTATTTCTATCGCTGCTCGTTTAGTTTTTATTGTCGTTTCAAATATACCGGTCATTTTTGAAACACCCTGTACATACAAGAGTAACAGCGGTCAGTGGTCTTCACTTAATAATCGGGCGTTTCTACTGACCAGCTGGTGGTGCACACACATCGTTCATACGATCATTCAAAGTTTGCCAGTACTCGACAGCACGGATGTAGCCCCGGACATACAATGGTAGTAAGCGGTGACTTTAACCTGTCGATTGTCGACTGGGAAAACTATGCTTGTCTTATCAGCGGTAAGGACAAAAGCTGTCACGAAGTAATACTGTGCACTTTGTCTGACAACTGTCTCGAATTATTCCGACAACCTACACATGAAAGAAAGAGACCCCACCCCCAGTTACGTTCAGCAATGACGGAGATCTGATGTTTGACCGGATTCCTGATATACGTGTTACACTAGTGAAGTGGTCGTACGGGAAAATCCCCACATCATTTCTACCTGGGAGATGCTCTGTCCCATCGCTTTTGCGCCGACTGTAACACCACGTTCAAACTCATGTAAATCTTTATAACCTGCCATTGTAGCAGCAGTAACCGACCTAACAACTGCGCCAGACACTTGTTGTATAGACGTTGCCGACCGCACCGCCGTATTCTGCCTGTTTACACATGTCTATATTTGAAAACGCCTATATCAGCTTCTTTGCATACAAGCCGGCCGGAGTGTCCGAACGGTTCTAGGCGCTTCAGTCTGGAACCGCGCGACCGCTACGGTCGCAAGTTCGAATCCTGCCTTGGGCATGGATATGTGTGATGTCCTTAGGTTAGTTAGGTTTAAGTAGTTGTAAGTTCTAGGGGACTGATGACCACTGCAGTTGAGTCCCATGGCGCTTAGAGCCATTTGAACCATTTTTTGTGCATACGAAAGAAAAAGGAATAGATTTAAAATCAGATGAGACATATAAAACCATGAAATATGCAGAAACAGAATTAAAATTTAATGTCCATATTGCTGATATATTCTGCTGCCCGTTTGGTAGGATGGAAGAATTCGGAGTGTTCACCAGTCTAGGCAAGATTGAACGATATATGTACTATATAGTACTGGCATCTTTATATGTGTGCATAACTGTCCCATGACTTTTGTCACCTACATCTACATCTACATACATACTCGGCAATCCACCATACGGTGCGTGGCGGAGGGTACCTCGTACCACAACCAGCATCTTCTCTCCTTGTTCCACTCCCAAACAGAACGAGGGAAAAACGACTGCATATATGCCTCTGTACGAGCCCTAATCTCTCTTATCTTATCTTTGTGGTCTTTCCGTGAAATGTAAGTTGGCGGCAGTGTAAATTTGGCATCTGTGGTTGACAGATGAATCTGTAAGTTGCGTTCTATCCAGGTTCTGTCCAGGGGGACAGCTAGATATTTTGGGTGTTGATTGTGGCTCAGTGTATTTTCAACGTAAATATTGAGTTCTCTGCTGGCTATCTCATTATTGAGAAGGATTGTCTATGTGGCAATGAGCTACAATCTGCAATGTTGAAAGTAATTCTGAAAGATTTTTAGGTGTTCTTTAAAGACTGCTTAAGTGTCATTTATATCCGTACAATACACTGTCGTATATGTAAAATCCTGTAACACTGAAATATGTGCAGTATTTGTAGTACGGCAAATAGTCCTCCAGACGCTAAGGGAATGCACGGGTTCTAGATACGTGAGCAGCATAGAGAACATAGCAGCCGTCGTTCAGCAGGTCGCGTCACGTCGCGGTGGACGGTGTCGACGGCAGTCGCGTCCGAATCGCCGTTAATCACGTGACAGGCGCGACCGGACACCACTGCTGGTGGTGCTGCTGGTGGTTGGTGTGGTGGGGCTGCATTACAGTGATGAGCCGGGCGTCCGGCTGCTGCCAGCGCGAGCGTGCGGGGCATTTATCAGCAGGGACGGCGCGGGCCCACTGGGGTCGCGGGCCGCCTGTTGACTAATGATGGACGCCCGCCTCCCTCTGGACAGCTGCTGACCGCCCGCCGACACGTGAGTGCAGTCTTCAGGGAGGCGCCGTCGCCGCACCCTGCGCTGAGTGCGATTCACAGCAGGGGGCTGCGGAAGCGGCGGCTCGCACTGTCTCCACCTGAGTGGTCAGTGTGACGGATTGCCGTCCCACGGGCCCGGCTTCGATTCCAGGCTGGGTCGGGGATTTTCTCCGCTCAGGGACTAGGTGTTGTGCTGTCTTCATCATCATTTCATCCCCATCCGGCGCGCAGGTCCCCAGTGTGGCGTCGAATATACACTACTGGCCATTAAAATTGCTACATCAAGAAGAAATGCAGATGATAAACGGGTATTCAGTGGACAAATATATTATACTAGAACTGACATGTGATTACATTTTCACGCAATTTGGGTGCATAGATCCTGAGAAATCAGTACCCTGAACAACCACCTCTGGCCGTAATAACGACCATGATACGCCTGGGCACTGAGTCAAACAGAGCTTGGATGGCGTGTACAGGTAGAGCTGCCCATGCAGCTTCAACACGATACCACAGTTCATCAAGAGTAGTGACTGGCGTATTGTCACGAGCCAGTTGCTCTGCCACCATTGACCAGGCGTTTTCAGTTGGTGAGAGATCTCGAGAATGTGCTGGCCAGGGCAGCAGTCTAACATTTTCTGTATCCAGAAAGGCCCGTACAGGACCTGCAACATGCGGTCGTGCATTATCCTGCTGAAATGTAGGGTTTCGCAGGGATCGAATGAAGGGTAGAGCCACGGATCCTAACACATCTGAAATGTAAAGTACACTGTTCAAAGTGCCGTCAATGCGAACAAGAGGTGACCGAAACGTGTAACCAATGGCACCCCATACCATCACGACGGGTGAAACGCCAGTATGGCGATGACGAATACACGCTTCCAATGTGCGTTCACGGGATGTCGCCAAACACGGATGCGACCATCATGATGCTGTAAACAGAACCTGGATTCATCCGAGAAAATGACGTTTTGCCATTCGTGCACCCAAGTTCGTGGTTGAGTACACTATCGCAGGCGCTCCTGTCTGTGATGCAGCGTCAAGGGTAGCCGCAGCCATGGTCTCAGAGCTGATAGTCCATGCTGCTGCAAACGTCGTCAAACTGTTCGTGCAGATGGTTGTTGTATTGCAAACGTCCCCATCTGTTGACTCAGGGATATTTTGTTGACACCGACCTACATAGGACGGAATGATCACCGAGATAAAATAAGGGAAATCAGAGCTCGTACGGAAAGACAGAGGTGTTCATTCTTTTCGCGCGCTCTACGAGATTGGAATAATAGAGACTTGTGGAGGTCGTCCGATGAATCCTCTGCCAGGCACTTAAATGTGATTTGCAGAGTATCCATGTAGATGTAGATGTGCTGATGATTGCCCAGATGGTTACCACAATGACGGATACTTCGACACTCAGGACATATCATTTCTGCAACAGCAACACCACAACAAACTACCTGGTGAGGCTGGGTGTGCATCAAACCAGAAAGTCTTTGAGTTGTCAACCATCAGAGTGTCGACCTATACCCTGCAGCCGGCGCTGTTCTGCTGTCATCTTGACAAGACTGGCTGTTGGTAGGTGGAAGGTCGAACTGGGGCCCCTAGCCGCTGAGCATTCACCAGCACCAGTCGCCAATGGCCAGCCAGCTGTAGTTCTGGAGTTTGCTCCCTGATCATGTGTGTCCATCACTTGCCACACCATTGTGGGACTCAGCATCTGATGCTCAGAGGGCCATGTCAGCCTAGATGCTCGACCATGGCTGGGACTGTAAACTACACAATGTTGTGCCACAGCTGAGCCGTGCTAAGGATAGCAGCCTTTGGAGTCAAACAAAAATACGTCGCTGCCAAGAACCCTGAGCTGAGGCACAAATTCCAGCCCCCCATTATGTGGGCTTGATTCGTAATGCAAACTACTGAATCCTCAGAGTGGTGTCTGACTTACCCCAACACACCATCCTCACATCAGACCACAGCCACATGCTGCACAGGTGGAGATACGTTTCCTCAGAACCCTGTGACTTGTAGCTAATGCGAATGACAAGCCTGGCAGGTCTTATAGTGCTGTTAGTTAATGCTTCCTCCCCTAGAAGATATCTCTTTTCTTCCTCCTCTGGATGATACGTCTTGTCCATCAAGATAATAAATTTTTGGTTGTTTGTAACGGATTTCATTGTTTATACTGGATACGACACAAATTTTTAGTCACTACCTTCACGTTTCTTTTCCAGAAATGATTTGGGGCTTTCCTTTGTTTTGAAAGGATTACTTGTATTACCTCGACAAATGATACAGATTTGACTAACAAGCTGACTAATAAGAACACCTCTGTTGTAAGAGCAACGTGGCGAAACAGAAACTTCATGAAAAAAGAAAAATGGCAGAATGGTGGACACAAAAGTGAAGTGCAGAAACAAGAAGTTGATGAAATAAAAGAAAAGTTATGATGGTCAGCTTGTTTCGTGATGTGGTATTTCAAGAAATAAATTCAAAAATGACGTCATACAAAAGCCAAGTGTTCTTGTAGATTGTAAGAAGTATATGGGAAGAAATGATAGGGGTGATTCCCATTTACAAAACCGCCAAACTGCTACGAGGAGACTGAAACAAATATTGTCATGATATTTTGCCATTTATTGAAAATGGTTCAAATGGCCATAAGCACTGTGGGACTTAAAATTTGGGGTTATCAGTCCCCTAGACT
The DNA here is from genome assembly GCF_023864275.1 of Schistocerca cancellata. NCBI lineage: Eukaryota > Metazoa > Arthropoda > Insecta > Orthoptera > Acrididae > Schistocerca > Schistocerca cancellata. Next base: position 876,713,486 of record NC_064628.1, read on the forward strand.
TATAACTACTTAAACCTAACTAACTTAAGGACATCACACACATCCATGCCCGAGGCAGGATTCGAACCTGCGACCGTAGCGGTCGCGCGGTTCCAGACAGAAGCGCCTAGAACCGCTCGGCCACCCCGTCCGGCAAAACCAAGCTGGGACCGCGGGTAATGGAACCAGCATAGCTAAGGATTAGAGTGTTACAAGAATCTCATGATCACATACTAGCAGTTCTTGGGGATTGCATATCTACCAACAGAAGAGCAGCTGAAAGGTAGGTTGGAGGAATGGGCAGACGGACGTGAACAAGTATGTGCGGAGTTGCATACAGTGCGTACAGAAGGTGGATTTGTGTCGATCAAGAGTACCGTTACAGATTCTACCTGGATCATTAGCACCATTCGAATTTCTGGGGATTGATGTTTTAGGTCCATTCATTAAAACACCTGCAGGAAATAAGTATGTACCCACAATCATAGATAATTTTTCAAAATACGTAGAAATGGTCGCGATGCCAAACCAGCAGGCAGCAACAATGGTACAAGCACTTGCAAATAATTGGATACTGATGTTTGAATGCCTGAAACACTAGTAACAGACTAGGGAGCGAACTTCACGTCTGGTCTATTCAAGGAATTATGTAAGTTATTGAATGTGAAGAAGTTCGGGACGAGTCCTCTCCATCCACAAGTTAATGGAAAAAGTGAACGACTGTGGAGGGCAATCAGGAAGATGCTTGGATACTATTTTGCCTCACATCACACCAAGTGGGATGTCTGAAGTGTGTTATCTCCCCCTATAACCCAAAACAGCATAGGAATACAGGGTTATGGCCATATGAAGTAGCATCTGGTCGTAAAATGCCATCTGCGTTCGACATGTAGGAAACGAAGAAAGGGAAGGCTGGGGAGTAGGAATACGCCAGAGTAATTAGGGAAATTTAGAATAGAGTACGGAGGGCAAATACACGAGCACTGGAGAAACATGAAGAAGCAGTGCGCCGTACGGCAAGAATGCCATAGTATAAGCTTGGTCAATTGGTGATGCTATCAACTTCGTATACGCCGAAGGGCAAGACAAAGAAATTTTTTGAAAAATATCATGGTCGTAGAGATAATATCGTCAGTAAATATAAAATTTCAGTTGCCCAAGAGAACGACAGTTATGCATGTAGGGCTGTTGACACTATTTCAGTGGAGTCGGAAAGTTATTCCCGGGTTATGAGATGCGGACAGGAAAGAGAGCTCGAGAAGTAAGATATTGGCACATAAACAACAGGTTGTGAATGAAACAGTAACGAGAATCCCCCATGGATTAAGGTCTAGGAAGTAGTCCTTTAATATTTTTTGAGGTTAAGCATAGATTTGGTGTAACTAGTATAAGGAGCTTCAGAGCAGCAATGAATTTAAGGGGGAGGAAAGTAACAGGTATTCCTGCCCGTAGGAGAGGTGCAAAGAAGACGAGCTGATGCGGTTCATTGCAGGATTACTGATCTTTGTCGGAATGGAAGCGCCACGAAACCTCCACCTGGAGGGGGGAGTGCTCTTCGTCTAGCAGGAAGACATTGAGATCACCAGTCATCGCTGGGGAGACAGGCGGTATACAGCGCATGGGAGATGCATAACGATGTGAGAAGATGTGTGTGATGTCCTTAGGTTAGTTGGGTTTAAGTAGTTCCAAGTGCTAGGGGACTGATGACCTCAGCAGTTAAGTCCCATAGTGCTCAGAGCTATTTCATTTCAACCAACTTGGTTTCTCTGCGTAGCAAACCACCCTACATATAACTCTATAACTGCTTAAAATACTTCTTACATTGGTCATCCGCTCTCTGTGCGGTTTGCCATTCCTCATGTTATACTACTACTTTTATACTTAAGCCATCAGCATTTCTGTGTTTCTTTCCAGGTTTAAGAGTGACTTGGAAATCAAATTCAGTTAATCGTACTTCGTTACTCCAACAACCATTTTAATCCCACGTGATCTGTTATTGTTCTAAACTTTTTACCGTACAGATAACATTTGAAATATATGATTCTATAAATGAGACTTAACATCTCATTCTCCTTTGCTACAGGATGTTCTAGGTCTTCTAACTCTTATGAGAACTTTCAGCCAAGTCCATCGTCTGATGTATCACGCGATAAAACAAATTCACTATTAAAACCCGGAAATAACAATATCGGACTCGATGCTGAAGCTTCTTTTATTCGCTCAAAAGCATGACCACACAAATTTAACACCCTTTTCAACAATTGTGCTAGCGGTCTGGCAACGTCCGCAAGTCCTTTTTACGAGCCAACGGTAACGGTTTGCGACGCCTAGGAACGATTGCAACTCTTTTACAGAGTCTAGTACAGAAAATTCACGTACAATTTTCAATTGTGGCACCTAAATTGAGCCTTTCTTAAATATAAGGGTGCGTGGTACAATTGTTTATGAGACTACAGTTCGCACAGTAGATCTAAAGGCGTTATCCACATATGTGGTTCTTCACATGCGCAAATGTAGATGTAGATGTAGATGTAGATGTAGAACATTTTGTCAAAAGTAATATGATTGTTTATCTCGTACTGGAATTCTTACCTGAACTCTTTCAACTTTGGATTTGTGCTTTCAGTAACATAGCGTCATCTATTGGAAGTAACATAAATGTACCTTTTGATGATGTTGTACTTCGTATGTAGAATGGCAGATGGCCATAGATACCACTATCCGGTTTCGTCATCATGACAAATGAGTTTCATTTCCTAAATTTTTTGTGAATGGAATCATATTTTAGCGAGTTTATCTCTTCTCACAATTTTGACGATCGTAGTTTTGACGTATATATTTAATTTGTTATTATCATCTGACAAACAATGTTCAGACATTTTCACTTGTTGTAATTATTTAAATTGGTATTATCAGTTACTATCACTGTTTAATTTTTTGTAATGTGGTATATTCCTTACTGCTTGTATTTTACATTAATCTTCATTTACATGCGCTTATCCCAACGTGGCGCCACCTCATGTTGTCTTGTTGTAGTGTTGACCTATTATGTTTCACTTCATGATAGATTGCCAAGGACATTACTTCTAGTTATGACATGTATCGGTTAGAAAAACCGTATGTTATGACTTTGAATTTTAATTTCAGACATCTGTATGCGTTGTAATTGACATAACTATGTTTTATTGACAATTTTTTTCGTTTGTTAAAGCAGTTGGTTATGCCTTGTCTCTTGTATTTGTTTTAGCACCGATGCTGACTGATATAAGTCGAAATCAATTTGCAACAAGATAAATAAATCATGTTTCCGCGACTGGTTGCTAAATTATTTATAATTTTATATTCCACGGTCGCTGCACAGAAAGGCCACCTTATGGAGCCAAACATGGAAAACTGAAAAGTCTATCTAACCGGATGTACTACGTGACCTGACACAGGGTAAAGAGCTCTGCTTTTAATACTGAGCAGGTTCTGGAAGCAGATACCTAAAATCGTCAGTATCAATGACAAAGGCACAAATGTTCAAATGTGTGTGAAATCTTATGAGACTTAACTGCTAAGGTCATCAGTGCCTAAGCTTACACACTACGTAACCTAAACTATCCTAAGGACAAACACACACACCCACGCCGGAGGGAGGACTCGAACCTCCGCCGGGACCAGGCCCACAGTCCAGACAAAGGCACACCCGACACGACACTCAGCCCGCGAGCCATCGCAGCTGGCGGCCAAATAAGATACATGGGAGCACCAAGGACATTTACTATCAAACTTGAGTCCCAGGAATTTCGTAGTTTCAGCTAACGTAAGATCAACAAGGCCAAGATGTAAGGATGTTGGAAGAAACCCATTGCACCGCCAGAAATTCATACAGACGGTTTTGTCAGTGGAAAAGCGAAAGCCATTGTCGATACTCCACGAGTAAAGACGATCGAGAGACGCTGAAGACGCCGCTCAAGGAGACAAGTCCGTGGAGACCTGCGATCGATCGAAAAATCGTCGACAAAAAGAGAGCTGGAGATGCCCGGTGGGAGACATTCCTTAGTAGGCTTAATGGCTTTGGCAAAGAGGATTTCCTGGTTATAGGTGTCCGTCAAGGAAGAACCTACACATACCTTGAAAATTCGGTCTTTTAAAAATTCCTGAAGGAAACGGGGCAGGCGGCCTCGGAAGCCTCACGCGTAGGGTATGTAGAGGATACCAGTCCTCCAGAAGGTGTGGTACGCTTTCTCCAAATCAAAAAGCACTGCTACAGTCTGTTATTTTCGCAGAATACCGTTTATTACACGGATTAACAAAGTGACGAGATGGTCAACTGTAGAACGGCGAGAAATCCACGTTGTGCAGTGTTTACTAAATAGCGATACTCGAGCCCAGCCGGACGTGGATCATGCATTCCAACACCTTGTACAGGCAGCTGGTGCGAAAAATTGTGCGGTAGCTAGAAGGAAGATGTTTGTTGGCTCTGAGCACTATGGGACTTAACATCTGACGTCATCAGTCCCCTAGAACTTAGAACTGCTTAAACCTAACTATAACCTAAGGACATCACACACATCCGTGCCCGAGGCAGGATTCGAACCTGCGACCGTATCGGCAGCGCGGTTCCAGACTGAAGCGCCTAGAACCGCTCGGCCACACCGTCCGGTCAGGTGTTTGTTCTTACCGGACTTAGGTATGGATATGACAATGGCTTCGCGCCAGTGTCTCACAAACGTGCCATCCGCCCAGATGCGATTGTATATATGAAGGAGGAAGTGCTTGCCTGTGAGAGAAAGGCGCTGCAACATCTGAATATGAACATCGTCCGACCCTGGGGCAGAAGTTCGGGATCAAATGAGAACATTCTCTACCTCCCTCATAGTAAAGGCGGGATTGTTGCATTCACGATTCTGAGAGGAGAAGGGTATCACCCGAGCCTCCTCCATTCGATTATTGTAGAAGAAGGCAAGGTGGTAGTGGGTAGAGCTCGAAATTTCCCCAGAATAGCGGCCTAAAATACTGGAGATATCAATGGGGTCCACAATGACATCGTCTGCTACGTCAGGCCAGAAACTGGGGAATGGACCTTGATCAGAGAGAGAGCCGCCAGGGGTTGGCTCACAAGACGGCACTTGGACTGTGATTTGCAGAGTATCCTTGTAGAGAACTACTAAATGAAATACAGTTTTTTTTTTGGTGTCCCGAAGAATGCGACGACAGTACGCACGCAACTCTTTACAACGAATACAGTTCACCATCGTACCATCGTAGGATGACGGTCAAAAACGCGGAAAGCACGTCTCCTCGCGGGAATTGCGTCGCGGCACGTCTCAGTCCACTAAGGGACTCGGACATGGCTCGATAAAGATGAAGTGCGAGGAATGGAACGTTCTGCGGCGGTAAGTATAGCCTTTGTAAGCGACGTGTCTCCATTACAATTGACGCAGCGGAGAGGAGTCATGCAATCACCCTTGTGTGCATCCCTGCCACAAGTAACACATTTGTCGTATTTTTACAGTGTGGTTCTAACGTTGGCACAGGTACAAACGCATCGGGTTTGGAGTGTAACGTTGGATTGTTACGACTTTGACCTTCGATAGAAGCGCTACTAGATCAATAGTGAGAAGAGAAGTGCGTGTGTGAACTAAGGTCACATCAACTGTTTTCATTAAACGATGCAGTGCAGTCACGCGCTGATCAGAGAGGTAAGTTAGGAAGTCTCCCTCGGTCAGACCAGGAAGCAGACGAGTGTAAATAACAATACGCAAAGAAGTCAGTGCTCGATGGGCCTCGACGTGAACAGTAGGGCTCTGGAGAAGAGAACCTGTAAGCTGTTGGTGGGCTTGAAAATCACTATTGGTTTCCAAAAGCAAAGTCCCATTACATATACGAGAGCAAGATTCCATAGCGCCAGCAATTGCATCTACACCTTTGTAAATATTGAACGGATTAACCGTTGGTTAAGGAACCGAGGTGTGACTGGGAGAGTCTTTGAGAATTGCGCGTTACCCTGTCTGAAACGCGTCAAACGCGTGAGCTGGCCTTCAGGAGCGCACAGGGAGGAAGAAAGGAACCTCAAACGCCGGAGCCGAGGAAGGGTATGAGATGGAGAATGAAGAAAGGAGGAGAAAGCAGATGAGGGACTGTTCTGATGCCGGGCTACCGAAACGTCAGAATATCCTAGGCGTGTTCCCCAAGGGAGGGGAAACAGCGTAGCAGAAGCATAGGCATGTAGCACGGCAAAGGGGGAAGAGATGCTGCAAAAGCTGGGGTCCGGTGGTAGCCAAGTACGAACTCACCAAAGAGTGGTGAGCCCCCTGTGGGAGTTAGAAGAAAGAAGATGATGATGAAGATGATTATGTAAAAGAGCACCCAGACTGTAGTGGCACCTCCGAGCCACACACTAGGTGGAGAACGATACAGTAGCTCTTCATGAGGACCGAAGTAACTCCAAGTCGGTAGGTAGGTTAGCACAGCTTCCTCCAGCGCAAGATAAAGCCGGCAGCTTCCCCGTGCCGCATGCAAATGGGATCCACTCAGGAATATATTAATATTTAAGATTTAATTTGAATCCCTCCGGGAGTAACACATGTTTTTAGGCCTCCGAAGATTAAGGCATTAGAGCGGAATTATTGCGGCGCCCTGTATTTTAATTAATCCAAAGTGGGCCGCACAGCCGCGGCGCCGCGCACTAGTTTGCGCGCAGTTCTATATTAATTAACTCGCTACCGCGATATGAACAATTAATACCGGCGTTAGGCGCTTAGCGCCGCCGCGGCTTGCGGGTGCCAACTTCTCGTGCGCAGGCCTCGGTACCTCGGCAGCGCTGCGACTCAGGAGACGGCAGGGCTGTGTCAATCACAGGGCGAACGACAGGTTCCATACACTTATCTCTACGGAGAACATATTCCCAACAACAAAGTTGCGAAGAAAGAACACAGACTTTCGATTCCTTGGGTCTGCGTCCTCTAATAAATATTTGGAATGTGTGATCTTACAGGACAACTATCCAAGGGTTTCCACACAATAATATCCAAACAGCAGACTCTGTACACAATTTGTTAAATTGCCAATACTAATCTCTTTTAAATAACAACAAATTCATATAACTTACAGAACTTAACAAATGGTTAAAAGAACGAGCTTTAAAAACAATAACGGCGGCTTCCCACCATATAATCAAAGAACCTTTTACAATAGTGCTTTTAGAGTTTACCCGAGAGACAAAATCCAATAACAAGTAAACTTGGGAATACAACTTAAGATTATTTACAAAAACCTTTAAGAATAATAATTACACTTGCAACATAAAATCGGAAAACATTAAGAGCAGTACTAAAATAAAAAAAATAATAATGGAAACTTGGCACCATAAAAAGAGAGAAATTTCTTCTGCAAGAACAAATTACAATGGTGCTTTAAAAGATTTTATTCCACAGACCAATATCCAGTAATAAGTCAACTTGGCATTACACTTTAAAATCATTTATATAAAAAAAACTTTGCCAAAGATAACGGCACTTGGCACCATAAAATCAAAGAATCGAAACACACAATCAATAAATATAATAACAAAATAATAATTTGATACAACCAAAGGGCAAGGGCAACTCACAACGCAATAACAGACGAGCGAGCTCTCAACACTTCGGAGCCTTCCCACTAGAAACGGTCCCCGAAATAAACCGCCGAGAGCTCCCCGACATGCCTCCCACAACTGCCCATCACTTACGCACCTTGGTTATGTTCTGTAACACACGACAGATAATATCAACACAAGATAAAATTGAAAAATCAAATAACAATATAGCATCCCGACAGCACATGATAACCACGGCGCCGTTAACTCGGGCGCTCTTAACAAGTGCCGGAAGCCAACACACACAAATCTTAGTAGACAATTCTCGCTTCTTAAAACAAAACAAAAAGCCAAGCGCACATCAATAGTCCAACCACAGTCTTAGAAGTGCCTTAACGACACCAAACGCGACTATTCCCCATGTTAATAATAACACAGTGAGATAAAAATACAGAAATTACCACTAAATGCTGTTACACAAACCAAATTGACGAGATCGTGTTGTTCAGCTCCCAGAAGACCACATATACCAACGAGCAGTACTTCACTATGCATATACTGTCCAAAACCGCCTTTCTTAGACAGACTTTACCTAACACATCAAATGCCAAATATACAATACATGAAAAAAAATCCAGGCAGGTAAAGGAACCACCTACGTGAATTCCTTCAAAGAGGAACAAACAGGCACCACCAAAGGTAACGCTGAGCAACGGTGAGCAACGACCCACTCAGCTGGATAATTAAAAGATACTTCAGTTGAGCAAATAAATTAGTACCAACAAATATCGTAACGTGCCACACACACACACAGCAAAAACTTCCAACAACGCCGTCCCACATCAGAATGAAGTTCAGAAACCGCTGCTGGAGCTTCCAGCGGAAAATCTGACGAGCAGACCGAGCCCACACCCTAAGCTGGCAGACGACTCCAAAATTCAGGAACTAGTTGTCTCCGAGCCAGAGTATCACAGGACCCAACCGGACCTCCTCATCAGACAGGCAGGCAGACCAAGTACGCCGACTCCAATTAATCACCACCGCATGGCCAGCACAGTGGCGAGTCGCCTCCGCCACAGACCACTCTGCTCATATTGCGAGGCATAACAACCTTAGCACTAGTCACCAGTAGGTCAGGCAGAGCGAACTTCACGTTCCGTGCAATACCTGGAAACCGACTACCTTCTCGCTTTCCGCCGGCCACTGCAAACACACGCCAGCGACGTAATAGCAGATCTGCACCGGAGCGCCACCCGCACCAGAACAGCGAACTACACTCCTGGAAATGGAAAAAAGAACACATTGACACCGGTGTGTCAGACCCACCATACTTGCTCCGGACACTGCGAGAGGGCTGTACAAGCAATGATCACACGCACGGCACAGCGGACACACCAGGAATCGCGGTGTTGGCCGTCGAATGGCGCTAGCTGCGCAGCATTTGTGCACCGCCGCCGTCAGTGTCAGCCAGTTTGCCGTGGCATACGGAGCTCCATCGCAGTCTCTAACACTGGTAGCATGCCGCGACAGCGTGGACGTGAACCGTATGTGCAGTTGACGGACTTTGAGCGAGGGCGTATAGTGGGCATGCGGGAGGCCGGGTGGACATACCGCCGAATTGCTCAACACGTGGGGCGTGATGTCTCCACAGTACATCGATGTTGTCGCCAGTGGTCGGAGGACGGTGCACGTGCCCGTCGACCTGGGACCGGACCGCAGCGACGCACGGATGCACGCCAAGACCGTAGGATCCTACGCAGTGCCGTAGGGGACCGCACCGCCACTTCCCAGCAAATTAGGGACACTGTTGCTCCTGGGGTATCGGCGAGGACCATTCGCAACCGTCTCCATGAAGCTGGGCTACGGTCCCGCACACCGTTAGGCCGTCTTCCGCTCACGCCCCAACATCGTGCAGCCCGCCTCCAGTGGTGTCGCGACAGGCGTGAATGGAGGGACGAATGGAGACGTGTCGTCTTCAGCGATGAGAGTCGCTTCTGCCTTGGTGCCAATGATGGTCGTATGCGTGTTTGGCGCCGTGCAGGTGAGCGCCACAATCAGGACTGCATATGACCGAGGCACACAGGGCCAACACCCGGCATCATGGTGTGGGGAGCGATCTCCTACACTGGCCGTACACCACTGGTGATCGTCGAGGGGACACTGAATAGTGCGCGGTACATCCAAACCGTCATCGAACCCATCGTTCTACCATTCCTAGACCGGCAAGGGAACTTGCTGTTCCAACAGGACAATGCACGTCCGCATGTATCCCGTGCCACCCAACGTGCTCTAGAAGGTGTAAGTCAACTACCCTGGCCAGCAAGATCTCCGGATCTGTCCCCCATTGAGCATGTTTGGGACTGGATGAAGCGTCGTCTCACGCGGTCTGCACGTCCAGCACGAACGCTGGTCCAACTGAGGTGCCAGGTGGAAATGGCACGGCAAGCCGTTCCACAGGACTACATCCAGCATCTCTACGATCGTCTCCATGGGAGAATAGCAGCCTGCATTGCTGCGAAAGGTGGATATACACTGTACTAGTGCCGACATTGTGCATGCTCTGTTGCCTGTGTCTATGTGCTGTGGTTCTGTCAGTGTGATCATGAGATGTATCTGACCCCAGGAATGTGTCAATGAAGTTTCCCCTTCCTGGGACAATGAATTCACGGTGTTCTTATTTCAATTTCCAGGAGTGTATTATTTTTCCAAAGGCTTATCAATTGCAACATGAAGGCTAATTCTCTGGTGGTTTTATCTTTTAGTAGCTGAGTTCCGTGGTTTTATTTGCGGATAAATAGTTATTTATAAAGAAATGTTAATGCCGAAACTCACTATCCACGCGTATGCGCCATCACAAAAGATACCACTTCGAGGTTCTGAGGCACGAACCACTTGCGATCCAGCAGTCCGCGCGACGTCGTGAAAAAAAGCACCAAATTTTGAGACGATGGCAGAAGCTGACACAATATACACTGAAGCACCAAAGAAACTGGTATAGCCATGCGTATTCAAATACATAGGTACGCCTATATAAGGCAAGTGCCTGGCGCAGTTGTTAGATCTGTTACTACTGCTACAATTGCAGGTTTTCAAGATGTAATTGAGTTTGAACGTGGTGTAGTCGGCGCACGAGCGATGTGATACAGCATCTCTCAGGTAGCGATAAAAGTGGGGATTTTTCTCGCACGACCATTTCACGAGTGTACCGCGAATATCAGGAATCTTTTAAAACATTAAATATCCGACAACGCAACGGCAGGAAAAAGATCCTGCAAGAACGGGACCGCCGGTCGCGTTCGCCGAGCGGTTCTAGGCGCTTCAGTCCGGAGCCGCGCGACTGCTACGGTCGCAGGTTCGATTCCTGCCTCGGGCATGGATGTGTGTGATGTCCTTAGGTCAGTTAAGTTTAAGTAGTTCTAAGTTCTAGGGGACTGATGACCTCAGATGTTAAGTTAGTGCTCAAAGCCATCTGAACCGTTTTTTGAAGAACGGGACCAACAACGCCTGAAAAGAATCATTCAACGTGAAAGTAGTTCAATCCTTCCGCAGTTGGCCATATTCAAGTGTCAGCTTGCGAACCATTCAACGAAACATCATCGATATGGGCATCCAGTCCCATCACCTTCATCCATTCATGTCCACTGTGCATTCCGACGGACTTTGGCAATTCCAGCTGGCCAACGCGACACAAGTTCCCAATTGTTGAATTTAATCACTTCCACTGGCCACCAAACCCCCCAGACATTAACATTATTGAGCACATCTGGGATGTCTTACAACATGTTGTGCAGAATAGATCTGCACCCCTTCGTACTCTTACGGATTAATGGACAGCCCTGCAGGATTCATGGTGTCAATTCCCTTCAGCACTTTCAGATATTAGTCGAGTCGATGCCAAGTGGTGTCGTGGCACTTTTGCGTGCTTGCGGGGGCTTACACGATATTAGCCACATATACCAGTTTCTTTGGCTATTCAGTGTATGTCGCTCACAAATCGGTCATTTACTTAAGGAAAAAACATTTTTATGCTTAATTTAATACACATGATAGTTAAATTTCATGGATGATTTATTAGTCACTTTATCCGCCTACAGGAACAGTAGTCACGTTGACAGTCCCACGAGAACAGTAATTCTTTTTTGGTTGGGTGGGGGGGGGGGGGGGAGGGAATAAATAGTTAATGGTTAATCTGTGTGTTAATTCAGGGTGTAGGCTATCGCCAATCCACGGTACATCCAAATCCTTTTCAGTTTAAAGAAGTGGCAAACATACTAACTCGACGAAGAAAGAAGATAAACAAATCTTATAATATTTGTGCGTGCAACATCGTCATGCGCTTCACGTATGTGTCTGACTGGCGGGCAGGCTCGCGTATCATAATCAAATCCAGTCTCACTAAACGCCTACCGTGTCCTACATGCAAAGGCACGACGTCTTCCTGTCGTACAACATTAAAGTGACGACATCACTGAGCGTCTTCAATCGCTTCAGAAGCTGTAAGGTACGCCTGACGCTCAGTGGCTAAAATGCTTGTATGGAATTACGGATTGAACTCTTCAGCGGTGTGTTACGCTGAATCGTACTAAGTAGGACATATTAAACATTAAAAGCGTTTTCACAAATATAATACCATTTCATCGTCAGCTAAGTAGGTTACATTTTATTTTACATTCTGCTGTATATTATTCTTCTCAGAAAATTGGATGCATGAACCCTTAACCTGATTCTGCGATAATTCTCGCGTTTATCTGCCCTTGTTAGTTCGGAATTGTGTGGATAATATTCTGAAAGTTGATCGCATGTCTCCAGTCTCATACAGTCTACACAACAGGTACACTGAAGAGCCAAAGAAACTGGTACACCTGCCTAATATCGCGTAGGGCGCCTGAAAGCACGCAGAAATGCCGCAGTACGACGTGGTAGGGACTCTACTAGTGTCTGAAGTGGTGTGGTGGGAATTAACACAATCAATCCTATAGCGCTGTCCACAAATCATTGGCGATCTCTTCTGGACAGCACGTTGGAAGACATCCCAAACATGCTCAATAATGTTCATGTCTGGGGAGTTTGGTGGCCAGCGGAAGTGTTGAAACTCGGAAGAGTGTTGCTGGATACACTCTGTAGCAATTCAGGACGTGTGGGGTGTCGCGTTGTATTGCTGGATTTGCCCAAGTCCGTCGGACTGCATAGTGTACAAGAGTGGATGCAGTTGATCAGACAGGATTCTTAGGTACGCGTCAACTATCAGAGTCGTATCTAGACCCGTCAGGAGTCCCTTATCACTCCAACTGCAAACGCCCCACACAACTGCACAGTCTCCACCAGCTTCAACAGTCCCCTGCTGACTTGTAGGGTCCATGGATTCATGCGGCGCCTCCATTCCACACGCTCGATACAATTTGAAACGATACTCGTCCGACCACGCAACATGTTTCCGGTCATCAAGAGTCCAATGCGGGTGTTGACGGGCCCCGGCGGGGTGTAAGGCTTTGCATAGTGGAGTCATCAAGGGTACACGAGTGGGCCTTCGGCTCCGAAAGCCCATATTGATAATGTTTCGTTGAATGGCCGAGCACTGAAAACTGCAGGAATTTGTGGAAGGATTGCACTTCTGTCACGTTGAACGATTCTGTTCAGTTGTTGTTGGTCCCGTTCTTGTAGGATTTTTTCCTGCCGCAGCGATGTAGGAGATTTGATCTTTTACCGGATTATTGGTACCTTTCTGAAATGGTGGCACTGGAAAATGGTGGCGCTTGTGCGCCGACTGTAACACCACGTTGAAACTCACTTAAATCTTGATAACCTGCCGTTGTAGCAGCAGTAACCGATCTAATAACTGCGCTAGACACTTGTTGTCTTATACAGGGTGTTACAAAACGTTATGGCCAAACTTTCAGGAAACATTCCACACACACAAATAAGGAAAAGATGTTATGTGGACATGTGTCCGGAAACACTTAATTTCCATGTTAGAGCTCATTTTAGCTTCGTCAGTATGTACTGTACTTCCACGATTCACCGCCAGTTGGCCCAATTGAAGGAAGGTAATGTTGACTTCGGTGCTTGTGTTGACATGCGACTCATTGCTCTACAGTACTAGCATCAAGCACATCAGTACGTAGCATCAACAGGTTAGTGTTCATCACCAACGTGGTTTTGCAGTCAGTGCAATGTTTACAAATGAGGAGCTGGCAGATGCCAATTTGATGTATGGATTAGCACGGGGCAATAGCCGTGGCGCGGTACGTTTGTATCGAGACAGATTTCCAGAACGAAGGTGTCCCGACAGGAAGACGTTCGAAGCAATTGATCGGCGTCTTAGGGAGCACGGAACATTCCAGCCTATGACTCGAGGCAATTCTTCGTGCAGTTGACTATAGCCCTAATGTCAGCGTCAGAGAAGTTGCTGCTGTACAAGGTAACGTTGACCACGTCACTGTATGGAGAGTGCTACGGGAGAACCAGTTGTTTCCGTACCATGTATAGCGTGTGCAGGCACTATCAGCAGCTATTTGGCCTCCACGGGTACACTCCTGCGAATGGTTCATCCAACAATGTGTCAATCCTCATTTCAGTGCAAATGTTCTCTTTACGGATGAGGCTTCATTCCAACGTGATCAAATTGTAAATTTTCACAATCAACATTTGTGGGCTGACGAGAATCCGCACGCAATTGTGCAATCACATCATCAACACAGATTTTCTGTGAACGTTTGGGCAGGCATTGTTGGTGATGTCTTGATTGGGCACCATGTTCTTCCACCTACGCTCATTGGAGCACGTTATCATGATTTCATACGGGATACTCTACCTGTGCTGCTAGAACATGTGCCTTTACAAGTACGACACAACATGTGGTTCATGCACGATGGAGCTCCTGCACATTTCAGTCGTAGTGTTCGTACGCTTCTCAACAACAGATTCAGTGACCGATGGATTGGTAGAGGCGGACCAATTCCATGGCCTCCACACTCTCCTGACCTCCACCCTCTTGACTTTCATTTATGGGGGCATTTGAAAGCTCTTGTCTACGCAACCCCGGTACCAAATGTAGAGACTCTTCGTGCTCGTATTGTGGACGGCTGTGATACAATGCGCCATTCTCCAGGGCTGCATCAGCGCATCAGGGATTCCATGCGACGGAGAGTGGATGCATGTATCCTCGCTAACGGAGGACATTTTGAACATTTCCTGTAACAAAGTGTTTGAAGTCACGCTGGTACGTTCTGTTGCTGTGTGTTTCCATTCCATGATTAATGTGATTTGAAGAGAAGTAATAAAATGAGCTCTAACATGGAAAGTAAGCGTTTCCGGACACATGTCCACATAACATACTTTCTTTCTTTGTGTGTGAGGAATGTTTCCTGAAAGTCTGGCCGTACCTTTTTGTAACACCCTGTATAGGCGTTGCCGAGCGCAAACGCCTTATTCTGCCTGTTCAGATATATCTGTATTTGAATACACGTGTTTATAGAAGTTTCTTTAGTGCTTCAGTGTAGCATCGTCCCTTGGTTGCCACTTCCCCCACTGATTTTACAAACTCCGAAGAAATGTTTCTATGCCTTCCGAATTTTTTTATTTTAAGTATTACGAAGATCTGTCAAACTCTGACTAGTACTGGTTTCCCCATGTCTTCAGTATGTTCCACTTCGTCTATCACGTCGGCAGAGTGTTCTTCTCCCAAAGAGGCCTTCGATATACAGTATCTACCTATATTTAAGACCTATATCATCCGGAACTCTTAAAGTTGATGACTGCATTTGATTCCTCGAAGTAATTTTGATTTTTCTGAATGTCGAATCATTTGTTCCGACAACCATTTCTTTCTCGATTTTTCCTGCAGCTACTTCACCTTAGTTTCCGCGCACTTTTCATTTGTCTTATTTGTAAGTGACTTATATGGCTCTATTCTTGTTTCCTCCTTGCCAATTCTGTACTTTTTTCTTTCGTCAATCAGTTGAAATACATACTGTATATATGACACACAAATCACTTGCATACAACAAAATAGGAGTCTCTTATAAAGTGTCTCTTTTAGATTTTTTTAAGGTATGGATTTCATCACGTTGAATCAAGTGTGTCAGTACGAAATTATCTTTATTCTCTATAACTAACACTTAAATATTTAATTTGTGTCTTTATTTTGTGCATGTATTTGTAGATAAAAGAAAATTATAAATTAACACCCATGTTGACGCACTCTGGAACGATTTCTCCTGTGCTCTTCTTGTTACATAGAACATATGAGGTTTTCAATTTACATCTGAAAGGTGAAATATATCCTAAATTATTTTCTTTGTCCAGTGTCTTGCCCTGCACCTTTTTCACTCTGAGGCTGCCTGCATGATCATGGACGGAATTCCCTGATATTTCATCATATTTCCTATCATTCTCTCCCTTCTTCTAGTTAATGTTTCCATGAATTTCTTTGCTCGACAGTTTTACTAATAAGACAACCTGTTGCCATAATGCTAATCTTCTTTTGTTACCGCTTTCTGACACTGATTTTTCTTATTCTCGCAGTGTGTTTACGAAAAATTTTCTGTTGGACGTATTCATAGCTGACATTTTCATGCGATCTGAAGCCGGCACACAGTTTTGGCCATTTGTATTACGAAAGCCATCATAAATATATGCAGGTATCGACTGGGGTTTCTTGCATGAAAGTATGTGCAAGTTGCATCCTCTCACCTACCATAGTACACTTATTACGTTGGCCTAATTCTAGTAATTCGGCGTTCCGGCAGACTATTTTTGCCACGGTATTCTGGAATATCGCCCCGCATATTTTTATTCAATTCCAGTGGATTCCTCCATTAAGCGATTGCGAATGGTATTTTATCATGAAAAATATTTACGTAAAATATTTTTGTCGGTGCACTTTGACGTTTTCTGCAGCATTTAAAACTCGGGCAATTCTGTTTGTATGTTTACCCGAAAAACCACTTGTGAAGCTATGTATTACCACTGCGACGCTTTGGCGTCGACGAGAGCAAATATTGATATTCCATTCCAGTCCCAGGCATTACCGATTACTGATAAAGCTCTTTGAATACGCCGCCAGTGCGTAATATGTGCGTACTCCATGTGTTACGCAATGCGGAAATACGACTCTTATTATACCAAATCGTCAAGAACTTTAGAAAATAGAAATACCAACAGTCAAAAAATGCCGGTGCAGGCACGTTTCGAAGCACACCATTCAACGCGCGTTATTGTAATGGGGCTCCGCAGCAGCTGAAGTCTATATTTTCGAATTTCGACCCAGCGACATTGTGTATTACGATTGCAGTAGACACGGTATCATCTGCACTAAATCATTGATGAATGAAGTGTGTAGCCTGGCAGCGTAAATCACGGTTTTTGCTGCACCAACTCGTGTCGGATATGCCGTCATTCAGGGAAACTCCTGCTCGAAACATTTTCCGTTTCAAGGACGCAGACCGTTGCACTTGACCTCAACTACAGGGCTATTACAAATGATTGAAGCGATTTCATAAATTCACTGTAGCTCCATTCATTGACATATGGTCACGCCACACTACAGATACGTAGAAAAACTCATAAAGTTTTGTTCGGCTGAAGCCGCACTTCAGGTTTCTGCCGCCAGAGCGCTCGAAAGCGCAGTGTGACAAAATGGCGACAGGAGCCGAGAAAGCGTATGTCGTGCTTGAAATGCACTCACATCAGTCAATCATAACAGTGCAACGACACTTCAGGACGAAGTTAAAAAAAGATCTACCAACTGCTAACTCCATTTGGCGATGGTATGCGCAGTTTAAAGGTTCTAGATGCCACTGTAAGGGGAAATCAATGGGTCGGCCTGCAGTGAGCGAAGAAACGGTTGAACGCGTGCGGGCAAGTTTCACGCGTAGCCCGCGGAAGTCGACGAATAAAGCAAGCAGGGAGCTAAACGTACCACAGCCGACGGTTTGGAAAATTTTACGGAAAAGGCTAAAGCAGAAGCCGTACCGTTTACAATTGCTACAAGCCCTGACACCCGATGACAGTGACAAAACGCTTTGAAATTTCGTTGCGGTTGCAACAGCTCATGGAAGAGGATGCGTTCAGTGCGAAACTTGTTTTCAGTGATGAAGCAACATTTTTTCTTAATGGTGAAGTGAACAGACACAATGTGCGAATCTGGGCGGTAGAGAATCCTCACGCATTCGTGCAGCAAATTCGCAATTCACCAAAAGTTAACGTGTTTTGTGCAATCTCACGGTTTAAATTTTACGGCCCCTTTTTCTTCTGCGAAAAAAACGTTACAGGACACGTGTATCTGGACATGCTGGAAAATTGGCTCATGCCGCAGCTGGAGACCGACAGCGCCGACTTCATCTTTCAACAGGATGGTGCTCCACCGCACTTCCATCATGATGTTCGGCATTTCTTAAACAGGAGATTGGAAAACCGATGGATCGGTCGTGGTGGAGATCATGTCATGGTCTCCACGCTCTCCCGACTTAACCCCATGCGATTTCTTTCTGTGGGGTTATGTGAAAGATTCAGTGTTTAAACCCCCTCTACCAAGAAACGTGCCAGAACTGCGAGCTCGCATCAACGATGCTTTCGAACTCATTTATGGGTACATGCTGCGCCGAGTGTGGGAGGAACTTGATTATCGGCTTGATGTCTGCCGAATCACTAAAGGGGCACATATCGAACATTTGTGAATGCCTAAAAAGCTTTTTGAGTTTCTGTATATGTGTGCAAAGCATTGTGAAAATATCTCAAATAAAGTTATTGTAGAGCTGTGAAATCGCTTCAATCATTTATAATAATCCTGTATATGTTGGACGTATTTCAGCCTCTGTCTTCAGTTTTTCCCACTACAGTTGCTCTAGTACTATGGAAGCTATTCCTTGAATAACCCATGTCCTATCATCCTGTCTTTTGCTCTTGACATTCCCAGTATTTCCTTCATCAAATTAAGTCCGATGTTTGATACACATTTTCTGGTCAGTAATGCCCTCCTTGCCTCTGCTAGTCTCGATTTTATTTCTATGCTTCGTCTGTCACGGGTTATTTTGCTTGCAAGCAGCACAATTCGTCTACTTCGTGATCATTAGTTTCGATGTTAAGTTTCGCGTTTCTCCTACTTCTCATACCTTTGTCTACAGGGTGGTCCATTGATCGTGACCGGGCCAAATATCTCACGAAATAAGCGTCAAACGAAAAAACTACAAAGAACGGAACTCGTCTAACTTGAAGGGGGAAACCTGATGGCGCTATGGTTGGCCTGCTAGATGGCGCTACCATGGGTTGGGTTGTTGTTGGGTTGTTGGGGGAAGGAGACCAGACAGCGAGGTCATCGGTCTCATCGGATTAGGGAAGGATGGGGAAGGAAGTCGGACGTGCCCGTTCAGAGGAACCATCCCGGCATTTTCCTGGAGTGATTTAGGGAAACCACGGAAAACGTAAATCAGGCTGGCCGGACGCGGAATTGAGCCGTCGTCCTCCCGAATGCGAGTACTGCATTTTTTTATATAGGAACCCCCATATTTTATTACATATTCGTGTAGTACGTAAAGCAATATGAATAATTTAGATGGACCACTTTTTTCGCTTTGTGATGGCGCTGTAATAGTCACAGACATATGGCTCACAATTTTAGACGAACAGTTGGTAACAGGTAGGTTTCTTAAATGAAAATACTGAACGTAGGTACGTTCGAACATTTTATTTCGGTTGTTCCAACGTGATACATGTACCTTTGTGAACTTATCACTTCTGAGAACGCATGCTGTTACAGTGTGATTACCTGCAAATACCACATTAATGCAGTAAATGCTCAAAATGATGTCCGTCAACCTCAATGCATTTGGTAATACGTGTAATGACATTCCTCTCAACAGCGAGTAAAAAAATTGTTCAAATGGCTCTGAGCACTATGGGACTTAACATCTGAGGTCATCAGTCCCCTAGAACTTAGACCCACTTAAACCTAACTAACCTAAGGACATCACACACAGCCATGCCCGAGGCAGGATTCGAACCTGCGACCGTAGCGGTCGCGCTGTTCCAAAACTGAAGCGCCTAGAACCGCTCGGCCACTGCGCACGGCCAACAGCGAGTAGTTCGCCTTCTGTAATGTTCGCACATGCATTGACAATGCGCTGACGCATTTGGTCCGGCGTTATCGATGGATCACGATAGCAAATATCCTTCAACTTCCCCCATAGAAAGAAATTCGGGGACGTCAGGTCCGGTGAACGTGCGGGCCATGGTATGGTGCTTCGACGACCTATCCACCTGTCATGAAATATGCTGTTCCATACCGCTTCAACCGCACGCTAGCTATGTGCCGGACATCCATCGTGTTGGAAGTACATCGCCATTCTCTCATGCAGTGAAACATCTTGTAGTAGGAAATCAGCATACATTGCACCGTTTAGATTGCCATCGATAAAATGGAGGCCAATTATCCTTTCTCCCATAATTCCGCACCATACATTAACCAGTCAAGGTCGCTGCTTTTCCACTTGTCGCAGCCATCGTGGATTTACCGTTGCCCAATAGGGCATATTATGCCGGTTTACATTACCGCTGTTGGTGAATGACGCTTCGTCGCTAAACAGAACGCGTGCAAAAAATCTGTCATCGTCCCGTAATTTCTCTTGTGCCCAGTGGCAGAACTGTACACGACGTTCAGAGTCGTCGCCATGCATTTCCTAGTGCATAGAAATATGTTACGGGTGCAATCGATGTTGATGTAGCATTCTCAACACTGACGTTTTTGAGATTCCCGGTTCTCGCGCAATTAGTCTGCTACTGATGTGCGGATTAGCCGGGACAGCAGCTAAAACACCTACTTGGGAATCATCATTTGTTGCAGGTCGTGGATGACGTTTCACATGTGGCTGAACACTTCCTGTTTCCTTAACGTAACTATCCGGCAACGGTCCAGACACTTAGATGATGTCGTCCAGGATACCGAGCAGCATACGTAGCACACGCCCGTTGGGCATTTTGATCACAATAATCATACATCAACACGATATCGACCTTTTCCCCAATTGGTAAACGGTACATTTTAACAGAGATAATGTATCACGAAACAAATACCGTCCGCACTGGCGGAATGTTACGTGATACCACGTACTTATAAGTTTGTGACTATTACAGCGGCATCTATTACAAAGCGAAAAATGTGGTCCAACAATAACATTCATATTTCTTTACGTACTACACGAATATGTAATAAAAATGGGGGTTCCTAAATAAAAAAAAAGCAGCTGATATCCGTTTGGCCTATGGCAGCGCCATCTAGCGGGCCAACCATAGCGCCATCTGGTTTCCCCTTCAAGCTAGACGAGTTCCGTTCTTTGTAATTTTTTTCGTTTGATGCTTATTTCGTGAGATATTTGGCCCGGTCAATATCAATGGACCACCCTGTATATCCAGTTTAGTCTATTCCCATATTCTGTATTTATCAGACTGTTCATTCCATTCGACGGATCCTGTTATTCTCCTTCATTTTCACTAAGGATATCATCAGCGAATCTCGTCATTGATATTCTTTCACCCTGAATTTTGATCCCACTCTCGAACCTTTCTTTTAATTCCGTCATTACTTTTTCAAGGTGGAGATTGAACAATAGGGGTGAAAGACTGCATCCCTGTCTTATACCCTTTTTAATCCGAGCGCTTCATTCTTGATCTTCCAGTCTTATTGTTCCATCGCGGTTCTGGATCACCCATCTTACCCTGCAGCTTTCACATACTTCTCTCAGTATTTCGACCATCTTGCACCAGCTTACACTGTCTAACTCTTTTTATAGGTCCTAAATCCGATGACCGTATCTCGATCTTCTGCTGTCCTGCTACCAAACGCATCGTCAGTAGTGGTGCCTTCACCTTGCCTAAGGCCAATCTGATCGTCATCTAACAGAAATTCAGTTTTCTTTTCCATTATTCTCTGTGTAATAGTTGTCAGCAGCTTGGATACATGAGTTGTTCAGCTGACACTGCTATAGCTTTTGCAATTATCTGTTCCTACCTTTGCACTACGTGAACCTCATTTCAGATCCGTCGCATCCCATCATGGTTAATGTCTTCCTAGACGGCAACGGCGCTTTACAACAGGAAAACTGTTCGTGTCACAAGGTCAGATTCTTATTACAGTGGTTTGAGGAGCAATAATTAACTCACGTTGACGTCTTGGCCACCAAACTTGTGTGCTCTGACCGTGATGGAAGACATCTAGGACGCTATCGGGCAACAGCTACGAGCCCACGAATAACCGGTCCGTAACTTTTAGGTATTGCGTGACGTGTGCGTAGCAGTTTCGCCATGTTTCAAATGGCTCTGAGCACTGTGGTCATCAATCCCCTAGAGCTTAGAACTACTTAAACCTAACTAACTTAAGGACATCACACACAACTATGCCCGAGGCAGGATTCAAACCTGCGACCGTAGCGGTGGCATGGTTCCAGACTGAAGCGCCTAGAACCGCTCGACCACACCAGCTGGCTTGCCTAATATCGTGCAGGGCCCACCGGAGCAGCAGAAGTGTCGTGATACTATGTGACATGGAATCAACCAATGTCTGAGTATTGGAGGGAAAGACAGTATGAACCTTGCAGGGCTCTCCATAAATCCGTAAGTGTACGAGGGGTTGCAGATCTCTTATGAACAACACGTTGCAAGGGATCCCTGATATACTCAATAATGTTCATGTCTGAGGAGTTTGGTAGACAGTGGATGTGTTTTTGACTCAGAAGAGTGTTCTTGGAGCCACTCTGTAACAATTCTGGACTTGTGGGGTCCTGCTGGAATTTTCCAAGTCCGTCGGAATGTACAATGGACATGAATGGATGCAGGTGAACAGACAGGATGGTTACGTACGTGTCACATGTCTGAATTGTATCTAGATGTATGAGGTAGGGCTCTATATCACTCCACCCCATTACACAGTCTCCACCACCCTGAACAGTCCCATGGTGACCTACAGAGTCCATGGATTCATGACGTTGTCTCCATACCTGTACACGTCCATGCGCTCGATACTACACTCCTGGAAATGGAAAAAAGAACACATTGACACCGGTGTGTCAGACCCACCATACTTTCTCCGGACACTGCGAGAGGGCTGTACAAGCAATGATCACACGCACGGCACAGCTGACACACCAGGAACCGCGGTGTTGGCTGTCGAATGGCGCTAGCTGCGCAGCATTTGTGCACCGCCGCCGTCAGTGTCAGCCAGTTTGCCGTGGCATACGGAGCTCCATCGCAGTCTTTAACACTGGTAGCATGCCGCGACAGCGTGGACGTGAACCGTATGTGCAGTTGACGGACTTTGAGCGATGGCGTATAGTGGGCATGCGGGAGGCCGGGTGGACGTACCGCCGAATTGCTCAACACGTGGGGCGTGAGGTCTCCACAGTACATCGATGTTGTCGCCAGTGGTCGGCGGAAGGTGCACGTGCCCGTCGACTTGGGACCGGACCGCAGCGACGCACGGATGCACGCCAAGACCGTAGGATCCTACGCAGTGCCGTAGGGGACCGCACCGCCACTTCCCAGCAAATTAGGGACACTGTTGCTCCTGGGGTATCGGCGAGGACCATTCGCAACCGTCTCCATGAAGCTGGGCTACGGTCCCGCACACCGTTAGGCCGTCTTCCGCTCACGCCCCAACATCGTGCAGCCCGCCTCCAGTGGTGTCGCGACAGGCGTGAATGGAGGGACGAATGGAGTCGTGTCGTCTTCAGTGATGAGAGTCGCTTCTGCCTTGGTGCCAATGATGGTCGTATGCGTGTTTGGCGCCGTGCAGGTGAGCGCCACAATCAGGACTGCATACGACCGAGGCACACAGGGCCAACACCCGGCATCATGGTGTGGGGAGCGATCTCCTACACTGGCCGTACACCACTGATGATCGTCGAGGGGACACTGAATAGTGCACGGTACATCCAAACCGTCATCGAACCCGTCGTTCTACCATTCCTAGACCGGAAAGGGAACTTGCTGTTCCAACAGGACAATGCACGTCCGCATGTATCCCGTGCCACCCAACGTGCTCTAGAAGGTGTAAGTCAACTACCCTGGCCAGCAAGATCTCCGGATCTGTCCCCCATTGAGCATGTTTGGGACTGGATGAAGTGTCGTCTCACGCGGTCTGCACGTCCAGCACGAACGCTGGTCCAACTGAGGCGCCAGGTGGAAATGGCATGGCAAGCCGTTCCACAGGACTACATCCAGCATCTCTACGATCGTCTCCATGGGAGAATAGCAGCCTGCATTGCTGCGAAAGGTGGATATACACTGTACTAGTGCCGACATTGTGCATGCTCTGTTGCCTGTGTCTATGTGCCTGTGGTTCTGTCAGTGTGATCATGTGACGTATCTGATCCCAGGAATGTGTCAATAAAGTTTCCCCTTCCTGGGACAATGAATTCACGGTGTTCTTATTTCAATTTCCAGGAGTGTATTTGAAACGAGACTCGTCCGACCAGGCAACACGTTTACAGTCATCAACAGTTCAATGTCGGTGTTGACGGGCCCAGGCGAGGCGTAAAGCTTTGTGTAGTGCAGTCATCTAGGGTACACGAATCAGCCTCCGGCTCGGAAAGCCCATATCGATGATATTTCGTTGAATGGTTCGCACGCAATTTGCTGAAGGGTTGCACTTGTGTCACGCTGAACGAGTCTCTTCAGTCGTCGTTGATCCCGTTCTTGTAGGATCTTTTTCCGGCCGCAGTGATGTCAGAGATTTGATGATTTACCGAATTGTCGATATTCACGGTACACTCGTGAAATGGTCATACGGGAAAATTTTTACTTCATCGCTACCTCGCTGTGTCCCATTGCTCGTGCGCTGACTATAACACCACGTTCAAACTCACTTGAATCATGATAATCTGTCATTGTAGCGGTAGTAACCGATCTAACAGCTGCGCCACATACTTGTTGTGATATATTGGCGTTGCGGACCACAGCACCGTATTTTGTCTGTTTACATGTCTCCGGTTTTGAATTTTTGAATACGCATGCTTGTACTAGTTTCTTTGGCGCTTCAGTGTATATGCGCCATCGTCTCAGTCTTCAACATTTTGCACGCATGTCCAGTAGTCTTTCCGTTGATTTCACCCTTTACTCGTACTCCCAAAAACATATTCACAGAGATATTTTCCGCAAGATTAAACTCGCAGTCGCGTGAGCAAGCTACTTCCTGCTGCTGAAGAAGGCACGGGTCACCATATCCAGTAATATACCATCCCTTTTTCACATGTAAGTGGTCCGCCATTCGTGTGGCATCGTGTAGGTCCGAAACATTTCGCGAAGTGTGTCTGCGCTGATAAAGCGGGACTGGAGAATGTATGCTGCAGGGGTGTGCTATACGGTGGCGGGAGGATGAGAGAGGGAGGTTTCAATGTGCCAGGGAGGGGTTGGGGGTGGGGGTTGGGAGTGGGGAGGCGATTACCAGCGCCGTGTCTGCGGCTGACGGATAATAACTCAGCCGCTAAGAGGTAATTACGTACCGCGTGTGCGTTGCGGCCGGGACGCAGCCTCCCGCAAGTAGAACAAGATCCCCTAGCCCGTAGGAACCTCAGTCCTGAATAAGGCAGCCTGTATCGCAGTAGCACAACACGGGTGGTTATAAGGGCAACGGACACATGAACCTTTTGGGGAAACTGCAACGTCAAGGAAGTTTGATGTCGTACAACGCAGGCTATGCGGCGGCTTGGGATCGTGCTGTCTATTGGAATTCACGTATTTACCTTGGTGAGTTACTCAGAACCACGGCTAGTCCTGAAGCGACATATAATGCCTTTCAATCCGGAAAATAAGTTTGAAAGACAGGCTGCACTGTACGTGTCAATCAAGATGCGTACCTTATAACGGATCCAATTAGAGATACAGAATAAAGCGAATTCTTTCTAGTAGATCTGCTATATCCCATTTTGTTCGCCTCCGTAGGTGAGTGGTTAACGCTGCTGACTGCCATGCCGGGGGAGCGGGAATAGGTGGTGGGTGGAGGTCTCGGGTTCGATTCTCCATACTGCCAAGAAATTTTCCTTGGCGGGAGGACTGGGAAGGGATGAACTAAGCCTCGTAGGGTCGAATGGACATCTACTTGGCTGAGAAGTAGCTGTTCAAGGTCAAAAATCGGACAACGATCGGTGACCTGACTCTATACTCTTCCGTACCTCACCCAACTACGCCTCTGGCTGAAGGATGACATGGTGGTTGGTCGGACCTGATTAGCCGGACCAGATCACAGAACATTACCTTCTTAGCGTCCTGTGCCTCAATTGGTAACAATGGAACGCTTTACATTCAATATTTTGGAACTCGAAAACTCACTCGTCAAAACTTATGCAGTAGTCATTATTTTCATCATGGCAGCGACAACAGCAACCGTTACGAAATAGTCTCGAATGAAAAAACTGGCTCAGTTGGTTTGTAGAAAGAAAACTAGGAAGCCATATAATGTACAGAGGAGTGAGATAAAGTTCTACGAAAGGGTTGTTAATAAAACGGAAATTATGTTTTCTTCCACAGAAAAGAACTTGTTAAATGGTTCAAATGGCTCTGAGCACTATGGGACTCAACATCTTAGGTCATAAGTCCCCTAGAACTTAGAACTACTTAAACCTAACTAACCTAAGGACATCACACACACCCATGCCCGAGGCAGGATTCGAACCTACCACCGTAGCAGTCTCGCGGTTCCGGACTCCAGCGCCAGAACCGCTAGACCACCGCGGCCGGCGACTTGTTAAACAATGGGATTTAAATATAATGTTGCACCTAAGTTTGATGACAAACGGACGATAGAAAATTTAGTGGTTCACATGAAGATCGGACTAGATCGCGCGAAAGTTGAGAAAAGTAAGCAGGTGCGTATTGCACATGAATGCTCAAAATTCATAGAAAAAGAGCGTAAGAAGGTTTGCAGAAATAATGAAGAATACAGGGTTATAAGGAGCATTAATATGAAGTTGAAGCAACACGAGGCCATTATCACCAAGGCTGACAAGGGAAACTCTGTTATTGTAGCGTATACTAACGAGTATATTCACAAGAGCATGCAATTTTTTAATGCGAACAACATTGCACAGCTTGAGATAGACACTACGAATAGTTTGCAAAAAGCTATCAGAGATGCTCTTAGTAACACTAAATGCCTTATAGGCGAATACAAAAAGAAGACATTAATTAACATGAATCCGAAACCGCATAAGTACCCAATTTAAGGTTCACAAACAGGACCATCCGACCCGTCCGTTCGTCGACAGTTCCCATAGTGCTCATCATAAATTAGCTGGTTTTCTACAAAATAAGTTACTGAGAGTGTATGTGTTCGAACGTGTTTACTCAATAAAAACTTCTTGGGCGTTAGTAAAGAGGCTTAAAACTTAAAACTCATGCTCATCTATGACATAGTTAACTTATATTCCAATGTCCCAGTTGACATCACGCTCGACGTCATAGAACGAAATATACGATATCATAAAAAAAATAACAGCTCCTCAAACCACTGAAATGATGACCCTTCTACGTATAACGCTCAAGTAAAATTATTTTGTATTTGATGGGAAGATTTATGAACAACTGTATGGCCTGGCCATGGACTGCCCTCTTGCTGGGCTATTGGCCGACATTTTTATCAATTCAAAAGAAATCAGTTTTCTAGTAGCGCCATGGACGTTAAAGGTAACATTAGATTCTATGGACGATATGTTGATGATTTTTTGTTTGTGGTAGATGGGTCCCGTAAGGAGCTGGAACAGTTATATACTCATTTCAATTCGAACCATGAAGAAATGAAGTTCACTAAGGAACTAGGGAATAATACTAGAGAGATTAATTACTTGGATTTAACTTTATCGGTACTTAACGATGGGATAGAGTTTAATATTTATCGAAAGCCTACGTTTACAGATTGCGTCATTCCCAACAGGTCCTCGCATCTCCATGTTAACAAATTTCTCTTCTTCAGAAACGCTTTCCTTGCCATTGCCAGTCTACATTTTATATCCTCTCCGACTATCATCAGTTAATTTGCTCCCCAAATAGCAAACCTCCTTTACTACTTTAAGTGTCTCATTTCCTGATCTAATTCCTTAGCATCATCCGACTTAATTCGACTACATTCCATTATCCTCGTTTTGCTTTTGGTGACGTTCATCTTATGTCCTGCTTTCAAGACACTGTCCATTCCGTTCAACTGCTCTTCCAAGCCCTTTGCTGTCTCTGATAGAATTACAATGTCATCGGCGAACCCCTCAAAGTTTTTATCTCTTCTCCATGGATTTTAATACCTGCTCCGAATTTTTCTTTTGTTTCCTTTGCTGCTTGCTCAATATACAGACTGAATAACATCGGGGACAGGCTACAACCCTATCTCACCCCCTTCTCAACCACTGCTTCCCTTTCATGCCCCTCGACTCTTATAACTGCTATCTGGTTTCTGTACAAATTGTAAATAGCCTTTCGCTCCCTGTATTTTAGCCCTGCCACCTTTATAATTTGAAAGAGAGTATTCCAGCCAACATAGTCAAAAGCTTTCTCTAAGTCTACAAATGCCAGAAATGTAGGTTTGCCTTTCCTTAATCTTTCTTCTAAGATAAGTCGTAAGGTCAGTATTGCCTCACGTGTTCCAACATTTCTACGGAATCCAAACTGATCTGCCCCGAGGTCGGCTTCTATCAGTTTTTCCATTAGTCGTAAGGTCAGTATTGCCTTACGTGTTCCAAAATTTCTACGGAATCCAAACTGATCTTCCCCAAGGTCGGCTTCTACAAGTTTTTCCATTCGCCTGTAAAGAATTCGCGTTAGTATTTTGCAACTGTGACTTATTAAACAGATAGTTCGGTAATTTTCAAATCTGTCAACACCTGCTTTCTTTGGTATTGGAATTATTATATTCTTCTTGAAATCTGAGGGAATGTAGCCTGTCTCATACATCACAATTTCCAACGGTATTACTACTGTTGCATCCTAGTATTACACCTCTGTAGTGTGATACAAAGTGCTTACAGTTTTAACCAGTAGTCTTGTAATCAGAAAAGTGCTTACAGTTTTCACCAGTAGTCTTGTAATTAGACGTTGTCTGAGTCTTTCACTGTGTTGCAGGTGTTGTCTCACTCATGAGGCAAAATACACTCCTGGAAATGGAAAAAAGAACACATTGACACCTGTGTGTCAGACCCACCATACTTGCTCCGGACACTGCGAGAGGTCTGTACAAGCAATGATCACACGCACGGCACAGCGGACACACCAGGAACCGCGGTGTTGGCCGTCGAATGGTGCTAGCTGCGCAGCATTTGTGCACCGCCGCCGTCAGTGTCAGCCAGTTTGCCGTGGCATACGGAGCTCCATCGCAGTCTTTAACACTGGTAGCATGCCGCGACAGCGTGGACGTGAACCGTATGTGCAGTTGACGGACTTTGAGCGAGGGCGTATAGTGGGCATGCGGGAGGCCGGGTGGACGTACCGCCGAATTGCTCAACAAATGGTTCAAATGGCTCTGAGCACTATGGGACTCAACATCTTAGGTCATAAGTCCCCTAGAACTTAGAACTACTTAAACCTAACTAACCTAAGGACATCACACACACCCATGCCCGAGGCAGGATTCGAACCAGCGACCGTAGCAGTCCCGCGGTTCCGGACTGCAGCGCCAGAACCGCTAGACCACCGCGGCCGGCAATTGCTCAACACGTGGGGCGTGAGGTCTCCACAGTACATAGATGTTGTCGCCAGTGGTCGGTGGAAGGTGCACGTGCCCGTCGACCTGGGACCGGACCGCAGCGACGCACGGATGCACGCCAAGACCGTAGGATCCTACGCAGTGCCGTAGGGGACCGCACCGCCACTTCCCAGCAAATTAGGGACACTGTTGCTCCTGGGGTATCGGCGAGGACCATTCGCAACCGTCTCCATGAAGCTGGGCTACGGTCCCGCACACCGTTAGGCCGTCTTCCGCTCACGCCCCAACATCGTGCAGCCCGCCTCCAGTGGTGTCGCGACAGGCGTGAATGGAGGGACGAATGGAGACGTGTCGTCTTCAGCGATGAGAGTCGCTTCTGCCTTGGTGCCAATGATGGTCGTATGCGTGTTTGGCGCCGTGCAGGTGAGCGCCACAATCAGGACTGCATACGACCGAGGCACACAGGGCCAACACCCGGCATCATGGTGTGGGGAGCGATCTCCTACACTGGCCGTACACCACTGGTGATCGTCGAGGGGACACTGAATAGTGCACGGTACATCCAAACCGTCATCGAACCCATCGTTCTACCATTCCTAGACCGGCGAAGGAACTTGCTGTTCCAACAGGACAATGCACGTCCGCATGTATCCCGTGCCACCCAACGTGCTCTAGAAGGTGTAAGTCAACTACCCTGGCCAGCAAGATCTCCGGATCTGTCCCCCATTGAGCATGTTTGGGACTGGATGAAGCGTCGTCTCACGCGGTGTGCACGTCCAGCACGAATGCTGGTCCAACTGAGGCGCCAGGTGGAAATGGCATGGCAAGCCGTTCCACAGGACTACATCCAGCATCTCTACGATCGTCTCCATGGGAGAATAGCAGCCTGCATTGCTGCGAAAGGTGGATATACACTGTACTAGTGCCGACATTGTGCATGCTCTGTTGCCTGTGTCTATGTGCCTGTGGTTCTGTCAGTGTGATCATGTGATGTATCTGACCCCAGGAATGTGTCAATAAAGTTTCCCCTTCCTGGGACAATGAATTCACGATGTTCTTATTTCAATTTCCAGGAGTGTAATTATGACAAACTACAAATGCAGCACATCTTTTCTCGGCCGGTTTCGGTTGAAAAATGCAAAATGTATTGTGGTACATGGCGGAATATTGTCGCTTCGGACACTGTAGTTTCATGAAGTTCCGGTGGAAAACGACGCTGTACGCAGCCTTCAAAACGGCGTCCGTAACGGAGGTGCGTTTCAAGCAAAGATCTATCACTGAGTTCTTTTGGGTGGAAAACCAGGGGCATCGAAGATATTGATAGTTGCTTTCAGAATGTCTACGGAGTCCTAGCAGTGAACAAAAGCACGGTTAGTCGTTGGGACGAGGCGTCTGTGTTCCTCGCAACAAGGTCGTGCAAACCTGTTCGATCTCCCGCGCGGCGGCCGGTCGCACACAGCTGTGATTCCTGCAGTGGTCGACTTCAGCGTCTTCGTCATCACAAAAAAGCAAATGAACTTCTTCTGCATGACAAAGCACGGCCTCACACAAGTCTGCGCGCCCGACAGCATCTTATAACACTTCACTGGACTGTTCTTCCCCATCCACACTACAGCCCGTATCTTGCACCTGCCGACTTCCATCTGTTTGCCCCAATGGTGCACAGCACGGGAAGCATTACTTGGCTGATGAGGAGGTTATTGATGCAGCAAGGCGTTGATTCCGAAACTGATCAGCGCAGTGGTACCATGCAGGTAGACTTTCCCTCCCACTGTAATGGGGCGTCCTCCTCTAGTATTACTTCTCCTCAACAGTAGTTGTCGATACCAGCATTATTTTTCGAATATTGCACAGGTCAGTATTATCTCAGCTGATTTTCTGAAAACTTTCATATAATTTTATATACAGAATATTTATATTTCAAGCTGAAATTTATGAAAAGAAATAACTTATCTTCGATGTTATAATCGATAAGTACTAGTTCTCAATGTACAAGTTAAAATTACATATTTTTTAAAACATTTGAAATTACGAACAATTGGTGCACTAAAACTTTATATTAATAAATTTGCAATCCTGTTTATGTCAGGATTCATTTATGAAATAATAATCGAAATTAATAATGTAACAGTAACCAGCAGAAATTGATTCGTCAAGAAGAATTGTAAACCTTTTGGAAAAGTGTTACTTCCGCAGAGTCGGAAAGTAGTAACCATGCCTGTGATGTGATCGGACGTATTTTTGTGCGAGGCTTTAAGCTTTGTTAATGTGAAAAATCAGAAGACTATATGATATACTAAAATGTGGTGTAATACATACATCAAAAATTTTTGCATCACTCTGGTTCCAGAACTCCTTAAAATAGACGTTGACTACGGATATTTTACCACAGACACAGTCCTTTCGCCCGCATCTCGTGGTCGTGCGGTAGCATTCTCGCTTCCCACGCCCGGGTTCCCGGGTTCGATTCCCGGCGGAGTCAGGGATTTTCTCTGCCTCGTGATGGCTGGGTGTTGTGTGCTGTCCTTAGGTTAGTTAGGTTTAAGTAGTTTTAAGTTCTAGTGGACTGATGACCTCAGATGTTAAGTCCCATAGTGCTCAGAGCCATTTGAACCAACACAGTCCTTTGACTTCAGAGATGTCACTAAACCCGCCCAAAGATGTAAACAACCATGCATGAGCAGCGCCTATTAGACGGAGGGGGTCCGACAGCCAATCGGTTCCAGTCATTCTACCAGGAAGGAGGTATACGGCTTGTGTTGTCTGCAGTTTAACCATGCCTAGACGGTCAATTCCGAGATTCGATCACGTCCGCATTGTTACTTGGTGCATGGAAGGGCTGTCAACAATCGTAGTGTCTAAGCGTCTCGGAGTGAACCAAAGCGATGTTGTTTGGACATGGAGGAGATACAGAGAGACAGGAACTGTCGACGGCATGCCTCGGTCAGGTCGCCCAACGGCTACTACTGCAGTGGATAACCGCTACCTACGGATTATGGTTCGCAGGAACCATGGCAGCAACGCCAACATGTTGGATAACGCTTTTCGTGCGGCCACAGGACGTCTTGTTACGACTCAAACTGTGCGCAATAGGCTGAACGATGCGCATTTTCATTTCCGACGTCCATGGCGAAGTCCGTCTTTTCAACCACGAAACCATGCGTCGCTCGGTACAGATGGGTCCAACAACACGCCGAATGGACCGCTCAGGATTGGCATAACTTTCTCTTCACCGATGAGTGTCGCGTATGCGGAGACAATCGTCGGAGACGTGTTTGGAGGGTACTCTGTGAGGCTGAACGCCTTAGGCACACTGTCCAGCGAGTGCAGCAAGGTAGAGGTTCTCTGCTATTTCGAGGTGGCGTTACGTGGGGCCGACGTACGCCGCTGGTGGTCATGGAAGGCGCCGTAACGGCTGTATGACACGTGAGTGCCACCCTGCGACCGATAGTGCAAACATACCGGCAACATATTGACGAGGCATTCCTTTTCATGGACGACAATTTGCGGTCCTATCATCCGCATCTCGTGAATTACTTCCTTCAGGATAACGACATCGCTCTACTAGAGTGGCCAGCATGTTGTCCAGACATGAACCCTACCGGACAAGCCTGGGATAGATTGAAAAGGGCTGATTATGGACGACGTGACCCACCAACCACTCTGAGGGATCTACGCCGAATCGCCGTTGAGGAGTGGGACAATCTGAACAACAGTGCCTTGATGAACTTGTGGATAGTACTCCACGACAAATACAGGCATGCATCAATGCAGCAGGACGGGCTACTGGGTATTGGAGGTATAGGTGTGTACAGCAGTCTGGACCACCACTTCTGAAGGTCTCGCTGTATGGTGGCAAAACATGAAATGTATGGTTTCCATGAGCAACAAAAAGGCCGGAAATATTTATTACGTTGATTTCAAGTCCCACTTTCTGTACAGGTTCTGGAACCCTCGGAACCGAGGTGATCCAAAACTTTTTTTGATATGTGTATGTTAACGCATTAAAAAAATTCTGGAAGAACTATCTTCAAATTGATTTAGATCAGTCCAACTGTGAGGACCTAACATGTGACATTTTCAGCTTCAAGCCCCTAGATAAGAAGAACTGGAGTCAACTCTACATGAAAACCTAAGTAAACTAGAAAGTCTATTGTAATCTTCGCTCGCCTCTCAAATCTTAAGAAAAGACTTCGCTTACTGTGGACAACAGTCGCAAGAAGGAAGGAGGGGTGAGATTACACCACTTAGGTTGCATAACGCCGTCGGACTGAACGAAGATTATGTAGCCTAAACACTAGCGTAGCAGCGTATCCAGACACGAAAACCGACCCGGTTTATCAGCAAACGTGATTTATTCGTCCAGACTGCGCGCTTATATTATTCAGTGGCCCAGCGTCGACGGTCACGTCACTGAAATTGTATGTGACACTATCGTTGACTCAACGTAGAAACTGGTATGGGTTATCTGCTATAGACGTCCATGTTAAACACTGTTTTTTTCAGAAACACTTGTGCTTGCACGAGCGTTGTACTTTGTCGTCAGATTCTCCACAGCTCGCGGCCTATCCTACGTTACAGAGAGGGCAAACCTCCAAACTCTACGTTCTGCGAAGAGGCATGGACTTTTAATACTTAGTCGCCTGCTAGTGGTTGCAGCGTCCTTCTACCACTTTCCACAGACATTCACGATAGGAGCACTTGAACAGCTGACCAATTACGCCGTCTCAGAATTTCTCGTTTGCAGGCACCGGAAATTAAAAAAATGGTTCAAATGGCTCTGACCACTATGGGAATTAACATCTGAGGTCATCAGTCCCTTAGACTTAGAACTACTTAAACATAACTAACCTAAGGACATCACACACATCCATGCCCGAGGCAGGATTCGAACCTGCGACCGCAGCAGTCGCGCGGTTCCGGACTGAAGGGCCTAGAACCGCTCTGCCATCGCGGTAGGCCCGGAACTTAAGAACGTGCCCTTTGTCAAAGTCAATTCTGTCAGTGAATTTCTCAATGCGGCCCTTGTCGTTTATTGAATAATTCCCTGTTCGCCTCTGATCCTCTTATGGAGTTCCCTTACTGTGTCACAGGCCCTCAACGCCAACAAGCGGCTATCAGCTTCGCAGTGAGTAGCGGTCATAATGTTTTGGAATATCAGTGTGGATTGGCATGGTGTAAGAAATGGAAACAGTATACGCAGCGCGGAATTAAAATACAAGGTGAAAGGATATCAATGATACGATTCGCTGATGACATTGCTATGCTGAGTGAAAGTGAAGAAGAATTAAATGATCTGCTGAACGGAATGAACAGTCTAATGAGTACACGGTATGGTTTGAGAGTAAATCGGAGAAAGACGAAGGTAATGAGAAGTAGTACGAGGGCAGTTCAATAAGTAATGCAACACTTTTTTTCTGAAACAGGGGTTGTTTTATTCAGCATTGAAATACACCAGGTTATTCCCTAATCTTTTAGCTACACAACACTATTTTTCAACGTAATCTCCATTCAATGCTACGGCCTTACGCCACCTTGAAATGAGGGCCTGTATGCCTGCACGGTACCATTCCACTGGTCGATGTCGGAGCCAACGTCGTACTGCATCAATAACTTCTTCATCATCCGCGTAGTGCCTCCCACGGATTGCGTCCTTCATTGGGCCAAACATACGGAAATCCGACGGTGCGAGATCGGGGCTGTAGGGTGCATGAGGAAGAACAGTCCACTGAAGTTTTGTGAGCTCCTCTCGGGTGCGAAGACTTGTGTGAGGACTTGCGTTGTCATGAAGAAGGAGAAGTTCGTTCAGATTTTTGGGCCTACGAACACGCTGAAGTCGTTTCTTCAATTTCTGAAGAGTAGCACAATACACTTCAGACTTGATCGTTTGACCATGGGGAGGGACATCGAACAGAATAACCCCTTCAGCGTCCCAGAAGACTGTAACCATGACTTTACCGGCTGAGGGTATGGCTTTAAACTTTTTCTTGGTAGGGGAGTGGGTGTGGCGCCACTCCATTGATTGCCGTTTTGTTTCAGGTTCGAAGTGATGAACCCATGTTTCATCGTCTGTAACAATCTTTGACAAGAAATTGTCACCCTCAGCCACATGACGAGCAAGCAATTCCGCACAGATGGTTCTCCTTTGCTCTTTATGGTGTTCGGTTAGACAACGAGGGACCCAGCAGGAACAAACCTTTGAATATCCCAACTGGTGAACAATTGTGACAGCACTACCAACAGAGATGTCAAGTTGAGCACTGAGTTGTTTGATGGTGATCCGTCGATCATCTGGAACGAGTGTGTTCGCACGCTCCGCCATTGCAGGAGTCACAGCTGTGCACGGCCGGCCCGCACGCGGGAGATCAGACAGTCTTGCTTGACCTTGCGGCGATGATGACACACGCTTTGCCCAACGACTCACCGTGCTTTTGTCCACTGCCAGATCACCGCAGACATTCTGCAAGCGCTTATGAATATCTGAGATGCCCTGGTTTTCCGCCAAAAGAAACTCGATCACTGCCCGTTGTTTGCAACGCACATCCGTTACAGACGCCATTTTAACAGCTCCGTACAGCGCTGCCACCTGTCGGAAGTCAATGAAACTATACGAGACGAAGCGGGAATGTTTGAAAATATTCCACAAGAAATTTCCGGTTTTTTCAACCAAAATTGGCCGAGAAAAAAAATGTGTTGCATTACTTATTGAACTGCCCTCGTAGAAATGAGAACAGCGAGAAACTTAACGTCAGGATTGATGGTCACGATGTCAATGAAGTTAAGGAATCTGCTACCTAGGCAGTAAAATAATCAATGACGGACGGAGCAAGGAGGACATCAAATGCAGACTCGCTATGGCAAAAAAGGCATTTCTGGCCAAGAGAAGTCTACTAATATCAAATACCGGCCTTAATTTGAGGAAGAAATTTCTGAGGATGTACGTCTGGAGTACAGCATTGTATGGTAGTGAAACATGGACTGTGGGAAAACCGGAACAGAAGAGAATCGAAGCATTTGAGATGTGGTGCTATAGACGAATGTTGAAAATTAGGTGGACTGATAAGGTAAGGAATGAGGAGGTTCTACGCAGAATCGGAGAGGAAAGGAATATGTGGAAAACACTGATAAGGAGAAAGGACAGGACGATAGGACATCTGCTAAGACATGAGGGAATGACTTCCATGGTACTAGAGGGAGCTGTAGAGGGCAAAAACTGTAGAGGAAGACAGAGATTGGAATACGTCAAGCAAATAATTGAGTACGTAGGTTGCAAGTGCTACTCTGAGATGAAGAGGTTAGCACAGGAAAGGAATTCGTGGCGGGCCGCATCAAACCAGTCAGTAGACTGATGACCAAAAAAAAAAATACGCAGCGCTGGTAAGGTCCTCGGTGGCAGGTGAAATACGCACACCCTCTGACTACCTTCCCTTCCAGCTTTGTGACAACGGCAGAAGATGCAGCGGGTGACGTTCCTGTCGGCACAGTTGCGACTGCCGGATTGTGCAGTCCGTAAGCGTCCCCGCGCGTCTCGTTAGCCGGCCAGTTTGCAGACGCTGGGGGAGGCGCCTGCGCTTGTTATGCAGCCGCCGCCGTCGCCCAATTACGCTAACAGCTGCGGACCGACCGCAGGTCACCGGCGCCTGCCTGTACGGACGAGTGTGCCAGGTGCAAACGTCTCCTCGCCGGGCCGTGGCGAATCCGCCCTTACTCTGTGGCAAGGGTCGCTAGGTAGCCGCCATTCCGGGGCTCACTTTTGCCCTTCGCTTCGGTTACTGATCAAATCGCAGCTATTCTTAACAGCGACCAGTGCTCAGATAGAGGTCACTGGTGTAAGGTGTTGCAGCACACCGATCGGCAAAGATGTAGCGCAAAGTAGTTGGCGATGGATCAAGCGCGCCTATCACGAGAGATGCCAGTGACAAACCGAATAGCCACATGCCGCCAACGCCCTCTCGACAACATGTGCACTACTGGCCATTAAGATTGCAACACCAAGAAGAAATGCAGATAATAAACGGATATTCATTGGACAAATATATTATACTAGAACTCACATGCAATTTGGGTGCACAGATCTTGAGAAATCAGTACCCAGAACAACCACCTCTGGCCGTAATAACGGCCTTGATACGCCTGGGCATTGAGTCAAACAGAGCTTGGATGGCGTGTAGAGATACAGCTGCCCATGCAGCTTCAACATGATACCACAGTTCATCAAGAGTAGCGACTGGCGTATTGTGACGAGCCAGTTTCTCGGCCATCTTTGACCATACGTTTTCAATTGGTCAGAGATCTGGAGAACGTGCTGGCCAGGGCAGCAGTCGAACATTTTCTGTATCCAGAATGGCCCGTACAGGACCTGCAACATGCGGTCGTCCATTATCCTGCTGAAATGTAGGGTTTCGCAGAGATTGAATGAAGGTTAGAGCCACGGGTCGTAACACATCTGAAATGTAACGTCCACTGTTCAAAGTGCCGTCAATGCGAACAACAGGTGACCGAGACGTGTAACCAATGGCACCCGATATCATCACGCCTGGTGATACGCCAGTATGACGATGACGAATACACGCTTCCAATATGTGTTCACCGCGATGTCACAAAAACACGACTACGACCATCATGATGCTGTAAACAGAACCTGGAATCATCCGAAAAAATGACGTTTTGCCATTCGTGCACCCAGGTTCGTCGTTGAGTACACTATCGCAGGCGCTCCTGTCTGTGATGCAGCGTTAAGGGTAACCGCAGCAGTGGTCTCCGAGCTGATGGTCCATGCATCTGCAAACGCCGTCGAACTCTTCGTGCAGATGGTTGTTGTCTTGCAAACGTCCCCAGCTGTTGACTCAAGGATCAAGACGTGGCTGGACGATCCGTTACACCCATGCGGATAAGATGCCTGTCATCTCGACTGCTAGTGATACGAGGCCGTTGGGGCGTTCCGTATTAGCCTCCTGAATCCACCGATTCCACATTCTGGTAACAGTCGTTGGATCTCGACCAACGCGAGCAGCAATGTCGCGACACGATAAACCGCAATCGCGATAGGCTACATACAATCCTACCTTTATCAAAGTCGGAAACTTGATGGTACGCATTTCTCCTCCTTACACGAGGCATCACAATAACGTGTAGCAATTTTAATGGCCAGTAGTGTACAATGTGAATTACTTTAGATTATTAATACAAGTATCACATCTACCTTGCTGATTCTGTGTTCTGAAATTGCTTCGTCCTTATGGTATAAAGAAGTCTCTCCGACAGTTGCTTCATAAGAAAATATTTTTATTCATATATCAATCATGTCAGGCTGAACATTTAACTTTTAGTGTGCAGCCTGACATTATAGATACACGAATAAAAATATTTTCTTATGAAGTTAGAAAAAGAAAAAAAAATCTGAATCATTAAGTAGCTCAAGCTATACAGTGTCATTCAACGCTATGAATTCTACACTAAGTTGACAGAAGTCATGGGATACCTCTTAATATTATGTCGGACCTACTTTTCCCTGACGTAGGGCAGCAATTCGAAATGACATGCTTTAGTCACAATTCTGATCGTTATGTATTGTTGTAGCCTGAGACACTAACAGAGCACGCATTGTAACTGACAGACGCCAAACTGGAGTCAGTGAGGTCCTCCACTCAGCGGCGGCGGCCTAAATACACTACTGGCCATTAAAAGTGATACACCACGTGCTACAGACGCTAAATTTAACCAACAGGAAGAAGATGCTGTGATATGCAAATGATTACCTTTTCAGAGCATTCACACAAGGTTGGCGCCGGTGGCGACACCTACAACGTGCTGACATGAGGAAAGTTCCCTACCCATTTCTCATACACAAACAGCAGCTGACCGGCGTTGCCTGGTGAAACGTTGTTGTGATGCCTCGTGTAAGGAGGAGAAATGCGTACCATCACGTTTCCGACTTTGATAAAGGTCGGATTGTAGCCTATCGCGATTGCGGTTTATCGTATCGCGACATTGCTGCTCGTCTTGGTCGAGATACAATGACTGTTACCAGAATATGGAATCGGTGGGTTCAGGAGGTTAATACGCAACGCCGTGCTGGATCCCAACGGTCTCTTATCAGTAGCAGTCGATGTCACAGGCATCTTGTCCACATGGCTATAACGGATAGTGCAGCCACGTCTCGATCCCTGAGTCAACCGAGGGGGACGTTTGCAAGACAACAACCATCTGCACGAACAGTTCGACGACGTTTGCAGTAGCATGGACTATCAGCTCGGAGACCATGGCTGCGGTTACCCTTGACGCTGCATAACAGACAGGAGCGAATGCGATGGTGTACTCAACGACGAACCTGGGTGCACGAATGGCAAAACTTTATTTTTTTCGGATGAATCCAATTTCTGTTTACAGCATCATGATGATCGCATCCGTGTTTGGCGACATCTCGGTGAACGCACATTGGAAGCGTGTATTCGTCATCGCCATACTGGCGTATCACCCGGCGTGATGATATGGGGTACCATTGGTTACACGTCTCGCTCACCTCTTGTTCGCATTGACGGTACTTTGAACAGTGGACGTTACATTTCAGATGTGTTACGACCCGTGGCTCTACCCTTCATTCGATCCCTGCGAAACCCTACATTTCAGCAGGATAATGCACGATCGCATGTTGCAGGTCCCTTAGGGGCCTTTCTGTGTACAGAAAATGTACGACTGCTGGCCTGGCCAGCACGTTCTCCAGATCTCTCACCAATTGAAAACGTCTGATCAATGGTGGCCGCGAAACTTGCTCGTGACAATACGTCAGTCACTACTCTTGATGAACTGCGGCATCGTGTTGAAGCTGCATGGGCAGCTATACCTGTACACGCCATCCAAGCTCTGATTCCATGCCCATGCGTATCAAGGCCGTTATTACGGCCAGAGGTGGTTGTTCTGGGTACTGATTTCTCAGGATCTATGCACCCAATTTGCGTGAAAATGTAATCACATGTCAGTTCTAGTATAATATATTGGTCGAATGAATACCCGTTGATCATCTGCATTTCTTCTTGGTGTAGCAATTTTAATGGCCAGTAGTGTACATTCTAACGAAATATGATTACTGTTTAGGTATCGATATAACCTTCCTTAAAGAAGCTGCGTGGATACCTTTCACTCGATTGAGATATAACAGACTGTTTTGTACTTCTTGCAAATTTTACTTTTTTGAACATGACACATTATGAAACTTGTCATTTAGTTGTATCAAAAAGGGCTATTTCAGAATATCATCCCCCCTCCTTGGATAAAATTCTGTGAACTCACACGTTATCGCCAATAATATCAAGTAAACGCAAAGTAACTAGAAAAGTGTTTCAAGAGTTGATTTTATATCCGAGTTGGTTCCTGCGATTGCAGCGTAAATGCCATATTTTGATCTTAGACACAATGAGTTATTATGTTTGTCTTCGAGGTAATTTGGTTATGGTGTACTGTAACGGCATGAGTTAGTCACGTAAAGTTCATGTGAAGGTCTATGTTTTGTTTTCGTTTCGAACTTATGTTAGTACTACTGATATTTACTTTGGGCTTCATATTCAAGTCAGTTTTATTTCCCTTTAGATATTGTCGGTATATATATTTCTGTTCAGATATTATCGAAGTATCATTATAAATTTATGTACTCAAAGTAATTTCTACAACTTCTCTCTTCATTCTACGATTCTCATTTAACAAATATGATGAGGAAAACACTAAGTAGTTGTTTCAGTGTGATGGTGTATTTGTTGTGTCCACTGGCCAAATTGTAGGTGGAATGTTGCATAATATGCAAAGCTGAGAATGGTGGTAATGAGTGGGTAAATTTGCAGTTTTTATTTCAGGGGACAAGGTAGTTACTAATGCGGATTAGCTCCAACAGCATATAGTGTGGCATAATAACTAGTCATAATGTTGAAGGACACCATCTAGACAGAAACCGTATAAACGTTAACCAGCAGAACTGATATTATGATTCCTTGAGTTATTTGAAAACAGGCATTGACGAAGGTACCTTCCAAAATAAAAAAAATTGTAAATGCGTTTACAAACATCAAAAAAAGTTTTGCATGACCTCGGTTCCGAGAGTTCCGGAACCTGTACAGAAAATTGGAATAGAGATCAACTGACAAATCATTTCCGCCCTTTTTATTGCTCATGAAGACCACACATTGCATGTTGAACCACCATACAGCGCTACCTCTAATACCCAGTAGCACGTCCTCTTGCACTGATGCATGCTGTATTCGTCGTGGCATACTATCCACAATTTCATCAAGGCACTGTTGGTACAGATTGTTCCACTCCTCGACGGCGATTCGGCGTAGACCCCTCACAGTGGTTGGTGGGTCAGGTCGTCCATTAACAGCCATTTCCAATATATCCCAGGGATGTTCGATAGCGTTCATGTCTAGAGAACATGCTGGCCACTCTAGTCGAACGATGTCGTTATCCTGAAGGAAGTTATTCACAAGATGTAGACGATGGGGCCGCGAATTGTAGTCCATGAAAACGAATGCCTTGCCAATATGCTGACCGTATGGTTTCTGAAGAAGAGAAATTTGTTAACATCGAGTATAGATTTAAGTGTCAGAAAGTCGTTTCTGAAATTATTTGTATGGAGTGTAGCCATGTAAGGAAGTGAAACATGGACGATAAATAGTTTGGGCAAGAAGAGAATAGAAGCTTTCGAAATGTGGTGCTATAGAAGAATGTTGAAGATTAGATGGGTAGATCACATAACTAATGAGGAGGTATTGAATAGAATTGGGGAGAAGAGGAGTTTGTGGCACAACTTGACTATAAGAAGAGATCGGTTGGTAGGACATGTTCTGAGGCATCAAGGGATCACCAATTTAGTATTGGAGGGCAGCGTGGAGGGTAAAAATCGTAAAGGGGGACCAAGAGATGAATACACTAAGCAGATTCAGAAGGATGTAGGTTGCAGTAAGTACTGGGAGATGAAGCAGCTTGCACAGAATAGAGTAGCATGGAGAGCTGCATCAAACCAGTCTCAGGACTGAAGATAACAACAACAACAATGGTTGCACTATCGTTCGGAGGATGGCATTCACGTATCGTACAGCCGTTACGGCGCCTTCCATGACCACCAGCGGCTTACGTCGGTCCCACGTAACGCTACTCCAAAACAGCAGAGAACCTCCACCTTGCTGCACTCGCTGTACAGTGTGTCTAAGGTGTTCAGCCTGACCGGTTGCCTCCAACCAAGTCTCCGACGATTGTCTGGTTGAATGCATATGCGACACTCATCGGTGAAGAGAACGTGATGCCAATGCTGTTGGGCCCATCTGTACCGCACTGCTTGGTGTCGTGGTTGCAAAGATGGACTTCGCCATGCATGTCGAGAGTGATGTTGCCCATCATGCAGCCTATTGCGCATAGTTTGAGTCGTAACACGACGTCCTGTCACTGCACGAAATGTATTATTCAACTTGGTGACGTTGCTGTCAGGGTTCCTCCGTAAGTAGCGGTCATCCACTGCACCAGTAGCCCTTGGGTGGGCTGAGCGAGGCATATCATTGAGAGTACCTGTCTCTCTGTATCTCCTCCATGTCCGAACAACATCGCTTTGGTTCACTCAGATACGTCTGGACACTTCCCTTGTTGAGAGCCCTTTCTGGCACAAAGTAACAATGCTGACGCGATCGAACCGCGGCACTGACCGTCTACGCATGGTTCAACTACAGACTACACGAGCCGTGTACATCCATCCTGGTGGAATAAAAATGTAAATGTCGTGTGACTTGGGCTTCCAGCCGGGTAGACCGTTCGCCGGGTGCAAGTCTTTCGATTTATCGCCACTGTGGTGACTTGCGAGGCGATGGGGATGAAATGTTGATGATTATGACAACATAACACACAGCCGGGAATCGTACCTGGGCCCTTAGGATTGACATTCTGTCGCACTGACCACTCAGTTACCGGGGGTGGACCCTGGTGGAATGGCCGGCCGGAGTGGCCGAGCGGTTCTGGGCGCTACAGTCTGGAACCGCACGACCGCTACGGTCGCAGGTTCGAATCCTGCCTCGGGCATGGATGTGTGTGATGTACTTTGGTTAGTTAGGTTTAAGTAGTTCTAAGTTCTAGGGGACTTATGACCACAGCAGTTGAGTCCCATAGTGCTCAGAGCCTGGTGGAATGGCTGGAACTTATCGGCCGTCGGACCCCCTTCGTCTAATAGGCGCTGCTCATGCATGGTTGTTTACACCTTTGGGCAGGTTTAGTGACCTCTCTGAACAGTCAAAGGGCTGTGTCTGTGATACAATATCCACAATCAACCTCTATCCTCAGGAGTTCTGGGAACCATGGTGATCCAAAATGTTTTCTGATGTCTGTATTATTACATTCGTATGTTTCCAAATCCCTGATGCAGCAACAGAACTAAAATGTCAGTTAATTCGAAAAAATTAAAAGTTGTGCCTACACATTAAAAGGGAGACTGGAGTGCATTCTCGTAGATTTACTTTCATAAGTTTTTAAAAATGTTTTCGTTACATTTGTCAGATTTAAATTGTTAGCTACCTGGATTAGCCGAGCGGTCTAAGGCGCTGCAGTCATGAACTGTGCGGCTGTTTCTGGCGGAGGTTCGAGTCCTCCCTCTGTCATGGGTGTGTGTGTTTGTCCTTAGGATAATTTAGTTTAAGTAGTGTGTAAGCTTAGGGACTGATGACCTTAGCAGTTAAGTCCCATAAGATTTCACACACATTTGAACATTTTTTAAAAATTGTTAAGTCTTGCAATATGGAATACAATGAATAAACAAAACACACTAATAAGCTTCTGAAAATATGTCTTGTTGGCAGCACACAAATTTTTTCGTGAGCTCCACTTGTTAGCTCAATATAGAAGTTTGAATGTTAATTAAAAGTCTGTACATCATCAGTGTTCGAGTTGCAATTTAAGCACACAAACACCAATGTCTTTCCTGGGGCAGATCTAATGCATTGGACCCATTCCTGATTTCTTTTTGATTGGTTGTATCGTTTCAAGAAGTAAAGACAATTTTCCATCTTCTTCCTCAGCCTGTTGCAGACTCTAAGACAAGGAAGAAGAGCTGGATGCGACATTTTATGAGGCAGGAATAACAGATGCTTAGGAATGATTGCTCTGTGAGAGGAGACTGAGAGGAAGTAGGAGACACAAGATGGTACACGACATAAACGGGAAGCCGGGGAGTAGGAGATATACGGGCCCTGCAACAACCTTGTGACGTCATAGTAGTTGGCTTGTCCATCACATTTCGCGAACGCTCGGGTCGGTGCAAGCCCCACGGGAAATCATTATTTCATTGAAACAGTATCCACTAAAGG
The DNA here is from genome assembly GCF_023864275.1 of Schistocerca cancellata. NCBI lineage: Eukaryota > Metazoa > Arthropoda > Insecta > Orthoptera > Acrididae > Schistocerca > Schistocerca cancellata. The sequence continues at coordinate 876,758,028 of NC_064628.1, forward strand.
TCTTAATTTTGTCGTGTGCTGTCGAGAAGTTGCATAATTCAGACTCGTAACGTGTATCCACAGGACATGTGGCCTGTAATTGAAGAAGTGTCATGATGATCTCTCCATTGGCAAAAGATTCCGGAATAGTCCCCCATTCGGATCTCCGGGAGGGGACTGCCAAGGGGGAGGTTACCATGGGAAAAAGATTGAATAATCAACGAAAGGATAACGTTCTACGAGTCGGGGCGTGGAATGTCGGAAGCTTGAACGTGTTAGGGAAACTAGAAAATCTGAAAAGGGAAATGCAAACGCTCAATCTAGATATATTAGGGGTCAGTGAAGTGAAGTGGAAGGAAGACAAGGATTTCTGGTCAGATGAGTATCGGGTAATATCAACAGAAGCAGAAAATGGTATAACAGGTGTAGGATTCGTTATGAATAGGAAGGTAGGGCAGAGGGTGTGTTACTGTGAACAGTTCAGTGACCGGGTTGTTCTCATCAGAATCGACAGCAGGCCAACACCGACAACGATAGTTCAGGTATACATGCCGACGTCGCAAGCTGAAGATAAACAGATAGAGAAAGTGTATGAGGATATTGAAAGGGTAATGCAGTATGTAAAGGGGAACGAAAACCTAATTGTCATGGGCGACTGGAATGCAGTTGTAGGGGAAGGAGTAGAAGAAAAGGTTACAGGAGAATATGGGATTGGGACAAGGAATGAAAGAGGAGAAAGACTAATTGAGTTCTGTAACAAGTTTCAGCTAGTAATAGCGAATACCCTGTTCAAGAATCACAAGAGGAGGAGGTATACTTGGAAAAGGCCGGGAGATACGGGAAGATTTCAATTAGATTACATCATGGTCAGACAGAGATTCCGAAATCAGATACTGTATTGTAAGGCGTACCCAGGAGCAGATATAGACTCAAATCACAATATAGTAGTGATGAAGAGTAGGCTGAAGTTCAAGACATTAGTCAGGAAGAATCAATACGCAAAGAAGTGGGATACGGAAGTACTAAGGAATGACGAGATACGTTTGAAGTTCTCTAACGCTTTAGATACAGCAATAAGGAATAGCGCAGTAGGCAGTACAGTTGAAGAGGAATGGACATCTCTAAAAAGGCCCATCACAGAAGTTGGGAAGGAAAACATAGGTACAAAGAAGGTAGCTGCGAAGAAACCATGGGTAACAGAAGAAATACTTCAGTTGGTTGATGAAAGGAGGAAGTACAAACACGTTCCGGGAAAATCAGGAATACAGAAATACAAGTCGCTGAGGAATGAAATAAATAGGAAGTGCAGGGAAGCTAAGACGAAATGGCTGCAGGAAAAATGTGAAGACATCGAAAAACATATGATTGTCGGAAGGACAGACTCAGCATACAGGAAAGTCAAAACAACCTTTGGTGACATTAAAAGCAACGGTGGTAACATTAAGAGTGCAACGGGAATTCCACTGTTAAATGCAGAGGAGAGAGCAGATAGGTGGAAAGAATACATTGAAAGCCTCTATGAGGTGAAGATTTGTCTGATGTGATAGAAGAAGAAACAGGAGTCGATTTAGAAGAGATAGGGGATCCAGTATTAGAATCGGAATTTAAAAGAGCTTTGGAGGACTTACGGTCAAATAAGGAAGAAGGGATAGATAACATTCCATCAGAATTTCTAAAATCATGGGGGGGAAGTGGCAACATAACGACTATTCACGTTGGTGTGTAGAATATATGAGTCTGGCGATATACCATCTGACTCTCGGAAAAGTATCATCCACACAATTCCGAAGACGGCAAGAGCTGACAAGTGCGAGAATTATCGCACAATCAGCTTAACAGCTCATGCATCAAAGCTGCTTACAAGAATAATATACAGAAGAATGGAAAAGAAAATTGAGAATGCGCTAGGTGACGGTCAGTTTGGCTTTAGGAAAAGTAAAGGGACGAGAGAGGGAATTCTGACGTTACGGCTAATAATGGAAGCAAGGCTAAAGAAAAATCAAGACACTTTCATAGGATTTGTGGAAAAAGTGTTCGATAATATAAAATGGTGCGAGCTGTTCGAGATTCTGAAAAAAGTAGGGGTAAGCTATAGGGAGAGACGGGTCATATACAATATGTACAACAACCAAGAGGGAATAATAAGAGTGGACGATCGAGAACGAAGTGCTCGTATTAAGAATGGTGTAAGACAAGGCTGTAGCCTTTCGCCCCTACTCTTCAATCTGTACATCGAGGAAGCAATGATGGAAATAAAAGAAAGGTTCGGGAGTGGAATTAAAATACAAGGTGAAAGGATATCAATGATACGATTCGCTGATGACATTGCTATCCTGAGTGAAAGTGAAGAAGATTTAAATGATATGCTGAACGGAATGAACAGTCTAATGAGTACACAGTATGGTTTGAGAGTAAATCGGGGAAAGACGAAGGTAATGAGAAGTAGTAGAAATGAGAACAGCGAGAAACTTAACATCAGGATTGACTGTCACGAAGTCAATGAAGTTAAGGACTTCTGCTACCTAGGCAGTAAAATAACCAATGACGGACGGAGCAAGGAGGACATCAAAAGCAGACTCGCTATGGCAAAAAAGGCATTTCTGGCCAAGAGAAGTCTACTAATATCAAATACCGGCCTTAATTTGAGGAAGAAATTTCTGAGGATGTACGTCTGGAGTACAGCATTGTATGGTAGTGAAACATCGACTGTGGGAAAACTGGAACAGAAGAGAATCAAAGCGTTTGAGATGTGGTGCTATAGACGAATGTTGAAAATTAGGTGGACTGATAAGGTAAGGATCGATGAGGTTCTACGCAGAATCGGAGAGGAAAGGAATATGTGGAAAACACTGATAAGGAGGAGGGACAGGATGATAGGACATCTGCTAAGACATGAGGGAATGACTTCCATGGTACTAGAGGGAGCTGTAGAGGGCAAAAACTGTAGAGGAAGACAGAATCGGAGAGGAAAGGAATATGTGGAAAACACTGATAAGGAGGAGGGACAGGATGATAGGACATCTGCTAAGACATGAGGGAATGACTTCCATGGTACTAGAGGGAGCTGTAGAGGGCAAAAACTGTAGAGGAAGACTGAGATTGGAATACGTCAAGCAAATAATTGAGGACGTAGGTTGCAAGTGCTACTCTGAGATGAAGAGGTTAGCACAGGAAAGGAATTCGTGGCGGGCCGCATCAAACCAGTCAGTAGACTGATGACAAAAAAAAAGTCAAGAATTATTAAACTCGTCTGAAATAGTTACTCGCTCCCCGCCGAAAACGGCTGCTGGCCTCTCGAAAGACCTGCAGTGTCACGTGCTGTGATGTATACGTCACGAACTTTCTCGTGGGCCTTGGGGAAAGCGGAAATTACGCGGACCTGCCTTTGGGCAGCAGACTGATGGTGTCATCAGAAGTAGACGTATCCACATTTTTCCCTGTTCTTGCTTATAGCAGTTTCTTACTCCTATAGTCCTTGCAGTGATAGGATTTATTCTTTCTGCTTGAGGTTCCGTAGGTTCAAATAGCGTTTTTAGTTGTTTTTACCTTTTATTCTTCTGTGGATTCATTTCCTTTTAAAATGCGTTTCCAACCGCTGTTGTTTTAATGGCTCAAATGGCTCTGAGCACTATGGGACTTAACATCTATGGTCATCAGTCCCCTAGAACTTAGAACTACTTAAACCTAACTAACCTAAGGACAGCACACAACACCCAGCCATCACGAGGCAGAGAAAATCCTTGACCCCGCCGGGAATCGAACCCGGGAACCCGAGCGTGGGAAGCAAGAACGCTGCCGCACGACCACGAGATGCGGGCACTGTTGTTTTAATGCTTCTTTGTCTGGGGCATCAGTTGGAAAGGCAGTGCAAAATAGTGCGTAAACGTTCCATTACAGAAGTGCGTAAATATGCCTCATCGCCATGTTTGATGTAATTTAGAAACTACAGTAGTAACTTTCTCGCTTTCAAATTACGCGTATGTATCTTGTAAAGTAGGGCAATCGCCACTAAAGGAACACATGCTTACCTGTTCTCAGTTATAAAAGTTATGCTCACTAGGAACTTCGATATCTGAGTAACAAAATTTACTCACCTTGCACAAAAAAAATTTCTTCGCTCTAAGAGGTCCACTTATCCGGTGCCGTAGTCATGAGAGCCCACAGTACACGGCAGTATTTATCTTCTATTGTCAGTAGCGCTCTAGCAAGAATGGTTCCCGAGAAAAGTTCTCTCCGTAAACGAAGCGCCTCGCCCTCCTCTTCTATTCAGTGACTTGCTCACATGTGGGAAATTGCATCCTGACATCCTGTGAAAAACTTAGCAACCGGGTAAAAGGCTGCCATTCACACAGTAAGGCCCTCGTCTACCTGATAACGGTGACAAACCTGATAAGGTTCGAGAGTTCTCAGGTAGGAGGGGCAAAGCACAGGACATTAAGTGAGACAAAAATGGAAAGAGTGCCTCCCCCTCCCCTCCTAGTAAAGAAAATAAAAAAAAAGAAGTAACACTCCCCTCATCTACCCTCTCGTACAGCTAGAGTCTGTAGACCTGCTCTCACAATCGCAGTGCTAAATGATGTAAACTCAAATTGCGATTATATATCGTGTAAAAGATTTCATTAAAATTCTGATAATTGTTTGCTGTCGTAATTCTTGAAACAACTCCATCAAACTTGTCCTTCGACAATTTTAGAAAGAATGCTTGTCAAATGCTGTACGCCTATGGATTGCAATTTCTTGTGTCTTTTGTTTAAGGGTGAGGGTGACAGCAAGCTACTTTTTTAAAAAAAACATACTTATTTATTCTTCAATCTCACATGCATACTTTTAATTACATTTTCCGATCTCTCTGGATCATCTCCAGATACAAGCAACCCGACTTGTCTGTCTCAGAACCGCATATCAGGTTGCTCATGAATGCACACTTATTTTCAGAAGAGGTTATAAACTTAACAAACATGAAGGACGGGAATGGAGTATGGATGAATGACAGCAGGTTATACTGAAAAAAATAAAAATAAGACAATGAAAAAAGCTGATAAGTTTTGTTTCAATGACTGCAACATAATTGCTAATTGTAAGAGTAGAGGGAATATAAAATGCAAACTGGAAATAGCGAGAGATACATATCAGAAAACTAGAAATATTTTAATCCCTAATACAAATTTAGGAGGTAGGTCTTTTTTCTGAAAGTATTCGTCCGGACTGCAGGATTGACGGGAGTGGAACATGGACGATAAAAAGTACCAACAAGAGTAATGTAATAATTTTTTGAAATGTGGTGCTGCAGAAGAATGCTGAAAGTAGGTGAGTGTATCGGATGATTAAGAGGAATTGAGTAGGGAAAAGGATTTAATGGCACCAGACTGTGACTGAAAGATAGCATCATTTGATAGTACATACCTTGGGCGTTCAACAAATGGTCCCGTGATGGGGGAAAGTGCGGAGCAGGTGGGAAGTGTAAAAATAGTCGATGGAAATCAAGGCTACAGAAAGGAGTTTCAAGTAAACGTATGTCGCAGTAGTTACACACAGGTGGAGAGGCTTGCACAAGGTAGACTAATTTGTGGAGAGTGTCGAACCAGTCTTCAGCCTTAAGACTACTACAAAAACAATATGCAAATAGTAGAAAAGAACCACACATTATTACAGGGCACAGCATTTTTGCGGAGCCTTCTGATGTACGTATGTATTAAAAGAACAGCAGAAGAAACTCAGCAGCACCATAGTTACAGCTTTTTACCTCTGTATGAGTTGGAGCACGAATCCACGACGTGTGCTTGACGAGATATCAGCGGCCTGGCCTGGTCGTTTATTCCGCGGTATCAGCATTTAGTAATACAGGTAACTTCCTCCTGATGTTTAAATTGTGTACCGTTTCTGCCGTGTGATTGTGGTCTGCAAGGCAAATATCGGCCAAGCTCCTACAATTTCTGTGCGGCCGTTCTGTGTATCTGACTTTGAGTTTACAGGCAGAATGACGTGTGGAGTAAGTAAATAACTGGCGTGTGTGTTATCTGGGAATGGCCGAACAAACAGGTACACTTCCCGGCGGAATTCTGAGGCGCCGCGCTGCTTTGCGTGTACACAGCCACCCCTCCCTTACCCCATACTCCACCCTCCTCCCCCATCCCCGTCAACCAATCCCCCTTCACGTGCGAGCGCGCCCGCTGCAATCAATGACCGTGCAGGCGACCATCAGTTCTGCTATTCGGATTAACGCCCCTCCGTGGTGACCGCACCTTCTCGCGGAGCGCTTTCAGATTTTTAATTAATGCGTTTTCCCTCATTTCTCCTATCACTTCAAATTCAGCCAACACTCTGGGAATTATTAATAAATTCCGTGACGCAAGGAATCTTTCGCGCGTTCTCACGTAAACGATTGTCACTTCATTAAATTCTGAGTAATTTGAAGCCAGCATTGTTTTGCGAAACAAGACGCCCTAATAGCGCTGACAGCTACAGCACTCAGTAGTTGCCTGCTTGGCTCCACATCTACAAGAAGGCAGTCAAATGAGACCGAGACAGATGGAAAGAAACTCATCGACATAACTGTTAATGAAACTTCCTGGCAGATTAAAACTGTGTGCCGGACCGAGACTCGAACTCGGGACCTTTGCCTTCCGCGGGCAGAGCACTTGCCCGCGAATGGCAAAGATCTCGAGTTCGAGTCTCGGTCCGGCACACAGTTTTAATCTGCCAGGAAAGTTTCAGCATCTGAGTGATAGGCGGCATCGTTCTGTTGCAGGATAATTCACGATCACATGTTGCCGAGGTTCTTTCAACTACGGTGCAGACATTTCGCTGAGAAGCTCTTACACATCTTGTAACGTTTATATCTGTAGGAAGGTGTGATGTTTATGTCTAACAAAGAACAGTTATATCAAGTAGTGTGCTGACTTCGTATCTCATTACGTGTATCTGTATATTTAACTGACCCTGTTTTCAACATCCGGCCGGAGTGGCCGAGCGGTTCTACGCGCTACAGTCTGGAACCGCGCGATCGCTACTGTCGCAGGTTCGAATCCTGCTTCGGGCTTGGATGTGTGTGATGTCCTTAGGTTAGTTATGTTTAAGTAGTTCTAAGTTCTAGGGGACTGATGACCTCAGCAGTTAAGTCCCATAGTGCTCAGAGCCAAATGAACCCTTTTTGTTTTCAACAATCTGTGTACTGGCAAGGAAGTAATGCCAGTAAACCCAAGCTGATTAAAATCTGTGATCGATAATGACAGACTAGAGGTAAGTACATTCAGATCTACTCGATCTTACTACGGCCCTGTAAATTTAAATAAATAGAAAAATGGACCCCGTGCGAAAATGCATAAACAGTGCGAAATAAATTTCTTACTTTGTATGTGTGTCCCCTTGTTCTGCTCTCAGCCCTACTAAACTAACTACAGTGTAAGTAGGCTGTTTATGTGCTTGCGTTAATAACTCTGACAGCGCTGTGCGCCCTCTGTAAGAGAGTCTGTGGATGGTTGGACTAGCAGTTGGAAGTAAACGGTCAGTGGTGATGGAAGTTGGTAGTTAACAGTCAGCGGTGATGGAAGTTGAACAGTCAGCAGTGATGCAGGTTAGATGTGAGTAGTTAGCATTGATGAAGGTCAGAGGTTTGAAGTTTTAGCGCGTGCGGGCGATCTGGACGTGTGTCCGTCGTGGAAATGTAATTTGTCGATGATTATATAATTTTGGCAACTGGATGTCACGGACGATTTTTTTGAACTGGATGCCACGTTATTAAGCTAAAAATGTATTGTTGGCTTTGCAACAAAATCTTTCCTTTGCTAACCACTTGCCTACCAGTAATTAGAGCCTTCAGTAGTTAGAATCTTTTATTTAGCTGGCAGTATTGGTGCGTGCGGCATTGCTGTAGTTCGGGTAATGATGATTTTTGTGAGGTGAGCAACTTGCGTAACGCATAGGTTGTTGTTAGGATTTCTTCTGTTTCAGGGCCATTCTTTGTATTAATTATTTAAAGTCAGGTTATCAATTTTAAGGCAGTCAGATCGCGTTATCCTTGAGTATTGTGAGTAATTAATGAATAGGAAAAGTTTCAGTTCTGTTTGTCAGGGCAAATTCTGTAGGTCAGTGTTGAAATGCTAAGAATAGGTAAAGAGAGAGTAGGTTCAGTACGTCAGTTTCATTCAGCGGTTTCAGAATTAAATTTAGAAGTTTCACCTTCTCAGTTATTGCAGTTTAAGTAAAAATTTATTTTATTAAGAAGTTTCAACTGTTGCAAAAGCCAAAATGGAAGTTAATTGATTGAGACACATTTAGAATTTGTTTAATTAAAAATGAATTGGAATTGAGGGGCGGAACATAGCTGAGGAGACTGACTATAATGTCTTATTTGAAAATATTGCTATATTGTGAAACTGACTTGCAATTGTTAAGCCGTATCATAAAAATTACATTTACGCAAACAAATGATATTTCCAAAAACTACTATAAAAAGCTTGGAGCTACATACAAAGCTAGTCTCATTCAAATTCATTCAGACTTCTTAAGTAATAGAACCCAGTACGTTGTCCTCGATGGTGAGTGTTCATTGGAGGTGAGGGTATCATCTGGAGTGCCCCAGGAGAGTGTAGTTGCTCCGCTGTTGTTTTCTATCTACATAAATGACCTTTTGGATAGGGTGGATAGCAATGTGCGGCTGTTTGCTGACGATGCTGTAATGTACGGGAAGGTGTCGTCGTTGAGTGACTGTAGGAGGATACAAGATGACTTGGACAGGATTTGTGATTGATGTAAAGAATGGCAGCTAACTCTAAATATAGATAAATGTAAATTAATGCAGATGATTAGGAAAAAGAATCCTGTAATGTTTGAACACTCCATTAGTAGAGTAGAGCTTAACACAGTCACGTCGATTAAATATTTGGGCGTAACATTGCAGAGCGATATAAAGTGGGACGAGCATGTAACGGCAGTTGTTGGGAAGGCGGATAGTCGTCTTCGGTTCGTTGGTAGAATTTTGGGAAGATGTGGTTCATCTGTGAAGGAGACCGCTTGTAAAACACTAATACGACCTATTCTCGAGTACTGCTCGAGCGTTTGGGATACCTATCAGGTCGGATTGAGGGAGGACATAGAAGCAATTCAGAGGCGGGCTGCTACATTTGTTACTGATAGGTTTGATCATCACGAGAGTGTTACGGAAATGCTTCAGGAAGTCGGGTGGGAGTCTCTAGAAGAAAGGACGCGTTCTTTTCGTGGATCGCCACTGAGGAAATTTAGAGATCCAGCATTTGAGGCTGACTGCAGTACAATTTTACTCCAGCCAACTTACATTTCGCGGAAAGACCACAAAGATAAGTTAAGAGAGATTAGGGCTCGTACAGACGCATATAGGCAGTCATTTTTCCCTCGTTCTGTTTGTGAGTGGTACAGGGAGAGAAGATGGTAGTTGTGGTAGGAGGTACCTTCCGCCACGCACCGTATGGTGGATTGCGGAGTATGGATGTAGATGTAGATGTAGGTGTAGATGTATATGCAATAAAAGCGCATAAATACATGAATATTGATTACTTTATTGTAGGTCGATGTAACAATATGTAGAAAGATTCTTCAACAAAACTTCATAATATTATTTATAGCAATTTCTTAGTTAATTTCAAATCTTATTTCTTCCATTCATCTACATCTACATGATTCCTTTGCTATTCAAAATAAGGTGCCTGGCAGAGGGTTCAACGAACCATCTTCATACTATCTCTCTACCGTTTCACTCTCGAACGGCGCGCGGGAAAAACGAGCACTTAAATTTTTCTGTGCGAGCCCTGATTTCTCTTATTATATCGAGATGATCATTTCTCCCTAAGTAGGTGGGTGCCAACAGAATGTTTTCGCAATCGGAGGAGAAAACTGGTGATGGAAATTTCATGAGAAGATCCCGTCGCAACGAAAAACGCCTTTGTTTTAATGATTGCCACTCCAATTCACGTATCATGTCTGTGACACTATCTCCCCTATTTCGCGATAATGTAAAACGAGCTGCCCTTCTTTGTACTTTTTCGATGTCATCCGTCAGTCCCACCTTATGCGGATCCCACACCTCACAGCAATACTCCAGAATAGGGCGGACAAGCGTAATGTAAGCAGTCTCTTTGGTAGACCTGTTGCAGCTTGTAAGTGTTCTGCCAATGAATCGCAGTTATTGGTTTGCTCTGCCCACAATATTATCTATGTGATCGTCCCAATTTAGGTTATTTGTAATTGTAATCACTAAGTACACTAATGGCCGTTAAAATTGCTACACCAAGAAGATGACGTACTGCAGACGCGAAATTTAACCGACAGGAAGAAGATGCATTGATACGCAAATGATTAGCTTTTCAGAGCATTCACACAACGTTGGCGCCGGTGGCGACACGTACAAAGTTCTGACATGAGAAAAGTTTCCAACAGATTTCCCATACACAAACAGCAGTTGACCGGCCTTGCCTGGTGAAACGTTGTTGTGATGCCCCGTGTAAGGAGTAGAAATGCGTACCATCATGTTTCCGCCTTTGATGAAGGTCGGATTGTAGCCTATCGCGATTGAGGTTTATCGTATCGCGACGTTGCTACTCGCGTTGGTCAAGATCCAATGACTGTTAGCAGAAGATGGAATCAGTGGGTTCCGGAGGGTTATACGGAACGCCGTGCTGGATCCCAACGGCCTCGTATCACTAGCAGTCGAAAAGACAGGCATCTTATCCGCATGGCTGTAACGGATCGTGCAGCCACGTCTCGGTCCGTGAGTCAACAGATGTGGACGTTTGCAAGACAACAACCATCTGCACGAACTGTTCGACAACGTTTACAGCAGCATGGACTATCAGTTCGGAGACCATGGCTGCGGTTACCCTTAACGCTGCATCACAGAGAGGAGCGCCCGCATCTCGTGGTCGTGCGGTAGCGTTCTCGCTTCCTGCGCCCGGGTTCCCGGGTTCGATTCCCGGCGGCGTCAGGGATTTTCTCTGCCTCGTGATGGCTGGGTGTTGTGTGTTGTCCTTAGGTTAGTTAAGTTTAAGTAGTTCTAAGTTCTAGGGGACTGATGACCATAGATGTTAAGTCCCATAGTGCTCAGAGCCATTTGAACCATTTTTTGAACAGAGAGGAGCACCTGCGATGGTGTACTCAACGACGAACCTGGGTACACGAATGGCAAAACGTCATTTTTTCGGATGAATCCAGGTTCTGTTAACAGCATCATGATGGTCGCATCCGTGTTTGGCGACATCGCGGTGAACGCACATTGGATGCGTGTATTCTTCATCGCCATACTGCCGTATCACCCGGCGTGATGGTATGGGGTGCCGTTTGTTACACGTCTCGGTCACGTCTTGTTCGCATTGACGGCACTTTGAACAGTGGACGTTACATTTCAGATGTGTTACGACCCGTGGGTCTACTCTTCATTCGATGCCTGCGAAACCCTACATTTCTGCAGGATAATGCACGACCGCATGTTGCAGGTTGTGTACAGGCCTTTCTGGATACAGAAAATGTTCGACTCCTGTCCTGGCCAGCATATTCTCCAGATCTCTCACCAATTGAAAACATCTGGTCTATGATGGCCGAGCAACTGGGTCGTCACAATACGCCAATCACTACTCTTGATAAACTGTGATATCGTGTTGCATGGGCAGCTGTACCTGTACACGCTATCCAAGCTCTTTTCGACTGGCGTTACTACGGCCAGAGTTGGTTGTTCTGTTTACTGATTACTCAGGATCTATACATCCAAATTGCGTGAAAATGTAATCACATGTCAGTTCTAGTATAATATATTTGTCCAATGAATACACGTTTATCATCTGCATTTCTTCTTGGTGTAGCAATTGTAATGGCCAGTAGTGTACACTCCTGGAAATTAAAATAAGAACACCGTGAATTCATTGTCCCAGCAAGGGGAAACTTTATTGAAACATTCCTGGGGTCAGATACATCACATGATCACACTGACAGAACCACAGGCACATAGACACAGGCAACAGAGCATGCACAATGTCGGCACTAGTACAGTGTATATCCACCTTTCGCAGCAATGCAGGCTGCTATTCTCCCATGGAGACGATCGTAGAGATGCTGGATGTAGTCCTGTGGAACGGCTTGCCATGCCATTTCCACCTGACGCCTCAGTTGGACCAGCGTTCGTGCTGGACGTGCAGACCGAGTGAGACGACGCTTCATTCAGTCCCAAACATGCTCAATGGGGGACAGATCCGGAGATCTTGCTGGCCAGGGTAGTTGACTTACACCTTCTAGAGCACGTTGGGTGGCACAGGATACATGCGGACGTGCATTGTCCTGTTGGAACAGCAAGTTCCCTGGCCGGTCTAGGAATGGTAGAACGATGGGTTCGATGACGGTTTGGATGTACCGTGCACTATTCAGTGTCCCCTCGACGATCACCAGTGGTGTACGGCCAGTGTAGGAGATCGCTCCACACCATGATGCCGGGTGTTGGCCCTGTGTGCCTCGGTCGTATGCAGTCCTGATTGTGGCGCTCACCTGCACGGCGCCAAACACGCATACGACCATCATTGGCACCAAGGCAGAAGCGACTCTCATCGCTGAAGACGACACGTCTCCATTCGTCCCTCCATTCACGCCTGTCGCGACACCACTGGAGGCGGGCTGCACGATGTTGGGGCGTGAGCGGAAGACGGCCTAACGGTGTGCGGGACCGTAGCCCAGCTTCATGGAGACGGTTGCGAATGGTCCTCGCCGATACCCCAGGAGCAACAGTGTCCCTAATTTGCTGGGAAGTGGCGGTGCGGTCCCCTATGGCACTGCGTAGGATCCTACGGTCTTGGCGTGCATCCGTGCGTCGCTGCGGTCCGGTCCCAGGTCGACGGGCACGTGCACCTTCCGCCGACCACTGGCGACAACATCGATGTACTGTGGAGACTTCACGCCCCACGTGTTGAGCAATTCGGCGGTACGTCCACCCGGCCTCCCACATGCCCACTATACGCCTTCGCTCAAAGTCCGTCAACTGCACATACGGTTCACGTCCACGCTGTCGCGGCATGCTACCAGTGTTAAAGACTGCGATGGAGCTCCGTATGCCACGGCAACCTGGCTGACACTGACGGCGGCGGTGCACAAATGCTGCGCAGCTAGCGCCATTCGACGGCCAACACCGCGGTTCCTGGTGTGTCCGCTGTGCCGTGCGTGTGATCATTGCTTGTACAGCTCTCTCGCAGTGTCCGGAGCAAGTATGGTGGGTCTGACACACCGGTGTCAATGTGTTCTTTTTTCCATTTCCAGGAGTGTATTTAGTTGAATTTACAGCCCTTAGGTTTGTGTTACTTACGGCGTAATCGAAATTTAGCTGATTGCTTTTAGTACTCATGTGAATAACATCACACCTTTCCTTATTCAGGCCTATCCAGGGTAAATTTCCACTTTTCGCACCATGCAGATATCTTATGTAAATCATTTTTGCAAGTCGTTCTGATGATCTGATGACTTTAGAAGACGGTAAATGAAAGCATCATGTACAAACAATCTAAGACGGCTACTTCGATTGTCTCCCATGTCGTTAATGTAGATCAGGAACAATAACTGGCCTATAACTCTTCCTTGGGTAGCACCGGATATTACTTCTGTTTTTGCTCGATTACTTTCCGTCCATTACTACGAACTGGGATCATTCTTACAGGAAATCACGAGTCCAGCACAACTGAGGCGATACTCCATAGGCGCGCATTAATCATTAATACACAATACTGAAATTATTGCACTGAATATTTAAAACTAAGCGACTGTCCACTGCGGAACATCGCAATAGACATTGCTAGCCTATGGCGCGCTACTGCTGCTACTCCCGAGCAACAACTGCCCACTACTGCGCGACCTAAGGTAAGCTCTTTGTTACACGTTCTCCACCACAGAGATAGCTGCCTCGCAGCGGTCTTTCACACGTACATCTTTGTAATCGATGTATCCCCTATGCTCTTGGATAATACGTTAAAACTTAAAATTTTCATTATTTGAGGCCTATTCAGAAAGTAGGGAACGTTTCCGTCTGACGCCGCTAGACGCGCGCCGATCGCGTGCGTTTTGGTTTATGTGCGTGCTCGACAGCTCAGTCGGCATCCATCCGTGTCATCGGGAACAGCTCTGCGCGTCTGGTTTTTTCGATATTAGAATTTGAAGTGTGCGCTGCAATCGAAAATCCCACCAGTTGTGAGGTACGGTCTGTGGTACGGTTTTTGTTGGCAAAAAAACCTACAGAAATTTATCGTGAACTGTGCGAAGTGTACGGAAACAACGTAATGAGTGAATGTTCCGTCCGGAAATGCTGCATTTGGTTTAAAAACGGCCGAACCAACGTTCATGATGAAGAGAGGACGCCCGAGCATTGTGACTGACGATCTTGTCGCAAAAGTTGATGAAACGATTCGTGAAAACTGTCGCTTCGCACGGCCGGCCGCGGTGGCCTAGCGGTTCCAGGCGCTGCAGTCCGGAACCACGGGACTGCTACGGTCGCAGGTTCGAATCCTGCCTCGGGCATGGATGTGTGTGATGTCCTTAGGTTAGTTAGGTTTAAGTAGTTCTAAGTTCTAGGGGACTGATGACCACAGATGTTAAGTCCCATAGTGCTCAGAGCCATTTGAACCATTTTGTCGCTTCACAATAACGAAGCTTTCCCTTTCTTTTCCACAAGTTTCACGGACTTTGTTGTTTGACATTGTCACTCAAAAGCTAGCCAACCACAAATTTGGTGCACGGTGGATGGTTAAAATGCTTACAGAGCACCATAAAGAACAGCGAATGGGGGCAACGTTGACATTTCTGGAGGCCTACCACAAACATGGTCATTCATTACTAGATCGAATCTTAACCGGTGACGAGACTTGGGTGAAACACCTGAATTGCCGGACAAAATTACAGTCCAAGGAGTGGGGGCACACAAGGTCCAGCCAAAAAAAAAAAAAAAAAAGTTTGCAAACCTTGTCAGCAAGGAAGTTGATGGCGACAGTGTTTTGGGATTGGCAAGGTGTGCTTCTTATTAATTTTCTCGAACTTGAAGCAACCATAAATTCTGCCCGGTACTGTCAAACTTTGCAAGGCCTTAGAAGAGCAGTTCAAACAGACGCCGAGGAAAGCAGACGTCCAAAATTTGGCTTTTGGACGACAATGCGCGACCTCACACGGAAAACAGCACTAAAAAGCACTCCGTCTTCAAGCCACAAGTGGCCCATCGAGACCATCCGACCGCCGTGTCATCCTCACTTGAGAGGCGTGGAGCCGCTACTATTCGGTCGAGTAGCGCCTCAATTGGCATCACGTGGCTGAGTGCACCTTGAAAAATCGCAACAGCGCATGGTGGCCTGGATGGTCACCCATCCAAGTGCCGGCCACGCCCGACAGCGCTTAACTTCGGTGATCTCATGGGAACTGGTGTACTGCGGCAAGGCCGTTGTCCAAACTGCACTAAAGAACTCCTTAATTCAAATGGGAAATTTTTCCTCGCCCTACGGCCCCGATCTTGCACCAAGCGACTTCCAATTGTTTCCCAAGATGAAGAACTGGCTTGCAGTGCAGCGCTTTGATTACGACGCGGAACTCCAGGCGGGCGTGACTCACTGTCTGAAGTCTAAGGCGGCAGAATTTTACGACGAATTTTACGTATATATGGGGTTGCCAGGTACATACCATCGACGGACACATATAGTTTTGCCAGTTACGTCTTAAGAAATTGCCTTCTGGCACTGAAATAATGTGTCAACCGTGTTGTCCAAATCCACCGATTGCACACCGACCAGCGCAGCGCCGCTAAACGGCATCCAGAAGGCGCTGACCCGAGCGCCAATGAAAAGAGCTGGCTGCGCAACACTTCCACCAGGACAAGAGTTGAGCGCCCCCTGCCAACTCTGATTTAACCAGCCGCCCATCGCTGGTCGGCCAAGTTCGACAGCAGACTTCGAAAGCATCGGTACTTACTAGGAAGCCGATTCTCAGCCTGCGTTCTGCGAATAGTGATAGCGAGTAATGAAACTGCTTGTAGGAGGCACACCATGCTCAGGAAGCACGGGAATCAAGCTAAATTATGCTTTTCCCTTAATTGAAATAAAGTTTTCTATTAATTAGAAAGTGTTTCGTACAGGTCATCTTAAGACTGTTGCCAACAGCCGTCGCAACTTCTCTCCTTTCTTGTTTGTGTCTGTGCCGGCCGCGGTGGTCTCGCGGTTCTAGGCGCGCAGTCCGGAACCGTGCGACTGCTACGGTCGCAGGTTCGAATCCTGCCTCGGGCATGGATGTGTGTGATGTCCTTAGGTTAGTTAGGTTTAAGTAGTTCTAGGGGACTGATGACCACAGCTGTTAAGTCCCATAGTGCTCAGAGCCATTTGAACCATTTTTTTGTTTGTGTCTGTGCTGACCCCCACAGTAACGACACATCATCTACCATGTTCTGTGTACGTATACTCGAACACACACACACACACACACACACACACACACACACACACACACACACACACACACAAACTTGTGCGCTTAAAGGTATAAGTACATCCAAATTTTTGACATATGCAGGCTGAGCCAGCTAAATTAATTCACCCCTAACACATCCACGGCGAGTTTTCGCTAACTGGGACTGGTCTGTGTGCCGAAGTTTTTGACGAATCCAAGACGTTTTTAACGTTTATCGCTGCTAAATTAAGACGCCTTGTTTAGGGTTCCGTATCTCTAGCATGCCCGTTCGTCGCGTCGCTTCGCACTTTAAAATTCCGAGTGCACAGTGAGCACGTAAGGGTGGCTAGGACAATATTGTTACGTGCCAAGTGTGATGTGTCTGATGAGGTGTTTCGTCTGATCCTATGCAGCCCACGTAACATAACAGTCATGCGTTTCCTTCTTTGTAACAATTCTCGTCCGCACAGCGCAGTTTCAACGGAGGGGCTCCTGCAGCGTTTTTGATGGAAGTGTTTGATCACAAGCATTACAGCCTGGCCAGCCATCTGATTTTCATCTCTTCGTTCACATGAACCACTATCACGACAGTATATTCGAACGGAAGATCTGCAGAGTGTAGGGAACTGACGGAAATCGCAATCGGCTGCCTTCAGGGACGAGGATATTGGAAATTTGGTACCACGCTGCGACAAATGTCTAAATCGGAGCTGTGACTACGTAGAGAAGTAGATGGAAATTGTAGCTAACTGTTACAGATGAGACATTTTTTTATGTTCACTGTGGTCTCCATTTCGCAACTGATAGGATGTCGAAAAAGAAGTACCACTTGTATTAAGAAATCAACGGCACGGTAAACGAATGCCGCACCATTACGAGAAGAGGTCTACTCTACTGCACTAAATATAAGCAAATATATAGCTCAGGTACCGTTCGTGTGTGTGTGGTGTGTGTGTGTGTGTGTGTGTGTGTGTGGGTGTGCGTGTGTGTGTGTGTGTGTGTGTGTGTGTGTGTGTGTGTCTGTGTGTGTGTGTGTGTATGGGGGCTAAAAACTTGAGCACTGACGTGCACGGTGAATCAGCTAAGGCGTCACCTCAAATATTCCTGGAACCGTTTAAGACACGTTACTTCTGTTTTCACCCAGATGAAATGAAAGGAAGTCCTCACGAAACGACTTATAGTTTTGCTTCTAAGCTACATTATTCATGGTGATGTAGACATCAACGTTGCTTTTATTAATGGAAACTACAGCGATTTCTGGTACTAGTATCATATTGCTAAAAGAGACAGAGTGTTCCCGAGTGATCAAAAAGGCAGTATAAATTTGAAAACTGAATAAAACACGGAATAATGTAGATAGAGAGGTGCAAATTGACACACATGCTTGGAATGACATGGGGTTTTATTAGAACCAAAAAAATACAAAAGTTCAAAAAATGTCCGGCAGATGGCGCTTCATCCGATCAGAATAGCAATAATTAGCGTAACAAAGTAAGACAAAGCAAAGATGATGTTCTTCACAGGAAATGCTCAATATGTCCACCCTCATTCCTCAACAATAGCTGCAGTCGAGGAATAATGTTGTGAACAGCACTGTAAAGCATGTCCGGAGTTATGGTGAGGCATTGGCGTCGGATGTTGTCTTTCAGCATCCCTAGAGATGTTGGTCGATCACGATAGACTTGCGACTTCAGGAAACCCCAAAGCCAATAATCGCACGGGCTGAGGTCTGGGGACCTGGGAGTCCAAGCATGACGAAAGTGGCGGCGGAGCACATGATCATCACCAAACGACGTGCGCAAGAGATTTTTCACGCGTCTAGCAATATGGGGTGGTTTTTTTTGTTCTAATAAAACCCCATCTCATTCCAAGCATGTGTGTCAATTTTTACCTCTCTATCTACATTATTCCGTGGTTTATTAAGTTTTCAAAATTTTTTTGATCACCCGGTACACACACACACACACACACACACACACACACACACACACACACACACACACACACACACATATATATATATATATATATATATATATATGTATATATGTGTGTGTGTGTGTGTCTGTGTGTGTGTGTGTGTGTGTGTGTGTGTGTATGAGTGTGAGGGCTATTCGAAAAGTGAAGAACGATCGGTCGCGAAATGGAAACCACTGTCAAACTCTGACGAGGCTTTTCACAGACGTTTTGGGCAGTGTCTCAAGTATGCCCATCGATCGCATCAAGACGCTCTTTTCAGTTGTCAGCGCACTGTGAGCGAGTAAAGGTGCCTAGAATAACAATGTCTCCCGCCAAGTAGGTGGGCCCGCTGAGAGGCTTCGCCTTAGTGAATGCAGCCCACCTAACACAACTGCCACGCACTTCCTTCTTCGTGGCAACTCTCAGCCGCACTCTGCAGGGGCAGTGAAGACGCTCCTGCAGCCTTTTCGATGGGAAGTGTTCGATCACCCACAACACAGCCCTAATTGGCTCGTTCTGAGTATCGTCCCTGTTCACACGAAACGCTGGACACGAAGACAACACTTGGGCGCAGGCTTCGCGCTATAGACCAGCGTAGAGAATTATCGGAAAGCACAGGCGGCTGCCTTCTATGACGATGGTGTAGGAAATTTAGTATAACGCTCTGAAAAATGTCTAAGCCGGAGTGGTGACTATGTAGAGAAGTACCTGGAAAGTGTAGTTAAATGTGCGAAGAAAACAGTTTTGATTTTCATTTTGGTTTCCATTTCGCGACTGATCTTTCCTTACTTTCCAAACAACCCTCGTATATGTATATGTCAAAACTATCGATGCCTGCGCCACGGCAAGGTATTTGAATAACGAATACATTGTCTGGTCTATATTCATTGACGCTAGATTGCGGTTGTCTTCTCTTTACTTGGTTAAAGTCACATATTGCGAAATGCCTACTCAGCAGCAGAAATCATTTCGTGTTCTCGAATTTGCGAAGTGTACTTCCGTGCTTACTTTGCAAAGACGTCTCATGTTGAGGTACTAAACTGATTCTTCGATTAGATAGAAGATTCACAGGTGATATCGGCAGTTCTTAGACACAGCATGTGTATCTAAAGCCGGCCGCAGTGACCGAGCAGTTCTAGGCGCTTCAGTCCGGAACCGCGCGACTGCTACGGTCACAGGTTCGAATCCTGCCTTGGGCATGGATGTGTGTGATGTCCTTAGGTTAGTTAGGTTTAAGTAGTTCTAAGTTCTAGGGGACTGATGACCACAGATGTTGATTCCCACAGTGCTCAGAGCCATTTGAACCATTGTTGTATCTAAAGGAAAGAGTCCTGGCCGCAGTCCTGTTTACGACGAAAATGTCGCACGAATTGACACAGCATTCCGATACAGTCCTACGAAATCAACCCATCGTGCCAGCCGGAAGCTACAACTCCTTACGATAACAGTTTCACGTGTTTTGAGAAGTCGGTTGGGTATGAAGCCGTACAGGCTACAGCTGCTACACGCTCTACGTCATGACGACAAACGCAAACGTGTGGTATTTCCTGAAGAGTTTGGAATGCTACTGACAATGAAAAACAACTCCCCACAGTGCGTCATTTTCAGTGATGACGCGGCTTTCCACACTAGTGTGAAACTAAATAAACACAATGGTCATATTTAGGGCCTACAGAACCCACCTGCACACACTGAACATGTACAATATTCAACCAAATCAATGTGTTTTGTACGATATCCTGTTTGGCCTAATCTTCTTTTATGGAAAAACAGTTAAAGGTCAGCAGAATCTCGCCATGTCACGAAACTGTTTGTTTCTGAGGCTGAATGAAGACAACTTGATTTTTCAACAAGGCGGGGCACCTCTTCTCCGGAGTGGTTAAGATCGTGAATCCGAATGGACCTCTCCCAAACCGTTGGACTTGTCGCCAAACAACCAGCGACATAGCACTTGAAAGCTGACCTCCGCTGCCACCGGATTTGATGCCCTGTCATTTCTTCCTGTGGGGTTTCACTAAGGACAACATTTGTCAGCAATCGGTTTGATATCGAAAACATTTGTAATTACTTCTGTGCTAATAAAAATACAGTGTGTTTCAAAAAGAATATACGTATTTAGATTGTTGTTTGTTAAACTGCAAGACATACAACTATGAAGTAAAATTTGAAATTTTCCCGGCGAATCAACTGGTCAAAAAGATTTTGGGTTTGCAGCCGGTCGTCGTAAACTTCATTGCACGATATTTCGGCTGGACAACTGCCAGCCATCTTCAGGTGAGCCGAACAAGGACTGACAAAGACGTTTTTTTTTTCTTTATTGTGATTTTAAACACCTTATACAAAGGCGGGCTGTCAGCAGCAGACTACGCCGCTCTTCAGCCTTGAGTTTGACAATAAGTATTACAGAGAGGTGGCACAGAGAATACAGTCAAAATGGCGGGCAAAAAATGTAGACACTAAAAAACAAAAAAACATGGAGCCGTTCACGCTGGACGAGAAACCTCACTAACACAAGTTGACACGGCACACATAACATGGATGATGGCGACGGCACACGTGAACGGTGGTGGCGTGACGGCGGTCAAACACTAAACACAAACGAAGGCACACACACGAGACACTGATGTCGATGATCTCCGGCGCGCGAATGTTCACTGAGTGTGTGCGAGTCCGGGGACCTGTCAAGAGAGGAGAGGGAGGAAGGGGAATGGGAGAGGGAGAGGAGAGAGCAGAGATGCCATGGGCAGGGGAGATAGGGGGAGGGAGGAAGGGGGAGGGGAAGCCCAGGGGAAGAGGGGAGAAGGGGGGGACAGGGGAAAAGGGAAGGGAAGAGAAGGGAGGGAGGGTGCCGAAAGGACACAGGAAGTGGGGGGGAGGATCAAAGTTGATAGTAGGGGTAGATGGAGGGGAGGAGGACATCATCAGGGAGCGGGAGCTGGCGGAAGCCACCTTGGGAGAGGGTAAGGAGGGTGGAGAGATGGAGACCGGGTGGAACGTAGGAATACAGGCGTGGCAGCGGGCAGGGGTGGGAGAGGATGGGTGAGACAAGCAGATGAGGAGGTGTACAGGATCCGTATCCTTTCAAGGAAAAGGAGGAGGTGGGGGAAGGGGATGAGATCATACAGGATCCGCATGGGGGAGGGGAGACGGATGTGATAGACGAGGCGGAGAGCATGGCGTTCAAGGATTTGTAGGGATTTATAAAAGGTAGGAGGGCAGAGATCCAGGCCGGGTGGGCATAACAAAGGATAGGGTGGATGAGGGATTTACAGGTGTGGAGGATGGTGGAGGGGTCCAGACCCCACGTACGGCCGGAAAGGAGCTTGAGGAGACGGAGCCTGGAGCGTGCCTTGGCTTGGATTGTCCTAAGATGGGGAGTCCACGAGAGGTGACGGTCGAGGGTGACGCCAAGGTACTTAAGAGTGGGAGTGAGGGCGATAGGACGGCCATAGATGGTGAGATAGAAATCAAGGAGGCGGAAGGAAGGGGTGGTTTTGCCTACAGTGATCGCCTGGGTTTTGGAGGGATTGACCTTGAGCAACCACTGGTTGCACCAAGTGGTGAACCGGTCAAGATGGGATTGGAGAAGGTGTTGGGAGCGCTGCAGGGCGGGGGCAAGGGCAAGGAAGGCGGTGTCATCGGCAAACTGGAGAAGGTGGACGGGGGTGACGGCGGCGGCATGTCCGCCGTATACAAAAGGTACAGAAGGGGGGAGAGGACGGAGCCTTGGGGCACACCGGCGGAGGGGAAAAAGGTGTAGGAGTCTGTGTTATGGATGGTGACGTAGGAAGGACGATGGGAGAGAAAGGAACTGATCAGACAGACGTAGTTAATGGGAAGGGCAAAGGTTTGGAGCTAGAAGAAGAGACCGGAATGCCATGCGCGGTCATAAGCTCGTTCGAGGTCCAGGGAGAGGAAGATTGCAGAGCGACGGGAATTAAGCTGGTCGGAAAGGAGATGAGTGAGGTGAAGGAGAAGATCGTCGGAAGAGAAGGACGGCCGGAAGCCACACTGGGTAACGGGAAGGAGGCGGTGCTGGCGGAGATGCTGGTGGATGCGGCGGGTGAGGATAGATTCCAGGACCTTGCTGAAGACCGAGGTAAGGCTGATGGGACGGTAGGAGGAGACGGCGGACGGCAGTTTGCTAGGTTTAAGGAGCATCAGGATACGGGGGTTTTTCTACAGGTCGGGGTAGTAACCGGTGGACAGGACTACATTGTAGAGCCTGGCCAGGGTGGAGAGGAAAGAGACAGGAGCTTCAAGAAGGTGACGGTAGGTGACACGATCGTGACCAGGAGCGGTGTTGCGTTTTGCGCGGAGTGTATCAATGAGATCCTGTGTAGTGATAGGGGCATTGAGTTCATGGTGTGCAATGTTGTCCAAGTACTGGAAACCAGGAGCGAGGGGAGGGCCAGAGGCGTCAGTTCGATCGTGGACGTCCGGGAAGAGGGAGTAATCGAACTGGGGATCATCGGGGATGGAGAAAACATTGGAGAGGTAGGAGGCAAAGTGATTGGCCTTACTAAGGGAGTCAGGGAAGCGGTGATCATCATGGAGAAGAGGATAGTATGGGGAGGGTTTAGTTCCGGTAAGGCGACGGAAGGCGGACCAGAATTTGGACGAGTTGATAGGTAGGGTAGCATTTAAACGGGTGCATGTCCGTCGCCAGTCCCAGCGTGTCTTAGCCGCGAGCAAATTACGAATGTGTCGCTGAAGTTGCCAGTGGCGTCGTAGTGTGTCCGGGTCACGTGTGCGGAGGAAGGCACGGTAGAGATGGCGGGATTCACGGAGGAGGAGGACGGCCTGTGGGAGTAAGGTAAGACGGTGGGGGTGGACGGCGGCAGTAGGGACGTGGGCCTCTACGGCCTCAGACAAGGTCTGCTGGAGAAAGGAGGCGGCATCATCGTCAGGGTGGTGGTAGGTGAAGGGGTGGCTATCGACGTGGGTGGAAAGGGTATCCTGGTAGGCATTCCAGTTGGCACGGGAATAGTCATGGACGTACTTAGGGGGAGGGTCATTACGAGGGTCGGGGCGGGGGCGACGACCGTCTGAAATGGTGAGGAGGACAGGGAGATGGTCGCTACCAGGGCTCCAGGACATCCATCGTTATGGCCAAGGAGGTTGGGGGAGGAAAGGATAACATCGGGAGTGGAGTTGGATTCGGGACGGGTGGGGATGAGGTCGCCTTGAAGGGAGGAGAGGAACCGATGCCACCGCCGTAACTGGGCGGCGGAACGGCTATGGATGTTGAGGTCGGCGGTGATCACGTAGGAGGAGAAGGTACGGTCAATGTGGGAGAGGAAGTCGAAGGGAATAGGGGCGTTAGGGTGGACATAGATGGTGGCGCAGGTAACGCTAAGGCCGGGGAAGAAGAGGCTAAGGATCAGGTGTTCGGTGGGGTCGGGAAGGAGAGGTTGGAGCCGAACGGGGATCTGGCGGTGGTGACCAATGGCAACTCCACGTTGCGGAACATTTTATTTCTAACGGACATTCAATGGAGTACGACAAAACATCGATTTTGGCCACTGCAAAAACTTTTTGGGACTCCATTATCAAAGAATCAGTTGAAATACGCATTGCGGGAAATCTAATGAACCGTGACGGTGGTTACCAATGGAATAATGCATGGAATCCCGTCATCTCCGAAATTTGCTCGAGACGAAGACGCCAGAAGACTTCGATAGCTGCGGCCAGCGACAATACCGACGGCAGCTGAGTACTGCAGTTCCACCAGCGAGGGCGCTGCCGCTGGGCGGTGTGGCCCTTCTGTCTCCGCAATTGCAACGCATGCGCGGCAGTACCATCAGCGCACTATATAAGACGGAACGGAGAACGTCTTCGTCAGTCCTTGTTCGGCTCACCTAAAGATGGCTGGCAGTTGTCCAGCCGAAATATCATGCAATGAAGTTTACGACGACCGGCTGCAAACCCGAAATCTTTTTGACGATACAACTATGAATCTTGGGACGCATATTTATAAAACCCTCCAGTTTAGATGACAGACGCTCAATATGTCGTCCACCAGTGACACGAAGAATATCACATGGATACTCGAATTCCTCCCATACTCAGTAATCTTGTCCATCGACTTTGAGTTTATGGCAGTACAGATACGGTTCATCAACTCTTGTAAGTTCTGTGGTAGCGTTGGTGCATAAATGACGAAGGAATTCGTAGTGCATCGCAAGTGATACCCTCAGTTCCTTCTCAGAAAAGAAAGCTAACTATCCATAATCAGGGTACACACTTTTTACAAAACATATTTCCCCTCATTGCTCGCCAGTCGGTGTGGCCGAGCGGTTCTAGGCGCTTCAGTCTGGAATCGCGCGATCGCTATGGTCGCAGGTTCGAATCCTGCCTCGGTTATGGGTGTGTGTGATGTCCTTAGGTAAGTTAGGTTTAAGTAGTTCTAAGTTCTAGGGGACTGATGACCTCAGAAGTTAAGTCCCATAGTGCTCAGAACCATTTGAACCTTATTACTCCGCTTCATTGCGACACTTGCTTGACTTGCAAATTGCAACCCCAAGTTCAGATGTGCATCGTTCGTAAATCACATCATTGCTGCTCTTCATATTTCTGAACTGGCAGAAATCGGACGACTTCTGACTTAATACCTTGTGTCTAACCGCCTTAATAATACGAGGCGTATTCGGAAAGTAAGGTCCCATTAGGAACGAAATGGAAACGACTGCACAGTGAAAATCCGATGAAAGTTTGCACAGATGTGTTGGGCAGTGTCTTTAGTGTGCCTGTCGATCTCTTCACATCGCTCTTTTCAGTTCAGAGCGCACAGTGATCACGTAGAAATGCCTAAAACAACAGTGTCTCCTGCCAAGTATGTGGATCTGGTGAGAGATTTCGCTGAAGTTATGCAACCCACATAACGTAAATGTCATGCGTTTCTTTCTTCAACTCAATTTTCAGCCGTATTTTGCAGGGCAACGAAGACACTCCTGCAGCGTTTCCGATGGGAAGTGTTTGATCATACACAATACAGCCCTTAATTGGCTCCGTCCGTTGTTCATCTATGCTCATATGAACCGCTGGCTAGGAAGACAACATTTTGGCATAAACAACGAAAGACAGACCAGCGTAGAGAATTGACGGAAAACACGAGAGGTTGCTTTCTGTGACGAGGGTACTGGAAAGTTTGTACAACGCCACGACAACTGTCTAAGTCGGAGCGGCGACTACACTCCTGGAAATTGAAATAAGAACACCGTGAATTCATTGTCCCAGGAAGGGGAAACTTTATTGACACATTCCTGGGGTCAGATACATCACATGATCACACTGACAGAACCACAGGCACATAGACACAGGCAACAGAGCATGCACAATGTCGGCACTAGTACAGTGTATATCCACCTTTCGCAGCAATGCAGGCTGCTATTCTCCCATGGAGACGATCGTAAAGATGCTGGATGTAGTCCTGTGGAACGGCTTGCCATGCCATTTCCACCTGGCGCCTCAGTTGGACCAGCGTTCGTGCTGGACGTGCAGACCGCGTGAGACGACGCTTCATCCAGTCCCAAACATGCTCAATGGGGGACAGATCCGGAGATCTTGCTGGCCAGGGTAGTTGACTTACACCTTCTAGAGCACGTTGGGTGGCACGGAATACATGGGGACGTGCATTGTCCTGTTGGAACAGCAAGTTCCCTTGCCGGTCTAGGAATGGTAGAACGATGGGTTCGATGACGGTTTGGATGTACCGTGCACTATTCAGTGTCCCCTCGACGATCACCAGTGGTGTACGGCCAGTGTAGGAGATCGCTCCCCACACCATGATGCCGGGTGTTGGCCCTGTGTGCCTCGGTCGTATGCAGTCCTGATTGTGGCGCTCACCTGCACGGCGCCAAACACGCATACGACCATCATTGGCACCAAGGCAGAAGCGACTCTCATCGCTGAAGACGACGCGTCTCCATTCGTCCCTCCATTCACGCCTGTCGCGACACCACTGGAGGCGGGCTGCACGATGTTGGGGCGTGAGCGGAAGACGGCCTAACGGTGTGCGGGACCGTAGCCCAGCTTCATGGAGACGGTTGCGAATGGTCCTCGCCGATACCCCAGGAGCAACAGTGTCCCTAATTTGCTGGGAAGTGGCGGTGCGGTCCCCTACGGCACTGCGTAGGATCCTACGGTCTTGGCGTGCATCCGTGCGTCGCTGCGGTCCGGTCCCAGGTCGACGGGCACGTGCACCTTCCGCCGACCACTGGCGACAACATCGATGTTCTGTGGAGACCTCACGCCCCACGTGTTGAGCAATTCGGCGGTACGTCCACCCGGCCTCCCGCATGCCCACTATACGCCCTCGCTCAAAGTCCGTCAACTGCACATATGGTTCACGTCCACGCTGTCGCGGCATGCTACCAGTGTTAAAGACTGCGATGGAGCTCCGTATGCCACGGCAAACTGGCTGACACTGACGGCGGCGGTGCACAAATGCTGCGCAGCTAGCGCCATTCGACGGCCAACACCGCGGTTCCTGGTGTGTCCGCTGTGCCGTGCGTGTGATCATTGCTTGTACAGCCCTCTCGCAGTGTCCGGAGCAAGTATGGTGGGTCTGACACAGCGGTGTCAATGTGTTCTTTTTTCCATTTCCAGGAGTGTATTTAAAGAGGTAGCTGGAAGGTATGGCTAACTGTTGCGAATAACAGTTTTTTGATTTTCACTCTGGTTTTGATTTCGCGACCGATCGGACCTTTCTTTCCAAGCAGCCCTTGTAATAATAACACTGTGTAGAGCACTATAGACACTATTAATGTTGCTACTTGAGAAAAAATAATTATTGATAACTTACATAACGATAGAGTCTTACAAAATTGTGATAATAGTAACGATCATTTGAAAATAATTTAGTTTTGTGACTGAAACAGAATCGAGTGATTTAGTTTTTACCCCTCAGAAAATTCCATTTTACTCCTTATGTGGTAATTACCCCAAGTTGTGAACCAGTGCAAGTAAATGCAGGAGGTAAAAACGGCGGGGCAAGAGGTTTGAATACCTCTAACAAATAAGTGGGAATGTAGGGCACGTACTACTCTGAGATGAAGAGGTTGGCACAAGGGAGGAAGTCGCAGTGAGCTACATCAAACCAGTCAGAAGACCCCGGTGAGCAGAAAATAAATGTGGGCTGTTCCTCCCTGTATACCGAGAAAGAATTGTAATCCGAGCCCCGTCCTTTGAAAGTCAGTGTCTTTTTAACCACCCTGCCAAATCTCCCTGATACGTACCAAGGTGCGTATCCTTAAGCCGTCGGCACACAGACCGTGCATCCGGACGTTGAGTGTTGAGCGTGCGAGTTTGTGACGTCATAGCGTGGAATAGCACGTTCGGGAGTCTTTCCGAACATGCAGAGCAATATCTGGCATGTCAGATATTCTGAGCGTGCGTCTGAGCGTTGACCAATGAGACGGCACAACGCCATCTACGTCACACGCACGCCGTCTCCCTTCAGTACAGAATTGTGAGGCGCCATATTGGCATTCATTTCAAGCTTATATATGCCGTTTCTGAGCACCAGCAAATTGAGAATCACTGGAAAACCCGTTGTTAACTGTATGATTCGTTCCGAAAAAATAATGAGAAACATCATATTCGTGGCAAAAGAATTATTGAAGCTTGCGTATTATGAGAGTAGCCTATTTGAAGGCATAGACACACTGAAGATCCACCCAAAACGCGTTGTTCTTGGTACAATTTGTTATAACTAAATTTCAGTTAGTAACATAATTATCTACAATTAACGTTTTCAGTAAGGGGTAACAACATAATATTAGAAACAAGGTATGTGTTGTTGGTGTAGCGTAATGAGTAGAGCCGGCACGGTAACTTAGAAACAAAATTGAAACGAAATTCCCAAATTGTGACTGGAAAGCTGTATACCGGAACATCAACTATGCTGGGCTATCTACAGACGCTATTTACGCATGGTACAAAACAGTTAATAATGTCATCAACACCAACGAGAGACTATATGGGATCGGTTTAAACCACACGCACCTCTGTGGAAAATGCAATCTGGTGGATACACTCAGCCACAGATTCACCTGTGATGGCAATGTGCATAACTGGAATTGGATCAGGCAACAAATCGCTTTTCTCACCAGATCCTCTACGGAATATATAACGCCATCGCTCCTCCTGAGACCGGACGTGACATACTTTCCGAAATTAAAAACCAACGCCGTTAGCTGGTTACTGGGAAAATATGTTAGTTATGTCATCCACACACTTGGGTCGGACAACGGGATAGAATTCCGCGTTTACATGAAGTGTGAATGTGCAAAAATCAGCACGTATCGCAACCACAAGAAGCACTACGGCAACATGCTGAAGATCATTTTTGAAAGAATGGGTGTTGGTTAAATATGTGCAACCACTACAACACCTTGAATGAGAACGAATAGAAGAAAATTAAAAGTCACTTGGTTTCTTATTATTATTTACTATTACCTTGCTTCCGGAACATTTTTTTTTTCAAAACATTTTGTTCAAAATTACTCGTGTTCGACTTCCAAAGTATTTGTGTGATTCGAGAAGAATTGTTAAGTTTTTTTTGTCACTGTTCAGTTTCTACTCAGAGAAGAGGTTTCTTTGTCTTTCTTACATCGGAGAACGGGAATATTGTGTTAAGATTTCTGCACACTTAGTGCTATGACCCAACAGGGAACATGAAAAAGGGGTGGGAGGGGTTTGGGCCTCGACGCACTGGCAGTGCCGTGAACAGACCCCACTGCTAGTGCGGCGTGTACCACGCCCTGACCATCCTAAAAATACAAAAAAATAAATAAATAAAAAATAAAAAAATAAATAAAAAATAAAAAGAAATAAAAGTGGTTAATAAAAATTGGATTGCTGGAAAAAAAGGATGGATAAAAAAAGTTGGTTAAGAAAAAAAAGAAAAAAAGCGTGTTCGGTCAGAGGGTTAGGTACTCTCTGTAATAAAAAAAACTGCGTTAATGGATCAACAACGAGCTTAAACGGATGTATAACGACGTCCGCCCCGAGCAGATGCAACGAACGACAGCGAAGCCAATGAGACTTTTTTTTTTAAAAAAAAAAAAAGAAAAAGGTTGCGTCACTGTCCGGCATTGAATTGATTATTGGGGCGGTGGTTCGCGTCTTGACACTCCAAATTTTTTTTCCTAACATTCGCTTTTTATTAGGTTCTGATATTTTATTATTAGTTTAATATAAGGATACGCTATAATATTTTGTTATGTAAATGTAAGTTCACCTCTTTTTGAGGGGTGACTTTGTTCGATTGGCTTAATCTACAGGACAAATGGTTCAAATAGCTCTGAGCACTATGGGCCTTAACTTCGGAGGTCATCAGTCCCCTAGAACTTAGAACTACTTAAACCTAACTAACCTAAAGACAACACACATCCACGCCCGAGGCAGGATTCAAACCTGCGACCGTAGCGGTCGCGCGGTTCCACACTGTAGCGTCTACAGGACAGCTTACGCTACTTGTATAACGATATTTTGCTCCTTTTTCTTTTTCGCTTCGTAATTCGAATGTTGCGAAGATTTTGCTACTGGGTAGGAACAGTGATTAAGTAAGACTGACCTTTTACTAAAATGTGAGAATGATGAAATAACATTTATCTTATGCGGAGAAGTATTCCAAATTTGTACCGCACTGTTTGTAATGGAACTTTTATAAGCCCGTGTCCTTATTGGTTGGGCATGGTACTTTCCTTTTCGTGGTCGATGGAGGAACTGTGCGTTTTAATAGAGCTAACTTGGGAAATTTATGCGCGCCCGTCGAGTAAACAGTGTCATTTACGATCTAGAAACATCCCTCAACTGCCGCTGGAGTGTGTTGCGATTGCGTATACCACGTTGGGGCCCATGTACCATATGCACAAGTGGCATCGTTCCTGAGCGTTCAGCAGCACGTTGAACCTGGCACGCTCAACGTTAACGTTCGACAGCATGGTCCGTGTGCCGACGGCTTTACATTGTGTGAGTACCTAGGCGTTCAGACTTCTTGAGAGTTAGAAATTTCTACCCGCCGGTGCGGCAGTGAAGTCGCGTGTGGGCGGCGGCAGTGTCCGGCGCTTTGCTGCAGCCGGTGGCGGTGCGTGGGCGGCGCTGGCAGGCTCGTTAGCCGGAGTGGACGTGGCCGGCACTCTCACTGGCCGGCGCAGCCGTGCCGTGTCGTGACGTGACGTGACGTGGGGCGACGTGGCGTCGCCATTAAAGCTGCAATGTCCGGCCGCCGCGCCGGACACGACACGACTGCAGTACCCGGAGCTAGGCGTGTGTTGGCAAACAGGTGGACAGCCACCTGTCGTACAAGTGAACTCACTCCAGCGTCCGCGTACTGTTTAGGCTACTCTACTGGCAGTCCCTTAACAAAGCTGTACAGGAGAACAGTTACAATCACTTATTCCAATTAAGGCATTAAAAAGTGGAGGACGGATGACTGCGCAAATTATCGAGGCACCAGAGTTTTGAGTTACTCGAGGGTTGGAACTTTAATAGTAGCAATTATTTATTTACCGCTCATACAACATAGATACGTGTCTGAAAGTTTTCCTGACTTTCAAAGTAGTCACCAGCATTGTGTATAACCCTTTGCCAGCGATGTGGAAGTCGTAGGACACTGTTAGCCAGTTGTGCTGGCAGTTCGAGCGGCGCGGTCTATTGCCCAACGAATTTGTAACAGTTCTGAAGCGAATGCCGTGCAGTGTTTCCTTCAGTTTAGAAATAGGATTGAACTTACGAGGGCTTAAGCCAGCGGACTGCAGTAGATGGTATAGCACCTAGCAGCCCCATCAGTCAAACAAGTCAGTAACAGCTTGCACTGTACGTGCTTGAGCATTGTCCTGCAAAATGATGGTCAGATCCTGCAGAAAGTGTCATCACTTGTGTCTCTTGTGTTCCAAAAATGAACAGTATAGAGACAGATGACACTTTCTGCAGGACTTGACCATCATTTTGCAAGACAATTATCAAGCACGTACAGTGCAAGCTGTTACTGACTTGTTTGACTGATGGGGCTGCTAGGTGCTATACCATCTACTGCAGTCCGCTGACTTAAACCCTCGTAAGTTCAGCCCTATTTCTAAACTGAAGGGAACACTTCACGGCATTCGCTTCAGAACTGCTACAAATTTGTCGGGCAATAGACCGCGCTACTCGAACTGTCAACGCAACTGGCATTGCAAACAGTATCCTACGACTTCCACATCGTTGGCAACGGGTTATACACAATGCTGGTGACTACATTGAAGGTCAGTAAAACTTTGAAACACGTCTCTATTTTGTACGAGCTGTAAATAGATAGTTGCCACTATCGAAGTTCCAACCCTCGTATATCAACATTGTATGGTAAGATAGTTAAAACGAGAATAGAGAGAGATATTGAGGAAGTGGACAAATAGAGTGGCTTTCGGGAAGAGAAGTCTTTTACCGATAATACACTACTGGCCATTAAAATTGTTAGACCACGAAGATGACGTACTACAGACGCTAAATTTAACCGACAAGAAGAAGATGCTGTGATATGCAAATGATTAGCTTTTCAGAGCATTCACACAAGGTTGGCGCCGGTGGCGAGACCTACAACGTGCTGACATCAGGAAAGTTCCCAACCGATTTCTCATACGCAAACAGCAGTTCACCGGCGTTGCCTGGTGAAACGTTGTTGTGATGCCCCGTGTAAGGAGGAGAAATGCGTACAATCACGTTTCCGTCTTTGACAAAGGTCGGATTGTAGCCGATCGCGATTGCGGTTTATCGTATCCCGACATTGCTGCTCGCGTTGGTTGAGATCCAATGATTGTTAGCAGAATATGGAATCGGTGGGTTCAGGAGGGTAATACGGATCGCAGTGCTGGATCCCAACGGCCTCGTATCACTAGCAATCGAGATGACAGACATCTTATCCGCATGGCTGTAACGGATCGTGCAGCCACGTCTCGAACCCTGAGTCAACAGATTGGGACGTTTGCAAGACAACAACCATCGGCACGAACAGTTAGACGACGTTTGCAGCAGCATGGACTATCAGCTCGGAGATCATGGCTGCGGTTACCCTTGACGCTGCATCACGGACAGGAGCGGCTGCGACAGTGTACTCAGCGACGAACCTGTGTGCACGAATGGCAAAACGTCATTTTTTCGGATGAATCCAGGTTCTGTTTACATCATCATGACGGTCGCAACCGTGTTTGGCGACATCGCGGTGAACGCACATTGGAAGCGTGTATTGTCATCGCCATACTGGCGCATCACCCGGCGTGATGGTATGGGGTGCCATTGGTTACACGTCTTGGTCACCGCTTGTTCGCACTGACGGCACTTTGAACAGTGGATGTTAAATTTCAGATGTGTTACGACCCGTGGCTCTACCCTTCATTCGATCCCTGCGCAACCCTACATTTCAGCAGGATAATGCACGACCACATGTTGCAGGTCCTGTACGGTCCTTTCTGGACACAGAAAATGTTCGACTGCTGCCCTGGCCAGCACATTCTCCAGATCTCTCACTAACTGAAAATGTCTGATCAATGGTGGCAGAGCAACTGGCTCGTTACAGTACGCCAGTCACTACTCTTGATGAACTGTGGTATCGTGTTGAAGCTGCATGGGCAGCTGTACATGTACACGCCATCCAAGCTCTGTTTGACTCAATGCCCAGTCGCATCAAGGCCGTTATTAAGGCCAGAGGTGGTTGTTCTGGGTACTGATTTGTCTGGATCTGTGCATCCAAATTGCGTGAAAATGTAATTGCATGTCAGTTCTAGTATAATATATTTGCCCTAGGAATACCCGTTTATCATCTGCATTTCTTCTTGGTGTAGTAATTTTAATGGCCAGTATTGTATCTGCAGCATTAGACAGGTAACTGACAAGAGACTGGCTCATTACTCGCTGACAAACATGATTTTTATAGACGTGTGCAAGGGCTACGACAGTGTACCACTTTCTAAGGTGTGTGAATCAGTGGAAAACCAGAACATTCGTACATGTTACCTACAAGCCGTTAGAAATCTGTGTTCAGATAATACTTGTCTTGTTAAAGTTGGGAAGTTACTATGACACAAATTGAAAGTTCGACAAGGACTGAGACGGGGATACTGTTTAGCGTCTACCCTCTTTAAAATATTTCTGAATAAAGCACTGACAAATTGGAAAAGTGCTGAGAAACGGGAATTACAGTAGGTGATGGGACTTTGTTCGCTCTAAATTTCGACGGCGATCAGGTCGTCGTCGAGGAAGAAGAGGATGTGTCTTGTACGTTAAGAAAGCATGAAGTAGAGTGTGAGAAGTGGGGCATGAAAATTAACTTTACAAAGACTGAATACTTGGTTGTCGGCGGTTTAGGAAAGCATCTTATTATAGATGATGGATCTAGTGTAGTCTTTCATACAAATATTTGGGGCCAATAATTTCGGATAAGAAAGCATGAAGTAGAGTGTGAGAAGTGGGGCATGAAAATTAACTTTACAAAGACTGAATACTTGGTTGTCGGCGGTTTAAGAAAGCATCTTATTATAGATGATGGATCTAGTGTAGTCTTTCATACAAATATTTGGGGCCAATAATTTCGGATAAAGGAGGAATTAACGAGGAAATTAAGAACAGAATAGGGAAGGGAAAGGTGGTAGTTAAGCAGTTACACTGTACTATACGGATAAGCCGACGTCAAATATTGTTCATGATGGGTATACGAAACTAGTTGAAAGCATTGGTATGTACAGAGCTGAACTGTGAGGAGTATCCAGGGTCAATGCGAGGAAATTAAAGGCGATGCAAATGGAGTTTTGGAGAAAGTTTTGAACTAACTAGAAGAGACAAATCAATAAATGAAATGGTACGAGAACAGATGGCAGTTACAATAGATATTGCAAACACAGCTGAAAATAAATGGCTGACATGATATGGACATCTTAGAAGATTGCCATGGGAAAGATGGCTTTCTAAAATGTGGCATTCGAGACCTCCACGACACAGACAAGAGGAAGACATTGAAACGATGGAGGCGTCCCATGCAGGAGACGGCCATGCGGGAAGAGGACTAGCTGGATAGATGAGAGAGACCTCGCATGGTAGAGAAAACTCGCAGAAAGAAGAAGAAGAAGAAGATGGAGTCTACCTGTTTTGCTCAAAGCCATATTGGAGGCGGGCTGCAGGCGTCCTCTTCTGACGGCTATGTACTGCCTTGTGTGTACATCTCCACATCCACATCTAAATGTCTACTCTGCAGTTAACACTTAATCATTCGGCCAAGCGTTCATAGAACCGCTTTCAATTTCTCGACCATTCCAATCCTGAGCGGAAAATAAACACCTACATTTTTCGATGAGGGCTCTGATTTACTTTGATCTATTATGGCCGGTATTTCTCCCTGTGGAGGTGGGAGTCAGCAAAACATTCGGAAGACGAAATTAGTGATAAAAATTTGTTGGAAAGATCTCGCGACAGCGATAAACGGCTTTATTTTTATCATTAACTCCGCTACCCGCTTCTCATATCCGTGACACAGTCTCCACTACGTCGCTGTATTACGAAACAATCTTTATCTATTGTAGAATGACTACATTTTCCCAGTGTCCTACGTGTGATCCGATCTGCCACTCGCTTCACCTACTACTGAGCATATCTATCATTCCACTACATTTATCCACATTTTGTTACACCCAGGTGTTTGTATGAGTTCACTGATTTCGGTTGTGATGCTGACACATCGTACTCACGCAGTACGACGTTTTCGCATTACGTGACGTGCTCAAATTTACAATTCTGAACACCGATGTGCTCTTAATACATCAGTCATAAATTTAAAGCCTGATTGTGCTTTAGTAAACAAGGCAGAACCTTTAAAATTCTCGTTTGTACAGTTTAATAAGAATTTGGGAAAAAACATATTTTAGAGCTAATTAAATAAATAAATTCAATATCTTTCGCACTTCGTTTTATTGCCTCGAAGACAAACAGATCGGTAGATTAACATACTGTAGTATGGGGTGAAGTTGACTGATGCGGTGAAGTTGATCTCAAGGGTGAAATTGGTAGAAAAGTTCATAAAACATTTCCTGTTAAATAACTCCATATTGGTGATGAAAATTGTTGCATGTTAGTTATTTTATTTACTACTGTTAAGTTCGTAATTCTTGACACGAGCTAGATGTACAGTATTTCGAACTTCAATCTGAATATTAATCGTTCTCATGGGGACCGAGTTCTTTAACTATTTTTATGAGCAAAAGTTTTTCGCATGGTCTTATGTTTGTCGTGCATTGTCCCTTAACAGCAACAACAATTTTGTTATATTTTCCTATTTATAGGCAAGTGAACAAAGCTGCAAATTTTTGTAGGAATCGGGGAGAAGTTCACTGTCTTCTCTCGAGTGGTCCTTTTATGAACAAACATTCATGTGTGCAGCGAGATTTCGATCTAATGAACGCATCAACAATGTTACAGAGTGAATGCAGCAACAATAATTTCTATAACAGTCTAGTGGTGAACTCAGGAAGCTATTGTTGCAACTGTCTGTATGTTAACTTACAAATTTGTCATTTAGTTCGCAGTTCTGACTGTGGAATCATACAGCTGATGTCGTAAGAGTTGTCAATGTAAAAACGTCGCATGTATACAAACTAAAAGCTGGTTCATTGAAGAAATATAGCCTGTATGTTTCAGAACTTTTTCCCACCGGAATTTTGAGTGGAAAAATAAGCATTAGCTGTATGTACAGAATTCCCAGATGAGACCTGATTAACAGAGTTCATGTTTGTCATGGAAAACACATGGTGGTCAGCCAGTTTTTTAGTGCTAAAGAAGAAGAGTGTATTTCTTCTGAATTTCACAAAGCAAATTTGTGAACATATTTTTTGTCCTTAACTTTCTTTGATGTTATTCTCAAATTATTATTAAAATTTAATTATTATGCTACCTTTATTTTTCAATAATTGATAAAATGTCAGAATTTTGAAAGTCAAGCTAGAATCATAAACAGTCCATGACTATCACATAACAGATAATCGGTCAGCTTCATCCCCAGGTGATCCGTGCGTTATCTTCTCGCCCAGAGGGGATGGAGTTGACCAACGAATTTTGCTTCAATTTTACAATCTCTTAGAGCAAAAGGTAATGAAGATTAAATATCATTTTACTGAACATTAATACTTAATTTAATATATTATTATTAGTTAGTTAGTTAATTAAAATATTTTTTTATTTATTTATTACTATTGATAAATATTTTTTATGTATGCTTTTATTTTAATTATTGGTTTAGTTATGGGCTTTAGTTGGTTTAGCCTAATTCCTTATTTCCTTTTATCTTTGCTCTTCTGAAATCCTGGACAATATAAGTAATTGGTTTTAAATATCACAGGAGAGCAAGAGATGTATTCCACAGCGGCGATCTCGCAGGAAATTTCTCGTCATTATCTGCTCAGCCTGAAAACTCTACAAGTGGCCGAGTGGTTCTAGGCGCTTCAGTCTGGAACCGCGCTACCCCTACGGTCGCAGGTTGGCATCCTGCCTCGGGCATGGATGTGTGTGATGTCTTTAGGTTAGTTAGGTTTAAGTAGTTCTAAGTTCTAGGGGACTGATGACCTCAGATGTTAAGTCCCATAGTGCTCAGAGCCATTTTTTTGAAATCTCTAAAACCTTTACTCGCTAGGCAGATCGTTCGGCACTACTGATTGGTATGTTGTTTGACGAGTCTGGATGATAGGTCCAACAATTTAGCTAGTTCAAGTTTACTAATTTGGAGATAATGCCTCAATGAATTATGACCATGGAAAATGCAGGTTCGCACTATCTTTCCAAACTTCACCTCGGAGCCATCTACGTCTCGTAATATCTGTCCATTTATAACTAATTAATTCTGGTATGAAGATATACACACCTTGAATACTTAATGTTAGTTATTGGATTGTACTCCGTGCAAGAAACTATTTGAACATTTGCTGTATACCGTAATGACATCTGATAACAATACAATCTCTCTTCTCCCCTCACACGTCCGATCTCTCCATTTGCTTCACAAAGCGTCTCTAAAATAAAATCTTTGGTTCTGTAAGACACAGAGATGCGTTCGTAGAACGGAATGTCCGATTCTCGCAGTCGGTATATGCCGTTCCCACAATATGAATCCGTCGCACCCATATAAGAATTTCGTGTAAATTGATGCACTGTTCAACGCCTTGAAAGAAAACCCAATATACAACGATGGACATATATCACAACACTGAATAGTGGTTAATGTAGAGTTAAGAAATTTTTTGAATATATTTGTCTAGGCATCACACTTAAGTGATTGAAATTGCAAGATCACAAGTTAATGTAAACGCGAGATAAGTCACTGCATTAATAAGCGGTGTAACTGCTCGAATTTTGACCGCAAGTATGCAATCGTGCATACATTATGTTGTGCAGATGGCGGATAACAAGTTAATGTAAACGCGAGATAAGTCACTGCATTAATAAGCGGTGTAACTGCTCGAATTTTGACCGCAAGTATGCAATCGTGCATACATTATGTTGTGCAGATGGCGGATATGGAATATATTTGTCTAGGTAACACATTTAAGTGATTGAAATTGCAAGATCACAAGTTAATGTAAACGCGAGATAAGTCACTGCATTAATAAGCGATGTAACTGCTCGAATTTTGACCGCAAGTATGCAATCGTGCATACATTATGTTGTGCAGATGGCGGATATCAGTTTGTGGGGAGGAGTTCCATGCCTGTTACACTTGGTCTGTCAATACAAGGATGGCTAATACAGTTGCGGATGACGCTGCAGTTGCAGTCCGATGACGTATCATATGTGTTCGATTGAAGACAGCTCTGATGACCAAGCAGGCCAAGGCAAAATGTCGACATACTATAGAGCATGTTAGATTACAGCAGCTGTATATGGACGAGCGTTATCGTGTTGGAAAACATCGCCTGGATACAGTTCATGAATGGCAGACCAACAGGTAGAATCACAGATTAATGTAGAATTTCGTGTTCCCAGTGCGTGGGATAACCACGAGAGGGCTCCTGTTATCATATGAAATCGCATCCCACACTGTAACTCCAGGTGCAGGTCCAGCGTGCCTTCGCTTGACACCGCTGAAGTCACAAATGGCGATGATTTAGGGTCGGTGGAATTCACGCTACAGGGCGTGCGGCTCGAAGCTGCCTTCAAATAACCGATTTTTAACAGTTGGCCATATCACTGTGGTCCTAAATGCTGCTCATATTGCTGCTGCCTTCCCTCTCGACAGTGTCATGTGACCGTCCGGAACCCGAACTTCATGTGACAG
The DNA here is from genome assembly GCF_023864275.1 of Schistocerca cancellata. Classification (NCBI taxonomy): domain Eukaryota; kingdom Metazoa; phylum Arthropoda; class Insecta; order Orthoptera; family Acrididae; genus Schistocerca; species Schistocerca cancellata. The sequence continues at coordinate 876,796,675 of NC_064628.1, forward strand.
TATTTACTTTCGTGAGCACCGCTGTCATGTACAGTTACTACACTCCTAGAAATTGAAATAAGAACACCGTGAATTCATTGTCCCAGGAAGGGGAAACTTTATTGACACATTCCTGGGGTCAGATACATCATATGATCACACTAACAGAACCACAGGCACATAGACACAGGCAACAGACCATGCACAATGTCGGCACTAGTACAGTGTATATCCACCTTTCGCAGCAATGCAGGATGCTATTCTCCCATGGAGACGATCGTAGAGAAGCTGGATGTAGTCCTGTGGAACGGCTTGCCATGCCATTTCCACCTGGCGCCTCAGTTGGACCAGCGTTCGTGCTGGACGTGCAGACCGCGTGAGACGACGCTTCATCCAGTCCCAAACATGCTCAATGGGGGACAGATCCGGAGATCTTGCTGGCCAGGGTAGTTGACTTACACCTTCTAGAGCACGTTGGGTGGCACGGGATACATGCGGACGTGCATTGTCCTGTTGGAACAGCAAGTTCCCTTGCCGGTCTAGGAATGGTAGAACGATGGGTTCGATGACGGTTTGGATGTACCGTGCACTATTCAGTGTCCCCTCGACGATCACCAGTGGTGTACGGCCAGTGTAGGAGATCGCTCCCCACACCATGATGCCGGGTGTTGGCCCTGTGTGCCTCGGTCGTATGCAGTCCTGATTGTGGCGCTCACCTGCACGGCGCCAAACACGCATACGACCATCATTGGCACCAAGGCAGAAGCGACTCTCATCGCTGAAGACGACACGTCTCCATTCGTCCCTCCATTCACACCTGTCGCGACACCACTGGAGGCGGGTTGCACGATGTTGGGGCGTGAGCGGAAGACGGCCTAACGGTGTGCGGGACCGTAGCCCAGCTTCATGGAGACGGTTGCGAATGGTCCTCGCCGATACCCCAGGAGCAACAGTGTCCCTAATTTGCTGGGAAGTGGTGGTGCGGTCCCCTACGGCACTGCGTAGGATCCTACGGTCTTGGCGTGCATCCGTGCGTCGCTGCGGTCCGGTCCCAGGTCGACGGGCACGTGCACCTTCCGCCGACCACTGGCGACAACATCGATGTACTGTGGAGACCTCACGCCCCACGTGTTGAGCAATTCGGCGGTACGTCCACCCGGCCTCCCGCATGCCCACTATACGTCCTCGCTCAAAGTCCGTCAACTGCACAAACGGTTCACGTCCACGCTGTCGCGGCATGCTACCAGTGTTAAAGACTGCGATGGAGCTCCGTATGCCACGGCAAACTGGCTGACACTGACGGCGGCGGTGCACAAATGCTGCGCAGCTAGCGCCATTCGACGGCCAACACCGCGGTTCCTGGTGTGTCCGCTGTGCCGTGCGTGTGATCATTGCTTGTACAGCCCTTTCGCAGTGTCCGGAGCAAGTATGGTGGGTCTGACACACCGGTGTCAATGTGTTCTTTTTTCCATTTCCAGGAGTGTACATTCCTGCCCTGTCTTTCTGCAGAATCACAGAAGTAATGTACAGCTTCTTGTAGCCCCCCTATTAGAAGACCTCGTTCTAACTTAGTGAGGTACTGATAATAGGGTCTTAGTTGCCTTAAAGGCATTCTTCTCTAATATCAACTCGCCTCGTCGTGTCTCGAAGATAACTAGCGCTCACGACCGTTACAGCGTGTATTTAAAGCAAACCTGATTTATGTCATCATAGAGACGCTGCTAGCACCAGTCTTGTGCGACCGACGCCGAAAGTGAAAAGACATCATCTTTCACATGTAGAAATACGACTACCAACTTTCGTTTATGTCGCACATGTTGTGATTTTTTTCCGACACTCTATTTACATTATTGGTTTCATGAATACTTCAATTTAATGTCCAAAATCTGTCATCTCCACCAAATTCGACGGTACATTGCTTATTTTTAATCTGTTATGTTGTACGGAAAAATATTCTACAGTAACTCATCCTTAAAAAAAATAAGTTTTTATGGCACAAAAGCGTGTGTGCAGCTCACCTCCTTCATGTCGTACAAACCCATCTAAGAAGATAGATATTTTATGCATTGTATCAATTTACATTTGCTTATAGTAATATTCGTCGTAAGAAAGAAAAGAATAATTAACACCTTCTACTCATCGACAGACGATTCTATATTTAAAAACTTATCGGTTGCTTAATTTAATAATGATAATTAGTTACTAGGGTTGTCACCTTAAATATTGTTTTCTGTCATGCGAATTCGGTTGTAATTCGTCAGTATGGAGCTCTATTTAATGACACTTAAGTTAATATTTTGTAATCTGCCTCGTTCCTCGTTATCACAACATATAGAGCTACGTGGTACGTCGAACTTGGAACTAACTACCAAGTTCACCTTTCTGTGTCTCAAAGTGGTTAAGAGAATTTGGAGGCGGGCGGGATCAGCGGAGCGGTCTAAGGCGCTGCAGTCATGGACTGTGCGGCTGATCCCGGCGGAGGTTCGAGTCCTCCCTCGGGCATGGGTGTGTGTGTTTGTCCTTAGGATAATTTAGGTTAAGTAGTGTGTAAGCTTAGGGAATGATGACCTTAGCAGTTAAGTCCCATAAGATATCACACACATCTGAACATTTTTGAACATTTGAACATTTGAGAGAATTTGGTGGCAGATAGCTGAAAATACCTTTCTACCCGAAGAAGTGGAACAGTCGATAACCGGTTCGTTTCAAGGAAAACGAAGTCTAAGAGAGTTTTAGCGGGAAGCGAGATTGTACACAACAAACAGTGAGGTGACAAAAGTCATGGGATACCTCGTAATACTGTGTCGGACCTCCTTTTTGCCCGGTGTATTATAGCAATTTGACTTGGCATAGACATAACAAGTCGATGAAACTCCCCTGCAGAAAAAAAAAATGGTTCAAATGGCTCTGAGCACTATGGGACTCAACTGCTGTGGTCATCAGTCTTCTAGAACTTAGAACTACTTAAACCTAACTAACCTAAGGACATCACACACACCCATGCCCGAGGCAGGATTCGAACCTGCGACCGTAGCAGCAGCGCGGCTCCGGACTGGAGCGCCTAGAACCGCGTGGCCACCACGGCCGGCTCCCCTGCAGAAATACTGAGCTATTCTGCCTCTTTAGGCGTCCATAATTGTGAACGTGCTGCGGATGCTGGATTTTGCGCATGAAATGACGATTATGTCTAATAAATGTCCTGTGGGATTCAGGCGATCTTAGCGGCGAAGTCGTTCGCTCGATTGTCCAGGATGTTCTTCAAACCAGTCGTGATATGAACATGAGGTCGATAAACGGCTGCAGATGGTCTCCAAGAAGCCGAATTAACCATTCCAGTCAATGATCGCTTCAGCTGTACCAGAGGAACTAGGCCATTCCATGCAGACAGAGCCCACACCATTACGTAGCCACCACCAGCTTGCATGGTATCTTGTTGACAACTTGGCTTCATGGGGTCTCCACCACACTCCAACGCTACCATCAGCTCTTCCAACTGAACTCGGAACTAATCTGACCAAGCCACAGTTTTTCAGTCACCTAAGATCCAACCGGTATTGAAAAAGGAAAATGGGTTTGTCCTGTCGACATAGAGGTTATTAGAAGCAGAGCTGCGATCATGGACTGTGTGGCTGGTCCCGGCGGAGGTTCGAGTCCTCCCTCGGGCATGGGTGTGTGTGTTTGTCCTTAGGATAATTTAGGTTAAGTAGTGTGTAAGCTTAGGGACTGATGACCTTAGCAGTTAAGTCCCATAAGATTTCACACACATCTGAACATTTATTAGAGGCAGAGCATAAGCTCGGATTGTGTGAAGGTTTGGGACAGAAATCGGTCGTTCCTTTTCGAAGGTACCATCCCAGCATTTGTCTGGAGCGATCAAAGGAAATGACGGAGAACCTAAATCTGGATGACCAGACGCGGGTTTGAACCGTCGTCCTCCCAATTGTGAGTGTAATCTGTTAACCAGTGCGTCATCTTAATCGGTCCAATCGATATGTTCACGTTCCCAGGAGAGGTCCTCGTGACGACTGGGTGTTGTGTGCTGTCCTTAGGTTAGTTAGGTTTAAGTAGTTCTAAGTTCTAGGGGACTCATGACCATAGATGTTAAGTCCCATAGTGCTCAGAGCCATTTGAACCATTCGAACCAGGAGAGATGCTGCAACCGATATCCTGCTGTTGACAAAGGTACCTGCGTCGGTTATCTGCTGCCATAGACCATTAACGTCAGATTCCACCGTACTGTCCATAGGATACGTTCGTCGTACGTCGCACACTTATTTCACCTGTTATTACACGCGTTGTTGCTCGTAAGGTAGCACTGGCAAAACTAAGCAAACGCCGCTGCTCTCGGTCGTTAAGCGAAGGCCATCGGCCACTGCGTTGTCCGTGCTGAGAGGTAATGTCTGAAATTTGGTATTTTCATCACACTCTTGACAACGTGAAATCTCAGAATACTGAATTTCCTTAGAGGGATTTCCGAAATGTAATGTCCCATGTGACTAGCTCCAACTGCCATTCCGCGTTCAGTCTGTTCATTTCTGTCGTGCGGCCATTATCAGTTCCGACATAATTTTAGATGAATCACCTATGTACAAATGACAGCTCCACCAATGTACTCCCCTTTTATGTCTTGTGTACGCTGTACTACCGCAATATGTACGTATGTATATCTCTGTCTAGGTAACGGCCATGCCGCAGTGGATACACCGGTTCACGCCAGATCACCGAAGTTAAGTTCTGTTCGGCGTGGCCGGCCCTTGGATGGGTGACCATCCGGGCCGCCATGCGCTGTTGCCGTTTTTCGGGGTGCACTCAGCCTCGTGATGCCAATTGAAGAGCTACTCTACCGAATAGTAGCGGCTCCGGTCACAGAAAACCATCATACCGACAGGGAGAACGGTGTGCTGACCCCATGCCCCTCCTACCCGCATCCTCAGCTGAGGATAGTCCCGATGGGCCACTTATGGCCTGAAGACGGAGTGCATATCACTTTTCTGTCACCTCAGTGTTTATCGTGCAAAGCGATCAGTCGAACTTGAATGTAACTAGCGAAATATTATGTTTGCCTTTCCGTGTCTCAAAACTGGGTGGGGGAATTCAGTAGCAGTCAGCCGAAAACATCTCTCCCCCCGCAAAAGTAGAGTAATCGATAACCGGTTCGTCTGCAAGAAAAATAGGTCGGAGAGAGTTTCAGGGGGAAGCGAGACTGTGTACACCGCTTAGAGCGTAGTGGGAGGCTAGGCCCGGCCGCACACGATACCAGAGAAGCACAAGCAAGCCGTGCCGGATTCCGCGAAACGGTGCCGGTAGCGAGCGCTATAATCGCATGCGTTTGCTGAAATTACGCCCCGCGCTAAATAGTGGATGCATGACAGATGAGCACACCCATACGTACGCCGGTAATTACGGCGAAATAAATATTTCGCGGCCTCTGTCGGCTCAGGTGCTAAATTATGCAGCACCGGCAGGTAGGACGTAATTTAACGAGAGGCAGTAAAGCGAATGATTGCTCCGCATTAAACACGAACCGGCCCGCGTTCATCAGTCGAATTTGAAAGAGTGTTCGCATAACGGAATATGTATCGGTTTTTAAATACTGCTAGACCGTTTCTTCTTTTTTTTTTCGAATCGCAGCAGAAAATGAAGGTGAATTGACAGTAATTTAATCAGCAGGTTGTCAGCAGAGGTTTTGCGCGAGCCTCATCAACGTGTGACTCAAAAAAAAAAAAAAAAAAAATCAAACTAGTGGTCTGTCATACTTTCACTTTCAGCGTACAAATAAAAGTAATTTTCATCAATATACCTCGTTTATCTTTCGGCGTCCATCATTTCGTTTCCGGAACGAGTGCGAGATACTGCTCCTAGCGTGCTCTCTTTAAAAAGACGTGACGTAAATGTACATACACTCCTGGAAATGGAAAAAAGAACACATTGACACCGGTGTGTCAGACCCACCATACTTGCTCCGGACACTGCGAGAGGGCTGTACAAGCAATGATCACACGCACGGCACAGCGGACACACCAGGAACCGCGGTGTTGGCCGTCGAATGGCGCTAGCTGCGCAGCATTTGTGCACCGCCGCCGTCAGTGTCAGCCAGTTTGCCGTGGCATACGGAGCTCCATCGCAGTCTTTAACACTGGTAGCATGCCGCGACAGCGTGGACGTGAACCGTATGTGCAGTTGACGGACTTTGAGCGAGGGCGTATAGTGGGCATGCGGGAGGCCGGGTGGACGTACCGCCGAATTGCTCAACACGTGGGGCGTGAGGACTCCACAGTACATCGATGTTGTCGCCAGTGGTCGGCGGAAGGTGCACGTGCCCGTCGACCTGGGACCGGACCGCAGCGACGCACGGATGCACGCCAAGACCGTAGGATCCTACGCAGTGCCGTAGGGGACCGCACCGCCACTTCCCAGCAAATTAGGGACACTGTTGCTCCTGGGGTATCGGCGAGGACCATTCGCAACCGTCTCCATGAAGCTGGGCTACGGTCCCGCACACCGTTAGGCCGTCTTCCGCTCACGCCCCAACATCGTGCAGCCCGCCTCCAGTGGTGTCGCGACAGGCGTGAATGGAGGGACGAATGGAGACGTGTCGTCTTCAGCGATGAGAGTCGCTTCTGCCGTGCCAATGATGGTCGTATGCGTGTTTGGCGCCGTGCAGGTGAGCGCCACAATCAGGACTGCATACGACCGAGGCACACAGGGCCAACACCCGGCATCATGGTGTGGGGAGCGATCTCCTACACTGGCCGTACACCACTGGTGATCGTCGAGGGGACACTGAATAGTGCACGGTACATCCAAACCGTCATCGAACCCATCGTTCTACCATTCCTAGACCGGCAAGGGAACTTGCTGTTCCAACAGGACAATGCACGTCCGCATGTATCCCGTGCCACCCAACGTGCTATAGAAGGTGTAAGTCAACTACCCTGGCCAGCAAGATCTCCGGATCTGTCCCCCATTGAGCATGTTTGGGACTGGATGAAGCGTCGTCTCACGCGGTCTGCACGTCCAGCACGAACGCTGGTCCAACTGAGGCGCCAGGTGGAAATGGCATGGCAAGCCGTTCCACAGGACTACATCCAGCATCTCTACGATCGTCTCCATGGGAAAATAGCAGCCTGCATTGCTGCGAAAGGTGGATATACACTGTACTAGTGCCGACATTGTGCATGCTCTGTTGCCTGTGTCTATGTGCCTGTGGTTCTGTCAGTGTGATCATGTGATGTATCTGACCCCAGGAATGTGTCAATAAAGTTTCCCCTTCCTGGGACAATGAATTCACGGTGTTCTTATTTCAATTTCCAGGAGTGTAGTAGTAGGTTATGGCCATTTGAAGAAATGGAACTCATAAACAATCCGTTCGTATGAATCCCTTAAAAATGGCTCATCCTTTGAGCATCAAACTTTAGTCAGCCAATTACACGTAACAATCGTAAACCTGCAGTAGAGTTCATCACTTCACTAACTTGTCCTCCATTTCTACTTTCACCCCATTAAGTGCAGAATCGATGTCACTTTCACTTAAAGTGACGGTAATGTTGCAAATAAGTGCAGAGAATCTGCTTCGAACACCGCGGTGCGGTAAAACGAGCATAAGCTATGGCTGGTAGGTGGAGGGATATCGACGTTCTCGAGAGCCCAGTGACCAAGGGCACACCTTCCAACGCACGACCACTGCTTTCCGTACTACGCAGCCAACCGTGTCAGGTGCCTGTCGTTCGCCTGAACAAGGTAACAGTGGGGTGTATTTCCTTCAAGTCACTTCCCAACTTCAGTTTGTATCCCGAATCAAGAGGTGGGAGACCCGTTCAACGGACAAATTTGAACGGCGAAGCTTATAAGCCATTTACTTCTCGTTGTAAAAATGTCAGTTACGCTATCTTTCTCAGTCATGTCAGTAGTTGTCTATGAGATGGGACCGCCTCGTCCTTACCGTCTCCTACAACTTACACCATCGTCTCAGATGTGGTGAGTAGATTTAGAGCAGCTGCGTTTTCTCCTTAGGTGTGCTGCAAAAGGTGTGTGTGTGTGTGTGTGTGTGTGTGTTAAGACATTGAACGTTTGTACTGGCTGTATGGGTGCAGCAGAAGGCCAATAAAAAATTGGGAATCCACTATTATGAAAATTGCTCGACATGAACCTCTCGTACAAGTAGGCAAATAAGTTCGAATAGCTTATGCATAGGATAAATTCTATAATCATTCTCGCTGCGTACGAATTAATGTCACATGCACAAGCACATCCCCCAGAAAACTGTTCCCTCTCACTCCTCGTCCCGCCCCTGCGCCCCCTTTTGCATAACCTGACACCGCCTGCTCATCTCACCTCACCCACATTACCGCAAACCACGTAGTCAAATAGCTAGATTACTACGTTAGAGAGAAACATAAATAATCTTGTATGAGGCCTTTTATGGAACGGAAATTTGTTTCTGTCAACTATATTAAAGAGTTTTGCATCTGATGCGTCGGCTGAATATGGATGAGCGAAGACGGAACGGACGATGCGAGAAAACTGGGCTGATACCACAGAATGAGCCGCTATGACCCCTGCAGCCTAGCCTCGGCTGCCTGGGAGGAGGTGGCAGAAAATGCGAGATTTATCCACACACTTCACATAGACAAGCTCCCATCCTCGCAGGATGCGTACGTTCATAGATGAGGAAAGTGTTTGGACGACGCATTGCCTGGTATGCTCTTATTCGTGTCTGGTATTAGTCCAGTACCTCCCTCTTTGGAGGGCTGGAACACTAAGTAAGAAACGGAGACTGTTCTGTTATCTTTGTACTTTTATTTATTAATTTGTTAACAGACTACACAAATAAATGCAGTGAAACAAAATAATAATTACGGAAAATGGGATTTAGTAACAATGCCACCTTCGTGAGGTTTCTGTTTGCCCATTTCTAAGTCGTGTGATATTCAGGTATTTCTTACTGTTGTCCTGGCCTTGGCTATTTCCTCACAGCTTTGAGCACCTATTCCAAGTCTGAAATACAGGGCTATTACAAATGATTGAAGCGATTTCATAAATTCACTGTAGCTTCATTCATTGACATATTGTCACGACACACTACAGATACGTAGAAGAACTCATAAAGTTTTGTTCGGCTGATGCCGCACTTCAGGTTTCTGCCGTCAGAGCGCTCGAGAGCGCAGTGAGACAAAATGGCGACAGGAGCCCAGAAAGCATATGTCGTGCTTGAAATGCACTCACATCAGTCAGTCATAACAGTGCAATGGCACTTCGGGACAAAGTTCAACAAAGATCCACCAACTGCTAACTCCATTCGGCGATGGTATGCGCAGTTTAAAGCTTCTGGATGCCTCTGTAAGGGGAAATCAACGGGTCGGCCTGCAGTGAGCGAAGAAACGGTTGAACGCGTGCGGGCAAGTTTCACACGTAGCCCGCGGAAAATTGGCTCATGCCACAACTGGAGACCGACAGCGCCAACTTCATCTTTCAACAGGATGGTGCTCCACCGCACTTCCATCATGATGTTCGGCATTTCTTAAACGGGAGATTGGAAAACCGATGGATCGGTCGTGGTGGAGATCATGATCAGCAGTGGCCTCCACGCTCTCCCGACTTAACCCCATGCGATTTCTTTCTGTGGGGTTATGTGAAAGATTCAGTGTTTAAACCTCCTCTACCAAGAAACGTGCCAGAACTGCGAGCTCGCATCAGCGATGCTTTCGAACTCATTGATGGGGACATGCTGCGCCGAGTGTGGGAGGAACTTGATTATCGGCTTGATGTCTGCCGAATCACTAAATAGCACATATCGAACATTTGTGAATGCCTAAAAAAACTTTTTGAGTTTTTGTATGTGTGTGCAAAGCATTTTGAAAATATCTCAAATAATAAAGTTATTGTAGAGCTGTGAAATCACTTCAATCATTTGTAATGACCCTGTACTAGGCATAACATGGAGTGGCTTTTCTTCTGTGGTCTTGGAGTGCACGTCCTGCGTGCTGAACATAAAGTGTAACTCTCCGAACTACACTAACAATTACAAGTTTCTTATAGTGCTATTACATCAATTTTGGGAGTTAAAGATCGATTGGTTTTGTCAGTAGAAGGTTAGTAAATCCATCTCTTCCCAACACTGTTTAACAGTTTTCTAAATTACGGGATAAGAAAGGTGCTGTTGAAAGCTAAATGGTAACTGTTTTATAATATGAACATAACTTATTGTTTCCAAGATCGTCGACACTTGGCTTTACTATCTAGAGAAATAATATATTCAGTCTGCAAAGGACACTGTTCGCAAATCACTCGTGTCACCCACCTTAGAATATTTTTCAAGAGTGTGGGACCCTTACCAAATAGGACCAGCACACTAAGAGACGATCTTCAATGTATAAAGAGAAGGGCAGCACGAATGCTCACAGGTTTGTCTGAGTAGTTAAAGAGAGTCACAGGTAACGAAACTGACAGAGCGCGGAAGATGGACGCAAAGTATCCAGAGAAGAACTACGTACAAACTTTCAAAAAGTAATTTAAAATGATCAATCTAGGAATATAGTATTATACAATTCGCTACATATCGCTTCCGTAGGTATGAGGACTAAGACAATTACAGTGCGCACAGAGGAACTTACATTCTGCTCGTGCTTCATATAAGAAAGGAGTGAGAAGAACCGCTCATATCTGGTGGAGTGGGTAAGTGTTCTCTCCATGCACTTCTCAGTGGTTTTCAGAGTTTGGATGTGGGTTAGGTCCAACCCATCGACTTTAGCGGGCTGATGTCCGCATTTTAATCAAATGCATAGTTTCGCCAGTTCCCTAAGCAATATTCTAACTTATTATATAACTAGCTGAATACCCGGCATTGCCTCGTATGCACTTATTCCTGTCTGGTATTAGTCCAGTATCACCTCCATCCTCTATCTGTCCATCACCTTCCCCTTCAGTCTCTTCCTCCTCTCCCCATCTCTCTTTCCATTGCCACCCCCCACCCTATTTGTGACTATATCCTCATTCCCTCTTTCGGTTCATCTCCTTGTTTACCATTTTCGTAGAAAACGATTCAGAGGTTTAGGAGTTTTTTCCCCGTGGTTTTGCCTGTGTATTTCACTTATATCCCATATATTTCACACATGTTTGTACTCACAGTTTACCAGTATCCCTAGCGAATTTCGCCCTGCAGTTTCGTTCTCGCGGAGCTCAGTGCTTATGACGTCATACCCCCTGAACTGCGAATCTTACAATGACATACTTTTGTAGGTGCATTTGCAGTCGTAAGTAGATACTATCTGCGAAACGTGTCCCAAAGAGAGTTGGTAGCAAAGATGTAATAAATTTAAACGTCATTCACGATGCGAGAGTTTTTCACGCATCCAAGTGTTTACGACTCCATGTCTCCTGAGTCGTACAGTGATACTGCTTGATATGGTATATGTGAATGTCTGCAAAATGGGTCGTGGACAGTGGTACTAGCCAATTCTTTAGAAAATCAAAATTACAATCTCTTAATGGAAATAGTAGGCCAGGGATCATTGGTGATGGACAAGCTTGTGATTGTTTTACAATTTTAATTTGACTTGAAACAGACTTTATTATAAACTTCAATTTGGACCTTTGCCCTCTTACTGATGCAACATACAAATATTCACTTTGATTGAATTACATAAACACGAATAAGTATCGTATCATTTTGCGTCCGCAACCAAAATCATTGATAGTAGGCACGGTGAATAATCAATCAGACTCGTTCTTGTTTAACCGTGTCTCAAGAGAGTAATAACACTATACACAGCCACATAATACCACAACTTCATAAAGAACACAGAGATCTTAATAAAACTGAACTGCCCACATAAAGTCTACAGTGAAACATGCTTATACTAAAAATACAAAGTGGGCCAACCAAGGTCGCAAAACTTGCACACAGGAATTATAACAAGTTGTACGTTCATAAAAGATACATAAATGATTAACATAAGTGTTAAATAAGAAGGGCTAATAATAACTCAGCCAATAAAATGACTTACAGAAACGCCAATATTAACAAGGTGGTCTCAGTTAACGTGCATAATGACTCAGAATGATTCCCAAATCGCACTTAAAAGCTTTAAGACCCATAGCAGTGTTTGAAAGCAATAACGCTACGACCGGCCGGCAATACGAGCTTTCACTCCCTCACGGCCTGTGTACATGGTCACATAGAAGGCGGTATATATTTGTATATAATCCGACCGGCCCCACAATGAGCGGTCCTGACAAGAATCCATAACCGCGCCGACGCCAGGGAACGAGCAGTCTTAACAAATGGCCTGTAGCACAAATAGATTGCAATCAAAACAAGGTCAAATCAGAGCCACACTGGAAAATATAATAAGCACGCCCCCAAATTCTTAAGAAGCAATAACCTAACATTACCCGTCTCCCAGTAAATCAGCAGGAAACTTAGAGATCACTTTCAGTTGCCTTAATGGGGGTAGGACGTCAAACGGGCTGACTTGGAGCAGGAGAGATACCACAGGACATTTTAATTTCTACTGCCTATACTTTTACAAATAAATTCGTAAAACTTTGTCACCATGACCAGGAAGGATTGAGGACTCACACTCATCGCAGTGGAAGTTCAAAAACGTAGCAAAATACCTTTTTTTACATGTGAAATTTCATCATTTTTTCCCTTACAAGGGAACCTCTCCATCGCACCCCCCTCAGATTTAGTTATACGTTGGCACAGTGGATAGGCCTTGAAAACTGAACACAGATCAATCGAGAAAACAGGAAGAAGTTGTGTGGAACTATAAAAAAATAAGCAAAATATACAAACTGAGTAGTCCATGTGGAAGATAGACAACATGAAGGAAGGTATGAGCTTAGGAGCGCCGTGGTCTCGTGGTTAGCGTGAGCAGCTGCGGAACGAAAGGTCCTTGGTTCAAGTCGTCCCTCGAGTGAAAAGTTTAATTTTTTTATTTTCAGACAATTATCAAAGTTCAGGCACTCACACAAAATCAACTACGCTCTCCAAAATTCCAGGACATGTTCAGATTTGCTTGGACATATGCAGGAGTTGACGGTCTATACACGGAAATATATGAAAACGTTAAAAACATATGTTTTGACAGAGCACAGGGAAAACTGTGCGACTGTGAAACTGTTGCATTCATTTGCTGCAGTTTATGTAACAAACTCTTATGTTGTCCTCACTTTTTTGGGAGTGATTATCACATCCACAAGAAAACCTAAATCGGGCAAGGCAGAAGAATCTTTTTACCAATTCGCCAAGTGTACAAGTTAGGTACGTCGACAACATATTACTGTCATGTGACGCACAGTGTCGTATAGAATATATCAGAAATGTTTTGCTCTGGAGGAATCGGTTGACCTATGACCTTGCGATCAAATGTTTTCGGTTCCCACTGGAGAGGCACGTCCTTTCGTCTACTAATCGCACGGTTTTGCGGTGCAGTCGCAAAACACAGACACTAAACTTATTACAGTGAACAGAGACGTCAGTGAACGAACGGACAGATCATAACTTTGCGAAAACAAAGAAAGTAAAAATTTTCACTCGAGGGAAGACTTGAAACAAGGACCTCTCGTTCCGGAGCTGCTCACGCTAACCACGGGACCACAGCGCTACCACGCCCACACTGTCCTTTATGTTGCATATCATACGCATGGAATACACAGTTTGTATATTTTGTTTATTTTTTTCATAGTTCCACACAACTTCTTCCTGTTTTCTCGATTGATCTGTGTTCAGTTTTTCAAGGCCTATCCACTGTGCCAACTTTTAACTAAATCTGAGGGGGGTGCGATGGGGAGGTTCCCTTGTTAGTGCTGGCTGCATTTGTTGCTATAGGTACATTTTTCTTCCTAAGTAAGAGAGATTCTTCGATGAATTTTTCATAGCATACAAACAGTAGTTACAGGTGTATGAAACTCAAGAATTTTCTAAATATATTTAAAAATTGTGGAAAAAATGAGATAATTAACTATAAAACGTGTTTTTTCTAAACATGAAGTTTAAAATGTAACAGTTCTTTCATTTTTTCATAAATTAAATAACTTCTTGAGTTTCATACACCCGTAACTAGGGTTTGTATGCTGTGCATAAGTCATCCAAGAATCTCTCTTACTTAGGAAGCAAAGTGTCCGTATAGCAACAAATGCAGCCACTAGTAAGTGAAAAAATGATGAAATTTCACATGTAAAAAAAAGAGTTTTGTTACGTATTTGAGCTTCCACTACTATGAGTATGAATCCTGAATCCTTCCTGGTCATGCTGTTAAAGTTTTATGAATTTATTTGTAAAAGCATAGACAGTGGAAATTAAAATGTCCTGTGGTGCCTCTCCTGCTCCAAGTCGGCCCGTTTGACGTCCTACCCCCATTAAGACACTTCCAACATTAAACAAACATACCAAATGCTGCCGTGACAAATGATTAAACCATTAACTCTACGGCTGCCGGGCACGTACACAACCGCAGCCAGTCCCAAAGCGGACAATATGTCCTAATACAGCCGGTCGCGGTGGTCTAGCGGTTCTAGGCGCTCAGTCCGGAGCCGCGCGACTGCTACGGTCGCAGGTTCTAATCCTGCCTCGGTCATGGATGTGTGTGATGTCCTTAGGTTAGTTAGGTTTAAGTAGTTCTAAGTTCTAGGGGACTGATGACCATAGATGTTAAGTCCCATAGTGCTCAGAGCCATTTGAACCATTTTTTTGTCCTAATACAAGTTAAAATTTGCATGAGAACCACTTAAAACACACATTCCACGAATGATCAAAAACGGAATGAGGAACATCAGCCTCCTTAAAATAGCCACTATGGAACAAAGTTCAGAATCATCTCCGGCTGCTACCCATGCCACAATAAGTTTCAACAATCTTCTTAGTCAAACACAGAAGGAGCTTGCAAATTACGAGCTGGGAAGCCATTCAGCGTGAAACGGCGAACCCACTACAATTTTGCACGTCAAGGCGCCCAATGATCGGCACAGTACATCCGGCGCGCGCCAAAAGACAAGGGCGGCGAGCACGGCGAGGCCCACGCACCACTGAAATGCCGACCGGAGACTCATTTGTCACAGGTTCACCCGGAAAACCCGCCGGGGGGAGCAGTCAAAGGTAGCAGAACAACCAAATATCGATATGAGTGATGCAAGCCGAACACCCTAGTGCCAGCCGCCACGGCTCTGGTTGCTAGTGCAGCTTGTAGTCCGACAGTTTCCTGCATGAACACCGAAAAAGTAGTAAGCGATTACCTTTTTCTGCTTTCATCATTTCGTGAGGGATTGTCAGCGAGAGGAACTTTCGTAATGGTTTTGAAACTGTGTGTTTAGTATCCCCACCAGAAGTCGTTCCGATGGAGACAAACGAGCTGGCTTGCGTAGAATGGCGGAATAGTTCTATGACCTGCTTCACGGGGCAGACTCGTTGACGGAAGTGTTTGCGTGCGAACTGCAGTAAGCAGAGCAGGCTAGTGCTAGCGTAGAGTTAACTCGCCGCGGACCTAGCTCAGCGCCCATGCGGAGAGTTTTCGTGTGCTGACAAGGGAACCTCCCCATCGCACCCCCCTCAGATTTATAAGTGGGCACAGTGGACAGGCCTTGAAAAACTGAACACAGATCAATGGAGGAAACAGGAAGAAGTTGTGTGGAACTGAAAAAAAAAGCAAAATATACCAACTGAGTAGTCCATGCACAAGATATGCAACATCAAGGATAGTTTGAGATCAGGAGCGCCGTGGTCCCGTGGTTAGCGTGAGCAGCTGCGGAACGAGAGGTCATTGGTTCAAGTCTTCCCTCGAGTGAAAGGTTTAATTTTTTATTTTCAGACAATTATTATCTGTCCGTCCTAAGTAGCGAACAGTCAACTGCCAGCCAGGGAGCCTCGTTACCAGGAATACTCTCTTCCGTGCGCTGTAGTCGACTGAAGTCGTGTGTTTCGATGTTTGTTTAGGTGTAGCGTCCCCATACTACGGCGCAGTTACCTCACATCGGATGGACGGGCGGACAGATAATAATTGTCTTAAAATAAAAAATTAAACCTTTCACTCGAGGGAAGACTTGAACCACGGAGCTCTCGTTCCACAGCTGCTCAAGCTAACCACGGGACCACGGCGCTCTCGAGCTCACGCTGTGCTTGATGTTGCTTATCTTGTGCATGGACTACTCAGTTTGTATATTTTGCTTATTTTTTTCATAGTTCCACACAACTTTTTCCTGTTTTCTTGATTGATCTGTGTTCAGTTTTTCAAGGCCTATCCACTGTGCCATCTTACAATTAAATCTGAGAGGGGTGCGATGGGGAGGTTTCCTAGTGAGGAGTCAAACTTAAGCGCCGTGCGCGTGCTGAGAACATTATCGTGCGCTTATCTTGGTGGATTAAGATATGCCTCTTTCCTTAGTTCGATTCGCACGGCGGCTTTCTTCCGGTCACGGTGTTCTGTTCCGCAGTTGATATCCAGTTACCGTTAGTGTCGGATGTACGCGGGCCTAATGTGTCACGCCTTCTGCAGGTACCAAAATGTGTAACGTTTGTTGCAAGTCACTAACTGCTTTCATCGTGAGATGCTGAATGCATGAAGTCTGGGTGTCCGGTCGTCATAGACTACACTACGTTCTCGCCCGCACCCCCACCCCTTTGATCGATAGGTGGTTCTTAACCTGTAGTCTTTCGGGATGTTTGTAAACATACAACACACGATTGGAAAGCCGTCGACAAGAGATGCTCGTGAGTAAACTGAATAAGGATAAATGCAGTGGGTAAGGGAAACTGTGTGTATTCCTTTCATGTATGCAGTGAATGTGGAGCAGTGGTGCAGCCGGCGAGAAGGGGACCAGGGGACCAGTAAAAATAGTATTACAACCACTAGTCACCCGGGAGTCATTTGTGCCATGGTGCAGGAAGTGCTTGAATCCAAGAGCCAGGGAGTAAACGACACACCAACAAGGGCGTAATGAACAATTGAAGATTAGTAGTTGTTGTTCTGGTTTTTCTCTCAGGTGCTACAGTAAGGACGTTTGAATTTACTCAAGAGGGTGGTATTACCGTGGCAATTGTTAGTTGTGTCGTGAGAAGTAATAATGAAAATGTTGAGCACAATATACACCTGTTTGTGAGAAGCGTGGCTATTTATTTAGTAACGCAATAGAGACAACTTGCGGAAGCATTCCAGGGATCTTCACCGCAGTGGGATCGACAGGGAGGTGACACGGAAGGATCCGGGCCACCAAGAAGAACACCTCTGAGAAGAGAGGATAAAGGTAATACGGCTTTCATCTGTCGGTGTATTGGGGTCGGCAAAATATTGCCCTGTTATACCGGCCAGGGACGCAACTTCCCGCTATTACAAAATAAACAACTGCTCGAAAAGAAGGAAAAATACACCCCAAACCCCACAATGATTCTTTTCAGGCAGTAAGTGATAACGTGTAACAAGTTTTGTTGAAATCGGTCGAGTGGTTTACGTGGAGATGTGGAACATACATACGTATGTAAGTAAATACGTACATCCATTTCCATATAGTGTATGCATATTCATACAACACAGATCTCTATTTAATGTCTTTTTCTAACTTCTTACCACTTCAGATCGTCCACTGAGCCAATTTTTCCTAATTTAGAATCCGCTATTTCGCGCCATAGACTCTTCCCAATGTTTCATTTGGAAGGTCCGCATGTCATTTTTGATATTTCTAAATTATAGATGTCTTGTTACAGGCGAATGTTGAAAATAAAGACTGATAAGGTGGGGAAACAGGAGGTTCTGCGCAGAATCGGAGAGGAAAGGAATATGTGGAAAACACTAATAAGGAGAATGGACAGGATGATAGGGCATCTGTTAAGACCTCAGGGAATGACTTCCTTGGTACTAGAGGGAGCCGTAGAGGGCAAAATCTGTAGAGGAAGACACAGACTGGAATATATCCAGGAGATAATTAAGGGCGTGGGTTGCAAGAGCTACTTTGAGATGAAGAGATATCCGCCCGAAAAGATTATACGGGATGAGCGTGTTTAAGACTGACGACTTTGTGATTGTGGGTTCTAGTGTACTGTCACATGGAATTAATTGTACCTCGCTTCTCGTCAATCTGTTTGGTGTACTATTAAAGATTGTTGGCGTTCTGGGTTCTGCATTCGCCTCCCCCCCCCCCCCCCCCTCCCACCCAAATCGACGCTGGAGTCGTTGTTGCAAGTCGGTCGGTGGGCAGATCGCTCATCTCGATGATGTCTGGTGTTGTTAATCAGTAATATTGCGTAAATTAAGACGTTTTACCTACGTAAGAAATGTGTTTTGGAAGTTGTTGTTTCTTTCAGATCCTGTTGTATTATGTTACTCTGAAGGGAACAGTTTACAAAATGGTTCAAATGGCTCTGAGCACTATGGGACTTAACATCTGAGGTCATCAGGTCATCAGTCCCCTAGAACTTGGAACTACTTAAACCTAACTAACCTAAGGACGACACACACAGCCATGCCCGAGGCAGGATTCGAACCTGCGACCGTAGTGGTCGCTCCGTTCCAGATTGCAGCGCCCAGAACCGCTCGGACACTCCGGCCGGCGGAACAGTTTACAGACCTCAGAGTCTTCAAAGAACTTTACCTCAGGTTTAAATCGTTCTGATCTTATTCCTTGCTGTTTACCTTGTGCTTAAGTTTTTTAAGTCTCAGTTCTGGAGTGATTAACTTGTCAATCTCAGTATTCCTAATGAATCTCAGTATTCCTAATGAAAATTTCCTTATGCGTAAATAGTTCGGATCTTATCATTTCTAAACTGTTCCGGCCGGTACGACGATCAAGAACGGAAGAACAGAGAGGGCTGTGAGCCGACGTCAGCCAATAGTACGCTGACGAACCCCTCTCTAGGACGGCATCGAAACAGAAGCGGCCTCTACACGAAGAGAATATAAGCGCCGCGCTGCCTAGCCGCGGACGAAGTGGAAGACGAGCCGTCATACAATCGCGGCAGCAGTGACTTATGATCTGAACTGTTTTTCTTGCATTGAAATTGTGTATTCCGAAGGACATTGATTATTTGCATGTCACCAATTCCTTGCGACACACCTTCGTGAATACGCAAAGTAAAGTATTGTTAATTTAACTTACTGTAATACAGTTCATGAATATGATTTGCTTGAATTGTTGTCTAGCTTCTTAGACACCCTATGTTAGACTAGTGGGCAGAACACAATATGAAGATATTTTGCTTGTGCGTGAGGTGACTATTAACTGTCCAGGTCGACCTGTGTTTGTCTGTTTCCTTTTAAAATTTAAGCCGGCCGAAGCGGTTCTAAGCACTTCAGTCTGGAACCGCGCGACCGCTACGGTCGCAGGTTCGGATCCTGCCTCGGGCATGGATGTGTGTGATGTCCTTAGGTTAGTTAGGTTTAAGTGGTTCTAAGTTCTAGCGGACTGATGACCTCAGATGTCAAGTCCCATAGTGCTCAGTGCCATTTGAACCGTTAAAATTTAATTTGTTGAGATTCATTCTCTAAGATACTTTTTTACAAGTATCCGGTGTTGCGTTATCGACTCAATGCGTGCTGTCCAGTGAGCAGACTACTGGGCGACGTCTGGGTTTAGGTCGTCTCCACAGTGGCACTATAGTCATTGATCATTTACTATCTCCTGTTGTGCTATTGAATTTCTAGTTTCGTTTTTAGTGCCACACAGGAGAACAATTAATTGTTTTATATTGGTGAAAGATGCTCAGTTTCTCTGATCCAGCTCTACCCTCCCCGAGTAACAGTCACAGGCTACCTTCGTTTCATTTTGGACAATACAAATTGCAGCCAACGACACTTTTCAGCCCGCATCTCGTGGTCGTGCGGTAGCGTTCTCGCTTCCTACGCCCGGGTTCCCGGGTTCGATTCCCGGAGGGGTCAGGGATTTTCTCTGCCTCGTGATGGTTGGGTGTTGTGCGATGTCCTTAGGTTAGTTAGGTTTAAGTAGTTCTAAGTTCTAGGAGACTGATGACCTAAGATGTTAAGTCCCATAGTGCTCCGAGCCATTTGAAGCCATTTGACACTTTTCAAGCTGAAGTTTTTACACAAAGGCGGCCAGCAGCCCTGTGGGAAACGGTACAGTTTTCTTGCCAAGTGGCACCACCTCGCTATGATGGGCGGTACGGAACACAGTAACGTGAACGGCTCCTCTGTAACACAGTGGGCATTTCGGATTTCAGCCACTGGCGGTTTATGTGCTAACAGGTGTATACTGGGTGGTCCATAGATCGTGACTGGGCCAAATATCTCACGAAATAAGTGTCAAACGAAACATCTACAAAGAACGAAACTCGTCTAGCTTGAAGGGGGAAACCAGTGGGCACTATGGTTGGCCCGCTAGATGGCGCTGCCATAGGTCAAACGGATATCAACTGCGTTTCTTTCTTTTTAAATAGGAATCCCCATTTTTTACATATTGGTGTAGTACGTAAAGAAATATGAATGTTTTAGTTGGACCACTTTTTTCACTTTGTGACAGATGGCGCTGTAATAGTCACAAACGTATGGCTCACAATTTTAGACGAACGATTGGTAACAGGTAGGTTTTTAAATCAAAATACAGAACATAGGTACGTTTGAACATTTTATTTCGATTATTCCAATGTGATACATGTACCTCTGTGAACCTATCACTTCTGAGAAGACGTGCTGTTACTGCAATAAATGCTCAAAATGATGTCCGTCAACTTCAACGGAATTTGCAATACGTGTAACGACATTCCTCACAGCAGCGAGTGGTTCGCCTTCCGTAATGTTCGCACATGCATTGACAATGCACTGACGCATGTTGTCAGGCTTTGTCGGTGGATCACGATAGAAAATATCCTTCAACTTTCCCCACAGAAAGAAATTCGGGGACGTCAGATCCGGTGAACGTGCGGGCCGTAGTATGGTGCTTCGACGACCAATCCACCTGTCATGAAATATGCTATTCAATACCGCTTCAACCACACGCGAGCTATGTGCCGGACATCCATCATGTTGGAAGTACATCGCCATTCTCTCATGCAGTGAAACATCTTGTAGTAATATCGGTAGAATATTACGTAGGAAATCAGCATACATTGCACCATTTAGATTGCCATCGATAAAATGGGGGCCAATTATCCTTCCTCCCATAATGCCGCACCATAAATTAACCCGCCTAGGTCGCTAATATTCCACTTGTCGCAGCCATCGTGGATTTTCCTTTGCCCAATAGTGCATATTATATTACGTTACCGCTGTTGGTGAATGACGCTTCGTCGCTAAATAAAACGCGTGAAAAAATCTGTCATGTTTGTGACCAGTGGCAGAACTGTACACGACGTTCAAAGTCATCGCCATGTAATTCCTGGTGCATAGAAATATGGTACGGGTGCAATCGCTGTTGATGTAGCATTCTCAACACCGACGTTTCTGAGATTCCCGATTATTGCGCAATTTGTGCGTTACTGATGTGCGGATTAGCCGCGACAGCAGCTAAAACACCTACTCGGGCATCATCATTTGTTGCAGGTCGTGGTTGACGTTTCACATGTGGCTGAACACTTCCTGTTTCCTTAAATAACGTAACTATCCGGCGAACGGTCCGGACACTTGGATGATGTCGTTCAGGACACCGAGCAGCATACATACCACACGCCCGTTGGGCATTTTGACCACAATTGCCATACATCAACACGATATCGACCTTTTCCGCAGTTGGTAAACGGTCCGTTTCAACACGAGTACTGTATCACGAAGCAAATACCGTCCGCACTGGCGGAATGTTGCGTGATACCACTTACTTATACGTTTGTGACGATTACAGCGCCATCTATCAGATAGCGAAAAAGTGGTCCATCTAAAACATTCTTATTCCTTTACGTACTACAGGAATATGTAATAAAAATGGGGGTTCCTATTTTTAAAAAACGCAGTTGATATTCGTTTGACCTATAACAGCGCCATCTAGCGGGCCGAGTTTCCTTCTTTGCAGTTTTTTCGTTTGATGCTTATTTCGTGAGATATTTGGCCCGGTCACTATCAATGGACCACCCTGTATACAAGGGAGCAGATCTTTCAGAAACGTAATAAGTTTTGTGAATTCCATGCGGCAAGTTTCTGTGTGATATTTTTCAGGAGCAGTGGTGCTATGGTAAACTGGGCGCCTTGCCCCAGGAGCTGCTGCTGCCGCGCTTGTACGGTCTGCTCTCGAAGCGTTGGGCCGTGACGAAAGGCAGTTTTATGTTTCAATTACTGGCGGGCACTCGGCCGCGGCGGTGGGGCCGGGAAGCACGTGCCCGCAGTTGCCGCCGGCTTAACTGCCCGCAGAGGCCGCAATCTGTCCGGAGTTATTGACACGGCGGAGCCGGCAGTGGAGGCAGCAGCGGCCGGCGGAGCAACAGCAGAAGCCGTTAAGCCGGCGTCGCGCGCCGCACCGGAAGTTGCGACCTGAGCACACTTCGCCGGCAGCTCGCAGCTGCCACTGCCGCGTCGACACGGGAACCCTCTCACGTCTGACCGCTTTGCCCAGCGACAACATTTTCGTTCACCGGACCACAGCTCCCCCTTCTCCGACCATTCACTTCCGCCATCACACACACACACACACACACACACACACAAACACGAGACCAGTATAGTATTTCCTCGAAGCAGCAAAAACGTTTCTGCTGTTCTTTGGGAAATGCAGTTACAGAAATAGTCTCTATACATAAACTTCTGCGTGTGCATAAATGTGGCGTGTAGAAACTACAGATACACCCCATTAGTGCAAAAAGTTTAGAGAGTTGAATAATAAAAAGTAGAGAAACGCTGACGTGGTAGTTTTCTGACAGTGGAGTCACATATTGCTACGCAGTACTCATTCATTTTTGTCACCGTTTCATGGTTAACTGCACTGGCCACATTATCTAGGTGGAGAACTTAATGTGGTTTTCCCAGTGTTCTCCCAGTGGTCTCTGAGGCGTTGTCGGCACGATGCGGTCTTTGGATCTCATTATACGAGGCTAATCCCAAAAGTAAGGTCTCCTATTTTTTTAAGTACACAGACCTGTTTATTTCTACAATAGTTTACAGCTTCAACATGTAGCTAGTTTTCGACATAATCACCATTTCCGTCGATTCATTTTTGTAGACGCTGTGGCAGTTTTTGTCACACCAGCTCGCCGCCATGCTCTTCAGAAAGTTATGAACCTCTTCTTTCTCCTCGACGTCGGAGTTGAATCGGTTTCCGGCCAAATGTTCTTTTAACCTAGGGAACAGGTGGAAGTCACTGGGCGCCGAGTCAGGACTATAGGGTAGGTGGGTGATTATGTTCCACTGAAACTGTTGCAGGAGAGCAACGGTTTGCCGAGCGATGTTTGGGCTAGCGTTGTCATGGAGAATGTGTACGCCCTTGCTCAACATTCCTCTTCTCCGGTTCTGAATTGCCCGTTCGACTTTTCTCAGAGTCTCACAGTACCTGTCAGCGTTAATTGTGGTCCCAGCGATTCAGCTCCAACGACGAGGCGCAAGAAGAGGTTCATAACTTTCTGAACAGCATGGCGGCGAGCTAGTGTGACAAAAACTGCCACAGCGTCTAAAAAAATGAATCGACGGAAATGGTGATTATGTCGAAAATTAGCTAAATGTTGAAGCTGTAAACTATTGTAGAAATAAACAGGTCTATGTACTTAAAAAAATAGGAGACCTTACTTTTGGGATTACCATCGTAATTTGTGGCTTCTTGTTGTGCTGGCCGAAGTGGCCGCGCGGTTCTGGCGCTGCAGTCTGGAACCGCGAGACCGCTACGGTCGCAGGTTCGAATCCTGCCTCGGCATGGATGTTTGTGATGAACTTATGTTACTTAGGTTTAACTAGTTCTAAGTTCTAGGGGACTAATGACCTCAGCAGTTGAGTCCCATAGTGCTCAGAGCCATTTGAACCATTTTTTTGCTTCTTGTTGTATCGTTACTTTCGATTTTGGGTGCTGACCATGTGGTTTCTCCTCACAGTCTTTGTTGCTTGCCCATTATGTTGGCGTTATTTTGTAATTTGATTTGGCCTTGAGAGAACTTTGCTCTCTGTTAATTTTTACTGTGATTTTTGTCAATCGCTATCCTACTCTGTGCGAACAGGCCATGAAGGCGGAATGGTACCGACCGATCGCCTTGTCATCCTCAGACCGCAGGCATTACTGGATGCGCCTTAGGGGCATGAGGTCAGCACACGGCTCTGCCGGCCATATGTCGGTTTGCGAGCTCCGTAGCCGCTACTACTCAGTCAAACAGCTCCTCAGTTTGCCTCACAAGGGCACCCCGCTTGCCACCAGCGCTCAGCAGACTGGATGGTCACCCATCCACATGCAGGCCCAGCCCGACAGCGCTTATCTTCGGTGATCTGCAGGGAATCGCTCTGACAACTGCTGCAAGGCCTTTGGCTTGTCAATCATTAGAGCAAATAGTTAGGTACTGCCAGCAAGAAACCAAATTTATGGTCCCGATACGTGGATGACACGTTTGTGTTGTGGAGACATGGTAGGGAGGAACTAAGCCGGTTCCACGAACATCTGAACAGTATAAACTCGAGAATTCAGTTTACAATGGAGGAGGAGGTAGACGGCTAACTACATTTCCTCGATGTGCTTGTGTTTAGAAACGAAAATGGTAGTTTGGGCCACTCAGTGTACCGCAAACCCACGCACACGGACCGTTATTTGCACCGGGATTCGAACCACCACCCACAACAGAAGCGGGGTGTTATCAAGACGTTAGCGGACGGAGCTAGAAATATTTGTGAACCTGAGTTTCTCGACGCTGAGATGGAACATCTCCACAATGCACTAACGAAGAACGGATATTCGTCCGCCGAAATAAAACGTGCGTTGAGGCAGCCACGCAGAAATCATACTGACGTACAGGCTACTGCAAAATCTTAGGTTTTCCTGCCGTTTGTTAAAAATGTAACGGAAAGAATAGGGAGGATCTTGACGAAGCGGAATATTACCGTAATTTACAAGCCCACCAGGAAGATACAGGAATACCTTAGGCCTGCCAAGGACGCTCGCAAACCATCGGAAAAATCTGGAGTGTATAGGATCCCATGCAGCTGTGGTGATGTTTATGTGGGTACCACTAAAAGAACTGTTTCTCAACGTCTGGAAGAGCACAAGGGAAATTGTAGAAGAGGAGAAACGGAACGATCAGCTGTTGCGGAGCATGCTTTCCAGCCAGGGAACCACAATATTCGTTTCGAGGAGACGCAAGTACTAGCGGCCACGAGCGGATATTACGAAAGGCTCTACAGGGAGGCAATCGAAATTGCTAAACACCCAAATAATTTCAACCGAAAGGAGGAGGGCCTCAAATTAAACGGTATATGGATGCCGGTGTTAAAGAAGATGTGTACCACTCGTCCACTACTGGGTGATGGCAACGGCGATCGACGGCGACGGACAGCGGCCAATTGCACTGACGTTTTCAAAACACGTGACGTCATGCCGCGGCGCGGGGGCGCGCGGGCACGGAATTTAGCGGCAGTCAGTAGCGAGCCAGTGTGTGTGTTGGACCTTCCATCGAGCTACGGACCCCCTTGAAGATGTCTCCCGCAGTGGGACACGAAACGTTGGGAATCACCACAGAATTCATCAACCGACCACGGCATAACAGCCCGGATAATTATAATGGACATAATAAATGTCTGTTATGCATATATGCAGAACTGCAGCGACAAATCCAGATTTGTACCGAGGGCGGGTTCTGAACGCAAATCTACTTCTCCTGAGGCGGATGCAGTAACAACTATGGCTTTGTACAAATGCACGGACTACCTTAGCATACCTCCGGCCGCTAAACTTAACAGCTTTGCCGAGGTTCCCCAACTTTATTCAGAACAGCACCTCGTAATCAGACGGAACGGGGGATGCTGCCTGCAACCGAGGCGTAGTTGCTTCAATCAAATGAAACCATTTGGGCTGAGGCGTGAATGGGAATTTCGACTGAGGGGAGAGCTGTGATGGATCGTCCTCACAGTTGTGCAAAACCGCTGTGCCACTGTGGCGTAGTGGTTAGTATATACGTTCAGTGAGCAGGTGACTCAGGTTCGAGTCTTGTCCTTGATACAAATTTTGATTTATCGCTGCAGTCTGCTTATACAAATGGTTCAAATGGCTCTGAGCACTAAGGGACTTAACATCTGAGGCCATCAGTCCCCTAGAACTTAGAACTACTTAAACCTAACTAACCTAAGGACATCACACACATCCATGCCCGAGGCAGGATTCGAACCTGCGACCGGAGCGGTCTCGCGGTTCCAGACTGAAGCGCCAAGACCGCACGGTCACACCGGCCGGCCTGCTTATACACCTCATAGACATTTGAGACAGAAACGTCTCTGGATCCATACAGTTTCATTTGATTAAATGTCTGTTACCCTAAGTCCGACTTAAGATTCCGAAATTCTTTACATTGTCGTACAACTTCTCTGTGGTTAGGCGATCCACTAGTAACAAATACAGCATGCTGCACGTTTAAGTTTCTTGTTCACATTGAAACGGTGTTGCCGTCGTGGACAGCGGCAAAACTCAGCTACACTATATGATCAAAAGCATCCAGACACCTGGCTGGAAGATTTCTTGCGAAATGGCAGCCCATTCTTCACGGAGTGCTGCACTAAGGAGAGGTATCGATGTCGGCCGGTGCGGCCTGGCACGAATATTGCGTTCCAAAACAGCCCAAAGGTGTTCTGTAGGATGAGTGGAATGGTCTCATTAATACAGAATATGGATGGAGAGTAAATCGAAGAATTCAGAACATCGAGAAACTTTACTTTAGGAGTGACGAACTGGATGAAGTTAAGGAATTAAAACGTAGCGAGAGGGGCGTCCTATTCTCGCGCGAACATTCTGACTCCCTGACGGAAGGTTCGAGGGTAAGGGTAAGGTCTCCTATTTTTTATAAGGACACAACTGTATGTGGCAGTTGATCACACTATTATGAAGAGTGCTTCACGCGCCGTGTGTAAACATGCGCACGCCGCGCTGAGGCTTGGCCGCAAGCTAGGCAACAAAATAACCCATGACGGACAGGACGACATCAAAAGCAGACCAGCACTGGCAAAAGGAGCATACCTGGCCAACAGGAGTCTACTAATATCAAACACAGCCACTTATTTGAAGAAGAAATTTGTGAGAATGTGTGGTTGGAGCAAAGCGCTCTACGGTAGTGAAAAACTGTGGGAAAAACAAGCATTGACATGTTCTGCTGCAGACGAATGTTAAGAAATGGTGGTGGACTGATAAGATAAGGACTGAGGAGGTTCTGCGCAGAATCGGAGAGGAAAGGAATATGTGGGAAACACTGACAGGAAGTTACAGGATGATAGGACATCATTAAGATATCAGCGAATAGCTTCCATGGTGTTAGAGGAAGCTGTAGAGGGTACAAACTGTAAAGGAAGACTGCAATACATCCAGCAAATAATTGAGGACGTAGGTTGGAAGTACTACTTTGAGATGAAGGAGTTGACACAGGAAGGGAATTCGTGGTGTATCGCATCTAACCAGTCAGACGACTGACAACTCAAAAAAATCTTTTTCGGTGAATGCCTCTACAGCATCGCGTGTTGAGAATTAACAGCCTAGGAGTATCAAGTCAGGCGGACGTATGCATGTTTGCTGCCATTCAGTTCTCAAAAATCGAATGACTCTCAATTTGGCTTTTAGTTCTTATCAAAACTTAGCTGTAGTCTATTTACCTGTGTAACAAATGCAAAATTTCAAGGAATGAATATTGATTCTCAGTTCAAGTGGTGTGAACATACAAAGGTACTTGCAAAACAGAATGTCATCAGCATGTTATGCCCCTAGAATCCTATCATCAGTGTGTAACATGCAGTGTCTTTTAGTTACATATTATGCATATGTACACTCAATTCTTAGCAATGGAATTATTTTTTGGGGAACAATTGCACAAAATATGAACACAAATTCCATACTACAGAAAAGAGCCATAAGAATAATAACCAAAAATATTAAGCGAGCTAATTGTAAAGATCTGTTCAGAACACTGGGGATTTTAGCTGCTCCATGTGAATACATTTAGCAGTCAGTTGTACATATGAAAAATAACATTTGTTATTACTGCACAAACAGCTCTGTCCATGACCACGCAACGATAGACTCAACTTACATTTAGCAAGAAAAATAAACATAAGACTCAAAACAGCATTTTCTACTTAGGAATAAAACTGTACAATAAATTACCAAAAGAGATTAAAGAAATTGTCAAAATACACTTATTTAAAAAGGCAGCTAAAAAGTACCTGTTATGCAATACATTCTATACATTAAAGAATTACTTAGCTAAAACAGAGTAGGGGTTTGATAAAGAATGTTATACAGATAAATAATAATACAAATGATTATAAAATATCCAACATTCCACTTAACACCTTCACTTATTTTTTTCCTTCTTTTCTTCCCTTCTAGAAATACTTACCGCCAAGCTATGCATAGCACAATACTAACACCTCTTCCTCTTTCTGAGCTCAACATATCACTCATTATGGAGGGATGCTGACTAATTTGTTCAGGATGGCAAATGGGAAGTTGCGATACAGAATATGGCCCAGAGATCAACAGTGTGTGTGTGTGTGTGTGTGTGTGTGTGTGTGTGTGTGTGTGTAGTGAGTGAAGTGTTGTGAAACAATGTGTGTATAGTGTGTGCAGTGACTGATAATGAGGTATGAGTGAACAATGTGGCGTTACATTATTTAATAAGTTATTTGTAAAAAAAGTATTATATACCAGGAGTAAATCTAATGATTGTCTGTAACTAGAAGACTGTAAATATACGTGTTTACGAATTAGATTATTTTAAATTGATCTAAATTTGTAAATACTTCGACATGTCCTATATCCCTGTAGAAAGAGATCTACGGATGAATAAAGCTGCTGCTGCTGCTGCTACTACTACTATAACTACCACCACTACTACTACTACTACTACCGAAAGCTGGAACGAAATGGAAACAGTTGCGTATAACCAATTGTAAGTAGGCTGTTTATGTTTTCTTACTGCCAACGTTACGTAGCGCTCTATATGAAAATCACTGGCTGTGCTGTGTGCAGTCTGTGGCTAGTTTGCGTTGTTGTCTGCCATTGTAGTGTTGGGCAGCGGCAGCTGGATGTGAACAGCGCGTAGCGTTGCGCAGTTGGAGGTGAGCCGCCAGCAGTGGTGGATGTGGGGAGAGAGATGGCGGAGTTTTGTAATTTGTCATGAACTGCTATATATATATATTATGACTATTAAGGTACATACATTGTTTGTTCTCTATTAATATCTTTCATTTGCTAACTATCCCTATCAGCAGTTAGTGCCTTCCGTAGTTTGAATCTTTTATTTAGCTGGCAATAGTGGCGCTCGCTGTATTGCAGTAGTTCGAGTAATGAAGATTTTTGTGAGGTAAGTTATTTGTGAAAGGTATAGTTTAATGTTAGTCAGGGCCATTCTTTTGTAGGGAGTTTTGAAAGTCAGATTGCGTTGCGCTAAAAATATTGTGTGTCAGTTTAAGCACAGTCGTGTATAAATTTTTCAAAGGGGACGTTTCACAATTACTAACCGTACGGAATAATTCTGGAATATCATTGCAGAAGCGAGCACTGTAGTAACAGCGAAATGAAGCTCGTTCGTAGCCGTGAGAAGTTACCCCCGTGTGGTCGTCAGGAAGGTTCCCGCCCTGCCGTCGTAAATCTGACTCCGTAGCCACCCCCGAGCCGTCCGCCCCGGCGCTGGTGGTCGTCCACGCTGGCCGGCAATAGTACGTAGCACAGTGCGCTGCCGGCACCTCTGCCGACCGGGTCGAACTATTTAACGACCGACCATCAAATTTGGCGCCCGCTCCGAGCCCTGTAGCGACGCGAGGCTCCCGTAAAAAAAGCTTGATAGCCTGTGCTGGGCGATAAACTTAATTACTTGATTGTGAACACTGACTGTCTACGCCCGGTTTATGGACGCCGAGAGCGCGGCTGCAAAAAGGAACGAAAGAAGAAGTATGCGCGAGACTTTAGCTGCTCCGCGTTGCTCGAGTGACATCATTTTTCCTACGTGCGCTTTTACGGCCAGACAGTAGCGAGAGACGCGACCTACCCTTGCGCCAACATTCTGACTCCCTGACGGAAGGTACACTACTGGCCACTAAAATTGCTACACCGAGAAAAAATGCAGACGATAAACGGGTATTCATTGGACAAATATATTATACTAGAACTGACATGTGATTACATTTTCACGAAATTTGGGTGCATAGATCCTGACAAATCAGTACCCATAACAACCACCTCTGGCCGTAATAACGGCCTTGGTACGCCTGGGCATCGTGTCAGACAGAGCGTGGATGGCGTGTACAGGTACAGCTGCCCATGAAGTTTCAACACGATACCACTGTTCATCAGGAGTAGTGACTGGCGTATTGTGACGAGCCAGTTGGTCGGCCACCATTGACCAGACGTTTTCAGTTGTTAAGAGATCTTGAGAATGTGCTGGTCGGGGCAGAAGTCGAACATTTTCTGTATCTAGAAAGGCCCGTACAGGACCTGCAACATGCGGTCGTACATTATTCTGCTGAAATGTAGCCTTTGGCAGGGATCGAATGAAGGGCAGAGCCACGGGTCGTAACACATCTGAAATGTAACGTCCACTGTTCAAAGTGCCGTCAATGCGAACAAGAGGTGACAGTGTAACCAATGGCACCCCATACCATCACGCCGGGTGATACGCCAGTATGGCGATGACGAATACACGCTTCCAATCTGCATTCACCGCGATGTCGCCAAACACGGATGCGACCATCATGATTCTGTAAACAGAACCTGAATTCATCCGAAAAAATGACGTTTCACCATTCGTGCACCCGGTTTCGTCTTTGAGTACACCATCGCAGGTGCTCCTGTCTGTGATGCAGCGTCAAGGGTAACCTCAGCCATGGTCTCCGAGCTGATAGTCCATGCTGCTGCAAACGTCATCTAACTGTTCGTGCAGATGGTTGTTGTCTTGCAAACGTCCCTATCTGTTGAGTCAGGGATTGAGACGTGGCTGCACGATCCGTTACAGCCATGCGGATAAGATGCCTGTCATCTCGACTGCTAGTGATACGAGACCGTTGGGATCCAGCACGGCGTTCCGTATTACTCTCCTTAACCCTAATAGTGATTGGATCTCGACCAACGTGAGCACCAATGTCACGATACGATAAACCGCATTCGCGACAGGCTACAATCCGACCTTTATCAAAGTCAGAAACGTGATGGTATGCATTTCTCCTCCTCACACGAGGAATAACAACAACGTTTCACCAGGCAACGCCGGTCAACTGCAGTTTGTGCATGAGAAATCGGTTGGAAACTTTCTTCATGCCAGAACGTTGTAGGTGTCGCCAGCGGCGCCAACCTTATGTGAATGCTCTGATAAGCTAATCATTTGCATATCACAGCATCTTCTTCCTGTCGGTTAGATTTCGTGTCTGTAGCACGTCATCTTCGCGGTGTAGCAATTTTAATGGCCAGTAGTGTACAAGGGTAATCCCAAAAGTAAGTTCTCCTGTTTTTCAATAAGTACACAACACTGTTTGTGTGGCAGTTGGCCGGTCGCGGTGGTCTAGCGGTTCTAGGCGTTTAGTCCGGAACCGCGGGACTGCTACGGTCGCAGGTTCGAATCCTGCCTCGGGCATGGATGTGTGTGATGTCCGTAGGTTAGTTAGGTTTAATTAGTTCTAAGTTCTAGGCGACTGATGACCTCAGAAGTTAAGTCGCATAGTGCTCAGAGCCATTTTTGTGGCAGTTGGTCACGCTGTTATGAAGAGTACTTCATGCACCGTGTGTAAACAATGCGCATGTTGCGCTGAGGCACTTAGTCTTGGCTTGGTAGCCGTTGAGAATGGAGCTCCCGTTGGATGTTACCGCCAAGTGCCAACTGCACGCAGTTACTCCATTTTTGAACGCAAAGGGCACTCCGTCGATGGAAATCCATCGCCAATTGACGGAAGTGTATGGTGAGTCGTGCATGGATGTCAAAAATGTTCGTAAGTGGTGTAGAGAGTTTGCAGCTGGTCGGACCGAAAATCACGAAGAACAAAGGAGCGGGAGACCGTCATTTTCTGAGGAGACAGCGTTGAAGGTTGAGCAAAGCATGCGTGAAGATCGACGGATCACCCTGGATGATCTCTGCACGTTGATTCCTGAGGTTTCCCGAAGCACCGCTCACAGAATTTTAACGGAAACATTAAACTACCGACAGTTATGCGCGAGATGGGTGCCACGCATGCTGACTGAGGACCGCATGCGGCAACAAGTTGATGCTTCCCGCGCATTTCTTCACCGCCTTGCAGCTGAACAGGACGACATTCTGGACTCAATTGTCACCAGCGACGAAACCTGGGCATACCACTTTACACCTGAGGCCAAGCGACAATCAGGCCAGTTCATAACTTTCTGAACAGCTTGGCGGCGAGCTGGTATGACATGGGCATACAAAAACTGCCGCAGCGTCTACTAAAATGCATCGACAGAAATGGTGATCATGTCGAAAAATAGCTAAATGTTCAAGCCGTAAACTGATGGAAACCATTGTAGAAATAAAAAATAGGAGGCCTTACTTTTGGGATTACCCCCGTAGCATCAGCCCATGGCGCGAAATTACTAGCTTAAGTCAGATTTCCAAAATTTGAATAGTTCTTAAACGCTGCTGCGGTTCTCAGAAATCGAATGCCGCTCAGTTTAGCTTTTAGCTCTTAAAAATTAGCTGTAGTCTATTCACCGAGAGCTGGGACGAAACGGAAACAGTTGCGTATGACTGATCACTACCTTTCGAGGTGAAAGCAGTGTTTACGTAATACGCAGGGGTGTTGAAAATCCTTCGTACACGCTTTTCGGTAGGGTGCAGGGCTGACGTCGCATCGCGTGCATCGCTCTTGAGCGAACCCTGCGCTATAAACTTGGGCTAAAATGTAATGACATAAAAAAATAAAATAAAATCCGACAGGTAGCATAGAAAACACAAGCTATTTTAATAACAATACCAGTTACAATAAAGTTAAACGACGATAAATTCTGCCGGCCGCGGTGGTCTAGTGGTTCTAGGCGCGCAGTCCGGAACCGCGGGACTGCTACGGTCGCAGGTTCGAATCCTGCCTCGGGCATGGATGTGTGTGATGTTCTTAGGTTAGTTAGGTTTAAGTAGTTCTAAGTTCTAGGGGACTGATGACCACAGCAGTTGAGTCCCATAGTGCTCAGAGCCATTTGAACCATTTTGAACGATAAATTCTGTCGAATTCGAACTACGAGTATTTTAATTCAGGTTTATAACAAAACGCTCTACTCCCTCCTCTATTTTGCATCATAATTTCCATATTTGATTGAAATTGAAGGCGGAGTAGAAAGGAAAAATGGGAGAGTACCAATGCTGTCAGCTGCATCGGGACATTATGCGGCATCAGCTGCGACGAATGAAAATGTGTACATGACCGGGATTCGAACCCGGTACCTCCTGATTACTAGGCAGGTGCGTTAACTACTGCGCCATCCGGTACACAGTATCATTCCAACTGCTCGGACTATCTCGACACGCTTCACGACTAATCCACATTCTCATCGAGCGCCATGTATTGTCCCACTGCAGCTCACAGCAGTGATTCGCTAGCATTCCTTTTCATTGTCCCACTTCGCACCTTCAATTTCCTCAGCTGCGGATTCTAAGTGGTGTGTGAACTTTCGGACATTTCCGAAAGAACAGACACCACGCATTTATCCAATTCAAAATTTGAGTTTCAACTTTTTCCATCACGCGGAGGACGCACTTGTTCCACTCTTATTTAATCAGTTTTCTTACTGCTTGTTCTAACAGTTCTTTAACTTCAGACAGTTTGCATGTTCTATTTTTTGCTGCAACATAGCCGTGAAATCAACTCGATGACCTTTAATTCCCAGTGGTACAGTTTTATTCGAAGAACAGTTTCCCCTGCATTTCATAGTGCATTCATTGTGCGCTATTCTATGTTTTTTGACGATATATAGTAATTCTTCCTTGAACATACGGTCTTCAAGAGCGATATCTTTAGATTTTAGTTATTCCGATATATCTTGCTTCTTCGAATTCTCATTAGAAACTTTTTCTCTTTTACGACAGTCGTACGGCGCGTTGTTAAGGACAATAACTGCGCTTCCCTGAAGCCGAGAAAGTGCATATGGGAATTACCTTTTGAACGTATCAGCGCATCTCATGGTAATATATATTCTTCTTGAATTCGAAAATTCACAAAATGCCTTGGACGAAACCTGTTTTGTTCCCTATTTTTTCCCTTATCTTGTGGCCACCTTTTTCCGATGAATAACGCTGACAGAAATCGTTCTTTTGAGGATTTTATGGCGTTTGCTATCCAGACGTTACTTCCAGTATGTTCTGCATTCAATCATGTCTCGTCCAGATAGTAAATGGGTCTTGCTGCAACCTTCTCAAAAATTTAATGGTTTGCCGGTAACTCTCTGCCACCATACCGTAATGTCGTCTCTGTCTGTAAGCATGCTGTCAGGTCCACGCCGTACATACTTTAAGTTCCTTTCTTATAATAATTTCTAAATTATAGCTCTCTAAAAACTGCCCAAGTCAGGATCTTCGCTCACTGGAGAAAGCACTTTGTTAATTGTTGGTATTTCATTACGAAAAAAAACATGTACTATACTTCGTATGGCATTTCTATCGAAGTCATAAACGCCTTCTGAAAGCTCCTGTCTTAATCTTTTTTCTTGGAAAACTTCAAAGAGTATGTAGCTTTGTACTCACTTACACGATACACTAAGTTGAGGGAGCTACTTTCAGAATGATATCGATCATTGAGTGCTGCGGAAACCACAGCTCTGTTTTATACGTGTTAAGAACTGTCTATTTCTCTGAGAACTTTAAAATTTCTGTTTTGAGCCCTTCTTGAGCGGACTCTTAACCTCGATGGGTACATCCAAGAAGAATGACATAGTGACTTTACTCGTTCATGATATTAATGAAAAAAAAGAACAAGAATGAAGAACGTGATGCAATCCTGTATGTGAATACTAACATTGATACTCTCACTAATAATTAACAACGGGCGTTTTATACATCTTTTAAGATGACATCTACTATCACATTCCAACATCACAGCTGTATAACAACGTATACGAAAGCGCTTATAGGGGTAACGGTCGCTGACACAGTGAGCTAGCGTTCGCTCTCTTCTTCAACCCTCGTCGGCTGTGGTCATGCGCCCTGATATGTTTACAGGCCACCTCCCGTTTCGGAGAATGGAAAATTTTACTTCTTCTACGTAAGCATGATTGGATTCGAAATTCTAAGATTCCATTACAGGTTTCAACATAAATCACTGACACATGACGAGAAAAACGAAGTGCTTACTATCTAAGCTGCTGTGAATAAAATTATATTAATGAGGTTTTTTGTGTCAGTGCTGACTTTACTCTCTACATACCAGGCAAGTCAGGTTGAAATTCGCTGTGACTAAATTAGAATAATTCTTTGGCTACATAATTCCAGAACTTAATCTCCCAAGGACGATAACAGAAGAATAGAATGGAAACTTCTCTGTACCAAGGTGCCTATTTTTAATGGTAGTAATCAATAAATTAACCTCACGCTGTAGTCATGGTTCTAGAAATTTTATTCCATAATCGATTTCAAGACTTCGCCTCACATTTTGAGATGTACCTTAATTCAGTCATTTCATCGACTCTTGCGCGACGTGTGGTGTTGCAGATGCAGGCTATGCTCACCTGGCTTTCCGTTGGCAACTTGCTGTGATCTGCGAAATTAGTACGTAACATCGATTAGATGTGTGTCAAGGTACATCTGAAGATGGGTCACTAACGCTCGAAATCAATCAAAACTTTATTTTTTGTCTCATCAGTCTTCTGATTGGTTTCAAAAATGGTTCAAATGGCTCTGAGCACTATGGGACTTAACTTCTAAGGTCATCAGTCCCATAGAACTTAGAACTACTTAAACCCAACTAACATAAGGACATCACACACATCCATGCCCGAGGCAGGATTCGAACCGGCGACCGTAGCGGTCGCACGGTTCCAGACTGTAGCGCCTAGAACCGCTTGGCCACAATGGCCGGCCTGATTGGTTTGATGCAGCCCGTCACGAGTTCTTCACCTGCGCTAACCTCTTCATCTGAGAGTAGAACTTGCAACCTACTTCCTCAACTATTTCCTGGACGCATTCCAACTCTGTTTCACCTCGAAAGCTTTTACACTCTATAGCTCCCGCTCCCTCTAGTATCATTGAAGTTATTCCGTGTCAACAGATTTGCAGCCATGCTGCCCCTTCATCTTGTCAGTGTTCTTCGATACTCTTCTGTTCCGCTCAGTCCATGTTCCACTATCAAACAATGCTGCGCTCCAAACGCACATTCTCAGAAATTTCTTCCTCAAATGAAGGCCTATGCTTTATTGTAGTTGACTTCTCTTGGCCAGGAATGCCTTTTTTGCCAGTGGTGTCCTGTTTTTTATGTCCTCCTTGTTCCGTCCGTAATTGGTTATTTGTCTGCCTAGGTAGGAGGGTTCCTTAACCTTATCTACTTCGTGATCACCAATCCTGATGTTAAATTTCTCGCTGTTCTCATTTCTGCTATTTCTCATTACTTTTGTCTTTCTTAGGTTACTCTCAATTCATATTCTCTACTCATTTGGCTGTTCAAACCTTTCAGCAAATCCTGTGATTCTTCTTCACTTTCACTGATAGTAGCAGTCATTAGCGTATCTTATGAATTATATCCTTTCATCTTGAATTTGGATTCCACTCTTGGGCCTTTCTATTATTTCCGTCATTGCTTCTCCGATTATACACTCCTGGAAATGGAAAAAAGAACACATTGACACCGGTGCGTCAGACCCACCATACTTGCTCCGGACACTGCGAGAGGGCTGTACAAGCAATGATCACACGCACGGCACAGCGGACACACCAGGAACCGCCGTCGAATGGCGCTAGCTGCGCAGCATTTGTGCACCGCCGCCGTCAGTGTCAGCCAGTTTGCCGTGGCATACGGAGCTCCATCGCAGTCTTTAACACTGGTAGCATGCCGCGACAGCGTGGACGTGAACCGTATGTGCAGTTGACGGACTTTGAGCGAGGGCGTATAGTGGGCATGCGGGAGGCCGGGTGGACGTACCGCCGAATTGCTCAACACGTGGGGCGTGAGGTCTCCACAGTACATCGATGTTGTCGCCAGTGGTCGGCGGAAGGTGCACGTGCCCGTCGACCTGGGACCGGACCGCAGCGACGCACGGATGCACGCCAAGACCGTAGGATCCTACGCAGTGCCGTAGGGGACCGGACCGCCACTTCCCAGCAAATTAGGGACACTGTTGCTCCTGGGGTATCGGCGAGGACCATTCGCAACCGTCTCCATGAAGCTGGGCTACGGTCCCGCACACCGTTAGGCCGTCTTCCGCTCACGCCCCAACATCGTGCAGCCCGCCTCCAGTGGTGTCGCGACAGGCGTGAATGGAGGGACGAATGGAGACGTGTCGTCTTCAGCGATGAGAGTCGCTTCTGCCTTGGTGCCAATGATGGTCGTATGCGTGTTTGGCGCCGTGCAGGTGAGCGCCACAATCAGGACTGCATACGACCGAGGCACACAGGGCCAACACCCGGAATCATGGTGTGGGGAGCGATCTCTTACACTGGCCGTACACCACTGGTGATCGTCGAGGGGACACTGAATAGTGCACGGTACATCCAAACCGTCATCGAACCCATCGTTCTACCATTCCTAGACCGGCAAGGGAACTTGCTGTTCCAACAGGACAATGCAGGTCCGCATGTATCCCGTGCCACCCAACGTGCTCTAGAAGGTGTAAGTCAACTACCCTGGCCAGCAAGATCTCCGGATCTGTCCCCCATTGAGCATGTTTGGGACTGGATGAAGCGTCGTCTCACGCGGTCTGCACGTCCAGCACGAACGCTGGTCCAACTGAGGCGCCAGGTGGAAATGGCATGGCAAGCCGTTCCACAGGACTACATCCAGCATCTCTACGATCGTCTCCATGGGAGAATAGCAGCCTGCATTGCTGCGAAAGGTGGATATACACTGTACTAGTGCCGACATTGTGCATGCTCTGTTGCCTGTGTCTATGTGCCTGTGGTTCTGTCTGTGTGATCATGTGATGTATCTGACCCCAGGAATGTGTCAATAAAATTTCCCCTTCCTGGGACAATGAATTCACGGTGTTCTTATTTCAATTTCCAGGAGTGTAGATTGAACAGTGGGGGCGAAAGACCATCCATATCTTACCTCCAAGTTGGTCGTCCACTCTTGTTATTCCCCATGATTCTTGAATATACTGTGTGTTACCCATCTTTCCTGTAGCTCACCCTTATTTCCATGAGAATTTCGAACATCATGCGCCGTTTTACACTGAGGACGCCTTGTCCGGGTCGACAAATCCTATCAACTGTCTTGATTTTTCATTAGTATTGCTTTCATTATCAGCCTCTCTGATGCCTTTTATCTTTACTAAAGCCTAACTGAACGTCATATAACACATCCTAAATTCTCTTTTCTGTTCTTGTGTGTATTATTCGTCTCAGCTACTTGATGCGCGAGAGTTAAGCTGATTGTGCGCTCATTATCGCTCTCGTTGGCTCTTGCAGTCTTCGGAATAAAACTTCTGAAACCCCACGTGCAGTCTGTGGCTACTTGATTTACTGGTACTGCAACTACGCTATATGCGTCCACGTTCCCACGATCCATTACTATGTATAATGAAGTTATGTACATATTTCAGTGTTTGATCACAGGAAATAAAAAAAAAGTGGAACTAGTCTGTTTTTGCAATTTATTATACAACCACAGTACACCACGAAAGTATACGTTGAATGGAAACTGAAAGACAAAAAAATTAAGAAATGGAAAGTACTGCCAGAGAATGAAGTCATCACCAGATCAGGACAAATATTTTAGCCAAATGGTGCAATAAATTGCTTTTTTCACCTATACGATTCAGAATCCCCTCATTAGTTACTTGATATACTTATCTAATCTTCATTATTCTTTTGTAGTACCACATTACAAACACTTCTGTTCTTGTCTGAACTGGTTATCGTCCATGCATTGCTTCTGTATAATATTACACAATTTATAAATGCCTTCACAAAAGACTGTATATACTTCGCTTTACTTAAAGTATCTTCAAGCGTCGTTTTTTCCTTTTTCGTACCTGCATTATTTTTATGCGTTATTCTGCACACAGCCGCTCTATTTTTGTTACTTAAAAAGTACATAATGTGAATGTGGATATAATGCAGTACAGTGTGCTGAAATTTACAGGCTGTTTAGAATGGAGGAAATGTAGGAACCAAAAAACTGACCACTGAAGATGCTTTAAATAACACGAAACGCGTCTGGTTCAAATAATACTTTATTTCAGTCGCAAAAGAAATAACTCCCGCATTACTTATTAGCTGCTCTTTTTCTCGTGTTTTTTGCCACGTTAATAACAGATCGCCGGCACATTTACTTCCTGTAACGAATAGGTTTGGAACAGTTGCTGTTTTACTCGTCGCTGAAGGCATCACGAGTTCACGGGCGAATTTGGTGGCCAGATTGCGTCTCTGCTCCAGCAGAATTCCCTGGAGCTATTGCAGTTGCCGATGTACCAGGTTTAACTGTCCGAGGTTCAGTCACATTGCCTGCGACGCCCATCGGCGTAAATCGGTGCCGTCCGTAGCCAGAGACAGATAGTGAGGAAGCGGTGACAGAGATAGAGCTCCTGTCGTAGCACTGCGGGAGAGCCGGCCCCTGCTGACTCGGCAACCCCGCGACACTCGTAAACCCAGTGTTGCCCCGCAGCGTCGCAGCGGATGGTTTAATGTCGAACGCCGCGGAGCGAGACTTCCGCGAAGAACGGTCCCAGGACGTTTTACCGTCGGAATTCAGACAGTCTTGTTGCCGGGAGCGTGTAACTCTGTTTGACCTCCAGTTCTGGTGTGCTGAGGGCTTCCACTGCCGTTTCCGACGTCCAATATCGTCGATGTAACTTACAAGGGAACCTCCCCATCGCACCCCCCTCAGATTTAGTTATAAGTTGGCACAGTGGATAGGCCTTGAAAAACTGAACACAGATCAATCGAGAAAACAGGAAGAAGTTGTGTGGAACTATGAAAAAAATAAGCAAAATATACAAATTGAGTAGTCCATGCGCAAGATAGACAACAACAAGGTTACTATGAACTCAGGAGCGCTGTAGTCCCGTGGTTAGCGTGCGCAGCTGTGGAACGAAAGGTCCTTGGTTTAAGTATTCCCTCGAGAGAAAAGTTTAATTTTTTATTTTAAGTTTATGTGACAAACTCTTATGTTTTCATCACTTTTTTGCGAGTGATACCACATCCACAAGAAAACCCAAATCGGGCAAGGTAGAAGGATCGTTTTGCCCATTCGCCAAGGGTACAAGTTAGGTGGGTCGACAACATATTCCTGTCATGTGACGCACATGCCGTCACAAGTGTCGTATAGAATACATCTACATCTACATCTACATCTACATCTACATGATTACTCTGCAATTCACATTTAAGTGCTTGGCAGAGGGTTCATCGAACCACAATCATACTATCTCCCTACCATTCCACTCCAGAACAACGCGCGGGAAAAACGAACACCTAAACCTTTCTGTTCGAGCTCTGATTTCTCTTATTTTATTTTGATGATCATTCCTACCTATGTATGTTGGGCTCAACAAAATATTTTCGCATTCGGAAGAGAAAGTTGGTGACTGAAATTTCGTAAATAGATCTCGCCCTGACGTGTTTCCCTGTGGAGGAATCGGTTGACCTATGACCTTGCGATCAAATGTTTTCGGTTCCCATTGGAGAGGCACGTCCTTTCGTCTACTAATCGCACCGTTTTGCGGTGCGGTCGCAAAACACAGACACTAAACTTATTACAGTGAACAGAGACGTCAATGAACGAATTGACAGATCATAACTTTGCGAAAATAAAATAAG
This sequence comes from Schistocerca cancellata, assembly GCF_023864275.1. Lineage (NCBI taxonomy): Eukaryota > Metazoa > Arthropoda > Insecta > Orthoptera > Acrididae > Schistocerca > Schistocerca cancellata. The sequence continues at coordinate 876,837,638 of NC_064628.1, forward strand.
TAAACTCTTCACTCGAGGGAAGACTTGAACCAAGGACCTCTCTCTCCGCAGCTGCTCACGCTAACCACGAGACCACGGCGCTCCTCAGCCCATACTCTCCTTGATGTTGCCTATCTTGCGGATGGACTACTCAGTTTGCATATTTTGCTTATTTTGTTCATAGTTCCACACAACTTCTGCTGTTTTCTCGATTGATCTGTGTTCAGGTTTTCAAGGCCCATCCACTGTGCCCACTTATAACTAAATCTGAGGGAGGTGCGGTGGGGAGGTTCCCTTGTTAGAACACAGAACTAATATTAGACTGCCCTCTGTTGTCGAGCCGGTCACCATCTAATATTCTGTTCATTTCAGCATCACTACTAAATACTTCAAAATCTACGATTTTCTTCGCTGCATGTACACCGTAAAAAAAAAAAAAAAAAAAAATACTTTGGCGCTGAGAAGACATAATTATCCTGGTCCATTTTCACTGGTAATTTTAATTAGTAAGCCCGTGGCACTGTATGAAATATAACGCCAAAACGTGACATAATCACCCGTGGCTTTGACTGTAACTTCCACGAACTGGATGCAAAACGTCTCATTGGGCCTTTGTTGCACTTGACGGCTTCCATCATTTGAAGAAATAGGAAACTGTGACTGTTGCCAGCTTTCAACTGCGAATTGGAGGCACTTGCAGGCGAAACCAATCTATAGATCTGCGAAAACAATGGTTGTGTACCGAGCTGTGACAATTGAACTGTTTACAAAATCACGTTACTATTGATTAACTTAGTATTAAGAAAACAGTCTTAATCGCGTTGTTTATTTATTTAGTGCCGACAGGTTTCAGCCCATCGCAGGGGCCATCTTCAAGGCGAACATATGGTCGACTGCTGGTCGCATCAAGTCTATCGAGGTGTGGCAGGAGACTGCCACACCTTGGTAGACGTGAAGCCACCAGCAGTAGAACATATGTTCGCTCTAAAGACGGCCCCAGCGATGGGCTGAAACCGGTCGGTGCTAAAGAAATAAATAACGCGATTATGACTGTTTTCTTAATACTAAGTTAATTTACATTACTCGCTGTTTCTCCATAACCATGTTGTCCAAACGATTGATTACGGCAGACATGCAGCCCTCAGCCCACTGCAATTGTCAGGGATTCTCCTAGGCTTACTCTAACACTGGTGTGACCCACAGATTGTTTCCACCAACTAACCACTCAAGTACATCTTTGAGCAGCTACTGATGTTTCCAAATACAGCCAACCGTTCTGTAACCTCGATTAATAGAAATCATTATTATTCTGTAGCTGATCGTCCAGCTTTGACACACTATTACACAAAAAACCCGAAATTTTTTGGAAACAATCTCATAATGCGACGTGTAGTATAGGGAAGAGACAACTTATATAACTGATATTTTTCCCCTGTTTAGCCCGCAGTTGTCGCCGAGCGGTTCTAGGCGCTTCAGTCTGGAACTGCGCTGCTGTTACGGTCGCAGGATCGAATCCTGCCTCGGGCATGGATGTGTGTGATGTCCTTAGGTTAGTTAGGTAAAAGTATTTCTAAGTTCTATGGGACTGATGACCTCAGCAGTTAAGTCCCATAGTGCTCAGAGGCATTTTAAGCATTAATATCAGACAGAAAAGGTAATGTATTATGCAGATAGAGACTTAGGCTATTTACATATTTTAAATTTATGTACAGAGCAAACATATTATAAACTGAAGTATTTTACCAACTATTTGTAGTGTAGGGTTTTCGAAGCGTTGCCTTTGTCTGCTTTTGCACAGGAAGTTGGTACGTTGCTTGACCTGTGTGGCAGGAGAATAAACTGGACGAGTTAAGGGGCTCCGGAACGTCCTATACTTGCAATGTTAAAATAACGCTTATAAATTACATCTTTCCTCACAAAGTATTTGAGGTAGGAAGTTGAACTTTTTACAGGTTATTTATTGGAATATGGGCTACAACTTAACACAGGGATTTTACAAAATTTTAGTTCAGTTATTAAAGATGATTTTTTTTCAATTGTAATGAAAATTCACAACATTTTTTGGCAATTTTTATTTATATTTTCAAAAATATACAGTTTTTTGGAAAAAGGCTGTGTTAAATTATGCAGAAGGTACTGTGTAACATTTACTGAAAGTTTGAAACAAATATGTTTGGAAGATCCTTAGAAAACATGTAATTAGTATGAGAAAATAAAAGTTTTGGGAATCGAGCGACAAAGATTGGATTAACTTTTTAGTGCATTCCAGGTCCATAGGATGGATTATCTTCATCCTCTGCAAACTCCTCCCCCAGCTTCCTCTTGTTCCTCCTCCTGTTTACTCTTGCTTGTATTTCTAGACTCTTTACAGCCCTGTCTGCAGCCCGAAGGCGTTCCTTGTCTAAAGCAAGCATCGCTCGTACCATGTTAGAACCTATCTTCATTCCCATATTTCTAAATACCTTGCACCTTACAATGTTGCCATCATTGAAAGTCACAACAGCAACTTTACTTTTTCTCATTATTATACTTCAACAAAACAGAGACTCAAGAAACAGAATTAATTACGAATATTTTCGAGATAACGACAGAGTAAATAAACATGAAACAATCGACAATCACACCAGCGATATATATTGAACCATCACAGGTTAGCCACAACACATACTTTATCTCACATCACTAAAATGTACCTGATGAACACGGACGTTAATAATAACACCATTTGACAGCAGTTTAACAGCGCCACAGTGGGTCACGCCCATGTAGAACACATTTCAAAAAAAAATTTAAAAATAGTTGTAGTCTTCGGAATTGAATAAATTATATATCTATTAAAAGGTAATAGTCTGCAGATTCAGAAAACGCAAAACAGTAAAAATTGAACTTTTCATGATTTTGAGCCTTTCCGGAGCCCCTTAAGTGTGGCCGCAGGAAGGTTTGAGACAAGCGTAGGACCTACCCTAACATTTAAATCACCTCTCAATACAGGGTTATTCGTAAGTAGCACTGGGGATTTAGAAGACAACTGTATAAAAACTGCTACACTTAACAATACGTAGGCACGTACCAGTGGGTAGAATATCTCTCCAAGGTTTTAACTTACATTACAGCTGCTCACTATACGAATCGTTTGTGACACGGTAATCGTCACTATATGCATTCATTTCTTCGAAGTTGCCGCACGAATTTCCCGGGCAGACCAATTTGGAAATCTGATCGTCGGTTTGCCCTTCTACAGGAGCTAACTAATTTAATGAGATGATACGGAGTGGATGATTTGTTTGCATGTTCTTACGCTCCTCCACCCCAATGCAACCATGCTACGGCGCATATTACGAATAGAAATTTATAGAGATGCTATAGCCAGTGATATGTCATTTTTCTGTATGAATGGTAGCGTTCATGCAGACGTCATCTGAGTGGCTACAGGTACTTACGAATAACGCTGTACTTTCATACATTCATTTGCCATGTATATTCTTGCATTGTCATGTTTCCGCTAGTTGTTAATACTCTGAATTGAATAAATTCAAGCAGGAAACTAGACCTTGAACTACAGTGTAACAGTGCCCTGCGCCAAGGATGTTTATAATCGTAATTCAGTTCCAAACTTATTACAACAAATACGAGCGATTGTCAGTAACCAAAATATCAGCAGCCAAGCTAAGGCAGTCAATAAGCTGCATATACAGTTTTGCACTCTTAAGTATTTATTTCCTTGTTACTAAAAAGTGTACATTATTTTACGGATGACGACGACATACTGTTGCTTCAAGTATGAAACCAATGTTCTCCATTCGTCATAGACGTTCAACTCGTCAGGGTGCTATTGGAAAGCAATCTTGTGATGTACGTTAAACTTTTACATTGCATTTGTCATAGATCTTATGGAATAAGAATAACGTCTTGTAATGAAGGATACTGATTTATTCAAAATTCTTAAAGCCACGAGGACATGACATTCACAAGGAGAATCTTAAGTAAATAAAGTATTCTGCTGTTCGTGCCGACTGATTCAGGATGTGAAATTAAGTATCATTGCAGTTATACTCGTGCAACGTTGTCAGCCGGTAAGTGTAACTTAAGTTTACTTTCCTCATAAGTAGTTCTACTACGTATTTACAGAAATGATATCTGATGGTTGTAAATCAACAGTTTTACTCATACAGTGGTAACACGTAGCCGTAAATACCAAAACTAACAAAGAACAAAAATTAAATAAAAAAATAAAGGATATATTTTATATGTAATTTTATACTGGTCCATGTTTTTCTTAAAAAGTTTTTAAGCGTGATATGTATTTTATATTGCTATCCTACATTATGTAGGGACTTGTGGCGTCCTCCGCTGTCAGTGAAACCGTCCAGCAAGGTCGAATTCTGCTTCAGAATTGTGTAAGCTGTCGGCTTTGTCGTTCTCCCCTAAAGCTATTTCTGTTACATATTATACTGTACGGCATAAATTTGTTAATGTACGTTATATTTTAAGTCATTACCTCACAAAATGTTCTCATGGCGTTGGCAACCATCTATGACACTTTACAGCAGGCTGTGTCCCCTTCACAGAAATTTTCGTGAACTTTGCCTTCTTGCTTACTTGGTGCATACAACTTTCATGGTACTTTCCTTCCGTTAATTCCAAAATTAAAGAAAAATGTTACCCTGTTATACTAATAGTAACGGACGTCATGCAGTGCTGACCATCATCTGTTGGTACGTCTCAGCACTAGCTTCCGTTATACTCCAAACCCAGTCGTCATTTACTTTGTCACAGCCAACACGGCACTATATTACAAAGAAGCAAGATGCTGCATATATGTATCTTGTTCATGCCATTCGTACTCCAAGATGTATACACATTATAATAGCTTATCTGGCATGTGAGAATGTTGTGCCTCGACTTTCTTGTAGTATGTTTTTATTTTTATTTTTATTTTACCCACTAGGGTTATTCATTATTATATTTTGACTTTGGTCTGTATCCGACCACATGAGAAGAGTTCTATTCGATTTATGGGACAGAGTGGTTTAACCATTGTGTGATGTAACTACCACTGCCCCGTTTTATGCCTATATGATTTAAGCCTGCAACCTCGGCACATCTTATTCTTATAGATCTGAAGATGACAACACATGTTGTGAAACTAGTGTTCCAAAAATGTTTCTAACATAGCGATCTTGACTTTAAAGAAGACTATAGCAAAAATTTATGGAAGGAAAATTCCGTTTCCACCTTGGCTGTTACAGATTCTGAGTTATTTACACCACGATCAGCTGACTACGGCCGTTAGACATTGTCGAGTGCGTACTACTAAATTCTCGAAAACATGGGCGACAACAATGTCCTATTCTCCTCAACGCTTTGAAATTACTACTGTCATTGTTGCATACATACATAACATTAAAGGCCCCTCACTACTCGGACAGGGTTGATTCAACACAGTACAGTAAACAGCCGTTCAAAGATATACTAGCAAAGAGTCACCAATCGCAGCTGATCTCACCTATCGATATGTGCCAGGGAGATTATCACTGTTATCATCCTTTGTGTTTTAAAATTATTATTGTATATGTATTCGACACCGTACACACATGTTGATACTTACTTCACGTTGTATAGTAAGTCATTCTATAAAATAAAGTCAAAACTTTTAAACAGACACTATCAAGTATTGAAATTTTAAACTTTCACGAGCTTGATGAGCTTGTCAGTTGTATAATGACAAACATAATTACAGACTGCTTGGATACTATTTGTAACGTTTATAGCAATCCATTTCATGAAATACTCGTCTAAACTTCTATAAAATCCTTTTCTAACATAATTCTGTTTGTTCGTTAAGCTCATTGTCCTGCTTGCTTTTATCATGCTGTTTCCATGAGTGCATTTATAGCTCTTCCTTTATTGCTTGTTAGTAGAATTTGTTTGTTTCTGGTTGGCTCTGAAATAGAGTGGGTGGTCTCTCTGAAATGTGTTGCCACTGTGGGATTATTGCCCTCAGTCAACCTACTGCGCTACTAAAATCTGGTGTTGAGGTTAACTCCCATCTGGCCTATATAAAATTTTTGACAACCGTCGCAGTTAATTTTATTGATCCCACATCTTGATAAAGGATCCGCTTTGTTCTTTGTGTGATATATCGGCCTATCAAACGTTTGCTCAGCATGGTAACCGAAGTACATTATTCGGTTTTGTTTAGTATTTCATCTTCCTTAGCCAGGTTAATATTGTGTGAGACATCTACTTTTCTTTAATTTATCTGCTTGTATTCTGTGTACTATTTGTGACTTGAAACCATTGTTTAGAGCTACGTGTCACAAAACCCCCAATTTTTTATCTACCTTATGGCTTTCTAATGTATTGTTAATATCTCGATTCAGAATTGAGAAAACTACACCTTTTTATGTTTGAGTGCAATGAGTTAGTATGGATTATGACATCCTTCGTGGTTTCTTTACGATGGATTGCGAACTTATGCTGTTGCCTAAAATTCGTAATTACAAAATTCCAATGCCGGAGAGCCCTGGCAGTAATGACAATGTAAGGGAAAATAAGTAGAAGGTATGAATTGGGGTTTGCGTTGCGAGGGCACTCAACTTGGATAGTTCGCGCAGCAATATGCATAGTGCAGTGGTGGTGTAAAGGTTAGCATTTTTGCCTAGCAAGCAAGGGTCCCGGCAGCAGCACAAATTTTAATCCACTTTTTCTGCTTCAATCATTTTCGCAAAATCTTGGAAGTTCTCATTTTCCGTTGTAGCCTACACTTCTACATGTAACCTATGGAGCTTGGCATGCAAGATTGTAACTTCGTTTTGGGTTCAGTGTAGTAGTATCAGCCTGTCATCCACGTGGCGGTGGTGATATACGATTTTACAGGATGTATGCTTTTATTTATACAGGTTGGTGAAACAGTTTGAAGAGCGTGTAAGGGAATTGCAGAGTAGATTTGTGGAGGAATAATTATTAAGAAAAAATAGAATAATTGAGACGTCCGCTAAACCCGCTAGGCAGAACAGGTAATAGGATTGTGGAAAGGGCCAAGGGTTGAGGTCAGTTTCCGCTTCTAATTGTCATTTATTGTAATTTAATAACCTTTACAACCAAAGCGGCACATAGCCGAATTTTTACCGAATGCAACTCTTTCACGGCTGAAGGCCTCCAACAAAAAATTTTAACAAGACAAAAATCCAGTTAAGATAGCAATAAAATAATAAAAAACAACATACGTTAAGTGCAATATAAATGGCAGAAGGCCAAAATTAAATTCCAGAATTTTAGAATATATTACCATAGACCTTTAAAGGCAGAAGGCCAACAAGAAATCTAAAAAAAAATCAAAATTCAATTAAGATAGCAATAAAATAATTTAACACCCAAATAGTAACGTATGCAAGGTGCAAGACAAATGGCTGAGGAACACAATTAAATTTCAAAACTACAGAATATATTACCATAGTTTTTTAAAGGCAGAAGGCTAGCATGTTTAACAACAATAAATCTTAAAAATCAACAAGATAAAAATCCAATTAAGATAATAAAATAATTTAAAGAAGCAACATATTCAAGGTGCAATACCAATGGTTGAGGTCTACAATTAAACTTCAAAATTTTAAAATATATTACATAACCTTTAAAGGCAGAAGGCCGCAGTGTATAAGCTTGAAAAATAAATTTAAAAATTAATTTGCAAAATTTTAAGAAACAAAACAATTAACCATAAGCCTAAAATCTAAAATAGCTGACAAAAGATAATAAAACACCGATGGCACTCAGAAGGCCACCAAGAAGATCGGTCTGCTGTCGTTCACTTAGGTGAGACAGGTGGTAAGCCCAACAATACTTGATCTGTCGGAACCCAACCAGGGGACAGCCACGAACCGACCGACACAAAGACTTGCTTCCTATCAATCAGTACATGGCAACTCAAACCGGCAATGTTACACACGTGATAATCCACAATGAAACATGTATTAGCTGTCAAAATTACACACCATGTTGGACAGCGACAACAGGTGAGGAAAGGACGCTGCCTAAAATTACATTAGTGCCCAGGGCAGGTAACCAGAACACTAACGGCCACAAGACAAAATTCCACTTGTGCACTCAAATCGCAGTCGACCAAAATAGTTAATTGCACCGCATGGTGGCTAAATCTCAGCAGTGGAACCACTCAGTGTTGCTCACTGGCAAACCTCCCCAACAGCAAGCGAACCACCACAACCTGAATAGACGTGGCTTGGGTAGTTGAAACCACTACTCAACATTGACGTCCTGGGTCGGTGGTCCACGAACCTCGTGGCGATCGGACAGCTCCACACATGTTCCGACACTGCGCAGGGGCTACCAGCAGCCCCAGCCGACTGCACCGCGCGGAGATAACTTCCCTCGTCCGCAACTACCGAACGACTGACTGCAGACCCCCTTGCCGGAAACTATATGCACGAAATCAAAGATGGTAAACGGCGCAAATATCGATCACTGCTGCCACATGTAAAAGGAAGAAGAACCACGACGTAACCGCGACAAGGGCGGGAAACCAAACACAGATAGACAGCGAAGTTCACTTAAGTGCATAGTTGGGAGAGAACACTGCTCAATAATTGGACGTTTCCGAGTTAATTGGCATTGAATTTAGGCAATGAAGCCACTGCACGCACAAATTCAAGCGGCCCGCTAGAGATTGTGTCGCCATACTTGTTCTTCGTTTGATTTCGTAATACCGAACAAGAGAGAGCTAATCAAAGATTGAACATGGGACTGTAGTACGGATCCAAAACCAGGAAGGGCCAACAGTACCGACCTGCCACCGTGTCATCCTTAGACCATAGGTGTCACTGGATGCGGATATGGAGGGGCATGAGCTCAACACACCGCCGCATGTCAGTTTGCGAGACCGGAGCCGCTACTTCTCAATCAAGTATCTCCTCAGTTTGCCTCACAAGGGCTGAGTGCACCCAGCCCGACAACTCTTAACTTCGGTGATCTGAGGGGAACCGGTGTTAACACTGTGGCAAGGCGTAGTACGGATCCAACCTGAGCCAAAGGCAGAGCAGCCCTGTGTGCTACCATAAATATTATGAGAACCACTGACATTTATTATATGCGGCGGTCCACTTTAATCTGGACTCGCAATGGCATGATTGCCTAACTTCAATGCTAATTAACTCGCCAACGTACCGACTTCTTTTCTTAACAATTATTTCTCAGCACAACCTACTCTGAAACACCCTTACAAGCGGTTCAGACTGTTTCTAGTCACCCCGTAACAGGAACTCAGGAACAGCCAATGGTTTGCTGTCCAAATTACTGGCTATTCATGCCAGAGGCGATTCTGTTGTGAAACCAATGGACCATCACCCCACCAATCAAGTACTTGAGAGCATATGACGATGACGAACGCAGTCTGGCACCGTTCCTTCCCCTCACAGCTTCCAGGTACAGATACGTCCATCGTGATGCTGAAGACAGTCATTATGCATTTCGTTCTGAAACATGCTAACAAATACCTGCCAATCGTTATTCATCACGAGTTTACACTGAAGCAGTTCTGCGCTGCACTAGACTACAATTTCTGCCCCCCATGATATGGCGCATAGCAGCCAGTGCAACCAATTCACTGACACGCTCAGTGACTTGTCATAGACCAGCCCACACCAGTAAGGATAGATCCGTGAAGTTTCCAGAGAACTTTTATGTTATACTGTAGTAAAATTTCAGAAATTCCAACCACCCAACCACTAAGTGCCTGAAACAGGGGATGAAAGATTTTTTCCGAAAATACGTCGCATTCTGACTGCTTGCAGCCCCATATTATTACCTGATGGTAGAATGTGGAATTATCTTTTTTTTTTTTTTTTTTTTAGCTTCCTTAGCTAGTCCACCGATTAATGAACAAACATACGATGTTTCAGCGTCCTGTGGTGTATGCAACCCACACTGTAGCATTCGGTTCACCATCACTTTTAATTATAAACGCCCCGCACTTTCGGTGGTTCTGCTGAAATGGTAATCATTCGTATATACGAGCATATATTTTACTTCAGGCCACTTTGAAATCTGTTACATGTCATCTTCATTGTGTTACAATTTTAATAGCTGGCAGCATAAAATCCCCACCGTTGCGACATTGAAGTTGGAAAAAGCAACTGTCATTTGATATTTAGGAACCTCAGTTGTTCGACGAGCGAGTGAAGGACAGACGTCAAGTTGTGAACGAGAGGAACATGACGGAAATGTGCGGTAAAACGCGGTGACAGCCGCTGTCTGGAGCTGACGAGTTCATTTCCGGACTGCGTCAATGTGTCGCAAGCACTCCGCAGGGCGTTTCTGTTGTCCTACGTATGTGGGATACGACGACTACCAGGAAGGCCTGGGATGGAGAAGAAAAACGCAGTACAGAGGAAACGGCCTGTCAATTGCAGAGAAGCGCTCGCTCGTTTTCCACTAAATGAAACACAAATAACAACTGGATTTATTCTTTCGACAGGAACTGCGTGTACAGTACTTAGTTTATGACGTCTGAAAATTCCAATACTTTAACCGAAGGTCCAGCTGACCTGTGAACCCTTTCATGTCTGTTGTAATGTAGTGAGTTTTAAGTTCAGCTTTTAATTATTTTTCCTGACTTGCAGATAAAGCAAACAAAATGAAGAGCATTTAATGTTACGTGGTGTCACATTGCGAAATTTTTAGCACGCTAATACGGGAGTTGAGAGGGGACTTCTTTTTAATCTTAGAGTAATACTTACACCCAGCGCCCTCCGTTATTTGTTAGATACAAAAAAAACTCTTCCCCTACATTCTTTACCTCTACAGCAGTGGTTCCCAACGTGGGGTAGTTACTCCTGAGAGGTAAAATGAAATTTTCTAAGGGGTGCAAACTACGCGATTCGATTCTGTTTCAGTCACAAAACTAAATTACTCTCAAAAGATCATTGCTATTATCACAATTTTGTAATAATGTGTTGCGAATTAATGCATTTATCAGTTCCTAAGAGAGCAATGAAGTAGTCCTACTGCATGTACTATCTACAACTTTGAGAATCCATTTTCTTGAGATATTTAGCTTTTGTTATGTATATATCTCACTTTTATGATCAGAAATGTACGAGACAAACTACAATAAACGCAGAAGCGCCGAAGAAACACAGTTTTCCACAGCAGTAAAACCCGACTGTTCCTGCGATGCAGCAACCTGTGTAACCTTTTCCAATATGTTTTTTATTGTAGTACTGAACAACCTACTCACAGAAGACATTACACGTATTTCCCTGCAATTAGTCATCTCCTGCTCTCTTTCTTACATACGGCGATAACGTATGACATCCTCCGCCCCACTTCACCTCTTTGAACCATTTCATTATAAACAGTTACTAGTTCTGCTACTACTTTAGGTCCTCTATAGTTCAATAATTCCATTACTACACCTCCAGGCCCGGCTGTCTTTCCATTTTTGTTTTTGTTTTTGACGGGACTGACGAACTTCGTTGTCAGCCACCTCTTCAACAAAATAAACCTTCCATATCATGTCTAGAAAGATCTTCCAAACGTACTTTCCCCTCAGAAATGACAATCGTTCTAGCTCCTAATTTTAGCAGGAGCTCTCACTTAGTGTATAAATCGCCAAGCTTCTGAGTCCTGTTGTAACAATTAAATGTTCTATGTCGGCACATTTCTTCTCCCACGACATCTCTTTAGCTCAGATAGCTATCCATTTTACTTATCTCTTAATTGTAGTGATCTCTATCCTTCTGCCATTTTACAGCTGGTCCATTTCTGGTAAGCAGTCTTCTTTTCTTCCGTCCTTTCCCCTTATCCCTTTCCAGCCCAGTGGGTCCTTTTGGATCCATTACAGGTATTAGATATTTCTGCAGTATCCACTAAAGCCACTCCTTCCACATGGCATCATTGCGTTCTAGTGTGTAAACTAGATCACTATATGGTAGCAGCAATAGGATAATGAGTATCAGGTGCGTGTGGACTCATTAGAAGAATCATTTTTAATGTGTTGCTAGACGAATTTACAAGTCAAAAATAATAATTAAGTTTTTCTCTAGTACAACATAAAATTTGGGCTAGAAAGGGCTCAAGTCTCATTCACTCTGTAGTGTTGGCAGAAGAGCCAACACTGTGTTGCAAGAGGAGGCCGAAATGCACGCGTCAACTCACGCAGGTGGCGGTAGGTCTGAAACAGGATACGTAATGAATGCTGTAAAGAAAAGTACGTAGCTGCTGGAATACTTAACTTTAATCCATCAGTTGTATACAGCATTCTTGATGATACAAGTGAGACTCTCTCTAGAAATGGTTAATGGCGCCTTGCTAGGTCGTAGCCATGGACTTAGCTGAAGGCTATTCTAACTATCTCTCGGCAAATCAGAGAAAGGCTTCGTCAGTGTAGTCGCTAGCAAAGTCGTCGTACAACTGGGGCGAGTGCTAGTACATCTCTCAAGACCTGCCGTGTGGTGGCGCTCGGTCTGCAATCACTGACAGTGGCGACACGCGGGTCCGACATGTACTAATGGACCGCGGCCGATTTAAAGCTACCACCTAGCAAGTGTGGTGTCTGGTGGTGACACCACACACTCACTCAGCACCCCTCCCTCTTCCTTTATCTTCCAAGAACCTCCTCAGCAGCTGCTAGTAAACGTGATTTTAAATCCTCATACGGTGATGCTGCAGTTCCATCTTTATCCTATCTGAGTTTATGTTCAATTCGTGTCTGGTATGGGTCCCGTATGCTCCAGTCCTCAAGAAGCCCTATATTTAATCGTGGCGTTACTTTACTGCGTCCTTCGTCCTGTTCCGTCTCTACATCTGTGGATCTTACTGAGTTTATGACTGTTCCCAATATTATATGATGACCTGTTCCACATTATGGCCCTCGAAACACTCTCACATTCTGAACTACCTTCTATCCAGCTTCGTAATTATTAAATCTATAACTGACGTTAAATTCCTAGTTGGTTGAATCCATGTGTGCATACAGATGTCCTTATGGTGGAGAAACGTATTCATAACAAACTTCAGTTAATCTGCTCCTAATGTTGTCCTGTGTTTCTTCACCAAATTCCGTAACCACACTACTATTTAATCGAGACGTAAGTCTACTGTTTAAGTACCAAAGAACAAACAGTTCCTGCTGTAGAGAGGTCGATCCAGTCATGTCCATAATGTAGTTAAAACATTCCTCTTTATCAGCGGTGGTAGCACCGTCACAGGAAGCATTTGTTGCAACTATAGCCACTTCACTACCAAACATTTCAATCACCAATTTCAGGAATCTCTCATTTACCTCCTCTATGTTCTTTATTCTTACTTTCTATCTGTTCTTTACCAAAATAGACACCCCAACTTTAGACTCTGTGTATTTGTCAAAACCGAACGATATATGCTGGTAGTTCTTAACATTTTCACCGCTTCTACCTTCCTTATTTGTCTCTGTCAGAACTAAAATATCTGTGACACCACCGCTTGGAATTAGCTTCTGAAGCCTAAATGTTCTATGTTCCAATTATAGCAGTTCTTTTTCGAACCCGTTTCCGTCTTCCATGAAATCCACCCGTTTCTTTCGTTCTGAGATACATAGTAATAACTTTTTACCCTTATAGGGAGCCATCTTGTAACAGAAGCCCCAACCTGGAGGACTAGTGAATTTTTCCTTCGGAAAAACCCAGGGCCTCGAGGGGTAGCCCTCATTGCGGCTGTGAGACCCTTCCTCCTATCGCTTCGTACTGTCCCTGAAAGCAGGGATGATTCATCCGCCAGCTCCGCCGTTATGATAGTCTCCACCTCCACCTTCATTGCCGCTGTTTGCCATGCCCTGACAAGTGGTTCTCACTGGATGCGATCACCTGGGCCAGGTGAACCAAGGTTTTCTTTCAAGTGCGCTCGGGACCTGCTTAGCGGAATAGGAACTCAGTAAAGAGTCTGTAGTGGTGTGGCATTAATATAGACAAAAAATAGGAAGGACGAGGAAGATATGGTGAGGTTGGGACAGTTCTAATACTGGACTGGTACAAAAGGGAGAAGAAGAGGGATGTACAAACCCAGGTGTCACATAGTGGCCCTTAAAAATTGAGGTAGTTTACTTTTTTTCATGTCAATAACAACTTGTCGTGGCCAGCTGCACGGGTTCCTTATGAGCACGGAATGGTGGACCAAAGTCTATGGGCAGTAAAAAGACTTGAGTTCTTTTAATAGTCATGTAGCCATGCCTACAGAGAGATACTTCTGAATTACACTCTCGTGTGCATTGCTCCTACTCCAGGGCAAATGGCTTTGGGCTGCCTGCTGTGTCTCTTGTTATTCTGCACCCACTCTGTAACATCGCAAGACTTTCTAATATCTTTTAGCTGTTGGACATCCACCCAAATTGCCTGTGAGGCTGACATAAGCACATGCATCCAGGAGGGCCCTACTATAACCTTTAAACTGCAAAAAACGTAGTTGGCGGGCCTGACAAACACATCTTACAATTCGCCTACAATCCACCCATCATTCAGTATACAAATGTTCAAATGTGTGTGAAATCTTATGGGACTTAACTGCTAAGGTCATCAGTCCCTAAGCTTACACACTACTTAACCTAAATTATCCTACGGACAAACACACACACCCATGCCCGAGGGAGGACTCGAACCTCAGCCGGGACCAGCCACAGAGTCCATGACTGCAACGCCTTAGGTCACTCGACTAATCCCGCGTGGCGCCCTGTATACATCTTTGTGATTAGATTGTGGACTCGTATCACACAAAACTAACACAACTCTCTCGGTGCTAAATCTTTAGATTTGTAACTGTCTTCATGCATAGAGAGTATTGTTCGGTCTTTTCTTTCTTGTCACTGTGTACGTAAGCTATAGCCATATCGTAACTGATAGTGCAAACTGATACTGGAGATAATACACTCCTGGAAATTGAAATAAGAACACCGTGAATTCATTGTCCCAGGAAGGGGAAACTTTATTGACACATTCCTGGGGTCAGATACATCACATGATCACACTGACAGAACCACAGGCACATAGACACAGGCAACAGAGCATGCACAATGTCGGCACTAGTACAGTGTATATCCACCTTTCGCAGCAATGCAGGCTGCTATTCTCCCATGGAGACGATCGTAGAGATGCTGGATGTAGTCCTGTGGAACGGCTTGCCATGCCATTTCCACCTGGCGCCTCAGTTGGACCAGCGTTCGTGCTGGACGTGCAGACCGCGTGAGACGACGCTTCATCCAGTCCCAAACATGCTCAATGGGGGACAGATCCGGAGATCTTGCTGGCCAGGGTAGTTGACTTACACCTTCTAGAGCACGTTGGGTGGCACGGGATACATGCGGACGTGCATTGTCCTGTTGGAACAGCAAGTTGCCTTGCCGGTCTAGGAATGGTAGAACGATGGGTTCGATGACGGTTTGGATGTACCGTGCACTATTCAGTGTCCCCTCGACGATCACCAGTGGTGTACGGCCAGTGTAAGAGATCGCTCCCCACACCATGATGCCGGGTGTTGGCCCTGTGTGCCTCGGTCGTATGCAGTCCTGATTGTGGCGCTCACCTGCACGGCGCCAAACACGCATACGACCATCATTGGCACCAAGGCAGAAGCGACTCTCATCGCTGAAGACGACACGTCTCCATTCGTCCCTCCATTCACGCCTGTCGCGACACCACTGGAGGCGGGCTGCACGATGTTGGGGCGTGAGCGGAAGACGGCCTAACGGTGTGCGGGACCGTAGCCCAGCTTCATGGAGACGGTTGCGAATGGTCCTCGCCGATACCCCAGGAGCAACAGTGTCCCTAATTTGCTGGGAAGTGGCGGTGCGGTCCCCTACGGCACTGCGTAGGATCCTACGGTGTTGGCGTGCATCCGTGCGTCGCTGCGGTCCGGTCCCAGGTCGACGGGCACGCGCACCTTCCGCCGACCACTGGCGACAACATCGATGTACTGTGGAGACCTCACGCCCCACGTGTTGAGCAATTCATCGGTACGTCCACCCGGCCTCCCGCATGCCCACTATACGCCCTCGCTCAAAGTCCGTCAACTGCACATACGGTTCACGTCCACGCTGTCGCGGCATGCTACCAGTGTTAAAGACTGCGATGGAGCTCCGTATGTCACGGCAAACTGGCTGACACTGACGGCGGCGGTGCACAAATGCTGCGCAGGTAGCGCCATTCGACGGCCAACACCGCGGTTCCTGGTGTGTCCGCTGTGCCGTGCGTGTGATTATTGCTTGTACAGCCCTCTCGCAGTGTCCGGAGCAAGTATGGTGGGTCTGACACACCGGTGTCAATGTTTTCTTTTTTCCACTTCCAGGAGTGTATATGATAAAAGAAGCACCAGTGTCCGAATAACGCCGCGTTCACGAACAGGCCATTTGTGAGGTAACTGAGAATATGTGGCTACGAACAGCCACTGACTACGGAATGGAATATTGTCCTAGTATAACATAAACGTCTTGGAAAATGTAAATTCTTGTATGAAGATCCAATTTACGTGGACTCAGATTTCATCCATGGTTTCCAAACATCGTAGATGCACGATTTGGCATAGATACCATCTGCTGCTGATATAAGAAGCCACATAACGCGCCGATGTGGTCCAAAGTGAAAATTTCCTGCAGAGTCTGTACATTGATTTCCACGTGACCTCAGTCTTCCAGAATATTCTGCCTAGGGTCACCTGAAATGTGAAGGGTACAGTACTCAAGCAGAGCCGCACCGAGGTAACCTTACGCACCTGGCAGAACTGCCACTCCTCCTACAGCAAACTTAGCTTTCTGAAAATTTTCTACACTGGTTTAGGAAATTTTGTAATTTGTAAGGCAGATGCTACAGAAGAATGCTGAAGATTAGATGGGTAGATCACATAACTAATGAGGAAGTATTGAATAGGATTGGGGAGAAGAGAAGTTTGTGGCACAACTTGACCAGAAGAAGGGATCGGTTGGTAGGACATGTTCTGAGGCATCAAGGGATCACCAATTTAGTATTGGAAGGCAGCGTGGAGGGTAAAAATCGTAGGGGGAGACCAAGAGATGAATACACTAAGCAGATTCAGAAGGATGTAGGTTGCAGTAGGTACTGGGAGATGAAGAAGCTTGCACAGGATAGAGTAGCATGGAGAGCTGCATCAAACCAGTCTCAGGACGGAAGTCAACAACAACAACAAAGGCTGATTTAATAAAAGGAATGCATTATACAAAATTATTACTTCAGTGAGCTACATCAGTCAGCTTTATGGCCGTGGCATATTCTGTCGGCAAGATAGCTGAATTTCATTGTCTAGCTCACGAATTTTAAGTAGTGTATTGTCTTCACTTTGTTGGAACTTCATTGGCAAGGTCCTGCAGTCGCTGGAACTGTCATAAATATCCTTAAAGCTGTTTCTATGTTTCCATAATTATACAAGTGGGAGGCTGTCAGCACAATAAATCAGCTGTTTCTACTAGAATTTGAAAACCACTATTTCGGTTACTAGGGGAGATATATAACACATAGAGGGGTCCAAAAAAAAAAAGTATCCACTTTTTAAAAGTCCATAACTGGCAAAATAATTGACGGAGTTGGATCATTTTTGGTGAAAGTGTAGCTTAAAGTCCATCTTAAAAGTATCACTGTAGGTGTTCGAAATGGTCACCACTAACATCCACACACAAGCGATGCAACCGAACTGCAGCACGAACCACTGATTGCAAAGTGTTCAGTTGGATATTTGCACATGAATGTACGATGGATTCTCGAAGTCCATACAATGTGCGTGGCTTTTGTCGATAAATGACGTCCTTCAGTGTTCCCCACAGGTAATAATCCAGAGGAGTTAGGTCTGGGGAGCGTGGCCGATACTCCACAGCACCTTAGTTAGTGCTATACATCTTCCACCGGCACAGTTACCGCTAAGGTGTACCTTCAGAAGCTTCAGACATCCATTTTACCGGCCATCCGAGACTTGTATGGAGACGTAAGAGTTTACTTTCAACAAGTTGGTGTCCCAGCCCACTACCAATATCGTGTTAGGGCGTGTCTCGACGAAAATCAAAAAATAGTTCAAATGGCTCTGAGCACTATGGGACTCAACTGCTGTGGTCATAAGTCCCCTAGAACTTAGAACTACTTAAACCCAACTAACCTAAGGACATCACACACATCCATGCCCGAGGCAGGATTCGAACCTGCGACCGTAGCGGTCGTGCGGTTCCAGACTGTAGCGCCTTTAACCGCTCGGTCACTCCAGCCGGCGACGAAAATCTACCAGGAAGATGGATAGGCCGTAGAGGTGCTGTGGAGTATCTACCACGTTCCCCAGACCTTACTCCTCTGGACTTTTACCTGTGGGGAACACTAAAGGACATCGTTTATCGACAAAAGCCACGCACATTGGGTGGACTTCGAGAATTTCATCGTACATTCATGTGCAAATATCCAACTGAACATGTTGCAGTCAGTAGTTCGTGCTGCAGTTCGGCGGCATCGTTTGTGTGGGGATGTTAATGGTGACCATTCCGAACACCTACAGTGATATCTTTAAGTTGGACTTTATGCTACACTTTCAACGAAAATGAGACAACTCCGTCAATTAGTTGGCCAGTTATGGCCTTTTAAACAGTGGATACATTTTTTTGGACATCTTTTAGATGAGGTACTGAGCTCTCATTTAAGGCATTCATGACGAAAATTAAAGAGGGACTTCATAGAGGGTCCCTGAACATCACACGAAAAAGATGTGGCAGAATCAACAGCCGCGGTGAATTTAAGTAAATAATGTCTGCGCTCACTATTCCTGGTATAACTGCAGGCAACTTGCTTACCTCTCGTCTCTTAAGGATGTGGCTGTCGTCCCAATCGGTTACTTCTCCGTCGGGCGCAGGCACTGACGTGCATGCTATAAATAGTGCATACCGAATTGGCAAAATGCGATGATTGAAATTACGGGGATGCCACTGGATTTTAGTTCTATTTATAGAAGCAATGAAATCACGAAAAATATTCTATGAGGCATCGTATCGTTATTCATGGAAAAGTTTCTCGATGATAATCGTTTCTGGAACACCAAAAAACACACGGTAAAAATCGCTACTATCTCATAGAATCATCATGAGATCGCACAAATATGTTTTACGATGCAACTTTAACAATTAATTTCGCCTTTAACCGGAACTGCATTTCACATATTAGTTTGCGCGTTGCCACAAATCGTAGACTGCCTTGAATTAAATTTTTCAGCGAAATTTTTCGTCTTTACATGATATCGGATCTTATACAAGGATTCATGTATTACCTCCTCGGAAACCGACTGTTGAGCCATCTTAGTAGTTTGCTGCCAGCACTCTCAAGGCGAACTTGTGACTGTTCCATCCTTTCCATCAATAAGCATTGACAGTAACTAAAATTTGTAATTAGCAGCCGGCCGTTGTGGCCGAGTGGTTCTACATCTACATCTACATTTATACTCCGCAAGCCACCCAACGGTGTGTGGCGGAGGACACTTTACGTGCCACTGTCATTACCTCCCTTTCCTGTTCCAGTCGCGTATGGTTCGCGGGAAGAACGACTGTCTGAAAGCCTCCGTGCGCGCTCTAATCTCTCTAATTTTACATTCGTGATCTCCTCGGGAGATATAAGAAGGGGGAAGCAATATGTTCGATACCTCATCCAGAAACGCACCCTCTCGAAACCTGGCGAGCAGACTACACCGCGATGCAGAGCGCCTCTCTAGCAGAGTCTGCCACTTGAGTTTGTTAAACATCTCCGTAACGCTATCACGGTTACCAAATAACCCTGTGACGAAACGCGCCGATCTTCTTTGGATCTTCTCTATCTCCTCCGTCAACCCGATCTGGTACGGATCCCACACTGATGAGCAATACTCAAGTATAGGTCGAACGAGTATTTTGTAAGCCACCTCCTTTGTTGATGGACTACATTTTCTAAGGACTCTCCCAAAGAATCTCAACCTGGTACCCGCCTTACCAACAATTAATTTTATATGATCATTCCACTTCAAATCGTTCTGCACGCATACTCCCAGATATTTTACAGAAGTAACTGCTACCAGTGTTTGTTCCGCTATCATATAATCATACAATAAAGGATCCTTCTTTCTATGTATTCGCAATACATTACATTTGTCTATGTTAAGGGTCAGTTGCCACTCCCTGCACCAAGTGCCTATCCGCTGCAGATCTTCCTGCATTTCGCTACAATTTTCTAATGCTGCAACTTCTCTGTATACTACAGCATCATCCGCGAAAAGCCGCATGGAACTTCCGACACTATCTACTAGGTCATTTATATATATTGTGAAAATCAATGGTCCCATAACACTCCCCTGTGGCACGCCAGAGGTTACTTTAACGTCTGTAGACGTCTCTCCATTGATAACAACATGGTGTGTTCTGTTTGCTAAAAACTCTTCAATCCAGCCACACAGCTGGTCTGATATTCCGTAGGCTATTACTTTGTTTATCAGGTGACAGTGCGGAACTGTATCGAACGCCTTCCGGAAGTCAAGAAAAATAGCATCTACCTGGGAGCCTGTATCTATGCGCTTCCGTTCGGAATCACGCGGCTGCTACGGTCGCAGGTTCGAATCCTGCCTCGGGCATGGCTGAGTGTGATGTCTTTAGGTTAGTTAGGTTTACGTAGTTCTAAGTCTAGGGGACTGATGACCTCACACGTTAAGTCCCATAGTGCTTAGAGCCATTTTAACCATTTTTGAAATATAACAAATACACTTTTCTTAGCATTTTTATATTTATATGAAAGCCTGTACCTTAATCTATTATTTACATAAGTCCCGATAGTATTAAGACGTACATCGTATCGTACAACCACTTTTTGAATGCCAGTCTCGAACAAAACTGCCGCCTGAACGTAACTTTCTATAATTCAGACATTCTGTAACAACTGCATAATGCACACTTCTTGACACTTATGGCTGATGGGACGACACGGAAATAGGTGACAGCTCTTAAAGGTGTCCGTACGTATGTGCATGATGAGGAACGAAGTGGGCGACCTTCAGTCATTACAGACAGTTCGGTGCAGGATGATGAAACAGTGATAGAAAACAAAAGCTTTACGATTTCGGGGTCATGTGATGAGTTTTATCAAGTGTCAAGAAATGTACTCCATGCAGCTGTTACAGAATGTTTAAATTATCGAAGGTTATGCTGAAGCGGAAGATTTCTACGAGGGTGGCGTTCAAAGCTGGCTGTACGATACGATAAGTACCTTAATATTGGTGAGAATTCTACAGAAGATTACAGTTCAGACATTCACGTAATAATAAGATGGCTATAAAAAGAATACTTGCTTCATTTTTATTTAGAAACGGAATTCATTTATGAAACTCGCCTCGTTTATTTCAGCAACCGTATCATGGTGAATGTGCGAAGCGGTATCTTCTCTCTGTAATACACAGACAAAATAATGTACTTGCCGGTAGACAGAGTGCAAAAGACCATATGGACTACTGATGTGCATATACAAATTCTTTTAAACAGTTAAATAAAAGTCGGATGCTTACGCTCAACACAGTATATTATTTGTTCAAATGTGTTGTAAGTGACAAGTTACAAACTGTCGTATAGAGAGCGAAAAAGCGAAACCATCCTCAGAGTTTGTCGGGTACGTAGAATGCAGTTTGGAAATAAATTTGAGGCATCACAAGCGCTCGAGGGGGACTGCCATCGATTCTGCGCCCCATTGTGCGGTGGTCGGAGTTTGCACAGGCAACGACGCTGGCGAATAACTGCGAAGACGAGCGACAACAACCAAGAGTTCGGCGCAGTGCCTATTTACTATTCTGCACTGAGTCTGCCCACAATTGACACTAAGCAAACTTTTCAACACATTTCTGAAAGCTTGTTTTACTCCTCAGTGGATGAAAGGGTTACTCGATACTACTTGTCGTCTTGATTCCACTGAAATAAACATCGCTTCTTCTTCTCCTCGTCCTCTTCCTCTTCTTTCTTTAGCGCTAGTCACGCCTGCTGGCAGAGTCCGCCGAGTGCATCGGCATCCATTTTGTTCAATCGTGGGCCGTGCCTATAATAAGACTGACAGCCTCCAGATCATTGTTCAGCTTGTCGGCCCATCGCTTTCTTGGTTGTCCATTTGATCTCTTTCCCGTGACTTCCACCGTGTATGCTGCCTACGCCATAATACCGGGTGATCAAAAAGTCAGTATAAATTTGAAAACTTGATAAACTACGGAATAATGTAGATAGAGAGGTAAAAATTGACACACATGCTTGGAACGACATGGGGTTTTATTAGAACCACCCCATATTGCTAGAGGCGTGAAAGATCTTTTGCGCGCGTCGTTTGGTGATGATCGTGTGCTCAGCCGCCACTTAAGTCATGCTTGGCCTCCCAGGTACCCAGACCTCAGTCCGTGCGATTATTGGCTTTCGGGTTACCTGAAGTCGCAAGTGTATCGTGATCGACCAACATCTCTAGGGATGCTGAAAGACAACATCCGACGCCAATGCCTCACCATAACTCCGGACATGCTTTACAGTGGTGTTCACAACATTATTCCTCGACTACAACTATTGTTGAGGAATGATGGTGGTCATATTGAGCATTTCCTGTAAAGAACATCATCTTTGCTTTGCCTTACTTTGTTAAGCTAATTATTGCTATTCTGATCAGATGAAGCGCCATGTATCGGACATTTTTTGAACTTTTGTATTTTTTTGGTTCTAATAAAACCCAATGTCATTCCAAGCATCTACATTATTCCGTGATTTATTCAGTTTTCAAATTTATACTGACTTTTTGATCACCCGCGCTGCACATGTCCAAATTGTCGTAGACGACTTTCTCTGATATTCTTCTTGATCGGTGCGACCCCAAAACTTCTCCTCATAGTTGTGTTCGAAACGTTATCTTATTATTAAATTTTCCCGAGATACTTAAGTCTCATCTTTATCTACGATAATGTTAGAAGCAGAGGAAATGAATTAAAATTTGTGCCGGGACTCAAACCCGTGTCTTCTTGTTTACTAGACAGAAATGCTGACCATTACACCATCGCTGTACAATGGTCAATATTGCTGCACAAACTGCCCAAGTCGAATGCCCTCCCAAACACAAACTGCAGTTCGTATTTCCAGCTTGTTTTCAGGTTCGGCACAAATAATTCATTTCTTTAGCTTCCAACATTGTCGTAGAAACGTTATCCAGTCGAGTGATGTCACCTGCCCATCTAATCATCTTAGTCTTCATTACCCCAGTCGTCATTTCGTCTTTTCTGTATTTGGCCAACACTCGAAGCCATAGACAGCAACGAGACGAATCAAAGTCCGGTATATGACTTCATATGTTCCTTAATCCGACTTCACTCAGGCTGTCTGTCCTTGTGTTGACCTCCTCTTCTGTAAGCTGGCCATTGCTAGAGAATGTTGAACCGAGATACTTAAATGCTGATACTCTTGCTAGATCTTCTCCGTCAGCGCTGATGGTCCCAGCTTTTCGTGGATCCGATATCATGTATTCAATTTTCTTTTCGTTGTGCCGCAGGCCACATCGAGCAAGTCGGTCGTACGACTCTTTTCTTTGGAGCTGTGGATCAAACTTGTTCTCCGCAGGCAACATGACATCATAAGCATATACGAGGGTCGGTCAAAAAGTAATGCCTCCCATTTTTTTCTACTTAAAGAAATTAAGTTAAGTGAAAAATTTGAATTTGGCGCCATTCCTCAAACCTTCTGCAATCCACTGCAGTAGTAACTTTCTGTGTCAACAGGTGGCAGCACAGCAGAAGTTTGTAAGATGGCCGACATCGATGTTCGTTTGAGACAGCGTTATGTGATTGAATTCTTGAATGCAGAAGGTGAAACGCCCATACGCATTCATGAAAGACTGAAGAAGGTGTATGGTGTTGTGACAGTGGATGTCAGCACTGTTAGACGATGGGTTCGTCGTTTTAAGGAAGCTGAAGGGCAAACACCGTTGACTGACGAAAAGCGGAGCGGCAGGCCGGTGAGTGCAGTGACTCCACACAACATTCAGCAAGTTGATGACATCATTCGTGGTGACCGTCGGGTGACTGCAGATGAAGTGTGTCGCATTATTTCTCTTAGTAAAGGCAGTGTGATCACGATTATTAAACAATTAGGGTACTCAAAAGTTTGTGCACGGTGGGTTCCAAGAATGTTAACCGATCAGAATAAAGAGGCAAGGAAAACAATAGCCTCCCAACACTTGCAGCGCTTCCGTTTGGAGGGAGATGAGTTTCTGAAAAAAATTGTGACCGGGGACGAAACATGGGTGCATTTTTTTGAACCCGAATCAAAGAGGCAGTCAATGGAGTGGCGTCACACAAGCTCGCCGAGGAAGAAAAAATTCAAAACTGTGCGATCGGCAGGGAAAGTTATGGCAACAGTTTTCTGGGATACAGAGGGTGTGATTCTGGTTGATTTTTTGGAGCAGGGATGCACAATAAATTCTGTTCAATACGTCACAACCCTCAACAAACTTAAAGCACGTCTTCAGCGAGTTCGCCCAACAAAATCAATGGCAGATGTTCTTCTTTTGCATGACAATGCAAGACCACACACCAGTCGTCACACCTCTGACGAGATTGTCAAAATTGGATGGGAAGTTTTGCCTCATCCCCCATACAGCCCTGACCTGGCACCATCAGACTTCCATCTGTTCGGGCCACTAAAAGAAGCTCATCGTGGGATTCATTTTGAAGATGAGGAGGCCGTCAAAACATCCGTGCGTCAATGGCTTAGGAAGCAGAGCTGTGATTTTTACCGTGCTGGGATACATGCCCTTGTTCAAAGATGGACCAAAACTGTAGAGATGGGCGGAGATTACATTGAAAAATGACAAAATGATCCTCAATGTTGTGGTTTTCAACCTATGTAATTGCATTTAAATTTCCCGACAATTAAACGTAGAAAAAAAAATAGGAGGCATTACTTTTTGACTGACCCTCGTAGAAGTGTCCATGGTATTGGCATGAGCAGATATGATGTGACAGTGTCTATCATGCGCTGGCGTTAAGGCCGAGCCTTGGTGGACTCCTACTGTGATGCTGAAGTCATTGAATGCTCAGGCAGCCACTTGGATGAAGCTCCCCGGTTCAACGAAAAAAAAAAAAAATTGTTCAAATGGCTATGAGCACTATGGGACAACATCTGAGATCATCAGTCCTCTAGACTTAGAACTACTTAAACCTAACTAACCTAAGGATATCATCCATGCCCGAGGCAGGATTCGAACCTGCGGCCGTAGCAGCAGCGCCGTTCCAGACTGAAGCGCCTAGAACCACTCGGCCATAGCGGCCGGCCCGGTTCAACGTTCAGAAGCCGTACCCAATCATCGAGGTACTCTGGAATGCCGTGTTCTCGATGCGCTAACCAGATCAGGTCATGCGCTACCTGGTTGGAAGCCTCTCCGGTTTCTAGGAAAGCGCGGAGTAGTGCCTTATTCTTTTCGCGATATTTTTCAAACAGTAGCTGTGCCGCATGGATTGCAACAGTTGTGCCACAGTTTTTCACAAATCCGGCTTGGTTCGTTGTAATCGGATCTATCTCGTGAAGCCTTTTGTCGAGGACGCATTTAGAAATCTCCATCGTGTGATCGGGCAGTAATTGGAACACTCAGCAGTGACGCCACGCTGCCAATCTGTTGGTACTCTACCTCATCTGATGACCTGGTTGAAAAGATCTGTTAACCAACCTGCCGAATTCCATTGTTGAGAACACAAAGTCTGCTGGGAGGTCATCGAGGCCAGTGGCTTTCCCTCTCTTCATCTCCTTCAGAGCAGCCTCGACTTCGGCAGTGCTAATCAATTAATAAATTGACATTGTTGGCATTGATTGATGGGCTATTCCTCGGTCGAAATAGTCTCCGCTACCGTTCCGTTGAACTTTGATATCTCCAGAATACAGTTATTTTAATAACCACCATGTAATAATCGCGATTATGACACAGTGGTGCTAATAACATGATACGCAGTGGATATAAGCTGACGCAGTGGGGGACAATTTGCAGTTAATCCAGCATCAAAACAAAACAGGCGTGTCGATTCGATTAAAAGGGATTTTCGTTTCATTGTCTCCAACAGCGGTGGTAAATATAACGCAATTTATCCTTGTGTTCAAAAATGGTTCAAATGGCTCTGAGCACTATGGGACTTAACTGCTACGGTCATCAGTCCCCTAGAATTTAGAACTACTTAAATCTAACTAACCTAAGGACAGCGCACAACACCCAGCCATCACGAGGCAGAGAAAATCCCTGACCCCGCCAGGAATCGAACCCGGGAACCCGGGCGGGGGAAGCGAGAACGCTACCGCACGACCACGAGATGCGGGCTATCCTTGTGTTGATGGGAAACAACGTGCTCTATACTAAGCATGCCTTAGTGGTAACGTATGATAAAATCGTTACGAAACCAGGTCAGTGTACAGCTCACATCATCTTGTTATCCATGATGGCACTTCAGTCTTATTGTTACAATGTGTCAGAGAAGGCTCCGTATCCCGTGGTGTGACAACACGTAAAGCTATGTATACAGTGGATCTGTATGAGCTTTACACATGGAGTCATTCATTTACATGTCCTCTTTGGCACCCTGCGAAGCACGACAAGGAGTTAGCCAATGAAAGACATTCACGGCAGTACTGAAATTCCTAATTAGTCTCGTACCGACGTTAAGCCATATGGGACCTGATTATGTCCCATAACGAGGTGTCTGGCGTGGTATAGTGCGGACTTCGTGAAGGCTATTTCAATGTGGCTGGTGACACCGAACACCACCAATCCAGAGGTTTCGAAACTGTTCAGCGAGGAGCTCGAGCCGTCCTGGTGTATTGATTTGGAGCTCCGTCCTGGTGTAACTATATGTCATCCATGACTCCCTTGTGATAGAACTGAGGAGCTAACCACGTGTTCAG
The DNA here is from genome assembly GCF_023864275.1 of Schistocerca cancellata. NCBI lineage: Eukaryota > Metazoa > Arthropoda > Insecta > Orthoptera > Acrididae > Schistocerca > Schistocerca cancellata. Next base: position 876,864,546 of record NC_064628.1, read on the forward strand.
TATATTCAAAATAAGAATATCCATCCAAGTACCCCTTAAAAATCATATGAGCAGCTAACGTGTTTTTCTGTCTACGTGTTGTATCAAAGCACGAGGCACGCTCCTTTCTCGCTGATCCATACAATGGGGTCTTTCCCTAGACGAGAAAGCCCATCTCTCCTCTGTAAACTGTGATATATTGTAGATCCCATCAGAAAATTACATTCTTGAGGGAGACGACGTTTAGAAATTGTTTCAGCAAAGCACTGCCGGCAGCTCACAATTACCGTCTTAAATACTATCGTTTTCAGCTCTTCTCTGTTATGTCTATACACTGTTGGCTGTGTTTGCTTGAGATTCAGCACCTTCTTTTGCGAACGATTTAACCGGGGACTGTTCAGTACATTGAGCGACAGTGGCACAAGTTACATTTCGCACATTATTACGTCCCTACAATTTAGGGACTGAACAATGCGAGATCTACAAATTCAATTATTGTTTCTCCTGTCATATATCCGCCACCAGTCTGTCATCAAAATTTAATTATGTCCACCCAAATCTTCGTGGTTTCACAACAGAAACAAAGCAACAGACTAGACTGAAGAATAGGGGCGAAATGCTACAACACTGCATTTAGCACCACCGTTCTGCCCACAAACGGGCCAATTGGGACCGACCGAACACCACGTCATCCTATGCCCTTGCCATCATTTGGATGCTGTATGTAGGGATGGGGGGGAGCGTACCACTCCCCCAGCCGTTGTAGGTTTAGCTGACTTGCGGCTACTACCACTCAGTCAAGTAGCTCCTCACTTAGCATCATGAAGGTGAAGACGCAATGTTCCAGTCCTTCTGTGCCTCAAACATCTACGCTCCTTCTGGATTGGAGAGGCGAGGCTCCTTTTCGTGGGGCTGGCAACCTGCATTGGTGCCAGGTGGTCATTTTAAGTCCACTCTCCCCCACGAAGGTCAGCTGTCGTGTCATTTGCCTTGAGCAGAGCTTGGCACGATTGTAGAACGTCTCCAGCTTATGGAGACGTGGGAACAACAAGTTCATTGCGACCGCCCCAGTGTCACACGGTACATTGCGCATTACTCCAGTTGCCTTGATCGCTTTTATATCTCGCACTCGAAGGTGGAAGGAATCCGACTGATTGAGGTTTGGCCCGTCGCTTTTTCCAACCAATAGGCATATGTCTGCACAGTCACACTCGTCCGCCAGAGGGTGTGGTATGGAAGGGGTGTTTGAAAGCAGTCATTATTGCAACTGGATAGCCAGGGACTGTGTGGACGATGCGGCCTATTCTACACCTTACATTAGATCTTTATGATGATGCTATGCTGATAATATTTATATGTTTTGACGATGCCGTTATGGCGTAATCACTTTAGGACATAGTCTAAAAAGGATCTGAGGATGGTCATTACGGACTGAAACCGGTCATAGTCTAAAGAATTCATATTGAGATCAAAGACTGAAATAAAAAACATTTGACAGTATTGGACCATTGTTTGTATACGCGACCATGTCGCATTTGGTGAAAGAAGTCACCCTAATTCAGTCAACGGCATGGTCAAAGTGCGTGGAGGAGCATACAGAGGTTCAGGGTATTATTTTGTCCCTGGGGTGGGAAATTGCCCCTAAAGAGGGAAGAATCAGCAATGATCAACGGCATGAGGATGCAGAAGGCAATGCAAACCACTGCATTAAAGGCATGTAATACACTCCTGGAAATTGAAATAAGAACACCGTGAATTAATTGTCCCAGGAACGGGAAACTTTATTGACACATTCCTGGGGTCAGATACATCACATGATCACACTGACAGAACCACAGGCACATAGACACAGGCAACAGAGCATGCACAATGTCGGCACTAGTACAGTGTATATCCACCTTTCGCAGCAATGCAGGCTGCTATTCTCCCATGGAGACGATCGTAGAGATGCTGGATGTAGTCCTGTGGAACGGCTTGCCATGCCATTTCCACCTGGCGCCTCAGTTGGACCAGCGTTCGTGCTGGACGTGCAGACCGCGTGAGACGACGCTTCATCCAGTCCCAAACATACTCAATGGGGGACAGATCCGGAGATATTGCTGGCCAGGGTAGTTGACTTACACCTTCTAGAGCACGTTGGGTGGCACGGGATACATGCGGACGTGCATTGTCCTGTTGGAACAGTAAGTTCCCTTGCCGGTCTAGGAATGGTAGAACGATGGGTTCGATGACGGTTTGGATGTACCGTGCACTATTCAGTGTCCCCTCGACGATCACCAGTGGTGTACGGCCAGTGTAGGAGATCGCTCCCCACACCATGATGCCGGGTGTTGGCCCTGTGTGCCTCGGTCGTATGCAGTCCTGATTGTGGCGCTCACCTGCACGGCGCCAAACACGCATACGACCATCATTGGCACCAAGGCAGAAGCGACTCTCATCGCTGAAGACGACACGTCTCCATTCGTCCCTCCATTCACGCCTGTCGCGACACCACTGGAGGCGGGCTGCACGATGTTGGAGCGTGAGCGGATGACGGCCTAACGGTGTGCGGGACCGTAGCCCAGCTTCATGGAGACGGTTGCGAATGGTCCTCGCCGATACCCCAGGAGCAACAGTGTCCCTAATTTGCTGGGAAGTGGCGGTGCGGTCCCCTACGGCACTGCGTAGGATCCTACGGTCTTGGCGTGCATCCGTGCGTCGCTGCGGTCCGGTCCCAGGTCGACGGGCACGTGCACCTTCCGCCGACCACTGGCGACAACATCGATGTACTGTGGAGACCTCACGCCCCACGTGTTGAGCAATTCGGCGGTACGTCCACCCGGCCTCCCGCATGCCCACTATACGCCCTCGCTCAAAGTCCGTCAACTGCACATACGGTTCACGTCCACGCTGTCGCGGCATGCTACCAGTGTTAAAGACTGCGATGGAGCTCCGTATGCCACGGCAAACTGGCTGACACTGACGGCGGCGGTGCACAAATGCTGCGCAGCTAGCGCCATTCGACGGCCAACACCACGGATCCTGGTGTGTCCGCTGTGCCGTGCGTGTGATCATTGCTTGTACAGCCCTCTCGCAGTGTCCGGAGCAAGTATGGTGGGTCTGACACACCGGTGTCAATGTGTTCTTTTTTCCATTTCCAGGAGTGTATGTATCCACAGGACATTGTAATTGAAAAAGTGTCATGATAATCTGTCTATTGGCGATAGATACTAGACTAGCCCCTCATTCAGATCTCTAGGAGGGGACTGCCAACGAGGAGGTGACCATGACAAAAAGACTGAAATATCAACGAAAGGAGAACGTTCTTGGTGTAGGGGCGTCGTGTCAGAAATCTGAACGTGGTTGGGATGCTAGAAAATCAGAAAAGGGAAATACTAAGGCTTAATCTAGATGTAGTGGGTGTCAGTGAAGTGAATTGGAAAGAAGACAAGGATTTCTGGTCAAATGAGTGTAGGGTAATATCAGCAGCAGGAGAAAATCGTGTGACACTAAGGTAATACTGAGACAGAGGCACTGTGAACGATTCATCAACAGGTTTGAACTGACAGCAAACCAACACCAACAACAATAGGCTTGGTAGTAGGAATGAGAGAGGAGAAAGACTAATTGAGTTGTGCAATAAATTTCAGCTAGTAAAAGCTGTTCAAGAATATTACGAGGAGTAGGTATTCTTCGAAAAGGCTGGTAGACACGGAAAGATTTCCGTTAGATTACATAATTGTCAGGCAGAGATTTCGAAATCAGATACTGGATTTTAAGGCAATACACGAGCAGATATAGCCTTAGGTCATAATTCATTAGTGACGAAGAGTAGGCTAAAGCTTAAGAAACTAATCAGGAAGAATAAATACACAAAGTAGTGTGATTCGGAAATGAATAAAGGGGAATAAAGAGATGAGCTTGAAGTTCTCTGAGACTATAGATACTGCAATAAGAAATTGCTCAGTAGAAGATTCAATTGAGTAAGAATGAACACTGTAAAAAGGGCAGTCACTTATGCTGGTAAGAGAAACACAGGTACAAAGAAGATAACTGCAAAGAAACAATGTGTTACAGAAGAAACACTTCATTTAATCGATGAAAGAAGTAATTACAAAAATTTTCAGGGAAATTCAAGAATACAGAAATGCAAATAACTTAGGAATCCTCTTTTCAAGAAGGGGGATAAAGAGATACCATCAAAAATTTGCCAGCTTTCTCAAAAATATTTGAAAAGGTATTCAAACGTCTCCTTAAGCATCTGACTGCGAATAACATATTGTCCACGTCACAGTTTGGATTTCTAAAGGGTTCTGATACGGAGAAATCTATTTACATTTACAGTGAGAATGTACTCAACTCATTACATAATAAATTAGAGGCTACTGGCATTTTCTGTGACCTGCCAAAGGGTTTCGTTGCAAAATATCTGTGCAGTAAGCAGTCAGTCATCATCTGACTGGGAATTAATTACATGTGGTGTTCCTCAAGGGTCCATCTTTGTTGTTTCTCAAGGGTGCATCTTGGGTCCATTGCTCTTTCTTGTATACATTAATGACCTATCATCTGTTACATTGCCAGATGCTCAGTATTTTTTTTTTTTTTTTGCAGATGATATAAAAATTGCAATAAATAGTATGTCAAGTACAGATTTAAAAATAGTTGCTAATCAATATTTCATTGACATTAATAATTGGTTTACAGCTAATTCACTGTCAGTAAACTTTGAGAAGACCTTCTATATATAGTTCAGAACCCGTAACAGATTTCTTTTCAGCATGTGTATAATATATGAAGGCATGCAGATCAAAGAGGTTGACAGTGTTATATTTCTGGGATTACAACGCCTTAACAAATTCAGTTGGAAGGGCACACCACAGAACTGCTTAAGCGCCTAAACAAGTCTGTATTTGCCGTGAGAATGATGTCAAATGTATGACATATAAACATTAAAAAACTTGCATACTTTGCATACTTTCATTCTATTAGTTCATCATATTTTGGGGCAATTCATCAAACTGAGCAAAAGTTTCTAGGGTGCAAAAGCATGTGATAAGAAACATTTGTGGTGTAAATTTAAGAACATCATGTAGAAATCTGTTCAAGGGACTTTTTAGTCTAACCACTGCTTATCAGTATATTTATTCCTTAATGAAATTTGTTGCAAGTAATACATCTCTATTTCCAACCAACAGCTCAATACATAGTGTCAATACCAGGAATAAGAACAATCTACATAAAGACCTAAAATCACTTACCTTGTTCCAAAAAGGGGTCCAATATTCAGGAAGACACGCTTTCAATAAATTGCCAGCAACCATTAAAAACTTGGTTTCAGATAAATCACGATTTGAATAGAATTTGAAAGACTTTTTCTAGTCCTTAGATGAATATCTTAACAGAGACTGTTAAGCCAGCTTAAGTAAAAATATGTGTTAGATTTCAGTTTTGACCTCACTTGGTCACAACAGTCAAGATAAGGTATTCTGTGTATGATAAATTTATTAATAGTACATAACAGTGTTTCATTCTGACAGCGCGTTAATTCTGTAAATATTAGCTGTTCCAATTTAGCGCATTGTATTCACCTTTTTTGACAATATCCTGACAAATCATGAAGGTAGCAAGTATTATATTCAACTGTTTTATGTTTTTATGTTGTACTTTCCGACATGTTCCACACCCACGAGAATCATCCCATTTTTTGAGTCTATGGAACGAAATGACTCTAATCTAAGTATGAGCCGGCCTCAAAGATGCTTAACATCGGTGATCGGGCGGGAACCCATGTTACCAACGTGGCAAGGCCGTTGGAAATGGTACAGTAAGAGATGATGAATAATACGGATAGGAAGAAAAATGTTAATGATTCCGGAGAAATCACTGGAATAGCGTCTCTCTGTGTTCAAATTTCGGTCCACTCCTCTACCTTATACATGTGAATGACTTTCCACTTAAGGGGCTCCGGAAAGGCTCAAAATCATGAAAAGTTCAATTTTTACTTTTTTGCGTTTTCTGAATCTGCAGACTATTACCTTTTAATAGATATATAATTTATTCAATTCCGAAGACTACAACTATTTTTAAATTTTTTTTGAAATGTGTTCTACATGGGTGTGACCCACCGTAGCGCTGTTAAACTGCTGTCAAATGGTGTTATTATTAACGTCCGTGTTCATCAGGTACATTTTAGTGATGTGAGATAAAGTATGTGTTGTGGCTAACCTGTGATGGTTCAATATATATCGCTGGTGTGATTGTCGATTGTTTCATGTTTATTTACTCTGTCGTTATCTCGAAAATATTCGTAATTAATTCTGTTTCTTGAGTCTCTGGTTTGTTGAAGTATAATAATGAGTAAAAGTAAAGTTGCTGTTGCGACTTTCAATGATGGCAACATTGTGAGGTGCAAGGTATTTAGAAATATGGGAATGAAGATAGGTTCTAAAATGGTACGAGCGATGCTTGCTTTAGACAAGGAACGCCTTCGGGCTGCAGACAGGGCTGTAAAGAGTCTAGAAATACAAGCAAGAGTAAACAGGAGGAGGAACAAGAGGAAGCTGGAGGAGGAGTTTGCAGAGGATGAAGATAATCCATCCTATGGACCTGGAATGCACTAAAAAGTTAATCCAATCTTTGTCGCTCGATTCCCAAAACTTTTATTTTCTCATACTAATTACATGTTTTCTAAGGATCTTCCAAACATATTTGATTCAAACTTTCAGCAAATGTTACACAGTACCTTCTGCATAATTTAACACAGCCTTTTTTCAAAAAACTGTATATTTTTGAATATATAAATAAAAAATTGCAAAAATATGTTGTGAATTTTCATTACAATTGAAAAAAATCATCTTTAATAACTGAACTAAAATTTTGTAAAATCCCTGTGTTAAGTTGTAGCCCATATTCCAATAAATGATCTGTAAAAAGTTCAACTTCCTACCTCAAATACTTTGTGAGGAAAGATGTAATTTATAAGCGTTATTTTAACATTGCAAGTATAGGGCGTTCCGGAGCCCCTTAAGTTGTATAAAGCAGAAATGATTCTTTCTGCAGATGAAACATGTGGTAATTTATTCGTTTTGGGATGCAGCAAACGAAGACATTGTTAAAAGTCTTTTACAAGGAATGTGGACAACATTGTCTGCAGTTGAAATCTCTATTCATTTCAAAAATCAGTTTTAGCTGTATATATGAAGTAGAATAACACACTATAACACAAATAGCAAGATTCAGTATGTAAGATACGATGTTCCTAAATTTTGGATATATAGATTTCATATGCAGCAGTAGCGGCCTAACTACTGTTACTAAACGGTGCGTTGGAGTTTACACGGTCCATTAGAGGACCACACTTGATTTCTACACAGCGAAGCGAAACTGAAACTGACGCAGAAGCTAACCGGTGGCGGCAACATCGGATATCCATTTATGACTGTCACTGCTGCGCCCGATAGTGACGTACGGCTTTCCGAGCGGCCTGCGTCGCGGTTTTCCATCCCTGCGCCCACTCTGCCCCCCCCCCCCCCCACTTCCACCCCCTCTTCCATTGCTCTCGTTCCGTCCCTCACGTACGCACGCACACACGCACGTAAGTGCGTAGGTGGAGGCTGCGCGCCTCGCTCCGCAATCTCTGTCTCGTCGCCAGGACGTTGTTATCGTGTTTTATGTCTTCCGGAGAGCGGGCAGTTGGCGGAGAGGGTCAGAGGGGGGGGGGGGAGTGGTGGAGGAGTGAAGGGATGAAGGGAGAAAGGGTGAGAGCTGGTGGACGAATGGCCTTTCCATCGCAGCGCGCGCGTGTGTGTGAGAGAGAGTTGAGAGGGTAGGAAGGCTAGCGCCGCTTTAAATTTCGAAGTGGTCCTAAAGAACAGCATTTTCAGCAGTCCGGCCGGCCACCGGTTATTTACCGTTAAAAACGGTGGGGAGGCAGCGGACGTGTGGAGGAGAAGAAGGAGCGAGGAGGACCCGAAGGGAAGAGATGAGGCGGGCGAAATATGGGTGTGCAGCAGCTGGTTGAGCGCACAGCCCAAGTGTTCCGAAAGAGAAGGGGAACGGCAGGTGTAAAGTTGGAAGTGCACAAACAACAGTGTGGGGATGACACCAAGGACACAACAGAATATTGGGTACTTATTCGCTTTACGGCAATATGGAGAACGTCGTTCGGCAGACACCGTGACGTAAGGACCGTGGAAGCGGCGCCATCAACAGCAGTATGCTGCGCTTGATGGACGAGACACGAGAGGAGTCAAAAGAGGAACGAGGGTTTCGAAGAGGATGCTGGCAACGCAATCGTTCATAAAAGAAAACCTGATAAGTAAACGGTGGAAAGGGGAAGAGATAAAGAACATCGATAGCAGTCTAAAGCAGGGATTTTTCCGAAAATATTTTCCAGGCAGATGGACGGGACACTGTGTTGTCAAACTGTGATCCGCGGCTAGGCAATAAGAAAAATTCACCTCACAATCAAGAGTATCGTTCCGTTTTATTTACATGTACTGCAAAGTTAAAAGGCTGACAGCCATCTTAGAACGAGATCTTTTCTCGCCCATTTTATTTTTGGTTTTTATTGCCAGTCATGAGCAAAAACATATATACCATTTTCGCAGTTCCCTTTAACATTTATCAGTGTATATTAGAAGTCCTAATTTTTTGCAAATTAGTGACCAACACTGCTGATGCAATATTTATGCAGATGAGGTAAGAGGAAAACCTTACATCGCAGTTAAAAATTAATTATCCCGCAGTTTGCGTGAACACTTAGTAGTCGCCTTGAATATCCAATGTTAATGAAATTTTTTTTAAATGGATGACTGGAGGATTATTTGTTGGTTTTTACATATCCACTTTTAATTTCCATTTCCTGTAATTCAGAAATCATAATATCACAAACATTTACCACCACATGTAAAATGGCAGTGTTAATACAAAAACGTTGGGTGTATGTGTTCCTTTTTCAACACACTTCGTACTAAATTGTCCCGTGAACTGAAATTAAACACTGCCGAAGTACTAGTGAGCGCCAGAATTATAGGATATATAAATCACATAATGTTCTAGGAGCATCCAGAACATTCGATGACTCAAATTGGCAGTGTATTAACTTTGACTTTTTAATAATTAACACAAGTGAAGATCAATCGTTTTCTTCGCACTTAAAATATTATGGAAATATACATAAAAAATATAGAAAGCGTATGTAAAACATTATGGAAATAAAAGGTATTTAAGAAAGTGACAAAATTAATCAAATGTTCTTCAAAAAGACAGATATATGCCACACCATAACTTCAACATGCTATGCCAGCCGCGGTGGCCGTGCGGTTCTCGGCGCTCCAGTCCGGAGCCGCGCTGCTGCTACGGTCGCAGGTTCGAATCCTGCCTCGGGAATGGGTGTGTCTGATGTCCTTAGGTTAGTTAGGTTTAAGTAGTTCTAAGTTCTAGGGGACTGATGACCACATGAGTTGAGTCCCATAGCGCTCAGAGCCATTTGAACCATTTTTTCAACATGCTATGAATCAGCAAATTAAACAAATGTAACAGGCATCTCTCATAAGTGATGTTATATTGATCTTATAAAACAAAAATGAAAACAAGTTTGTGTTTTTGTATCTTATTGTGACATTTATAGGAAGACTGATTTTTGTAGCTTAGCCCGATAGCGTATAAAGATATCTATTAAACTTGAGTGACTTTAAGCTTAATCCGACTGCAAAACTTCGTGTAAATATCCATAAACATGAATCAGACACAAAAAATTCGAAAACAGCTACAACCATGGCTGAAAAAAAGACCGTATCACAAGTTTCCATAATCTGACAAATTTACGTAGGAGCTTGGTTTATTGTACCAACCAAAGCATGACGGTTGAAATGGCTGACTAAAACGTCTTCAGCCTGTGGAGATGGCATGTATTTATATAGGAAGGGAAAGGCTAGAACAGAGAGTATCATCGCAGTTTCGGCTACATCCATCCGTCAGATCAGGAATGACATAGTGAAAGAATTATCCTTTCTAGAAAAATAAGATTAGACAAAAAGGCAGAAGCAAAGAAAATATGGGAAGCAGACTGGCACAGGGAAAGAAAACTTTTTCAGGAGAAAACCTGCACTGGCAGAAACGTTAAGAGTCCTAGAATGATTGGGTGGGGCAGGTCCAGCATTCAAGACGAATATGATACTACAATGTGCATATTCTGACTACAATCACCTGCACTAAGCAATCACACGTAAGGCACTACTCTCACACTTCACAAAGGAAAGATAACCAACGTGCCCGGAGGCGTTTTACTGGTATGGGATATTGGTACTGAGATGATGAAAAAATCCGTCAAAGCGGAAGTCTCAGCATCTCAGCACAGCCTTATATGGGAATGAAAGGAGTAACTTGAGTCGTTTGAAAAGAGGTGCTATCGAAGACGTTAAAAGTTAAGTGGACAGATAAAGTAGTAAATGGGAAACAAAAAAAGGGTGGGTAAAAAATGTATATTTAAGACCCTTGCCAGAGGAAGGTGTCGATACCTACGACTACAACCTCCATTGTCAATGCACGATAAACCAAGAGGCGAAACCAGAAGCGCGAACTGATACGGATGAACGCGTGCTGGCGTACGCTGGCGCCAGCACACCATGCAGCATAGAGGTTACGAGAGTATCGATAGAGGCCAACGACAAGACTCGATGGAAATGAGCCGCCAACTTCCTCTCGGCGCCAGTATTTAAGATAGTCGCCGCGGTTCGAGTCCCAGTCAGGGCACACATTTTCAGCTGTCCCCATCGAGGTATATCAACAACACCTGTCGGCAGCTGAGGGTTTCAATTAATTATTATTTATTTTAGTAAAAGGCTGATCCCAAGCAGATGGAAGACAATGCTTGCATATAGTAATGGCGGTAAATTCCGTTGTGCTGTTATCTGAGGAGCGAATGCGTCGTCCAGGATCACCAACCGAGTGGGACTGGCTAGCGACTCTCAACACTGTTTATAAACTTGGAAACCGCACTGTAGTGTGCGTCCACAGTTAGCAAACAGGTTCCCGTAGCCAACACGACAGACGTTGGGGACGGAACCTTTACTGCAGCCTCTGCCGCGTGGGATGCCATGGTCTTCTGCTCCCATGCTGGGACAGCATTTTCGGCGCCAATTCTTCAAATGAGGGGGCAAGTAAAGTTTCTTGCCACGGCGTCGCTGCAATTTAACTTTTGAATGTAGTAATCCTGTAACTAAGGAATTTTGCCATCATGTGCACTTCCTGGTTTAAATATATGGTGAATGTAGAAATTACTTTGCCCCCTACAATTCGTGATCCTCCATCCACACAAGCTATTAATTCTGTTTATTGGTCGGGAAACGTTGATTTAATTAATTGATTGATTTAGTTTTATGAATTTCTAATTACTGATATCCCCATCTGGAATTGCTATCACTGACCTCAGACTTTTGCAGGCAACCTGGTAGTATCAAGCCCTCTGTCCATCTACTCCTTCCCTCACTGTCCCTCTCATCGTCCTCCCTAAGTCCATCTCCTCCTTGCCCCTCCATCTCCCCTCACCCCTACTATGTCCATTTCCTTCTCCCTCATCTCCATCCATCGCCTCCTCATCTCTTCGCCTCCTTCTTCCTCCTCTCTCCGTCCATTGCCCATCTCCTTCTTCGCAATCTCGTTCACTACCTCCCTCTGTCTATGTCCAACTCTCCCCTCTTTCGGTCCATCTCTTCCTCTCCCATTCTCTCTGACCACTTCTCTCTCAGAGTCTCACATTCCGTCCCCCCCTGTGTGTGTCCATCTCTTCCTTCTCTCTCCGTATCCTCCTCCACTTCCTCTATGGCGTCACCACACTGTAATAGGAGATTGCTGGTTCTTATCCCCACAGTATTTCTTTCCAGATAGCATGTAATGTCTGTTTCAAGTTTGGATGAAATAAATAGAGTGGTGGAGGAGGAGATTTTTACCGGCCGCTTTCCCCACATATGCACATGTCACATGTATTTCACACATAGTTGTACACATATTTCACCTGTATCTTTAGTGAATTTGCCTTGCGGTTTCGTTTTTTACGCATCTCTGTGATTAATACGTTATACACACATCCAAAAACGTTTTGCATCACCCCAGTTCCCAGAACTACTGAAGATAGACACTGACTGTGGATACTGTATCACAGTCCCTCTGACTGACAGAGATGTCACTAAACCCGCCAAAAGATGTAAACAGCCACGCATAAGCAGCGCCTATTAGACGAAGGGGGTTTCACAGCCGATCATTCCACCAGGAAGGAGGTACACGGCTCCTGTTATCTGTAGTTCAGCCATGCCAAGACGGTCAATACCGCGGTTAGATAGCGTCCACTGTCACTGTGCCAGGAAGAGCTGTCAACAAGGAAGTGTCCAGGTGCCTCGGAGTGAACCAAAGTGATGTTGACCATATCGGCAGCATCTTGGCGAGGCATTCGTCTTCATGGACGACAATTCGCGCCCCCATCGTGCACATCTTGTAAATGAATTCCTTCAGGACAACGACATCGCTCGACTAGAGTGGCCAGCATGTTCTCGAGACATAAAATCCTATCGAACATGCCTGGGATAGATCGGAAAGGGCTATTTATGGACGACGTGACCCTCTGAGGGATCTACGCCGAATCACCGTTGAGAAGTGTGACAATCTGGACCAGCAGTGCATGCCACGACGAATACAGGCATACATCAATGCAAGAGTACGTGCTACTGGGTATTAGAGGTACCGGTATGTACAGCAAATAGTTGACCTCTGAAGGCCTCGCTGTACGATGGTACAACATGCAATATGTAGTTTTCATGAGCATTAAAAAGGGCGGAACTGATTATGTTGATCTTTATTCCAATTTTCTGTACAGATTCCGGAACTCTGGAAACCGAGGTGATGCAAAACTGTTTCTGATGTGTGTATCTCCTGAACTATGCGTCGTATCATGATATGCCAGTACATTCAATGATATGAGTACTGTCAGAATATGTGTCGAGAATGCAGCTGGTAGTAAAGAAGTAATAAAGTGAAACGCCATGCAGCAGTTTTGATGCATAAACATCGAAAATGCAGTAAGCAATAAACATTTTTTCTTTTATCAGTTTTTGGGCGTCGCCATCCAGAAAAAATTTCGTAAAGATTGTGTGTTAATTTCGTTGTAAGTCAGCAAATGCTCTCATTCTCAAATACTGGATGAATTATGTTTGGATACTCATGTGACGTGGGCTACATTTCTTTTTAACCCATTTTCAACCCATTTGATAGGTCCTTGGTTCTTACGCCCACAGCGATTCTTTCCAGACTATAAGTGATATATGTACCAACATTGGTTGAAAAATGGCTCAAATGGTCAAATGGCTCTAAGAACCATGTTACTTAACATCTGAGGTCATCACTCCCCTAGACTTAGTAATACGTAAACCTAAGGACATCACACACATCCATGCCCGAGGCAGGATTCGAACCTGCGACCGTAGCAGCAGCGCAGTTCCGGACTGAAGCACCTAGAAATACTCAGCCACAGCGGCCGGCACAAGTTTGGTTGAAATCGGTACTCTATAGTGGTTTAGCAGGAGATGTGGAACATACCTGTGTACATACATTTTTATAATACGTTTGGATTCCCGCCGGCCGGTGTGGCCGTGCGGTCTAGGCGCTTCAGTCTGGAACCGCGTGAACGCTCCGGTCGCAGGTTCGAATCCTGCCTCGGGCATGGATGTGTGTGAAGTCCTTAGGTTAGTTAGGTTTAAGTAGTTCTAAGTTCTAGGGGACTAATGACCACAGATGTTAAGTCCCATAGTGCTCAGAGCCATTTGAACCATTTTTGATTCCCGTTCAGCCATGTATACGAAAAATTAATATCTCTGTAACGAAATACAACATTAACTGTATTTAAGGGTCAATAGTACGTAGGCAAGGTAGTAATCATAATAGTAAAGCCGAAATATTGCGATGTGAAGCGAGGGAAACTTACTAAACAGGTTAATAGCATAGGGAAGAGCCACCTTATATAGCTGATATTTTTCCCTTTTTCTTATTTAGCAAACCGATACATACAAATACATATGATTTCCAACATAATTTCCTAGACTATTTTGTTTGCTTTATTTGTGTTGTTATTACTCCAGAGATTGAATTTAATTGTCGAATAACTCGTTTTCATAGATTGAAACTGTGTTTGGAAAAACTCATTTAGGTTGACAATTATGTAGCTCGCTAGCCAGTATCGATATGGTGTTCATCTCCATGCTTTCAGTCGTATTCTTTCGCGTCTATCCGTATAGCGGAATCTGCTTTGTGGCTTAGGATCGATTGGCACTCGTCGACTTTGCGACACCGCCCCGTTCCGCTGGTGCATCGTGTAATCGGTCGGTAGCAATGTAAATATAACGGAGAGGGGCGAGGCGCACGGCAGCCTGCTATTCCGGGCCCATTCGGTGGCGCCGGTATTAACGTGTAGATGGCAGATATGCAAAGCGCGGCTGCTAGCTACCACCACCCACCTACTGCTGCCTGGTAATGACTAATTTGCACTTGCCAACAGATAGCATCTGAGTCGTAACGGCCGGCGAGACTCGATATCCGAAACCGTTCCTCCCCCAGACGGACACTCTTAAATTCATGCGTTGCGGAACCGATCGACTTCGAAACGTTCGGCGCCGTTTGAAAGCGGAAAAACTCACGAGGTCGCTGCAGAGACTGTGATTTATTAACCACTCCACTTTGCTTTGCGAGATTAGTTTGCGTTTCGTTGTGGAGCAACTGTGGTCTCCGCACAAAAGCAGCATATGGCTGCCACCTGGCAAATCTATTTCTTCGTTCCGTCTTTCTTTTCTTTTTTTGGAGAAAAAAAAAAACAAAAGCAAGCTGTTGCTTGCTTAGAAGCTTGAGGGGAGCTAGCTAAGCCATCACGTAGGTTTCGCAGTAACTGCAATTCTTCGAAAGTGCAAGGAAAAAAGACTTTTACTATTGAACGTGACACTGTCTTTCGATAGCGTTCAGCCGTCTACAGGCACCAATAGAATCCTGAAGATGATCTCAGCAGATGCATCGAAACGCCGAGCAGTGAAGAAGTGTCAAGACGAACATAACGCGGTCTAACGACTCAGAAGATTCAATCAACACTGACAACCAGCCATGAAAGCGTGCACACTTATATAGTATTTGTTATCCATCTACATGTAATGCAGCTGCAGTTATTGCTATGTAGTGCTCATCGTACACCTCGTGTGCGGAAAAGAAGCAATAACTTCGTAATGCTTAGTGGTCATTTGTGTACTTCTATACCTTCATCGTAGCTGTCGCTTTTGCACCGTATATGTAAGGTCGGATTTGGAAGCCTTCCTTGTTCTTTACCCACAGTTTTGCATCACGGTCATCTCCTGCTCATGATTTTAGAGCTGTAAGTATGGACAGCTGACTAAATCGACCAAATATCTTCCTTTTAATTCAAGAAAAGTCAGTTGTATTAGGCTGTAGCATGTAACGTTCATACATACAACAAATCGTAAATTGTCAATCAAACATTGGCAGCTCACGTGGAGACACATGCTTTAATGAGATGTGCCAGTTACTCGTAATGTATGAAATATTCATCAAACTCATTACTAAGAGCTGAGAAACACTCTAGCTTTTAATCAGACAAAAGTAACAAAACCGTATTTACAAATGATTAAGACGCAATGGACCGTTTGCAACTGAAGAAAATTTTTGGAAACGAGAATGAGTATAAATTACCTCGTATCCTGGGTTTCAGTGAATTGGGAATGTGTTACTACAGGAAATGTATTCAGTATTGCAAACATGAATCACCGTTGACTGTTTATTGAAATGACGACAACGAAAATTTGTGCTGGATCGGCACTCGAACCCAGATTTCCCACTTTACGTCAGCGTTCGACTTAATCACTTCGGCTATGTGTGCACGAATAACGGCCTGAACAAAACTTCCATATGTCGTCCTCGGTGGGACACAACCTACACTCATATGTTACGGATATTTCCGTCCAGGAAGGACATATTTATTGAGAGTCGAGGGACTGGTACTGGCGAATAAATACGAAAGAGCAGCGCATCTATTCTTAACAAATATGATGCGATATTATTTCGAACAAGAGTGCATGTCTCAAGTAATATTTCATCATACTTGTTAATAACACAGACGCTGCCGTTTCTGAGAAAAGTTTTTGACACAGTTTTAACAGACTCCATACGAACGACTTTCGAAATACAAGTCAATGATTCAGGGTATGCTAAAGAATACATAATCAGGAGTATAGCCTCATAATTTTTCATTAGGATAGCGATGAAACCAAAATTGAAAGGGAATAATACATAAATGAAATCATCTTCAGTAGCCCTAGAGGAAGATTTCACATAATTAAAATAGACAGTTAAATCATGTTAATGAATCGTAACACCGACGAGGCCGATCATAATGATCACTGCCCACCATGGAAGTGAATGTTGCCTGTTGGCGCTGTGAGCTCGCGACGCCCTAAGGAAAGTAGATCGGTGGAGCAAGGATGCTAGCAAAGATACGAGCATAAAATGGGAAAATATATTGACATTAGTGAGTTCAACAGAAGGAAGATTGATACGGTTCACCACCAGGGAATGGCATCCGGGGAACGGTGAAGCTGGCCACCTGCACGCGTGCTACTGTCGTGAGAATCTACGTAAAGTGGTTAAAGGAAGATGAAACCACGACAAGCCAACAAAGTACCCGACTTCTACATCTCATTAGAGAACAGAAGGTCAGAGGCTTGCCCTCTCTGTAAAAAAAAGACGGGCTGAAATCTATGTTACGAGGTGCATTTAAGTTCTAAGGCCTCCGATTTTTTTCTTCCGGACTGGAAAGAGAAATATGCGCATTGTTTTAAAATGAGGCCACGTTCATTGTCAATACATCCCAGAGATGACAGCACCGTACGGTAGATGGAATTTTACCGCCAGTGGCGAGAATGAGAACTGTTTTAAATACTTAAAATGGCGACGTTTTCCTTACTTTAACAGCGTGCAATCATTCGTTTTTTGAATTTGCGTGGTGTGAAACCAATTGAAATTCATCGACAATTGAAGGAGAGATGTGGTGATGGAGTTATGGATGTGTCGAAAGTGCGTTCGTGGATGCGACAGTTTAATGAAGGCAGAACATCGTGTGACAACAAACCGAAACAACCTCAGGCTCGCACAAGCCGGTCTGACGACATGATCGAGAAAGTGGAGAGAACTGTTTTGGGGGATCGCCGAATGACTGTTGAACAGATCGCTTCCAGAGTTGACATTTCTGTGGGTTCTGTGCACACAATCCTGCATGACGACCTGAAAATGCGAAAAGTGTCATCCAGGTGGGTGCCACGAATGCTGACGGACGACCACACGGCTGCCCGTGTGGCATGTTGCCAAGAAATGTTGACGTGCAACGACAGCATGAATGGGACTTTCTTTTCGTCGGTTGTGACAATGGATGAGACGTGGATGCCATTTTTCAATCCAGAAACAAAGCGCCAGTCAGCTCAATGGAAGCACACAGATTCACCGCCACCAAAAAAATTTCGGGTAACCGCCAGTGCTGAAAAAATGATGGTGTCCATGTTCTGGGACAGCAAGGGCGTAATCCTTACCCATTCCGTTGCAAAGGGCACTACGGTAACAGGTGCATCCTACGAAAATGTTTTGAAGAACAAATTCCTTCCTGCACTGCAACAAAAACGTCTGGGAAAGGCTGCGCGTGTGCTGTTTCACCAAGACACCGCACCCGCACATCGAGCTAACGTTACGCAACAGTTTCTTCGTGATAACAACTTTGAAGTGATTCCTCATGCTCCCTACTCACCTGACCTGGCTCCTAGTGATTTTTGGCTTTTTCCAACAATGAAAGACACTCTCCGTGGACGCACATTCACCAGCCGTGCTGCTTTTGCCTCAGCTATTTTCCAGTGGTCAAAACAGACTACTAAAGAAGCCTTCGCCGCTGCCATGGAATCATGGCGTCAGCGTTGTGAAAAATGTGTACGTCTGCAGGGCGATTACGTCGAGAAGTAACGCCAGTTTCGTCGATTTCGGGTGAGTAGTTAATTAGAAAAAAAATCGGAGGCCTTAGAACTTGAATGCACCTCGTACATCTGAAGACAGTCCAGTTCCGGGGCAGGTACAAGTGTTCCGGAACACAGCGCTCAGCGCACATGGTTGAACTTGAATCTTCGCAACAGACGACCTCTTCGTGTTCCCATGTTGATCTAAGGACTTCTCCAATTATGACTGCAGTCGGCACGGGGTCATCGAAAAATGGGGAGGGGTTAGGGGACAGAAGAAGAGGCAAAAGACAGATACTTGTTTTCAAATGGTTCAAATGGCTCTGAGCACTATGGGACTTAACATCTATGGTCATCAGTCCCCTAGAACTTAAAACTACTTAAACCTAACTAACCTAAGGACGTCACACAACACCCAGTCATCATGAGGCAGAGAAAATCCCTGACCCCGCCGGGAATCGAACCCGGTAACCCGGGCGTGGGAAGCGAGAACGCTACCGCACGACCACGAGCTGCGGACCGGGGTCATCGATATTGGACCGTGGGTAAGTGGAAATGTGTCATCTATTCGTACAAAACATACTTCTTGTGACACAAGGACGATCGTTGTCTTCGGATACGCCGTCTTGCAAGGGGACCTGGACCGCGTCACGGACGAAGGCAGATGGGGAAGTGTTACGTCACGGAGGAAGTCCAGCTGGGCTTCCATTGTACCTGTTTCCGTAATCGAAGGCACTATGACAGTGGCGAACTACGTGAACAATATTTTGGACCATCTGCTTTCCATCGTATATATTGTTTCCGCGACGGCAATGGCATCTTGCAGCAGTAAAGCTGCCTTTGCGACAAGTCTAGAATAGTGGTTTGTGTGTTGAGATACGTGGTAGCCAAATAAGGCTGATGTCTTTGTCGCCAAATCGATTTGAAGTGAACACGATGAAACACATCTGGGAAGCTATAGGACACCAACTTGTGTTCACAAACCACTGGCCCGTAATTTACGTGCGTTACGTGAAGTATGCGTGGGCTTCTGGCGCCTCATATATCCGGAAACCATGGTTCGCGAAATCAGTGCACATTGCGTTCCGAGGAGGTGGAGCAGCACGCTATTTATCACAACGTTTTGGCTCATCCGAGTATTAAGCTGTACGTCTGAAAAATTGTGCAAACTGTCCCCACAGCTCGTTGTCACCGACTTGCTGCTTCCCTTTTCTTTTTTTCACTCCAGCTTTATTCGCCCAGCTTCTGGCAAGCAAGAATGCATATATATGCATCCATTTGTTTTCCCCTTGACGCGGTTCGCCTCTACCCGTTTCCCTGCCCATATTTATACGCGGCCGTGTAACTGGGAGGACTAATATTCTGAAGCTCGATCCCCTGTGATGAGAGTGTTTCATAGTGGCTTTGAGCTTTCATTTGCTTGGCGTAGGATCAGAGACAGGAAGTGAACGATCCACCCTGGTGCATGGTGCACGTATTGACAGCAGGACCATCCTCCATCCCTCACCCTCACCGTCTTCCTCGGGTGGAGGCGCGCTGGAAACAAAGCTTTTTATACGCTATCTGGCTGGAGTTCGTAAGTAATGGATGCGTTTGGTTTTCTGTCTCTTAGATAGCGAAGAAAGTATTCAGTAAAGTTGCCTTGATCTGATATTTTAGCTAGTTCAGATAGGATGTTCATATTGACGAGGCATAGTATTTGCAAAAAGAGAATACTCGGTGTTTTTGGTGTAAATCCAAGTGGCTGAAGGTACCTCGTGCAGTGTGCTTTGTTCTGAGAAGTGACAGTTGTATCTGAGGTTTTTCTAGAATCCGTAGAGTAAAGATGAAGGGTTAATACGTGGAAACATTCTGTATCCCTTAGCCAACGACCTCACCGCAGTGGTAACGCCGATTACCGTCAGATACAAGTTAAGAGCCGTTGGGCATGGTTAGGATTTGGCTGTGTGCCCATCCGAGTCTTCCGAGCACTGTTAGCAAGCAATGTGCGCTCAACTCTTGTGAGGCCAATTGAGAAGCTACTTGACTGGCTCCAGTTGCGAAAATGGCCAGGAGAGCGGTCTGCTGCCAACATGCACTTCATATCCGCATCCAGTGACGGCTATCGACTGAGGATGACACGGCGGTCTGACGGATCGTTGGCCTTACTACGCGTGTTCCGACGGAGTTTAATTTCTATATTCCTTGGACCCAACAACTGCTTCTTTATTTGAAACTTCCTGGCAGATTAAAACTGTGCGCCGGAACGAGACTCGAACTCGGGACGTTTGCCTTTCGCGGGCGAGTGCTCTACCAACTGAGCGACCCAAGCACTTGCCCGCGAAAGGCAAAGGTCCAGAGTTCGAGTCTCGGTCCGGCACACAGTTTTAATCTGCCAGGAAGTTTCGTATCAGCGCACACTCCGCTGCAGAGTGAAAATCTCATTCTGCTTCTTTATTTATTCGTTTGGTCTTGGTGTTTCCAATGTGTGACTGATAGATTCTGGCCATCCGCCACCACGCGTGCTCTAAATGCATCTTAGTTCATTGTAACCATTTTAATTGCACACTGCGGAGCGACAAGCAGGTATGGATTGGTGTTTCACCAAATGGAAAGGGTATAATATTTAAAGCTCATTTATGGCCAGAAATATTCCATGTATGTGTGTTCAGGGCATACCTATACGCCCGTCTACGTCGAATTCTGATGGTGTTATAAGATTTTTATGTGTGATTCTTCAATTTCTCCAGGCGTATTTTATGACGAATTAAATCTCGGGTGTGAGTGTGCATAGGACACAATATTCCGGCAATCAACTACGTTACCATCATCAGGTGCGCTGATGTACTGACCGGCGGTGGGCGGGCGCCAGGTATATATAGGACAATTTCCCTCCTGCTCCTCCCTCAGGCGCTTCCTATGAGTCGGTGCGGTCCGCGCCCCGCGCTTGGTCCAGGTGCAGCGTCCGTTCTCCCGCCGTCTGGGCGCTGCGACCTAGGTCTTCTCGCTCTGGAGGGTCTGCCGGCACCGCTCTCGTTATTCTTCCCTCCTCCCCCGAAGTCGGTACACTCTGGGAAATATCCTTTTTCTTCTTAAACCGGGTGATCGCGGGTTCCCACGCCTTGCTAAGGATGTAACCGCTGTCACGGTTTAGTTCTGGCTCCCTTACTCTGATCTCTATGGCTTCTTTGATGACACAGTCCCAGTATTTGGAAGTCTGTGTCAGGACTTTGGTTTGGTCATAGTCCATGGTGTGGAGTTCCGACAGGCAATGCTCAGCGATTGCCGACTTACTGGGCTGTTGCAGTCTAGTGTGCCGTTGATGTTCTCGGCATCGGTCCTCAATGGTACGAATGGTCTGCCCTATGTATACACTACCGCATTGGCAAGGTATCTGATAATCCTTGGTCTACGTAAATCAGGGCTGTTCCCTGGTTGGGTTCCGACTGATCAAGTGTAGTTGTGCTCAGCACCTGTCTCACCTAAGTGAACGAGGGCAGACCGACCTCCCTGGAGGCTTCTGAGTGCCGTTTCCTTTATTGTCCTACTCATCGGTGTTTCATTGTCTGTTTATAATCTATCATAGCCAATGATTTAAAAAATTCGTGCTTTTACTGGATTGTATTTTGAATGTTGGAAAATCAACTCTGGGCCTTCAGCCACTTAAATCCTTATTCAAAGAAACATTGCGGCCTTCTGCCTTTGAAAGGTTATGGTAATTTATTTTAAAATCTTGAAAATTTTACTGTGGGCCTTCAGCCGTTTGTATTGCATCTTGTTTAAGGTTGTCTATTCACCTTTGCCTTGAGGCTCTCAGCCTCACTGTATATGTATATATGTTAATTATTTTACTTGCAATTTTAATTGCATGTTTTTTACTACTTGAGATTTATCTTGTTGCTTTAAGATTTCTTGTTTGGAGGCCTTCAGTCGTGAAATAATTGCCTTTTTGAGACTCGTAGTTTTAAAGGTTCGGCTGTGTGCCGTTTTGGTTCAAAGGTGTTATTAAATTACAATTTTGCGTGAACCTGACCGAGACCTTATTTGGCCCTTTCCACAGTCCTAATCACCTGTTCTGCCCAGCGGGTTGAGCGGTCGTTTCACGCTGCAGAAGTGATTTTATTGGCCCACTAATGCCACATAATGCATTAAAAGCCACTAAAGAGCAAATTCAGTTTATTATGAAAAAGACTTATTATCATGCAATTATATCCAATTTAGTCAGTTTCTCTCGTCAACAGAAAAGTCGTACAACGTCAGTAATGACTGTAGTCTAAATAACGGTCGTAAATATTCTACAGAGCAGTCTTCGAACTTCCACTAAGTTCTTTTGAAAGTCTCCATGAACAGTCGAATAGATTTCAACTGAGATGACAAAGGAGGGAAAAGAAGAAACGATTAAGAGTCAACAACAGGTTAAAATTACTATATCGAATGTAATAGCTAAAAGTTGTTCCTTCTTTGTTTTAAGTACTTTTCTATAGCAGTTGAGGAAAGAATCCTCTACAAATAAAATTTAGTAAACAGGCCATAGTTACTTAATTCAAATTCTCTGTCACTAGGATAAGATAAACCAACTTTCACCACATGAAGTCGAGTTTTGTTCATGATTCGCAAGGAGCCATGGCTTTTCTCTTGGGAATGGAAGAATTTGATTTAGTTATCAGCGGTTCCGTATGTGCAATGGCATCAACGGGTCTGCGAGAACAGATCCGCACGACCTTACGGAGACAACCTAAGCAAAGCATTTATTGATTACTTAATTTGCTGATTACAAGGGTTAATGGGGACGATGTTCAAGCTGCTCTTATGTGGGAGGGGAGTTTCATTGAATTTATGAATGCAGATAGACATTAGTATGATATCTTCATTACAGAAAGAGCGTAAACTAGGACTTGCATGAATACAAAGAAAATAATGTTATTATTTCTGCTCATACACATACTACCGAACATAATTTTGCGGGAGGAAGGAAAGATTCACTCAGTAAACTGCCCTCTCCACAATGTCGAAGAATAGTAGGAGTGGCGGGAATAGGAACAAGAGTTATGACCATTGACACTAAAAAAATACGCTGCCATTTTTTACAAGAGAGTGGAATTGCCATCATGCACTCACCACTACCGGACACTAAACGGAGTAAGGTATAAATACCAGAATGAAAATCACTAAAATGGCCTCCCCATCGAAAACCAGGCAACTCACGTGCACATCTATCATAGCAATACTCGTTTAAGCGAAGAAAACAAAATTACAGCAAGGCTAAGAAGTTGCTATGGAATTAATAGTACGCAAGACCAACCGCCCGTCTGGTGGTAGCGTGCTCTAGCACAAACGACCACGAGTCCATTTCGCGAAAGTTACAATCTAGAAACTTAAATCCACACGCGTATCGCAAGAAAAAGATTAAAAAAGACATGCCACTTTCAGGACCAGAGTCTTCACCCTGATATGACCCATAGCTGACCTCGCACTCGTAAAGGACAAATGTGCTTCAGTCTGGAACCGCGCGACCGCTGCGGTCGCAGGTTCGAATCCTGCCTCGGGCATGGATGTGTGTGATGTCCTTAGGTTAATTAGGTTTAAGTAGTTCTAAGTTCTAGGGGACTGACGACCTCAGAAGTACTATAGTGCTCAGAGCCATTTGAACCATTTGTCACTAATGAATCGGTAGTTCTATAAGTGCATTATAACCAATTAGGTTGGCATGCAGTGAGTACACCCGTGCTTACTAATATACCATCGCGTCCTCAAGCCTCCAGCAGCGAGCAGGAAAAGGACAAAACTGGCGGAAATCCTACGTCTCCACATGATAGCTGGGAGCGTTGTGTTTCGAGGATTGGTGCGCCCCTAACCCTGCCAATCGGAGGCCACGTGATTGCCGCGAAACACGATGCCGCCATGGCTAACCACCCGAATACCGGAAAATGAAACTTCCTGGCAGATAGTTTTAATCTGCCAGGAAGTTTCATATCAGCGCACACTCCACTGCAAAGTGAAAATCTCTTCCCTGTAAATGGCTTTGTGGTGTTAATAGAGGGTGAGAAGTTAAGCTTCAGAGTTGGTGGTATGAGACTAGGAAGGGAGAGAACTGTGGCCACTACATAGCATTCAAACTGGTGCCACATGCTCCCTACAGAAACTATGAACGAGGGGAAAGGGAATCCACCATGGCCACTCCAGGGTGACCGCTTAACTAGATTCACTAAATAATTAAAACTATCCTGCGCCCGTATCTATCTAACTGACCAGAGTAATATTGGCATAGAAAATTATCTAGCCATATAGGCATCCCACTGCGATTGTAAAATGATGAAAGAACTGCAAAAAGAATAAAATACAGGAGGCGTACATAGTTAATGAGAATGAAATGCACGTCTTTCACAGATTTCAACCTCAATGAGGAAGGACTCAGCGAAGTAAAGTAGTCTGAACATGTACTTCTGTTATGACTATTCTGCGACACATTTTGGACGCTAACACTCGTTTCACTGGTGAATATCCGTCAGTGCAACTGTTTAGAGTACCTATGAACGGAGGACGTGTGACAAGCCAGGATCGCCTCGCTGTGCATCCGCCGCTTTCCACCAGTGTGAATGAACCTTAATTTGGGCTGCCTTTAGCCCCTGGCCTGCAGTATCAAGTGCTCCACTCTACCTACAGCCGGCGCCGCACAGTGGGGATTTGCAGGGCAGATAAATCATGGCGCCTGCGGCGCCGGCAACCCGCGCCGCACACCCTGCGCACGCCCAGCCCCACTGCTCCTGCTTTCTTGCTGCTGGTCGGCGTCTGTCCGCTAATGCGTGGCCCTCACCGTAATTAGCTCGACTTAACGAGAACTAACCGCTCCACTCCGGCTAAATGTGCTGAGAATTTCTCCCCTGTCCACGCCTGTACGTTTGCGTGCTGAATTTCACCCAGAGGGTTTCTTTTTCTGCGTTGCGCTTACACCACCAACACTTTCATTTTTGTAGCTCAGCTGAGCATCCGCAGCGGAAAAAGTCAGAAATTTCTCGCGTCGCTGTGCGCCCAGCTGTCGGCTTTCGTCCGTATCATAGACAGAGTACGTAGGTATTTCATTGTAATTGGAATTACTGTGAAACAACGCAATTACTATTCTTAATTTTGATCAGAATACTTTTTTCTGTTTTCATCAAACTGGTTTCACATTCCGAGAACAGCACACTTTGGAGAACCCTTTAGCAGCATATCCAGAAAAATTAATTCAGGATTGATAAACAAAATGCTGCACTACTTCTTCTTTATATGTCGGCTGCGATTTATGCCCTGGTGTTACGCTGAATTTATTACGCTTGAAAACAGCAGTAAGGTTTAGTCACACCATTTCTAATTTATTTTAATAAAAAATCTTATCTGACTTAACTGCTAAGATCATCAGTCCCCAAGATTACACACTACTTAACCTAAATTATCCTAAGGACAAACGCACACACCCATGCCCGAGAGAGGACTCGAATCTCCAACGGGAACAGCCGCACAGTCCACAACTGCAGCGCCTTAGACCGCTTTTTAATTAATAATTATTTTAACCAATATGAAGCATATAAACTATATCTAGTTTTGCAATTATTCTAAGTGTATGACAAGAAACTGTCCTTCAGATAGTCTAGACGTCAGTTAAAACACAAATTTTCTGGAAGCAACTACGAGTTTTGGATGACAGTCAAAGAAATTCAAATAAAAATATTATTCTGGATGTTGTGTATATTAATAAATACACTGTATATCGCTAATACATTGATTACTTGCTTCACTTACGTCCACAACTTAAAGATGGGAAGTTAAACGTGAGCGTTCTCCCTTACGACGGTTCTGGCTTTCTTGCTTCTAACACTGCTCACGATTCCCCAGCGACGTATTAATTCCGGTAATACTGCTTATCCCCAGTATATTCCTAAAATATACAGTTTCACGTAATTCGTCGATGCATTATGTCCATCGCAATTCGTAGTTTTATGAAATATTCTACCCACTTCAGCACTCGAGCAAGGTATGTAACGCTAAGACGGCAATCCAAAACCCGCTGCAAAAATCCGCCTAAGCGCTGCCCTCGGCAGCTATTTGTACGCGCTACACTAGAGTTAACATAAGCGATGTACAAGTGATTTAAAATGGAAATCTTACTACTTACGCTGATCATACGATTACTATCTACACATCCAATTAATTAACAACAAATGGCTATGATCGCCATATTGGATATTCGTTGTCGTGTATTCTCAGGTATGCTAATATTTAAACTGTGTAATCTTACAATATTTGGCCTAGCTGCTCGAGGGGCTTCAGTCTGGAACCGCTCGACAGCTCCGGTCGCAGGTTCGAATCCTGCCTCGGGCGTGGATGTGTGTGATGTCCTTAGGTTAGTTAGGTTTAAGTAGTTCTAAGTACTAGGGGACTGATGGCCACAGTGCTCAGAGCCATTTCAACCATTCTTACAATATTGTGTCTTGAATGCCGTCCAACAAGACCTCAGCTGTGTTAGTCGGTGCCTGCGCTATTACGCAATTGGCCTAAGAATATCGGATTCATGTGTCACTATTCAGTTAAACGTGTTTTTACCACCATAACAACAACATTCTGGATTATCAACTGCCTTGCCGCTGGCGATATGTTCATTTAACGTTTCATTACACAGTAAACATGCAACTGTTAAATATAATACTTAATTCAACTAAACTATTTGTAGAGTGCAGAGTATTTGGAGCACAGACGAGTCTTAGTCTCCCTGTATTCATCACACCATTACGGTGAAATCTGTAAGCATGTTTTATGTGTATACCACAGTTCATATTCCTTGCATAGAGGAGTAATTTTGTTGGTACGCCATGTATCACATTTGAGTCCGCCTCTGGCACTTCCTAATTTCTTAACCTAGCTCTCCAGTCTCCGATATGCTTTCTCACACCAAAGTGTATTGTGTTAGAACGAACAGACCCTATTCATGCTGACTGACAGTTCTTTACTTTTGAAAGCTTTTATGTATTTGTCAGCACTGTCGGTTAAGTTTAATGTCATACCCTTTTCAAGAAAATATTAAGTATATCGCTATATTCTGTTAATTTCAATACTATTCAGAAATTGCACTACATTGTTTCAGAGCATCAAGACAAAGAAAAATGTTTTGCTTTTTCTCAGCTTTTCCGCAAACCAGTGTGAAAGTTCTTCCATCTCACACATATTTGTGTTTAATTCAGTGCATGCTCCATTGAATTAAAAGTCAAATTTCGATGTAAAGTTTCACAAATAACTTCAATCAGAAAAAAGAACTTGTTCTTAAACTTAGAATTATAATTATCAGAGCCGCGCGGGGTAGCCGCGTGGTCTCGGGCGCCTTGCCACGGTTCGCGCGGCTCCCTCCATCGGAGGTTCGAGTCCTCCCTCGGGCATGGATGTGTGTGTTGTCCTTAGCGAAAGTTAGTTTAAGTTAGATTAAGTAGCGTGTTAGCCTAGGGACCGATGACCTCAGCAGTTTGGTCCAATAACAACTTACCATAAAAAGAAAAAAAATTATCATACTAGACACATTACAGCTTTCTCCTAAATCCCTGTCTTAACACTGTGTCTCCATAGCTGGAGTCGGTAATGCGCCCCTGTGCAGTGATGTACGACTAAGAGGTAAGCCGGTTCGAATCCTGGTAGTGGATGAAATCTTCGCTGGCAGTATTTGGCCGGCAAAGGGAGGAGAAGCGGTGGCTTAAAGCCCTTGATCGCGAGTCTTACCGCCAGTATCCTGGATTAAATTCCAAACCTCCCAGCAGTGTCTGACGGACTGAGGGTGTCCTACACTGTTGATAGGGATCCGTCTGTAGAATGGGATGATAAGCTCGGCCGACATCTTAGTGCTCTTCGAGAGAAGTAGGCTAAGTATCAGCCCCAGGTTTCACTCTCTCCCTTCTCTCATTATCTACTACAGGAACATGACACTACACTACGCGCACACACACACACACACACACACACACACACACACACACACGCGCGCGCGCGCGCGCGCGCTACTGCAGTCATCTACATTTAACAGATGCAGTTACACCGATAGCTCATACTTCGCAAAGGAAAGGTGCCTACAGGTACGGAAGATAGTAAAAATCTTTCCGATTAGACCGCTGAACCTGACCCCAGAGTCTCACAGCCATTCACGACACACGATTTCACTTTAATTATAATCTATTTTCGTATTTATGTTCTTCACATATGGCTCCTGCAGATTCAATGTGAGTTTCTTGCACTATCACATTTGGTAACATATTTTGCCTTGAATGAAACATTTCTGCCGACGAATATTCACGAAACAAACACTGTAATTGTTATTGTTCATTACTGTATTGGACACTTTACTTGGTTCTTTCTCACGGCAATTGAGACCGGCTATACTAATCAGCCAGAACATTATGACCATCTACCTATTATCGATATTAATGATTCCAGGCGCTAGCAGCGCCACCTACCGAGGAATGGCAGTCAGACACACACACACACACACACACACACACACACACACACACACACACACACAGGGTGGATATGGTACCAATGAGCGTGCTGACCGTGTGTAAAATGGGGAAGGCGTGCGACCGAGGGCGGATAGTGATGACCCGAGTGCTTGACATGAGCATTTCGAAAACTGCACGGCTTTTCGGGTGTCCAAAGTGTGCTGTGGTGAGTGTCTTCAACAAGTGGCGAAACCAAGGTGATATCACGTCCAGACGTCGTGGGACAGGGCGGCCACGCCTCATTACAAATGTCTGGGCAGACTGGTAAAACACGACAGGTGGCTAACTTTGGCGCAACTAACGTCAGGCTTTAATACTGGACACAGTGCAAGTGTGTCTGAACACACAGTGCACCGAACACTCCTAACGATAGGCATCCGCACACGACGACCCCTGCACATGCCATCGTTAACATCACGACATCGGCAACTCCGACTGAAACACGCACGTGTCCATCGGCGCTGGACGTTGACGCAGTGCCTGAAGCATTCCGATACTTTCTTCATCTTGCTGATGGGAGGGCACGAATTCGTCGGCTTCCAGGGGAACCGTTCCTTGACACCTGCACTGTAGGACGGAGACAAGCTGCAGGCAGCTTCATTCTTGAAACTTCCTGGCAAATTAAAACTGTCTGTCGGACTGGGACGCGAACTCGGGACCTTTGCTTTTCGCGGGCAAGTGCTATACAAACTGAGCTACCCAAGCACACAGCTTTACTTCTGCCAGTACCTCGTCTCCTACCTTCCAAACTTTACAGAAGCTCTCCTGCGAACCTTACAGAACTAGCACTCCTGAAAGGAAGGATATTGCGGAGACATGGCTTCTGTAAAGTTTGGAGGTAGGAGACGAAGTACTGGCAGAAGTAAAGCTGTGAGGATGGGGCGTGAGTCGTGCTTCGGTAGCTCAGATGGTAGAGCACTTGCCCGCGAAAGGCAAAGATCCCGAGTCTCGGTCCAGCACACAGTTTTAATCCGCCAGGAAGTTTCATATCAGCGCACATTCCGCTGCAGAGTGAAAATCTCATTCTGAAAACATCCCCCAGGTTGTGGCTAAGCCATGTCTCCGCAATATCTTTTCTTTCAGGAGTCCTAGTCCTGCAAGGTTCTCAGGAGAGCTTCTGTAAAGTTGGGAAGGTGGGAGACAAGGTACTGGCGTAAGTAAAGCTGTGAGGACGGGGCATCAGTCGTGCTTGGGTAGCTCAGTTGGAAGAGCAATTGTCCACGAAAGGCAAAGGTCCCGAGTTCGAGTCTCGGTCCGGCACACAGTTTTAATCTGCCAGGAAGTTTCATATCAGCGCACACTCCGCTGCAGAGTGAAAATCTCATTGTGGGAGCTTCATTATTCTCTGGGGAACATTCATCTAGAAATCAATGGGTCCAGGGTACGACGGCCAAGACGTATGGTACCTCGCTTGCATATCATGCACAGCCCTTCATGACGTTCATGTTTCCCCTACAGCAGTGGCATTTTTCAGCAAGATATTGCGCCATGTGCAAGTGCAGGATTGTGTTTGGCGAGTTCCCAGTGATTTTTTGGCCCCCAACTTATCTGATCCCCGTCGAACACTGATTGAACGTGGCTTAAGAGCTCATCGCCCTCATTCCCGGGAATTTAAGGCAATTAGGTGACCTGTGTACGCAGATGTTGTGCGAACTCTCTGAAACGACCTGCCAAGACCTCATTTCCTCCATGCCATGAGCGTCGCCGCGTTATCTGTGCCAAAGCTAGACATACCGGTTATTAGGTACATGGTCAAAATTGTTGTGGCTCATCAGTGTATATGCCAAATGATAACAAATTCGCTTGAAGTGAATTGAACACGTTTTTGGGGCCATAGGATGCCGCCTCTTTGCCGACAAACCACTGGAAAATACTTTACATGTAATCTGTGACCTTGGCTAGCAGACAGCTGGTGCCACATACCTGTGGAACGGAACCAAGGGCTTGTCAGATCCATACCACGCGTAACACAGCTGTAATTCTGTCAAAAGTTGGACCAACATTTTATTAAGTGGGCTCAGCAGCGTATGTGTAAACGTGATGAATAGCACTGGTGTTAATGATAGAAGAAGAGAAACTTAGCGGTGACGCCGGTGTTATCACTCGAAGGAAATTCGGCAGGCTCTAGTATAGACAGTTAAAAGACGTGTAATAGGTATTCAAGTTGTAAAATTGAGGACGGAAATTTAAGATTTAATCCATTCGTAAATTATAGCATTCGGTATTGTGGGAGCATGCGAGTCAAAGCTAATCTTTCATGGACCGAATTACTGTGGCAAAGGAACCTACACTGAAGCGCCAAAGAAACTGGTATAAGCACGCATATTCAAATACAGAAATATGTAAACAGGCAGAATACGACGCTGAGAGCGCTAACGCCTATATAAGACAAGTGTCTGGCGCATTTGTTAGCTCGGTTATGGCTGCTACAAGCCGGCCGGAGTGACCGAGCTGTTCTAGGCGCTGCAGTCTGGAACCGCGCGACGCTACGGTCGCAGGTTCGAATCCTGCCTCGGGCATGGATGTTTGTGACGTCCTTAGGTTAGTTAGGTTTAAGTGGTTCTAAGTTCTAGGGTACTGATGACCTCAGAAGTGCCATAGTGCTCAGAGCCATTTGAACCATTTTGGCAGGTTATCAAGATTTAACTGAGCTTCACCGTTGTGTTATAGTTGGCGCACGAGCGATGGGATGGGACACAGCATCTCCGATGCAGCGATGAGGTGGCTATTTTCCCGTACAGCCATTTCACGAGTGTATCGTGAATATCAGCAATCCGGCCCAACATCAAAACTCCGACATCGCTGCTACCGGAAAAAGATCGTGCAAGAAAGGGACCAACGACGACTGAATCGCTCAACGTCACAGACGTGCAACCCTTCCGAAAATTGCTACATATTTCGATGCTGGGCCATCAACAAGCGTCAGCGCTCGAACCGTTCAATGAAACTTCATCGATATGGGCTTTCGGAGCCGAAAGCCCACTCGTGTGCCCTTGATGACTGCAAGACACGAAGCTTTACGCCTTGCCTGGGCTTCTGAACACCGACATTGGACTGTTAATAACTGGAAACACATTGCCTAGACGAGCGAGTCTCGTTTCAAATTGTATCGTGCGGATGGACGTGTACGGGTATGGGGACAACCCCATGAATCCATGGACACAGCGAGTCAGCGGAGGACTGTTCTAGATGGTGGAGGCTCTGTAATGGTGTGGGGCGCCTGCAGTTGGAGTCACATGGGACGCCCTATACGTCTAGATACGAGTCTGATAGATGACACGTACGTACGCATCATGTGAGATCTCCTGCATTCATTATATACATTGCGCATTCTGATATTCTTGGGCAATTCCAGCAGGATAATGCGACACGCCACACGTCAAGAATTGCTACAGAGTGGCTCTGAGAACACTCTGACGAAATTAAACACTTCCGCTGGCCACCGAACTCCCCAGAGATGAACGGTATTGAGCATATCTGGGACGCCTTGCGACGTGCTGCTCAGAAGAGATACCGACTTCTTCGTACGCTTACGGATTTATGGACAGCCTTGTAGGATTCATGGTGGCAATTCCCTCCAGGACTGCTTTAGACATTACTCGAGTGCTTGCCTTGTCGTGTTTCGGCACTTCTGCGTGCTCGCGGGGGCCCTACATGATTTTAGACAAGTGCACCAGCTTCTTGGGCTGTTCAGTGTATATGCTTCCAGAGAAATTTCAAGCCTGAAATAGACTGAACTCAGCGCCTAAGTGCACACAGGAGTGGAACATCATACTCACCAAACAGCAGCATAGTGACTTGTAAGCAACTCTACTCTTGCACGACTTGCTAACTTCTGATATGAAAGCAGTCTGCCTCGTCTCTGAGTACAGAGACGAAAAAACCTGGATGGGAGTCAAATGAGCAATCGACAACACTAATTCCTTAATGGTAACAGGAATCTCTTCCAATTACAAGGCAGAAGAAACGACGCCTGTTTGCTCGTCGTCATTCCATTGATTGAACATCTAAACTTGAACAAACGTATCCACTGCGAGTATTTCTGAAAGAGCCGATCACAAGGACGGTCGTTACTACAACACAGATAACTCTCTGACGCTCTATTCCAGTGGCGCCTCAAGTCATCTTTGAAAGTCGAGCTCAGATCCCGAGCTAAACATAGAAACTCTACCTGAATTCACCCAGTTGCATGTATTTCGAATTACACCCGCATTCATTCCATTCAGCCACCATCCACGTTTAGGAGATGTCGTTCCAGGCACATAGTCTTCTTAATACTAAGTGTAACAAAGTAATGGGATAACGATATCCACGTATACTGATGGAGGTTTGCAGATGGAGGTAGCATCGCGTACACAAGGTATAAAACGGCACTGCATTGGCGAAGTTGTCATTTGTAATTAGGTGATTCATTTGAAAAGGTCTCCGACGTGACGATGGCCGCACGTCGGGAATTAACAGACTTTTAACGCGGAAGGGTAGTTGGAACTAGAAGCATGGGACATTCCATTTTGGACAACACAGAGACCGACGGCGATCACGTAACGACCGAGAGATGTCAGTGCTAACAGACAAGCAGCACTGCGTGAAACACCTGCAGAAATCAGTGTGGGACGTAATACGAATGTATCCGTGATAACAATGAAGGGAAATTTGGCGCTGATGGGCTACGGTAGCAGACGAGCAACGCAAATGTCTTTGCTAACAGCACGACGGCTTTTGCACCGTGTCTCCTGGGTTGGACATGTACAGTTGGACCTTAGACGAATTGCAAACTGTGATCAGGTCAGATGAGTCCCTATTTCAATTACTGATGGTAGACTTCGAGTGGGGTGCAGACCTTACGAAGCCATGGACCCAAGTTGCTAACAGCAATCTGGTGACAGTTCCGTAATGGTGTGGGCTGTGTTTACATGGAATGGACTGGGTCCTTTAGTCTAACTGAACCGCTCATTGACTCGAAACAGTTACGTTTGACTATTTGGAGACCTTCTTTAGCCATTCATGTTCTCAAACAACGATGCACCATGTCACTAATTGCAATTGGTTTGAAGATCATCGTGGACTATTCGCGCAAATGGTTTGGCCACCCAGATCGTTCGACATGAATCCCATAGAACATTTATGGGACGTAATCTAGATGGCAGTTGGTGTACAAAACCGCGAACAGACAACAGTTTCTGGTTTATGGATGGCTGTTTATTTCTGCAGGGCACTTCGAACGAATTGTTGAGCACATGACATGTGCAGTTTGTCCTCTACACCGGGCGAAATGAAGTCCAACACTCTAATTGGAGGCATCAAATTACTTCTGTCGCCTCAGCGGAAGACGTACTCAAGCTTGTACCATGATCTTCATCTTGGCATTGAAAAAGTATGAGGAAATACAAGCAGAGGAAGACATGTGATAAAACAAGAAAATTATAAGAAAGGTGGACTGCGAAAGGTGACTGTCGCCTGTCAGTATTTAACAGCGCTCAGAGGTCTTCTGATCTTCAAACTATTTTTTTTTGACAGTATTGGCCCACAGCTTCAGAAAATTTTAGTCTGACAATGACTTAAAAACTCTATAAGCGTGAAGAAAATCGAATAGGGCAGAGCACTCCCCAAGATTTCCTTGTGAATCTATTCTTTGTGAATGCACACAGCTGCCCCAGAATGTATAACCGTAGGTTAAGATATTGAGACTATAGGTAAAGTAAATAAACTTTCCTGTTTCCGTGTAGAGCGAAAAACATATCTAGATCGCAAGAGCGATCACTGCTGCGCCTGTGCGTAGACTTCTATTCAGAACAAAATTGCTGCAGCTGCAAGTACCTTTCTCGTTTCGCAACGCGTCGGTAGCTTAACGTAGATGGACTGAAAGGTAAATGAATGTCGTGTGTGCTGAAATTCGCCCCAGCGAGAGGGAATGTGTCGGTCGCTTACGGGAGCGCTGTCACGGGGACGCTGGGCGTACAGCGCGCAGTGGGGCCAACTGTGGCGCGGCGGCACGTGACCGCGACGCCCGTAAATAACCGCCGCAATTACCACAGCTGGCCCTGACAAGCCAGCGCCGCGCCGTCGCGGTAGGCAACCCACCCTGCACTGCTGCACCGCCGTGGGGTCTGTCTGCGCCTGCGGCTGCGGCTGCCACCGCACATTTCGCTTTATTTATCGGTTCTTTTCCTTTGCTTCTACTCCAAGGTACCTCGACAGCCAAATTTCTGTTTTTGTTGAGACTACAGTAATAATTTCAGTGCTTTAATCTAGCAGGCTGGCTAACGCTGCGGTCGAAGTATTACAAACTCATCTACGTATGAAAATGTACAGGGTGAAAACGTACGGGTTATCAGAATTGAATTGTGTTCTTAACAGGTGATGAATGGCATGATTACTGGACGCGTTAAATGTGAGAACTGAAATGTATTAACAGACAAAATTAACACTTATTTTGTTATACAACGTCTTCTTTGCTGTGACTGTGGATCAGAGCGTAGGTACATGTGCCTATGTCGACATATTTCGGTAGCACAAGTCTGAGTCAGGTTGTCGACTCATTCAGGCTGGCTTCGAATGGCGTTGAGTGGAAAATGTAAACAAATCTCAGCACATTAGTTGTTTACTATGGACTGGAACATCTCGCACCAGGTGTGTACTCCACAAATAGGCAAGTAAAATAGGGAAAACTGGAAGTGATTTGTTCTGACTAAATACTGTTGTAGTAAAGAGCTACGGAGCTCGACACAGTCTGCGCGATATGCACTTACGGACAGTGTGCCTGTAAATTCAGAGTAATTGTTGTACAATCATGTCCAGTACACCGAAAAACAAGGAATCACGTTAAAAGAGCGAGACCCTTAATTACGTTATCGAAATTCGCAGTTGCGAATATTGCTGTGTAATGAAATAACGACAATGAGAATTATTGTTGGGCCCGGACTCGAATCCAAATTTCCAACTTAACACCAGCGCTAGCCGTACCATTAGGCTATCCGAGCACGGGTCACGACCAGACATATACGTTCATAAGTTGTCAACTTTGTTTGCACAACCTGTACTCTTACATCAATTAAACACTACTGGCCATTAAAATTGATACACCACAAAGATGATGTGCTACACACACGGATTTAGCCGACAGGAAGAAGATCCTGTGATATGCAAATCATTAGCTTTCATAGCATTCACACAAGGTTGGCGCCGGTGGTGACACCTACAACGTGCTAACATGAGGTAAGTTTCCAACCGATTTCTCATACACAAACAGCAGTTGACCGGCGTTGCCTGGTGAAACGTTGTTGTGATGCCTCGTGTAAAGAGGAGAAATGCGTACCATCACGTTTCCGACTTTGATAAAGGTCGGATTGTAGCCTATCGCGATTGCGGTTTATCGTATTGCGACTTTGCTGCTCGCCTTGGTCGAGATCCAATGACTGTTAGCAGAATATGGAATCGGTGGGTTCAGGAGGGTAATACGGAACGCCGTGCTGGATCCCAACGGCCTCGTATCACTAGCAGTCGAGATGGCAGGCATCTTATCCGCATGGCTGTAACGGATCGTGCAGCCACGTCTCGATCCATGAGTCAACAGATGGGGACGTTTGCAAGACAATAACCATCTGCACGAACAGTTCGACGACGTTTGCAGCAGCATGGACCATCAGCTCGGAGACCATGGCTGCGGTTACCCTTGACGCTGCATCACAGACAGGAGCGCCTGCGATGGTATACTTAACGACAAACCTGAGTGCACGAAGGGCAAAACGTCATTTTTTAGGATGAATCCAGGCTCTGGTTACTGCATCATGATGGTCGCAGCCGTGTTTGGCGACATCGCGGTGAACGCACATTGGAAGCGTGTATTCGTCATCGCCATACTGGAGTATCACCCGGCGTGATGGTATTGGGTGCCATTGGTTACACGTCTCGGTCACCACTTGTTCGCATTGGCGGCACTTTGAACAGTGGACGTTACATTTCAGATGTGTTACGTCCCGACGATCATTCGATCCCTGCGAAACCCTACATTTCAGCAGGATAATGCACGACCGCATGTTGCAGGTCCTGTACGGCCCTTTCTGGATATAGAAAATGTTCGACTGCTGCCCTGTCCAGCACATTCTCCAGAGCTCTCACCAACTGAAAACGTCTGGTCAATGGTGGCCGAGCAACTGGCCCATCACAATACGCCAGTCACTACTCTTGATGAACTATGTTATCGTGTTGAAGCTACATGGGCAGCTGTACCTATACACTCCATCCAAGCTTTGTTTGACTCAATACCCAGGCGTATCAAGGGCGTTATTACGGCCAGAAGTGGTTGTTCTGGGTACTGATTTCTCAGGATCTATGCATTCAAATTGCGTGAAAATGTAATCACATGTCAGTTCTGGTATAATATATTTGTCCAATTAATACCCGTTTATCACCTGCATTTCTTCTTGGTGTAGCAATTTTAATGGCCAGTAGTGTATGTATTCCCGTACAGCTGAATAATTTTAGCAGGGGGACGTAGGATACACATTGCATCACTGACGCAACTCCATAACATCCACCCCAGAGCCCGAACGAACGTCCGAATCCGCATCCCCCATAGCCTCCACAGGAGGCTACTATGCAATTTGTATCACCAAAAGAGTCACTTGACGCAGGGCGGGCTAACACGGGGGTTCCACATTGGAAACATCGGCATCGTGGGTACGGCTTCACTTACGTTGCAGCACGTCAGCAACGGATGGAGATTAGATGGCGCAGAATCCGTCTTCGGGTATAACGGGGGTAAATGGCCTGTGGATAAACTACTGAGATCTGACTGTGGATTCCCACCAGAATTAGTAACGAAATCTGCTACCGTCAATTTATATCGCTGTTGAAGAGAATTTTTGACAACGAAAACCCACTTCGGACAATTAAAATGTTGGCGACTACACTCATTGTGTAAAAACATGTCCCCACTTGACCAGAGCAAGTAACATGGACCCGGTAATTACAAATCTGAAGATGTGACGTGATGTCCTGTTTAACGTACATCTCGACGGAACCTGTACCGCTATAGTATTGAAGGCGGTGTTGACTCGATCAGCGTTTCCAGCAAATGACCTTGCCACTAACAGATTTAAGAAACACAGCCTTAAGTTATTGATCATTTATTCCGGCGGCCAGTTGGAAAACCGCACGTTGGTTTATTCACCAATTCACCATCAACAGAGGCAACAAGTGTAACACTAACTGACTCGTCACTATGACGAGACGAAATCTGACTGCCTTGTTTAAATAACAAACTGTCTCATTGGAGGGGGTTCATGAATTTTGCAAAGAAATCATAGTTCAGTATTAAAATATGCGGCGTGCCCGTGATCTGATGTAATACCAAACGTTCCCACAAACCGTCATGAATTTCGAGGGAACTTGACTACACATCACCGGTGAGCTTATAAAACGCAAAATTGACTGTTTCTTTAAGCGGGATCGTCCTGGACGCCACAGACGCGAAGAAAAGCGGACAAATACACCTCCGATCAAAAATCCACAAAAGGATGGACAAGGAGGCTTCTGTCTTTAATACGTTCCCTAATAAATACACAGCTTGACAAGAGCTAACTGCTGCAATCTAAGTGTTGCGGCGGAACGTGTCTGACCGCTGTCGCTGCTCAAGCGGAACTGGTCGACCGAAATACTCAACTTACCGTACGCTTCTAGGTTGCATCCCTGTCCGTTTAACTCATTTGCTTGCAGCGTTTCCTACATTTCCAAATGAGATTCGGACCCTACTGTGCATGTGCACTAAGGATATCATAGTCACATTTACAGTTAAATGTGTTTTCAACTAGAAGGGATCAGCCATTAACACATTATGTATTTTGAACAGAGGTGAAAACGCTCAGGTAGTAAGCATGCTTACTACCTGAGTGCTGTGGCACGTTAACACAAGTGAACGTAGCAAGCCAACGCCCAGCGAAGCATCCAGAGCTATGCGTCCGCACTCCTCGACGTTCGCAGAGCGAATGACGTCCCGTGCTGCGGCGTAGCTGGAGCCTGCAGCGCTTATCGCGACCGCGAGTTCCGGTCGCAGCCCCCTATCAGAGTGCTTGCGCAACAGACCGGAAGTGAGTTTTTCTGCAACACGGGCCTAGTAATACCAGGGCCCGTGTTGCGCCCCCCCGGGATAGATAAGGATGGTTCTCGGATAGGACAACTTTATTGTCTGTAATATAACATACAGTCACCATTAATCTTTATTTTACAATTTCCATTGCCAACTTTCGCCCATACAAACAAGTATCCATCAGCATTTAATTTCTTCTTCCTTCTGGTACTCAACACAAATGGCATACTGGGAACAAGTGTACCATATGGAACTCTAGATAACAGTCCTGTTGTCTCAGCAATACTCCAAGTTTTCCAGGCCAAAATGTTAGCATCTGGAAATGCTTCAAGGCCACCATAATCACAATGACTACCCCACACTACAGCAAGTGTGAGCCATGTACTACCTCCAAACACAGCCTGTACATCACATGTGAAGTTCAGGCGCAGTCCTCGAAACACATTTGCTGCCTTGTGTGAGGCTTTGTGTTGTTATGGAGAAGAAGGTTTGCACCGACCGATTACCTGGAATGAGAGTGTCTGAACGTTCCAACATCGCAGGAGTCACGGCCGAGTGCGGCCGGCCCGCAAGCAGGAGGTAGGACAAGTTTGCACCACCTTGGTTCGAAGCTGACACTCGCCTCGCCCTACGACTCACCGTGCTTTTGTTCACTGCCAGCTCTCCGTAGTCATTTTGCAAGCACTTAGGACTATCTACGAGGGTCTGGTTTTCCACCAAAAGCGACTCAGTGACAGCTCTCTTATTGGGACACACCTCTGTTAAAGACGCCAAGGCTACGTATATCGCCTCCACCTACTGGAACTTGATGAAATTATAGGAGCTGGAGCAGGAATATTCCAAAATGTCCCTCAAGAAATGTCGCATTTTTTCAGGCGAATGAGCAGAAAAAAATGCTTTGCATTACTTATTGAACGCTACTGGTATTTTCAAGAGATG
Organism: Schistocerca cancellata; assembly: GCF_023864275.1. Lineage (NCBI taxonomy): Eukaryota > Metazoa > Arthropoda > Insecta > Orthoptera > Acrididae > Schistocerca > Schistocerca cancellata. The sequence goes on from NC_064628.1 coordinate 876,904,061, forward strand.
CGAAAATGTGAAGACATTAAATAACAATTGCATCACATGTCCCATGGCAAAGAGCTCCTGGTTCAAGATACAAGAGGCTGCGTGTCGGATGAAGTCCACAAGTTATATAAATAGTTCTAAAATGTAACATTCTACTTACCATAAAATTCTGTATCTTATGATCTAGTGATATATTCTCAGTAGCTTTAATATATTATACAGCACTTAAATATGTACAATGTGAAGTTTTTGCAGTGCTACACAAAACACAATCTCATGTCTAATAACAACAAAAGTAGTTGAGAAAAACGGGAACTGCTTATGGTTGTCGGCAGTGTGCGTTGCTTCATGTGAGTCTGAAGTCAGTCTCTAAAACGAAGTACCGAACGAATGACGTTTTTCAAATATTACTTCCTAGGTACACTATGCACTAGGTCTAACGCTCCCCTCTGCAATTTAACAACAGTGACGAATTACGGATTTTTATTTTTTGGAGACTGCTACGGTCGCAGGTTCGAATCCTGCCTCGGGCATGGATGTGTGTGATATCGTTAGGTTAGTTAGGTTTAGGTAGTTCTAAGTTCTAGGGGACTGATGACCTCAGATGTTAAGTCCCATAGTGCTCAGAGCCATTTGAACCATTTTTATTTTTTGGAGTCATTGATTTTATATCGTCTTTAAGCTATGGCTGATGATGGTGTGTGGTCCAAAACTGGTTGTATATTAACGAAATTTGATAAGCAGCCCTAGCCGGTGGATCATGACGTTTTTCGAACTTCACGGTAAATGATAACAGCCAAACAGTTGCAGGATAAAGATTTATTAAAATCCTTGATCACGGTTTCGGTATATATAAATATACCTTCATCAGAAGTAAAGTACACTAAAATCACATCTTGCAGTGGAGATACACAAAAAAATCGTGCCGAAGGCTTCGTCAATAGTTAAAACATCATCTCCATTTAACTTATGACGAAACCTTTGGCACGATTTTTTTGTGTATCTCCACTGCAGGATGTGATTTTAGTGTATTTTACTTCTGATGAAGGTATATTTAGATATACCGAAACCGTGGTCAAGGGTTTTAATAAATCTTTATCCTGCAACTGTTCGGCTGTTATCATTTACCGTCAAGAATTTCAACAGTTGCTGTTTCAGCCATGTTAAAAACCTTGACGTTTTTCAAATATTTACGAGCTGTGAGCATTATCTTCAGTAAACAGTTCCTGTTGAAATCAGTTGTCACTGACAAAACGTCATATTCGTCTGCAGTCCCGGTTTGTTGGGATCTTTTTACGACTACTGCTGTGTGACATGGTGGTAAGTGGTATAGCCCACCATTTCTTGTAGGTATACTGGACTGTCTATGCCGATACATCTGTAGAGTGGCCGTTACCGTATTTGCAAAGGCTAATTTGCTTCTGTCATTCTATCACGTCTACACGTCGACTCACGTTACCGCACTGGTTATGTGTAACAGATTTGCACAAACACACCACTGCACTGACGCGACGTGGTGTGATGGACACGTAACCGCCTCTTACTTTTAGCCTAACTACATCGGACCGAAGCGGCCAGTTACTCTCCTAGGGGAATTAAAATTTATTCCATCGATCAGGTCAAGTTGCCCTGAAAATTTAATTACGCGTGGACTGCTGCTGGAGGTGTTCGCTCACAACTGATCTCGTTCTCGGTAATGGGGTAGGAAATGTGAACCACAGACTCAGTTATACTAGTGCTGCCAGGCTTCCATAGTTACTGGAGAAATGAACGATCGATTAACAGCACACAGTTTTGCTAATGCTGAGGGTTGAAAGGGATGAAGGAGATCCACCGTCAGACTGTCTGTCAGGTGGCAGTAATCGGGAAAGCAAATGCTTGCGTATAAAATCAGCACAGCGGCAGATGGGGCCGGAATGCTGGCCACCCTGCAAGGCGGACGGCTCTGCCGAGGTCATGGTAGCCAGCCGGCACATCTAGCCAGCCCGCATCAAGAGCAGATACCTACTGCTCAGGGTGGTGGGCGGCATAGCAAGCGTGCCGGGGAATCCCCGGCGCGGTCTGCGGCGGCGGCCTAGGCGCGCGGTCAGCCCGCGGGCATCCCAGCCAACACGGCTGCCAACCGGCTGCAGGCAGCGCATCCAAACGTGCCGTTCCACGGCCGCGGGCTGCGCAGAATCTCCAGCTGTTTCGTGGATGACATGGAGGGTACAACGTTAACCAGTCTCTCGTACAGGCGCGCCTTGTGTTTAAGGACTTAGAGGTGGAGCGGCTCTAAAAGTAACGATAAAATACATCCGAAGAAGTTTCAGTCCTGCAATCACCCATGATTCACCACCCTCTACGATATTTCTGCAGGGAATTTGAAGTCATCCTCAAGAGAACCATCGAATACTGACGAAACTTCGTATGTCCCGAAGTTTATTAGCGTTCTGTGTAAATTCTGCACGTATGTTAAGACTATGGTGAAGCAGGCACTACCGTCACAGGCATAGGCATGCTCTGTCATCTTTATTTAGAGCAAATTGTGGAAATGAGGAGGTTCCACTAGTGTCCACTATCAGAGTCCATCATATTTTCCGACAATTGTATTTCCACAGATTGGTTAGTAACGGAGTGGCAAAAAGGTGTGTATGTTGCCAAAATCATTGTCTTATCACACTGCATTGAATGTCCGGTGGAGAAACAATGTTGAGCTCTTGCAGATTTGTCTGGTTGCAAAAGGTGAGTACGACTCTGATATTTTGTGCAGCAGTCTTGCACAGCGTGCGTGGTTTTGCATACGAAAGTCATAACGCATTGGCGTAGTATTTTGTATATCGCGGTCTTCCTCAATAACAAGTGGACCTTCACGGAAACTAGTTGGTCAGCAATCTTAAATGATGGACGGATAACATGCACTTGATGGGGGGTTTCCGGCTATCTCGAAAGAAATCTTGCCACAAATGGCCGAAAAGCAAGAGATTTCACCACCGGGCTCTCTTCTTCATCCATTTCCTGGTTTTTGGCTTTCAGCAGCGTCAGTAGCGTTCTCCAGCTTACAGGGAAGTATTGATTGTAATTTCAGTCTGCCGCTGTCAGGACAGCCTTGCCATGGTTCGCGCGGCGCCCCGCGTCGGAGGTTCGAGCTCTCCCTTGGGCATGGGTGTATGTTCAAAAATGGTTCAAATGGCTCTGAGCACTATGGCACTTAACATCTATGGTCATCAGTCCCCTAGAACTTAGAACTACTTAAACCTAACTAACCTAAGGACAACACACAACACCCAGTCATAACGAGGCAGAGAAAATCCCTGACTCCGCCGGGAATAGAACCCGGGCGTGGGAAGCGAGAACTCTACCGCACGGCCACGAGCTGCGGACTGGGTGTATGTGTTGTCCTTTGCGTAAGTCAGTTTACGTTAGATTAAGTAGTGTATAAGGCTAGGGACCGAAGACTTCAGCAATTTGGTCCCATAGGAACTTACCACCAATTTCCAATTCCAGTCACGTATCACAAATGTTTATCAAAAAATGGTTCAAATGGCTCTAAGCACTATGGGACTCAACTTCTGAGGTCATTAGTCCCCTAGAACTTAGAACTACTTAAACCTAACTAACCTAAGGACATCACACACATCCATGCCCGAGGCAGGATTCGAACCTGCGACCGTAGCGGTCTCGCGGTTAATGTTTATCAATCAGGTTATTAATTTCAATCAAAGAATATCATTTTTAGATCCATGAAACATACACAGAGAGGTAGCCTGCTATATAAGTATATCAAAATCACACAAATACAGAATCAGAAATCAATTTAAGCAACATGGAAACATTCCCGTACCCGAGTAGATTCAGTATATAAAATATATCATGTCATTACATATATATGTGGGGCAGCCATACTGGCTTCGCCAGTAAATAACAAAATTTCAGTACCGTTAGCACCAATGCAACATACATATTGACAATTTGAGAAAAAAGTTACAAAGCCGTGCAGTGACGAGTGGCGTGCCTGCATGCTGGCAACGCTAGATGCCGCTGCTGCACACTAGTTGCACATTATTTCAACAGAAATACCGTCTTCAATTACGTGTACAAAGTTATTCCGGCTAGAGATGATGCAAATAGATATAAATCCTCAGATAATAGTAGATCAGATAATAAACCAAAATAGGAAATATTTGCGAGGAAAATATTATAATTTACAAATTAAATTTTTCAGTAAGCATTGTAAATAATGACAGGCAACTCTTTCACAGTTGTGAGTATGAAGTGATGTTTTCACACATCTACTTGCTCGTATAAGGTTACTCCTTCAAATGTAGTATAGCTCGGTAAAAACTTCCTAAAAGAGAGATTATATAACTATATCTTTATCTGCAACAGACTTTACTGTCTTCTTCAGGTCTTCAAAAATTTTTGAAATAAAACTCGTACATTTCAATCTAGCGTGAGGTTCCAACTCAAAATCAACACGATTTGTAACAAAAAGTTTTGAGTTGGAACCTCACCTCAAGTTGTTATGAACACGTTTTATAACAAAATATGTTGATAAAAATTTTTGAAGACCTGAAGATGACAGCAAAGTGTGCCGTAATCGTTGTTGTGAATAAAAAAAATATTCGTGCCATTTTGGCTTTAGAAAGTTTTTACGATCTAAAGGAGATTGCTCCTTTTGATTTCTCAAGATGAGAAAATTCAGTCAAGCTCTCTAACTACATGGTGTGAGTTCTACGCACAGAAGGTTCAAATAGCTAAGCGTAAGGGAGCTGCATCGACATCCATGCTATTTTCGCATTCTGCGACTTTTAATGTAAGGTAATCAACGGAGTGGCTGACCATTCTGCTGCTACGCTGCCAAGTCCTTTACCTGGTGCTCCAATCATATGTATCATCAAAATACACACCTGGAAATGGAAAAAAGAACACATTGACACCGGTGTGTCAGACCCACCATACTTGCTCCGGACACTGCGAGAGGGCTGTACAAGCAATGATCACTCGCACGGCACAGCGGACACACCAGGAACCGCGGTGTTGGCCGTCGAATGGCGCTAGCTGCGCAGCATTTGTGCACCGCCGCCGTCAGTGTCAGCCAGTTTGCCGTGGCATACGGAGCTCCATCGCAGTCTTTAACACTGGTAGCATGCCGCGACAGCGTGGACGTGAACCGTATGTGCAGTTGACGGACTTTGAGCGAGGGCGTATAGTGGGCATGCGGGAGGCCGGGTGGACGTACCGCCGAATTGCTCAACACGTGGGGCGTGAGGTCTCCACAGTACATCGATGTTGTCGCCAGTGGTCGGAGGAAGGTGCACGTGCCCGTTGACCTGGGACCGGACCGCAGCGACGCACGGATGCACGCCAAGACCGTAGGATCCTACGCAGTGCCGTAGGGGACCGCACCGCCACTTCCCAGCAAATTAGGGACACTGTTGCTCCTGGGGTATCGGCGAGGACCATTCGCAACCGTCTCCATGAAGCTGGGCTACGGTCCCGCACACCGTTAGGCAGTCTTCCGCTCACGCCCCAACATCGTGCAGCCCGCCTCCAGTGGTGTCGCGACAGGCGTGAATGGAGGGACGAATGGAGACGTGTCGTCTTCAGCGATGAGAGTCGCTTCTGCCTTGGTGCCACTGATGGTCGTATGCGTGTTTGGCGCCGTTCAGGTGAGCGCCACAATCAGGACTGCATACGACCGAGGCACACAGGGCCAACACCCGGCATCATGGTGTGGGGAGCGATCTCCTACACTGGCCGTACACCACTGGTGATCGTCGAGGGGACACTGAATAGTGCACGGTACATCCAAACCGTCATCGAACCCATCGTTCTACCATTCCTAGACCGGCAAGGGAACTTGCTGTTCCAACAGGACAATGCACGTCCGCATGTATCCCGTGCCACCCAACGTGCTCTAGAAGGTGTAAGTCAACTACCCTGGCCAGCAAGATCTCCGGATCTGTCCCCCATTGAGCATGTTTGGGACTGGATGAAGCGTCGTCTCAGGCGGTCTGCACGTCCAGCACGAACGCTGGTCCAACTGAGGCGCCAGGTGGAAATGGCATGGCAAGCCGTTCCACAGGACTACATCCAGCATCTCTACGATCGTCTCCATTGTCAGTGTGATTATGTGATGTATCTGACCCCAGGAATGTGTCAATAAATTTTCCCCTTCCTGGGACAATGAATTCACGGTGTTCTTATTTCAATTTCCAGGAGTGTATAATAGGCAGACAGAGATAAGGATTGCAGAGTGAATGTTCAGCCACTCCGTTGATTGGAATATGGAATTTTTTCCAATCACTCTGCAATCCTTATCTCTGTCTGCCTATTATATTTTGATGAGACATATGATTGGAGCATCTGGTAAAGGACTTGGCAGCCTAGCAGCATCGCTTTGAGATTACTTCCATCTATCACACGCATGGTTGTAACACCGGGTAAAACAACAGTGCTGCTGTGCTGTGGGAAGAGGAGCAGCAGAAAGTGAAAACAACATTTCAAGTAAGCAGTTTGTTTTTCCATTTCTCAGGTTGAACTTATAATCACGAAAAGATCTCCATCTGGCGATATGGCATAAGTAATAGGTACTATCCCTCTTCCACAACGCATACGCAGTTGTCGATTACATGAGAACACAATCTCCTGTGATAAAGGTGGTATGACAACTCCATCTCATACAGCCGCCAGTTTTCAGCAGATCGATACCTATTTTACAAATGCATTTACACTGACTGCTCTAAGCGTGACCGTGATGCGGAATGTGCTTTTGTTGCCAGCGAAGCGGTCCATACAGATTGATTATTTCGATCAGTGCTCGATTTTTGCCCCTTATCAGGCCACCCTGTACATCCATAGTTACGGAATCTGTGCATCCATCGTATTCTGTTTCCCCCAGTGCTTTCCAGGGTCTCTGTGCGAAGCACATGAAACGCCGTTTACTACAACTATAGACCTATATCTCTAACGTCGATCAGTTGTAGAATTTTGGAACACGTATTTTGTTCGAGTATAATGACTTTTCTGGAGACAAGAAATCTACTCTGTAGGAATATGCATGGGTTTCGAAAAAGACGATCGTGTGAAACCCAGCTCGCGCCACTCGTCCACGAGACTCAGAGGGCCATAGACACGGGTTACCAGGTAGATGCCGTGTTTATTAACTTCCACGAGGCTCTTGACACAGTTCCCCACAGTCGTTTAATGAACAAAGTAAGAGCATATGGACTATCAGACAAATTGTGTGATTGGATTGAAGAGTTCCTAAATAACAGCATGTCATTCTCAATGGAGAGAAGTCTTCCGAAGTAAAAGTGATTTCAGGTGTGCCGCAGGGGAGTGTCGTAGGACCGTTGCTATTCACAATATATATAAATGACCTTGTAGATAACATCGGAGGTTCACTGAGGCTTTTTGCGGATGATGCTGTAGTATATCGAGAGGTTGTAACAATGGAAAATTATACTGAAATGCAGGAGCATCTACAACGAATTAACGTATGGTGCAGGGAATGGCAGTCGAATCTCAATGTAGACAAGTGTAGTGTGCTGCCAATACATAGAAAGAAAGATCCTTTATCATTTAGCTACAATATAGCACGTCAGCAATTGGAAGCAATTAATTCCATAAATTATCTGGGGGTGGGCATTAGGAGTGATTTAAAATGGAATGTCCATATACAATTAATCGTCGGTAAAGCAGATGCCAGACTGAGATTCATTGGAAGAATCGTAAGGAAATGTAGTCCGAAAACAAAGGAAGTAGGTTACAGTACACTTGTTCGCCCACTGCTTGGATACTGCTCATCGGTGTGGGATCCGTACCAGATAGGGTTGATAGAAGAGATAGAGAAGATCCAACGGAGAGCAGCGCACTTCGTTACAGGATCATTTAGCAATCGCGAGAGCGTTACGGAGATTATAGATAAACTCCAGTGGAAGACAGGAAGAGAGACGCTCAGTAGCTCGGTACGGGCTTTTGTTGAAGTTTCGAGAACATACCTTCAGCGAGGAGTCAAGCAGTATATTGCTCCCTCCTACGTATATCTCGCGAAGAGACCATGAGGATAAAATCAGAGAGATTAGAGCCCACACAGAGGGATACCAACAATCTTTGTTTCCACGAACAATACGAGACTGGAATAGAAGGGAGAACCGATAGAGGTACTCAAGGTACCCTCCGAAACACACCGTCAGGTGGCTTGCGGAGTGTTGATGTAGATGTAGACTCTGTAACGGTGTAAGGCGTGTCCAGTTAGAGTGATATGGGATCCCTGATATGTCTAGACACGACTCTGACAGGTGACACTGACGCAAGCATCCTGTCTCATCACCCACATCCATTGATGTCCATTGTGCATTGTGGATTCCGACGGACTTGGGAAAATTCCAGTAGGACAATGCGACAAGCCACACGTCCAGAATCCCTACATAGTGGTTCCAGGAACGCTCTTCTGAGCTTAAACACAACCGCTGGCCACCAAACTCTCCAGAAATTAACATTATTGAGCATGTCTTCGATGCCTTGCTGTCGAGAACAGATCCGCAACCTTTCGTACCCTTACGGAGTTATGGACAGCCCTTCAGAATTCATGGTGTCATCAGCCTCCAGCACGACTTCAGAGATTATTCGAGTGCATGTCACATCGTGTTGCGGCACTTCTGCGTGCTCGTGGGAGCCCTACACGATATTGGGCAGGTGTACCAATTCCTTTCGCTCTTCAGTATATATCCTGTATTTAAGGTACGTTTTTCTCTTCCTCAATGAGGCAAAAGAGAGACTGCCATTTGGTACGTTTGGTCTTTCGAGTACCATCTGGGGCTGCACTACAAACGTAGAACTAATTTTGCTCTTGGCAAGCTAAGGAATCGGTCACTAGGTATAAGCGAGATCGCATTCCTCCGCTTACCATTTTGCTTTCACCAGCAAAGAGGAATGGGAGATCGAGATGAAGCACCTCCTTCCAAAACTGCTGACGGTGGCCAATAGAGTACGGGCCGTTGGGTGGAGTGGGGGCGGGAAGGAAAGGGTATTCCCTCCTGCCTCCTCAGCCGACTGAGACGCCCGGAGGACTGTTATGAATGAACACACACCTCAGCCTGCCTTCCTGTGAGGCCACGCCATCTTCATCTCTCTCTCTCTCCCTCGCCGCTCCTTCTTCCCCCAATTGTTTGCGCTAGTTTAATCTCGCCGGCTCGGGCCCCCGCCTGCGTCAGAACCTCGTAGAAAGTAATCAAGGCACCGCCCATTCCATGTTTTTATTGGGAGCGACGTCCGCCGGGCTGGAGCGTCGGCGTGCCGGCCCGGCGCCGGCGTCTGCAATAACAAGCGAGAGATCTGGCGGCAGCCATTGCGCGCGGCCGGACTGACAGACCACTCTTCGATAGAGCCCCGCGCTGCCGGCGGCCGCTGTGTGTCTTCGGCGTCCCGACAGGCCGGCCCCGCTGTTTATTCTTCTGAGTGAGCGCCAGCGGGCGCCCTGTAGCGGACGTGACGAGCCCTCGGCAGCGCCGGGGACACGAGGCCGCAGCGGAGCCCTCCAGAAACCCGGGTTCGCGGAAGGGACGCAGCGGCCTACTTTGTCGACCGAAAAAAAAAATAATAGAGGAGAGGTAAACATCTGCGCGAGGTGTGCGTACGTCCGATGTTTGCACAGTGCTCTGGGTGCGTATGTGTAGCAGCGAAAAGGAGAAAGAAAAATTTTGGTCTTGGAGAATAAAACAGCACGCTTACTCGCATCCTCCTTCTACGCCGCAAGTGGGAAAATTTGTTTTGCTGTGCTCGAGATGTCACTTCTTTTTCGTAACGCAGTTCGACCCCAATTTCTTTGTTTTTAGAGAGGAGTAACCTGACACAACCTACTGGTGGGTGCTTCATTCAGTTTATGAGTTGATACGAAGCGCTGTTCACAGTAAATATCAACAGAGGTAGCCCGCAAAGATTTTTTCGCGTAAGCAACGTATTTGCGCCGGCTCCCCTCCCAAAGACATTAGCTGCCTTTCCATGGGCTTTCGGTAGGACCTCTAAAAAAATCTAAAATGTAAAATTTAAAATGGATTGTTTCTTTTAAATAAGTTTCTTTGAAGTAAGTTCTACAAATAGACTCCTCCGTAGGATAAATAAATTTCAAAATCTTGTTCCAGAGCATAGTGCTCAATAGAGAAACAACTCATATAATTTAATCTAGTTTCTACTATCTTTAACTGTTTCCGTGGAGGTAGAAATAAGTAGACTTATTATCTTGTTGGACTCCTCCGTAAGATAAATAAATTTCAAAATCTTGTTCCAGAGGGAAGTGCTCAAAGGAAACATCTCATATAATTTAATCTAGTTTCTACTATCTTTAACTGTTTCCGTGGAGGTAGAAATAAATAGACTTATTATCTTGTTTCAGTTTCAATTAAAATGTGGTGTAAGAATTCAAAAATGGTTAAAATGGCTCTGAGCACTATGGGACTTAACTGCTGACGTCATCAGTCCCCTAAAACTTAGAACTACTTAAACCTAACTTACCTAAGGACATCACACACATCAATGCCCGAGGCAGGATTCGAACCTGCGACCGTAGCGGTAGCACAGTTCCAGACTGTAGCGCCTAGAACCGCTTGGCCATTTCGGCCGGCGGTGTAAGAATTGCAAACATAAAATATCTGTTAATTTTTTCGTTTAAAATAGTTCTTTGTAATTCTGCAATTTACAAATTATTTCACTTTCCATCGGAAAACGTGGAACAGGAATATAAAAAGAATTACCTACTTTATACTGATGTTATAAACATAACACACAGTTAACTGCCTGACTTTTATGTTCCATTTTAACATAACTCACTAGTCACTATTTAAATTGTGAAATATTTTTCTTGAAACTAATTTAAAACTGATAAACCTATTCAAAATGTTTATGTGTACAACTGAAATGAGGTCTGTGGGCAGAATGACAGAGCAGTGTTCTTTAAATAAAGTCATGTTTAATTCCTACAATTATACACAGGACTCGCATTCGGGAGGACGACGGTTCAATCCCGCGTCCGGCCATCCTGATTTAGGTTTTCCGTGATTCCCCTAAATCGCTCCAGGCAAATGCCGGGATGGTTCCTTTGAAAGGGCACGGCCAACTTCCTTCCCCGTCCTTCCCTAATCCAATGAGACCGATGACCTCGCTCGTCTCCTCCCCCAAAACAATCCAACCCTATTCCTACAATTATTCAGTGTATGTACTTATAATTTCTCTTAGGCAGAACAATAACATTGAAATTCTTTTAGGATTTAAAATAAAATATTAATTTTGGATATTGTTTATTATAATATTAATTATATCTCCCTTAAAGGCTAAAATTTGCAATCTACAGAAGCATTCTCGAAAAAGTATTGCTTTAAGGTATGTCTGTATCAGCTGCAGATCTGAAGGATACCTTTCATCCATACCCCCCGGGGCCATGGGTGAATTTCAATTATATGGGAACTGGATCGAAAAGATAACATTTCAAATACATTTACACTGACTAGGACCATCGTTGTACCTGAAGTCAGCAGTAGCTAACAACATACTCGCATTTATGTCGCAAAGAGCTCATTGCATATCATGTTTATTGGACCGTTTTTGGTTCTCCTGTCGTATACGTTCAGCTAACGTCCTTGCCGCAGTGGTAACACCGGTTCCCGCCAGATCACCGAAGTTAAGCGCTGTTGGGCTGGGCTAGCACTAGGATGGGTGACCATCGGGTCTGCCGAGCGCTGTTGGCAAGCGGGGTGCACTCTGCCCTTGTGAGGCAAACTGAGGAGCTGCTTGAGTCACCAGTAGCGGCTCCGGTCTCTGACATACGGCCGGGAGAGCGGTGTGCTGACCACATGACCCTCCGCATCCGCATCCAGTGACGCCTCTGGGCTGAGGATGACACGGCGGCATGTCGGTAGCTTTGGGCATTCATGGCCTGTGCGGGAGGAGTTTAGTTTAGTTTTTATCGTATACATTCACCTACGTCAGCGTTCGCTACAAGTTATGATACTCCCTGTACACGGATACAGGTGTGTCCCTTTTAACTTGACCCCCAAAGTGGGCCCTGATCAAAAATATCTGGACACCTATTGATGGACATAAATATAGGAAATTTCCACCGATCGCCTTCATATCGATTGCCGAGGACGATTTTAATGAGGTATCTGAATTTCTCTGGAAGACTGGCAGACCGTTGTTTCACAGTGACCGAAACCAGAGAATCTAGTGATGTTCGACAGTGCGGTCAGGAGTGAAGTTGATGTTCTAGCTCATCTAACGATGTTACACTGGGTTCGGGTCAGGACACCCGTCGGACCCGTCGATTTCCTGAAAGTTACTGTCTACAAACAACTGCCTAACACACGTTGCTTTATTGTACTGTCAATCTGGTTCAGTCAGTCATCGTCTCCGAACTCTTCTTCTACTGCAGACAATACTAAATGCTGTAAAATGCGTTCATATCTTTCCTCATTTACCGTTTCCTGAAGCGCAATGAGAGGACCACACTCTAACCACGAAAAATACCCTAATACTGTAACATCACCTTCTCCGTACTAGACTGTTGGCACTGCAAATGATTCCCGGCGGGGTCAGGGATTTTCTCTGCCTCGTGATGGCTGGGTGTTGTGTGCTGTCCTTAGGTTAGTTAGGTTTAAGTAGTTTTAAGTTCTAGGGGACTGATGACCATAGATGTTAAGTCCCATAGTGCTCAGAGCCATTTGAACCACTGCAAATGATGGCAGGTAACGTTCACTCAAACCCTTCTATCGGACTGCCGCAAGTTATAGCGCAATTCATCAATCCAAATTACTTGTTTCCAATGATAACTGCCCAGGGTCGTCGCCCTTTACACAACCTCTAACGTCGCCTAGCATTGACTACATAAATTTGCGGCTTACGAGTAGCTACGTGACAATTCTACCACGATCTTTTTAATCCCTAAGCACTGTTATTGTGCCGCCTACATTGATGCTAGAACTTGGGAACACACTTTTGAATTCTTCTGTTGATCTCATTAGAATATTTACAATCGATCTCCACCAAGTTCCATGGTACTGTGTCAGTATACGGAGTCTTGGTTTATCTGCGGTTCTTCCTTCCAGTGACTAGACCACGTTCGAGGTCAGTGAGTTCTGCTCTCGGACCCATTACGCTGTTACTGCTCCTCTTTTCAGTACACCGTACTCCCAAACTCTTTTCGCATCGGCGCGTGACATCTAGTGCTGATGTTTCCTGAATGAGATTTTCACTCTGCAGCGGAGTGTGCGCTGATTTGAAACTTACTGGCAGATTAAACCTGTGTCCCGGACAGAGACTCGAACTCGGGACCTTTACCTTTCGCCATTACATAGGAATGTCCGAATACCTCTACTCAGGTAGAGTAAACGACGTGAAGGGTAACGCCTGTGGCCCTGTGTAGTAGTAGGTGAACTGTTGGCTGATGCCGCAGATGGTTCAAAAATGGCTCTGAGCACTATGGGACTTAACATCTGAGGTCATCAGTCCCCTAGACTTAGAACTACTTAAACCTAACTAACCTAAGGACATCACAAACATCCATGCCCGGATGCAGGATTCGAACCTGCGACCGTAGCGGTCGCGCGGTTCCAAACTGTAGCGCCTAGAACCGCTCTGCCACTCCGGCCGGCCCAAGCCGCAGATGGGTGACGTCGCTAGAAACTGTTCCTTGCTGGGTACCCCATTCATTACCAACAGCCTGGAGACGCACGCTATAATAACTGAAACTTCGTGAGGACTGGATACAGATATATATATTTATAGCAGATGTTTTGGATGACGAGTCGATTACGAGCGCTGACCATATAGAATCATAGGTATACGGCAAGACTTGCACATGGGCAGCGCCAGATATTACTGGACAATGTGAACAGGAGACACGACCGTTGCCAAACACGTGATCGGGCACAGCCTAGTTCAAAGTGCGCTTGGTTTTACCTCTCAGTACGAGCACGGGAGGTTAGGTGGAAATGCCTTCACTTCACCACATTTCTGTCGATGATAAGACATATCGCGTCTAATGACTACGATGCTTAAATTAGAAAATAAACTCGTTCTCTCAGAAAATATTCCTTTTTGTCTTTCATCCGTGAATGAGACAGGAAAGAGGAGGGGAGAAAAGGGAGAGGACAACGGTGCTACGTTAAGTACCCCATGCCGTACACCGTAGTGCTACTTGAGAAGTAAAGATGTAATTGTAGGTACAAAAGGAATGAGGCCCCATGCCGTACACCGTAGTGCTACTTGAGAAGTAAAGATGTAATTGTAGGTACAAAAGGAATGAGGCTGTTCGCGTTAATAACGAGCTATCTGTCGTGACGTAGCGTTTATCTTGTTACCCTCTGAGATGACGTCTCAACTTTCGTGTCCGAAGGAACATTGCACCATACTTCTTAATAACACAGTTTGCGTCTCGCCGTGCCTCGTGCTCGGACGTACAGTGTGTTTCTGCATGTGTAGCGCGCGCCCTCGCTGTTGTTTACTTTAACTGGCCGTCACGTGTACTAGAACCATGGCCAACCTTTTTCGAAAATCCACACTACGATTCACCTTCTGCAAAGATTACACCTGTCCAAAGACTTTGGAATTCCAAAGCTTCCTACACCACGAATTTAAGATCCCAGCTTCCGTCATTTTGGGCATCCATCTGTCCATTTCGTCGGCATAGTCACTGTCGACCATGCAGACTTGACTATCGAACCAATCTCATCTGTACTGGTAAAACATTCAGCTTGCTCTAAGATGTCTCAAGCAGCTGGAACGTACAACTCATCATATTGTTAAGGATAATCATATCAGAGATGTAAAATGTGGCCTTTCAAAATATTATGTGGATATCGCATATATTTTTTGAGCAAGCAATGTACATAAAGGTGACAGATATTTCGTACTTACCAAGAAATTATTCTCCATGTGTTACTGTCACTTTCTGGGTGCAATACAGCAACTTGTTAATTAGTTTACAGAATAGTATTACGTTTTTCAGGATATTACCAAATTTGTCTCCATAATTACAAAAAAATGGTTCAAATGCCTCTGAGCACTATGGGACAACTTCTGAGGTCATCAGCCCCCTAGAACTTAGAGCTACTTGAACCTACCTAACCTAATGACATCACACACATCCATGCCCGAGGCAGGATTCGAACCTGCGACCGTAGCGGTCGCGCGGTTTCAGCCTGTAGCGCCTAGAACCGCTCGGCCACTCCGGATTGCTCCATAATTACATATTTCTGTTAATTTACACTATATGTTTGTCCAGAAATGGCTATTTGACTACAGTAAGGGGGGTGGCGATCAATATGTAATGCAACACCTTTTTTCTGAAAGCAATCTGGTTTTAGTCAGGATTCCAGTACATCATATAACCCCCTCCCCCCCCCCCCCCACTCTCGTGGCTACAAAACAATACTTTTCAACATAATTTCCATTCAATGGGAGCGACTGTGTGCTCGCATGGTACCACTCCACTGGTCGACGTCGGTGCCAACGTATTGCTGCAGCAGTGACCTCCCTACTATTCACGTGCTGCTTCCAGCGGAGAGCATTCATTGTTGGGCCAAACAGATGCAAGTAGGAAAGTGCGAGATCCGGGCTGTAGGGTGGATGAGGAAGAATAGTCCAATGAAGATTTTCGGACGCGAAGACTTCAGTGAGACCCTAAGTTGTCTCGGAGATGGCGAATTACGTTTGCATTTTTCTGGCGATATACACGCTGGCGTTGTTTCTTCAGTTTTACGAGAATAGAACAGTTCCCTTCAGAGTCGTTCGTTGCACCATGATGAAGCATATCAGAAAGAATAACATCTTTAGAATCGCAGAACGCCGTCGCCTTGATTTTACCAGCTGAGGGTGCGGCTTTGAAATTTTTCTTCGGAAGAGAGGTAGTTTGGGGTCAATCCGTGGATTGCTGTTTTGTTTCCGGTTAGAAGTGATGAGCTCACGTTTCATCGCCTGTGCTGATCTTCGACGAAAAAGAAACTATCATGATCAGCCTCGTGACGTGCAAGCAATGCCACGCCCATGGTCCTGCATTGCTCTTAATGGTGTTTTGTTAGGCAGTGAGGAAGCCAGCTGGCAAACATATTTCAGTGCCACAACTAGTGGAGAAGTGTCAGCACTACCAACAGAGACGTCCAGTTGAGCAGTGAGGCGAGAGGGTCCGCACGTTCCAGAATTGCAAGGGTGACACCTGTGTGCGGCGGGCCAGTATGTGGGAGATCGGGCAGTTTCAAGCGACTTGTTGCAATGACTGTAGCGTCGCAAGTTGTCCAGAGCAAACGTTTGTTTTAGGATAGCTTGCTGTATGTAACTTTGGGGGCTGACATCTACCGGAAGGGACACTCGCATCTGTCTCTGCCTGCAGTGGGGCATGTTATTAAATGCCTCTTACTGAATGCATACATTCACCACCTATAAGAATCTAAATAAAGGATAGTAGTTTTTGTTTAATCGCTTTCAAAATTTGTATACTGCTGTAAAAAGCTGTATACTGCAGTAAAAATGTGAGCTTTCTAGCGGGCATATTTCTGGAGATAGAAAAATTTACTTCAAAGTTAGAAAAACTACGCTTAAGAAAGGAAATTCACCTGGGAACAGACTCATTTTTGGTTGTCAATTGAAATACTCAGCTGAAGTATCAGGTTGTAGAATTATTTAATTGAAATGTGATTTAAAAATTTCAAATACCTTAGAATTTTCATAGTATGAAATCTAGGATAACTTCAGAAAGAACTATTAAAATCAATATTTATTTTATTATGTGAAATGTGAGCCTGTGAGTAAATGAGAGTGTGTATTTCAATATTGCATTATGTACTGCCTTAAGTAACGTGCAAGAGTTACACAAGAATGTTGTGGGAAAATAATCCTAGGGGGATTTACCCACTTTGCTGATGACGTACGTCTAAGCGTGACTGCTATAGTGACAGGGCAGCCAGAAAGTCAGCTGGAGTAAAATCTGTATCTAAAGAATATTTCCAGAATTATTGTCTTTTGTTTTCATTTATTAAACATTACTATAATATTTGTAGGTCAAACTGACGCAAATGCGTCTGTGTATAAGGATTGGTGCAGACCAGTTTCGGCGCAAATATGATCACGAGTGATTATTCTGATTGACAATCACCATAGTCAGCCTGTCAAAAGTGAGACGGTTCCCGCCCGTTACCTGATAGTTATACTGGGAGTGAGGCTGGAAGAAGGAAGTCGCTCGGTAGCTTTGAAAGCGGACTGTCACGTTACTAGTGCCAGTAAAAATAATGTGTAAGATGAAGAATTACTTAGTGTTTGAGTTATTGGCGAGCTAAGTCGATTCCACTTGTTATTGAGGACTGCGTGGTGAAATTTCAGAGATTTTGACTATATCCCTTGGACAGATATTCGGGTGGGAAAGGTTGGCCTCCATAGTATCCGCATGGCATGTTTCAGTATTTAACTACTGAGCATTTTTGCCGTGCAGTTCCTTTTTTAGTAATCCACAAGAAATATCGAACGTAATAACTCACATTAGTGGTAAAATTAATGACTGTGAAAAAATTGTTTAATTTGGGTCGGGTTTGGACAGATTTCTGGCTGCTGTGTGTGTGTGAAATGTGTGTATGAATCGTAAACTGGAAAGGAAATAAGCAATAGTTTAAATGTGCACTGAATAGTACCCTTTCTTTGGTTGTCAAGGACAAAATAAACATTATTGTGTGGAAATTTCAGACATTATTTTCCAGATCCAATCCATTTTCTTAGTGCCCGATAAAATTGGATGACAGTATTTCTACAGAACGTTCTTTCATAACTAGAGTTGCGCGGCCTCAATAATTGTGGATATTAGGTGTTGTTTTTTATCAAAGTTGCCTTTACATCATCTTGTAAGAATCTACGTTGCCGAGTGAAGGGACATTGAGCAGACGCCGTTCTCAAGTAGGTGAATTTAATTTGCAGCCTGCACAGTGACAGCGACGAATAGACACGCGAGAAATTAAACCCCGACACGCAGCATGACGACAGACGCCTTGCCTGACAACTCACCATACTTTGGTTCACAGCCAAGTCTCCGTAGACGTTATGAAAGGATCGCTGAATATCCGTGATGCTGTAGTTTTCCGCCAAAAGAAACTCAACGACAGATTTCTGCTCGGTTACAGAAGCCATTTAGAAGGTTATGTAAAGCACCGTCACTTATTGGAAGTTCATGAAACTATAGAGGCTGCAGGGGAAATATTCCTCGATGCCCCGCAAAAAATTCAGCATTTTTTCAACCGAAATTGGCTGAGGAAAAAGAGTTGCATTACTTATTGAACACGCGTATATTACAATTTTGTAACTGACATTTGACGAAGTCATTCTTTAAACACTACTGTTAGCCTATATACCTCAAGAAAATGCTTTATACGATTGAAAGGGGACGAGAAGAGTTTCTGAAGATATTCGTTCGACCTTGTCATTACAATTGTAAAGCAGTAAGCGAGGAACTTTAGGTCAATAGACGGTTTGAAGTTTTCCTCCGAAATGCATGGCAGACAAATTGCCGCCAGAAATGCTTATGATAATGTATTCCATCCTATTAATAAAACGGAATCCTTTATGAAATATTTGAAACCAAAGTGTGTTAATGTATTTATTATTATCAAAATTTAATATCGAATGCGGCTTAATTAAATTATTTATGATTTAAAATTACTGCAAAACCGATTGAAATTATATTATTAATTCTTCATTCCGGTAATTAATATTTACTCTCAGGGTGTTACTGAGGTGATAATGCAAATGCACAGTCCTCCACCCCCGCCACCCACACCCCTAAAACCCCTTCCCTTTCATCCCTACCTTCGCTCTGGCAGTGCTCGCGAGGTCTGCGTGTCGCATTAGCTCTGCGGGATTCGGGAGATACTCGTAAAGCAGATGAATACGTCTACATCTACATCTACATTTATACTCCGCAAGCCACCCAACGGTGTGTGGCGGAGGGCACTTTACGTACCACTGTCATTACCTCCCTTTTCTGTTCCAGTCGCGTATGGTTCGCGGGAAGAACGACTGTCTGAAAACCTCCGTGCGCGCTCGAATCTCTCTAATTTTACATTCGTGATCTCTTCGGGAGGTATAAGTAGGGGAAGCAATATACTCGATACCTCATCCAGAAACGCACCCTCTAGAAACCTGGCGAGCAAGCTACACCGCGATGTAGAGCGCCTCTCTTGCAGAGTCTGCCACTTGAGTTTGCTAAACATCTCCGTTACGCTATCACGGTTACCAAATAACCCTGTGACGAAACGCGCCGCTCTTCTTTGGATCTTCTTAATCTCCTCCGTCAACCCGATCTGGTACGGATCCCACACTGATGAGCAATACTCAAGTATAGGTCGAACGAGTGTTTTGTAAGCCACCTCCTTTGTTGATGGACTACATTTTCTAAGGACTCTCCCAATGAATCTCAACCTGGTACCCGTTTTACCAACAATTAATTTTATGTGATCATTCCACTTCAAATCGTTCCGCACGCATACTCCCAGATATTTTACAGAAGTAACTGCTACCAGTGTTTGTTCCGCTATCATATAATCATACAATAAAGGATCCTTCTTTCTATGTATTCGCAATACATTACATTTGTCTATGTTAAGGTTCAGTTGCCACTCCCTGCACCAAGTGCCTATCCGCTGCAGATCTTCCTGCATTTCGCTACAATTTTCTAATGCTGCAACTCTCTGTATACTACAGCATCATCCGCGAAAAGCCGCATGGAACTTCCGACACTATCTACTAGGTCATTTATATGTATTGTGAAAAGCAATGGTCCCATAACACTCCCCTGTGGAACGCCAGAGGTTACCTTTACGTCTGTAGACGTCTCTCCATTGATAACAACATGGTGTGTTCTGTTTGCTAAAAACTCTTCAATCCAGCCACACAGCCGGTCTGATATTCCGTAGGCTCTTACTTTGTTCATCAGGCGACAGTGCGGAACTGTATCGAATGCGTTCCGGAAGTCAAGGAAAATAGCATCTACCTGGGATCGTGTATCTAATATTTTCTGGGTCTCATGAACAAATAAAGCGAGTTGGGTCTCACACGATCGCTGTTTCCGGAATCCATGTTGATTCCTACAGAGTAGATTCTGGGTTTTCAAAAACGACATGATACGCGAGCAAAAAACATGATCTAAAATTCCTAAACAGATCGACGTCAGAGATATAGGTCTATAGTTTTGCGCATCTGCTCGACGACCCTTCTTGAAGACTGGAACTACCTGTGCTCTTTTCCAATCATTTGGAACCTTCCGTTCCTCTAGAGACTTGCGGTACACGGCTGTTAGAAGGGGCGCAAGTTCTTTTGCGTACTCTGTGTAGAATCGAATTGGTATCCCGTCAGGTCCAGTGGACTTTCCTCTGTTGAGTGATTCCAGTTGCTTTTCTATTCCTTGGACACTTATTTCGATGTCCGCCATTTTTTCGTTTGTGCGAGGATTTAGAGAAGGAACTGCCGTGCGGTCTTCCTCTGTGAAACAGCTTTGGAAAAAGGTGTTTAGTATTTCAGCTTTACGCGTGTCATCCTCTGTTTCAATGCCATCATCATCCCGGAGTGTCTGGATATGCTGTTTCGAGCCACTTACTGATTTAACGTAAGACCAGAACTTCCTGGGATTTTCTGTCAAGTCGGTACCTAGTATTTTACTTCCGAATTCACTGAACGCTTCACGCATAGCCCTCCTTACTCTAACTTTGACATCGTTTAGTTTCTGTTTGTCTGAGAGGTTTTGGTTGCGTTTAAACTTGGAGTGAAGCTCTCTTTGCTTTCGCAGTAGTTTCCTTTGTTGTTGAGCCACGGTGGGTTTTTCACGTCCCTCACAGTTTTACTCGGCACGTACCTGTCTAAAACGCATTTTACGATTGCCTTGAACTTTTTCCATAAACACTCAACATTGTCAGTGTCGGTCATGTGAGAGTGCGAGTAGTAGTGCCTGTGTACATGGTCTCCCCCCGTTTCATCAACTGCATCAACCTACATCTGGAAACGTAGATGCATTTTTCCCTTTGTTGTAATGGACGACACAGCTTTTTGAATGGCACGCGAAAGCTCGTCCGAAGACAAGCACGTTCTTGCAAAGATGGCTAACATTCGTACTAAAACATTTGAGCAGAAGTATTCGAGAAATCTGTCAAAACCGAAACGCAAGGCTGCTGGAATGGACTATCACGCTGTAATCACTTCCTAGCGAAGCTCTCTTGCCAGACCTCGTCGTTGTATGCACCAAGAAGAAAGTACTCCACTATTAAGACAAAACGGTTTCCTTCGCACTTACTTAAGCCACAGACACACGACCAGCCATAACTGTTGTAGGTAAAACTACAAGGCGTCCCATAAAGGAATTTAAACTCTTTGAACTTTAATAACAGATTAGGTGATAACCATAACGTGATTCAATGGGGATTTTACAGTGTTTTCATGACTAACGTGTAGCCACCCACTTGTTTTTCTTTGCTTTATTTTCAGCAGCAAGTAACCAGGGGCGGTGGCAAGGGGGGGGGGGGGGCTACGGGGGAATATCATATTACACTGGATAAAATGACTTCAGAAATCAGCTAATATATTACCTCACCAGATTCAGTCATTTTTTATAATTATGTAACAATATAGGTTGCAATGTATTTCAAACACATCTTAACAAAAGAATAAAACCGGAAAATTGCTTACTATCTAAACCAATAAATATTATTTAGCTTAAAATGGGCGTCTTATTATTTATTAATATACATTGGATGTATAGTAATGTACAAGTACCACTTACAATAATCAAGAAAGCTAAGTATGCCGGGTATGCCTACCAGCACTTAAATTTTTGACCCCAGACAAAAACTTCGAAATCGCCGAACATCTGGGTCAAATCGTATTATTTTCCCGGGCACACACATTCTGTAGTCACGTTTTTACCCGGAACTCCAAAACAGTTACCAAAAACAACTTTAAGTAACACCAAATTTTACCAATTTGTCGGTGGAGGACCCCAACACTCCTCTCCTTTTATTAAGCGATATTCCATCCCCCCAACCCCCCCCCCCTTGCCATTAGCCCCCACCCCCGTTGACCGATTTCTAGAACTGCCCCTGGCAGTAAATGTATGTAAATGAGAGGATCGCTGGAAACGTGCCCCTGCTGAAATGCAAGCGGGTTTTAAAGTGTTATGGGAGATCGGAAAACATGAAAGAAATGCGGGGGCGATGGCGGGCACTGTTTGATACTGCGCCACCATCACCTGTAACAATAACGAAATTAAGCGACAAATTTGAGAGGGAACGAAGTCTGCTTGGTCTGAAGAGGGGACGTTGTGACAGGCAGAAATCAGGATTGGACGAAAGAGGGTGGATGCAGTGGTACAAGCTTTCATAAAATCCCAAAAGAAGACCATCCCGCAAGCTGAGCGTGTATCTGGTGTACACAAATCACGTGTTCATCGCATTTTAAAGCAAGCTAAGAGGAAGCCCTACATTCCAAGCTTTGATACACTCGATACATGAGAACGATCCGGGTAGGCGCCTCGAATTTTGTTAATGGATTTGCGATAGTGAACAGCTGACCGTCATTGTTAGGTCTGATGACTCGACGTTTAAATTTAATCGAAACAACAACTGGGCAAGAGATAATCAACATGTTAAGGAAGAAAGAGCTTTTAATCTTCCTGGGTTATCAGTGTGATGTGGAATGTTTGTCAAAGACTTGTAGTGATACAATTTTTTGAAAGAACAGTGAGAGGTGTAAAATACCTTACCAGGTTGCAGAAAAGAATTCTACGAGCTGTTCACCATTTGTACTGAGATTAACTTTTCTTTTTCCCCTTCAACAAGACGACGCACCGTCACTTGTCATCGTCATGTGCGGTGATTCATGGATGAAACATTTGTTGAAAGATAGATATATCGACTAAGAAGTGTTAAGTTCCAACCCAGATTTCCCCATCTAACGCCGTTAGATGCCTTTTTGTGGGGACGAAAGCCGCGTATGCTGTATGACATGAGAGAGGTGATCCTGACTGCCTCTCAACCCTTTCCAACGCAACCGTAACACACCCGTGCCGATCTGTAACGCAGCGTTGCAGAAGTTGTATTGCTAACGACGGAGAACGTTTTAAACATCTTCAACGGTAAAATGTATTCGCTGATATCGTGGCCACATATATGACTTAAAAATTCATAAGTTTTATTGTTTTTGTTCGAGTTATTGAAGTTGAAACAGTGTAAACCTCTTTGTGGGTTATCCTGTGTATGTTAATTCTATGTTATCGGAATGAATATGGGAAAACTTTTTCAAATGTTTGTACGCGCTTATGTTTAAGGGAACAACATTTGTTGAAAAATGTAAGCAGAATACAGGTTCGTTACAATGTCGGAGCCAAGCATCGGAGTCACACTTTGCGCTGTTCACACAGCAATAGTCGACTCTTGGTGCCTTGTCTTCCAGCTTCAGCACATTTGTAGGGTTTGTTTCCGAAAACATCCAAGGCTAATATCAATAATTTACAAACCGTTAATTTTAAATCAGTGTTAAATAATAACTTCAAATACGGAGAGGGAAAAATCGAGTTAGTCTGCCGAACAGCACTACGAATAAGAAGAAAGGATTACTCCAAGTTCTGCCAGAGGTAATCGATGCATCAGTACACAGGAAAAAGAGACCTCTATATGATTACATAAACTTGGTGCACAACTTACGTATTCACACAATATAGAAGTAGCCTAAGAAAAAAAAGTGCATATCACAAAAGTCATCATATTAATTATTGCTAAGTAGTTATTAAAATCGCTGAAAAGTGTCGTGAATAAGTCGGTTTTAATTTCTCATCGGCGTATCAGTAATAGTACTAACTTTTGCAACGGAATCTTCTGAGAATTAATGCCGCTGTTTTTCTGCACTGAGTTAAATTTTTCAATTTATAGCTGTTGTTTTAACGAGTGTTTTGAGAGTAGAGATATTATTTGTTTAGAACCAGACTAAACTATACACCATGTCTGAAACATTCATGTTAGTGTCTTTACAGAAATTCAGACTTATAAGGGCGAAAAAAGTAAAATAACTGGATTTGTAGAGATATTCGGTGACAGTAAAAAGTGTACTCGGCATCATTGTAAAATTACGAGTTAAATACCCATATTCATGTACATACCATTTAGACGAAGTGGTTATTAGAAGTTAAGTAACAGCAACAACGCCTCACCTGAAAAAAAAAAGTCCCAGATTAAACAAGTACGCACGAGTAATAAAATACGAAATATAGTTCGTCTATCGTAACATAAGAGAACAGCGCTTATACAAACTAGGCACACTTTCTTGTAAAAACAATGCTTTTATTTTACATTTGAAGTTTTAGGTGACCCGAGACGAGAAGCGTGGCATAAGAATTGTGTTTAGTTACTGAATGGAGAAACTAAACGAGGCATGCAACTAACATTTTAAGTTTACTTGCAGTAGCTTTTTAAGTAGACGGGAATAACATGTTCTGAATGTGGATATAAAGAGTTAAGACGTTATCTAATGGAG
This sequence comes from Schistocerca cancellata, assembly GCF_023864275.1. Classification (NCBI taxonomy): domain Eukaryota; kingdom Metazoa; phylum Arthropoda; class Insecta; order Orthoptera; family Acrididae; genus Schistocerca; species Schistocerca cancellata. The sequence continues at coordinate 876,928,565 of NC_064628.1, forward strand.
TATATTATCACTTTAAAGTATAATCTGCGTTACATTAACCCTCTTTCAAGCAAAAGAGGAGAAAAGTAACTCTTAGGTGGAGAGAATCTGTTTCAATATGAAGATTGAAATCGCACAGTATGCTTCAAACTTCCTATCTGAAATAAATACTTTTATTACTACGTAACATTTAAAATACACTGTAAGTGAGAATACGTTATTAAATATTAAAATTAAATTACGTAAGGTAAAAATATGAAATGAATTCATCACGGATATGGTTTACATCAGCTATGAACAGGTGTTGTGAAGATGAAAATACACATATCAAAAAACTTTTTGCGTCACCCCCGTTACCAGAAATCCTGAAGATAGACGTTGACTGTGGATATAGTATCACAGATACAGTCCCTCTGACTGTTCAGAGATGTCACTAAGCCCGCCCAAAGATATAAACAACCAAGCATGAGCAACGCCTATTATACGGAGAGCGTCCGACAGCCGATCAATTCCAGTCATTCCACCAGGAAGTAGGTACACGGCTCTTGTTGTCTGTAGTTCAACCTTGCCTAGACGGTCGATACTGCGGTACGATTGCATCCGCAATGTTACTTTGTGCTAGGAAGGGCTCTCAACAAGGAAAGCTTCCAGGCGTCTCGGAGTGAACCAAAGCGACGTTGTCCGGAGATGGAGAAGATACAGAGAGACAGGAACTGTCGATGACATGCCCCGTTAAGGCCGCCCAAGGGCTACTACTGCAGGGCATGACCGCTACCTGCGGATTAAGGCTCGGAGGAACCCTGACAGCAACGCCGCCATGATGAATAATGCTTTTCATGCAGCCACAGGAAGTCATGTTACGACTCAAACTGTGTGCAATAGGCTTCATGATGCGCGACTTCACTCTCGACGTCCATAGAGAGGTCCATCTTTGCAACCACAACACCATGGAGCGCGGTACAGATGGGCCCAACAACATGCCGAACGGACTGCTCAGGATTGCCATCACGTTCTCTTCACCCATGAGTGTAGCATGTGACTTCAACCAGAAAACTGTCGAAGACGTGTTTGGAGGAAATACGGTCAGGCTGAACGCCTTAAACACACCGTTCAGCGAGTGCAGCAAGGAGGAGGTTCCCTGCTGTTTTTAGGTGGCGTTATATGGAGCCGACGTACACCGATGGTGGTTATGGAAGGCGCTGCAACGGCTGTACGATACTTGAATGCCATCCTCCGACCGATAACGGAACCACATCGGCAGCATCTCGGCGAAGCATTCGTCTTCATGGACGACAATTCGCGCCCCTCATCGTGCACATCTTGTGAATTAATTTCAGGACAACATCGCTCGACTATAGTGGCCAGCATGTTCTCCAGACATGAATCCTATCGAAAATGCCTCGGATTGATAGAAAATGGCGTTTTGATTTTCAGGCACATGGTTTACCACATTTTTATGCTACTCCTTTTTAGTTTCTTAATATATTTGAATCCTTACAACTTCTACAAAAAAGTGTACAGAATCGGAGTTCATCCTACATACTTCCCGCGACTTGAAAAAGAAAAAAAAAATTCTCCTCCAGTCGTTGCCTGCAATAATTTTTTTCTTATTTTCTATTTATTAATTAAAGAAGAAAAACGAGGCAAACAAGGATACAAAAATAAACTGCGTAATAATATCAGGTTAACTTCCATTCGGAAAGTGGATGCACCCAGCGACTGTATGTGACTTATAAATTATGGAGTGCTGCAATCAGTCGCCCTTTTTAGATTCTATTATGCAAATCCGGATTTCGGCTAGTAAACTAGCCATTCTCAATGCGCTATTTTTTATTCTCAATGCATGTATAAGTCGCTGTTGCTCAGGCGTCACTCACTGTTCTTTGAATACTCATTCAAAGAACTCTGACTGACGCCCGAACGACATGGACTTACATGCATTGAGAATAAAAAATTCAAAGAACTGTGACTGACAACAGAACAACAGGGACTTACATGCATTGAGAATAAAAAATAGCGCATTGAGAATGGCTAGTTACTAGCCGAAATCCGGATTTGCATAGCCGGCCGGAGTGGCCGAACGGTTCTAGGTGCTACAGTCAGGAACCGCGCGACCGCTACGGTAGCACGTTCGAATTCTTCCTCGGGCATGGATGTGTGTGATGTCCTTAGGTTAATTAGGTTTAAGTAGTTCTACGTTCTAGGGGACTGATGACCTCAGAGGTTAAGTCCCATAGTGCTCAGAGTCATTTGACCCATTTTTTGAACCGTATTTGCATAATAAAAAGGACGACAGATTGCTGCACTTTATAATTTATATACGTAACAATATTCCAGAATGGGATCAAGACGAGAATACAACGAACGGTTAACTCAACCAATACCTTGGCGACGAACTTCAAGGTTCAACATATTGTCTAGTAAGTCGCGATACCGTGGCAGGCGTAAACACTTCCAGTACGCAGTGGCCATATATTGGTGGAAGGCGAGTGGGTCCCTATGCCCCCTCCATCTGCAGTGTGAACATACCATGCGATGGTATTCGACTTTGCTGTCGGAAAGTAGATGACTCTGGACACAGTAGGATATCAGCCGAAAAGACAGTCTCAACGGATCGAGCTAGAAACGCCAATTGCTTTCTAAGCCAGTGCTAGTTCGTTTCGTGGTCATGACAGGTAAATCTATGTTGTGGCGGGACAGCGACTACACTGATCCGTGATATTGAGTACAATACGAAATATTCGCTCATTGGGGGATGACAGATCGTGCACCACTTGACATCACGGGGCACCATCGTCACTATTAGAACAGGAAGGCTTAAGATGAAACCACACAGTCTTTCAAGAAGTTCGCGGTAAAGCCCGTTCAGTCATCGCAGCACGGTCAATCCCTCTGCCGGGTCTTAACCAAAATGTGGTAATGGAACGCTGCCTTTGTAGAATATCAGCCTGCAAATAGATGACAGAAATATAGAATTCACGGTCAAGTTTTGACTGGAAATTTATTCGACCAGCATCGACGGGCGGATCAAGACTGTGCGGCCATAAACAGTAAAATAACAAAGACGTGTATGTGCGGATTGCGTGAGAGATAGTGAGCATGGTGCGCCGAACAAGTAATGAAATGAAATGCCGTGTGACGAGGGCCTCCCGTAGGGCGGGCCGCTCGCCTGGTGCAAGTCTTTCGATTTGACGCCACTTCGGCGACTTGCGCGTCGATGGGGATGAAATGATGATGATTAGGACAACGCCCAGTCCCTGAGCGGAGGGGGTCTCCGACTCAGCCGGGAATCGAGCCTGCGCCCTTGGGATTGACAGTCCGTCGTGCTGGCCACCCAGCTACCGGGGGCGGACAAGTAACACAGACACTTTCCTTTGAATATCGGAAAAGCTCAAACCCCTGCGAGAGAATGCGTTTGCGCAACCACTTCGTATCGTAATCGAAAAATATGATACTTCCATAGAAAACAACTAAGACAGCAGGTTTAGTTTCCTAGCCGTCATTGGGAGGGGGAAAGGTGTGAGCGATGTAATATGCTTTGCACAAGACATAGGTATTCAGGATCCGAACTTCCTAAAGCAGGTCGTTCATGTTCCACGATTGCTCCCTGTATCTTCTCCTTAGCCAACTTCCAACTACGTTTAGCCATTTGGAATGGAGAACGGTCAATTATGATTGCCAAAGATACATGTCTATCGACCACCGTCGCCCAGCATTACCGAAAACCTCGCAGTTTCATCAATCGACACCTGTCATCGTTGATGCGAATGTCAGATACAAGGCAAAAGATATCTAGCGTAGATTTGAGCAATGGGATCTCAAAGAGAGAACCCATCAAGATAGGCTCGTGCAAGAGTATCCATCCTTGGATATTCTTCGAAGAAGGGGTTCAACTGATAAAACAAACAGTGACATTAAAAGCGGACTTCCCTGAGAAACACCTCTACGAATGGTAATAAGGGATGTCAGTTTGCCATTAGCAGCAACCGAGTCATGGATACCCGTAAACAAATTATACGAGATCCTGCGCTCTTCAATTGTGAACCCAACGGCTTCCAATACCTGCAACGGGCTGTCATGGCTGACCCTAGAGCACCAGGAACAGAAGTAACAGCGGCCACCGGTATTAAGTCACACATTCAGTACCGGGGTCAGACTAGTACTTTGATGATCGACAGCAACTTTCTCCAGCAACGTAGAGAGCCTGCCATTCGCGGTCTTCGCCAGTCTTGTAATCAAAATTTATTAAGGTAATCGGGCGCAATTTATCAGTTGCTGCCTGACCAGAACTTTGAACAATGAACATAATTTTGCCAACTTCAAACGGGTCTGGCACAAGCCCTGGTCTCAACAATTCCTTCAAAAGCGATGCAAACGTAGTACAAAACAAAGGTCAAACATGACCCTAAAACTCATTAGGCAGACCATCTAATGCCGGCGTCTTGCATGAAGGCAATCTTACAATAAGGTCATAGACATCATCACATTGAAAAGTTCCTAAAAAGGCAGCATTACGAGCAGGGGCAAGTCTACGATCCACAGTCTGAAGAAATAAATCGGACGACGTATCCACAGGAACGGTTACCTCGTACAGCCCAACATAGAAGTTAATCTGGAGCATTCAATTATGTCCTCCTGTACCGTCAAAACACTGCCGTCCTCAGGCGCTATGAACGCACGTCGACCGGTCTGATGTTCTGATGTCGAATGAGATGATGCATAAAAAGTCAGCTCATCCGCTCCCCCGGAACACGGTTTCGATTGCATTCTTAACCCTTCCATTTGAGGCTTTTTCAACCGTAACAATTTCGCCTTTACGAGCCCGACGTCTGCGATCCGCAGCGGAGCCTGATGCGCACTTTCGTAAAGGTCACGTAAGAGGGAGTAGCAAAATTCATCCTTCCTCCGACATTCCCTCGCTCCATCAGAGCAGAATCGTATTGACGTTAGATGGAGTCTCGGCTGCGCCAATTGAACCACCATTGCAAAATAGAGGCCTATCGCGCAGCAGAAGGAGTGCTACGGTGGCACACTTCTCGGATCACCTCACGGAAAGAGGGATCCTCCAAGTGCGCCACTTTCAGCATCAAGAGCGATCGAAACAATTTCGCAAGTCATTTAAATTAACAATTACTGCACAGTGGTCAGTGAAGTTGGCGGCGATGACATCGACAGCCAAAATCCTATCACACATCCTATAAGATAGATAAAATCTTTTAAGCTTCTGCTAGAAGTAAGTTTGCATACCTGCAAAGAGTAGGATATTTACAGACCCAAACATCTTGCAGTTTCAAGGAAAAAACTAAATCTTGCAATTTGCGACAGAAATTAAAATTTGGACACTTGTCTGCAGGACACAAAGGCAGTTAACCACTATCAAAATATTCTGCTGGTTTTCCCGTAACAAATAAACCACCTCTTCCCTATAATAGCGGGAACGGTCCAAAATGCGTGCAGTACCGAACTGTGCGTAAAGGAGAATCAAGCTCAGGCCAAAAAAGGTACATCCTATTCCTCTACTACTATCAAGATTTTCAGTCCCTCCATTGGGATACAAAAGTAGGTGCCTAACAAGGAGCCATAGAGGCCCACTCCAGAGGGGAGGGATCCTTGCAATTCAGATCGATACACGGAGTCAGGCATCACAGCATCTGGGTCAGCAGATAGAATTTCATGGCTATCATCCGCCTGCAGCGGTGTAACAACAGTTGGTCGTTCCGACATCACCTAAATGGGTGACATAAAGGCAACAGGTAATTTTGGTGCTGCCTGTCATTGGAATACCAGAAGCCTCAACAACTTCCGGTAGAGTTACCTCAGTGGCTGGAGGAATACTAGGAAAGACATTAGAACCCTCAGCAGGTGTCTCCACTCCATCGACCCCACCAAGAGTGGAGGACTCAGCACTAAAAGATACATCAGCGGACAAAGTTACTTCAGGGAGGGATGGGGACACGACTAAACGTATCTGAGTGCTCATCATCCTTCGTACGGTGTCTCTTATGTGCCACTGCAGACACTGCCGGCTTGGCAACAACAGTTTCGGGACTATGCAGTGCGGGTGAAGGCGGTAGTAAGGTGCGTATCCCTCTGTTGTTCCATTACACCTGGGAGGACGTGGCACCGACCTACTGAGATCAGCTAAGTTCCATTTTCTACGCTGTTCAAATGAGGACTTCAGTATACATACTCGCTGCGGGCAATTAGATCTAATGTGCCCAGTTTCATTGCCGAGAAAGCATGTCCCCAACGGCCCACTATACGTGATATGAATGCGGTAGCCGCAGAACAGTAAAGGGCACAGAATTTACGTTTAACTTCCATTTCCACTGAACGGAGTCCTCTACAATATTGCAACCGGTGCCGAGTGGACCAATTAAGGCTCGGGCACATTAGTTTGAAAACAGCGCTAAATCTCTTCGGTAGTGGTATCTTGTGACATCTAGCGGCCAAGGCAACAACTATTTCCGCAAACGCTCTCGTGTCGGACATTTTACTTTCAGTTGTGCTACGGCATTCAAGGAAGGAGGGTTGATTCTTGTTTTCACGGTAAGTTTCGTCTAATGCAATCGTTTCGGTTATGAAGCATCTTTACTAGTAAATATGTATTTATGAATAGAAAATTGTGCTGTATTAAAACAGTGGTATTATCTTCCTAATAATAAGTTTCTTTTAAACAATAAACGCGCACCCGTTTTAAACTGGCTGTTCCCAATAAGACCCATCCGTGGCGAACCAAGCAAGGACCAGGTGGGCCTTATTAGGTACCTTGTTGTGTAGATCTGTGCATAACGACAACGCATATTTAATTTTAGCGTATCCTGCAAACCTCATGTAACATGTATTCACTACCTCTAAATTAAATCTAAATCATTTTATACATTTTTACTGAGCTATTAGTTGGTCGTTGCAAGAAATGTCAAAGGAATTCATTTTAAATTCCTTCTTGGTAATCTTTCTGACAAGGCATTCTGCATTTAGATCAATAATTTTAGTAGCTATAATTGAAGTACTCTAATTAAAAAAGTATATATATATATATATATATATATATATATATATATATATATATATATATATATATATATATTATTGATCTAAATGCAGAACGCCTTGTCAGAAAGATTACCAAGAAGGAACTATCAGAGCCCTTCGAAATTCGCACAGGTGTCCGACAAGGCGATGGCCTCTCACCTCTCCTTTTCAATCTGGTGTTAGATAAGGTCATAAAAGAATGGGAAACATCACAACAGGGGATAACCTTAGGAAACCTACAGATTAAATGCCTGGCTTTTGCAGATGATTTGGCGACTGTCACGAAAGGTATAAAGGAAACAAAAGACGCTATTGAAAAACTGCACGAAATCGCTTCCAAATCTGAACTACAGATCTCTTACGAAAAGACACAGTTTATGAGCACAAAGAAACTCTCATCTCTGAACACAAAGTATGGCACGATTTACAAAACAGCAAACTTCAAATACCTCGGTGAAACACTACAAATGAGTGGACATAACAGAGACTCAAATGAAGAAAGAAAGACTAAACTGGACAAGGCATACAAAGTAGTGTGGAATCATTACAACAAGAAGTCTATCTCACAAAAAGCCAAATTACGCCATTACGACACGGTGGTGCTCCCCGAGGCACTATATGCAGCAGAGACCACACTAATCCGAGGGCATACACGTATCAGACAATTAGAAAAAGTAGAGCGGTAAATACTTAGGAAAATATTTGGCGCAACTAACAACAATGGAATATGGATCAAGAAACATACAGAGGAACTGTACAAACATACGGAGACAATCACAGAAAAGATTAGAAAACGCAGACTACAATTCTATGGACACCTATACAGAATGCCATCACACAGGCTGACCAAACAGATCTTTGACTGGGTAACCACTAGAAACAACAAATGGGTGGCAGAGGTAGAAAACGACCTGAACCAGCTCAACATAACAGCAGACACAATAAACGACAGAATAAAGTTCAGAAACATCATTAAGAAAAGTAAACTACATGAGATACAATGCGACAAACGAACAGGCATAAAATGGACCGAAGAACGAAAGCAAGATCACAGCCAGAAGATGAAAGAAATATGGGCAACCAAAAAGGCAATCAAGATGAAGCCGAAGACACGAAGCCGACAAGAAGCATGGACAGAGGACCGGAAACAGAAACACAGCGAGCGAATGAGGGAAGTTTGGGCAGCAAGGAAGGCAGCAAAAGGAACTGGCCATGTAGTTTAGTCCAAATGCGCTCTTTAAGGGCAAAACACCAATAATATATATATATATATATATATATATATATATATATATATATATATATGTTTTACAACCCTAATTCAGGAACGTCAGGCTTACTGGAAATGTTTGTTTTCAGGTAGATCCACAGAAAAAAAAGAGCGACATGGGATGCAGATAATTTAAAGCGAGCTATGGAAGCTGTTGCTGAAGCGATGCCTATCAGAGCCGCTTAGAAAACATTCAGGATTCCTCGACATACGTTACGCAACCACGTAAGTTCTGGACTAACAACCAAAACTTTTGGACGAAAAATTTGTTTGGTCTTGCTGAAGTTGGGTATCGAATTACAGCAAATCATCACCGTCATAAACTAAAGGCTATTCCTTGCCGATTTAGCCACGTCCCTCTCTCCATTGTCATCCTCTTCAATTCTTCATACGATTTTATCCCCATATCTTCTTTGATGTTATTGAAATACGTTGCTCTCGGCCTGCCTCGTGGTTTTTTCCCTAAAAATTTTCGTTCAAATACATTCTTTAGGAACTGGTTGTGTCTCATTATGTATCCTATCATTTTTGATTTTCTTCTTCCTATATACCTTAGCAGCGTTCTGTCCTCATTCACTTCTCTTAAGACCTGTTCATTACTTTTTCTATCTACCCAGCTTGTTTTCGTCATTCTTCTCCATATCCACGTTTCCATTGCTTCCAGTCTCTTTTTCTGTGCCTTTCCCAGAGTCCAGGCTTCACTTCCGTATGTTACGACACTCCAGACAAAATTGTTGGCAAACTTTTTCCTACTTTCTAGGCTTATATGATTGTCTGTTAGTAAATTCCTTTTATTTTGTAAAGCTTGCTTTGCCAAGGCTATTCTTCTCTTTATATCTGTGATACATTTATTGTCGTCAGTGATTGTGCTCCCCAAATAACAGAAGTTCTCAAACTGCTCTAGAACTTCATCTTCTAGTTTAATATTAACTTTACCATTTTATTTTGTCTTCCCTACTACCATAGTTTTGTTTTCTTCTTATTTCTTTTTAGATTAAATTCTCTTAGGCTTTTGGCAAATTTTAGCAACATAAACTCCATTTCCTCAAGCACAAGTGCTTGGAAAATGTGTGTATGTATATTCTGAAAAGAATAGTCTACAGAATCCTTTTAATGAGACAAAGAGATTGGTTGGAACGCAAGTGGCTCAAGGTCTTCCAAGAAAGACACCCAGACATTGCATGAAGGAAGGCACAACACTTGAATCCAGGAAGAGCTGCAAATCTAATCAAAAATATTGTAAATGATCATTTTCAGAAACTGAAAACGGTGTTGTCTGAATAGGAGTTATTTGACAAACCATACCTTATTTACAACATGGACGAAAAGGGATTTCGCCTCTCATTCCACAAGTCTCATGAAGTATTAGCGAAGAAAGGCGATAAACGCTTGCACTTTGTTGCCCCAGAAGATGGGGAAAATGTTACCATTGTCTCACTTGGGAATACAATTGGACAGGTTGTTCCTCATATGATACTTTTCAAAGAAAAGCGACGCAAGCTAGAATGGGAAGACTTATCTGACACCTGTGACAATAGTAGAAATGACAGTTAAGGCCTCAGTGAATACTGCGACATTCATCAAATAGATACATCATTTTGCCGAATACAAGCCTGCAAAGATGTTATTTTGATATTTGATAGAGCATCATCACATTTGGACTCTGAAATCTGTGACGTTGCTGAAGAGCACAATATCAGACTTAACTGCTTGCCCAGCAACACAACACACGAGCTGCAACCCATGGAGAAATTAGTATTCAAGCCGTTTGGGTCTTACTGGGATAACGAAGTTCAGAGTGTATTGGTCCATACATAAAAGGGAAGAAAACATAGCAATTAACAGACGTGTGTTTGGAAAAATCTTCAGCAAGGAGTGGCCAAAAGCAGTATCCCCAGTAAATATCATGTGTGGGTTCCATGCAACAGGGTTTTATCCTTTTGACCCAGAAGCTATTGCAGACATTGCATTTGCTCCCTCGTGCCTATCAGAGCGTCCTGGTCCAGTAGAGGACATGACAATTGCCACTGTACAGGGAAACTGCCACGGACTCAATCAGTCCCAAAGGCTTCCCGGAAAAAAGACACCAGTCCATTGATTCCAGTTCATCAGAAAGCGAGGTATATTCAGTAAAGGATAGTTCACGTGACTTCAGTCTTGAAGTTAGTGGCACAGCTGAAGATCTCGATTCTTCTTTCAAGGAAATTTTTCAAACCCCAACGCTGAAGAAAAAAACGAAACACCACGGAGGAAGGCATTAAATTACAAGGCCCAACTCGTATGTAAGGCGTTGTTCACAGAGAATCAAAAGAAAAATGGTACCAACGAAAGCACTGGGACTAAGAAAGATACATGCCGTAAAAAAATTCACTGTCAGTAAAAAATACTCAGCAGAAAAAAATGCAAGAATAAAGACTGGGTTGAAGCAAGCAGCTCTGCCTCTAAGAAAGTGTTGCAAAATGAAATATGTGCATGAAGATTGTGTAGGGTTGACACCAAAAGACAAAGTGCAAAATGTCCTGTGCCTCACCTGTAAAAAATGATTTCGATGAGCCAAATCAGCTTCAAGAATCATTATTCATATGTACACTGAAAATATAATGATTAGAATTACTGTTCCTATTACGATAAGGAAACTTACTGCTGTAAGAACTAAGGCGCTGCAGTCATGGACTGTGTGGCTGGTCCTAGCGGAGGTTCGAATCCTACCTCGGACATGTGTGTGTGTGTTTGTCCTTAGGATGATTTAGGTTAAGTAGTGTGTAAGCTTAGGGACTGATGACCTTAGCAGTTAAGTCCCATAAGATTTCACACACATTTGAACATTTTTTTGCTGTAAGAACGATACTGATCGCCGATTAAATTTAATAATCTGAAGAGTTAATAAGCAGTAAATATCAACAGTTCTGTATGAAGCGTTTGTAAAAACAATTATAAAAGTATATGTATCATCTCATTCCACTTATTTCTAAAATAAAATTACATTACAACTCTTGCAGTGTATTCAAACACTTTTCCTGTCATTTACGTGCCCCAGAAAGTTAATATGAACAAGATGTGGCTACCGGCTACATTAGGAACAAGGTCTCCTAACAAGGCCCACTTGCAGAGTTCAGTATTTTCTTTAAAGTGATGATATTAATTAAATAAACTTTCAATGTTCATTTAGTTTTTTACTGAATATAGTTGTAGGAAGTTGCACGTACGACCTCTGAATCTTACCACTTACACATACTGAATACGAAATTTCTAAGCGTTACGTGGGCCTGATTTGGTACATCATATCAGCTTAAGGGACCAACACCTTGAGTGAACTGACGTCAAGTTACGGCGGGAGATTGAACACTCTGACATTGACATAACTTCCGAAACAAGAATCATATTTGTGGAACCATCAAGGTGTTTAAAGGGAACTTGAGAACTATGACACAAAAGCAAGCGATCTACGTTTAGTGGATCCAAAAACTTTACAACAGATATATACTTATCACAAACGAAGTAGGCAATACAAACGTGATCAGATGTTACATGAATTGTATTAACGATCCAATCTTGAATCTCCAACGATCCGGGCCGCACGGAACGCGCGGATTTAAGGAAACTAAAACGTACTATACCTATCCTTGGAACACACTTGGATCCCATGACGGACATTATGAGTAGACTAAGCAGCTGCTAATGGACACACACAATAAGTAACGCTACGGAACCAAACAAACAGTGATGCGACGCAGACGAAGAGACAAACAAGACGAGGAAAAGGTGTCCAGGCGCTGCGGTGAGACGATTAACTAATAACATTCCAGCTCTGCGATCGAGTCGCAGGAACGACATATACATACACGTACAGTATTCACCTATAGGTCTGGATGAGTTTGTTAGCGAGTATGAAAAAATGCGCCTTATAGATCCGTATTTTTCACTGCACTTACTTACCTTAAATTATTTTCACAGCCAAGGGGCCGTAGATGTTAGTAGATGACGTAAATTTTAACTTTATACCTCTACCCATACCTAAGAAAACAGGGTCTTAACCGTCGGATAGACGTACAGAAAACAAAGTGACACTATAAGGTTTCTGATTTAACCGGTCGAAGTATGGAATCCTATTTAAGACTGCCAAGGCTAGAACTATAAACGCATGCTGGAAGAAAGAGACATATCAAGTACGTTTCTCAGCTACCTAGAAGAAAAGAGCATTACTATCTAAGCTTTAATCCACTTTACGCCATGCTGTATAAAACATGCGAGAAGTCACCAACACATGTGCTTTCGAAATGCGCCATCTGAAGTCTGGAATTGTGTTCAGTAAACTAGATAGATATAAGTTCTCGAGCCTACAAAAATCACTGGGTGGCCAAGAGTGGAACATATCAGCGTCATGTCCAATATAAACGACGCAACGGTTTGGATGATGTTGATTTAAAAGCGTGCAAATCTCCGTACACCAATCTGGTGGTGCATCATCTTGCAGAAACACGTAATCTGTGAAATCCGTATCAAGCTGTGGCGTTAACCACTGCTAGCATGTCCAGGTAAATGTTTGTTAAAACACTTGGCCCATGTACGATGTAAAATGGGAATGTCACAACGCTTAAAATACCATGTCCTGCACTTCTACCAAGCGAGGTGGCACAGTTGTTAGCACTTTGGACTCGAATTCGGGAGGACGACGGTTAAAACCCGCGTTCCGCCGTCCTGACTTATGCTTTCCGTGATTTCCCTAAATCGCTTCAGGCAAATGCCGGTATGGTTCCTTTGAAAGGGCAGGGCCGGCTTCATTCAGATCCTTCCCTAATCTGATGGGACGATGACCTCGCTGTTTGTTCTTCTCGCCCAAATCAACCAACCAACAAATTTGGCCTATTGAAAATAAATGGGTTGTAAAAATTTGTAGCGACATCGACCAAAAACGTTAACTTTCGGTGAGCCACGCTAACGTTGCTCATGAAGGCTTACAAAATCACACTTCTTAATATCATGTAATGGTGGTTCGTGCTCTATTGAACAGATAAGACTACACTTGTGAAGAGTATCTTATAAAACGATTAGTTCACTGTAGAAGATGCTTTGGATCTGGGGACACAATTTCGAATACATTAGCACTATTCATCAAATAAGAATAATATTTTAAGTATGCCTCTATTTTTATTTTCTTTTGTACACTCGCAAAAAACATACCGATATTCATTGACGTGTAGTTTCTACTAAAGAAGAGCTCTCCTTATATAGTCGCTCTTTGTACACTGTTATTCAAGACAGATGACTCTTGACCAGGGCTTCCCAACGTGTGGTCCGCGGACCCCTTAGTGGTCCGCCGGCTCTTTCTAGGGGGTTCGCGGCCACCTTTCACCAAATCGCGTAAAATAATGAGTAAAATTAGTGAATAAAAACGTGAAAATCAACTTCATCACTATTTTATTTTTCGTGTGAAAAACATGTGTACTTTTACTTCAGGTCGTATTCCCAAGCAGCCTTTGCGGTTCCTAAGTGAGAACGCATAGACAGTTCAGTGCTGGAGAATGCGGCTTCTCTGATCGACTGTTTCGCAACAATACGGGGGTCGTTTGTGCGCCGGCTCACGGCGCTAGAGGCGCTGAAACCTGACACGCATGCGCGGAGCGATCTTTGTCGACCAATCACAACGCTCGCTGGCATCATTAAATCTTAAACTTGCTTTGTCAGTGCACTGCCTATTTCATAAGTCGATTTTTGATCAGTTTATTACTTCTAACATGGATCGGTGGCTCAAGTCAGGATCACTGAAGAAGGGTGCAGTTTCTCCATCGCCTTCACAACAAGGGAAGTTTCCAGTTGAAATGAATGAGGAGGGAGGACAACCAAAGGGAGAACAATCACAAGAAGCTCCACAGCCGGATTTGTTATGTGAAAATAACCTCCTCTGCCAGAATTGTTTCCTTTGAGAAGAAATGTCTTACATCATGTGAAATGCTTTCTCTTCTTATATAGAAATAAGAGAGTCTGTTTATTTGTTTTCCTAATTTGTTTACAGTCGAGGCTGGCTGCCACGATATAGTGTCCAAGTAGAAGTTGTCAGCTGTGGCTAAACTGTTGCCATGTCGCCTGCCAGTTGCCAGCTACCAACTAACAGTACACTGTTGCAACGCCGCCTGCTAGCTGCCTGCAACGCCGCCTGCTAGCTGCTGGCTGTGGGCTGACAGGTGCCATTCAACAGATACGCAAAGACGTAAAAATAACTAGACCTTCCGAGCTGTTTACATGGGCACGAAAATCGATTGTGGAACTGGAAAACGGCTTTATAGAAGCAGTGTCCCAGAATCGATTTTGAAGTGTTTACCTGACCAACCAAAAGCGGAACTGGGACATCGGCTTACGAAATCCGTTGGGGGGGGGGGGGGGGTCCTTGGGAACATGGCACTTGCTTTGAAATTTAAAGTTACTGTGCTCTTCACTGACTAGGGCTCCGCCATGGATTTTCGACTGAAGAAGGCGTCCGCCAGCTGAAAATGTTGGGAATCCCTGCTCTAGACTGATATTTGGTAATATCAGTCTTGCTCTACGGAAACGAGAAATTCATAAAAATTACTAAGTTAGGCGTAGATGCGCACTCTACGTATTCTTTGGCTAACATTATCTCCGGCCGAGGTTAATCGCTGAACTATTACTTGACATTTACTAATAACTTTACTATTGTAATTACTACAGACGATGGAAGGCGGAAAGCATACGAGATGTTACAGTCTTTTCCGTACTGCGAATTCGAGTTTAGTGCCTATCAACTGTGGCCCTTAGCTGGGCAGCTGGCTCATCGCTAAAAATTAGACGTGAAAAAAAATATTTATGTCCCCACGATTCCAGCACTACTGTAGCATGCGCCGCCTTCCAATTTGCTGCACTTGCGCAACGTACAATATTTCGATTTTTTTTTACATTCTCTATAATTTCTATCGATGTAATATATTAAATAGTGATAGCAGTTTGGAATCGAAATAATGAATGCCCTGTGTACTGATACAGAACTGTTTCAGCATTAAAATAACTAATTTCATTCATTCAAAAGTACGCTGTTCATTTTTATTGGTACACTCGTTATTTTAGGGCTTACCACACGTGCGGGTTCAGCCCGGACAGTTCTGGTGTTTCAGTGCTCTCCGGGGTTGCAAAAATGTCCGGGCTTTGAGAATTTTATGACGGGCGTGGATTTTGTTTTAATTTTAGACCTATATGTTGGATATCCGCGCTCAAACATTCTGATAAGGTTGTTCCTCTCAGCCGATCATGGAGCATTTACTGACGTCGAGGGGGAGGCGTGACTAACCGCCCTACCACAAATGTTAACAACAAGACTACAGGGACAACGCGTTTGTGTTGTTTACATGTGTGAAGTAACTTGCCTACACGTTTTTAATGATTTTATCTCTAATCATTTTTTGTCTCATTGTTTAGCAATGGGAAAAATAATGTGTATGTTCAATCATAATCCGTGACAGGAATTTGTGAAAGTGTATAGTGACAGTATCAAAGAACGCGTTTATTGCGTACTGAGTACTAATTTTTTGTTGCCCATTAAGGGTGATATTAAAGCCCCATGTGTAAACAGGTATAAATAGGAGCGCTATAAGTGCTACTGCTTCAGCAAACATAACAGCAATTTTTATGCTATTTCAGAAGGTGGAATTTCTTTTTGCAATATTTCTAAAACAACTGAGTTTGCGATGTCTTTCCCTGGGACATCTGCTGTGGGGGAACATTTGGTCTACAGAAAGTGATAGACTTTCGGTATGAGGTGTTACACGTCTGCTGAATGTTAAAATTAATTCAGGACTTTCTTGTTGTGAATTTTATGATGTAACTAAAATAGACAAACCACTTTCGAAAAAATCAAGTCTAATGCATAACAGGGCTGAATAAATAAAATTTAATGTTTCAGTAAGCTGGTTAGACTTTCAAGTAATTTCAAAATTGTGTCCTGAGTTGGACCCAAACAATGTGACAATACGTCCTGAGTTGGACCCAAAAAAATATGGGACAAATAGTTTTTTAGAGGTAGTCTCTCATTACATACCGTTGTAATGTGCTCGAATATCGACAGACAATCGATATTCCCATCCAAAATTCACGTCTGGAATTATGGAACAATCTACAAGGGTACCTAAAATACCCTCCACCACTCACCGAGAGATGGTTTGCGGAGTGTAGATATACCACTAGTTTTAGGTATATAGAACTAAGTGTGTAAGTGCTATCAAATATTATTATTTGCAGCCCCGATCATCTACGACGGTAAGAAATTTCAAATTTGAATTCTACATATGGTATCTTTCTTCCTTGTTTTCAAAAATAGTTCAAATGGCTCTGAGCACTATGGGACTTAATATCTGAGGTCATCAGTCCCCTAGAACGTAGAACTACTTAAACCTAACTAACCTAAGGGCATCACACACATCCATGCCCGAGGCAGGATTCGAACCATTGACCGTAGCGGTCCCGCGGTTCCAGACTGAAGCACCTAGAACCGCTCGGCCTCACTGGCCGGCCCTTGTTTGCAGCCTTCGATTCATTTTCGTATAATGCTCCTACTCAGGACTCATCGTGTTATAAAAGTTCAGCCCACACTTTTTCCGATGAAATTTTCTCCTGTTATCAGCCGAGTGGCAGCGGCATCTTGCAACACTTCATCTGAGGGTGGCCTGAAGTAAAAGTACACATGTTTGTCAGAAGACGACGTCGTTACTCGCCAGATTAGGCGGCAAAGCTTCATCGCAGAGAAAGCTTGCTTTCTCAATCAGTTTACTTTATTTATTAAACACAAACTCTTTAAAGACCTCGATTGTAAACAACGGAAAGCGACAAGATGTTGTTTCGGGAATTGGCGCAGTGAAGTTTCAAGAAAGTCTCAGAAACGAGAGGTTTCATGTACACCCGTTGCGAAATTTTGTTCAAATAAGTCATTGTTTTCAAATATTTTGATAGTATCGACACGTTTCTAAAATCGTAAATTCTATCCAAAATTTTAGTCTTAGAAATATATCGATGTGTACTTAAAACTGTTACTTGCAAGCTGGGTGTGCTTAACATTGACTTACAACTGTATATTTGCTGGGCGAGTTAACGAAATACTGCAGTGAAACCGCTCAGAAATAATAATTTAAAAGGTCCGACCTGTTTCAGTTGATACTAAGATTTGCACTGCCAATTTCTGAAATAATAAACCACGAAAATTGATCTGTTATTCAGCACTATATAAAATTAATTTTATTGTCGCCTTACTACAACACGTATACAGTGTGAAGGATGGCCGCTAACATTTCTGCCACCACACGTTAACTATATTAAAGGACATACATTAACATCGTTCACTTGCTTAAATGATAATTAACATTTATATGATTAGCAAGAACTTCTGGAGCGCACTTGAGTGCAGGAAAGTACTCAGGAGTATGAAAAAGAAGCAGTCTTGGTTGTAGTGTTAACTTTTTTTCATTACGTCCCAATGACGCTTTTCACCAACGAAAGAAATACAAAATGAGGTCACGCCACTGTTATTAAATTTGGTTTTCTTCCGTAGGCCTATCCGAAGATGCCTAAATAAAGGTGAAACGCGTCAATGGGAAATCATAAAACATTTTAACAGTGCAACCAAGACTGCTTGTTTCTTCATGTCACACATATTGTGTGCTGTACTAATCACAGAATGAAATGGGAACAAATATGTAGTACCTTTATGTAAGCCGCAGTTAACCATAATATCCTCGGATTTGTACAAATCGTTCCTGCAAAACATTTTCCACCCACGCTCACCGCACGCGTTCCTAAAATAGCACCCAAGTTTTAGGCCCTTATCGCTGTTTTGCATGAACGCATCTTGACGTAGTTGCCACTTATGAAAATCTAAAATTAGAATAGAGTTGCCATTTATTGGCTTATATTGGAACTATCAAGTAATATGAATTATACACATGACGTACTATGCTAGCGGCCGACATAAACAGATCACAGAGATCTCGTATTAATATTCTTCTCAGTATCAGCCTGCGGGGAAGATGTGGACTACGCCACTTCTCTTCTGTTCCGGTTTTCCCACATTCTATGTTTGACTACCATACAAAGCTGTGCTCCAGGCGTACATTCTCTGTGATTTCGTAATCAAATTGAGGCCAATGTTTGATACTAATAGATTTCTCTTGGCCAGGAATGCCCTTTTTGCCGATGCTAGTCTTCTTTCGATGTTCTCCTTGCTCCGTCCTTCATTGGCTATTTTGTTGCCTAAGTAGCAGAGTTCCTTAACTTCATCTACTTTGTGACAATCGACCCTGATGTTAAGTGTCTCGCTGTTCTCATTTCTGCTACTTCTCATTATTTTCGTCTTTCTTCGATTTACTCTCAATCCATATTCTGTACTCATTGGACTGCTCATTTCTTTCTGCAGTTCATGTAATTCTTCCACACTTTCACTGCGAATAGCAATGTCATCAGCCTTGAATTTTAATTCCACTCCTGAACCTTTCTTTTATTTCCATCGTTGCTTCTTCTATGTACGGATAGACCAGTAGGGCCGAAAGACTACATCCCTGTCTTACACCTCTCTTAATCCGAGCACTTCTTTCTTGGTTGTCCACTCTTATTATTATTTCCTGGCTCTTGTACATATTGCTTATTACCTGTCTCTCCCTATAGCTTACCCCTACTTTTCTCAGAATTTTGAAGATCTCACACCATTTTACATTGCTGAATGGTTTTTCCAGGTCGACAGATCTTATGAAAATGTCTTGATTTTTCTTTATTCTTGCTTCCGTTATCAACCGCAAGGCCAAAATTGTCTCTCTGGTGCCTTTGCCTTTCCTAAAGTCAAACTGATCGTCATCTCAATTTTTTTTCCATTCTTCTGTGTATTATACTTGTCAGCAACTTGGATGCATGGGTTGTTCAGCTGGTTGTTCGATTATTGTCGCACATCTCAGCTCTTGCAGCCTTCGGAATCGTGTGGATGATATTTTTCCTATAATCAGACGGTAAGCCGCCAGACATACATTCCACACACGAACGTGAATAGTCGTTTTGTTGCCACTTCCCTCAACGATTTTCGAAGTTCTGATAGAATGTTATCTGTCCCTTCTGCCTTATTTCCTCTTAAGACCTCCAAAGCTCTTTTAAATTATAGTTCTAATACTGGATCCCCTATTTCTTATAAATAGACTCTTTTTTCTTCTTGTATCACATCAGACAAAACTTTCCCGTTATAGAGGCCTTCAATGTACTCTTTCCACCTATCCGCTCTCCCCCCTGCATTAAACAGTGGAATACCCATTGTGCTATTAATGTTTCCACCTTGCTTTTAATTTCACCGAAGTTTATTTTGACTTTCGTATATGCTGAGCCAGTCATTCCGACAACCACTTCGTTTTCGATTTCTTCACGTTTTTCACGTTTTTCAGTTAGTGAAGTTCGGTGGCAGGAGGAACAAGACTTCTGGTCAGGTGACTACAGGGTTATAAACACAAAGTCAAATAGGGGTAATACAGGAGTAGGTTTAATAATGAATAGGAAAATAGGAATGCGGGTAAGCTACTACAAACAGCATAGTGAAAGCAATTTTATGGCCAAGATAGATACGAAGCCCACACCTACTACAGTAGTACAAGTTTATATGCCAACTAGCTCTGCAGATGACGAAGAAATTGAAGAAATTATTCAGATAGTGAAGGGAGGCAAAAATTTAATAGTCATGGGTGACTGGAATTCGAGTGTAGGAAAACGGAGAGAAGGAAACGTAGTAGGTGAATATGGATTGGGGCTAAGAAATGAAAGAGGAAGCCGCCTGGTAGAATTTTGCACAGAGCATAACTTAATCATAAAATCATAAAAATCATAAAAGAGGGTTGTATACATGGAAGAATCATGAAGATACTAGAAGGTATCAGATAAATTATATAATGGTAAGACAGAGATTTAGGAACCAGGTTTTAAATTGTAACACATTTCCAGGGGCAGATGTGGACTCTGACGACAATCTATTGTTTATGAACTGTAGATTAAAACTGAAGAAACTGCAAAAAGGTGGGAATACAAGGAGATGGGACCTGGATAAACTGACTAAACCAGAGGTTGTACAGAGTTTCAGGGAGAGCATAAGGGAACAATTGACAGGAATGGGGGAAAGAAATAAAGTAGAAGAAGAATGGGTAGCTCTGAGGGGTGAAGTAGTGAAGGCAGCAGAGGATCAAGTAGGTAAAAAGACGAGGGCTAGTAGAAATCCTTAGGTAACAGAAGAAATATTGAATTTAATTAATGAAAGGAGAAAATATAAAAATGCAGTAAATGAAGCAGGCAAAAAGGAATACAAACATCTCAAAAATGATATTGACAGGAAGCGTAAAATGGCTAAGCAGTGATGGCTAGAGGACAAATGTAAGGATGTAGAGGCTTATCTCACTAGGGGTAAGATAGATACTGCCTACAATAAAATTAAAGAGACCTTTGGAGAGCCACTTGTATGAATATCAAGAGCTCAGATGGAAACCCAGTTCTAAGCAAACAAGGGAAAGCAGAAAGGTGGAAGGAGTATATAGAGGGTCTATGCAAGGGCGATGCACTTGAGGACAATATTATGGAAATGGAAGAGGATGTAGATGAAGATGAAATGGGGGATACGATACTGCGTGAAGAGTTTGACAGAGCACTGAAAGACCTGAGTCGAAACAAGGCCCCCGGAGTAGACAACATTCCATCGGAACTACTGACGGCCTTGGGAGAGCCAGTCCTGACAAAACTCTACCATCTGGTGAGCAAAATGTATGAAACAGGCGAAATTACCTCAGACTTCAAGAAGAATATAATAATTCCAATCCCAAAGAAAGGAGGTGTTGACAGATGTGAAAATTACCGAACAATCAGTTTAATAAGGCACAGCTGCAAAATACTAACGCGTATTCTTTACAGACGAATGGAAAAACTAGTAGAAGCCGACCTAGGGGAAGATCAGTTTGTATTCCGTAGACATACTGGAACATATGAGGCAGTACTGACCTTAGACTCATCTTAGAAGAAAGATTAAGGAAAGGCAAACCTACGTTTCTAGCATTTGTAAACTTAGAGAAAGCTTTTGACAATGTTGACTGGAATACTCTCTTTCAAATTCTAAAGGTGGCAGGGGTAAAATACAGGGAGCGAAAGGCTATTTACAATTTGTACAGAAACCAGCTGGCAGTTACAAGACTCGACGGGCATGAAAGGGAAGCAGCGGTTGGGAAAGGAGTGAGAAAGGGTTGTCGCCTGTCCCCGATGTTATTCAATCTGTATATTGAGCAAGCAGTAAAGGAAACAAAAGAAAAATTCGGAGTAGGTATTAAAATCCATGGAGAAGAAATAAAAACGTCGAGGTTCGCCGATGACATTGTAATTCTGTCAGAGACAGCAAAGAACTTGGAAGAGCAGTTGAACGGAATGGATGGTGTATTGAATGGAGGATATAAGATGAACATCAACAAAAGAAAAACGAGGATAATGGAATGTAGTCGAATTAAGTCGGGTGATGTTGAGGGTATTAGATTAGGAAATGAGACACTTAAAGTAGTAAAGGAGTTTTGCTATTTGGGGAGCAAAATAACTGATGATGGTTGAAGTAGAGAGGATAGAAAATGTAGACTGGCAATGGCAAGGAAAGCGTTTCTGAAGAAGAGAAATTTGTTAACATCGAGTATAGATTTAAGTGTCGGGAAGTCATTTCTGAAAGTATTTGTATGGAGTGTAGCCATGTATGGAAGTGAAACATGGACGGTAAATAGTTTGGACAAGAAGAGAATAGAAGCTTTTTAAATGTGGTGCTACAGAAGAATGCTGAAGATTAGATGGGTAGATCACATAACTAATGAGGAAGTATTGAATAGGATTGGGGAGAAGAGAAGTTTGTGGCACAACTTGACCAGAAGAAGGGTTCGGTTGGTAGGACATGTTCTGAGGCATCAAGGGATCACCAATTTAGTATTAGAGGGCAGCGTGGAGGGTAAAAATCGTAGGGGGAGACCAAGATGTGAATACACTAAGCAGATTCAGAAGGATGTAGGTTGCAGTAGGCACTGGTAGATGAAGAAGCTTGCACATGATAGAGTAGCATGGAGAGCTGCATCAAACTAGTCTCAGGACTGAAGATCACAACAACACGTTTTTCATGCAGCCTTTTCGTCTTAGCTTCATTGCACTTTTCATCTATTCCTTCCTCAGCCACTAGTATTTCTTTAGTCCTGAATTCGCCGGAACATTTTTGTACTTCCTTCTTTCATCGATAAACTGAAGCATTTCTTCTGTTATCCACGGTTTCTTTGCGTTACCTTTTTTGTAGCTGAGGTTTTCTTTCCAACTTTTGTGATTTGCCTTTTTAAGGATGACCATTCCTCTTCTACCATACGGCCTACTGATTCATTCCTTATTGCTGTATCTAAACCTTAGAGAACTTCAAGCGGATTCCTTCGTACTTCCGTATCCCTCTTCTTTGTGTGTGATCCTTCCTGACTAATCTCTTAATCTTAAATATACTCTTCATCAATACTACATTGTGACCTGAGTCTGTATCTGCTCACTGGTATGCTTTACAATCCAGTATCTGATTTTGGAATCTCTGACTGACCACGATGTAATCTATCTGAAATCTTCCCGTATCACGTGGCCCTTTCCAAGTATACCTCCTCCTCTGGTGATTATTGAACATCGTATGCGCCGTTACTAGCTGAAATTTATTACTGAACTAATTAGTCTTTCTTCTATCTCATTCCTTGTCTCCTGTAACCTTTTCTTCTACTCCTTCTCCTACAACTGCTTTATAGTCCCCAATGACTATTAAATTTTCATCAGGATCCTTAATACTTCCTGTACCTCTTCATCTTCAGCTAGTAACGTCGTCAATTATACTTGAACTATCGTCGTTGGTCATATATTGTAGGCTTCCACGGCCGGTATGTCTTCACTTAAGACTTCTGGACTGATAGGCCCGCCGCGTTACCTCGGAGGATGTCTCCCGCAGTCGGAGACGGAACGTCAGGGGAGAGTTTTATACATCGACCTCGGTCTACGAGCCCGGATGTTTATCGTTGTCGATGTTGGTTTGCTGTCGACTCTGATAAGAACAAACCTGTCATTGAACTGTTCACAGTAACAAATTCTCTGCCCTACCTTCCCATTCATAACGAATCCTACTCCCTTTATACCATTTTTTGCTGCTGTTGATATTACCCTATATTCATTGGGTCAGATATACTTGTCTTCTTTCCATTTCACTACACGGACGCCTACTACGAGTATATCTAAATTGAGCCTGTGCATTTCCCTTCTCAGATTTTCTAGCTTCCCTATCACGTTCAAGCTTCTGATAATCCACACGCCGACTCGTAGAATGTTATTCTTTCGATGGTTATTTAATCTTTTTCTCATGGTCACCTACCCCTTGGCAGTCCCTTCCCGGCGATCCGATTGGTGGACTCTTAAGGAATCTTTTGCCAATGGAGAGTTCATCATGACACTTTTTTCAATTACAGGCCACATTCCCTGTGGATACCCGCTATGTGTCTATAACGCACTGATTTCCATTGCCTTCAGAGAATCATTATTATAAAGTTTATTTCCTTGATATAAATATTTTTCCACTTTAATTCGTGGCTGAATTTTTATACAAGTCGAAATAAAACTGATACGCAAATCATGGATACAGCAGCGGTTTTTTCCCCATGAAAAGGTCCCGAATCTGTCACATGATTTCATATCCGTTAATTACTTCTAGACTCATCCCCTGTTTCCACCCATGCGCTTGTGACGGCACGTGGCATTCTTGAGAGTGTTCATTACACGACATGTATAAACTGACACCTTCTTTCAGTCTATCTTGTCACCTTTTCGTATGATTACCTCTCCATAAGTTGTTCGATCTACCCATTTAATCTTCAGCATTCTTCTGTCGGACCACATTTTAAAAGCTTCTATTATAATCTTGTCAGAATTGTTTATCGTTCCGTACAAAGCTACACAGCAAACAAATGCCTACAGAAAAGATTTCGTAACACTTAAATTTGTGTTCGACGCTGAGGAATTCCTCTCTTTCAGAAATATTTTCGTGTTGTCGTCAGTCTGCATTCCGTAGACTTTTGGCTTCGGCCATCATCAGTTATTTTACTTCCCGAACACCAAAAGACCTCTAATACTTCTAGCGTGTCATTTCCTAATCTAATGCCCTCAACACTTAGACTACGTTCCATTACCCTCGTTTTAATTTTGTTGATGATTCAGGACATCATCCATTTGTTTCAACTGTTCTTCCAAGTCCTTTGCCGTCTCTGGCAGAATTTCAAGGTAGACAGCAAATCTCAAAGATTTCAGTAATGCTCCCTGAAATTGTAATTTACTTTCCAAAGGTATTTTTGGTTTCCTTTATTGCTTGCTCAGCGCTGGAGATATCCTACAATCCTGTATCACTCGCCTCAGAATTACTGCTTCTTTTCCATGTCGTTCGACTAATACTGCAGTCTAGTCTCGGTACAAGATAACTTTCGCTCTCTGTATTTTATCCCCGTTCCTACAGAATTTCAAATAGTATAAACCAATTAAAACTGTGAAAAGTTCCCCAGAATCTACGCATACTATAAAAGTAAGTTTGCCTTTCTTCAACTCGTCTTGTAAGCGAAGTCGTGAGGTCAGCATAGGCTCGCGTGTCCGTATATTTCTGCGAAACCCAAACTAAAGCATATTTCGTTTTCGTTTGAACACTTGCTTTTCCATACTAGTGCAAATATATGTTAATTGATTGTGAAATGGAAGATAAAACAGGCAGAAATTTTAGTGTGAGCTTGCATGGTTACTATAGCAAACTGATTTGGAATAGAAATCATAGATACATCTTCGGATGTTCCACACCGAACTTTGTTTCATTGTGGCCACATATCATACGTGATTTTAGCCGTCAATGCTGCTGTTGACAACGAAAGATAGCTCTTTTTACGAAATGCGAATAAAGAAAAAAGCTTTTGTGGTCAGGAACAATGCGAAGTTCCAACTCGGTTGCGAATCTTGGCGCTGTAATTAAGTTCCAGAGTTTTCTGCGACGATTATTATTTGAAAGCAGTCTCTTTTAAGTGCTTTACTATTTGAGCTGGACGCTTCTTGCAACACTGTTACGACATATGGCGGCTAGCAGTGCCATTTTAAGGAGTGAGTCCAATTAGTGGCGATTGACGGACACTGCACCCCAAGAATTGGGTCCTGTATACGGCGTTACCATCTAACTGCTTTCAAGTGCCTAATTGGCCATTAAGAAGACAAGACGCTTATACAGAACCTGGTAGGGCAGTGCTTATTCTTTTTCAAAAAAGAAGGCTTTGGTTTTTTCCGTGTTGCAACAATTGTACCTCTCCCTAATGAATCTGAGGACACATGTAAAACCCTCCTACTTGTATCAATGCGTACACATCTCGAATTGTGGTGCTTGTTCTTTCATCGTTATCAGTGAAAGGATAGTCCCGGTTTCATCTTTTTTCTGACATAAGCCTCAACATTCGGATAAGAACTACAGGGAACGTCAAGTCTGAAAGTCTCCACAGAAGTATTCCAAACAACAATGCAGTAGTTTTCGAATGAGCTATTCCGCGTCTAGCACCGTCGCACAGGTGCATGATATATATTTTATAACATGATATATATTTTATAGCTAAATGATTTATTACAGGAATGACATCTTTTGATGGGAATTACAGGAGCAGCATATTTAACACGATCTTTTATTCAAGGACATTAAACAGTGCTGGAAAAAATACGAAAAGGAAGAGAAAAAGTCGATATGAAGTTATATTTGAAGGAAAAATCTTGTGCAACAAGACTGATGGCGCATTGACGGACTGGTGACGGATGGAGAAAGCACTGAGGAAGTACGATAAATACTTGTATATTTTTAGGATATACAACAGCAAACTCCTGAGCTGAAGAATTAAAGAGAAGAGTATAATTTGAAGTAGACACTATCATTAAATGAAGGAAGTTGCTGAACCAAAGGGAACTGTCAGTATTGACCACAATAAAAATGTGTAAAACCTTAAAAGTCTTTCGCATAGTTTTGTAGGGATGTGAGTTGTGAACGATCAATACAATGGTTCGCAAAAAAAAAAAAAAAAAAAAAAAAAAAAAAAAAAAAAAAAAAAAAAAAAAAAAAAAATCAAATCTTTTCAAATGTTGGCGTGGAGGTCGATCCTGAGGATTTACTGGACTGAGAAAGATAAAAGTAGAGAGCCCTGGAAAAATAAACAAGAAAATATCTTTGGAAACCAAAAGTGCAGATGAAATTAAGGTACTTCGGGCATATCAAGGGAGCTGGAGGTCGCTAGACAAAGCTGTAATGAATCGAAGAACAGAAGATCAAAGACGTAGAGGAAATCCAAGAAGAATGTTGATAGAGGACGTCAAAGGAAGCACCAGAATGATCCGAGAAGAACTGAGGACCAAAACAACATTCAGGAGTGGATGGACGGACATCACGCATCATGTAACCAGAATTCAGAGACGAGTTTAGGGGTCACAGCAGTAACAATAGTCAAATGGTTCAAATGGCTCTGAGCACTATGGGACTTAACATCTATGGTCATCAGTCCCCTAGAACTACTTAAACCTAACCTAAGGACATCACACAACACCCAGTCAACGCGTAACAATAGTCAACGAGAAGACAATTAGATCCACCACGTTTCCTTTTAATAATGGCAAACCAGCACACTCAAAAAATTATTAATGCTTTCATTTTACAAAGACCAGTTTTAAGAAGTCACCAAATTTACAATTTAAATATATTCATAGCTGAATTACAAAGGCGTACCATTGTTTGCGAGGAAATCGTCCTCGAAGTTTTGACACGGTAGTTCGGAATCCTTCTACTGTTATAACGTATGTAGCCTGGCTCATCGTTATGGAACGCACTTTATTTGCACAATAGTTATCATTTTCCGTTATGGAATGAAATTGCTGACTTAACATGCTACTTATACTTCTCGAAATTAGAGCACTAAGAATGCAGTCTTAGTGACCAAGTGCACTTATTATAGACAATGATATGATTGTATTCAACTATGACAATGCCAGTGTTTTATTACAGAAACACGCACTATGGAAAACGGATCAAGTTTTCAGTTTTCATCGTGTACAATTATTAACTCATACATACACATAGGAAGTTACAGATGTTAACAAACACTGTTATATGAATATTGGACAATATTATCAGGTAGCTGTTAGTTTTAATACTTTCAGAATCATACATTAGTGAATGGACAGTAATGGAGACTAAACCAAACAGTTGTAAAAAGGTAGTCGTAGCAGTCTACAAAATAAATTCCCGACTGTCTTAGATGTAAATATAGCAGGCTCGGAACTTACCGCATTTTTGCATGTCATGTCTCAAAAGAAAAATTTCCATAGCACATCAGAAAGAATGATAAATTTTGCGGAAATTCAGATTCGAGGTCCAATAGTTCTAACTTATCAATGGAAGAAAATTTTACAGAAGCAAATTTACTTAAAACCACCTGGTTCTTAAAGTATAAAAAGAAATTTATTGAGACGTTTTCATGCAATATTAAGCGTTATGTGAAATAGCTACTTCTTTGCAGCTTCACATCATCTGATCAGATAGCAACATACAGCTGGTTGCTCTCGGGGCAGCTCCAGTCACATTATATTACTACTGCCGTTTCATTAACATTATGAGCATACCAATAATTGCTTACTTCGAATCATTTAATTTATATACTTGGCCTGTATGAAATCGGCTGTTAATTCATTTAATTGATGTTGATTGACACATATTAAACGTGACCAAATTTAGCCACTAATGCACTGTTTTATATAATTTACAAACGCATTTAAAATTAGAGTTTTTGCATTCAGAATCCAAACATGAAAATAACTTCCTGCCCGGACTTTCCCAAACTACCAATTTTCTCACCACTGCCTTGTATCCTCATATGAGTTACCCATAACATAATACAGAACTTTGGACGATACGTTTCTAAAGTAACTAGATTTGAGGGCACTCACGACAGTCTAATATAAAGACAGATATAGTAGATGACAGTCATATACACTCCTGGAAATGGAAAAAAGTACACATTGACACCGGTGTGTCAGACCCACCATACTTGTTCCGGACACTGCGAGAGGGCTGTACAAGCAATGATCACACGCACGGCACAGGGGACACACCAGGAACCGCGGTGTTGGCCGTCGAATGGCGCTAGCTGCGCAGCATTTGTGCACCGCCGCCGTCAGTGTCAGCCAGTTTGCCGTGGCATACGGAGCTCCATCGCAGTCTTTAACACTGGTAGCATGCCGCGACAGCGTGGACGTGAACCGTATGTGCAGTTGACGGACTTTGAGCGAGGGCGTATAGTGGGCATGCGGGAGGCCGGGTGGACGTAGCGCCGAATTGCTCAACACGTGGGGCGTGAGGTCTCCACAGTACATCGATGTTGTCGCCAGTGGTCGGCGGAAGGTGCACGTGCCCGTCGACCTGGGACCGGACCGCAGCGACGCACGGATGCACGCCAAGACCGTAGGATCCTACGCAGTGCCGTAGGGGACCGCACCGCCACTTCCCAGCAAATTAGGGACACTGTTGCTCCTGGGGTATCGGCGAGGACCATTCGCAACCGTCTCCATGAAGCTGGGCTACGGTCCCGCACACCGTTAGGCCGTCTTCCGCTCACGCCCCAACATCGTGCAGCCCGCCTCCAGTGGTGTAGCGACAGGCGTGAATGGAGGGACGAATGGAGACGTGTCGTCTTCAGCGAAGAGAGTCGCTTCTGCCTTGGTGCCAATGATGGTCGTATGCGTGTTTGGCGCCGTGCAGGTGAGCGCCACAATCAGGACTGCATACGACCGAGGCACACAGGGCCAACACCCGGCATCATGGTGTGGGGAGCGATCTCCTACACTGGCCGTACACCACTGGTGATCGTCGAGGGGACACTGAATAGTGCACGGTACATTCAAACCGTCATCGAACCCATCGTTCTACCATTCCTAGACCGGCAAGGGAACTTGCTGTTCCAACAGGACAATGCACGTCCGCATGTATCCCGTGCCACCCAACGTGCTCTAGAAGGTGTAAGTCAACTACCCTGGCCAGCAAGATCTCCGGATCTGTCCCCCATTGAGCATGTTTGGGACTGGATGAAGCGTCGTCTCACGCGGTCTGCACGTCCAGCACGAACGCTGGTCCAACTGAGGCGCCAGGTGGAAATGGCATGGCAAGCCGTTCCACAGGACTACATCCAGCATCTCTACGATCGTTTCCATGGGAGAATAGCAGCCTGCATTGCTGCGAAAGGTGGATATACACTGTACTAGTGCCGACATTGTGCATGCTCTGTTGCCTGTGTCTATGTGTCTGTGGTTCTGTCAGTGTGATCATGTGATGTATCTGTCCCCAGGAATGTGTCAATAAAGTTTCCCCTTCCTGGGACAATGAATTCACGGTGCTTATTTCAATTTCCAGGAGTGTATGATGGATCCTGCAAAACTGTCCGGAGATTCATTCTTCAGAGTAATTCTGAACTTCATACACCTCGTTTGGAGCTGAATAACCGTTTCATCCAAAACTGTAACGAGAATGGCACGATCTACAATACATGCGAAGCTCAATGAAACTGTTATAGGCAATGCGTATTCAAGTACAGAGATATCCAAACAGGCAGAATACGGCGCTGCTGTCGGCAACGCCTGTATAAGACAACGAGTGTGTAGCGCAGTTGTTAGATCGTTTATTGCTGCTACAATGGCAGGTTATCGAGATTTAAGTGAGTTTGAATGTGGTGTTATAGTCGGCGCACGAGCGATGAGACACAGCATTTCCGAGGTAGCGATGAAGTGGAAATTTTTCGGTACGACCATTTCACGACAGTTCCGTGAATATCAGGAATCCAGAAAAATCATCAAATCTCCGACATCGCTGAGGCCGGAAAAAGATCCTGCAAGACTGGGACCAACGACGACTGAAGAGAATCGTTCAACGTGACGGAAGTGCAACCCTTCCGCAAACTGCTGCAGATTTCAATTATGGACCATCAGCAAGTGTCAGCGTGTGAAACACTCAAAGAAACATCATTGATATGGGCTTTCAGAGCCGAAGGCCCATTCGTGTACCCTTGATGTCTGCACGACACAAAGCTTTACGCCTCGCCTGGGCCCAACACCGATATTGGACTGTTGATGACGGGATGCATGTTGCCTGGTCGGACGGGTATCGTTTCAAGTTATATCGGCGGATGGTCGTGTACGGGTATGGAGACACCTCAAAAATCCATGGACCCTGCATGTCAGCTGGGGCTGAACAGGCTGGTGGAGGTTCTGTAACGGTGTGGAACATGTGCAGTTGGGAGTGATATGGGACCCCTGATATGTCTAGATACGACTCTGACAGGTGACACGTACATGAGCATCCTGTCTGATCACCTGCATACATTCATTTCCATTGTGCATTCCAACGGACTTGGGCAGTTCCAGAAGGACAAAATGGTTCAAATGGCTCTGAGCACTATGGGACTTAACTACTGAGGTCATCAGTCCCCTAGAACTTAGAACTACTTAAACCTAAGGACATCACACACATCCATGCCCGAGGCAGGATTCGACCCTGCAACCGTAGCGGCCGCGCGGTTCCAGACTGTAGCGCCTAGAAACGCTCGGCCAATTCGGCCGGCTCCAGCAGGACAATGCGACACCCCAAACGTCTAGAATTACTACCGAGTGGCTCCAGATACACTCTTCTGAGTTTAAACACATTCGCTGGCCACCAAAAAACACAGACGTGAACGTTATTGAGCATATCTGGGATGCATTTCGAAGTGCTGTTCAGAAAAGATCACTAACCCGTCTTATTCTCACGGATTTATGGACAGACCTGCAGGATTCATGGTGTCGGTTATCTGCAGCACTACTTCAGACATTAGTCGAATCCATGCCACGTCGTGTTGCGGCACACCTGCGTGCTCGCGGGAGCCCTACACGGTATCAGGCAGGTGTACCAGTTGAACCGTGATTTATTTTCAAAGAATAGTCTTAAGAATTTATTTTATTTACTAGCGATTCATCAAGAACATTAACACATTTAATCACACTATGTAAGCATGGAAGTAGTTGCCAGGGAGTAACTGATGAAATCATAAGCAAATTCCTTTTAACAAATTGCAATTTTATTCACTTTAATAGTGGCTAAAAGCATTTTTTAAAAGAAAGAGATTTAAAATTATAATCAGAAAGCACCCTCCAAATATCAAGTTACAATTTATTCAGAGGCAGAAAGAAACAAGTTTTGGCCGTATGAGCTTTCGGGCAGAGAACCTTGCCGCTCCCTTCTGACACGGCCGTAGTTACGACCGCTCACAACAGCCTCTGAAAGACTACACTGGTGCAAATCTGCAACACACCAGATTACTTTAAACTAAAGGTTTTAACAATTTACACAAGCACACAACTAAGCACCCCCGTAGGAGGGATGGAAATGGTACAAAACACTAAAAATTAAAATATTAACCTTTCCACCGAAGGTGCAACTTGACTTTAACTTCTAACAAAAGACTTGCGGTGAAAGGGTGGCAATTTTATATACTAAAATGATCATTTAAATAAAATCCCATGAAATGCAATCTTATATAAAATTCTACAAGGTTTGCCATACAAGTTACGATGCTCTACGTACACAGGTACCGCGTTTCAAGATGATAGGTAAGATCAAAACATATTTCAGGAATTAGGCCGTTACACTCCAAGCAATAAATTCGTTAACACATCAAATCCGACAAACATGACAGAGGCAGCTACTAACGTACGGTAGATTGGTAGGGAGATTACCTAACACCCCGATCCGCAGGCTGCTCTAACCCGCCCCTACTCCACAAGGGGGAAACAACCACCTTCCAGCGGGTGGGCAAACGGAGAAGAATGGTGGGACGACCCCAAAGCGAAACGGCTGGTGACCTCATCAAGAAAGCAAGTAGAATTTAACAAGAGTAAATGAAAGGCGATATACCATCTGACTTTCGGAAAAGCATCATCCACACAATTCCGAAGACGGCAAGAGCTGACAAGTGCGAGAATTATCGCACAATCAGCTTAACAGCTCATGCATCGAAGCTACTTACAAGAATAATATACAGAAGAATGGAAAAGACAATTGAGAATGCGCTAGGTGACGATCAGTTTGGCTTTAGGAAAAGTAAAGGGACGAGAGAGACAATTCTGATGTTACGGCTAATAATGGAAGCAAGGCTTAAGGAACATCAAGACACTTTCATAGGATTTGTCGACCTGGAAAAAGCGTTCGACAATGTAAAATGGTGCAAGCTGTTCGAGATTCTGAAAAAAGTAGGAGTAAGCTATTGGGAGAGACGGGTCATATGCAATATGTACAACAACCAAGAGGGAATAATAAGAGTGGACGATCAAGAACGAAGTGTTCGTATTGAGAAGGGTGTAAGACAAGGCTGTAGCCTTTCGCCCCTACTCTTTAATCTGTACATCGAGGAAGCAATGATGGAAATAAAAGAAAGATTCAGGAGTGGAATTAAAATACAAGGTGAAAGGATATCAATAATACGATTCGCTGATGACATTGCTATCCTGAGTGAAAGTGAAGAAGAATTAAATGATCTGCTGAACGGAATGAACAGTCTAATGAGTACACAGTATGGTTTGAGAGTAAATCGGAGAAAGGCGAAGGTAATGAGAAGTGGTAGAAATGATAACAGTGAGAAACTCAACATCAGGATTGATGGTCACGAAGTCAATGAAGTTAAGGAATTCTGCTACCTAGGCAGTAAAATAACCAATGACGGACGGAGCAAGGAGGACATCAAAAGCATACTCGCTATGGCAAAAAAGGCATTTCTGGCCAAGAGAAGTCTACTAATATCAAATACCGGCCTTAATTTGAGGAAGAAATTTCTGAGGATGTACGTCTGGAGTACAGCATTGTATGGTAGTGAAACATGGACTGTGGGAAAACCGGAACAGAAGAGAATCGAAGCATTTCAGATGTGGTGCTATAGACGAATGTTGAAAATTAGGTGGACTGATAAGGTAAGGAATGCGGAGGTTCTACGCAGAATCGGAGAGGAAAGGAATATGTGGAAAACACTGATAAGGAGAAGGGACAGGATGATAGGACATCTGCTAAGACATGAGGGAGCTGTAGAGGGCAAAAACTGTAGAGGAAGACAGAGATTGGAATACGTCAAGCAAATAATTGAGGACGTAGGTTGCAAGTGCTACTCTAAGATGAAGAGGTTAGAACAGGAAAGGAATTCGTGGCGGGCCGCATCAAACCAATCAGTAGACTGATGACAAATAAAAAAAAAAAGAAACAACATATCACCAAACGTCTAGCAAACTGCGATTTATGGAGAAGACCTGGCGCAGCACCCCCAAATCGCTCTCCCGAACAATCCGCCGCCAGCCGCTTCAAAGGACGCAGGAAGGCGCGCCGATCTCCCGTCTCACGGCGTCGCAGCTCGCACCGGCCAGACCGATGTGGTGGGTTGACTCCTGTTGTTCTCGTGTCGGCCGCGAAGCCACTACCCTCCGCTATACGGCGCGGCCAACTGGACTCACGTGGCGACCTCACATGCGCCGACGCTCAAGACGGAAAAGTCACCTTGTGTCTCAGTGCGCGACCGACCAACCGATCGATCCAACCGCCAATTACCATTGCCTGAGCAAACTCGAGCAGACTGGCAGCCTAACGCGAAGACTCAGATGCAGGGACTAAGTCCCGGCTGGTCGACCACTCGCTGAGTTGTCTTACTGGCGGTGTGGAAAAACTCACGTTTTGCCGGGTTTAAAGGTTGATCGAAACGAAAGACATACTAGCACTCCGGACGACAGACAGACACTAATTGCCTCACAAATGCGGACGAGAGACAGACTAGCAAGTTGGGGACGAGAGACTAACCCAGACTGACTTTCTGGCGAGCTCATAGCGCAAGTGAACAGGCAACCTTTCCCCTTTCCCACCAGAGGGAGACACCAAAGCTGCGACTGCCACAGCGGCGCCACCGCCAGAAACGGAGGGCGACTGCTTCACACTACGCGCTGCGGCGCGCTCTTCAAAACAGTAATTTTTACCACGGCTCACTAGTCTCTTTTTCTTCAAGGAAATAACAGCCCCCTTTCTGCAGTTCACTATTCATAATTTTATTCGTAATGTAATCTAGTCAGACACTTATTTCCCATGTTTGTTATCAGCACTTACTAAGTTTCCTATTTGGTTACAGTTGCACGTCGTGGCTGGCTGTGCTCAAGCTCAGTGTCTTATGTTACGTGACTGGCATTGTAAACAAATCTTTGTGGGCAGCCAGGAGCCCTTTGATTAACTGGCTTCGCACAGGAAATTTTCTCTTTAATGTTTAAAGCATATTGTACTCTCGTTCTAAGTATCACTGTAAATTTTTTGCTGTAAGCCTTTGGCTAGTTGCTGTGTTATCTTCGTTAATATTTGTCTTTTGAGTTCCCCCCTAATGTCGTGGAGTTGAATTCGCTTCAAGAAATATATCTGGAACCGTCGACATAAAAGTTTTCTGGGTGTGGTACCGCGTCGTAATGTACACTACTGGCCATTAAAATTGCTACACCAAGAATAAATGCAGATGATAAACGGGTATTTATTGGACAAATATATTATACTAGAACTGACATGTGATTACATTTTCGCGCAATTTGGGTGCATAGATCCTGAGAAATCAGTACCCAGAACAACCACCTCTGGCCGTAATAACGGCTTTGATACGTCTGGGCATTGAGTCAAACAGAGATTAGATGGCGTCTACAGGTACAGCTGCCCATTCAGCTTCAACAGGATACCACAGTTCGTCAAGAGTAGTGACTGGCGTATTGTGACGAGCCAGTTGCTCGCCACCATTGACCACACGTTTTAAATTGGTGCGAGAACTGGAGAACGTGCTGGCCAGGGCAGCAGTCGATCATTTTCCGTATCCAGAAAGTCCCATACAGGACCTGCAACATGCGGTAGTGCATTATCCTGCTGAAATGTAGGGTTTCGCCCGCATCTCGTGGTCATGCGGTAGCGTTCTCGCTTCCCACGCCCGGGTTCCCGGGTTCGATTCCCGGCGGGGTCAGGGATTTTCTCTGCCTCGTGATGGCTGGGTGTTGTGAGCTGTCCTTAGGTTAGTTAGGTTTAAGTAGTTCTAAGTTCTAGGGGACTTATGACCACAGCCGTTGAGTCCCATAGTGCTCAGAGCCATCTGAACCATTTTTTTTGTAGGGTTTCGCAGCCATGGTCTCCGAGCTGATAGTCCATGCTGCTGCAAACGTTGTCGATCTGTTCGTGCAGATGGTTGTTGTCTTGCAAACGTCCCCATCTGCTGACTCAGCGATCGAGACGTGGCTGCACGATCCGTTACAGCCATGCGGATAAGATGCCTGTCATCTCGACTGCTAGTGATACGAGGCCGTTGGGATCCAGCACGGCGTTCCGTATTATCCTCCTGAACCCACCGATTCCATATTCTGTTAACAGTCATTGGATCTCTACCAACGCGAGCAGCAATGTCGCGATACGATAAACCGCAATCGCGATAGGCTACAATCCGATCTTTATCAAAGTCGGAAACGTGATGCTACGCATTTCTCCTCCTTACACGAGGCATCACGACAACGTTTCACCAGGCAACGCCGGCCAACTGCTGTTTGTGTATGAGAAATCGGTTGTAAACTTTCCTCATGTCAGCACGTTGTGGGTGTCGCCACCGGCGCCAGCCTTGTGTGAATGCTCTGAAAAGTTAATCATTTGCATGTCAGAGCATCTTCTTCCTGTCGGTTACATTTCGGGTCTGTAGCACGTCATCTTCGTGGTGTAGCAATTTTAATGGCCAGTAGTGTATAAAAGTACCGCTGCGGGAGAAAAACCAACGTTTCGCCCACAGTTGCACCGGCCTTCTTCTAGGTCTACTGGTGCGTTGTAACTATGTAGTGTCCCTGATATTTTGTTGTTACTGTTCACTGCGTATGCCAATACGTCATAATTTTAAAAAGATAGATCGTTTCATTGGTCACTTAAGGAAGATGGAGAGGGAAATTTATTTTAATACATTATTGCGGTGGAGGGAGAGCGTAACCTCTGTTGTCTATTGGCTCTCGTGTTATGTACCACGATTGGTGGTCACCGTCCAATGAGAAGTTTGCTCCTGTTTATCAAGTGCTAGACGTCGGCCGCGCGGCGGCAGTTACTCGCCGGTAGTGCTCGCGCCTCGTGTTGACAGTGCGGTCTCTTGGGCTCTGACTGCTGGCAGCCAAGATGGGGCAAGCCTGAGTCCATCCTCTCTATTCATGGCCTTAGGATGTTTAATCATTTCGATGGCCTCTCAGGTTTTGCATTTCGTCACAGTTGTTTAATTTCAAAATTTTGAAAATATCAATATTGTTAAGGCCTTATTTCTTGTATTTATTTGAGATTATTATTACTGTAATTTGACGGCTTCTCTTCACTTTGAACTCACGTAATGGCAAATTAACTTCAATTCTTCTACCTGTTTTTCAAAAGAAACTTGTTATCAAAGAAAGTATATAAAAATAAATGTTGTCGTTGTTCACGGGTAAATGTTGTTAATCAAAGGGGCCTCGTCCTTCCATGTCATTTCCCTGATCCTGGAAATCCCCGATTTCACATTAAATGATCACTTTGTTGTCTGTCTGTCTCCGTGTTTCTCCGTGCGACTGTTAAGCCCCTTTTCTCTCATGAACGGATACAGGCACCAAGTTCAAACTTACGTCACACACAAGGGTCTATGCCACTTGGCGAAAAATTTAAGCTCGTAAGTCAATGCAGTCAAAGATACGGCCATTATGTCATATATTTTTACACTGGCAAATTCACTCATCAACACCTATGGATGAACCATCTACATAGATATCGAACCTTGTCGTCTATCAGTACAGCAGGTCCCTGCAAATTGTTCCGCACAGGAACGAACATTTTTTTTGTCTTCGTTTTAACCTAGCGTTCACACCTCAAAGATGTGAGAACTCACTAACAAGAAAACGTAGTTTGGATTCTACGAGGGTTGCCCAGAAAGTAATGCACCGCATTTTTTCCCTCAACAAATCTGTATGTAACATAATGAGATTTACACACATGAAAGAATGGTGTTTTAACTACACACCCAATTTTTCCACCTAATTTTATCCAGTTTTATGGCCTTGCTCCAGCGCTAAGCAAGGGCGTGTATGCCCTGTCTGTACCAATCTATGTCATGCTGGCGGAGCCAGTGCTTCACTGTGTGAATCACCTCCTCATCGTCCTAAAAGTGTCTTCCACGAATGGAATCCTTTAATGGCCCAAACAGCTGGAAGTCCGAGGGGGCTAGGTCAGGGCTGCCAGGTGTCACAGCCGTGGATGGTCTCCCCGACCGCTGCAAATCGTGGAGCTCCGACGAGCCGCCTTCTGATGACGTCACCCTCCGTGCCCAGCGACTAATTGTACTTCAGTCGACAGCAGATGCTCCATAGACTTTGCACAAGCGTTTGTGAATATTCCTCGAGTTTCTTTCTTTGCTGTGAGAAGTTCAGTGACGGTACGTTGTGTGTAAAGTACATCACCTACAGACACCACTTTAAAACTGTCCTTCAGCTAGGCTGTCTGTCAGAAGTAATGGAAACTTGGCGCGCTCACTCAGGAGACTTCAGATAATACATATGCAAAGTTTCGCATTCGTAGCGCTGTTTACGGCTGAGAAGAAAACGCAGCGCATTACCTCGTACTTCAAAGTATAGGCCCCCTTTCCCCAGTTGGATAACCGGGGTATGTTACGGGCTTGCAAGTTGCCGGAGTGGTGTCCAATAAAAAGACATGCACCACGCCATTGAGCCACACGAAATTATTATTATTACCATCCCATATATCCATAACTAAATTTACACGGAACCCTCAGAGCGCGATTCCTACTCTCATTTGTCCTGTATTTTTATTTTATTTTCATTAATTTGTATCTATTGGTTACAACTCTTTCACCACTTATGTGAAACTAGCTCAATCTTTAAGGGCCGTGCCCGCATCTCGTGTTCGTGCGGTAGCGTTCTCGCTTCCCACGCCCGGGTTCCCGGGTTCGATTCCCGGCGGGGTCAGGGATTTTCTCTGCCTCGTGATGGCTGGGTGTTGTGTGCTGTCTTTAGGTTAGTTAGGTTTAAGTAGTTCTTAGTTCTAGGGGACTGATGACCGTAGATGTTAAGTCCCATAGTGCTCACAGCCATTTTTTAAGGGCCGTTATAGGATTCATGAACCTGTCAAGATTCCTAAACTTGTACAGCCTCATTCCAACCCGTGGTATAGACTCCAGAAACTCCTGCGCCAGTGCTTGAGGTATTCCGTGGCAGGCATCTGACTGTTCTGACGCAAGTAATTTGTCAACTTTTCCTTCAAAGCCGTCCTGAGTGGCCGTGCGGTTCTAGGCGCTACAGTTTGGAACCGAGCGACCGCTACGGTCACAGGTTCGAATCCTGCCTCGGGCATGGATGTGTGTGATGTCCTTAGGTTAGTTAGGTTTAATTAGTTCTAGGCGACTGATGACCTCAGAAGTTAAGTCGCATAGTGCTCAGAGCCATTTTTTTCCCTTTCAAACTGGCAGCTACAGGCGTCCACATCAGTTGCTGCACGCATGCCTCGATCCCTTACGCTGTATAACTAACACCGCCAAATGCAGATGAAGGAAAGAAATTGTCTTCCTATAAATTCATAGATTTATGTTCGGTAGACCCCATCAGTGATGATCTTTAAGAGTGTGGAACGAATTAAAGGTATTCATTAACACAAGGGAAGGAAATCATAGATACTCAGTCCGTCAAATGTGTTAAAAACGAACTGTCAGTAAACTGCCTAATGTTGCTCATGTTTATTCCACCTTAATCAGGTCAATTAGAAAGGAAGCCGTTACTGCGAAAAAAGTTGCTTCCTCCTGCAAACATTTCTCTGTCTAAAATGTCTGTCCAACGACTTATTCACTGTACGAATTTTGGTCATTTTGTCTCTTCTCATGGATATGACCACATCCGTAGGTTCTGCTTATATGAAGAAATAGTACTGTTTTCAGGAATGTTAAGTTCAGTGGTTTACTAACTACAAAGAAATGTAGTTCCTTCACTATATCTTCTGTATTTTTAATTTCTCAGATGACTAATCATGATTAATAATATAAATTTCACATAAATTTTAACTGCCCACATCAGCTGCAAAATTCTGACAAATCCGACAGCTTACACTGACTAATCCCAGACTCTTTTCCGCAACTAGTTTTCCCGCGAGGAGGGAACGACAACAACAGAGACAATCTACTTAAATGTACATCAAATATTTTAATCATTTACACAGATATTCAACAAAATATTCAAACTGTGCCGGCCGTTGTAGCCGAGCGGTTCTAGGCGCTACAGTCTAAAACCGCGTGACCGCTAAGGTCACAGGTTCGAATCCTGCCTCGGGCATGGATGTGTGTGATGTCCTTAGATTAGTTAAGTTTAAGTAGTTCTGAGTTCTAGGGGACTGAAGACCTCAGCAGTTAAGTCGCATAATGCTCAGAGCCATTTGAACCACTCAAATTGTTTTATATAAGTTCACACGTAAATATCACCAAAATAAACATTTATGGGAGCTACTTTATGAAAATTGCACCTATTTATGTTCATGTCAGCTTAACTACACAAATGTAAATTTGGTTTCAGTAAAATGATCTATCAAGGTGGTGCAGTGGTTAGCATATCAGACTCGCATTCTGGAGCACGACTGTTTAAATCAGCGCTCGGCCATCTAGATTTAGATTCTCCGTTATTTCCCTAAACCACTCCAGGCGAATGCCGGGATAGTTGCTTTGAAATGGTACAGCCAATTTCCTTCCCTTTCTTTGAAACATTCCAAGTTTGTGTCTCATGTTTCGCAGAAGAGCTTCTGTAAAGTTTGGAATGTAGGAGACGAGATACTGGCAGAAGTAAAGCTGTGAGTACCGGGCGTGAGTCGTGCTTCGGTAACTCAGATGCTAGAGCACTTGCCCTCGAAAGGCAAAGGTCCCGATTTCGAGTCTCGGTCGGGCACACAGTTTTAATCTGCCAGGAAGTTTCATATCAGCGCACACTCCGCTGCAGAGTGAGAATCTCATTCTTTGTGTCCCATCTCTAACGACCGCGATGTCGATGCCACGTTAATGCCTAAGCTTCCGTTTTTCCTCCAGTAAAATGGTTTTTCACAAGCTGTAAACAACGATCATTTACAAAGTTTCTACTTCACGCACGAAGTAATCGATACCCACTGGTAACGGAGAGTTCATACAGGGTGACAGTTCTTGAACTATATGACCTCATCGAAGCAGGTGAGTGATGTCCTGGAGGAGCACTTTGGGGACCGCATTCTGGCTCTGGGATACCCAGAGGTTACTGGCATGGGCCTCGACTGGCTGCCCTGTTCTCCCAATCTGAAGGCATGCGACTACTTTTTGTGGGCTTATATTAAAGACAAGGCATACAGTAATAACCCCAAAACCATTGCTAAGCTGAAAACAGCCATTCAGGAGGTCATGGACAGCATCGATGTTCCAACACTTCAGCGGGTCATGCAGAATTTCGCTAGTTGTCTGCGCCATAACATCTCCAATGATGGATATATCGAATATGTCATAACCTAAATTTTAATATCTGTAGTGAGGTTAACATTATGAATAAAGTGTGCACGCCGTAGTTTGTAACAAATTTACGAGGTGCATTCAAGTTCTAAGGCCTCCGATTTTTTTTCTAATTAACTACTTACCCGAAATCGATGAAACTGGCGTTACTTCTCGACGTAATCGCCCTGCAGACGTACACATTTTTCACAACGCTGACGCCATGATTCCATGGCAGCGGCGAAGGCTTCTTTAGGATTCTGTTTTGACCACTGGAAAATCGCCGAGGCAATAGCAGCACGGCTGGTGAATGTGCGTCCACAGAGAGTGTCTTTCATTGTTGGAAAAAGCCAAAAGTCACTAGGAGCCAGGTCAGGTGAGTAGGGAGCATGAGGAATCACTTCAAAGTTGTTATCACGAAGAAACTGTTGCGTAAAGTTAGCTCAATGTGCGGGTGCGTTGTCTTGGTGAAACAGCACACACGCAACCCTTCCCGGACGTTTTTGTTGCAGTGCAGGAAGGAATTTGTTCTTCAAAACATTTTCGTAGGATGCACCTGTTACCATAGTGTCCTTTGGAACGCAATGGGTAAGGATTACGCCCTTGCTGTCCCAGAACATGGACACCATCATTTTGTCAGCACTGGCGGTTACCCGAAATTTTTTTGGTGGCGGTGAATCTGTGTGCTTCCATTGAGCTGACTGGCGCTTTGTTTCTGGATTGAAAAATGGCATCCACCTCTCATCCATTGTCACAAGCGACGAAAAGAAAGTCCCATTCATGCTGTTGTTGCACGTCAACATTTCTTGGCAACATGCCACAGGGGCAGCCATGTGGTCGTCCGTCAGCATTTGTGGCACCCACCTGGATGACACTTTTCGCATTTTCAGGTCGTCATGCAGGATTGTGTGCACAGAACCCACAGAAATGCCAACTCTGGAGGCGATCTGTTCAACAGCCATTTGGCGATCCCCCAAAACAATTCTCTCCACTTTCTCGATCATGTCGTCAGACCGGCTTGTGCGAGCCCGAGGTTGTTTCGGTTTGATGTCCCACGATGTTCTGCCTTCATTAAACTGTCGCACCCACGAACGCACTTTCGACACATCCATAACTCCATCACCACATGTCTCCTTCAACTGTTGATGAATTTCAATTGGTTTCACACCACGCAAATTTAGAAAACGAATGATTGCACACTGTTCAAGTAAGGAAAACGTCGCCATTTTAAGTATTTAAAACAGTTCTCATTCTCGCCGCTGGCGGTAAAATTCCATCTGCCATACGGTGCTGCCATCTCTGAGACGTATTGACAATGAACGCGGCCTCATTTTAAAACAATACGCATATTTCTATCTCTTTCCAGTCCGGAGAAAAAAAATCGGAGGCCTTAGAACTTGAATGCACCTCGTATGTTTTTTTATAAAGTTCAATAATTGTCACACTGTATTATGTATTAAGCCTCATTAATGCACTACTCAGTCATGAAAAACATACTTGTTATGTATATTCTGTTTGCCACACATTACTACTTGTCACGCAAATTTACAATGAACGTTATTACTTTCCATCCAGCTAACGGAAATTGCCAGTCCTTGAAATTTGGTGTTGTTCAGATGGTTCGAAAAAAGGGTGATTAATGAGTTATGCTTTTAATTTCTTTTGAACTGGTACCGCTTCCCAACCATCCCCTTGCTCTAGGTTATACAGGATGTTTTGTTTTTAATCTGGCCGTCGTACCTGTCAACCTTGGTTGTTATTTTTTTTTAATTGTGGAAACTGGAGGCAACGCCTGGGCTGATTGTGTGAAGGTTATTATCAAGTAATTAGCTAGGTTGTTTGTCCATATACAGTTACAGTAAGAATGCCAAGATCCCTAAAAAGTCTTTTTCAAGATCAACAGTTATCTCGTTTACACAATCTGCTTACTGATCGCTTCTCCGAATAAGCATTTTGTTTACTTTAGGTTTAACGTCGTAGGATACAATTCCATAGCAGAACAGCAAGTGAAAATATATAAAGTAATACAACGTTACTACCGTTAGGGTAACACAATGAAAGATGAATTTTAGTGCAGTATGTGCTGGACTGAGCGGCTTGATTAGCTTCTTATTACAGGTTCATCCCCACCACTAATTCTTTAAAGAATTACACTGTCTTGTATAAAACAGCTCGAAACGTCTGATTTCCTTACAAATGAGTTAACTTTTTAAATATTTGACGTTAAGCATTCTCAACCTTTAAACCGTTACGTTTGAAGGCATTGTAGCTTTTCGCGAATCTTTTGTACATGACGCCATATCTTCTAAACTTTATGACGTACAAAGATATAACTTTGCAGGTACATTCAGTGATGTGTGTGGACACTGTCTGGAAAACGTGTTGCGAATACAAGTAGTAGTAAAGATGTAATAAATTAAAACGCCTTGCCTGATGTTGAAGATTTGCTGTGATCAACGAGAATGTAGAAAACGATAAACTATTTTGCTTTCTTTGTTCTGTGGGTGGTTTCAGCGAGAAAAAGTTTTGAAAGAGATTTTGAATCATAAGTAAAATTTGTAGCAAGTCGTTACGTGCTCTCATTCTCAAATACTGTGTCAATACAATACGGGTAATTTGTGCACAGTGAGTTAAACTATCTCAAGACATGTACACAGTTTGCAACAGTAAAACAGGGTTATTCAAAATGACTCAGTGATTGTAAATATTGTATTCAGGTAATAGTCTATATGTATGTATGGATACATAACCTCAAGGAGTTCTTTGTGCTATGTTCGCAAACATTCAGTGTGTGTACCGTTACTCACACCGCACATATCCGACATATAGTCCATTTCGGTCCATATTCGCCCTAAAGTGCCCGAATCTATGTCAGTCACAGCTACCCTGGTGCGTCCTCTCAAGTCAACGATGTTGTTGGACGTGTCGGAATGAAAACAGTGTCTTTGATGTAAACCCACTGGTAAAAAAAAAAAAACAGACACTATCAGATCCGCAGAATATGGGGCGATACCAGCAGCTGGAGATTTACAGCTGATTCGCAAACGATCCACCGTCTTAGCAGCTCAGTATGCAAAAATTCACGAGCATCGTCGTGGAGCTGCAGTGGAGCACCATCCAGCTGACAAATGCTACTACCACTGTCCTCTTTCTACTACGGCATGATGACGCAAAATGCTTTCTCTCCGTTAGTCTGGCAATCATGTACTGAAACAAAACGACATTTTTGGGTCGCTCTTTCTACACACGTTGAACACTAATGAAACCGATAAACCGCATGGATGGATTCCTGACTGGAAATGAAGGAAAGAAGGTCCTACGAACATGTGTCCGGAGGCGGTCGGTGTGCGTGTAAAGATTTCAAATCGTGAAACGTCCTGGCAGATTAAAACAGAGTGCCGGACCGAGACTCGAACTCGGGACCTTTACCTTTCGCGGGCAAGTGCTCTACTGTCATAAGTAAAGCTGTGGGGACGGGGCGTGAGTCGTGTTTGGGTTGCTCAGTTGGTAGAGCACTTGCCTGCGAAAGGCGAAGGTCCTGAGTTCGAGTCTCGGTCCGGCACACAGTTTTAATCTGCCAAGAAGTTTCATATCAGCGCACACTCCGCTGCAGAGTGAAAATCGTCCCGGAGAACGGTGCAGAATTGCAACGCATCCACGTCACAGCCGATGTTCAAAGTGACCTCCATGGCACTGCATGTGATAGGGACAGCAGTAGTTTTCGTGCAGGATTCACATAATCATACTTTGGCTATCACTATACGGGTTGGCCACTTGGCTGGAGCTTGCACTAGGATTCTCCTCAGTATCCTGTAGAACCGGGTCCTCCAAACGTAGTGTACGCCAAGTTCGCCGCCTCTCTAGGTGTTCGTCCATCTGAAAGAACCCACGATCACACAAACGCGC
Organism: Schistocerca cancellata; assembly: GCF_023864275.1. Lineage (NCBI taxonomy): Eukaryota > Metazoa > Arthropoda > Insecta > Orthoptera > Acrididae > Schistocerca > Schistocerca cancellata. Next base: position 876,973,412 of record NC_064628.1, read on the forward strand.
AAATGAAATGATCATATGGAATTTATTGGCCAGGATCCGGGATATCCCCTTCGGGGTTCGACCGCCGTACTGCAAGTCTCTATCGGTGACGCCACTTCTGCGTCAAATACAGTGACCTCACATACACGCTTTGGACATCAACCTACCAAGCCAGGAAGAGTTTCCTAACAACCTCACTGCCCTTAGAAGGGTCAGCTGCGGCTACCCGACTCACCAAGAAAGATGCCAACACCAGCCAAACTGGATGACACCACAAGGATCATTGCCGCCTGGACACATGGAGAAGTGGGTCATCTGGACCGAAGTCGCAAGGTTGAGGGACAATCTCCATAAATGGAACTTCTGTCAACTTCCAACAGAACACTGTGCGAATGCGGTGAATTGCAGACAACCCGGCATCTCATGCCCAAGTAGCTACAGCGTGAAGAACTTAACGTCTGCAGCACCCAATGCTATCAAAGTTGCCAAATCCAGGGTGAATACAGTATAGTTTTCTTGGTATGTATTGTATGTTGATGTTGTTGTGGTCTTCAGTCCTGAGACTGGTTTGATGCAGTTCTCCATGCTACTCTATCCTGTGCAAGCTTCTTCATCCCCCAGTACCTACTGCAACCTACATCCTTCTGAATTCGGTGAAGGTATGTTCTCGAAACTTGAACAAAAGCCCGTACCGAGCTCTCCACGCTACCCTATCCTGTGGAAGCTTCTTCATCTCCCAGTACTTACTGCAGCCTACATCCTTCTGAATCTGTTTAGTGTATTCATCTTTTGGCCTCCCTCTACCATTTTTACCCTCCACGCTGCCCTCCAATACTAAATTGGTGATCCCTTGATGCCTCAGAACATGTCCTACCAACCGATCTCTTCTTATAGTCAAGTTGTGCCACAAACTTCTATTCTCCCCAATCCTATCCAATACCTCCTCATTAGTTATATGATCTACCCATCTAATCTTCAGGATTCTTCTGTAGCACCACATTTCGAAAGCTTCTATTCGCTTCTTGTCCAAACTAGTTATCGTCCACGTTTCACTTCCATACATGACTACGCTCCATACAAATACTTTCAGAAACGACTTCCTGACACTTAAATGTATACTCGATGTTAAGAAATTTCTCTGCTTCAGAAACGCTTTCCTTGCCATTGCCAGTGTACGTTTTATATCCTCTCTACTTCTACCATCATCAGTTATTTTGCTCCCCAAATAGCAAAACTTCTTTACTACTTTGTCTCATTTCCTAATCTAATTCCCTCAGCATCTCCCGACTTAATTCGACTACATTCCATTATCCACGTTTTCCTTTTGTTGATGTTCATCTTATATCCTCCTTTCAAGACACTATTCATTCCGTTCAACTGCTCTTCCAAGTCCTTTGCTGTCTCTGACAGAATTATAATGTCAGCGGCGAACCTCAAAGTTTTTATTTCTTCTCCATGGATTTTAATGTATTGTATATGTGTTCATTTTAGTGTAACTCTGACCCGAATAAAGAAGAAGAACGCGCATATACGGCTTCAAATATTGTGTGATATGTTTGGTGTCTGTGAGGGCACTTGTTTTAATATATGCGTGCTGCCTCTCGACCGTTTCCATTTGCTTGGATGAACACAAACACAATCTCGGCTTGTTTCCCTATCACTCGAAAGTGTCTAGGTCAATTTGAATAACCCTGCACTTGCCTCACTGTGTTAAACCTTTAATGTAAGCTTATACTTGTTAATAAGTTGATTCTAACAACTTGCTTATTCACTACTAAGTAAACTTGATTTTTTTTTTCATACATAGGCTAAGTTCAGTGACGGTGCTTGTTGCACGCAGTATACTCTGCTGTAAAAAAGCTGTTCGTGTCTTTTGGCTCCATACTATATGATTAATTACGATTAACAGCAAGGTGTGTGGCAACAGAGCGGGAGCGTCAGCTCGAAATCGGTAACCACTGCATCAGAATTTTATATCAATGCAACTGAACCGGACGAAATAAAAAAAGAAATATACCCGATTTCCTCAGGTTATGGCAACGTTTAAAATTTCTGATTTCTGTCAATTATTATGTGGAATACTGAAAATCAAATTTGTTACCGTGCAAGCTGTTAGATGGGCGACGAGCAACTGGAACTAGATGACCGGGTGACCGTGTTAGCCTGTTGGTGGTGCACATGTGTTGATTCCACTTTAACCTTCATTCCAACTGGTATACAATCAAGTTAACTCGATGTGCCTCATTTGATGACTGAGCACTCTCGTAACGACAGGTCATTGTTGTTTGATCGAAGTCGCCAAATATGAGTCTGTTACCATCTAAGTTATATCTGATAAGGCCGAGTTTGGAACGTTGATTAGCAGACTTCTGCCAACAGTAAACTTTGCACTGGGAAACCATTTAAGTAGTTGAAGAACAAGAGTGGCTCTGCTACAGATCCTCGTGGGACTCCACATGTTACATTCTCCAAGTGCGATTTCGTGCCAGTGACGCAGTCTGTCTTCATAGAAGGTATCAAGTTTTCCCTCTGCTTTTAAGTTCGTGGCCGTAGTAGGAAAAAAGTAAATGGACTGCTTTGTTTGATTCTATCGTATTCAGATTTCATTATCTCTTAAAATATCCATTTCGACAGAGAATCGAGAACAGCGTATTTGATATATTATGCCCCGATGAAAAAAAGAATCCATTCACTGTTATTTGATAACGCAGTATATTTCAAACCCATCCTCGGAGCGAGCGGAGATGTCAGTTCCCCCTTGATTCTGTTATCCCCGATCTCGGTATTGGAAGCGCAAGCGGCGCGCTCGAGCGACGTATTCCCGGCGATGTGTGAGCGCAGAGTCAACGGCTCGCCAGCTTGTTTTGCGCATAATGCAGTTAGTGAATAATCCCGTTACTGGTCCGGCGCGGCCACGCGTAAGGCTGCTACGGAAAATAATTTACGGCTGGTAATAATTTACAAACGGAGCGGGTGTTGCACAGTGAGGAAGCGGAAGGCAGCGAAGTGGGGGGGGGGGGGGAGAGGGGCGGGTTAGGTGGTGGTGGTGGGGGGGAAAGGGGAGTCCGGGGGGGGGGAGTTTCGGGGGGAGTGGGAGCTGGGATATTAATTCGCGCGCGTAGTGCAGCGGCGCAAGTCGTCGCCGTAGCCGGCTACTAAACGGTCTCAATTAAACAGATTACGAGATAGGCGGGGGCGGTCGCGCGCGCAGTTTGTCTCCGGCGCCGAGGCGAGGCGACGACGCGTCGAGAGGAGAGGCGGGCGTCGCGACGCCTGCAAAAAGGCGCCGGCGCTTCTGCCGCCCGCGGGCAGCACGTGCGCCGCACGTGACGTCGCCGTCCGTAATTGTGGCTCCAGTCCTGCTGCCTCCGGTTTCGGTACGCGTGACCTGCTCTTTCTCTTTCCCTCCCTCCCTCCCTCCCTTCCCCCTCTCTCTATTTCTCTCTCTTCCTCTCTCTCTCTCTCTCTGTCTTTTTCGCTGAAAGGACAGGGCGACAGCGCTGCGCTGTCTGTCCGTGAAATTTCCGGGAATAGTTTGTGAGGTGACTTGAAATTTGGACTTTGCCAGCACCAGCTCCTTCATTACCTCAGCGTCTCCCTTCCATTTTCACACTGTGTCCACTGTTACGTTAATTTAAGTACGACCTTGTTACATGTCAACTGCCAACTCAAGAGTTCGACTCAATTAAATTATTGTGTAACAGGGTGTTCACTGGAAAGAATTAACAAGGGAGTCGTAGAATCTGACATGTCTGAACCTTAATAATTAAGATTAACAGGTCGAACCCTTAAAAAATATAAAAAAAAACACAGTCCAACATCAACTGCCAACTCAAGAGTTCGACTCAATTAAATTACTGTGTAACAGGGTGTTCACTGGAAAAGGAAGAATTAACAGGGGAGAGGTAGGATCTGACATGTCTAAACCTTAATAATTAAGATTCACAGGTCGAACCCTTATAAAATATAAAAAAAACACAGTCAATCATGGTAATACCGGGTGATCAAAAAGTCAGTATAAATTTGAAAACTGAATAAATCACGGAATAATTTGGATAGAGAGGTACAAATTGACACACATGTTTGGAATGACATGGGGTTTTATTAGAACAAAAAAAGTACAAAAGTTCAAAAAATGTCCGACAGATGGCGCTTCATCTGATCAGAACAGCAATAATTAGCATAACAAAGTAAGACAAAGCAAAGATGAAGTTCTTTTACAGGAAATGCTCAATATCTCCACCATCATTCCTGAACAATAGCTGTAGTCGAGGAATATTGTTGTGAACAGCACTGTAAAGCATGTCCGGAGTTATGGTGAGGCATTGGCGTCGGATGTTGTCTTTCAGCATCCCTAGAGATGTCGGTCGATCACGATACACTTGCGACTTCAGGTAACCCCAAAGCCAATAATCGCACAGACTGAGGTCTGGGGACCTGGGAGGCCAAGCATGACGAAAGTGGCGGTTGAGCACTGAGTCCGCAGCTCGTGGTCATGCGGTAGCGTTTTCACTTCCCGCGCTCGGGTTCCCGGGTTCCATTCCAGGCGGCGTCAGGGAATTTCTCTGCCTCGTGATGACTGGGTGTTGTGTGATGTCCTTAGGTTAGTTAGGTTTAAGTAGTTGTAAGTTCTAGGGGACTGATGACCATAGATGTTAAGTCCCATAGTTCAAATGGTTGAAATGGCTCTGAGCACTATGGGACTTAACATCTATGGTCATCAGTGCCCTAGAACTTAGAACTACTTAAACCTAACTAACCTAAGGACAGCACACAACACCCAGTCATCACCAGGCAGAGCAAATCCCTGACCCCGCCGGGAATCGAACCCGGGAACCCGGGCGTGGGAAGCGAGAACGCTACCGCACGACCACGAGCTGCGGACTAAGTCCCATAGTGCTCAGAGCTATTTGAACCATATTTTTGAACACACGATCATCACCAAACGACGCGCGCAAGAGATCTTTCACGCATCTGTCGGACATTTTGTGAACTTTGTTTTTCGTTTTGCTTCTAATAAAACCCCATGTGTGTCAATTTTTACCTCTCTATCTACATTATTCCGTGGTTTATTTTCAAATTTATACTGACTTTTTGAACACGCAGTATGTGGGCTCGTATAGATTGATCGATCGGGTCGGCATGGTGTGTTCTTTGGCCTCGGCCGTTTGACGTGGTTTTCGGCCGCGACGGGCGTGTGGCTCTAGAGAGGGATAGCCGGAGAGCGCGCGGCGCTGGGTAATCAGGGGGAGCGTGGTTGAGCAGGCCGGGGCACGGCGCAGAGGTTGTGGTGTGTTTGACTCGTTTTCAAGACCGAATCTGGCTTGTGGTGTGGGAACTGGACTCGACCACATTACCCGAATCGAATCGTGCGACTCTGATTTGGATCTGTAAAGGGTTTCATAACAGATTTGGTTTATCTGGATTTTGTGATGTGATACAGTCCGACTAAGTGAGGTGTATTAGTTGCTACTATTGCTGTTCGGAGTGACGGACGGCATAAGCCAGTATGGTGAAACTGTAATATTTTTCCTGGTACACTGAGCTGTGTGGACGTCGTTATCGTTGGTTCAAAGTACAGGCTTAACATTGTACCTGTACGTTCTGTGTTATCTAAATGCATTACTTGTTCACTCGTAAAGTGTGAAATGGTAGTCTTACTTGACTGTTTAAGTTTATCAGTATCCTGTTAAGGGGTAATTTCTAAGCTGACTTGGTATTATGCTATTCGCCCTCGTCCTTTAAGGTTACGTCAAGGGCATTAGGTATTGATTCACCCTTGACTATTTTATTTCAATGTTCGTGAAATAGTCCATTATTTTATACATAGTAGTTATTTTACGTTTGAGGAATTAACGTTAGCCGTTTTCTCCCCCCCCCCTCCCTTTCTCTGAAACTGTGTATTGACATGGCCTCTAAGACCTTTTTTTTCAGTGTATTATAGTGTACTGTGTGCATCACCCTGTCCAGCTCGCCCGCTTGCTGTGGGTTGTGGGTCTAGCCGCCTCTGGTCTGGGTCCAGTGCCCCCCCCCCCTCCCGCCCCTTCTGCTACTCGAACTAGCCACCACGACCTAAAGAGAAGGCCGCGGCGCGCTCTTGTGACGTCGCCCAAAGCGGGCCAGGGTTGGCTTGGCGCTGCGCTTAAAGAATCGAGACGCACGGCCTGCAAATCTTTGTCAAACGGTTTTACAGAACCTATTCCGTAAAAAATAATTAATTTCTGAAATACTTTTAGCTTTATATGGCAGCTTCATGATGAAGTGCCAATCATTTTGATAATGGTCATAACTATTGTGGTATTTCACAGATGAGTATCAAATTTGAGAACGTTGCCATCAAAAATAGGGGTCGCTATGAATTTGTGTTTGATGCATATTACACATTCTACTGCTGAGTATGAAATACAGATGAGGTTTTGAAATTTTCGTAAAACTTTGGATCAATATCTGCTTCCAATCTTGAAAAAATTGAGCATCTGCAGCAACTTCACTTCCGATCGCACCGCGCGGGAATGAAATATTCATAACGCCTGTCATATCTCGTAAACCGCTGGAGATAACGAAACGAGATCTTGGCAAATGATACCACGCAAAGAGGAAAGTACTTAGCCGAATGGTTAAAGTAAGTAACTTTATCAATCGCGATATAGCAGAAACTATAGTTTATAATTCTTTTTTACCGGTAATGTAATTGCATAAGACTTATCAATAGCCAGTGAAAACGTACGAGTGCGGGATGTAAATAATATTGCGATATACATGATAAAACAAGGTACATTTGTGAAACATGCACTGTGATAAAGTACATTCTTTCTGGACCAGACAACTATTATTTACACTCACTTGAAAAATTCTGCACTAATACAGTGTATAAAATTAAATTCCTCTGCCTTTAGTATCCTAAATACACTCCTGGAAATGGAAAAAAGAACACATTGACACCGGTGTGTCAGACCCACCATACTTGCTCCGGACACTGCGAGAGGGCTGTACAAGCAATGATCACACGCACGGCACAGCGGACACACCAGGAACCGCGGTGTTGGCCGTCGAATGGCGCTAGCTGCGCAGCATTTGTGCACCGCCGCCGTCAGTGTCAGCCAGTTTGCCGTGGCATACGGAGCTCCATCGCAGTCTTTAACACTGGTAGCATGCCGCGACAGCGTGGACGTGAACCGTATGTGCAGTTGACGGACTTTGAGCGAGGGCGTATAGTGGGCATGCGGGAGGCCGGGTGGACGTACCGCCGAATTGCTCAACACGTGGGGCGTGAGGTCTCCACAGTACATCGATGTTGTCGCCAGTGGTCGGCGGAAGGTGCACGTGCCCGTCGACCTGGGACCGGACCGCAGCGACGCACGGATGCACGCCAAGACCGTAGGATCCTACGCAGTGTCGTAGCGGACCGCACCGCCACTGCCCAGCAAATTAGGGACACTGTTGCTCCTGGGGTATCGGCGAGGACCATTCGCAACCGTCTCCATGAAGCTGGGCTACGGTCCCGCTCACCGTTAGGCCGTCTTCCGCTCACGCCCCAACATCGTGCAGCCCGCCTCCAGTGGTGTCGCGACAGGCGTGAATGGAGGGACGAATGGAGACGTGTCGTCTTCAGCGATGAGAGTCGCTTCTGCCTTGGTGCCAATGATGGTCGTATGCGTGTTTGGCGCCGTGCAGGTGAGCGCCACAATCAGGACTGCATACGACCGAGGCACACAGGGCCAACACCCGGCATCATGGTGTGGGGAGCGATCTCCTACACTGGCCGTACACCACTGGTGATCGTCGAGGGGACACTGAATAGTGCACGGTACATCCAAACCGTCATCGAACCCATCGTTCTACCATTCCTAGACCGGCAAGGGAACTTGCTGTTCCAACAGGACAATGCACGTCCGCATGTATCCCGTGCTACCCAACGTGCTCTAGAAGGTGTAAGTCAACTACCATGGCCAGCAAGATCTCCGGACTTGTCCCCCATTGAGCATGTCTGGGACTGGATGAAGCGTCTTCTCACGCGGTCTGCACGTCCAGCACGAACGCTGGTCCAACTGAGGCGCCAGGTGGAAATGGCATGGCAAGCCGTTCCACAGGACTACATCCAGCATCTCTACGATCGTCTCCATGGGAGAATAGCAGCCTGCATTGCTGCGAAAGGTGGATATACACTGTACTAGTGCCGACATTGTGCATGCTCTGTTGCCTGTGTCTATGTGCCTGTGGTTCTGTCAGTGTGATCATGTGATGTATCTGACCCCAGGAATGTGTCAATAAAGTTTCCCCTTCCTGGGACAATGAATTCACGGTGTTCTTATTTCAATTTCCAGGAGTGTACATATTGTGTAGCTGTTTATAGAGCTCCCTCAGGAAAGCTGAGTACATTCCCCAAGCAAACAATCACTTTTAACTCACCTCACAAAAAAAATTATGCGTTGTTATTGTAATGTAAATTTTATTTCCTGTAGAAATACGGCAGATTTTGAGCATAAGTCAACAGTGAAAATCTACAAACCTTCAGCAGACATTTGCAGCAGTTGGAATGAGACAATGTGTCAAGCTAAAAACGTCAATAGTAAATTTAACCTATTTCTAGATTAATTTGTTCCATTGTTTGACACATCGAAAAATAAAACAGATATGCTTCGTACAGAGAGATCGCTTTTTAAACATGAAAACAGCAGTTTTAACATTCGTTAGCACTCATGCTAACTAATGCGAGAGTGAAAAACAACACCCACTCACAAATAGAGAATAAAACGTATCGGTAATGCGTAACAAAATACGAACTGCAGAGAAATTTAAACACGAATAAAAAGTAACACGAGCCACAAATTTATATTTCGTTTTCAAAATCAAAATAAAGCCACTTGATAACAAATACTAGGCCTATTTACTGCGAACTTTTGCTCACAATTTTAGTCAAATGTATCCAAATGCAAGATATTCCACCAGAAAAAATAATAATTGTACTAGGTATATAGTTTTTACATACCTTCGTGTGCTCAGTGGGTTGGAAATTGGCCCGATGAATCGCTGAAAGACATTTCCAACGCAGATTCGCATTTTTCGGAAAGGAAAACAACATTACTTTCGGTCGAGTTCCGTAATTCCCAAGACACCTTGGCACACAACACATGTAAACCATGTTCACAGTAGCTTCACTACACGTAAACACTGTAATCGCTAGTTTTAAGCACGAATATAGCACTCGATCCTACAAACGTGTAGATAAACAAACGCTTCGAAAGACAACATGGTGGCCCGCTTGGAGTGACGTCACGGCCTGCTATGAATTTCGCGCCGCGGCCTTGTCTCTAGGTGGTGGTGAACTAGCCCGTGCCTATGTGACGTCACCTGTTTTGAAAATCTTTCACGAAGTGGTGCATCTGTTTGTATCTTAATTTAAAAAAAATTGTGATATCCATGATTGGTTAAACTTTATCTCATTATTGTAGTCTCCGTTTGCGAGCTTTACTGTGTTCAGAATTTAATTAACTTCCGAATCACTTAATGTCTGTTTAAAGATTAATGTTGTTGTTTGAATAGGGCGCTTGCCCGTGCCTGTAAGGATTCTTTGCTAACTCACCTTATCACAAAAATTTTAGAGATAAAATTTTGTATCCTAAAGGAAAGTTTAATAAAAGTGTTGTTGTTATAAACTGTGAATGTTGCTTATATGACCCTTCCCTCCCTCTCAACAGCAACTGCCTCATTATGGTGGATTGACCACCACAATATAAACGCCCAACAAGGCAATAAATGAAACTATGGGCTCCAGTAATAGTACATGCTTGACGTAGCACATGAAATGAAGCCGCTTTAAAAATAAAATCACGCTTCCACAAATCCGATACGTTAGATTCCCAGATTTACTTCAGACTTTCTAAGCATTTAGTAGGCCATAAAAACAACATAACGTGGAAGTAGTAAGGCGCACTACAGTGACAATTCCGAGAAAATCGCTAGAGGAGTTTTACGTGTCTGTTATGTAATTGATGAATCTGTGGGCAGGTGAGGAGCGCTAGAGTTTGTCCGCATCTCGTGGTCGTGCGGTAGCGTTCTCGCTTTCCACGCCCGGGTTCGATTCCCGGCGGGGTTTGGGATTTTCTCTGCCTCGTGATGGCTGGGTGTTGTGTGATGTCCTTAGGTTAGTTAGGTTTAAGTAGTTCTAAGTTCTAGGGGACTGATGACCATAGATGTTAAGTCCCATAGTGCTCAGAGCCATTTGAACCGTTTTTTGCTAGAGTTTACGGTGGTTAAGTGGTTAGCGTTCGAGGCACGTAAGGACGAACGTCTATGAAGTAACAGTTCGACTCGAGCTCATACTTAGTTTTTAATCTATATTTTTTTCATCAGTATTCATATTATTTAATTTTTTATGACATTTGAGAGGGAAATGAAAGTGCCGTGTGGTTAGGGCCTCCCGTCGGGTAGACCGTTCGCCTGGTGCAAGTCTTTCGAGTTGACGCCACTTCGGCGACTTGCGTGTCGATGGTGATGAAATGATGATGATAAGAACAGCACAACACCCAGTCCCTGAGCGGAGAAAACTTCCGACCCAGCCTGGAATCGAACCCGGGCCGTTAGGCATGACATTCCGTCGCGCTCACCACTCACCTACCAGGCGCGGACTTTTGAGAGGTAATATAATTTAACAAGCCACGTGTATTTGCAAGAAGTTTTAGTGAATTTCATGTTTTTCGATTACTTACTATTTTAATTATTAGAACAAACCTGTTATAACTATCGGCAAATACGGTATTTTGTCAAAGCTTACTCTGTGTATGTGCAGAGAAATATCCAGCCTGAACTTATTTGGTCACAACATTGTTACTGTTCTGTCCATTTATCTTACAGCTTAGCTACGACCATAAGGCTATGATCGTATCAGTTACTGAACACATTGACGTGGTAATAGCTAAAAATTGTACCCAATCTGGTACATTACGTGTTACGTGTCTATTCCCATCATTTAATTTTTGTAATAATTTATTGAATCAGCTTTCTGTCTAGTACATATATGTTGTGGCCCGTATCAGATTTCGCTGTTGGTACTGCTACGTGCATATCCACATCCGCATGCTCCTCCAGTCAGTTGATTAGTATTTGCATCATTCAGATCAACTGCGTAATCACACGCCAAGCAGGCATCCATTAACAACGGCGCTTCCACAAGCACCTCTCATTTGACCGAGCAATGCATATTCATATGTTACATCGTTTTTTACTTGTGCAGTATTATTACGCGACAAAATTAGTAAAGAGTATAAAAATTAAGTTCTAACTGACGGCTTTAATGAACCATGCAGAAGTGTCGCCTGCTGCCAGCCGTGAAACGGAAACGTTTCAGCAGTGTTACCTGGTTAGGCAGAACAGCCACCTCTCCAGAGATCGCAAACAGTTCAGCAGAAAACTGTTAGAACAGTGAGGGCATTATCGCTTTGGTTTTTTGCGTAACATTACAAAAGAGACACTAGGTAGGACGCAACAACTAGCGAGAATTTGAGTGAGCAGCTCAGACCCTGTAACAAATTTATTAAGCAAATGCAGGGAAACTGAAGACCTCTGACAACTCGAGAAAAGCAGAACCAATTCGGTCATTGTGAATGACGTCGCAGCAGAGCAGAACCTCTCCTCCAACTTGTTTTGGGAACTCGATCATTAGGATCGATGGCGTGCTATCGCTCGCACTCGATTCTCTGGTTATGGTAGAGTAACATTTTGTGTGTGACATTGTTTTAGTGTTGGTCTTGCAGTTGCTGCCCTAAGAGACCGTCAGCGATCCGAAGCCACGACTGATGGAGTCCAGCATCCCGTGCTGACGTCAGCACAATAGCCAACGCCGATGGGTAGCCCGAAGGTCTACCACCTCGAGTCTGGTCCAGGGTATAAGCTGCCCTAAACTCCAACTTCGAAATGTGTCTGATGGCCTACAGCCGGATTCAGCATTTACCACGACTATACGGCATCAGACATCGCCTGGGAGGGACGACGTGGGCAGTGATGTCGGAGGGACTGAGTACTCCTCGAGACGGCGTGTGAATCACAACACACGCGTCTTGGTGACCGCCGAGTCCGACAGCAGAACTACCGGCGGGGCATGCCTTCCTCGCCACAGGGTGACAGAGCCAGCGCACCAGGAGTTACCGGCTTTCACTCCAAGCTGACGCAGCGTCTTTGCCACCAGTGAGTACGCTACTGGATTCTGCGGATACTTACCCAAATTACGCACCGGCCAGTTGGCGCTGAAGAGGCAGCAACAACTTGTGTTAACAGCGGTACCTAAAATAACTTTGAGCATTGTTTCATTCCATCTGTCAACGCCGCACATGTTCTCGAACTGCATCCAGACGAAATGGTAGGGATTTTCAGCAGAGCAGAGGGCAGAAACCAGAGTAATTCAGGTAAATTGGACCATGAGAACCATTGATGATGTGGTCTTCAGTCCTCAGACTGGTTTGATGCAGCTCTCCATGCTACTCTATCCTGTGCAAGTTTCTTCGTCTCCCAGTACCTACTACAATCTACATCCTTCTGAAACTGCTTAATGTATTCATCTCTTGGTCTTCCTCTACGATTTTTACCCTCCACGCTGCCTTCTCTTGATGCCTCAGAAGATGTCCTACCAACCGATCCCTTCTTATAGTCAAGTTGTGCCACAAACTCCTCTTCTCCCCAGTTCTATTCAATACCTCCTCATTAGTTATGTGATCTACCCATCTGATCTTCAGCATTCTTCTGTAGCACCACATTTCGAAAGCTATTCTCTTCTTGTCCAAACTATGTATCGTCCATGTTTCACTTCCACAAATGGCTACACTCCATACAAATACTTTCAGAAACGACTTCCTTACACTTAAATCTATACTCGATGTTAACAAATTTCTCTTCTTCAGAAACGCTTTCCTTGCCATTGCCAGTCTACATTTTCTATCCTCTCTACTTCGACCATCATTAGCTCTTTTGCTCCCCAAATAGCAAAACTCCTTTACTACTTTAAGTGTCTCATTTCCTAATCAAATTCCCTCAGCATGACCCGACTTAATGCGACTACATTCCATTATCGACGTTTTGCTTTTGTTGATGTTCATCTCATATCCTCCTTTCAAGACACTGTCCATTCCGTTCAACTGCTCTTCCAAGTCCTTTGCTGTCTCTGACAGAATAACAATGTGATTGGCGAACCTCAAAGTTTTTATTTTTTCTCCATGGATTTTAATACCTATTCCGAATTTTTCCTTTGCTTCCTTTACTGCTTGCTCAATATACAGATTGAATAACATCGGGGATAGGCTACAATCCTGTATCACTCCCTTCCCAACCACTGCTTCCCTTTCACGTCTCTCGACTCTTACAACTGGCATCTGGTTTCTGTACAAATTGTAAATAGCCTTTCGCTCCCTGTATTTTACCCAGAACCATTAATACTGTAATATTATCTCACGAACACTGGTAGATTACAGTCAATAAGGTTGGACCTTGATCGAGGAAGGGAGGAAAATCTGGTTTTTAATTTCTGACGATATGATTAGAAAGTGAACTCAAGCCCAGAGAGGACATGTCTTAGGGAGGGATACGAAGAGTGATACAACTGGATCTTGTCCACAGATAGCATCCCAGCATTCGCTTCAATCGATTGAAAGAAATATGCGTTTCAAAACCAACGTTTAATAGATACTTTTTTCTATTTTGGTCCGTACTACTTCCCCCCCCCCCCAAATACGGGTAGCACAGAGGTAGCAGTAGAAGAGATATTTTTCACAGCGTTGAAGATGAAGAACTGCTCATAGGTCTTAAGATATGTATTTTAGAGCCTATGTTTCCTATAACTTTTGCTTCAAATTATCGTTCTCATATCGCTGAATATTGGCCATTCCTCCTAGGACATAGCGTATGTTTGTTATCAAATATAGATATTAATTATCAAATACTGAATTTTAGTTAATGATACGAGCGGCATTCAATAAGAATGCTAAACATTTTTTTTTCTGAAAGATAGTTAGTTTTATTCAGGATTACAATATACCATACTATTCCTCACTCTTTTGGCTACAAAATCCTACTTTTCCACACAATCTCTGTTCCTTACGCTACCTTACTGGAAGGGCCTTTATGCCTGCGTGGTATCAGTAGGCTTCCGTCTTGCTCCGTCAGTAACCTCCCCATCATCCATGTACTGCTTCCTACGGAGTGCATTCTTCACTGCGCCAAACTGATGGATGTCGGAAGGTGCGAAAAGGAAGAACAGACCAATGAAGATTTGTGAGCTCCTCTTGGGTGCGCAGACTTGTGTGAGGCCTTGCGTTGTCATGGAGAAGCAGAAGTTGATTCGCACTTTTATTGAGACGAACACGGTGAAGTCGTTTCTTCAATTTCCTGAGATTAGCACAATAAATTTCAGAATCGATCGTTGTACCACAAGGGAGAAAATCAAACGAAATAAGCCTTTCAGTCCAGAACACCGTCGCCATGACTTTACTATCTGAGGGTATAGCTTTGAACTTTTTCTCCAGAAGAGATGTGGTTCGGCGCCACTCCATAGATTCCCGTTTTATTTCCAGTTCGAAGTGATGTACACATGTGAATCTTCAGGTTTTGGCAGCGCAAAGACTGTTCCATTAAGGTTCGGGTGTGCAGCCGCAAGAATTCTCCTTCTTCTTCTAATATTTCATTGCATCTGTCGACGCCGCTCATGTTCTCGAACTGCATCCAGACGAAATGGTAGGGATTTTCAGCAGAGCGGAGGGGAGAAACCAGAGTAATTCAGGTAAATTGGACCATGAGAACCATTGTTGACGAGGTCTTCAGTCCTCAGACGTTCAGCCATCTTCAGAGTGACCCGCAAGACCGCCGCTCCAGTTTTTTTTTTTTCCTTTATTGGGTTTCGATTCCCCCTAAAGGGGGCGGGCTGGCAGCAGCTTATTACGCCGCTCTTCAGCCTACAGAAGTTGTTTTAAAAAGATGAAGATAATAAAAAATAATAACAGTTGGCGATAAAATCGGTGACTTAAAGGTAAAAATGGCAGAAAATTCTGGAGCATAAAACATAAAACACAGGGTCGATGAAGCTAATAGAACACACAGGAAGCAGAAAAACAACAGACAGACAATTAAAAAAACACGGCGACAGACTGGGTTCTGTTCGCAAGAGATATAAAAAGCACACCCAGCGACAGCATGATTTCCGTTCGCAACACTGTGGAAGGACGCACAACACTGAACACTCACTTAAACACTGCGCTAAAAGTTGGCACAAATACAACATACCACACCCGACAGCAGGTGGGGGGAAACTGGTCAGATGACTGGAAAAAGGGGGGGGGGAAGGAGAGGAAAAGTGAAGGGGGGAGGGGGGAAAGGAGCCAATGGAAGAGGAGGACCCATAAGAGGGGTGGGGGGTGCTGAGCAGGCGGGCCAGGGAGTGGGGAAGGCAGAGGAGGGGAGTAGAAAAGGACTCGGGGGGGGGGGGAGAAAGGAGATGAGAGGTGGGAAGAAATCACAGGATGGAAGGTGGGGAGGAAGAGGGAGCCCAGGGAAAGGACGGAGGTAAGGAGGGGGGGTTGAGGATCAGAGTTGATAGGAAGGATAAATGGAGGGAGAGAGGGCATCATCCGGGAGGGGGAGCTGATGGAAGCCACCTTGGGAAAGGAGATGTAGGGTGTAGAGATGGAGGGTAGGGGGGAACACAACGGTGATGACGTGGCAGAGGGCGGGGATGGGAGAGGAGAGGAGCAACCAGGGGGTGAGGGGGTTCAAGACGGCGGGAGGTGTAGAGGATGCAGATATGTTCGAGGAATAGGAGCAGATGGGGGAAAGGAATGAGATCATAGAGGATCCGCGTGGGGGATGGGAGGCGTATACGGAAGGCGAGGCGGAGTGTATGACGCTCAAGGATTTGGAGGGACTTATAGAATTTGGGGGGGGGGGCAGATATCCAGGCAGGACTGGCATAACAGAGGATGGGACGGATTAAGGATTTGTAGGTGTGGAGGATGGTAGAGGGGTGCAACCCCCATGTCCGGCCAGAGAGGAGTTTGAGGAGTCGGAGGCGGTTGTGGGCTTTGGATTGGATGGAGCGGAGATGAGGTATCCAGGTGAGGTGACGGTCAATGGTGAGGCCAAGGTAGGTGAGAGTGGGGGTGAGACGGACAGGACGTGCGCAGACAGTAAGGGAGAAATCCAGGAGCCGGAAGGAGCGAGTGGTACGACCTACAATGATTGCCTGGGTCTTGGAAGGATTGAGTTTCAGGAGCCATTGGTTACACCATGCAGCAAAAAGGTCAAGGTGATTCTGGAGAAGGCGTTGGGACCGTTGGAGGGTAGGAGCGAGGGCGAGGAATGCGGTGTCATCAGCATATTGCAAGAGGTGTACTGGAGGGGGGGGGGGGGGTTGGGGCATATCTGCCGTGTACAGGAGGTAGAGGAGAGGGGAAAGGACAGAGCCCTGGGGCATACCGGCAGAGGGGTAGAAGGTGTGGGAATTGGCATGATGGATGGTAACATAGGAGGGGCGGTGGGAGAGGAAGGAGGCCACCAGACGGATGTAGTTGATAGGAAGGGCGTAGGTGTGGAGTTTAAACAGGAGACCGGGATGCCAGACACGGTCGTAGGCCTTTTCGAGGTCAAGTGAGACAAAAATGGCGGAGCGACGGGAGTTAAGCTGGAGGGAGAGGAGATGAGTGAGCCGCTCCAGTGCTCGCTTCACCCCTTTATACTCGTGTACCGAGCAACTGCGCATGCGGCCACAGATGCAAATGCGCCAGAGACGTTGCTCGGCGGCAGATATGTGCACAATGCGCGAGTTATATCTATGACTCCGCATTCGATCTGTGTTTGCATGTCGATATATCGTTATGAGCTGCACTGTAACGACGTCTTTGTAAGTTTATTACACCAAGTGCCGGATTCCATGATTTACCAAGACTGAAACCACTATCTCTATTAACGAAATTCGACGTCAAGCGAATCTCAATTGCCTCCTTCACTATCGAGTCCCAAAAGATGATGTAGTTGCCAGAATTTCGACGTTGTCATACAACATACTGCGGCCAGTGTCAATACAATGCTCTGCCACTGTCGACTTGTTAGGTTGTAAAGGTCAGGTGTACCTCCGGTGTTCTGTACATCTTTTTTGGACAGTACGAGTTGTTAGTCCAATGTACGAAAGGCCACATTCACATGGAATTATGTAAACTTCGGATTTTCGAAGCAGCAAATCATCTCTGACGGAGCCCACGAGTGCAGCCGTCTTGGATGGAGGACAAAAAATAACTTTAACTTAGTGTCTGCTGAGAATCCGTCCTATTTTTGATAAGAGGTTACCCATATATGGCAGAAAGGCCATCGATTTAAAGGTTTCTTCGTCTTCTCCTACTTTCTTTGTGGTCCCTTTCGGTTTCATTTTCAGTGCCTTCTGTATTTGCTGTGGTGAGTACCCCCTGTCTTCAAATACTCTTTGCAAGTGGGAAAGGCCTAGGTACCCGTGGTCTAGAGGTAGCGTCTTTGATTCAAAATCAAAACGTTTTCGGTCCCGGGTTCGATCCCCGCCACTGCCTAAATTTTGATAAATAATCAGCATTGGCGGCCGAAGACTTCCGGCATAAGAAGTCAGCCTCATTCTGCCAACGGCGTTATCAAAGAGGGCGGAGGATCAGATAGTGTTTCAGGGCACTCTCTTGTCCTAGGGGTGGGAAATTGCCCCTAAAGGCGGAAGAATCAGCAATGATCAACGACATGAGGATGCAGAAGGCAATGGAAACCACTGCATTAAAGACACGTAACGTGTATCCACAGGACATGTGGCCTGTATTTGAAGAACTGTCATGATGATCTCTCCATTGGCAAAAGATTAAGGAATAGTCCCCCATTCGGATCTCCGGGAGGGGACTGCCAAGGGGGAGGTTACCATGAGAAAAAGATTGAACAATCAACGAAAGGATAACGTTCTACGAGTCGGGGCGTGGAATGTCAGAAGCTTGAACGTGTTAGGGAAACTAGAAAATCTGAAAAGGGAAATGCAAATGCTCAGTCTAGATATAGTAGGGGTCAGTGAAGTGAAGTGGAAGGAAGACAAGGATTTCTGGTCAGATGAGTATCGGGTAATATCAACAGCAGCAGAAAATGGTATAACAGGTGTTGGATTCGTTATGAATAGGAAGGTAGGGCAGAGGGTGTGTTACTGTGAACAGTTCAGTGACCGGGTTGTTCTAGTCAGAATTGACAGTAGACCAACACCGACCACGATAGTTCAGGTATACATGCCGACGTCGCAAGCTGAAGATGAACAGATAGAGGAAGTGTATGAGGATATTGAGAGGGTAATGCAGTACGTAAAGGGGGACGAAAATCTAATAGTCATGGGCGACCGGAATGCAGTTGTAGAGGAAGGAGTAGAAGAAAAGGTTACAGGAGAATATGGGCTTGGGACAAGGAATAAAAGAGGAGAGAGACTAATTGAGTTCTGTAACACGTTTCAGTTAATAATAGCGAATACCCTGTTCAAGAATCACAAGAGGAGGAGGTATACTTGGAAAAGGCCGGGAGATACGGGAAGATTTCAATTAGATTACATCACGGTCAGACAGAGATTCCGAAATAAGATACTGGATTGTAAGGCGTACCCAAGAGCAGATATAGACTCAGATCACAATATAATAGTGATGAAGAGTAGGCTGAAGTTCAAGACATTAGTCAGGAAGAATCAATACGCAAAGGAGTGGGATACGGAAGTACTAAAGAATGACGAGATACGTTTGAAGTTCTCCAACGCTATAGATACAGCAATAAGGAATAGCGCAAAAAATGGCTCTGAGCACTATGGGACTCAACTGCTGTGGTCATAAGTCCCCTAGAACTTAGAAATACTTAAACCTAACTAACCTAAGGACAGCACACAACACCCAGCCATCACGAGGCAGAGAAAATCCCTGACCCCGCCGGGAATCGAACCCGGGAACCCGGGCGTGGGAAGCGAGAACGCTACCGCACGACCACGAGATGCGGGCCGGAATAGCGCAGTAGGCAGTACAGTTGAAGAGGAATGGACATCTCTAAAAAGGGCCATCGCAGAAGTTGGGAAGGAAAACATAGGTACTTAGAAGGTAGCTGCGAAGAAATCATGGGTAACAGAAGAAATACTTCAGTTGATTGATGAAAGGAGGGAGTACAAACATGTTCCGGGAAAATCAGGAATACAGAAATACAAGTCGCTGAGGAATGAAATAAATAGGAAGTGCAGGGAAGCTAAGACGAAATGGCTGCAGGAAAAATGTGAAGACATCGAAAAAGACATGATTGTCGGAAGGACAGACTCAGCATACAGGTAAGTCAAAACAACCTTTGGTGACATTAAAAGCAATGGTGGTAACATTAAGAGTGCAACGGGAATTCCACTGTTAAATGCAGAGGAGAGAGTAGATAGGTGGAAAGAATACATTGAAAGCCTCTATGAGGGTGAAGATTTGTCTGATGTGATAGAAGAAGAAACAGGGGTCGATTTAGAAGAGATGGGGGATCCAGTATTAGAATCGGAATTTAAAAGAGCTTTGGAGGACTTACGGTCAAATAAGGCAGAAGGGATAGATAACATTCCATCAGAATTTCTAAAATCATTCGAGGAAGTGGCAACAAAACGACTATTCACGTTGGTGTGTAGAATATATGAGTCTGGCGATATACCATCTGACTTTCGGAAAAGCATCATCCACACAATTCCGAAGACGGCAAGAGCTGAAAAGTGCGAGAATTACCGCACAATCAGCTTAATAGCTCATGCATCGAAGCTGCTTACAAGAATAATAGACAGAAGAATGGAAAAGAAAATTGAGAATGCGCTAGGTGACGATCAGTTTGGCTTTAGGAAAAATAAAGGGACGAGAGAGGCAATTCTGACGTTACGGCTAATAATGGAAGCAAGGCTAAAGAAAAATCAAGACACTTTCATAGGATTTGTCGACCTGGAAAAAGCGTTCGACAATATAAAATGGTGCAAGCTGTTCGAGATTCTGAAAAATGTAGGGGTAAGCTATAGGGAGAGACGGGTCATATACAATATGTACAACAACCAAGAGGGAATAATAAGAGTGGACGATCAAGAACGAAGCGCTCGTATTAAGAAGGGTGTAAGACAAGGCTGTATCCTTTCGCCCCTACTCTTCAATCTGTACATCGAGAAAGCAATGATGGAAATAAAAAAAAGGTTCAGAAGTGGAATTAAAATACAAGGTGAAAGGATATCAATGATACGATTCGCTGATGACATTGCTATCCTGAGTGAAAGTGAAGAAGAATTAAATGATATGCTGAACGGAATGAACTGTCTAATGAGTACACAGTATGGTTTGAGAGTAAATCGGAGAAAGACGAAGGAAATGAGGAGTAACAGAAATGAGAACAGCGAGAAACTTAACATCAGGATTGATGGTCACGAAGTCAATGAAGTTAAGGAATTCTGCTACCTAGGCAGTAAAATAACCAATGATGGACGGAGCAAGGAGAACACCAAAAACAGACTCGCTATGGCAAAAAAGGCATTTCTGGCCAAGAGAAGTCTACTAATATCAAATACCGGCCTTAATTTGAGGAAGAAATTTCTGAGGATGTACATCTGGAGTACAGCATTGTATGGTAGTGAAACGTGGACTGTGGGAAAACCGGAACAGAAGAGAATCTAAACATTTGAGATGTGGTGCTATAGACGAATGTTGAAAATTAGGTGGACTGATAAGGTAAGGAATGAGGAGGTTCTACGCAGAATCGGAGAGGAAAGGAATATGTGGAAAACACTGATATGGAGAAGGGACAGGGTGATAGGACATCTGCTAAGACATGAGACAATGACTTCCATGGTACTAGAGGGAGCTGTAGAGGGCAAAAACTGTAGAGGAAGACAGAGATTGGAATACGTCAAGCAAATAATTGAGGACGTAGGTTGCAAGTGCTACTCTGAGATGAAGAGGTTAGCACAGGAAAGGAATTCGTGGCGGGCCGCATCAAACCAGTCAGTAGACTGATGATAAAAAAAAAGTGGGGAAGTTCATCTTGCAGACTGCTTTCGTTAGGTTGGTTGGTTGGTTGGTTGGTTTGGGGAAGGAGACCAGACAGCGAGGTCATCGGTCTCATCGGATGAGGGAAGGACGGTGAAGGAAGTCGGCCGTGCCCTTTTGAAAGGAACCATCCCGGCATTTGCCTGGAGCGATTTAGGGAAATCACGGAAAACC
This sequence comes from Schistocerca cancellata, assembly GCF_023864275.1. Lineage (NCBI taxonomy): Eukaryota > Metazoa > Arthropoda > Insecta > Orthoptera > Acrididae > Schistocerca > Schistocerca cancellata. Next base: position 876,994,606 of record NC_064628.1, read on the forward strand.
TAAATCAGGATGGCCGAACGCGGGATTGAACCGTCGTCCTCCCGAATGCGAGTCCAGTGTCTAACCACTGCGCCACCTCGCTCGGTATGCGCTAGGTGTGCGCGACCTTGTTGCGATGATAACAGCCGCCTCGCCCAACGAATCAACAAGCTTTTGTTCACTGCCAGGTTTCTTAGACACTCTCCAATTGCGTAAGAGTACCTGCGATGGTCTGGTTTTCCGCCGAAAGAATCTCAAAACAGATCTCTGCCTCCAACACCTCTGTACAGACGCCATATTGAAAGCTATGTATAGCGCATCTATGTATGGAAACTTGAAGAAACTGTACTAACTGAAGTGGGAATATTCCACGATGTTCCACAACAAATTCCACATTTTTTTTAAAAGAAGGGGGGGGAGGGAGGCGTTACTTATCGAATTCTCTCATACTAACACTTTTCATTTTGGAAATGCCAATATTCATACTGATTAAAAATTTAGTACAAAAATATAAAAATCAAACAGAAATACCGATTAAAAAATCGTTTGGTTTCCGCTTCCCTCAATGATTTTAGAAATTCCGAAGGTATGTTGCTGCACCTACCGCCTTGATAGTGTCTTCCAAAGCTGTGATAAACCCCAGTACTGGATCCTTCATATCTTCCATATCGACAGCCACATACTGTACAGTCGCGAAGGTACAACGCATGGATCGCGTACGCGGCCAAACGAATTGCAGTACCACCTGGCGCGCGCTCTTCTGTCCGCCGCTAGGAACGCTTCGCAACGAAAGTGTGACGAGTCCTCCACCTGTTGCCCGCACAGTGTCTGCGGCGGGCTTATCACTCAGCCGAATCGCCTGCCACGTTCCTATTCGCTGCGGTGGTAGCGGCTTCACTCACCTCTCTTGGGTAGCAAGGCGAGCGTCAAAGGGAAAGAGAATTACAGCATGCAGTGCGTGAATCGTCTGCAAAGAGCTACTGGACGTCACAACGTGCCCTCCATAGTCTACACCTGCCTGCTACCTGAGGAAAGGAAGCCCGCTCTTTCGACTGAATTCTGTGTTGCAGACTGCATCATATAGTATCACAAGGTACCATCTAACAAAGTTCCGAAGTTTCGGCCACTGTGCCAAAAACGTCAACAAACCGAAAGAATTTTGTGCAAAGCGACTATTGCAGTGAAAGTCATTGAAAATAAATAAGCCTCTTTTTTCTTTCTTCGTGGTCAACATTCTTTAACACTTCAGCCTAAGACTCACAGCCGAAAACACATGTATCGGATATTCCTCAACACACTCTATCAAAGATAAAATTCTTGGATGTACAAAGCACAGCCCAATTAAAAGGTCAATTTTCGAAACCCCTAATTGTCTCTTACCGGTAACGGCCTTGCCTCAGTGGTTACACCGGTTCCCGTGATACTCCCGAAGTTAAGCGGTGTCGGGCGTGGTCGGCACTTGGATGGGTGACCATCCAGCCTGCCATGCGCTGTTGCCATTTTTTGGGGTGCACTCATCCTCGTGATGCCAATTGAGGAGCTACTCGACCGAATGTTAGCGGCTTCGGTCAAGAATACCATCACAACGACCGGGAGAGCGGTGTGCTGACCCCACGCCCCTCCTATCCGCATGCTCCTTGAGGATGACACGGCGGTCGGATGGTCCCGGTAGGCCACCCGTGGCCTGAAGACGGAGTGATCAGTGATCTAATTGTCTCTTATTGGGACGCAGAATCTTTAAATTTGGGACAAAGTTGCCTTCAACACTGCTCTGTAATGCAGAAAAAGCATGGCGCACTACGACTTCACCGTCGGGGTCGGCGACGCTGCCAACATCAAGGTGCCAGCACAAGCGAAGGCACAGGCCAGTGCTCAGTAGTTCATGTGAGGTGTAAGGCGTGTTAATGATGTCACATTGGCACCATATTTCTCAAAATTATGCCCAATGCCACCGCGAACGTGTCACACGACTGGAAAATTGCCACACCCCTCTTACTCACGTTTCACTCTCTCTTTTGATGCCACTTCGATGGAGGTCAGAATGCGACGCCCTGCGTTGAAATCTCCCGATTTTCTTCTGGGTAGCCCAGAAAACCTTTTCAGATGCCGCCATTCAGAATCAAGACGAAAAGACCTTAGAAGGTGACGTAAACGGTGTCAGTGGGACCATCCCGTCCGTTTGGGCGTTGATAACCACACATTTCGCGGTGGGAAACGACGCTTGCTGTGTTATTAGGAACAGGACGACGTTCTTGAAAATGTTTGACACTGATGAAACCAACCGGGCGATTCATTCCTTCTCTAAGGACATCGTTGGCCTCAACCCCATTTTACGTGACCTGATTCCTTTGGAGTGTAGTGCGACCACAATTTCTGCTCTGCTACACAGGGTGGAACCCCAAGGGACTGTTCAAAACCGTTCGACGAAATCTGATCCAAAGCACCAAAGTGTGTTTATGATTTTTTAGCCCTTCTGTTGCGCGTCCTCCTTTGGGGAGATTACAGGGAGGATAGAAAATTAAAATTTGCGTCAGTAAAATGGAAAAGGGTGCCTCTAAGGCTCTCTAGCCTAACCACCGGTGCCACCTGAACAACTTACCTGAGCACTTTACAAATGCACCTATACAGAGACTTTGTTACTCAGTCAGCTGAGTGAAATATCGCTGTAAGTCTAGCACATGTTGACGGGCATGCGAAATCTAAGGGTTGTCGAAGGGCTGTGTACCGCCAGGCGCTAGAGTAGCTGTGGAGCGCCAATCCTCTGAATGGGTCTGAAAGTGTCTCTACTGCATATTTTCAAAGTCCTAACAGATGCGCACATGTGGCCCCGAGGATACCACCGAAGTTGGGAGGCAGGGGAAATGGTGCTTACGGAGATTCTCTGCCGTTTTGTTCTTGCACGTGTCGATGCTGATATCACGCCAAAGAAGGGGCGCCACTCAGGAGGCTTGAAAAAGCATTCTCAAATGGTTCTAATGGCTCTGAGCACTATGGGAGCTGGGGTCATCAGTCCCCTAAAACTTAGAACTACTTAAACCTAACTAACCTAAGGACAACACAAACATCCATGCACGAGGCATGATTCGAACCTGCGACCGTAGCGATCACGCGGTTCCAGACTGAAGCGCCTAGAACCGCTTGGCCACTCCGGCCGGCAAAGCATTAACACCCTCTGCTAATTCGGATCACCTTCAATTTTCAACGAATGCTTCTGAACAGCTTCCAGAGGTCCACACTGCTTACCAGACCACAAATCGCGATCTCGCTACACTCCAAAGGGATCAGATCATATGCATTGATATCGTAATCTTTAGATAAGGTTGAATCATCCGGGGGCATCATCAGTGGCGAACACTCTCAAGGATGACGTCCTGTTGCTCATAGCACTAAGAACCGTCGTTTCTGACCGCGAAATGTGTGGGTCGTTTGCAGCACCTCCTGAGACATTGTCGTGTCGATTCTGAGATGCTGTGTCTCAAATGTCTTCCTCGTCCAATCGTAAGACAATAACGTGATTTCAAAGCTTGGCCACACATTCTGACCTCCAGCGCAGAGGCGTCAAAAGAGAGGGTGAAATGTGGTTAAGAGAGGATGTGGTAGTCTTTCCATCGTGTAACACGTCCACGGTGAAGTTGGGCAGAAATGTGGTGTAATGTAAAGTCAGTGTAACATCATTAACTGACCTTACACCTCACATGAACTTCTCAACTCTGGCCTTTCTGTCGCTGCGTGAAGCATTGCCGTGCCCGATTGTGAAGTGCAGGGTGCCAAGCTTTGGCACTCACACAAAGAAAGCTTGTAGGCACTTTTTGGCCAAATTTCAAACTACCACCTCGCAATGTCAGATAGGCAAGCCGCTGTGACCGAGCGGTTCTAGGAGCTTTAGTCCAGAACCGCGCTGCTGCTACGGTCGCAGGTTCGAATCCTGCCTCGGGCATGGATGTGTGTGATGTCCTTAGGTTAGTTCGGTTTAGGTAGTTCTAAGTCTAGGGGACTGATGACCTCAGATGTTAAGTCCCGTAGCGCTTAGAGCCATTTGAACCATTTGAAGCAATGTGAGATAATTACGGGTTTTCGTAAAAGTAACCTATTAGTTGTGTTATGCAGTCTATTAACCTTATTACGTATTACTTCTGCTGTGTCCTCCAGAAGGTACATACAGCCTACGCAGAAGAACGCCACGCTGTATACGACTCAAGCGCAACATAGTTAAGGCTGACTCTATACATGGTGTACAGACAAGGACTGCGTTATGCCTTCGCTTCAAGTCCCAAAAATAGTTGTCAAGTGGACGTCCACCTGCCACATTAGGATACAAATAGTCATACGCCTCATTGGAGTCTCAGGACTCCTCTGTGGTCGGCGGCAAGAGGAGTCAAACAGGAGACTATGCAAGTTGTGTTAGCGTTAACTGGATTGAGGACTATACCAGGTTCGAGGACACATCTGTGCAGCTAAACATTGATTTATATCGAAATACATCATATTCATACTTCAGTTAAATATTGGAAGCTTTCATCTGTAGGTCACTGTAAACTGTTGCTAATCTGGGTTGCCATTAATTTTTGCCACAGCTTTTGCCTAACCGTACTTGGTCTCTCACTATCATGTATAGTTGATACCTGCCAGAAAGCCGACAGTAGCTACTTCGGTGGTACGGAGGTCTCTACCTGCCACATTTTTGTGTTCGGTGAATGCGATGAAATGAAATGAAATGTCGTGTGACTAGGGCCTCCCGTCGGATAGACCGTTCGCCTGGTGCAAGTCTTTCGATTTGACGCCACTTCGGCGACTTGCGCGTCTATAGGGATGAAATGATAATGATTAGGACAACACAACACCCAGTCCCTGAGCGGAGAAAATCTGCGATCCTGCCGGGAATCGAACCCGGGCCCTTAGGATTGACATTCTATCGCGCTGACCACTCAGCTACCGGGGGCGGACGGTGAATGCGATAATTTCCATTTTATTGATCCAGATTCTTTACTCGTGTAGAAGTAACAAAGTAATGCCACATTCCAAAACCAGGCAAGACGATATTTCGCTCCGCAAGGCAGCAATTCTCCACCGGGACTGGCAATGTTAGAATACATCATATACGTATCGCAATTTAGGTGTGTTGCAACAATCTATGCTTCGTGTATAGGTGAAGATGGAGTCTGTGCAGTTTAGACAAACTGTGGGTATCCTTCAGGGATCGTTACCGCATAATCAGTAGATTTCAATGAACAAAAGAAAGTTTCTTGCTCATTCCGTGAACAGGTGGGCGCGCCCATGTTGGTTTGCAAGAGACCAGCCAGCTATGGCGAGGCCGAGAGACGATGTTTTAGAAGTGTTAGTCAGCCACTGCGGAAGTAAAGCCCACAAATGAGACAGGACAAGACCACGTCCGGGGCGGGAGGGCGCTTGTGGCTTCGACTCGACGTTCTCCGACAATGGCCATTAGTCAACACGTGACTTCACTTCCACTCTCCATGTCGACTTCCCACAGCGGATGAAGAGAGGGCAGGTTGTCAGCAAGCCGCTTTTCACACGAATAAACATGCTCTGTTGAGGCGACGATCTTTCTTTGTATGTAAGAGAGAATGAAATCTCTTGCAATATTACAGGAATATACAGGGTGTCCACGTCAGCCCTCCCTCGTTTCCAAATGCAATTTAAAAAAATAATAAAGACGTAGACAGTTGCAATTTGCTGCATCGTGTAAAGGAACTCAAAAAGGTTTGTGCAGATTCTTTTCTAAAATATTCCTTTTATTTTATTTCAGGTGCAAAGTAATTAGCAGAAATTACTATACCTCCAGAGGAAGTCCATTGGGTTTTGGAAACGAAATCACCCACTGCCGACCAAAGAAACTTTCGTTGTGAATATCAAATTGACCATACTGATGAAATAGTGCAAGAAATATGAGAGAACTTTCAGTGATGTCCGTCAAAGTCATTTTGCCGAGCATCAGGAGATATAACCGCCCTTCGTCCAGCACTTCGCAAGGTGCTGCGCAAAAGACTTCACTTCCACGCTTTCGAAGTTTAAATTGTACAAGAACTGAAGCGAAACCACCTGCACCTTCAACTCGAATTTAGGACTGATAAGTTGGTCTGGATCTTGCTAAACACCAGCTACCTAGAAAATGTCATTTTCTCTGATCAAGCAATCTTTCACACATGTGAGAAGGTTATTCGGCAAAACATTGACATCTATGGTTCGGAAACCCCCATATTATTCGTAAACATGTCAGAGATAGCGAAAAAGTGAATGTTTGCAGTGCGCTTCATGAACAAAACAGTAAAAGAACCCTCCTGGCAGATTAAAACTGTGTGCCCGACCGAGACTCGAACTCGCTGCAGAGTGAAAATCTCATTCTGGAAACATCCCCCAGGCTGTGGCTAAGCCATGTCTCCGCAATATCCTTTCTTTCAGGAGTGCTAGTTCTGCATGGTTCGCTGGAGAGCTTCTGTAAAGTTTGGAAGGTAGGAGACGAGATGCTAGCAGAAGTAAAGCTGTGAGTACCGAGCGTGAGTCGTGCTTCGGTAGCTCAGATGGTAGAGCACTTGCCCGCGAAAGGCAAAGGTCCTACGTTCGAGTCTCGGTCGGGCACACAGTTTTAATCTGCCAGGAAGTTTCATATCAGCGCACACTCCGCTGCAGAGTGAAAATCTCATTCTGGAGTAAAAGAACCATTTATATCGAATTGTTTGAGCTATTCGTTCACCCTCAGTGTCTTCCTTTTCGGTCAAATGTGGTCTTCCTGCTGGATGGTGCACCACACCACTGCAGTTTAAATTCCCGTGAGTCCCTGGATCGAACATTTACATTTACAGTTTATGGGTAAAATGCAACCGGCCAACCCAGTGACTACCACAATCTCCGGACATAATCCTTCTCTGGTAATCCTTCTGGTTTTCTTCCTATGGAGTTGTGTGAAAGCCATTGTGTATACCTCGCCTGTATGTGACCTTGACAATCTCGGCAGAAGAATTGTGACAGCAATAGCCTCCATAACCCCATATATACTTGTGCGTGCATGGACTGGGCTTAAGTATCTTCTAGACATTTTAAGGGCTATAAAAGGAGTCCATGTACAAGCATATTAACTTTTTGTACAAATTTTTTCAGTTACACTGAAGAGCCAAAGAAACTGGTATAGACATGAGTAGTCAAATAGAGAGGCAGAATACGACACTGCGAACGGCAACGCCCATGTAAGACAACGTCTGGCGCATTTGTTAGATCGGTTACTACTGATATATTGGCAGTTTATCAAGATCTAAGTGAGTTAGAACGTGGAAACTCCAGCAGGGCGATGCGACATACCACACGTCCCGAATTGCTACACACTGGCTCCAGCAACACTCTTCTGAGTGTAAACACTTCCGCTGACCTCAAAATTTAACAGACATGAACATTATTGACCATATCTGCGATGACTGTTCAGAATAGACCTCCGTCCCCTTGTACCCTTACGGATTTATGGACAGCCCTGCAGGATTCATGTTTTCAGTCCCCTCCAGCATTATTTTAGACATTAGTCGAGTTCATGCCACGTCGTGTAGCGGTACTTCCGCGTGTTCTCAGGGTTCTACACGATATTAGACAGACGTACCAGAGTCTTTGACTCTTCATTGTATTTTGCGTCAAGGCAAAAACCACACTTTTTTGGTACATACTTGTGGCTGGTGGCCTGTAAGAAAAAGAAACACCTACAGCAGTCCTTAAGATGTCATTTATTGTCTAGTTACTAGTTTCTGTGCTTCTATGCACCATCTTCAGGCCTTCAATGATGCTGAATTGGTTATCACGATCCATATATACGATGCATCAGCGGCCAACATAACCGGTTTACGCAGATAACGATTACAGGTAGTCTGCGTAAACCGGTTATGTTGGCCACTTATGGGACTTAACATCTGAGGTCATCAGTCCCCTAGACTTGGAACTAATTAAACATAACTAACCTAAGGACATCACGCACATCCATGCCCGAGGCAGGATTCGAACCTGCGACCGTAGCAGCAGCGCGGCTCCGGACTGAAGCGCCTACAACCGCTCGGCCACAGTGGCCGGCCTGGTTGTGCGGCTTGGCTGCAAGTAACACTCCAGGATTTCTCTCACCCTTCGTCTTTGATGCCTTCTGTGTTATGGAGATGATACAATCCTGATACGTCCTTGATGTAAGCGCTTTATTAGTCTTCATATGTATCGGTACTAGTCAGAAACAAAGAAAAATGTACTCTCGTCATTAAGAAATCATTTGTTATTGAGTAATCACCCGTGACTCTTTTTGTCCGTAAAATAGGGAATTCAGATGTTGCAGGATAAATAAAAAGTTCAGCGACTCAGTAAACGTTTTGTTTGACTTCCGTATCCGTTCAGGCAAGTTGTTTCTCGAAAATTGCTGCCGAAATGGCCTGCCTATTATCTTTAAAATCATCTTTGAGCCGTGCACCGCTTCATGAGTTACGAGTGTGGCCAGAGACCTTGCTTCTTCGTCGTCGCCTGACGGATTTCGGTAAGTCCCGATAGGGGACATGCGAAGAGGCAGCTAAGGAAATTTAGGTATCCTGCCTGGTGTTGATGGTGCCTCGTGGCAGAAGCGGTCAGGTGTACAGCGGACGGGTCACATCAAGTTTTTATACGCTCATATGGGGTGGGGTTGGCGCAGCCGTAAGGCAGTGTGTCATTTGGCAGTCATTGTCCCTGTGCGTGGTGCGTCGCAGTGGGCTAGAGGTAACCGTCATGCAAGCCCTAAACGCTTGGTTGCACGTTACTGAGGCGTATCCCACAGATGATTTTCTGGACTTTCGTCACGTAACTGAATTATGTTCAATCTCGTGTATCTTAGTACGTTAAACCTCTACCAGTGGTTTTGTTTCATTGGAGATCCATTCTATTACGACGTCCCTGGCAACGCTTTACCAAACTAAAATAAGAATGACAGTATTAGAGGCTATCGATGCGTTTTATAATGGATTTTTGGTGTGGTGACGCCAACGTGTATCTAGTTACTCAGAGACTCATTAATTTTAACACTAAATACCACGTCTTGTCTTTGGTATAACATGAACTTCTCTTGTACAAATGAATTGATAACACATACATATTGCGATTTCCATGCACACAGGTGTGTACTACTTAACTTGTAATTATTTTCACTTCCACTGCCCTTTGAACGGGTATATTCCATTGATGTAATTACATGTAGGGCATGTGCATTATTCTGCTTCCTTTATGTTGTAGCAAAGTGGACGATCAGCGCGAGTTGCCTTCGTAACTTGTAAACCACACGCTCATCTGTAACGAGCCGACCTTGATTGATATTTTGTATCAGTGGCCTTGCTACATAGAAGTAGATTGTACTTATTACTTTTATTCACTGAAGCTATTGTGTCTATTGATCTTGTAAGTGGTAAAGTAATTTTGACTTTCAATTGAAGAGGTTTTTGTTTTTGTTTTTAACTGCGTTCAATTTCCTTGAAGACTGCCGTGGCAACTGTAGTAGGAAAAAAGTTAGTAGAGGTTCGTGCTGCTGTAAAAAGAGCGATACGCGAAGCATTCAACCACTACCACCGTCATACCTTAGCAAAAGATCTTGCTGAAAACCTAAGGCAATTCTGGTCTTACGTAAAATCGGTAAGCGGGTCGAAGGCTTCCATCCAATCACTCACTGATCAGTCTGGCCTGGCGACGGAAGACAGCAAAACGAAAGCTGAAATTTTAAATTTAGCGTTTGAGAAATCTTTCACGCAAGAGGATCGTACAAACATACCGCCGTTTGAGTCTCGTACAGATTCCCGTATGGAATACATAGTGATAGACATCCCTGGGGTTGTGAAGCAGCTGAATGGGTTGAAAATAAATAAATCGCCAGGTCCTGATGGGATTCCAATTCGGTTTTACAGAAAGTACTCAACTGCATTGGCTCCTTACTTAGTTTGCATTTATCGCGAATCTCTTGCCCAACCTAAAGTCTCGAGCGACTGGAAAAAAAAGCGCAGGTGAAGCCTGTATATACGAAGGGTAGAAGGACGGATCCTCAAAATTACAGACCAATACCCTTAACATCGGTTTGTTGCAGGATTCTCGATCATATTCTCAGTTATAATATAATGAATTTCCTTGAGACAGCACGGCCTTAGAAAGCATCGTTCCTGCGAAACGCAACTCACCCTTTTTTCACATGATATGAACCATGGATGAAGGGTATCAGATGGATGCCATATTCCTTGACTTCCGGAAAGCGTTTGAATCGGTGCCCCATTGCAGACTCCTAACTAAGGTACGAGCATATGGGATTGGTTCCCAAGTATGTGAATGGCTCGAAGACTTCTTAAGTAATAGAACCCAGAACGTTATCCTCGATGGTGCGTGTTCATCGGAGGTGAGGGTATCATATGGAGTGCCCCAGGGAATTGTGCTAAGTCCGCTGTTGTTTTCTATCTACATAAATGATCTTTTGGGTAAGGTGGAAAGCAATTTGCGGCTGTTTGCTGATGATGCTGTGGTGTACGGGAAGGTGTCGTCGTTGAGTGACTCTAGGAGGATACAAGATGACTTGGACAGGATTTGTGGTTGGTGTAAAGAATAGCAGCTAACTCTAAATATAGAAAAATGTAAATTAATCCAGATGAATAGGAACAGGAATCCTGTAATGTTTGAATACTCTATTAGTAGTGTACCGCTTGACACAGTCACCTCGATTAAATATTTGGGCGTAACATTGCAGAGCATTATGAGGTGTGACAAGCATGTAATGGCAGTTGTGAGGAAGGCGGATAGTCGTCTTCGGTTCATTGGTAGAATTTTGGGAAGACGTGGTTCATCTGTAAAGGAGACCGCTTATAAAACACTAATACGACCTATTCTTGAGTTCTACTCAAGTGTTTGGGATCCCTATCAGGTCGGATTGAGGGAGGACATAGAAGCAATTCAGAGGCGGGCTAATAGATTTGTTACTGGTAGGTTTGATCATCGCGCGAGTGTTACGGAAATGCTTCAGGAACTCGGGTGGGATTCTCCAGAAGAAATTTAGAGAACCAGCATTTGAGACAATTTTACTGCCGCCAAGTTACATTCCGCCGAAAGACCACAAAGATAAGACAAGAGAGAATAGGGCTCGTACAGAGGCAGTCATTTTCCCTCGTTCTGTTTGGGAGTGGAACAGGGAGAGAAGATTATAGTTGTGGTACGTGGTACCCTCCGCCGCGCACCGTATGTTGGATTGCGGAGTATGTATGTAGATGTAGATGTAGGTTAACTGACGAATGACTGTTAAAATTGTGGTGAATTGTCTTTCAGTTAATTTGATTCTTGCTAGCACATTCTTTTGCTTTTTCTAAACTGTGTTCATTTCTTCAATAATGAGTTTTTAAATTGTGTCAGATTTCCTTTAGGCCTCTAGTAGGTAGAAGAAAATGACAGTGTAAGAGCCATTTCTGGAGCCCAGTACCTCGCCACGCTCTACTCCAAGCATTGGTGCGCCATACCGTTCTTCTAGTGTAAAAGGTTCATATATCAGTAGGTGGCATTGCAGCTGGTGGCCCGGATCCTGCAATTCACTATGAAGTGTCGGCAGACGTGCCAACACTGTTTTGTTGGAGGAGACCGAAATGCACGCTATAAGCTCACGCAGGCTGGCGTGAGGTCTGAAACAGGATACGTAATGAATGCTATAAAGAAAAGTACGTAGCTTCTGGAATACTTAACTTTAATCCACATTTGTAGAACATCTCTCGTTACTGTACAGGCTTTATAATCACAATATCAATTGGTAAAGGCGCCTTGCTAGGTCGTAGCAAAAGTAGCTGAAGGCTATGCTAACTATCGTCTAGGCAAATGAGAGCGTAGTTGTCAGTGAACCATGGCTAGCAACGTCGGCTGTACAACTGGGGCGAGAGCTAGTACGTCTCTCTAGACCTGCTGTGTGGCGGCCCTCGGTCTGTAATTACTGACAGTGGCGACACGCGGGTCCGTCGTATACTAGCGGACCGCGGCCGATTTAAAAGCTACCACCTAGCAAGTGTGGTGTCTGGCGGTGACACCACACACTACACCCACATTGAAACCCTGAGTGATACGGATTGGAGACGCTGCCCTGCTTCCACATGCTGAACTTTCAGCGTGGCACTCCCACGCTCGTTCTGCCGAGAGGGTAGGGAACTCAATGCCAGACGGCTCTTGTGCTGGGAGAGCTTCAGGGTTCTTCGGGTCTGTTCTCGATCACTCCACCCGATGCTTTTGCTGGGCACTCGTTGCGCCTTCGGCGTGAAACTTTTCCTGCATCACAAGCCTCTCCCAACGGGCTGCGATCCAGGTATTGGGTGGCTGGAGCCCGTTCCCCTCTTGGTCCTCTCCTCATAGGGGGCAGGTGAGTGGGTGTATGAAAAGGCGAAGCCGCGTTCCCAGCTGCGTGGCCTGGTAAGTAATATTCGCTGACCTAGTACCTACAGTGAACGTTCGTGAAGCATCGGATTAATCTCCTCCTACAGCCGTTGTTCCACCCTGTCTACACTATCCCAGTCACGTAGAACAGGCACGATTATATATTAAGAACGGAACTCTGTAGCGACATTCTACTCAAAAGAGATTAGATTACAGACTCAAATAAACATATAAAGTGAAGAGCCAAAGAAACTGGTACACCTGCCTAGTGTCGTGTAGGGACCCGGCGAACACGCAAACGTGCCGCAACACGACGTGGCATGGCCTCGCGTAATGTCTGAAGTACTGCTGGAGGGAAGCGACACCTTGAATCCTGCAGGGCTGTCCATAAATCTGTAAGACTACGAGGGAGTGGAGATCTCTTCTGAATAGCACTTCGCAAGGCATCCCAGATATCCTCAATAATGTTCATGTGGGAGGCGTTAAGCGGCCAGCGGAGGTGTTTAAACTCAGAAGAGTGTTCCTGGAGCCATTCTGTAGCAATTCTGGAGATGTGGGGTGTCGCATTGTCCTCCTGGAATTGCCCAAGTCCGTCGGAATACACAGTGGACATGAATGGACGGAACCGCGTGACTGCTACGGTCGCAGGTTCGAATCGTGCCTCGGGCATGGATGTCTGTGATGTCCTTAGGTTAGTTAGGTTCAAGTAGTTCTAAGTTCTAGGGGACTGATGACCTCAGATGTTGTCTCATAGTGCTCAGAGCCATTTGAACCATTTTTGAACATGAGTGGATGCAGGTGATCAGACACAATGCTTAGGTACGTGTCACCTGTCAGAGTCATATCTAGACGTATTAGTGGTTCCATATTACTCCAACTGCATACGCCGCACACCATCACAGAGCCTCCATCAGCTTCAATAGTCCCCTGCAGGTTCCGTGGATCCATGAAGTTGTCTCCATACCCGTATACGTCCATCTGCTCAGCACAATTGGAAACGAGACAAACATGTTTCCATTCATCAAAAGGCAAATGTCGGTGTTGAGGTGCCCAGGTGAGGCGTAAGGCTTTACGCCGTGCAGTGATCAAGGGTTCATGAGTGGGCCTTCGGCTTCGAAAACCTGTAACGATGATGTTTCGTTGAATGGTTCGCACGCTGACAGTTATTGATGGAACAGCGTTTAAATACCTGTCCGTGTGTGGTACTTTTCGATAAAACTTATGTTCCAATCTTCTGTCGTTCTGTCTCATAATTAATCCGAGAAAGAGATTTTATTGTCATTTTCTTTTTCCGTAGTGAACTGGATTTCTCGACTTATATTATTTAGAAAAACAAAGAATCCGTACAAAGCTTTTTTTTTTACCATGTAGCGAGACCACAAATGTGTCATCCCCAAACCGATACCAGCGGCATAGTTTCTTATGTTCTTTTTCTAAAGTTGACTGTTCGAATTTCTCTACACAGAAATTAGCCATCAAGTTTTTCATAGAATTCATCATCCCACTGGAATGTCTGAAATGAGCACGCAAATCTCGTGGAAAAATATCCGTTATAAAATTCATAATTTCGTATTGAATGAAGACACTATTTCGAAACTGACAAGGATATCTTCAGGATCGAGAAGTAGCCCCTAAATTTTCTCTATTAAATGACGCTAATCTTTTATATAAAAGTCAATTTTCCCAGTATATGGTTCTAAATGAGTTGCCAGATTTCTTGGTATTTCATACCTGGAAGAACTGGTACCGCTAACAATGGGCCTCAGAGGAAGAGCAATTTTATGAGTTTTGCGTAGGCCATAAAGTCTATGTCATTAAGTTTCAGTCTTAAATAAAGATATCTTTTCTTCTTTTTAAATAAAAGTATATGACTTTATCACATTCTTTGTTTCCTCAGTACCGGTGTGTGCAGCCTTTCTTAAGTATTTTGTACCGTACTGACGATAAAAGAATCAAAATTTTGCTTCTATAATAAACCTATTTATTTATGTGAAGAATAACATTCCCCTTATCAGTAGAAACGATACATTATAGAAAACAATAGATGGATCCGTTAACTGTGAGTTACTTAGATCTTTTAGCTATGAGACGGACCGATGAAAATTTGGAACAGAAGGTTTTCCGAAAAGTAATGCATATGGACACATATTTACGTAAGAACTCTAATCACAATCCAAAACAAAAGAAAGGTGTCTTGTCGATACAGCCAAAAGTATTTGCACGCCGGAATACCTGGACGCCGAATTAAAACATCTGCAGCAGGTTTTCGAGAAAAATGGTTACTCGGAGAAAGAAGTAAACAGAATTCGACGACCAAATAACGGAAGGCCGAGGGCCGAACGTGAAAAACAAGGTTGGAAGAACACAGTTTGTCTCTCTTTTATTAAAAAAGTAAGAGAGCAGACCGGAAAAATTTCACATAAACATGACATTCGACCGGGTTTAGACCAACAAAGAAAATGCGTCAAGCACCCCGATCCGGGAGGGATAAACGCCCTCCTATGTCAGCCTGTGTCGTATACAAAATTCCGTGTACGTTTAGTAGAGATTATACTGTAACAACAAAGAGAAGCGTGAATATACGGTTAAAGCAGCACAAAAGTCTTTGCTGACTAGGGAAAGTAGACAAATCGGCTGTAGCAGAGTACACTCTTCAGACAGGAAGTCATGAACTGCATTTCTCTGATCAAAAGTTTCAACTACGACGATTATGTAGAGAAGATATTTAACTGCATAAACATAGGGATAATTTCAATAACAAAGAAAAGAGCATGAAACATATGGACACTAACTGTACAGTATCGCTAAACATCTTTTTTATCTTTGACAAGACAATCTTTGACAAGACAATCTTTGACAAGACAATCTTAGACAAGACAATCTTTGACAAGCCAATCTTTGACAAGACAATCTTTGACAAGACAATCTTTGACAAGACAATCTTTGACAAGACAATCTTTGACAATGATCATATCTGCTTGTCAAGTGTAATTCCGGCCACATCCCTGTTTCTGCAGTATATATGTCGCTCTCAGACGTACGACCCGTCAGTCGGTATGCCTGAACGGAGGAGCAACACTTCTGAAGATGTCCATAGCAATTCTGGGCGAAACGTCAGGAAGAGAAGAGTTTCGTTGACCACGACCGAGGTACACCAGCAGCGTGAACAGGTGGCTTTTTAACTCATTCTTCGTCTAGCCTAGCGCTTTATTACCCTATTATATGGAAGTTTCTTATGATGTCACCGCGCGGGTTATCCGAGCGGTGTCAGGCATCCTGTCACGGTCCGCACGGCTTCTCCCGTCCGAGGTTCGAGTCCTCTCTCGGACATGGGTGCGTGTGTCGTCCTTAGCGTTACTTAGTTTAAGTTAGATTAATTAGTGTGTAACCTTAGGGACTGATGACCTTAGCAGTTTGGTCCCATAACACCTTACCACAAATTTCCAAACTTTTAATGATGTCGTGACTATTTCTGCATACTGTAGCATCAAATATGCGCAGTAATTTTTTATGTTTGCCAGCATTCTTATAGGCATCTATAGCTATCGGCATCACATGTGAAAATACGTGAGCTAAGTGCATTTCAGAACAATATTCACTATAGAAATTCTTCCAATCCATATATGGCATACGGCAAACCAGTGCTTAACAGTATTGGTTAAAAACAGTCTTGGTTGCAATTTTAGTTTTTTTATTTTTCAACGACGCGTTTCGCCTTATTTAGGAATCTTCAGGTTATCTTTCCTAGATGGACGCGAGAGGCACTAGTTATCGTCCATGTTTCACTTCCATACATGACTACGCTCCATACAAATACTTTCAGAAACGACTTCCTGACACATGAATCTATGCTCGGTGTTAAGAAATTTCTCTTCTTCAGAAACTTCTTTACTACTTTAAGTGTCTCATTTCCTAATCTAATTCCCTCAGCATACCCGACTTAATTCGACTACATTCCATTATCCTCGTTTTGCTTTTGTTGATGTTCATCTTATATCCTCCCTTCAAGACACTGTCCATTCCGTTCAACTGCTCTCCCAAGTCCTTTGCTGTCTCTGACAGAATTACAATGTCGTCGGCGAACCTCAAAGTTTCTATTTCTTCTCCATGGATTTTAATACCTATTCCGAATTTTTCTTTTGTTTCCTTCACTGATTGCTCAATATACAGATTGAATAACATCGGGGATAGGCTACAACCCTGTCTCACTCCCTTCCCAACCACTGCTTCCCTTTCATGTCCCTCGACTCATAATTGCCATCTGGTTTCTGTACAAATTGTAAATAGCCTTTCGCTCCCTGTATTTTACCCCTGCCACCTTTAGAATTTGAAAGAGAGTATTCCAGTCAACATTGTCAAAAGCTTCCTCTAAGTCCACAAATGCTAGAAACTTAGGTTTGCCGTTCCTTAATCTTTCTTCTAAGGTAAGTCGTAGAATCAGTATTGCCTCACGTGTTCCAGTATTTCTACGGAATCCAAACTGATCTTCCGCGATGTCGGCTTCTACCAGTTTTTCCATTCGTCTGTAAAGAATTCGCGTTAGTATTTTTCAGCTGTGACTTATTAAACTGATAGTTCGGTAACTTTCACACCTGTCAACACCTGCTTTCTTTGGGATTGGAATTATTATATCCTTCTTGAAGTCTGGGGGTTATTCACCTGTCTCATACATCTTGCTCACCAGATGGTAGAGTTTTGTCAGGACTGGCTCTCCCAAGGCCGTCAGTAGTTCCAATCGAATGTTGTCTACTCCTGGGGCCTTGTTTCGACTCAGGTCTTTCAGTGCTCTGTCAAACACTTCACGGAGTATCGTATCTCCCATTTCATCTTCATCTACATCCTCTTCCATTTCCATACTATTGTCCTCAAGTACATCGCCCTTGTATAGACCCTCTATATACTCCTTTATATACTCCTCTGTATACTCCTCTATATACTCCTTCCACCCGCTAGAGCAATCGAAAAGTCTTATCGATCGAAGACGATTCTCCCCCTCCCACACGAACGCCACGGTACGCTGGAGCCACGAGCAGCAGTCAATGGTCAGCCCTCTCTGGTAGGTATTGTTGCAGTGGGTACGGACAGCATTACGCGCTCTGTGTGGTGGCGACGGGGAACGACCACTCCTGCGGTTTCCTGCAAATGGCGGCCAGACCGCCGCGTCACATCAGGCCGTCCTGCCCGTTTCTGGTCCGCGGTTTTTCGCGCACCGCGGCGGCTGGCGACGCCCGAGGACCAGAGATGGGAATGTCGACCGCAGGGGAAATGGCCTCGCTGAATTTCGGATAACAAGCGAAATAAGCGACCGAAATACGCAGCAATCTTGGTTTTGGGGTAAACGAGTCGAGCACACAAATGACCCGACAAGGCAGAGACGCGCTGGTCACTATGTGGCTGATCCGTTGGAAGACAATAAAACTGGATGTTTGAGGTGACTGTATGCTTGAAAGTAAATCAAAATAAGCCAAATAAATCACAAATGGAAAGTATAATAATGGGAGAAAGTAGGACAGTTTCAGATACGTAAACATATTCGAAATTATAATATTATTTCAATGTTTTATTGGAACATTCTTCACACTAACCAGTGTTATGACAGCTCAATTCACAGAATTGTTAAAGTTGATGCCAAATGAATATAAATTCTAAAACAAAAACAAAAAAAGACGCACCGCAAAGGAACTATCCGAATGAGGTGGGAATTTGTAGATGTTATGAACCTACACTACTGGCCATTAAAATTGCTACACTAAGAGCAAATGCAGATGTTAAACAGGTATTCATTGGACAAATATATTATACTAGAACTGACATGTGACTACATTTTCACACAATTTGGGTGCATAGATCCTAAGAAATCAGTACCCAGAACAACTACCTCTGGCCGTAATAACGGCCTTTATACGCCTGGGCATTGAGTTAAACAGAGCTTCAGTGGCGTGTACGGGTACAGCTGCCCATGCAGCTTCAACACGATACCACAGTTCATCAAGAGAAGTGACTGGCGTATTGCGACGAGCCACTTGCTCGGCCACCATTGACCAGACATTTTCAGTTGGTGAGAGATCTGGAGAATGTGCTGGCCAGGGCAGCAGTCGAACATTTTCTGTATCCAGAAAGGCCCGTACTGGATCTGCAACATGCGGTCGTGCATTATCCTACTGAAATGTAGGGTTTGCAGGGATCGAATGAAGGGTAGAGCCACGGGTCGTAACACATCTCAAATGTGACGTCCACTGTTCAAAGTGCCGTCAATGCAAACAAGAGGTGACCGAGATGTGTAACCAATGGCACCCTGTACAATCACGCAGGGTGATACGCCAGTATGGCGATGACGAATACACGCTTCCAATGTGCTTTCACCGCGATGTCGCCAAACACGGATGCGACCATCATGATGCTGTAAACAGAACCTGGATTCATCAGAAAAAATGACGTTTTGCCATTCGTGCACCCACGTTCGTCTTTGAATACACCATCCCAGACGCTCTTGATGCAGGGTCAAGGGTAACCGCAGCCAGGGTCTCCGAGCTGATAGTCCATGCTCTTGCAAACGTCGTACAACTGTTCGTGCAGATGGTTGTTGTCTTGCAAACGTGTCCATCTGTTGACTCAGGGATCGAGACGTGGCTGCACGATCCGTTACAGCCATGCGGATAATGCCCGTCATCTCGACTGCTAGTTTTACGAGGCCGTTGGGATCCAGCACGGCGTTCCGTATTACCCTCCTGAACCCACCGATTCCATATTCTCCTGACAGTCATTGGATCTCGACCAACGCGAACAGCAATGTCACGATACGATAAACCGCAATCGCGATAGGCTTCAATCCCACCTTTATCAAAGTCGGAAACATGATGGTACGCATTTCCCTTCCTTACAGGAGGCATCACAACGTTTCACCAGGCAAAGCCGGTGAACTGCTGTTTGTGTATGAGAAACGGGTTGGAAACTTTCCTCACGTAAGCACGTCGTAGGTGTAGCCACCGGCGTCGACCTTTTGTGAATGCTCTAAAAAGCTAATCATTTGCATATCACAGCATCTTCTTCCTGTCGGTTAAATTTCGCGTCTGTAGCACGCCATCTTCGTGGTGTAGCAATTTTAATGGCCAGTAGTGCATAATGCTCCGTAAGTTCTCGTTTGTGGGGAGGTCCGTCTGCCTTCCCTGCCCAGGTAAGACTTGGCACGCACGAAGAAAAGTAATAGAAAATCTTGCAACGTGTAGGCGGGCATTATCATGCTGAAATGTAGGCCGAGGATGGCTTGGCAGGAAGGGCAACGAAACGAAGTGTAAGACATGGTGGACGTACCACTGTGCTATCAGGACGCTGCAGATAACAATCAAATTGGTTCTGCTGTGTAAAGAAATGTTAGTAAATTGTCGACGTGTCTGCAGCAAGATACCCGAGTTACTCTCCATAATAAACTGTAGCAATGCCAGTATTGTATTAGGTACCGAAACCAGACATAAACGGCAGTGAATTTTTGAACTCGGATTGGACTACGTTTAGGAGCAATAGGAGTGTTGCTATAGGAGGTGGTGTGTTCATTGCAGTTAAAGGCTGTTTAAACGCAGTTGAGATCGATACTGGGTCGGACTGTGAAATAGTCTGGACAAAGCTGTCAATCAGACAAGGATTGACCTTTGTATTAGGATGTTTTTATAGACCACCAGCATCCACAACAAACGTCGAAGAACGTTTCAAGGAAGGTCTTGAGTACATAGGAAATAAATATCCTAATTATCCGTTAGTTGTTGGTGGAGATTTTAATCTGGCATCCATTGACTAGGAAAATTACACGTTTATCACCGGGTGCAGAAGCAAAGACTCGTATGAAGTTATTCCAGGAGCGCTCTCAACATGCAACTTTGAGCAATTAGTTAGAAAACCAACTCGAGAGGGGAACAGGTATCTTGGCGACGAACAGACCTGATGTTTTTGAGGAAATTAATCTAGAAGAAGGTATTAGAGACAATAGTGTAGTTGTGGATTCTATTCAGTGGAAGTTGCAAAAAATCAAAGAGACAGCGTAGAGTTTTCTTGTTTGGGAAAGCAAATAAAAGTGTCATTAATGAATATCTTCATAGTCAGCCCCAAGCATTCACCTCGGGACACAAAAATATTGAGCACCCTTGTTCGGAATTTAAAGGTATTGTCCACCACTTGCTAGAGAAGTATGTGCGTACCAAAAATATAGGGGAGGGAAGCGATCCTCCTTGGTACAACAAACATATTAGGAAGTTGCTGAGAAAGCAGAGACGTTTTAAACGTAGCCAATGCCCAGCTGACAAACAGAAATTATGAGAAATGAAAGGAGCTGTCAAAAGGTCAATGAGAGATTCTTTTAGCGAATTTGAAAGCAATAGTCAGATTCAAAAAATAACCCCAAAAATTTTAGTCGTACGTAAAATCTATGAAAGCTACAAATAATTCAATACCTTCCTTTGCCCACAATACGGGTAATGTAATGGATGATGATAAACACAAGGCCGAAATTCTAAACCTAGCTTTCAAAAACTCGTTTACGGTAGAGGACTGTGGCACCATTCATCCTTTCAACTACCGAGCAAATGCGAGGATGGCTGACATAGTGTTTAGTGTATCTGGGATTGTAAAACAGTTAAGATCCTTAGACGCCAGGAATGCATCTGACCCAGACGGTATCCCCGTAAGATTATATGTTGACTATCCTACAAATATAGCACCATTCTTATCCATCATCTATCAGAGATCATTGGAACAGCGGAAAGTTGCACGGGACTGGAAGAAGGACCTGGTCATAGCAATCTATAAAAAGGGTAGAAAATCGGATGCTCATAATTACCGGCCAATCTCACTGACATCGATTTGTTGCAGAATCATGGGCCATATTTTGTGTTCAGACATAATGACCTTTCTAGACACTGAGAAGCTCATTGCAGAAACCAGCACGGTTTTAGGCAACAGCGGTTATGCGAGACACAGCTGGCACTCTTTGCGCATGATACGCAACAGGGTCTAGATACCGGGTCCCTGGTTGATGCCAAATTCCTCAACTTTCGACTCAGTTCCGCACTGTCGCTTGCTCCAAAAAGTGCGCGCTTACGGTCTATCCGATGACATATGCGGTTGGATGAAAAGTTTTCTAACAGACAGGGAGCAGTATGTCATCCTGAATGAAGTGACTTCAACAGAAACAAGCATAACTTCAGGCGTGCCCCAGGGCAGCGTAATAGGTCCTCTGCTTTTTACGATTTACATAAACGATCTGGTTGATGGTATTGACAGCGGCATTAGACTGTTTGCCGATGATGCAGTAGTCTACAGGAAAGTAGTATCACACGAAAGTTGTGAACAAATGAATGAGGATTTGCAGAAAATAAATGCGTGGTGTAATGACTGGCAGTTATCTCTTCATATTAGTAAGTGTAACCTACTGCGTATAACAAGGCGAAAATCACCATTCATGTACGAGTACAAAACAAATGCCCAGTCTTTGGAAGCGGTAACATCCGTCAAGTATCTGGTCTGACTATTCGAAATGATCTCAAATGTTAAGGCGAGCTCTAGATTGCGGCTTATTGCTAGAATCCTGAAGCGGTGCAGTCCTTCAACAAAGGAAATTGCTTTCAATACATCAGTTCGTCCTGTCTTAGAGTATTGTTCGTTTGTATGGGACCCTTACTAGTTGGGTCTGATTCAGAAGATTGAGAAGGTCCAAAGACGAGCGGCAAGATTCGTGACTGGTACATTTGGCCATCGCGAGAGCATTACACATCTCACAGAAAGTTTGAAGTGGGACACTATTGCAGATATACGACGCGCTAAACGGAAGGGTCTGGTCACTAAATTCCGGAATCCGATCTTCGTCGAGGATGTACAGCATATATTACTACCACCAACTTTCATCATCATCATCATCATATTTAAGACTGATTATGCATGCCTTTCAGCGTTCAGTCTGGAGCATAGCCCCTTTATAAAATTCCTCCATGATCCCCTATTCAGTGCTAACATTGGTGCCTCTTCTGATGTTAAACCTATTACTTCAAAATCATTCTTAATCGAATCCAGGTACCTTCTCCTTGGTCTGCACCGACTCCTACTACCCTCTACTGCTGAACCCATGAGTCTCTTGGGTAACCTTGCTTCTCCCATGCGTGTAACATGACCCCACCATCTAAGCCTGTTCGCCCAGACTGCTACATCTATAGAGTTCATTCCCAGTTTTTCTTTCATTTCCTCATTGTGGACACCCTCCTGCCATTGTTCCCATTTACTAGTACCTGCAATCATCCTATCTACTTTCATATCCGTAACCTCAACCTTGTTGATAAGGTAACCTGAATCCACCCAGCTTTCACTCCCATACAGCAAAGTTGGTCGAAAGATTGAACGGTGCACAGATAACTTAGTCTTGGTACCGACTTCCTTCTTGCAGAAGAGAGTAGATCGTAGCTGAGCGCTCACTGCATTAGCTTTGCTACACCTCGCTTCCAGTTCTTTCACTATGTTGCCATCCTGTGAGAATATTCATTCTAAGTACTTGAAAGCGTCCACCTGTTATAACTTTGTTCCTCCTATTTGGCACGCAATCCGTTTATATTTCTTTCCCACTGACATTACTTTCGTTTTGGAGATGCTAATCTTCATACCATAGTCCTTACATTTCTGATCTAGCTCTGAAATATTACTCTGCAAACTTTCAATCGAATCTGCCATCACAACTAAGACATCCGCATATGCAAGACTGCTTATTTTGTGTTCACATATCTTAATATCACCCAGCCAGTCTATTGTTTTCAACATATGATCCATAAATAATATGAACAACAGTGGAGACAGGTTGCAGCCTTGTCTTACCCCTGAAACTACTCTGAACCATGAACTCAATTTACCGTCAACTCTAAATGCTGCCTGACTATCCATGTAAAGACCTTTAATTGCTTGCAAAAGTTTGCCTCCTATTCCATAATCTCGTAGAATAGACAATAACTTCCTCCTAGGAACCCGGTCATATGCCTTTTCTAGATCTATAAAGCATAGATACAATTCCCTGTTCCACTCATAACACTTCTCCATCATTTGCCGTAAGCTAAAGATCTGGTCCTGACAACCTCTAAGAGGCCTA
This sequence comes from Schistocerca cancellata, assembly GCF_023864275.1. Taxonomy (NCBI): domain Eukaryota; kingdom Metazoa; phylum Arthropoda; class Insecta; order Orthoptera; family Acrididae; genus Schistocerca; species Schistocerca cancellata. The sequence continues at coordinate 877,018,076 of NC_064628.1, forward strand.
AACCCACACTGATTTTCATCCAATTGGTCCTCAACTAATACTCGCACTTTCCTTTCAACAATACCTGAGAAGATTTTACCCACAACGCTGATTAAAGAGATACCTCTGTAGTTGTTACAATCTTTTCTGTTTTCATGTTTAAAGATTGGTGTGATTACTGCTTCTGTCCAGTCTGATGGAAGCTGTCCCGACTCCCAGGCCATTTCAATAATCCTGTGTAGCCATTTAAGACCTGACATTCCACTGTATTTGATGAGTTACGACTTAATTTCATCCACCCCAGCTGCTTTATTGCACTGCAATCTATTAACCATTTTCTCCACTTCCTCAAATGTGATGCCATTTCCATCATCATTCCTATCCCGTTCTACCTCGAAATCTGAAACATTACTGATCGTATTTTCACCTACATTGAGCAACTCTTCAAAATATTGCCTCCATCTGCCCAAGGCATCCACAGGATTCACCAGCAGTTTTCCTGACCTGTCCAAAATACTTGTCATTTCCTTCTTACCTCCCTTTCGAAGACTGCTAATTACACATCAGAATGGTTTTCCAGCAGCTTGACCCATAGTCTCCAACCTGTTTCCAAAGTCTTCCCAAGATTTCTTCTTGGATGCTGCAATTATCTGTTTGGCTTTGTTTCTTTCTTCAACATAACTCTCTCTGTCCACCTGATTTCTAGTGTGTAGCCATTTTTGGTACGCCTTCTTTTTCCTTTTACAGGCTACCTTAACTGTGTCATTCCACCAAGCTGTTTGCTTCATCCTACTTTTACACACTACTGTTCCAAGACATTCCTTAGCCACTTCTAGTACTGTGTCCGTGTACCTTGTCGATTCCTTTTCCAATGACTGTAACTGACTACATTCCAATAACTGGTACCTTTCTGAGATCGCTGTTATGTACTTGTGCCTGATTTCCTTATCCTGAAGTTTCTCCACTCTTATCCTCCTACATATGGACCTGACCTCCTGCACTTTCGGCCTCACAATCCCAATTTCACTGCAGATTAAATAATGATCAGTGTCATCAAAGAATCCCCTGAATACACGTGTGTCCCTCACAGCCTTCCTGAATTCCTGATCTGTTATTATATAGTCAATGACAGATCTGGTTCCCCTGCCTTCCCAAGTATACTGGTGAATGTTCTTATGTTTAAAAAAGGAGTTTGTGATTACTAAGCCCATACTGGCACAGAAATCCAAGAGTTTATTTCAAATTGCGCTATTATCACCATTCAAAGATAAGGGAAATTAGAGCTCGTACTGAGGCGTTCACACAGTTTTTCCCTCGCGCGATCCCCTAGTGAAACAGAGGAGGGGGGGGGGGGATATGAATTCCTATCCCGAATTGTGCCCTCCGCCACACACCGCTTGGTGGCTAGAGTATATATGAAGATATGTAGAAATGACACCTCATACCGTCATTTCGGGCCGTAAGGGCGTACGAAGGTGACAGTGAGGTTTGTACCCCGCCGATGCTTGGAGGGTCTCCCAAACATGTCTTCGTTGGTCTTCGAGACTCAGTTCGAGGCTGGACTTTCCACTGAAGACAATTCTACTCTGGACAGTCAAGTTCGAGGCCGCAGACGTGTCTAGATTCGCCACGAGCAGTGGTAGGATACCGCCCTGGCTGTGGCCCGGCGTAAGGTCCGACAGCCAGTAGGAAGGTCTCGGGTTCCACGTCTTTTCATAACATCTACATCGATATCCACACGGATGCTCTGCAGATAACACTAAAGTGCCTGGCAGCGGGTTCACCTAACCCCCCTTCACAATAATTCTCTATTATTCCACTCGCGAACACCTGCATCTTTCCGTGCAAATTCTGATTTCTCTTGTTTCACTATGATGATCGTTTCTCTGTACGTAGGTAGGCGTTAAGAAAATATTGTCACATTCGGTGGAGAAACTTGGTGACTGAAATTTCGTGAGAAGATCAAACCCTTTGGTTGTCGTCCGTGACACTCTTACAACACAGCGGATCGTCGACGACATTCTACGCCCCGTCTTGATGCCCTTCATGGAAAGTCATTCTGGGCTTACATTTCAGCAAGGTGATGCCCTGCCGTACACGGCCGTAGTTTCTGCTGTTTGTCTTCGTCCTTTCCAGACCCGGCCTTGGCATGGAAAGTGGCCGGAATTCTCCCCAAATGAGACTGTACGCAGGGTCCTCAAACCACCTTGGGATTTGGACGGTCCAGAGCGCGGATTAGACAGAGTGTGGCACGATATTCCTCAGGAAGCCAGCCAGCTACTCTATCAATCAATGCCGAGCCGAATAACAACTTCATAAAGGAAAGGGTGGACCAACGCATTACTGACTTCCTCAATTTGTGAAGTTATTCGTGAATTAATCACTGAACTTCTCTGAAATTGTAGTCATTTGGCGATACATTCTGGAACCGCGCGACTGCTACTATCGCAGGTTCGAATCCTGCCTCGGGCATGGATGTGTGTGATGTCCTTAGGTTAGGTTTAAGTAGTTCTAAGTTCTAGGGGACTGATGACCTCAGATGTTAAGTCCCATAGTGCTCAGAGCCATTTGAACCATTTGTAGTCATTTGTTTGTCTGTACATGTAAATCACACCTACCGATTTGCTTCCCATTCAGATAACTCCTTAGAGGTTCGTCCTTTTCTTTCGAGTTTGTTTCCGTCGATTAGTCAAGAACGTATTTCACTCTTTGCATGTTGGCCCTTTAGATCTTTAGAAAATGGTACCGGAAATGAAATTGAAATGCGTAAAACGTCGTTTCTGTTGAAAAAAATGTTTTAATTGAATTTTAAATGGTTCCTTTGTTTGTGTCCTTCTTGCATCACTGCTTCGTTCGTGTTCTAGTACCACGGTGACAGAACTCGTTCATCTCCCAATATCTAGACCGTAATTTGGTCTTTGGTTAATCGCTATTCATATTTCTGCTGCATTAATTTTGTCTTTGTTTAGTTTATAATCACTCTGTGCTCATCCAACTCCAACATACACCTCGCGAAATAACCACGACAGGCAAAATCAGAATTCGACTGCACTAGGAGGATTACCGACAACGCTTTAACCACGCAACATTCGTGAACGAAGGGGGCAAAAGTAGGCTTTCTTTACAATTCAGTAGGCGAGGAGGGATCCCTCACAACGTTAGCTCAGCGATATAGAAAAAAAGTAAAAAAATTAACTGGCCCATGCGATCTCTGAAGTCGGAAGTCTTCGACCGTTAGTCATTTTGTCTTTTTTCGCAGCTAACGGTAGCTAGCTGCGTGCGGTAGCAATTGTCGTTTGCTGTACTGTTGTAATTTGTAACATACCTTACTGAAACAAGCAGACTGAATAAACTCCCACAAAGGTTGACATTAAAGAATGAATGGTTGAGTGGCTAAAGCATATACATTTCCCCTGCAATAATATTTATCTGAACAGTAGTCCGTGCGAATAAGCCAGCCGAGAAGTCGAAGAGTGTTGATTTGTTGGCTGAAAGCTAAGGCCAAAAGGTCGTCCGCTTGTCGCCCTATAATTGCGATCCAGGTACCGTAGAATTAGCGTGGGCGAAGATCAAAAGACTTTTCAGCGAGCGCAATATATCAGGTGACTTCTTCCACAAAATATCGGAATCTTCCCTCCCTCCGGCCTGTTACTGGCAAGAACCGGAAATGATAATGTAGAAAAGTGCAAAATATCGGTTAAACATTGGTGGGTCCAATTTTCCGTCCAAATTTCTGTCAGTGAATTCATAACAATTACTGGCACGTCTTACTAACTGATGAAGAGTCAGACTCACTCACGGAATATGGTGCCGGTGTAACCGAGCGATCTCGTCTGCAGATTACTTTACTAGCCTCCACTGTCCCTTTTCCCTTCAAACAAAAAACCTAATCTCAGTATATGCAGATTCGCGTGCATGACTTTCAGAGTAGCATCTTTTCCATACATCATCTCTGCTGTGCTACAAGATACCGTTATCTCAGTTACGTATGAAGTGATCATATGGCACTATTGGCCGGGAGACCGCGTCTGAGGTAGTTCAGCAGGCTAGTGAAAATCGTGCTATTATCGCCGTTTGGGCGATTTGCGCGTCGCTGATGATGGGACGAAACGATGAGAAAAACGTAAATAATCAGTCGCTGAGCGGGAGAAACCCTCAACCCGGCTGGAAATGGAGCCCTGGAACTCAGGATCGAGAGGCAGTAAGGTTAACAACTTCCTTTTTTTCCCTTTCATACTATCTATACCTTCCGTCGTTATTTTCCATCAGTAGCTATTTGCGTATAGCTCATGGCACACCACCATCTACTTAAACTTGACTTTTTTATTACAGAGGTTAGCCAGCCCCCTGATCGAGCTTGCTGAGCTACCGTCCCGACCACACTAAATAATGAGCTGCGGAAGAGCAACTCATAGCATGCGTGGAGTGCAAGCACTCAAAGCTCTCTAACAATATGCGCTGCAACACTGACTCAAAATAATAGATAACTGCGGCAATGCTGAATCTTTTCCATATAAGTATTCAAAACTCGTGTTACGTTATTGGCTGAGATAGAAGGCACGCCAAGCTCATTGCAGCTGTCAGTGTGAGAGGTCTGTTGGTGGCTACTATAGCAGTACCCTCCGTCACACACCGTAAAAGGGCTAGTGAAGTACCAGTAAAGCACTAATTCTTTAAAGAATCGACCCCATGTACAAAATACACTCCTGGAAATGGAAAAAAGAACACATTGACTCCGGTGTGTCAGACCCACCACACTTGCTCCGGACACTGCGTGAGGGCTGTACAAGCAATGATCACACGCACGGCACAGCGGACACACCAGGAACCGCGGTGTTGGCCGTCGAATGGCGCTAGCTGCGCAGCATTTGTGCACCGCCGCCGTCAGTGTCAGCCAGTTTCCCGTGGCATACGGAGCTCCATCGCAGTCTTTAACACTGGTAGCATGCAGCGACAGCGTGGACGTGAACCGTATGTGCAGTTGACGGACTTTGAGCGAGGGCGTATAGTGGGCATGCGGGAGGCCGGGTGGACGTACCGCCGAATTGCTCAACACGTGGGGCGTGAGGTCTCCACAGTACATCGATGTTGTCGCCAGTGGTTGGCGGAAGGTGCACGTGCCCGTCGACCTGGGACCGGACCACAGCGACGCACGGATGCACGCCAAGACCGTAGGATCCTACACAGTGCCGTAGGGGACCGCACCGCCACTTCCCAGCAAATTAGGGACACTGTTGCTCCTGGGGTATCGGCGACGACCATTCGCAACCGTCTCCATGAAGCTGGGCTACGGTCCCGCACACCGTTAGGCCGTCTTCCGCTCACACCCCAGCATCGTGCAGCCCGCCTCCAGTGGTGTCGCGACAGGCGTGAATGGAGGGACTTATGGAGACGTGTCGTCTTCAGCGATGAGAGTCGCTTCTGCCTTGGTGCCAATGATGGTCGTATGCGTGTTTGGCGCCGTGCAGGTGAGCGCCACAATCAGGACTGCATACGACCGAGGCACACAGGGCCAACACCCGGCATCATGGTGTGGGGAGCGATCTCCTACACTGGCCGTACACCACTGGTGATCGTCGAGGGGACACTGAATAGTGCACGGTACATCCAAACCGTCATCGAACCCATCGTTCTACCATTCCTAGACCGGCAAGGGAACTTGCTGTTCCAACAGGACAATGCACGTCCGCATGTATCCCGTGCCACCCAACGTGCTCTAGAAGGTGTAAGTCAACTACCCTGGCCAGCAAGATCTCCGGATCTGTCCCCCATTGAGCATGTTTGGGACTGGATGAAGCGTCGTCTCACGCGGTCTGCACGTCCAGCACGAACGCTGGTCCAACTGAGGCGCCAGGTGGAAATGGCATGGCAAGCCGTTCCACAGGACTACATCCAGCATCTCTACGATCGTCTCCATGGGAGAATAGCAGCCTGCATTGCTGCGAAAGGTGGATATACACTGTACTAGTGCCGACATTGTGCATGCTCTGTTGCCTGTGTCTATGTGCCTGTGGTTCTGTCAGTGTGATCATGTGATGTATCTGACCCCAGGAATGTGTCAATAAAGTTTCCCCTTCCTGGGACAATGAATTCACGGTGTTCTTATTTCAATTTCCAGGAGTGTATCTTGAAACGTATGATTAATTCACAAATGATTTTGTGTGTTAAATGTTCACCTTTAAGTGCGTAATTGAAGAAAAATTTTGGAATAGTTTAAAAATGAAAGACCGGACGAATATGAACTGGATAATTTGCTCTCCCTTTTTCGGAAAAAGCTACTTTTCCACGCTCGTAAATGTATATGACGTCATAATTTCTGACCTGTGTGTCCTACAAAATGATATAGTTTTGGAGGCACATTAAGTTATATGTGTAGATGTTGTCTGCAAAGTGTTTTGTGAATAGAGTTAGTAGTAACGAAATAAAGATTAAAATGTCGTGCCTGATGCTCGACTGTACGAACAGTGAAAATGTAGTAAGCGATGCACTCCTTTATTTCGTCATTTTTGCCGGTGTCTGCGAGAAAAAAGGTTCGTAAAAGTTTGACAATGTGTGTAAACTTTGTTGGAAGTCGCTAAATGGTCTCCCTCTCAAATACTAGATGAATAAAGTCTGTGTATTTGCGCACCGTCAATTACGCTGGCTTAAGAAAAATATTTTGTGACTGTAGTGCTTGTAGTATTGTGTTAAACTTGTAATATAAGATCATGCCTCTCAATGAGTAGATATTATTTAATGAGTGAGATAAAGCACCCTTACATAGTATCGATCATACACTCTATGCATCTATATATTTTGTGACTGTAGTGCTTGTAGTATTGTGTTAAACTTGTAATATAAGATCATGCCTCTCAATGAGTAGATATTATTTAATGAGTGAGATGCAGCACCTTTACATAGTATCGACCATACGCTCTATGCAGCGATCATAAACTAAAGCAAAGACTGTCATGGTCGCCATATTTAACCTCTCCCCAGTTTCGCAAATTGCTGGGTATCACCCGCCAATTTGTCCTGTCACGGTCGCCATGTATAACATCTCCCCATCCCCTCCCGCAACCCCACCCCCCCCTACTTTCGCACCGAATGTTATTGTTCGCATATGGTGAAGATGAAGTTCTACTTAATTAATTTAGCATAATCAGTAAATCAGTAATAGCTCCTCTGCATCAAGCTCATAGTCGTGCCCTTCTGTTATTGTGAAATCTAAGGAAAACTACTAAATGATAACATGTCTCAAATACTGGATGTTATTAATCAAAACACCCTTTTGTAAAACAACATTTACGTACACTCAACAGAAATCAAATACTGTGTGTCGTTACCCCTATAATCTGCCACAAATCTCCGGCCTCGCTACCGAGTAACCGTCTCTAGCCTCTCACACACCCAGCTTCCACTCACGGACCCTAACACTTGACTCTCGCTCACACAATCGTACACCTGTTGACTGCATTTGTAAGACGTTGTGGTCTCCTGACCTTCATTGCTTACATATTTCGCCATCACAATCATATTCAGACGCTTCATTCGAACTCAAACTCGATAAGATAAAGTCAGTGTTGTATGAATTCATGTAAACAATATGCAATTAACAAGTAAGCACACCGTGGATGAAATACTCAAGGCTGGCATACACACATACATTCAAGACACGACAGTTACAGAAGCTTTTAGTTCAGGAGAGAAACCGCACAATGGGACACTGGTCCCTTCAGAGGACAACCCAGCCTATGTCGGCCGGTGACCGCTCGTGTAGCGGACAGCGTGGGCCCGAGTGAAAAGGGGGGATGACCCCGTTTTCGGCTTAAAAGTAGTTTCCGCTACATTGTGTGGGAGCGGCCAGCCTACGCATTCTTTACACATAGCACACAGTTTCAGAGATTTTCACAGGGAGACAGAAAACGCCAAATGCCAATGCTACTGGTTTCCGGATTGGTCGCCTTAAACGAAACGTCATTCTCCCGTTTTAGAAGAGCAATGCTGATTGGCAGACAATATTTCTGACGCCTTCAGCTGAAGGAATAATGGAAGAGACCGAAAGATATATCCCTTCACGTCTGGCGTGGAGAGGCGCCGTTCCGTTGTCGCTCTTGGAGCGAGGAACAAGTCTCTCCTCAGTACTTCACTGGGAGAGCACATCTGTCGAGAGCGAATCGAAGTGCTACTCTATATTGAGTCCTTATGATTAAGTGTTGTTCATTGTGTTGGCCGACACATTTATTGTGCGGTGTGAATGGACAGAGTTATAGTTAAACGCCTGTGAGGGAATTTTGAATGGCATCATGGTGGACTGGTTATCTGACCGGTGTACCACGCCAATAGTTAGACTAGGGGCGAATAGGAATCCTTGACTTCATCAAGGCATAAGGAGAGTTTGATTGGCGAAGGTCAATCCAGATAGAACGAGAGTTATCTTATTTGTCAGCAGCAAGCAGCGCAGACAGCAGTCATCGCAACTTATGGTGTTGTGTGCTACAGCTATTGCGAGCCCCATATTTCCTCCACAACAGTACACTTGACTGCATTTCAAGTTGAGTAGGCGGGCCTCCCAGCCATTCTGCCAAGTCAACAACCATCTTAAACTTATACAGAAATTTCATTAGCGAATCCTATCCTTGAGAGGTAACTTCACATTCCAAAAAGAACCAGGATATAACTTGTTCAATTCATAACTAAAAGTGCCATTGTGATTTCTCAGAATTTTTGCAAAACAAATAATAACTTTCGTTAGTTTCATGTCTTTCTTACACTAACTAGCACTACTCCAGTACCCAAGTATCCCACTAGTTACGTAAGAAATTTTGTGAATTTTTGTGTCATTTCCTTACAGCGGACGACTCCAGAAGACATTTATTGCTGAAAGTTTTTCAGGCATTTCTCTTTAGAATGTTAGGAGCGTCTGTCTGACTTCTGCAGTAGTGTGGGGGTGGAAATTGCATCTTGCAGGAGCCACAGGGTAAAGGGTACATCTCAGATTAATCCGTTGCGCAGAATAACAGAATAACAGATCAACCCCACACCTAAGACACTGTAGTCGTTGCTTTAGTTTGTTATCGCTGCGTAGAGCGTATGATCGATTCTGTGTATGGGTACAGCCATGTAAGGGTACTATGCCCTTAAAAGGTGTTTGTCCTTGGGCAGCCAGAATAGAGTAACACCACGATGGTCCTGTTTGGACACATTTGGTAATAAAGTCGCCATCGTTCATGTTTCCGTATTTACCGCACTCACGTCGGAAAGATACGTATGCCACGCTAACCCCATGGCTACATGTCACTGGTTACATACCCGCGAAACGTTGCATTTACTGTGTAGCAATACCGTCAAACGGAAACTTTTTGATCGTCCCTTTTATAAGTTTTACGGTGATCCATCCACAGTGCAAGATACAGGCGGCCGGAATCGTCGTATAGTGTATATCTCTCTCGAGTAAACTTGGAGCCAACTGCACTTGTGGCGCAGCAGGCGGCCCTTTGTGCGGCAGGCGGCTTCGGTTAGTGGGACACGCCCTGGAGGAGCCGTTCGTCTGCCGACCCGGCCGCTGCGGCGGACACCCTGCGCCGCCATCCGCCTCGTTACGCGGATCACAATGAAACCAACCGCACAGCGCTAGCAGCCGCTCCGCGGGCTGCACAATGCGTCACCTGCGCCTGGCAGAGCGCCTTCCCGCACAACAGCAGCGCAAAGTGTGTTGCCGCTACAAAAGGTGCGGAGCAGCGGGCGCTGCCTCTCCCACTCAACTCCTCCCGCCGTACGCCCCCATTGTTCGCCCGCGCGTGTGTCTCCCGCTCTGTGGCCTAACTGGCTCGCAATTAACCGGCAGCGGCGAACAGACTCAATAACGAGTACTAGCGCTCAGTTAGCTTCCCTGGAACCCCGCACCCCGTGTGGAAATCACTGTATAGACTTGCTGCGCTTGTAATCGCAGCAGTTACAGCAACTGGCTGAGATAATACACACTAACCACCATTCTTAACACTATGCGATGGACGTTTGCTGCAACATTCAGCGTGCGTGTTATTTTATCTTTAGTCTGAAACTAGTTTGATGCAGCAGTCAGTGCTAGTCTCTCCTGTAAAGCTCCTTTATCGCCGCATACATATCTATTGCAAGCTACACTCTCTTCTACAACTTACCTGATTAATTAAATTCAAAGACTGGAAAGAAAACGACGCACCATGAAGGAATTATGTGAATGGATGTAAGTTGGTAGATGTGAAGTACACAGTATGTGCTCAAAAGTATCCTGACATCCCCAAAAGCATACGTTTTTCATATCTGGCGCATTGTGCTGCAACCTGCTCCCATGTACTACTTATCAGCGACCCCAGTAATCATTAGACACCGTGAGAGAACAGAATGGTTCGCCCCGTGGAACGCACGGACTTCGAACTTGGTCAGGTGACTGGATGCCACTTGCGTCATCCGTCTGTACGCGAGATTTCCACACCAGTAAACTTCCCTAGGTCTGCTGTTTCTGATGTGATAGTGAGGTGGAAACGGGACGGCGCACGTACAGCACCAAAGCGTACAGGCCGACCTCGTCTGTTGTCTGACAAGGACCACTGACAGTTGAAGTGGGTCGTAATGTGTAATAGGCAGACATCTATCCAGGCCATCACACAGGTATTCCAAACTGCATCAAGGTCCACTACAAGTACTATAACAAGCGGGAGGTGAGAAAACTGGGATTTCATGCTCGAGCGGCTGCTCATAAGACCCACAGCAAGCCGGTAAATGCAAAACGATGCCTCGTTTGGTGTAGGGAGCTTGAACATTAAACAATTGAACAGTGGAAAAACGTTGTGTCGAGTGACGAATCACGGTACACAATGTGGCGATTCGATGACAGGGTGTAGGTATGGCGAATGCCCGGTGAACGTCATCTGTCAGCGTGTGTAGATCCAACAGTAAAATTCAGAGGCGGTTGTGTTATTGTGAGATCGTGTTTCTCATGGAGGGGGCTCGCATCCCTTGTTGTTTTGCGCGGTCTACAGGTGTTTTAAGCACCTTTTGGCTTCCCAATATTGAAGAGCAATTCGGGTATGGCGATTGCATCTTTCAACACGATCGAGCACCTGTTCATTTTGCACGGCCTTTGGCGGATTGGTTACATCACAATAACATCCCTGTAATGGACTGGCCCGCATAGAGTCCTGACCTGAATCCTATGAAACACCTTTGGGATGTTTTGGAACACCGAATTCGTACAAGGCCTCACCGGTCGACATCGATACCTCTCCCCCGTGCAGTACTCCGTGAAGAATGGGCTACCATCCCCCAAGAAGTCTTCTGGTACCTGATTGAAAGAATGCCTGCGAGAGTGGAAGCTGTCATCAAGGCTAAGGGTGGGCCAACACCATACTGAATTCCAGCATTACCGATGGAGGGCGCCACGAACTTGTAAGTCATTTTCGCCAGGTGTCCTGATACTTTTGATCACATAATGCACGTCCGTTTGAACCTGCTTACCGTAGAAAGTCTCTGTGTCTTGCTACAGTTTTTACGCTTTACCCTCCCCCTCCCCCTCCCCCTCACCCCTCCCCCATGACCAAACTGGCGACTGCCTGTGGTCTTCGAAAGTACATACATTCTCTCTGGATTCTTTCAAAATGTAAGCCCAGAGGACACAGTCACTCCAATGCGCAAGCACATATTCATTCTTACACCTTTACAGACGGCGCAGCGATCGAATAACGTTCTCAACCGTGCACACACTGCAGTACCAATATGTGAGACATTCATGTTTCAGGTGGGCATTGTGCGCAAACGTGGGTAAACGTTGGCCGTGCTCACGGCCAAACGGTGTGAAAATTTGCTGGATTCCCTGGCGTTCCGCGGCGGATTGTTCAAAAGTGTCTACAGGTAGTGGTATAATACACATCGCCACGAAACAAGACGTCAGAAATGTGCTCGGAGAAAGAGGCTGACTGAGACTGGAAACGCATTTCACCGTATGTGAATCAAAACCGCTCCCAATTCCTACAGGGATGTTGCAGGCAGTGAATGGAGGTGAATCCCAACCTGTTAGTGGGAGAATATTGCGAAGGGAGCTTCATTCAATGAACATTTGGAGTCGGTCACCTCTCAAGAGGTAATTGCACGCACAGCCACCTAAAGACGACCACAGCAAAGTTCATCGCGCTAGAAGACTATGTGACTGATTTCTGAACACTCTTCCACACTACTACAGCTGTATTGATCTGAAAAATCATCTCACTTGAACCACACAGAATATCTGTGGATCATACTGGAACTGCGCCATCAAATCCTCAGCGAGTGGCTTAACCCGGATGAGACGTCCTTGCACAACATTGTGACTCTCTTCTTAACCGAAACCAGGTGGCTATGAAGTCGAGGGGCGGAATTACAAGGTATTAACTGATGCTTATAATGACTTCTCTAGAGGTGACCAACTATTTCTTCCGGTGAGCCTATACAGCCATCACGATCACAATTTCCGCCTAAGATGCCATTCTCAGGTAGTACGTCGCTATAAAGTGTGTCAGTCCACATCGTTCCATTTAACAGAACACTGTTCAGGTATCAATACCTATTTTCGAGTCCCTGTCATTTACATAAAAGAACCCAGCGCAATAGTAACTATTATGTAAAGCGCTACATCCCTTTATATAGATGTTGGAGACCCGTCGTATTTTCCACATGGAATACTGTAAACAAGACTTACACTATGACAGTGTCCTCTTAAAATCAATGATGCGCAGTGATGTATTTCATAGTGAGTTACCAATCGAGAACGCCATCATACGCAGATACGCGATTGTGAACAATACAACCGTTACTGAATATCCAGCAAGCTTCTGCAGCGTCACATTTTAAGAGCTTCTACTGTCTACATATCTGAACTATTTATCTCGACGTTTCATTTTTCTGTTGCGTGCTGGTGTTTATTATCTTGTCGATGAAGTGGTATCAGGATATCTGGATATCCAGATTTTCATTTGTATTGATCAGACCTCGTTCAGGCTTTCCAACTACGTGAATTCACGGAATGGACGCCACATGTGAAGCTATGGCACCTGCTCTGAGCGTTAACATAACCGGGCAACGTGAACGAGGCTTCTTCATAAGAAATGAAACATGTAGCGTCCAAGTGTCCCGATAACAATCCCGGAAACTCCGGCAGATCTACTATTCCTAGGTCGAGCTGCAAGCTTGTACTCTTAGATGACAGAAAATTTGAGATGATAGAGACCCTTTTAGATCATTTCCCGAAACATTTCGTGAAATTAATGGGGGTTTGGAAGTTGTCAGCCATTTCTGTGGGCTACTTTTCAGCTAAACTTTAAACAGTGTTTGGAATTTTATGTATAAGAGCGTGGCCTTCCGCGACTACTGTCAGCTTGGATAAAACAAATTCTTTGGTGAGTCATTATGAAACACTAAACGGTAGTTTAGTCGCACTGAAGAAGGCGGGTGAAAAGAAGGTTATAATGTCGCCTTCATACGAGGATTATTTGGAAAGTTTGGTCCGATCGTTCGTGAAAGAATTGTGAAAATCAGGAATGTTTTATTTGCAACAGTCAGCTACACCTTCCAGCTACTTCTCTATATAATCGTCGCTGCTACTAAGACGATTGTCGTAGCTTTTTGTCCAACTTCCCAATACCCTCGTCATGTAAGGCAACTGCCTGCGCTCTCTGCCAATTCTCTGCGCTGATCTGTACCTTGCAGTATGTGCCGAAATGTTGTCTTCATAGCCAGCGATTGAAGTAAGCAGAGATGAAAATCAGAGGGAACAAACCCTGGCTGTATGGTGTGTGATAACCATTTCCTATTGAAAATGCTGCAGGTGCATCCTGTTTGCTCCTGCACTGTGCGGCCGAGAATTGTCATGAAGACGGAAATGCACGATAGTTAAGTTATGTGGGTTGTATGAAATCAGGTGAAATCTCCCACAGGCACTCCATACTTGGCGGAGGATACTATTTGTGTAGGCATCTTTACGTCCAGATTGTGCACTCAGAACTGAAAAGAGCGACGTGACACGATCGACAGGCATACTAGAGACACTGCCTAAGACATCTATGCAAAGCTTCATGGGATTTTCACTGTGGTTTCTATTTCACAATCGTTCGGAACTTACTTTCCAAATAGTCCCTGAGCTTATTTGTCATATAAGTGATATAATAACGATGTTGCCCGACACGCAAAAGGATTTTATTCAAAGTGTTTCGCACCGTTTTGTAATGCTCTTTTTGCTACTTGGGTTAAGCTGATATATGCCGAACACATATTTAGGTCCACTTTTACATGGGCCATATTGTACTCGAGGGTTAAACTCGAAGACGAAACGTTTTGGAAACTATCAGTGTTTTGTAACAGAAAGTTTCAAGGATGAAACGTACACTCTGCTGCGGAGGATATTTTGTGATGGAACTTCAGTATGTATTAAAAATTGTCTCAGTTCTTTCTCGGGCAATGACTGTTGATATGATTTAGGAAAGAGTCAGTGGTAGATGGGAAGCATGAGTATAAGGCGTGGCGTAAGGTGAGTGCAAATGTATCATACGGTATTAGCATTGCGTCATAATTCATGGCAATCCCACAAATCGTATCTCTATAAAACTGATTTAAGACAAATACTGAAACCTGGTGGTAGTCAAGGGAAGGCAGGATTCGGTAATGATTGTGGACGGGGCCGTAATCAATTACTATTGGTTGCCTTTTACAGTTACACGCAATTTGTTTTAAACCAGTAATTCTAGACTCAACAATAAATAAAAAATACCACACGTTATTATTGACGGAATAATCAACAGTGTAAATAGTGTTTTCAGTGACTTAAAATTAGCAAATCACCGTTAAATACAGATAGAACAGACAATGTTTTAAATGCAAGCCATTGTGATCTGGGCAGAAGGCCTTACAAGCCAGGGATGGCAATAAATTAAGAATTGTTTAAAACTCGCTGCAACTTACAAATTACAGGTATTGAAATGTTAAAGGCAAGCCACCACAAACACAGCAGACGGCATCAGACGCCAGGAATGGCAGTAAATAAGGTTTTAAGGCTTACTGCTACAATACAAATACCAAATTAGAAATTTAAGGCAAAGGACCACAATCACGGCTGAAGGCCTTTACACGCCACGAACGGCAATAATATAAAAAATTTTGAAACCTGCTGTAAAGCAGCAAATACAATAGCAAACGTTAATTAAAAAACAAGCAGCTGATCCAGACGGTGCTCCAGCAATCGACCTCTGTGAGAAGGTCTGGCAATAAACCCTTTCGCGAGATGTGAGATAGGCAGCCAAGAGTTGCATTCACTTCTCAAGATGGAAACTCAGAGTAGTGGCAGTCTAACGAATGACTAATGATAATCTTTCTGAAGCTACCTGACGTCCGATAAACCAAATGCAACGATGTGACAATGCACCAAAGCTGGAACTGGCGGTATGCACTATGTCCAGGATACTGTGTTTAGAGTCCCCAGAACGAGAAAGGAATTATTACCACCAGATAGAGGAATCACCAACTGGCATACTATCAAGAAAGCTGTCAAAACTACACGCCTTACCGGACAGCAGCGGCAAGGCGAGGAAACGTACACTGCCATTACATACACTAACCCCCAGGGCAGGTAACTGGGGCGTTAGCGGCTACCAGGCCAGAAAAATTACCGCTGATTGAACTTAACAAATTCTAACAAATTGAACGCAGCAAATAGTAATAAGAAGCCGAGGGAACCTAATCAGATCCTCTTTCCCCAAGCACTCTGCTCCCTGCTCTTCGCCGCAGCAACACTACGAGCAGCAACACGAACCCAAGTCACTGGAGAATCACGGGGTATCACAATGGTGAAGGTTTCTCTAGGTGAAATGTACCCATCTCAAAGCTTGTTGGATCCGGTTTACGACGAAGTCGTGCACCCTCGTGACCACAGCCCTTCCCTCTGGCAGTACACACGTGCTGCCAGCAGTCCCGGTGTGTTTTCGCACTGCGTGGACCTGGCTTCTCCTGAGTCCTTAACCGACCTCGCCACTCGCACGACTCGGCAAAAAAACGACGTCGCCCCAAAGATAGGGCAACATTTACTACATATTGATAACAGCCGCTGCTGCCACTAGCGGACAGGCAACGCTTGCGAAACCGAATGGCGCCTGTCAACAGCAGAAGAAGACAAACAACCGCAACCATGCCAACTAAACGATACCGTCTGGCCTCCAACAGAGTGCGGAAACCTACAAACAGCACCAACGCGAGCCACAACACAGCTCCAATACTTTTTGGCATAAGAATAATACTATATAAAAGAAATTTTTGAAGCTAGTATTTCCAGTCAATTAAGTTGCCATACAATAGACGCAACGACGTAATTCCATATTTAAGATACGATAATGGGTGCCGTTCTTATTACAAACAAGGCGCTCGTGATGAGCATAATTTATAAGTTTTACCATCATATAACTAATTAATGAAATTATTAATTAATCAGTATAAACAGTCACCTGTCTCAATGAAGTTTTGCACTCTATATATAACACAAAAAACTATTATAAATAGAAAGAGTGTAACAAAACTTGGTGCTCAGACTACACATGACAAACGCTACGTTTGCTTTGCAGAAAAGTTCCAGAACAAGTTTTTTTTTCCTACTGAGTTTGCCATAGTAATAAGGAACAAATATTGTTATTATGTTGCCTGGTGTGCGTCCTTGTAGTGGCCTTGGCCATGTTTCTGTACGGACTCGCTAGGTGGAAGGGCTGCGATCCGAGAAAGCAGGTTTCCTAGATACCCCATACTGACCACTAGGCTGGATTTAACATAATGGATGCTGATTGTGAGCAAAGAGTGGACATTCAATTCTGCGTTAAGTTCGGAAAAACGCCTAGTGAAACGTGGACGATGATTAAGCAAGCATATTCATGCGAGAAACTTTCAAGAAGTCGTGTTTTTGAGTGGCACAAAAGGTTTCGTGAAGGCAGAGATTCAGTGCAAGCAAATCCCAAAGCTGGTCGTCCGTCTACAGCATGTACCGATGCAAACGTGGAGCGTGGAACGCCGTTACTGAAAGAAGACCGTGATATAACTTTGCTTGTGATATCAGAAGAAAATATCGTGGTGGGTGTGTCATATTTTAATCGAAGATTCAGGAAAACGGAAACTTATTGCAAAACTCATCGCTCACATACTAACAGACGAACGGAAAGAGGAAAGACGAAGAATTTCTGCTAAAGCACTCGACAGAGCCAGTTGTGGTCCTACTTTTCTGTCAAAGATTATCGCTGGGGATGAAAATCGGTGCTACCAGCTTGTCTCTCACCGAAGTGTCGAAGCGCTGAATGGCAGAGTCCTGGATCACAAGCCTCGAAAAAGGTCAAACGACAACCTTCGAGAACAAAGACAATGTTGATCACATTCTTTGACCGTAAAGGATTAGTTCATTGTCTTGAAGCGTTTGCGACAAGCAGTTCGACGTTGCCGCCCTGATTCGTGGCATTCTCACGACTGCTTCTTATTCCATAACAATGCAAACCCCATACTGCTTTATTTGTTTCCGTGTATTTGGCTAGACATTCTGCCATTTCCATCCCGCTATATTCGCCCATCCTCTCGTCTTACTATTATTTCTTGTTTGCGTAAGTGAAAAGGGCTTCATCAGGATGTCGCAGACATCACGCGGGCTGTGACAAATGAGCTTACATGCATCGCTGTCGCAAATTTCTCTACTTGCTTCCAAAACCTCCATAAATGTTGGCAACTGTTTATGGATAGCCCAGGAGACTATTTTGATAGGAGCTAGGATCATTATTTGGTAAATACAATTTCCTGTTTTAAAAAACAACCTGACCTCGAACTTATCTGACAAAGAGAGTGTCAAATCTGATTCAACTAGCCATAGAAACAAAAATATACAAAGGAATTTTTTGCACTATATAACTATAAGTAACAGCTGATAATAAAACATAAATTTATCAAACCTGGGCCTTGGCATTCAGAAGAAATACATGGAACAAACCTAGGCATCAGCATGCAGATGACAGCAGCCTCAGATTACAGATTACACTAACCTAAATCTGACTACTTACATTACTGGTCAATAATAAAAAATTGCATATGACTGACTATGTATGTGAAAAACAAAGAAACAATCACAGTCTGAAAAGACCTTTAAATGACGTAAAAGGGACAATAATAATCATTTGTGTACCTGGGCTTAGAGCTGCAGATCTCTCAGACATTACACACAACTCGTAATAAAGTTAAGCTCTATACATATTCCAAAAACGTAGTTATCTGTATTCTCGCTAATGCACATATCAGTAATAATGTAAAAGGATTAAGAAAGTCAAATATCACATAACATTGATTAGCAACAAAAGTGAAGAGCATACAAATAGAATTGTATTATATCTAGGTTCCAGGTTACAAATGACATAATTCTTGGCCGTCAGTACAATTACATATCACGAGTAGTCAACAGCAACACAGTAATATTCTGATGATTGAAAGATAGGGGTAAAAAGTGAAGTAACAGCCGAATACAAGTATGTAGTGAGTCAGGGAATGTATATCGGAAAGACAGATTAGAGGCCACAGGAGGGCCAGTGCTCATTGGAGCTGACAAAAATATTGTCTCCACTGACGTTGAAGTTCAGTGTGACAGTAAAGTTATCTGGGCGCGCATAACAGGTCTAGGCGAAACCAAGTTAATTGCTGGATGTTTCTACCGGACACCCGATTCTGCTGTTAAAGTTCTAGAGTCATTCAAAGAATGTCTATTATCAGTAGAGCGTAAATACCATATCTTGCTTTGGTAGTTGGAGGCGACTTTAATCTACCGAGTATAGACTGGGATGTCTATAGTTTCTCTACATGGGGTACAGACAGACAGTCATGCGAAGTCCTTTTCAACTTGTTTTCTGAAACCTGTTTTGAACATCTACTTCGACAGCCCACACACAATGAAAATATCTTAGAACTTTTAGCTACAAGCAGGCCAGACCATGTCGACTACGTCAGTTTAGCAACCACGATGTCATTACAGCAACTATGGTTACGAAAGTTAATAAATTATTCAAGAAAACTAGGAGGGTATGTCTGTTAGAAATAGCTAGTAAGTAGTTCATAGCATCTCACTTAGAAAGTGAATTGATAACCCTTAGCTCCAGTAAGTTGGATGTAAAGGAATTATGGGCGAAGTTTAAGGAGATTGTAAAGCGTGGTCCAAAGAATTATGTGCCCAATAAATGCATTATTGGCGGAAAAGACCCAGCACGGTTTAATAATGAGGTTCGGAAACTGCTAAGGAAGGAGAGGCTGTTCTCGGTTCAAAAGAGAACGCGCAAATGACGACAAGCAAAGGTTAGTAGAGATTCATGTGTCTCTGAAAGGATCTATGTGCAAAGCATACAAATATCAGCGTCATACCTTAATAAAAGATCTGGCAGAGAACACGGAAAAATTACGGTACTATGTAAAATCGCTAAGTGGCTCGGAACTTCTATTTAGTCACTTGTTGACCAGTCTAGTTTGGCAGTCGAAGAGAGAGAAATGAAAGCCGAAGTTTTAAATTTCACCTTGAAGAAATCGTTCACGCAGGAGAATCGTACAAACATACCGTCATTTGACCATCGAACTCACTCCCGTATGGACGTCATAGAAATAGTCATCCCTGGCGTAGAGAAACAACTAAATGAGTTAAAAACCAATAAATCACCAGTGCCAGAGGAAATCCGAGTTCGGTTTATGGAAGAGTAGTCTACGACATTGACCCCACAGTTACTTGCATTTATCGCAAATCTCTCGTTCAGCGCAAAGTCCCAAGCGACTGAAAAAAAGCACAGGTGACTATTGTATACGAGAGCAAAAGAACGAACCCACTAAATTACAGATCAATATCCTCAACTACAGTTTGCTGCAGGATTCTTGAACATATTCTGTGTTCGAATGTAGTAAATTTTCTTGAGACTGAGGAGCTTATGTCGACGAATCAGCATTGTTGTAGAAAGCATCACTCGTGCGAAATTCAGCTTGCTCTTTTCTCACGTGATATACTGCGAACTATGGATGAAGGACTAAAAGGCAGAGTCTGTATTTCTTGATTCATGGGAAGTGTTTGACACGGTGCCCCATTGCAGGTTGTTAAAGAGGGTACGAGCATATGGAACAGGTTCACATATACGCGAGTGGCTCGAAGACTTCTTAAGTAACAGAACCCTGTATGTTGTCCTCGACGGCGAGTGTTCACCAGAGACAAGGGTATCATCGGGAGTGTTCCAGGGAGTGTGACGGGACCGCTGTTGTCCTCTATACACATAAATGATTTGGCGGACGGGGCGGTCAGCAATCTGCGTTTACTTGCTGATAATGTTTTGGTGTGCGGTAAGGTGTCGAGTGACTGTAGGAGGATACAAGATGACTTAGACAAAATTTTTAGTTGATGTAATGAACGACAGCTAGCTCTAAATGTAGGAAAATATGAGTTAATGCGAATGAGTAGGAAGAACAAATCCGTAATGGTCGGATACTGATTAGCAATATCTTGCTTGACACAGTCACATGGTTTAAATATCTGGGCGCAACGTTGCAAAGTGATATGAAATGGAACAAGCATGTGAAAACTGTGGTGGGGAAGGAGAATGGTAGACTTGGGTTTACTGGAAGAATTTTATGGAAGAGTGGTTCTTCTGTAAGGAAGACCTCAGATAGGATGCTGGTGCGACCTACTCTTGGGTACTGCTCGAGTATTTGGGATCCGTACCAGGTCATATGAAAGACATCGAAGCAGTTCAGTGGCGGTATGCTAGATTTGTTACTGGTAGATCCGGGCACCACACAAGTGTTGCGCAAATGTTTCGGGAACTCAAATGGGAAGGTGACATTCTTTTCCAGAAACAATATTGAGAAAATTTAGAGAACCGGCATTTGAAGTGACTGCATAACAATTGAGTTGCCTCCGACATACATTACGTGTAAGGATCACGAATATGAGATTCGAGAAATTACGACTTATACGGTGGCGTACGGATAGTAGTTTTTCTCTCGTTCTGTTTGCGACTGGAACAGGAAGGGAAGTAACTAGTAGTGGTCCGGGTACCGTCCGCCACACACCGTAAAGTGAATTGCGGGATACCGCTGCACATGTAGACGAAGAAGCAAAGGATCAGGAAAAATTAGCCAATAATAGAATCACTTGCATTGTTTTATTAGATGTTAATAGGTTAGGAAGGAAAACTATGCTACAACTATGATATATTTCATCTTGGGCTTATGATTCTGTTGATCAGAAAACATGAGGT
Organism: Schistocerca cancellata; assembly: GCF_023864275.1. Classification (NCBI taxonomy): domain Eukaryota; kingdom Metazoa; phylum Arthropoda; class Insecta; order Orthoptera; family Acrididae; genus Schistocerca; species Schistocerca cancellata. The sequence continues at coordinate 877,039,327 of NC_064628.1, forward strand.
ATACATCATCACCTATACATATTGTCTTAGACTTCATCTCTAAACACGAACTAATGTAATATAACTTCTCATTAATATCAATGTAAAATGAACTATATCGTACACAGTTCGTCGATATGTTTTCGTTTGTATGATCAGTTGAAATGTCAAAGGTACAGATTACATTTTTACGAGAAGTCAAACCCAAGGTTTGTGTATCTGTAGCCTGAGGCCTATGTTTGTCACTCTCATGTTTCATTACTGACCAGTAATATGTCTCTATATCTTATATAGCTCCATGATATGATTTCATTAATTTGTATCTGTAAATTTTTTATTTTGTTATTTACAAACTATTTGAGCAGGCCGAAGTGGCCGAGCGGTTCTAGGTGCTACAGTCTGGAACCGCTCGACCGCTACGGTCGCAGGTTCGAATCCTGCCTCGGGCATGGGTGTGTGTGATGTCCTTAGGCTAGTTAGGTTTAAGTAGTTCTAAGTTCTAGGGGACTGATGACCTTAGAAGTTAAGTTCCATAGTGCTCAGAGCCATTACACACTACTTGACCTCTTTGTCTCTAGTATTAGATGTTTACGTTAATTTTGAACCCAGCTTTTACCATCTACGTCCGCTTATCTTAAACAGTGTATACGTCTGAAATATTTACTTCACTTTATAATTGTTCACTGTATTGTGCAGGATGACGCAACTAAGACAGGCCGCCGTCAATATATCCAGAATGAATAAACACATAGAGGTGCGGTTTTCGTCAGGTTATAGCGGATAATGTGGTGGATATCCCGATGTTCGGAAGTAATTTTTATCGTTTGTAGTTGCGAATTACGATGCCTACTTCGCTTCTCATATACTACATTCGAAAGAAGCTTCTGAGACAACTTCAGCGACATTATGTTTATGGTACTTGATCAAATAGTATCACGCTAACAGCACCGCAAACTGTCGTTCCACCGATCCACCGTCAGGAGAGGAGATTCCACAAAAATATGCCCTACTATACCAAAAGTAAGCAAATACGTAATACAGATATTGTTCTTGAAGCCCATCAGTGTGTGTTCTGCTGTTCTAGCAGTCAGATAACTTGCTTGTGAATCTACTGAGACATTCGCCATTTACATGGCAGTCGAAAAAGAAAGTTCCGTTAATTACTTGCTACCGTTAGAAAATTCGCTATACTGTCAGCTGCAACTTGGCGAAAACCATACCTCTGAACGTTTATTCATTTGGATATATTTGTGGTGCCATGTCTTAGCTGTCTCAACTTGCATATGTAAAGTGCTCATCCTCCATGAGAAAGACAATGGAATTCAGTCGTCATGTCAATGGACAAAGATGGTGCAATTATGTTATTGTGTCTATTGGATGACACGTTCATTGCTTGTAATTACTATCTACAAATACCCCTCGGTTTATCTTATTCTTATGCGAAAAAACATTTATCTTACAAGACATCACTTTTGTGACGTACCATTTATTGGATTGTAGTGATTTACATCGAAGCGTGATCTAGGTTAGGTCTCCTAATGCTCTCCTCATTGTGGTTCGATTGCTTACAGTAACAACAACATATTGCCAATATTGAATTAGTCTTCCATTCACTATAGTACTGATCTTCATAGACTTGAATTTTTGATATTATATTCTCTGGTGTTCTTGGGTTATATGTGCCTTTCATGACATTTACTTGTTAAGTGTAAGCAGTTTTTGCGCAACCTGTCATAACTGGATTTTATTCGACTTGTGTGATCTGCAACATCACCCAAATTATGTATACTTTACGGACAACTGTAGAACCTCGTGGCATTTTTTATGCTGATAACTCATTAACGAGTAGTATTTTCTTCTTTTTTCTGATCCATCTGATGTTCTGCTTTGTACTTCATTGACTATGGTTTTGATGTTTATAACACCAATTAAGAGATTTTTGTTCCTCTTGTCTGTGTACACTGCACTGCTCTTGGTTCCTTAGTTTTCCAGTGATGATGGTTGTAAAAACCGGAAATGGTAAAGAATAAAGGTGTATATGTATAGACAATAACTACACAATTTGTTTTGTTCCAATATCTAATAACTGCAGCAAGTTACCTATATACAGTAATCAATAGTGCACAGTGTCTTATGATATTTAATAAGTAATTTCATGAAATTCATTTACTTTCGACTTCAGAGGTCTTTCTGAGATCAGACCTATCACTACTATATGCATTACAGTCTTTGAAGAAACTGTGGCTTTCGTTAGTGGAATATGAATTGTTTGATCCCAGTCGTCAAGTCTCAGTACGAAAAGAAAGGGCAGTAACTTAATATTTTTCATATTGTTTTGTCAATGAAATCTCGCTTATATGGTTCAAAGAACCTCCAGGATGTAAACCGCTGTCAGATTCAGAATTTAGATCTAACAATTCACTGGTATTTCATTAATATTTATGTAGTCAATATTTTTTTATTTTCACATTTTGCATTTTAGTTAACTCCCACTTACACAGCGAGAAATGACGATTGCAATAAAATAATAGTAATCAGATCTCGCTCGGAAAATCGTAGTGTCTGTTCTCCACTCGCGTCTTTCCAGAGTTCAACGAGCGAGAAATAGTCTGTAAATTGCTCGATGTAGCCTCTGCCAAATGTTTAAGTGTCAGTTGCAGAGTTCCTATGTTGCGGTTGATGATGGAAGTCAGACCTAAGAAAAATCAGGACAGATTAGTAGGATCTGGCTACCTAGAAAAAAATGTGAAATCGTGCCAGATGTTCCAAATTCTCAGGAAAACAGATCCGCATATTATCACTCTTTTACCAAAAAATATTTTAAACGTTTTTACTCAGTCTTTCTCTACTGTAAATCCTTCAGCATCTCCCTCTACTGCCACAGTCTATATGTGTCTCTCTTCCTCTGACTCCTTTCTCTCCCATTGGCAATGTTTTTTGTCTTAAACCCTTTCTCTCGCTCTTCCTTACATTTACCTGCTTCTCTAGCATTTCCACTGCCTCTCTGTCCTACTACCATTGTATTTGTCCGAACTTACTCTCCCATTGCCACTGTCTCTTTTTTTCTCGCATACAGTTTGCTGTGTCATGAAAAATACATTAATGCGAAAGCGACTGACCTTTGTAATGCCGACCGCTTCACTCACGTCTCCAAAAACACAACAATTGCCACATAATCACCAGTATAGCGCGAACAACGAGGGATCCAAGGGTAGCATCAGACACAATTACCAGTGATTGGCGGGGATGGGGTGGTGGTTGTTTTGGAGGTATATACAACAGGCAGCTGTCAGCTTCCCCCAACATCCACCCAACCACACAAACACACACACACACACACACACATATATATATATATATATCTATATATATATATATATATATATATATATATATACAGGGCGAGTCACCTAACATTACCGCTGTATATAATTCGTAAACCACTTCAAATACTGACGAATCGATTCCACAGACCGAACGTGAGGAGAGGGGCTAGTGTAATTGGTTAATACAAACCATAAAAAAATGCACGGAAGTGTGTTTTTTAACACAAACCTACGTTTTATTTAAATGGAACCCCGTTAGTTTTGTTAGCCCATCTGAACATATAAACAAATACGTAATCAGTGCCGTTTGTTGCATTGTAAAATGTTAATTACATCCGGAGATATTGTAACCTAAAGTTGACGCTTGAGTACCACTCCTCCGCTGTTCGATCGTGTGTATCGGAGAGCACCGAATTACGTAGGGATCCATAGGGACCGGTGATGGACCTTAGGTACAGAAGAGACTGGAGCAGCACATTACGTCCACATGCTAACACCTTTTTATTGGTCTTTTTCACTGACGCACATGTACATTACCATGAGGGGTGAGGTACACGTACACACGTGGTTTCCGTTTTCAGTTACGGAGTGGAATACAGTGTCTCCCGACATGTCAGGCCAATAGATGTTCAATGTGGTGGCCATCATTTGCTGCACAGAATTGCAATCTCTGGCGTAATGAATGTCGTACACGCCGCAGTACGTCTGGAGTAATGTCGCCGCAGGCTGCCACAATACGTTGTTTCATATCCTCTGGGGTTGTAGGCATATCACGGTATACATTCTCCTTTAATGTACCCCACAGAATGAAGACCAGAGGTGTAAGATCAGGAGAACGGGCTGGCCAATTTATGCGTCCTTCACGTCATGGTAATGTACATATGCGTCAGTGAAAAAGACCAATAGAAAGGTGTTAGCATGTGGACGTAATGTGCTGTTCCAGTCTCTTCTGTACCTAAGGTCCATCACCGTTCCCTTTGGATCCCTACGTAATTCAGTGCTCTCCGATACACACGATCGAACAGCGGAGGAGTGGTACTCAAGCGTCAACTTTAGGTTACAATATCTCCGGATGTAATTAACATTTTACAATGCAACAAACGGCACTGATTACGTATTTGTTTATATGTTCAGATGTGCTAACAAAACTAACGTGATTCCATTTAGAAAAACGTAGGTTTGTGTTAAAAACATACTTCCGTGCATTTTTGTATGCTTTGTATTAAACAATTACACTAGCCTCTCTCCTCACGTTCCGTCTGTGGAATCGGTTCGTCAGTATTTGAAGTGGTTTACGAAATATATCTAGCGGTAACGTTAGGTGACTCACCCTGTATATATATATATATATATATATATATGTGTGTGTGTGTGTGTGTGTGTGTATATATGTGTGTGTGTGTGTGTGTGTGTGGGCCTATGTGTGTCTGTTATATAGGTCAGTCCAAACAACGTCGATTTGTTGAGTTACCTTTACCACTCTGCGAATCATTACGACTGTGTGATGTACATACACATAAAGAACTCAAGTGCAGGGCAGTACAGTTTCACAGTGTGGGCACGTTTCGACGTACTTGTTTTATCGCCGTCACTAGTGATGCAGAAACATCGGACTGTACCGTTAAGTATGATTATCTGAACACGCAACACACAAAATGTCCCTGTTTTCGATCCTCCTGACGAATGAAACGACCAGTGGTTAGCTTAATGATGCTTTACGATGTCACAGATAGCAATCCGTCTGACAGAAACGCATGTTTGTGTCATAAAGGGCAATCTTTGCAGTTTTATTTACTTTGCTGGTGTCCTGCAGAGAATTGCTCATAAATTCGGCTTACAGCAATTTGCTTTCGTGGGAGCGGACGTCGTAATTCGCAGAATCTGGTAATTGTTTTACGGTCAACAGTTTTGTACTGTGAAGCGTTACTTCGAAATATGCTAGTGTTTTCTGTCTACAACACGTCACAGACATAAAGGAGAAACCTGAAATGTCAGTGCTATTCGATTCTAGTCTTATCTATACCCATCCGCTTTTGCGTTACAGCGCTGTTCACAAGGTGTGTTAATATTCAGTGTGAAGGGAAATCAATGGTCAGTGGGAATTCTGTGCCAGTTCTGGACAGCATTGTTTACGTTTGTGACGGCATGTGATCCAGGTCAGTGGCTTAACAATGACATCACGAACCACGTTATAATGATGACATCACTAGCTTCACACCTTTTGCAATGGCATCATCAGGGTGGTGGATGGTGGGAAATTTAAAAATAAAAGATAGGTAGCGAAAAATTTAAAAATTTAAGGATTGTGGATGGCGGGAAACTTGAAAATAAGCAAGAAGACGAATGGACAGAAATTTTTAAAAAATCCAAGATAGCGTCGTCGGCAAATTTTCTAAACTGGGTACCACGTTCGAAGCATTCAATTGCTTATCAAAAATTTCGTAAGCGCACACACACACACACACACACACACACACACACACACACACACACGCGCGCGCGTGCGTAGTTACAGTGAAATGGTGTGAAGAGAATCAGTGGGGTGAATAGAAACGAAACTTTCCCAAAAGTTCCAAGCTATCGCGTCGGAAGACAAATCTAAATATCGTTCAAAGATCTATTTTTCTAGGTTGATTTTGCACCAATGTCACACTAAAGTCATGAATTTCAAGGTTGGTAACGTTCTCAGGTAATGTTTCGTTCACCTTATGACTAACGTCGGATGCGGTGCCGAATTTGCTTACTTCGAACTTTATTTGTAAGTATGAATCTATATTGTGTTGTTCTAATTTAATGGAAGGTTTACTATCTTTGGCCCGAAAAAAGCATTTTCTTTGAGAATTTTTTTCTCGGTATGTGTTATAGATATCAATGTCAAATTCGATCAAAAGGATATTTCCTCCACAAAATGGAATTTTTTCGACGGGTAATGTCGATGGGCAAAGGCGGAAGTGCCGTCGGAACGAAACAAAATTTCGATGTAGACCTCCACGCGCGGTATATTACAGGTCAGCCGGCTCGTCTGAAATCAAAATTGAGTTAACGTTAGCGAAGTATATAAGATTCTTTAGGAGTTGTACCACGCTCAAGAAACTAAATGGCGGCCATTTGAAAAAAAAATAGGGGTTTTTTCATCGATTTTTCGACTTCGTCTTCCAAGTAAAAATATTTATAGTTGATGGATCGGAATAAAGTGGTACAACTACTAGACAATTTAGTTAGCTTCGTCGGAAACAAAGAACCACGCCAGTCGGTTCAGTACATTTGAAGTTACCATACCGCGCGATAAAAAAAAAAAACAGACATTTCGAGAAAAAGGCGTTTGAAGTTTTGACTGCATATACAAATGCAATATTATGCAACTTACGTTCAATCTGCTATTTCGACTTCATAAACTAGTCCTTGCTTTTCCTCATAGAGGGCGCTCAGCTCGATCTAGGTCATCCTGCGCTGCTCCAGAGCCGCTCGTACGGCAGGTGCCAAGCGGTTTTCGGCCGCTTGAATCCGGTGGTCGTCCGAGTGCTTGGCGAACTGCGTTGAATAGAGTCACAGGGTGACGTCCATCGTTGTCATGGTCTTCAGAATTGCTGAATACCCTTCGTTGAGGCTGCTCACTGCCAGGAAAGTCGCAATCTCCACAGTCTTCGCACCAGAATGCAAATGCTTGGGGGCTAACTTCCAAACACACGCGTTCAAACTTTCATTTGAATTTTGTGTGTTTCCTCCCAAGCACCGGTACAATAACTCGCCCTCCGAAAGGGCCTCGTAGATCGGAACTTCTTTGGAGAGCGGCTGGTCGTGTTGATATTCGTCCAGATGTCCGGTAGCCTCTACAATGCGCCACTTGCGCCAACTACGTAGTTTCCCCAGCCGGACAATTTTGGTGTTGTGGGTGGTCATCCGTCGAACACTTGTGGAAATACGTTGCCCAAATTGCCGTCTTCATCTGTTCCACTGAACTGGAATGCCGTCGGATTTCCAAGCCGTAGTACGTCGAAAGCTCCTTGATCACTTGATCCTTGGGCAAGCACACAGAATAATTTTTCGCGGCTATAAAGTCGAAATTCCCGAAAAAAACTGGTGCATGAAAAAGGCCGATTTCAGGCAGGTGCATTATTTTGTTCAACCGCGAATAACAAACATATCCGTTTCGTATTCGGAAAAACCGTTTCAGGGGTGGATTCTAAACACTCTTATGGATCCAAAAACGCAATTTAAAAAATCGAGTTTTTGAAACAAAAAATAGTAAAGCTCCCCTTAAGTAGCTAATAAGCAAATTTACAATTCCGGTCCATTAACCCAAAGCTTAACTTTAATGTACACTTTAAACCGACTGGTGTTTCGTTAATTGAAAATGAAGGGCTGTGTTTTCGGAATTTGTGGGGTGACTAGAAACGGTAATCGTCGGTGTTTCTTCAGAAGAAGACCAAGAATTTTGTGGAAATCATAACAATCTGGCACTTCTCTCATCCCAAGACCTAGTGCTGTGACGAAAGTACATGGAAAAAGTAAGCAATCATTTAGATTGTATGCACACAACATCTGTTATTTAGATGCCAAAGGTTATGGTGATGTTTTCTTGAAAACAATAGGCCCAATTAAACTCATTTACCTCAGCAGATGGACAGTAATTTTTTTAAGTCTAGGAGAAGTTTTTCGAAAGCTCCTTGTTACTTCTGGAGGAAAGACTTGATTTAAAGACAGTAGTTCTAAACGTGATTTCAGTGTGTTAGTGTATTAAAAAACAAACCAAGTTTATGAATTTAATGCTATCATATAATTGTTACATATATAACAATCTTTACTTAGAAAGCAGAAAAAACAGAATTAGTGCAAGATTTTCATTTTTATTGGAAAAATTTTTTTTCCAACCACATAAATTTTGTTTCTTATTCTCGTAGATCTAAAACAGATTTGGATATGTCACCATAAGCGTCAATAAACAGAAAAAAAATAATAAAATTAACACGGCTGTTTCTATTCACCCTTCTCTGGTGCGTGAATGGAAACGTCAAGTTTTCATTTTTTATGGTGTCATAGTATGAGCTAGATTCCAAATTTAGTTATAAGTTAAAAATTCGGTAGAAGACCTATAACACCTATAATTTTAATTTTCGTATACATCGATTAAAAACATCAACTTTTTCATTTTAGTCTTAAAACTATTTGTATTCACCTCATTTTACGGTACGTCTTGTAAAGGCTCTTGGAAAATCTTGTTAAGTGCATCGGCAGAGCGTCGCTCCACTCCAAAGTAAAAACTGATGTCTCGTAAAAACGACTGCAAGGCGCTTGGACGAATTCTCTGCTTGTGAACGACTCGTACATTTGTTGGGAACGTTTGCGGCAGAAGCAGGAGAAAGCGTGGCGTGACCTGTCTCTCGTTGCCAGTTTTAGACAAAAATCGATCCCCCGCAAGCAAAGAAATACCGCTGCGATATGAACGTGTCAGAAGATAACAGATAGCGCTCGCTATTCTTGCGCATCTCTTTAGCAACGCTGGGCTGTTTCGTAAGTCTCTTGCAGATTTCGTTATGCATCAGATTAAACCCCCTGAACTAGTGTTACATGGGTGGTATGTTGGGACAGTTACGTTGTAGCGATACTCGCTGTCTTCATGCAGCAGACGATACATATGAAAATTTGATGAGTACTCATTTAAATAAACCAACGTTTTCGAAGATGCAGCACACTCTTAGCCTGTTGCTCAAACGTAATTCTGATATTTAATCTCATATCTCTTACTTCCTCACAGGACACAGTTTTAAATCCAGATTAATTTCTGCAGTTGATATTTGGCCCACTCTTCCTACTTTAGAAATGAATAAAGTTTACGTGCCGATTTTTCAAAGCTTTTAAATATTAAGGCAATGGTGGTCCGCAGAAATATTTCCAAAAGGGCACAAGATTCTAAAATAACCGTTTCTTTTATAGCTGGGTCAAATATGTTGGAAAACGTGTCCTGCGACAAGGAACAATATTGAAAGGATACATGTCTATCTCTAACTATTGACTGTTGTCCACCTAGTACTTTTAAGGTAGATTACTTTGAGAAACAGTAAGCAAGTTTCAGTAGCATGTGCAAAACTTCTGAGGTCATCAGTCCCCTAGAACGTAGAACTACTTAAACCTAACTAACCTAAGGACATCACACACATCCATGCCCGAGGCAGGATTCGAACCTGCGACCGTAGCGGTCGCGCGGTTCCAGCCTGTAGCGCCTAGAACCGCTCGACCACTCTGGCCGGCTGTGCAAAATAGATCTTTTATATTACACACATCAGAAAAAGGTATGCATCATCTCGGTTCCGAGAGTTTCGGATCCTGTACAGAAAACTGGAATAGAGATCAACATAAACATCATTTCTGCCCTTTTTATTGCTCATGGAAACCACACATTGCATGTTGTACCACAATAGAGCGACACCTTAAGAGGTGACGGTCCAGACTGCTGTACACACTGGTTCCTCTAACACCCAGTAGCACGTCCTCTTGCATTGAAGCATGCCTGTATTCGTCGTGGTATACTATCCACAAGTTCATCAAGGCACTTTTCGTCCAGATTGTCCCACTTCTCAATGGCGATTCGGCGTAGATGCCTTAGAGTGTTTGGTGGACCACATCTCTTTTCAGTCTATCTCAGGCACATGCGATAGGATTCATGTCTGGAAAACATGTTGGCCACCCTAATCGAGCGATGTCGTCATCCTGAAGAAGTCATTCATAAGATGTGCACGATGGGGTCACGAATTGTCGTCCATGAAGACGAATGCCTCGCCAATATGCTGCTGATATGGTTGCACTATCAGTCGGAGGATGGCATTCACGTATCGTATAGCAGTTACGGCACCTTCCATGACCACCAGCGTCGTACGTCGGCCCCGTATCATGCCATCCCAAAAGAGGAGGGACGCTCCACCTTGCTGCATTTCCATGTCGAGAGCCCTTCCTGGCACAAAGTAACAATGCGGACGCGGTCGAATAGCGGTATTGACCGTCTAGGCGTGGTTGAACTACAGACCACACGAGCCGTGTACTCCCTTCCTGGTGGAATGGCTGGAACTGATCGGCTGTCGGCCCCCTCCATCTAATTGGCGCTGCTCACGCATGGTTTTTTTAAATCTTTGGGCGCGTTTAGTGACATCTCTGAATAGTCAAACGGACTGTGTCTGTAATACAATATCCACAGTCAATGGCTATCTTCAGGAGTTCTGGGAGCTATGGTGATGCTAATTTTTTTTTATGTGTGTATTTGTGTGAATATGAATGCAACCTATTTGATTCGATAATCTTAGCCCTGTTATTTCTTCCTCTTCTACTTTTGTTGCTGTTATGAAATTTCACTTCCTTCACTGTTTCATTCAAGACGAATAACGCTGCAGGGAGGGTGCAAAGACTCAGATACTTGTGGAACAAGTTGTAACATTACGGAAGAGACCCGTATCTGAATGCCCCCTTTGGGCATGTTTCTTTGTAGTGTTATCGGAAGCAATCTTCGTACTTGCTTTCCTTTTCTCTTTATCCAGGGACTGCTCCCAAGCTATTTTACAAGAATATGACGTCAGCACTGCTGCTTTACCAGCCCTTGGTGTTCGATTTGACGGTGTAAGTAGAGACAGCGATCTGATCCTTGGATCGACGTGTCTGAGTAAATATATTGTAATTGTTAATTCTCATTTTACTGCTGTGGCATTTATCCTGGAGAATGGATTCCTGCATCTCTCAACGCTCGTGTGTTCTGCTGCCTGTATTTAACTTCTCAAAAACGCGTCTGTTTGGACATGTCAACTACCTCCTCCACGCACACATACATACAAAAACACACTCAGTCACGCTTCCCTGGATTATCAAATTGACTACTCCTCAATAACTCACGTTGTAGCCTATAAATCTACTCTTTCTCGTGGACAATTTGGTCATAAATTGTCTTACTCCCCAGTTAAATTCAGTAGTTCATCTGATCTATATCTATGTACACCAATGAGCCAAAACATTATGACCAACTGGTAAACAGCGTGTTGATCCACTTATCAAACACATTGTAGCAGAATACTGCTTAGCGTGGATTCTACAAGTGCTTGATAGATTTCCAGAAGTATGTAGCACCTGATGCCTACTCACAGGTCACTAAATTCCCGCAAAATACGGGATGGTGATTTGTGGCCAGGTAGCCGGCGTTAGATATGTGTTCAGTGGGTACACATCAGAGGCATTTATAGACTAATACATCAATGTGAAATCACAATCACGCTCCTTAAACCACTGCAGCACTAATCTGGCCGTCGCGGAGAGTTATCTTGCTGGAAGATATCATCGCCGTCAGAGAAGACGTCACCAAGAAGGGATGCAGGTGGTCCGCAATAATCTTCACGTAGTACACTGCTGATATAGTGTCTTCGACTACTACCACAGGTCACACAGAAGCCCTACCCGGTGTGCCCCATAGCACACTTCTGTCTCACTGGCCTGCATCGACGGCGCGGTGTACTTTTTCAAGCAGCCATTCGCCTAGATGACGACGAGTAAGGACCCAACCAGCGACATGGTGTAACAAGAAATGTGATTCATTCGACAGGCGACACGTTCCTATTGATCATTGGTGAAACCTCAGTGATGCTATGCCCATTGCAATGGTAACTGAGGATGTCGTCGGGTCAACACAGGAACACGTAGGGGTCGTGTAATGTGGGAGTCCATGTTCAACAATGGCTTTTTGAACGGTCTGCTCCGAAACAATTCTGCCTGCATCAGCGTTGGCCACTGTGTTCAGATCTGCCACGAATTACTACCTATCCTGGATTACAAAGTGTGGGTTCCTCCGACCTCTACGTTTCGTGATGAGATGTAGACGTTCAGTATCATACGGTCTACTCGTTATACCGTCATCCACTTTCCTCAGGTGCTCACGACAGTAGTACGCAAGCAGCCGATCAGCTTCACGGTTTCAGAGGTTCTCGTATCCAGCCGCAGAGTCACAAGAAATTGCCCTTTGTCAAAACCTCTTACATCAGTGGATTTTCGCACTTGCTGCCTGTATCTACGCAATAATGACTGCCCATTCGTCTCTCTTCCGATTAAATTCTGTCCGTACTACGTCACATGGCAACAATACCATGAGGAGGCACAAAACTTAGCGGTGGGCAGTGGTCATAACGTTTTGGTTCATCAGTGTACATATTCTGCGAACCAGGGTAACTCTGTGGCCGTGCGGTTCTAGGCGCTTCAGTCTGGAACCGCGCTGCTGCTACGGTCGCAGGCTAGAATCCTGCCTCGGGCATGGATGTGCGTGATGTCCTTAGGTTAGTTAGGTTCAAGTAGTCCTAAGTCTAGGGGACTGATGACCTCAGATGTTAAACCCCACAGTGCTTAGAGCCATTTGAACCATGGTAATTTATACCACAGCTAGTCATTCCATTTTCTGTTTCACTCGAAAGTGGAGCGTGGCTGAGATGACCCTCTGAGAGCCCTGGTCTCTCTTGTCTCCGCGGTCCTGAGGCGGAATGACCTTTGCTGGTGACAGAATCGTGCTGCAGTTTGTGATAAATTATGATCTCTCAACTTTCTCTTCCTTAAAAGGACTCCTCCAACCCATAGATTTCCAGTTCACGGGACACCTCAGTAATACCCGCATGTTGATCGAACCTACCGCCTACAAATGTTGCAGCAGACCTCTAAAATTCCTTCGATGTCTTAATACGACCTGTCTGGCACTCCAAACTCGAGAATGGATGACATGAGTTATTTGTACCGTCTGCTTTATAGATGTGCTTTGCTTTTCTATAATTCTTCCAAAATAACCGAAGTCCACCATTCGTTTTCCCTACAGCTAGACTTTACATGCTCATCCCATTTCATGTCGCTTTGCAACCTTGTGCCTAACATTTAGTCAACGCGACTGTAAAGTAACACACCATTAATACTACATTCGAACATTAGAGGATATTTTTTGCTTCTCATTGCATCAACTTACATTTCTCTACATTTAGTCCAAAAACCCAGTGAATCTTATCAAAACATCACATTTCAGAAATTGTATGAATAGAACAATTTAAACTGCCCTCATCATACAAGACTAGCATGACACAACACTATGCACACGCTCTTTACAGTCGCTTAGGGGCTACACTTAACAGACAGAATCCAGACAAAACTCTCATATACAATGTCAGAAAGGGTCAATGTGTGCATAAGTGGAAAACGCTCCCCAGTTAAGTGACTGAACGACAATGCTATACATTTTCTTTGTTTGTTTCTTTCTTTCCCACTGGAAGATTAAGTTACGCCCACTTGATAGAGCTAACCGTAAATGGAGAAGATTGAAAGGGATAATTCACGACTCTTACTTCATCGGGAGATGAAATCTCCCTTGTTGGGGAAAGGTGACCAGCTTCGATCCACTGCACTGTTGTTTGGTTTCTGGCCTGATGCAGTGAATCGATGTCTCCCAAAAAGTCATAAATCAACACACAAAATCAGCTCCGTTATTTTGAAAACTTCCGTTTTTGTATTCGATTTTAGTTGGTATTCAACAAAAGCAGATGTTATCCACAGTGCTAACGTTTAATATTCTCGACGTTCATTTGTCGTAAAATCTTGGAGTCGGGCGCTGTGACCGAGCGGTTCTAGGCGCTTCAGTCTGGAACTGCGAGACCGCTACGGTCGCAGGTTCGAATCCTGCCTCGTGCATGGATGTGTGTGATGTCGTTAGGTTAGTAAAGTTTTAAGTAGTTCTAAGTTGCAGGGGTGACGATCAGTTTGGCTTTAGGAAAAGTAAAGGGACGAGAGAGGCAATTCTGACGTTACGGCTAATAATGGAAGCAAGGCTAAAGAAAAATCAAGACACTTTCATAGGATTTGTCGACCTGGAAAAAGCGTTCGACAATATAAAATGGTGCAAGCTGTTCGAGATTCTGAAAAAAGTAGGGGTAAGCTATAGGGAGAGACGCCTCATATACAATATGTACAACGACCAAGAGGGAATAATAAGAGTGGACGATCAAGAACGAAGTGCTCGTATTAAGAAGGGTGTAAGACAAGGCTGTAGCCTTTCGGCCCTACTCTTCAATCTGTACATCGAGGAAGCAATGACGGAAAAAAAGAAAGGTTCAGGAGTGGAATTAAAATACAAGGTGAAAGGATATCAATAATACGATTCGCTGATGGCATTGCTATCCTGAGTGAAAGTGAAGAAGAATTAAATGATCTGCTGAACGGAATGAGTACACAGTATGGTTTGAGAGCAAATCGGAGAAAGACGAAGGTAATGAGAAGTAGTAGAAATGAGAACAGCGAGAAACTTAACATCAGGATTGATGGTCACGAAGTCAATGAAGTTAAGGAATTCTACTACCTAGGCAGTAAAATAACCAATGACGGTCGGAGCAAGGAGGACATCAAAAGCAGACTGGCTATGGCAAAAAAGGCATTTCTGGCCATGAGAAGTCTACTAATATCAAATACCGGCCCTAATTTGAGGAAGAAATTTCTGAGGATGTACGTCTGGAGTACAGCATTGTATGGTAGTGAAACATGGACTGTGGGAAAACCGGAACAGAAGAGAATCGAAGCATTTGAGATGTGGTGCTATAGACGAATGTTGAAAATTAGGTGGATTGATAAGGTAAGGAATGAGGAGGTTCTACGCAGAATCGGAGAGGAAAGGAATATGTGGAAAACACTGATAAGGAGAAGGGACAGGATGATAGGACATCAGCTAAGAAATGAGGGAGCTGTAGAGGGCAAAAACTGTAGAGGAAGACAGAGATTGGAATACGTCAAGCAAATAATTGAGGACGTAGGTTGCAAGTGCTACTCTGAGATGAAGAGGTTAGCACAGGAAAGGAATTAGTGCCGGGCCGCATCAAACCAGTCAGTAGACTGATGACAAAAAAAAAAGGTTGTAGGGAGCTGATGACCTCAGATGTTAAGTCCCATAGTGCTCAGAGCCATTTGAACCAAAATCTTGGAACACATTATGTCCTCGCATTTAAAGAAGTATCTCGATCAGACTAATCTCCTCTATGCCAACCAGTGTGAACTCGAAAACGTCGATCAAGTGAAACCCAAATCACGCCTTTCTTGGGTGACATACTGAAAACCAAGGATCAAGGCAGTGAAGTGCATGCAGTGATTCGCAGACTGCCTCTTGAAAACCTACTTAGTATGTTGCAAGAACCAAATTTCTTTTGCTGTGAAGCAGATGACGTTCAGTTACGTACGAATACTTCCTACTTCCACTTCTAGCTAGTAACACGAGACCAAGTGGTGAGCTAACGGTCCTGCACTATTGGAACCTGGGCAATGGTTACCCTGAAAGGTCGCATTATTGCCAACAATTATGTGACCTTATTAGCCTGTTAGGTCCATCTCATGACACGATATTTGTTCACCAATGGTGGTGCTGCGTACCAGTGTGACAGGTCAGCTGTCCGTACAGCTCACATTGTGCAGGACTGATTTTGTGAGAACAGGGATGGATGATTCGCCGCGTGTACACGGCCCCACAGTCACCAGATCTCAGTATTATTGAGCCTTAGTGGTCTGCTTGGAAACAAGGGCTCGTGATCCCTATCCACCTCCATCACTGTTGTGGTGTCGTATAGAGATCGCGTTGTCACACCAAAGTTGGCAAAGCGATTCCATACCACAGACATTAGCGAGCGGCAGCTGCAACCCGGAACGCCGTATAGGAGGCATGGAGGCACTTCTGAAGACAACGACTCCCCTCTCAGCATAACAGCGCTGAGATCGATATTGCGTCAGCCTACTAAGAGCTCCCAATAGAGAGCTACAGCAATCAACATCGTCGATAAGGACTAACGAAGAATTAAAGTTTTAGATGAACTTGTAGCGTTGTTAATGTCGAACATCGTATCTTAAGACAACAGGTTACTAATTAGTGCGTCAAGAGATGCCCTGCTGGTCCATGAGAGTTGTAAGTTATCTAATTCTCCTGTGGTAGACAAGTATGTCAAAGCTAAGTAATTCTTTTATTCAGTTGTGTGATGACGATGAGGTCCCATACTACGAGGAGCGTAGAGGACGATGTGGGAGACCCGCACCGCCGACAAGGCAAGGTCTTAGCGGAGGTGGTTTGCCATTGCCTTTCTCCGACCGTAATGGAGGTGAATGATGATGAAGACGACGCAACAACACTCAGTAATCTCGAGACACGGAAAATCCCTGACCCCGCCAGGAATCGAACCCGGGACCCCGTGGGCGGGAAGCGAGAACGCTACTGCAAGACCACGAGCTGCCGACTATTCAGTTGTGTAACAAAGTGAATATTTCTTGTGCTATAGTTTGGTGAGGCTTCTCCCAGAGGAATCAAAGAAACACAGTCGTAGCCGGAGGAAAGTAGTATCGCCTGGTCACAACAATTTCTTCCGTAACTTGCCACAATTTTGCAAGATGGCTGGTATAAGATTCCCTCGAAAACCATACAGGGTTTCCTTTTATTCATTCCGAAACGACTGGAAGCTGTTTTGAATCTAACAATTTCACTAAATCTTAATATGCTTGGTAATGTGTTATTGTTTTGGTGTTCCCAAATTTTCGTCCACCCTGGGTGTCTTTGACTTTGGGAAATGGTGGAGAGATTGGCTCTGTACTTATGAGACTACAATGAAGCGCCAAAGAAACCGGTATAGACAAGCGTATTCCAATACAGAGATACGTATACAGGCAGAATACGGCGTTGCAGTGAGTAATCTCTATGTAAGGCAGTAAGTGTGTGGTTCAGTTCTTAGATCGGTTACTGCTGCGACAGTGGCAGGTTCTCAAGACGTAAGTCAGCGTCAACGTGGTGTTATAGTGGCGTGCGACCGATGGGACACAGCATGTCCGATGTAGCGACGATGCGGGGATTTTCCCGTACGACCGTTTCAAGAGTGTACGTTGAATAGTCGGAATCCGGTAAAACACCAAATCTCCGACATCGCTGATGCCGGAAAACGATCCTGTAAGAACGGGACCAATGACGATTGAAGAGAATCGTTTGACCTGACAGAAGTGCAACCTTTCCGCAAATTGCTTCACATTTCAATACTGGACCACCAACAAGTGTCAGCGTGCGAACCATTCAACGAAATATCACCGATATGGGCTTTCGGAGCTGAAGGCCCACTCGTGACTGCAAGGCACGAAGCTTTACTCCTCGCCTGGGCCCATCAACACTGACATTGGGCTGTTGATGACTGGAAACATGTTGCCTGGTCGGACGAGTATCATTTAAAACTGTATCGAGCATGTCAGCAGTGGACTTTTGAAGTTGATGGAGGCTCTGTAATGACGTGCAGTGTGTGCAGTTGGAGTGATATGGGACCCCTGATACGTCTAGATACGACTCTGACAGGTGATACGTACGTTAGCATCCTGTCTGAACACCAGCATCCATTCATGTTGACACGTCCCCTTAGAACAATTGTACACGACTGTGCTTAAACTGACACACAATATTTTTTTAGAGCAACGCAATCTGACTTTCAAAAATCCCTGCAAAAGAATGGCCCTGACTAACATTAATCTATACCTTTCACAAATCACTTACCTCACCAAAAATCCCCGTTACTCGAACTACTGCAATACAGCGAGCGCCACTACTGCCAGCTAAATAAAAGATTCAAACTACGGAAGGCACTAACTACTGATAGGCATAGTTAGCAAATGAAAGATTTTAATAGAGAACAAACAATGTATTTACCTTAATAGTGTTGAAAAAGCATAATATACATAGCAGTTCATAATATCCATTCTGTACTCAAAAATCCGCCATCTCATTTCCCACATCCACCACTGCTGGCGGCTCACCTCCAACTGCGCAACGCTACACGCTGTTCACATCCAGCTGCCGCTGCCAAACACTAGAATGGCAGACAACAATGCAAACTAGCCACAGACTGCACACAGCACAGCCAGTGATTTTCATACAGAGCGCTACGTAACGTTGCCAATAAGAAAACAAACAGCCTACTTACAATGTCCATTGTGCATTCCGACGGACTTGGGCAATTCCAGCAAGACAATGCGTCACCCCACATGTCCATAATTGCTACAGAGTGTCTCCAGGAACAATCTTCTGAGTTTAAACACTTCTGCTGGTCACCGAGCCCCCGAGACATGAACACTATTGAGAATATTTGTGATGCCTTGCAACATGCTGTTCTGCAATCTCCACCCCCTCGTACTCTTACGGATTTATGGATAGCCCTGCAGGATTCATGGTATAAGTTTTCTCCAGCACTACTTCAAACATCAGTCGAGTCCATGCCACATCGAGGTTCGGTACCTCTGCGTGCTCGCGGGGTACTTACACGATATGTGGCAGGTGTACCAGTTTCTTTGGCTCTTCAGTGTAAATCCCACTATGCCCGGTAATGTGTCATGATTTTGGTATTCCCATATTTTTATCCATCCCGTGTGTCCACGTTATTGGGTAACGGTGGAGGGACTGGCTGTGTACTTATGAAACTCTTCGTACATCCATATTTAAATTGGCTGATGGTGGGACATCAGCTGGTATAATTTTTGTTAAAATGAAACTCCTCCAGCTGTACTTAAGGTTTCACATTTATTTGGCTACTAGTTTCGACGTTGCGTCAACGCTATCTACAGTTCCGTACAGCTGGAGGAGTTTCATTTTTAACAAAAACTTTTGAAACTAGTCTATGTAAAAAAACAGTAGTGTTTCACACTGTTTCAGTCCATCGCTTCCACAGTGGTACGAGATGCACACGAAGTTACTGACCCCAAGAGATTCCTCTTTGAAAGTTCTTTCTATGCAATGTGATGAAAATCCGGTCAAGTAGGGCTACAACTGGGGCGCAGATAAGCCCAATGACAGCGCGTCGGCGCTGCAAGAGCGCACGTCATAGACGCGGGCAGACGCACGCCGAAGCGTGACGGATGGCGGGCGGTGTGTGGCGGAGGGTGCTCTGCAAACAGGCGATAACGCGGCCGGGCTGCCGTGATATATATGCCGACCGGCCGCTGCCGACTGCAAAAGCGACGCATAAATCGTGCCTCCTGGACCAGCGCGCCCTGACGTTGACGCATCGGCAGGCGTGGAGCGGCCCGCCGCGCTGCTAAGCTCCGGCTCGCGGCAGACGTCAAAAACTGCCGAATGTGTTTATATTTGCACTTCATTTCTGCGGCTGCGATCGGGGAAGTCAGCGTCCAGGGGGAGGCAGCTGTGTACTGTGGCGCGCTCCTGCTTACGCCCGAAGGCATGGGGGCAGAGAGAGAGAGAGAGAGAGAGAGAGAGAGAGAGAGAGAGAAAGAGAGAGAGAGAGAGACGACAACGTGAAAGGGTGGACTCCATGTTTGTGGGAGTGGTGGAGTAGATGCGAGGCGTATTTTTTAAGTAAGTACCGTTTTGAAACTGAAAACAGACGTGCTAATATCTCAATAATTTTATTTTTACATGAAAGCCTGTACCTTAATCTACTTTTCTACACCATCAATATTGAGGCACTTATGCCGTTGTACCAGTTTATGAATACCCTCTTCATAGAAGTCTGCCACCTGACTTGTTAACCACTGCATCACCACTGTGTTGACTTCGTCATCGTCTTGAAGACACTGACCACCCAGGTGTTTCTTCAAGTGCAGGAACATGGTAGTCACTGAGCGCAAAACTGGGGCCGTACGGAGGATGATTTAGAGTTTTCCATCGAAAAGATGTGATTAGATCTTCGCCACATGTGGATGGGCATTGTCTTGGAGCAAAACGATGCCCTAGCTAAACTTGCCGAACTATTTGAAAAAGTTAACGCAGAACAGGGAATCAGCGATCATAAAGCGGTTACGGCATCGATGATTTCAGCCGTAAATAGGAATATTAAAAAGGGTAGGAAGAGTTTTCAGTTTAGAAAAAGTGACAAAAAGCAGATTTCAGAGTACCTGTTGGCTCAACAAAAAAGTTTTGTCTCAAGTACTGATAGTGTTGAGGATCAGTGGACAAAGTTCAAAACCATCGTACAATATGCGTTAGATGAGTATGTGCCAAGCAAGATCGTAAGAGATGGAAAAGAGCCACCGTGGTTCAACAACCGAGTTAGAAAACTGCTGCGGAAGCAAAGGGAACTTCACAGCAAACATAAACATAGCCAAAGCCTTGCAGACAAACAAAAATTACACGAAGCGAAATGTAGTGTGAAGAGAGCTATGCGAGAGGCGTTCAATGAATTCGAAAGTAAAGTTCTATGTACTGACTTGGCAGAAAATCCTAAGAAATTTTGGTCTTATGTCAAAGCGGTAGGTGGATCAAAACAAAATGTCCAGACACTCTGTGACCAAAATGGTACTGAAACAGAGGATGACAGACTAAAGGCCGAAATACTAAATGTCCTTTTCCAAAGTTGTTTCACAGAGGAAGATTGCACTGTGGTTCCTTCTCTAGACTGTCGCACAGATGACAAAATGGTAGATATCGAAATAGACGACAGAGGGATAGAGAAACAATTAAAATCGCTCAAAAGAGGAAAGGCCTCTGGACCTGATGGGATACCAGTTCAATTTTACACAGAGTACGCGAAGGAACTTGCCCCCCTTCTTGCAGCGGTAGGTCTCTAGAAGAGCGTAGCGTTCCAAAGGATTGGAAAAGGGCACAGGTCATCCCCGTTTTCAAGAAGGGACGTCGAACAGATGTGCAGAACTATAGACCTAGATCTCTAACGTCGATCAGTTGTAGAATTTTGGAACACGTATTGTGTTCGAGTATAATGACTTTTCTGGAGACTAGAAATCTACTCTGTAGGAATCAGCATGGATTTCGAAAAAGACGGTCATGTGAAACCCAGCTCGCGCTATTCGTCCACGAGACTCAGAGGGCCATAGACACGGGTTCACAGGTAGATGCCGTGTTTCTTGACTTCCGCAAGGCGTTCGATACAGTTCCCCACAGTCGTTTATTGAACAAAGTAAGAGCATATGGACTATCAGACCAATTGTGTGATTGGATTGAGGAGTTCCTAGATAACAGGACGCAGCATGTTATTCTCAATGGAGAGAAGTCTTCCGAAGTAAGAGTAATTTCAGGTGTGCCGCAGGGGAGTGTCATAGGACCGTTGCTACTCACAATATACATAAATGACCTGGTGGATGACATCGGAAGTTCACTGAGGTTTTTTGCAGATGATGCTGTGGTGTATCGAGAGGTTGTAACAATGGAAAATTGTACTGAAATGCAGGAGGATCTGCAGCGAATTGACGCATGGTGCAGGGAATGGCAACTGAATCTCAATGTAGACAAGTGTAATGTGCTGCGAATACACAGAAAGATAGATCCTTTATCATTTAGCTACAAAATAGCAGGTCAGCAACTGGAAGCAGTTAATACCATAAATTATCTGGGAGTAGGCATTAGGAGTGATTTAAAATGGAATGATCATATAATGTTGATTGTCGGTAAAGCAGATGCCAGACTGAGATTCATTGGAAGAATCCTAAGGAAATGCAATCCGAAAACAAAGGAAGTAGGTTACAGTACGCTTGTTCGCCCACTGCTTGAATACTGCTCAGCAGTGTGGGATCCGTACCAGATAGGGTTGATAAAAGACATAGAGAAGATCCAACGGAGAGCAGCGCGCTTCGTTACAGGATCATTTAGTAATCGCGAAAGCGTTACGGAAATGATAGATAAACTCCAGTGGAAGACTCTGCAGGAGAGACGCTCAGTAGCTCGGTACGGGCTTTTGTCAAAGTTTCGAGAACATACCTTCACCGAAGAGTCAAGCAGTATATTGCTCCCTCCTACGTATATCTCGCGAAGAGACCATGAGGATAATATCAGAGAGATTAGAGCCCACACAGAGGCATACCGACAATCCTTCTTTCCACGAACAATACGAGACTGGAATAGAAGGGAGAACCGATAGAGGTACTGAAGGTACCCTCCGCCACACACCGTCAGGTGGCTTGCGGAGTATGGATGTAGATGTAGATATTGTTCTGAACTGAACGGCGCAGATTGTGCAGTGTCTTACAGTAAGCTGCTGCATTGATTGTCTCATTACGAGGCAGAAATTCCACAAGCAGTACTCCTTTTCTGTCCCAAAAAACTGTGCACATGATTCTCCAGGAAGAAATTGTTTGCTTAAACTTCAATTTTGTGGGTGAATCTGAATGCCGCCATTCCATGGACTGTTGCTTTGATTCTGGTGTGACGTAGGCCACCCATAACAATTTGGCTTAAGAAATCATCACCTTCGTAGTGGTACCGCTCAAGGAAGGTCGATGCACTGTCTATACGTTTGGTTTTGTGCACATCCATCAACATTTTTGCTACCCAACGTGAGCACAATTTTCGGTAATTCAAGTGTCCGGTAACAATGCCATACAAAACACTACGACAAACATTAGGAAAGTCATCTCGCAAGGAGGAAATCGTAAACCGTCTCCTTTCTCTCACCTTATCGTCCACTTCCTGCACCAAACTTTCATTAACGACTGAAGGACGCCCACTCCGTTGTCCATCATGCACATTTGTGTGGCCATCCTTAAATGCTCTCACCCACTTTCTTACATCACTCATAATGTTATCTACGTAAACTGCACAGATCTCACGATGAATATCGATCGCTTTTTGGCCTTCAGCACTAAGAAATCTTATAACAGTCCGTACTTCACAGTCGGCGGAACTCACGATTATCGAAGGCATCTTGAACACTCAGTACACAACATAAACAAGGAAGAATCAGACTGTAATGGCGTCAGTGCGTAGACAACAGATGTAGGTACCCGTGCGCATGCGCAGAACGCCGACCCCAACGCTGCGCCCGCAGTGTGGCAAAACGGTACTTACTTAAAAAACACGCCTCGTACTTTTCGCACAGTCAAACGTGGCAACCGTCCATAATATACAGAGTGTTTCACAATTCAAGTTACACACTTGCAGACCTTCGAGAGGGACGTAGTAGATAGAGCTTTGCATATGAACCCACGTCTGAAAGCGTCATACGACGACGCTACAGAGTGTCGAAGTTAAAGGCGCTGCCGCCTGCAAATGTACGTACAGGGGATAGGCAAAATAATGTGAACAGTGGTACTAATAGGATGGTTGTATTTGAGGGTCAACAACACAGGTAAGGCACGCGTCGCGCAGGACTGTGCGTGTTCAGTACTGACTAGAAATCAGTACAGGCTGTTTACGAGTAGTACGCGCTTCGTATTAGTATTAATAACCTAGGTCGAGGTAAAATTAAAGACCTAACAG
The DNA here is from genome assembly GCF_023864275.1 of Schistocerca cancellata. Taxonomy (NCBI): domain Eukaryota; kingdom Metazoa; phylum Arthropoda; class Insecta; order Orthoptera; family Acrididae; genus Schistocerca; species Schistocerca cancellata. The sequence goes on from NC_064628.1 coordinate 877,062,844, forward strand.
AGTTCCTAAGCTTACACACTACTGGACCTAAATTATCCTAAGGACAAACACACACACACCCATGCCCGAGGGAGGACTCGGACCTCCGCCGGGACCAGCCGCACAGTCCGTGACTGCAGGGCCCTAGACCGCTCGGCTAATCCCACGCGGCAAACATACACTGAAGTAGAGGTATGTGCACAGGAATGGGAATTTGCTTCGTTTCTGTTTATGAATGAAAGCACGATGTTTCTTCTGCGCAGAGGTTGTAATATTGGTCTAAAGGGGTGAATAAATGGACTGAGTGTGCTCGTTCAGTAGTAAATGTAGGGATACACACATCTGTTTCTTAATTTCTAATATGTCTTATTGAGTGAGCTTTGCACCTTACCCGTTGCGTGTAAGAGCTCTACAACACTCACATATCTGCTGTTTTGGTTTGTGCTGTGTTCGGCAAAGAATAAAACTGGCCTCTTTAAACTCCAGCTTCTACGGTGTTCTCTGAGCCCAGTACAGATTAACCTATCAGTCTGTGTGGTATGGCAGGACTTATACTCTTGGCAGATCATCTTATAAACCACCCTTTTTATCATAACCGGCTGTTTATTTTTTGGAATTGAAGAAATGATTACTAAAAGTATATACCGGAGAAAGCAAAGTTTCGGCCACGGTTACTGTGGACCTCTTCTGAGTCCAGACGAAGGCACTGTAACTGTGGCCGATACGTTGCTTTCTCCGGTAAAGTTCTCTCCGTTATGACGCAGAATCAGTCAGAAAACTTTTATGTCAACCGACTCTGGCCGTGGGAGCCTACGCAATGATATCAGCAACGACTATGTCAAAGTTACTCTTTTAATTCAAGGGTGTGCCCAAATACTTAGTGGGCAGGTTTCTCGCTAAGGTGTTACTTTGTGACTAGCTTTTTAATTGTTACCCGAAATAACATGCAACAGGTAGCGCGGCATCAGTGTGTTCTTGCTAATTGCTACATTGGTGGTGGAAATTACAATTACGTGCATTTCACATGACCTGGTCACAAAGCTATTTGTTTGTAGAGGCACAAACGTGTTTGTGAATTTCTTGAAAACTTTCTTCTGCTGCCCGGAACTTTGAAAAACTAATTAACAGAAGGTATATCAATACAGCTAACTTGTATGGTCTGAGCATTCTGAAAAAAAAGGGCTTTAATTTTCTTGAACCACAGTAAGGCAAAAAAAGTACCTTCCATAGATTAAAGGGATAGCTTTGTAACAGCACACATAACTGCACAAACAAGTATAACATTTGAGATTGTAGAAAACAAGTCTCGCTGATGAAATTAGGGACATTTGTGAACGGTTTGTTTAAAAAGACTTCGTTTTATTTCCCATTATGAATTTTTTTTCTAAATATAACATCCAATTGCTCAAAATATTGTGTTAATTACGTCATGATTTTGTCTTCTGTCATACCACTGAACTTGTAAATGTCTAACAATTTAACAACGTTACCTTAGTTAGAGATTATTTTGTTAAATGTCAGTACTTTTTTTAAAATTTCATATACGCTTCCCCTGATCAGATACGTAAAAGAATGTGTAACAGTCTTGTTTAATTACCTTCCTCAAATCAAGTCGGTTAGTTTTTTCGTTCTTAATTAGTTTCAATGAGTGTAGTCCTGTAATAATTAGGATTGTAAGACAATTTGTAAAATAATTCGCCCCAAATTGACAAAATTGGTGGAAAAATTATGTATAAAACAAAACTTATAAAACTGGGCAAATTTTTTAAAAAGTTGTACCAGGTCAGCTCAGCTTTGTGGAAGACTAAGATTCCAATTTCCGGTTAGCTCACTGCACAAAAAAAGTGTACCGCTATCGAAATTAGAGTGTAATGGTTATAAAATCCCATATACTTGAAAAACTAAACGTTTAAGTACATATTTTTATAACGTTATGTTACAAAAATTGTTAAAAGTTTCACAGAGTTGGCCACTGTCACGGTACCTCAATGTGGTGCACCAACTGACTATACAGTTGCTTAGACTTGGCTCGTTGAAAGGGTACAGTGAAGCATGCTATGTCCACAAGTGTGCGTGTGTGTGGTATGTGTGAGTGTGTTTGTGTTGGTGAATCCACGGGCACCGACGGTAAGGCCGGCGGTAATGTAAGTTTCAAAAACAGCTGGCGCCAGCAGGCTCTGCTGCGGAATGAATATTCACGCTACAAATCATTTCCACGTGCGCCGCCATAAATATGCATGTCACGGGGCGACCTGCAGCGCTCTCGCGCCTAATGGATTAGCGGCCGGTCGAGGAGCCTGCTGCGATACCCGCCGCAGTCCTTTGTTTGCAGCCGCGCGCCAGGCACCTCCTGTGTCTACCAGCTGACCGGGCAGCCAACACACACGCTGCAAACCCTACCTGCTCAGGAGGCTTCGCTTTGCGAGTGCTGCCTGAGAACCGAGCTGTCGAGAACTGCCACCTGCTGGGGGACACGCCCAGACAATAGCGCAAACTGCTTGTTGTTGTCGTCTTGAGTCCGTACGCTGATGCAGCGCCCGATACCACTTACTGCATTCATCCCTTGCTCTCCCTCTACAATTTGCAGCCTCTACACTTCATTCCCTTACCAACTGCAAAATTCCTTGATGCCTGAGGATGCTTTCTGCCAACCGATCGCTTCTTTTAATCGAGTAGTGCCCTAAACTTTTTTCGCAGTTCGTTGCAGTATATACTCCCTTGTTTTCTGAACAGTTTTTCGTCCACGTTTCACTTCTGTACAAGGCGATAATCGGCACCAATATCATCAGAAAAGACTTTCCAAGACATAAATTTATATTCGTGACTGAAAAATTTCTTCTTTTTCAGGAATACTTTTCTTGATATTGCCAGCCTGCATATCACACTAAGTTAACAAGTCTTGGGACAGCGTTATGTACATACACAGATGGCCGTAATATTGCGTACACAAAGCTTAAAAAGGCAGTGCATTGGCGGGGCTCTAATTTTTTCATTTGAAAAGGTTTTCGATCTGACTATGGCCGCACGGCGGGAACTAACAGACTTTGAACGCCGAATGGCAGGCAGAATTAAACACATGGGACATTTCCTTTCGGAAATCGTTAGGCAATTCAATATTCAGAGTTCCACGATCTCAACATGTCCCGAGAATATCAAATTTCAGTAACTGGCTTTCAGCCCGCCCAATTAGATGTGTGGTCTAACGCACGGCTTTCTGGACTAGGAAGGAGCGCCTGGTTCCCGGCACGAATCCGCCCGGCGGACTTGGTCGAGATCCGGTGAGCCGGCCAGTCTGTAGATGGTTTTTAGGCGGTTTTCCTTGTGTCTCGGTGAATGCAGGCTGGTTCCCCCTATTCCGCCTCAGCTACACTGTGTCGGCGATTGCTGCACGAACAAGTTCTCCACGCACGCGTACACTGCCATTACCATGCAAACATAGGAGACGTTCCCTGGGGGGGGGGGTCCACTGCCGGCCGCGGTGGCCATGCGCTTCTAGGCGCTGTAGTCCGGAACCGCGCGACTGCTACGGTCGCAGGTTCGAATCCTGCCTCGGGCATGGATGTGTGTGATGTCGTTAGGTTAGTTAGGTTTAAGTAGTTCTAAGTTCTAGGGGACTGATGACCTCAGATGTTAAGTCCCATAGTGCTCAGAGCCATTTGAACCATTTGGGGGCCACTGCGGTCCGAACAGCACAGTAACCCTCAAAGAGTGGTTCGGTGTGGGGCAGCAGAGGGGTGCAGTGGACTGCGGTAGTCGTCGTGGGGTTGTGGACCGCTGCAGCTGCAGTGGGGACGGAGCCTCTCCGTCGTTTCTAGATCCCCAGTTAACGTACAATACAATACAATTGGCTCTTAACACGGACAATGCAGTCGCCGACGGCACTCACTTAACGACCGAGAGCAGCAGAGTTTGCATAGGGTTGTCAGTGTTAACAGACAGGCAGTACTGCCCGGAGTGACCTCAGAAGCCAATGTGGGACGATGACGAACTTACCTGTTAGGACAATATGGTGAAATTTGGTGTTAATGGGCTATGGCAACAGACAACCGACGCGAGTGCCTTTGCTAACAGCACAAACAACATCACTTGCATCGCCATTATTGGGCTTGTGACCATATCGGTTGGACCCTAGTCAACTGGAAAACCGTGGGCTGGTCGGATGAGCCCAGATTTGAGTTGGTAAGAGCTGATGATAGGGTTCGAGTGTGGTGCAGACCCTACGAAGCCATGACCCAAGTTGTGGACAAGGCACTGTGCAAACTGGTGTGGCTGCATAATGGTGTGCGTTGTCTTTACATGGAATGAACCGATCATTGACTGTATACTATTATGTTCAGCTGCTTGGAGACAGTTTGCAGCCATTCATGGACCTCAGGTTCGCAAACAACGATAGAATTTTTATGGATGACACCATGTCACTAGACCACAATCGTTTGCGATTGGTTTGAAGAACATTTTAGACAGTTCGCCACCCAGATCGCCCGACATAACTCCCACGGAATATTTATGGGACGTAATAGAGAGGTCAGTTCATGCATAACATCCTGCAACGGCAATAATTTCGCAATTACGGACGGCTATAGAGGCAGCATAACTCAATATTTCTCAGGGGACTTTTAACTAGTCCATCCTACACCGAGTTGCTGCACTACCCCGGGCGTAACGAGGTGCGACGCTACATTTTATCGCACGACTTTTTTCACCTGACTGTATATCTTCTTTTCGACAGTCCTCAGTTATTTTGTTGCCCAAATAGCACAACTCATTCACTGCTTTAAGAGTCTTATTTCCTCAACTAAGCCCCTCTGTATCATCCGATTTACTTCGACTACATTGTGTATTTGCATTTCCATTGCTTTAATTTCATTCATAATCATCATATTAACTATTTTCGAGAATTATACATTCCGCTCATCAGTTCTTCCCAACAGTAGTAGTAGCAGTAGCTCATCTGTAGATCACTTTTGCGGTGATACTGGGCAGGTCTTGCCATTAAAATGGAACAACAGCAAAAATGGAGTAATACATATATACAGACATTTGCATACTTACTGGTCTAATTTGACAAGGATGGGACCAGTAGTCGACTGTGACTCTATAGTAGGAGCCTTCATGACATTTGCATGAATTAATTGAGGAAAACCACGAATAACCTAATTCTGAATCCGTTACCATCTCACCAGAAAATCTTATTTATTTATTCCTTCCGTATTTTTAGAGTTGGCTCATTGTAGAAATTGAATAACATCAGGAAGAGGCTACAACCATATTTCACTTCCTTCTCACCTACTCCTTCCCTAGGCGAAAGCCAGTTCGTGATCAAATAAATAAAATTCTACAGAAGAGCAGCAAAGTGGTTTCATAAATAACTTATATACAGTGTGTAAACGGTACAAGCTGGAAAAATTATACAGACGCTACATCTCGCTGTGCTTGACAAAAAGTCCAATGAAATGTCGTTATATCACGTTCTTTTATTTTTGTATATCTAAAAGACAGATATTTGTAGATTTGGTAGTAGATGCATTTCTGTTCACGTTGTGAGCTAACGGTACACGGTCTTGCTTGTGTATTAACGAGGTCGACGCGGCGGTGAGAGAAAGTTTACGGACGATCCAGAGCAGTGTAAACACTGGAGGTGCACAACGATGCGGCGCGGTGCGTAGGTACTCGCGAAACAAGTACTGTAAACACTCACTGGGTTGTCAAATCTGAGTAGGACCTTCGTGGATGCGGTATAGAATTTGTTGCTCAGCTTCCGACGTACGTTCTTCGCGCTGTGGGCCTCTGTCTTCTGAGTGTAGTAGTAGAAAGCAAGTACCTCTCTGTCTATGCAAATTACATACATACCTCTAAGCTGTATTCTGTCGTGATTTACTTAATAATAAAACGAACGAGTATCAGAACTTTGTTACGAATAAATCGCAGAAAAACGAGTAAAAGTAGAGAATTATGATGATACAAACTTTTGGTGAACAGCGAGAAATGTCGATCGTGCAAGCACGGAAGCGTTCTCTATAAATTCGTACAGCTGCCCTTGCAACACCTTCTGTCTTACCACAAATTAAACGAATATCACATAGTTCAGTGATACGCTACTGGTCATTAAAATTGCTGCACCACGAAGATGACATGCTAGAGATGCCAAATTTAACAGACAGACGGAGACACTGTGATATGCAAATGATTAGCTTTTTAGATCATTCACACAAGGTTGGCGCCGGTGGCGACACTTACAACGTGCTGACATGAGGAAAGTTTCCAACCGATTTGTCATACACAAACATCAGTTGACCGGCGTTGCCTGGTGAAACGTTGTTGTGACGTCTCGTGTAAGGAAGAGAAATGCGTACCATCACGTTTCCGACTTTGATATAGGTCGGATTGTAGCCTATCGCGATTGCGGTTTGTCGTATCGCGACATTGCTACTCGCGTTGGTCGAGATCCAATGATCGGGGGGGGGGGGGGGGGGGGGGGTTCAGGAAGGTAATACGGAAAGCAGTGCTGGATCCCAACAGCCTCGGATCACTAACAGTCGAGATGACAGGCATCTTATCCGCATGCCAGTAACGGATCGTGCAGCCACGTCTCGATCCCTGAGTCAACAGATGGGGACGTTTGCAAGACAGCAACAATCTGCACGAACAGTTCGACGACGTTTGAAGCAGCATTGACTATCAGCTCGGAGACCATGGCTGCAGTTACCCTTGACGCTGCGTCACGGACAGTAGCGCGTGCGATGGTGTACTCAACGACGAACCGGGTGCACGAATGGCAAAACGTAATTTTTTCGGCTGAATCCAGGTTCTGTTTACAGCATCATGATGGTCGCATCCGTGTTTGGCGACATTGCGGTGAACACACATTGGAAGCGTGTATTCGTCATCGCCATACTGGCGTATCACCCGGCGTGATGGTATGGGGTGCCATTGGTTACACGTCTCGGTCACCTCTTGTTCGCATTGACGGCACTTTGAACAGTGGGCGTTACATTTCAGATGTATTACGACCCGTGGCTCTACACTTCAAAAATGGTTCAAATAGCTCTGAGCACTATGGGACTTAACATCTATGGTCATCAGTGCCCTAGAACTTAGAACTACTTAAACCTAGCTAACCTAAGGACATCACACAACACGCAGTTATCACGAGGCAGAAAAAATCCCTGACCCCGCCAGGAATCGAACCCTGGAACCCGTGCGTGGGAAGCGAGAACGCTACCGCATGACCACGAGCTGCGGACCTCTACCCTTCATTCGATCCCTGCGAAACCCTACATTTCAGCAGGATAATGCACTACCGCTTGTTGCAAGTCCTGTACGTGCCTTTCAGGATATAGAAAATGTTGGACTGCTGCCCTGGGCAGCACATTCTCCAGATCTCTCACCAATTGAAAACGTCTGGTCAATGGTGGCCGAGCAACTGGCTCGTCACAATACGCCAGTCACTACTCTTGATGAACTGTGGTATCGTGTTGAAGCTGCATGGGGAGCTGTAGCTGTACACGCCATCCATGCTCTGTTTGACTCAATGCCCAGGCGTATCAAGGCGTTATTACGGCCAGAGGTGGTTTTTCTGAGTACTGATTTCTCAGGATCTATGCACCCAAATTGCTTGAAAATGTAATCACATGTCAGTTCTAGTATAATGTCTATGGAATACCCGTTTATCTTCTCCGTTTCCTTCTTGGTGTAACAGTTTTAATGGCCAGTAGTGTATTTACCACAATAACTCATATGTGAAGTATACATATAGCGGGTGTCTGTCCTATGGGTCGTCATGCACATTTTCTCTGGTGTTTCGGCAGATACTTTCGGTATAGTTTAAGCCCGTATAGCTGGTTTCAGCCCAAACCAATCCTGCTCATCTTTCATGCGACCCCCACCACTGAGGGAAAGCACCGTATTGTTTCCCGTTATAAACAAAATTATTTTTAAAGCGGAATTTTACGTGCTCATTCGATAGTGCGCTCTCAGATTAGACCAGTGAGTTATTAATTTTATCGTTGTGTATTAACAGGAACAGTAAAACACCTGATAACCAGTGCTCCAGTAGAGACACAGCAGTATCCGCATGCACGGCGTTAGTGGGCCAGGGCGACCCGGTGTCAAATGAAGTACCGGCTATTCCTCGTGTTCTACTGTTCTTGTTACTTTAGACTGGTAAAATGAATATCGCACTACGCTAGTCTGTGACCGCTTCGTCGAACGGGCAAATAAAATTTCAACTTGAAAACCATTTACTCTGTAATTAGAACGAAATTAACGCTATTCATCGATCGTCGCATCGATCGTCCTGACCCTAGCTACACGTTGCAAAAACAAAATTGCATATATCTCCTGAAACACCAGAGAAAATGAGCCTGACGAACGAAAGAGACCATATAGCCTATATAGTTTTCAGTAAAATTGTTTGCCTCTGTAACTTACAAAGGGGAAAATTTATTTGCGGTAGGTCAACACAAGAAACATTACACTTTCTGTGGAGGTATGAACATCGTTTATCGCATTATTTTCTTACTATCGTGCACTGGAATCATTGAAACCAGCTGTGTAAAAATCAATTTAGTTCACATTCCTACCGCGTTTACGTTGGTAGCTACAGCCATTGCAGTTTTAGGCGCGGATACCACACGCTTTACAAAATACGCGACTGTGTGTTGATCGATGTTCTGGCGGCGGAATGTAGTTTTAAATGAGGTGTTCAAATATGTGTGTCCATGTTCCTGAATGCTCAACGCAAAGGATCTTTGGGCGAGGGCTGACGTCTCTGGTGTCACGGAGCAACATACTTTCTCGATGCGCCGTTATACATCATATGGGATTTGAAGATTATTGTCATAAACACTATTCTTTAGGTATCCCCACGAAAATAAATCTACTGGTTGGCTGTGTGATTCCGATGCTGGATTCTATGAGTGTTAAATCGATCGACCTTGTGGGCCATTCATGACGACCACGGCGCCCCATTCATCTTCCAGGGAGTCTGTTGTTCAAGTCTTCCACAACAGCATGCGCAGAATCGGCTAGGTGACGATCGTCCTTTATCCACATATGGACTCCGATGTATAGACACACGTGTTCAAGGAGAGCGCCCAAACTGTCGACCATAAAAATCTGATACATCTCACCTGACAGTGTAGCTGTGAAGTAGTGTGGACTGATGATTTCGTCCCCAAGGATTCCACACTATACATTACTAGACTAATGACGTCGAAGTTAGACAGGTCGTGTGCACCGAGGATTGTCTGCGGTCCTGTATTACATGTTACGACGGTTCCCTTCACCATAATTTGTGAACGTGGACTCGTCAGAGGATATAACGCTAGTTAAGATCTTTAAATTGTCAGAGGAAAAGTGGGAGTTTATGATGTATATATTGTAAAGATTTAATTGTGTTTCAAAGAAATGAAACTTAATAAAATATGTATGCTCGTAGAAGAGAATGTTGTACTTTTAATACTGGTTCATACTTAAGGAAGTTCTATTATATAAAGGAAAAGGTGTGGGGCGGGGACGGGCAAACGTTGCACGCGGCTCGTGAGCGCACAGCGCTGCACGTGTGCTGCTCGCGCGCAATCGCCGAATGGGGCAGTGGCGACAGCCTGCAGGTTGCGGCAGTGTAGTACAAGGCTAAGCCGCGGACGTTGATGCGAAGCGACCACTACGTAGTGAACGTTGTATTTCAAGAACCGAAAAATGCAGAGTGAATCAAGGAAACGGAGACGTGGAGATTTGCTATCTTTTAAAAAGTAATGGGAGAAACATTTTTTCTCTGTGCAAAGGCCGTGAAAATTCGAAATGTTTAATATGTGGCAGTATTCTCGCTGGTCAGCGTAAGTTTAGTATTGACGGCCATTATAATAAATTTCACAAGGACGAGTACAATTTATTGTCGGATTCTGAGCGGATGGGGAAATTGACTAAGCTTAAGAAGAGCGACCTGACGATATTAGATGCATCTGTCCTAGTTGCCGTTCTCACGAGACTTCCTCTCGTCATGTCTATCATCTAATTTAACATTTTATGGAGCACTGTTTTCAATTTCTCAGGACGACAATAATAATAGCCCAGCGGTACGTGCAAGCTATAAAATTGCGCTTAATATAGAGAGAGCTCGAAAACCATTTGCTGAATTAATAAGCCTCGGTTAAGAGCAAACATAAGTGATGAAAATTTACGTAACTGTTTGCGTTTGTCTGTATGCAGAAATTTTGTTCCCTGTGATAATTAAATAAAACGTATCGTAGTTAATAGGTACTCTTTCAAACCATGATTTATTTCAAGCACTCCTGCTAACCTTATTCCATCATTCAATAAAGCAAGCTAGAAAAACAAAACGCATTACAGAGGAACGAGTGGACAGAAGGTATGGGGGGAGGGGAGGTAAGCGGGTGGCCAGCTTGCCCTGTGTGCACGTAGAACACCTGTTAACTGCACGCGTGCAAGTGCACCGCACACGTGCAGGATTCCTGCCCGCCCCTGGTGTAGGGAATCCCCTCCGCTGCGGAAGGGGCTTTGCGCGCGTGGAAAGGTGGATTTGGCGGTCAGTCTGGGCGGCAAGAGAGACAGAGCACATTACGCAACCAGTTGCCAGCAGTTGTACAGTCAATACCGTAGGTGCAAGTGAGGCATTCGGAAGACAATATATGTTGAAATTGCCTCGGATGTGGTTTCGGCTGTAATACAGGGTGATTCAAAAAGAAAACCACAACTTTAGGAATTTAAAACTCTGCAACGACAAAAGGCAGAGCTAAGCACTATCTGTCGGCGAATTAAGGGAGCTATAAAGTTTCATTTAGTTGTACATTTGTTCGCTTGAGGCGCTGTTGACTAGGCGTCAGCGTCAGTTGATGCCAAGATGGCGACCGCTCGACAGAAAGCTTTTTGTGTTATTGAGTACGTCAGAAGTGAATCGACGACAGTTGTTCAGCGTGCATTTCGAACGAAGTATGGTGTTAAACCTCCTGATAGGTGGTGTATTAAACGTTGGTATAAACAGTTTACAGAGAATGGGTGTTTGTGCAAAGGGAAAAGTTCTGGACGGCCGAGAACGAGTGATGAAAATGTAGCACGCATCCAGCAAGTATTTGTCCGCAGCCCAGGAAAATCGACTCGCAGAGCTAGCAGAGAGCTGCAAATTCCAAAATCAACTGTATGGAGAGTCCTACGAAAAAGGTTAGTTATGAAACCCTATCGTCTGAAATTGGTTCAAGCACCTGAACGTCAACTACCCGAGGCGATGGATCGGCCGCCAGGCAGCCCGTGACAGAGCACTTCATCACTGGCCTCCAAGAAGCCCTGATCTTACCCCCTGCGATTTTTTCTTATGGGGGTATGTTAAGGATATGGTGTTTCGGCCACCTCTCCCAGCCACCATTGATGATTTGAAACGAGAAATAACAGCAGCTATCCAAACTGTTACGCCTGATATGCTACAGAGTGTGGAACGAGTTGGGGTATCGGGTTGATATTGCTCGAGTGTCTGGAGGGGGCCATATTGAACATCTCTGAATTTGTTTTTGAGTGAAAAAAAACCTTTTTAAATACTCTTTGTAATGATGTATAACAGAAGGTTATATTATGTTTCTTTCATTAAATACACATTTTTAAAGTTGTGGTATTCTTTTTGAATCACCCTGTATAGTGCTCTTGAATTATGGAATGGCTCTAAAATGGTTAATAAGTCGCCAAGAAGATATCTGAAAAGAGCCCTAAACTGCAAGGGATGGGACCAGATAGCCGCCACGAACTTGCCACCACCATTGCGTCACTGCTCCGCCAACTTCAGGAAATCAGACACGTATTTTAATATGGAACAGTATCTTTGTGTGTGTGCTTTTTCAATAATAATTCAAGTGATAAAAACATGTGCGTGAAATTTGAAATTGTCCTGATCATAAAACCGTTTTAGGGTCCTATCCTAAACGTGGAAAAGACCGAGTATCCTGTTTCCGAATGACCATTGAATAGTTTCTAATTTGAAGGTGCCAAAGTTTCAGAGTTAACGTGTATAAACGTTGCTAGTTAAACCACCTGCTTCACAGGTAATGAAAAAGGCACGTAATTTGACTTACAGGAAATTTGATTTTGCTTTCACTATTACCATAAACTAATTTCTGAAGTTTTATTTGAGAATAACATTTGAGCAGATTGCTATAGAGTGTAGAACTATAAACAGATTCAAGTAGGGTTAGAAATCCACATTAGTGTAATGCAATTTGTCTCTGAAATAGTTACACAATTTACTATAGATTAAATAACAGTTTATGGGCCCTTACTATATTCTTCTCTATAATGGAAAAGTTTAACTAAATATTGCTTTTGCTAAAGGAATTTGAAGTGTTTACATAAAAGATAGAGTATAAAAGAAGTGATTGTACAGTGTTATTTTATTGCATTTGTGATGTTTCTGTGTTAGTTAAACCAGTGCTCTTGTCATGCTTCACTTAGTCTCGTGATGAATTTGATAACTTTTTGGTGCTGAACTGGTTAATGGTAGAGATGATTATTATTAACAGGTGTCAAGTACCATTTAGCTTTCTGTGACTTTTATTTATGTGAATGATAACTACTGCTAATCACTGTTCAGTTCGTCCGGTAGTCGTGTGTGTTCATTGCATTTTACAAAGAGAGAACTAATGGGTTTTTGCAAAACTAAAATTGTTTGAACTTAATGTTCCCACATTATTATGCCTAATTATGCTGCCGTCCGTTTATTATTTCATTCACGAAATCTTTCACTACTTTCATTATTTCCTAAATTAAAGTCTTTCACCTTTCTATTAATTGCCATAGAAACGAAATTTACGTTCGATAAACTGTATCCATTAGGTAAAAACACGGTCAAATACAAAATACCTCCCAGAGGGTAACGATTATTGTATGTTAAGGCCATATTTGGCAAAACGTACGTACATAGGTGTTATAGGGAAACCATAGTGAAATTACACATGGCCAATACACAGAAAGTAACTCTCCGATTGATATCGTTCCTATGCATCTCTTGGATCAGTGACGGGGGAAACATGTAACCCTATACTACACTACTGGCCATAAAAATTGCTACACCTCGAAGATGACGAGCTACAGACGCGAAATTTAACCGACAGGAAGAAGATGCTGTGATATGCAAATGATTAGCTTTTCAGAGCATTCACAAAAGGTTGGCGCCGGTGGCGACACCTACGACGTGCTGACATGAGGAAAGTTCCCAACCCGTTTCTCATACAGAAACAGCAGTTGACCGGCGTTGCCTGGTGAAACGTTGTTGTGATGCCTCCTGTAAGGAAGGGAAATGCGTACCATCATGTTTCCGACTTTGATATAGGTGGGATTGAAGCCTATCGCGATTGCGATTTATCGTATCGCGACATTGCTGCTCGCGTTGGTCGAGATCCAATGAGAATAAAACAATAAATTATGTTCATAGCTCATATTGACCTACCGCAATAAATTTTCCCGTCATCTATTGGTTTGTAAGTTACAGAGACACAAGCGGTCTAAGGCGCGGCAGTCATGGACTGTGCGGCTGGTCCCGGCAGAAGTTCGAGTCCTCCCTCGGGCATGGGTGTGTGTGTTTGTTCTAAGGACAATTTAGGTTAAGTAGTGTGTAAGCTTAGGGACTGATGACCTTAGCAGGTAAGTCCCATAAGATATCACACACATCTGAAAATTTTTTGAGTTACAGAGACAAATGCTTTTATTGAAACAACAATCACCGTTTCGTTTTCTTTCCGTATTTTCTTTTTTTTACCAAAACCTCTTCATTTACTCGTTGTGTTTCTTCTTCCTTTAGTCTGACCATTTTTTTCCTGTTGTTTATTTCGTTGAGACTTGCTAAAGTTTCTTGTTTTGTATTTCGGAAGTGTTCTCTGACCTCCATTTCTTCTTCTGAAATTTAAAATTTTTCAGGTCTTCTTGTGTTTCTTCTATCAATTTGGTCTTCAATTGGCTTGCATTAACGATGTTAAAGAATTTCTTTTGAGTTTCTTTCCATCCATCCATCCTACATATGTGTCCATAGAACTGTAGGCGTCTTTACCTAAATTTATGCGCGATGTTGTCTGTCTGTTGTTTGTGAGTTCCTTCGTAGGTCGTCTGATCCAAGTTCCGCCTCGGAGAACAGCGCAAAAAGTTTTTCTAAGAATTTTTCCTTCCTGTTTCTCTACATCATGTCTTCGCCCTGATAACTGTGGTCTCTGTCGCAAGCTAGGCTTCTGGTAAAACAACAGTATTGCAATGCCATAATTTTGCATTTAAGGTATTGCTCTTTTGCTGTAGTTGATTCTATGTCAGTTTGTAAGCCTTTTGTAGTTTGAATATTCTTTCTTTGTTGGGTACGGGTCCTCTAGTTTGAATGGTTTCTCCTAAGTTCATAAAGAGAGTGACCTTTGAGATTTTCCCGTACTGTGTTTTCTGTGGAAGTTTTCAAGTTGATTTGGTGTCTGTATACTGTTACTCACAGAAAATTTGGAGTCCGGCATTATAACAGATATCGTGTAGTTCATCTGTGCCTAGTTTGGTTTCATCTTTGTTGTTTGTTAATATAGCCAGGTCATCAGCAAAGGCCAGGAATTTCACAGTGACCTTTTATCTTTCCCAATTTGGATACCTCTGACATGTTTTTCCCATCCTGTGACTTTTCTGTACAGTGTTGAACAAGAATGGCGATAAGCCGTCTCCTCATCAGACTCCTGTGTGAATTTGGAAAGAGTTTGAGATCTCTCACATGGATTTCACTTTTGAAGTGTTTTCTGATAAGATTAGTGGATGACGGCTGTTTCCCGAATGACGGCTGTGGTCTTTCTATTGACTCCTAATTCTTCTAGGCCATTAATCCGGAGATTGTGAAACTGAAAATATCAGAATCATAAAATCATCATGCAAGAAGTACGTTTATAGTTACGGAAATAAATCTGTTGTGAGTGTTCAAAGTGTGTACACTTATTTTGGATGCACACTGTATGTACTAGTCCTATTTAGCTTAACTGCCGCGAAGCAAACAACGTATTAGATGGCAACGAAAGCACCTGGCGTATACCTGGCACAATGCAGAGGCCGTGTCGTGTAGTACATCAGTGGGAGAGAACATCATGTACGCAGGCGTTCATTCGGAGTGCGCGCGAGTGCAGCTTTAGCCGCTGACGAAAACAATCTGCTTTATGGCAGGGCCGGCCCGCCGTAATTCAGAGGTAAGCATGAGAAATGCGTGCGGCTCTGCTTGCACGCACCCACGCAACTGCACGCAACGGTCCGCCTCTAAATACGGCGAGCAGGCGTGGTCGAACTGCGAGCCAGTTGCGAGACTCTCTCGCACACACACACTCACACACATACACACCCACACACACACACGCATCTACTTTCGGCGTTACAGGCAACACTACTAAGCACACATTTAAAAGTGTTACTTGCTAGCTGTACGCGCTGGAGACTCCCACGAAAGCGCTTCGCATCAGCAAAATTTATTTCAGATATTATTAAATATATTGTGTATCAGATGCAACGGTTAATAAATGACGAAATTGTGTACGTTGCAACCTGCGAAGCTGTGCAATTCTTTCACTACACAGCCTGATTCAGCTGACCCTACCTAAGGATTTTTATGCAGCCTGCAACGCGTTCAGAAACCACGCACGAGATTTTCATATTCTCTCGCTCCCTACACAAAACTGAAGACCCTTACGTAGTTAAATTTTGTACTGGGGTACGTTTCATACAGAGGCTATGGTTTTCGAGTTATTCAAGATAAATGCATTTGCATTTTATGATCATTTTTGTACGTTTTTCTTGAATAAATGAGAACAACAGTCTCTAGCGAAAACGTATCCAGCATTTACTACATTGAATTTCCTACAAAAAGGTCCTATTCATTTTTCCAATAACGCTAATAGTTTCGTGTAACGAGGGAGAGAAAGTGAAAATTTTCTCTGTGGTATTTGAAGGCGTTGTGGGTTGCTTAAAACCTATAGGTTGGGGCAACTGTATTATCCTGTCTACACAAACAATATGCGATGACTCAAATGGGTGTATATGAACTGCAGAATTAACGCAGTGCTTTGGATTTTCATGAAAATTTTGCCTGGAATAACTGAAAGTAGCTCGGAATTGTTACGATTCTTCGGAGAATGGACCGTGACGAAACTGTTCCACGTGCTGTACCGATTATATGAGACAGGTGAAACACGCTCAAATTTTAAGAAGACGGACGTAATCTCAACAGTAATGTCATCAGTGGAACAGGAAAAGATATGATTAGTAGTGGTAGAGGGTACCCTCCGCTACGCGCCCACAGTGGCCTGCAGATTATCTATACAGGTATAGATGTAGATGTATAAGTACATGTAGAGTTATCTATGGGACACAATGATTTTTCATTTGAGACGACGTGAAGTCAGCAGCAGTGAAATGGCCCAGTGAACAGGGAGCATTACTTCAATTGCGACGTTTGGATACAACTCTGCGCCGCAAGAGAAATTATTACACTGATGAAGTAACTAAACGGATGGAAACTTCGCTAAATAAAGAATGCATGTAAATTGTAGTAATTTTTATAGCTTACCGTCACACGATTACAGACCATCTAACGTGCAACATTGTTGGAGAAAAACCAAGCTCAAGGACTGTGGTCAGTGCCACAAAGGTGTAATATAGTCTAAAAAAAAAACGCACAACGAAACAGTTATGCAAACTCATATTCCTACAGGTATAGACGGGTAGTGCAGATCTGGAAATTTTGGCGGCCGATGGACGAATGTGTGACGTTGCAACGCTGTTTCACCGCACTGTTGGCAAGGGGACATCTCGATACCTTTAATTTTATTCCCTGTACGCATTTGGGCAGCAACTATGCCTCTCGGAAAGGCGAATGGACAATATACCCAGATTCCAGTATTTGAGAGAGGACTTTCAGTTGGGCTTAAAGAAGCCGTTTGGAGTTGTAAGTAGGCTGTTTATGTTTTCTTATTGGCAAAGTTACGTAGCGCTCTATATGAAAATCACTGGCTGTGCTGTGTGCAGTCTGTGGCTAGTTTGCATTGTTGTCTGCCATTGTAGAGGGGCAGCTGGATGTTAACAGCGCGTAGCGTTGGGCAGTTGGAGGTGAGCCGCCAGCAGTGGTGGATGTGGGGAGAGAGATGGCGGAGTTTTGATAATTTGTAATACTGGATGTCAATTATGAATATTAAGGTAAATACATTGTTTGTTCTCTATTAATATCTTTCATTTGCTAACTATCCCTATCAGTAGTTAGTGCCTTCAGTAGTTTGAATCTTTCATTTAGCTGGCAGTAGTGGCGCTCGCTGTATTGCAGTAGTTCGAGTAACGGAGATTTTTGTTGAGGTAAGTGATTTCTGAAAGGTATAGTTTAATGTTACTCAGGGCCATTCTTTTGCAGGGATTTTTGATAGTCAGATTGCGTTGCGCTAAAATTGTGTGTCAGGTTAAGCACAGTCTTGTATAAATTGTTCTAAGGGGACGTTTCATAGAGTAATCGGCGAATCACAGGATATTTGAATAGCAACAATGTCAATATTCGACGATGTGAAGCACGGTCTAACATACTGTCAAGAATGCACTGGTAGATGTAGAGATGCTACAGAACGTAAGGTTCAAGCAATCATCAGAGCGTCACTCAGAGCCCCGGATACATCATCATCGATCCGACGTGCAACTGGAGCTTGAGTTAACACAAGGACCATTAACAAGCGGCCCACAGAAAGAGGGCTGAACTCACGACGCACACTGTGAAGACTACCGTTGACTTCTGTACACCAACAAGCCTTTTTGCAGTGGCGTCGTGCAATTCGGCCTGTAATCTCTTTGACTGAAGTAGAAGTGACTTCATGAAGAGTTTCTCTTCGAATTAAGCCCCTATGATCAGCGAAAACTACTGAATTTCGAAAGTTTGTCCGCCTGAAAATGTACTGTTGTCCCAAGCATATTGCAACAAACGGTGTATTTCTATCGCTGCTCGTTTAGTTTTTATTGCCGTTTCAAATATACCGGTCATTTTTGAAACACCCTGTATGAGTGGGCTTTACATTTTGTGTTGATCCACCGTATGGGTACACGTTACTGTAGCATATCTGTTTCATTGTCTGAAATTGTTATGATATACTCCTGCTACGGCCTTTCCGC
This sequence comes from Schistocerca cancellata, assembly GCF_023864275.1. Taxonomy (NCBI): domain Eukaryota; kingdom Metazoa; phylum Arthropoda; class Insecta; order Orthoptera; family Acrididae; genus Schistocerca; species Schistocerca cancellata. Next base: position 877,080,964 of record NC_064628.1, read on the forward strand.
AGTGGTACCACCGGTTCCCTTCACATCACCGAAGTTCAGAGTTGTCGGGCTGGGCTAGCACTTGGAAGGGTGATCATCCGGTCTGCCGAGCGCTGTTGGCAAGCGGTGTGCACTCAGCCCTTTTGAGGCAAACTGAGGAGCTACATCAAGTAGAAGTAGCGGCTCCGGTCTCGGAAACTGACATACGGCCGGGAGAAGGGTGTGCTGACCAGATGGCCCTCCATATCAGCATCCAGTGAAGCCTATGGGCTGAGGATGACACGGCGGCCAGTCGGTACCTTTGGGCCTTCATGGCGTGTGCGGGAGGAGTTAGTTATGATGACCTTCTTCTCACTTTCCACTAAACTGACTGTATCGTTGAGGGTTTTTTTTCTTTTCCAGTGGCCTTCTTAGAACATACGCATCCTGAATTATTTTAATAATGTGTACTGTCATACACAACAATTCTTGTTCAGTGAGCATCTTCGTAAAGCATCCATGTGTACTAATTTATCCCATGAGGAAATATACTGCTGTCGTTGCATCCTCTCTATCTTTTCTGTTAATCATACTTGGGAAGGATCCCAGACTGATGAGTAATCAGAATTGAACGGACAAGTGCTTCATACAGCCATTTCATTCGTGGATGATCTATATTTACTTAAGATACAAGTGATTTATATAGCCATTTCATTTGAGGATGAATTACATTTCCTTAAGATTTCTGTTATATAAAGCAGAATGTATGCGCGTATTTCTCTATGTCTGGGAACTCAGACACCTTGTTTGATTACAACAAAATTTGGCACAGAAAACAAATATCACGAATAGTCAGCGCTTTCAGCTCTATAACCTCCCAGCTCCAGTAGGAGTGGGGTTATGGGAATTTGCCCTGTCCCTAGTGTGTAGGCTTATAGGCTGTTGTAGAGGACAGGATATAGTGTGGGAATAGTATTGACTGCCTCACCACCCTACTATGCTTGTAGACTACACACCAGCGACAAGACACTGTTTTTCCAGCCCCCAAAGTGTAGGCTGTCCTGCATGACAGACATGTTGTGTTAAAGTAGTATCGGCCTGCTTTATTGACCTCGTCTGCAAGTCCTACATGAGGAGAGGGTCAAGGCTGAGCAGAGAGATGGAAGGAGGATGAGGCGGATAGAGAAAAGGGGAAGGGGGAGATGGACAGTGACAGAGGGGTGGAATGAGATGGAGAGAAAGTGTGGGAAGATGGTTATAGGCAGAGAGAGAGAGAGGGAAGGAGGAATTTTGTGCAGGCAGCATCAGTATGCCTTACAGGGGAACGACAGAGAGTGGGGAGGGAAGGGAAGAATGAGATGGACAGAGAAATGGTAGAGGACGAGGCGGACGGAGAGAGGGGCTGGTAAAATGGACAGAAGGTTGGGAGAGATGGGGACAGATCCAAGGAGGAGGAGGAGGAGATGATATACATTCAGTGGTGGAAGAAGCAACAGGCAGATGGAGTGGGTAGAAGGCTACAAAGCGTTGGGAAAGAGAAGCAGAGGGAGGGGAAGAGAATATGGATAGGGGGAGGGGTGAAGAAGATGTGGTTGCATAGATGGACAGAGGAGATGGAGGGGGAGGAAGAGATGGACAGAGTGGGAAGGAGGAGATGAGCATACAGAGTTGGGAGGATGGGTTGGGCAGAGAGAAGGTTTGGAAGAAGAGGTGAGTGCAAGGAAGGGGGGGGAGGAGGAGGAGGAGGAGGAGGAGGAGGAGGAGGATGACGACGACGACGACGCCTGCAACCTCGAACGAGTTAGCGAGCGAAGCTGTGGGGAAAAGACTAGTTCTTCCCACAAAACTGAAACGGCAATGTGCTTTTTCTGTAATTTGTTTTATGTAATCACACAACTTTAGGTCTCTCCGCACGGCTACTCCAAGTCATGTTAAGGTTTTTATTGTTTCCAGTGATTTTTCACTAACAGCGAAATCGAAAAGTAATAGATCGCTTCGCTAACTTACGTGCAATATGTTATTGTCTCTGAATTTGCCTATAATCCTTCTGGCGTTGCAACGGTCCTATGGAGAACGGCAAAAAGCCTCAAAGAGCTTCCGATCGTATCCATTTGACCATGCACACTGCTGTGCAAAATGAAAGAATGGAAGCAACTTCAGGGCGATGTGTTAGTGCCAAGTGACACAACTCAATGAAATCAGAACCATACATACAGAGAACTGCTACGGCATAGTACAGAAGCAATCCTGATGGAAGAACATTCGCGACTGAGCATTATAGCAGAGGTTCAAAATACCTCTTGTAAATTTCTTTATTTTCACACTGCCGGTTTCGTACTGTTATAAGCCCATCCTCAGGTGTCTCCCTGTTCTGCGCTAATAGGCAGCACACCGCACCTGATACACGCGGCGACGATAGCACAGCTACGACACCTGAGGATGCCGTTATAACAGTCCGACACAGATCGTGTGAAAATAAAGGAATTTACAACTGAAGCGGTATTTTCAACCTCTGCTATAGTACAGAAGGTAACGGAAAGAAATATACAAGAAGGATAGAAATGATATTTTTATTCAAAGACAGTAATTTCATCAAAGTCACCGCGATTCATGATGGTTCCCTGGGCTTCACAAAACGTGGGACATGATTCTTAATAGGGTGTGTTATCAACGTGGACGACAGTGCGTGCTCTGTAACTTGCTCACATGCTGGCCACAGGGTTTCTAAGGCGTTCTTGTGGTTGCAATTACTGGATCGTCTTTAGTGCGTGTGGATGTGTTGTAATACGTCTCACCAAAGCATCCCACACTCGCTCCATGGAGTTTAACTCGGGGAAAGAGGCAGACCGGTTCATTCATCGCATGTTCACGTGATCGAAGAGCTGCTCCACCTGCTCTGTTCGCCGTGATCGCGCATTGCCATCCATAAAAGTGAAGTCAGGACCGAATACACCCCCAAAAAGATGCACACAGGGAATGAGTACAGCGTCACAATAACGTTGACTGGTGAATGTACTCTATTCGAAGCAATTTTTATGTAATTTTTATGCCTCACCACAACATAATACCTCGAACACCAAAACAATCGAGTTTGAAAGTGCTGGGCGTACCCTGATATGGACAGGTGGCAAAACTTAATGCGTCCGGGAACCTTATCGAACACTCCAAGGATGTCGTACCGGGCATCCTCCTCTAGCATTACTTTTCCTCAACAGTAGTTGTGGATACCAGTATTATTTTTAGAATTTTGGACAGGTCAATATTATCTCAGTTGCTTTTCTGAAATATTTCGTATAATGTTATACACAGTATGTTATATTTCAAGTTGAATTTGTCAAAACGAATTACTTTATAAAATGATTTAGTTTCGATTTTATAATCGATAAGTGCTAGTTGTGAATGTACAGTTAAAAGTATTTTTTTAGAAACATTTGAAATTACGAACTACTGGCACACTTAAAATTTAAATGACTAGTTAAGCAATATTGTACTGTTTATTATGTTTATTTCTGGATTCATTTCTGAAATAATAATAGAAATAAATAATATAATAGAAACCAGTAGAAATTCGTAAGTTAAAAATAATTGTAAACGCTTTGGAATATGGTTATTTCCAGAGAGTGTGGGAGTCGTAAGCATGCCTCTGATGTGATCAGACGTATTTTTGTATTTTGCTGGAAGAATGTAATTTCGGCTTTGTTAATGTGAAAAGACTGTATGATGCACTAAAATGTGAAAAAATAGATTTATCTAAAAACAAAAATTCTGCAACAACAATCTTCAAATTTATTCAGATCAGTCCAACCGTGAGGACCTAAAATGTGACACATCCAGCTTAAAGAATTAGACCCCTAGACAAGAAGAACTGGAGCCAACTTAACATGACAAGCTAAGTAAACTAGAAACTTTATTGTAATCTTCGCTCCTCTCAAAACTTCATAAAAGACTAATGTGGACAATAGATGTAATAAGGAAGGAGGGGGTGGATTACAATTGAAATAGCCATTAAAAGTTTTTTTGAAAATTATTGAAATTTTAACGTGGTGTCTCCTATTAAGGGATCCAGATAAATTTCAGAAAATCTACATCTGGACTGACCAGTCAGTCTTCCAGAAAGCGAGAACACTATGTGAACCTTTTTTCCACCTCGCTATCTTCTTAAAAGCAACAAATAACTTATGGTCTGTGAGAGACTGTCCAGTGACGTATTCGAGACGAAGTGGTTTTTGAAAGGGGACGCATAACAGACACAACTGGGATACAGTACTCAGCATGGAGAACGTAAATAAATCCATGTTTCTTTCACTACATTCACTTCGGAACCGTAGTTTTAATAACGATTAGCCCCTATACGCCACAGACACCGTCGTCGTAGTGCACGAACGATTTTCATTGATTTCAGCTCGGGCTCATCGGGCTAGACGTCTCGACATTTACGATAAAGCTCTGAAATGATTGTGCGTGGTATCAGTGCACTTGAAACCTCAGACGGCCTTATTGAAATGCGAGACACAGTACAACAACGTGTGTGCCAGCACTGTGCGACGATACCACATCAGAACACGGGTGCAGCGGGCCGCAGTCATTGGGGCGTGTACTATACATTCCGCGGTTAGATTGTTAATACGATTCATTCGCCGGCGGGTCGCTTTTAAATGCATAACCACAGTTATTTCGGAACCGCACGCTGTAAGCCTCGATGGCAGCAGAAGGTACACAGTGGAGGCAAAACCTCAAATGACTCTTGCGGCTATGATATAGAAGTGCAAACGGAAAGCGTGAGAGATGTTCCACTGACGAATGCGGTCGGTTAGTAGCCAGCGACAGTGACCGATACGCGTCTCTCTTTCCACCCCTCGGGCCGGGCGTCGATATCCGGTGCCCGCGAGCACAAATAACATTACTGCGAGCAACGAGCGCCGATAAATGCCCCTGTCGTGTCTGTGGACTATTGTAGCGCTAATGGCAATCGATTATCGAACGCTGGAGAGATGTTTTCCTATTGTGCGCCTCTGCGGACGGGCAAATGCGCACGGCTGCCGTTGCACGGATTAGCACTTTTCCGCGGAAAATATTTTCCATACAGGGAATCCGCTATATTTTTCGTATACGAAAATATTAACGCACGGGGCTCCGTATTAACAAAGTACGCAACGATATAATATCTTGGATTTCAAAAAATTGTGACCTACCGGTGTTTCGGAAATTACGCAAAACAGGAGTTCAACAGAACACTTGGTAAAGTACGACAATCCATGTACGTTGGAAAGCAAGTTTAGTACAAAAGCTAGTGATTCTATTACGAATTCGAGCGAGGCCGTAGCGAAATACTTAAAGGCATCAAGAGAATCAACGCTTGCTCCAACACAAAAATTATACAGCGTAGAATGAAACAAGGATGTGCGACACTCCGTTTTCATTCAGTGGACTTCATTAGCTACTTGTTTTGTAATTTTTATATTATTCTGTGTATTCGTAAAGCTGTTTATTACTTATATCATTATCTACAATATTACTACTTGAGCGTATGTCAGTTATCTCTTAACTTTTTTCTTTTTAACAACCTATCATTTGCCGGGTTTTATTTAATTGCTTGTTATTACCGTAATGCCTCTTGCACTTTATAAGCCCATTACAGACTTTACTGATTCTATCCCCCTTTATTTTACACAGTACAATTAATCATTCAAGAATATGTGGACGCCTACAGTAGCGACATCTGGCGAACTTGCAACACAACCATTTTGTGGCTACTGTACGACAGTTTGTTTTGAAGAGTTGTGCTGCTGACGAAATGATTCTATTTATATATATCTGACGATGCTGGCACTCAGTTGTGTCTACCATTTGACGAGGTCACTATGGCTCCAGTATATTAGGACATGTCTTTATAAAACAGGTATGCCTCTTCATATTTAAAGCGCACAAATGCACATGTATGTTAGTAATACTTTTCCTTATGGACTATTTTATTTTTTTAAGCTGTAGACAATCAGCTAGTGTATTAGTGTTTTCCCATATTTTGCCGCAGATCTGAAGATGGTCATTATAGACCGAAACCGGTAGTCTGATGACAAAGAATTTTTGGACCATAGACGTGAAGTAAAGTAAATTTATAGATTTGGAATATTTAAAATGATTTGTTGACGGTGTGGCATACAGAATACAGGAAAAAATAATAATAAGTAACTGATAAAAAACTCCTCGTAGTTACATACGCTCAATTGGCGACATTATAGATAATGAAAACAATAATAAACAGCGTTCCGAGTACACAGAATAATATAAAAATAACAACACAAATAGCTAATGAATTACTTTCTGACGCGAAAACATGTATTTGCTAGTCGGTCGATTTGAATCTCTAATAACTACGTGGCTAATAATTTGTAAATAATGGTTGAGTCCGCAATGGGTAGATTCTGTGTGCACGTGTTTATTGCACGGTATATGTTTTGCTTGTGACGCCATCGAAATACTGCAGGCGCATGCATGTAGTTGTTACGAATTAGCATTGTGTAAAGTAATAAACTGGGTTAGCGTGGAAGCGCATCCAGCTAGGACACTGATTTGGGTGTCATTATGAAGAGCTTAAAAAGCGCTATTCTGACTCAAAGTAAGACAGTAAAAACATAGGCCAAAATGTAAGTGAAAATAGGTATTAAATTGAAAATTGATGTAAATATCTTCGGAACTGTAGAAAATGCGTCGAACGGAATCCAAGACGATTAGTTTCGAGCGATTGCGAGTGTTACGGTAGCGTCAAAAAGGAAATGATGAAACGACGGAAAGCGAATACATAGCAAGTCCATCGAGACCAGTGACAATTCAGACTTGCGACTTATGTATTCCGAAACCATTATACTATCTATTGGATATAATAAATGAAACTTGTGCTACACCACATACGCCTCTACTCACTAAGTTTTGAACCATACATAACACCGACCTACTATCGAAATAAACGCGGTACGTCTCTTCTGGCGAGGAATAACTGCTAATACATGTAGTACTAATGAGCGTATTGCCCGTGTGTAGAAAGTGGAAGGCGCGCGATCTGTCTGAGTTTGACGAACGGCAGATTGTGATAGCCTGGACCATCGGCACTGGAAGTTGGTGCAATGGAAGAGCGTCTGATGAATTCCGATACCTTCTTCATTATTCCGATGAAAGTTGCGAATCCGTTGTCTTCCAGGGAAACAGCTCTTCATATCTGTACTGCGGGACAGAGAAAAGCTGGCAGCGGCTCCATTAATCTCTGTGGATGATCCACATGGGCCTCCATGGGTCCAGTGGATCTCGTGCAAGGCACCATAGCGTTCAAGGAGTATGGTACACTGGTTGCAGACCGCGTACACCCCTTTATGACGCTCATGTTTTCCGACGACAGTGGCATTTTTCATCACGATAATGCGCCATGTCACAAGGCCAAGAATGTGACGGAGTCTTTCGATGAACACAGTGGCGAGTTACAATTAATGTGCTAGGCCCCCAAGTAGCCAGATTTGAACCCCGATCGGGCACATGTGGGATGTGACTGAAGTGGCGTCAGAGCTCATCGCCTCCCTCCCCGGAATTTACGGGACTTAGGTGACTTGTGTGTATAGTGTATAGTGTCAGCTCCCTCCAGCGACCTACTTGCTGCAGTGCCACGACGCGTCGCCGCTATGATCCGTGCCAAAGATGGACACACCGGCTATTAGGTAGGTGGTCGGAACGTTCTGATTGATCGGTGTAGAAAGTGTAACGATAGTCTCCAGAGTTTGTCGGTTACACCATCAAGAGCACCCCAAAGTTACCATTGTGTTAATTACGAGGGCTGTTCAGAAAGTAAGCTCCGATTGATCGCGAAATGGGAACCACAGTGAAAATTAGAAATGTTTTATTTTTAACAGTTAGCTACACCATCCAGCTACTTCTCTACGTAGTTGTCGTAGCGTTGTACCAACTTTCCAATACCCTCATCATAAAAGACAGCCGCCAGTGCTTTCCGCCAATTCTCTACGCTGGCCTACAGCTCGTTTTCTGTGCCAAAATGTTGTATTCATAGCCAGCGGTTCATGTGAGCAGAAATGAAACGCAGGGGGAGTCAATTACGGGCTGTATTGTGGGTAGTCAAACATTTCCAATTGAAAACGATGCAGGAGCATCTTCATTGCCCCTTCAGAATGCGGCTGAGAATATTGCCTTGTAGAAGAAACTGCACGACAGTTATGTAATGATGGCTGTATAGCTTCAGGCGAAATTTCTCACCAGGTCCTCGTACTTGGCGGGAGACACTATTCTCTAGACAACTTTACGCGATCACTGTGAGCTCAGAAATGAGAGGAGTGACGTGATGCTATCTAGGGTCATACTAGAGACACTGCCCAACACATCTGTGCAAAGCTTTATCGGATTATCATAGTCGTTTCCATTTCGCGATCAATCGGAGCTTACTTTCTGAACAGCCCTCGTATAAGGGTATCCTGTCTCTTACGACAAATTCTGCAATATGTGTGGTGTGAACGTGCCAATGGCGTTGTTGCAAAGACAATATCAGGAACTGCTGTTTTCTACATAGTGTTTTTCACATTCCAGGGGACCTCGAGGGCCTTGGAACTGGACCGTCTTTTCCATTCCAGCTGTTGAGGAAGGTTTCGTTCATAAAATCGCAGACTTAAAGAACTGGAAGGTGGGAGGGGGATGGGGGGGGGGGGGGGAGGGGAGCGCCATCTTGCTGAAAGTGATAGTGTCTTAAAAATCCAGTTGGTGGGCAACGGCGTAATTCACCATCATTTCTAGCCAGACACATCCACTTACATTGCTTTCGAGGAAGAAAAATAGGCCAAACACTCGATCACACATTAACCCACACCACGCCTCAACCTTTGGACTGTCCCGAATGTGTTTTTCTACCACATGAGGATTTTCTGGCCCCCACACACAGACATTACGGCTGTTAAACAGAGCCACAAAACACACTGAGCTTTCTCATAGGGGGAAGCTCACACAGTGCTCCTTGTGGCAAAGGTGTTCTATGAGACGAAGCTGTACAGAAACTTCATGTGTTCTTAGTAGACATGTAACAAAAAGCAAACATTACCATCATACATCTGATTAATATTTAACCTTGAAATCAGAGTAAACAGTTATGGACAAACCGTAATATTCTGTGTAGCCACTTTATTAAAGCTAATCATAATTGAATTACATCTTAACACGAAACATTTGACATTATTGCACTTGCACGTTTTCACGAATAAATTCACGGCGTGAACGTAAACTGCTCACACACTTTTCTTTTTAAACCGGTTTGATTCTTATTACGCAGTACATAGCAAAGCCAGTCATGAAATCAATCAATTTTCTGGGTAGAGGAGTACTATTCAGTGACGCGTATAACATCACGAAAAAAAAACAAGGTTCTATTAAACGATGCAGCAGGGACGTAATTTTATCAGTGAACTGTTGACACCTCTCCGACGCGAAAGAAATACACAAGCGTTACAAATCGATACTTCCACTCCATTTAGGTTCTAACTATAACACGTACTGTCGGAGGCCATGATTCCTCACTTCAGCCATTAGGCTAGATCTAATTCAAACTTTTCACAGTAAATGAGAAACAAAGTTCACCCTCTCCTTCCCCCCCCCCCCTTCCACACTGTCACTCCCAGGGTTGGTGAATTGTGCTCAAAGCTTATGAAAGCGCTCCTATTTTTAGAAACGTCCATACATCTAGATCACGCCAGGGGACTGCTTCTTAGGAAGGTGTCGTGGACCTGCAGGTCACACATACATGGTGACAACGCACGCAGCTGGCGACGGACAGCGGCTTAAGGGCTTAGAGTGGGACCACTCTCACGAATAGCACAGCGACGCACTCCGTGACGCCCCGAAATACACACCCAACGAAGCTCCCGCTCATTGATATGCAGTGTTCTGTGCTGAACTTGGACGGTCGTACAGCAATTTGATAGACAGCAGCAAAACTGAATAAAAATGTCAGAAATCTTTGAGACGTCCTTATCCCGCTTACGCTGTATGAATTACACGACGTACCATGTAACATGAAATTCACATGTAGTCCCTTCAGTTGTGAAAATTATGAAGCGGCAGTTTACTGGGTCGTTGTATCGGGACGACGCAACGAAGGTGCAAAGTATTTCGTCTTTAGACTGAGTTTTATAAATACACTCCTGGAAATTGAAATAAGAACACCGTGAATTCATTGTCCCAGGAAGGGGAAACTTTATTGACACATTCCTGGGGTCAGATACATCACATGATCACACTGACAGAACCACAGGCACATAGACATAGGCAACAGAGCATGCACAATGTCGGTACTAGTACAGTGTATATCCACCTTTCGCAGCAATGCAGGCTGCTATTCTCCCATGGAGACGATCGTAGAGATGCTGGATGTAGTCCTGTGGAACGGCTTGCCATGCCATTTCCACCTGGCGCCTCAGTTGGACCAGTGTTCGTGCTGGACGTGCAGACCGCGTGAGACGACGCTTCATCCAGTCCCAAACATGCTCAATGGGGGACAGATCCGGAGATCTTGCTGGCCAGGGTAGTTGACTTACACCTTCTAGAGCACGTTGGGTGGCACGGGATACATGCGGACGTGCATTGTCCTGTTGGAACAGCAAGTTCCCTTGCCGGTCTAGGAATGGTAGAACGATGGGTTCGATGACGGTTTGGATGTACCGTGCACTATTCAGTGTCCCCTCGACGATCACCAGTGGTGTACGGCCAGTGTAGGAGATCGCTCCCCACACCATGATGCCGGGTGTTGGCCCTGTGTGCCTCGGTCGCATGCAGTCCTGATTGTGGCGCTCACCTGCACGGCGCCAAACACGCATACGACCATCATTGGCACCAAGGCAGAAGCGACTCTCATCGCTGAAGACGACACGTCTCCATTCGTCCCTCCATTCACGCCTGTCGCGACACCACTGGAGGCGGGCTGCACGATGTTGGGGCGTGAGCGGAAGACGGCCTAACGGTGTGCGGGACCGTAGCCCAGCTTCATGGAGACGGTTGCGAATGGTCCCTAATTTGCTGGGAAGTAGCGGTGCGGTCCCCTACGGCACTGCGTAGGATCCTACGGTCTTGGCGTGCATCCGTGCGTCGCTGCGGTCCGGTCCCAGGTCGACGGGCACGTGCACCTTCCGCCGACCACTGGCGACAACATCGATGTACTGTGGAGATCTCACGCCCCACGTGTTGAGCAATTCGGCGGTACGTCCACCCGGCCTCCCGCATGCCCACTATACGCCCTCGCTCAAAGTCCGTCAACTGCACATACGGTTCACGTCCACGCTGTCGCGGCATGCTACCAGTGTTAAAGACTGCGATGGAGCTCCGTATGCCACGGCAAACTGGCTGACACTGACGGCGGCGGTGCACAAATGCTGCGCAGCTAGCGCCATTCGACGGCCAACACCGCGGTTCCTGGTGTGTCCGCTGTGCCGTGCGTGTGATCATTGCTTGTACAGCCCTCTCGCAGTGTCCGGAGCAAGTATGGTGGGTCTGACACACCGGTGTCAATGTGTTCTTTTTTCCATTTCCAGGAGTGTACATAGGGCGAAACTTCTTTTTTTAAATGAGAGCAGCTGCTAACTCGGACGTACCAAAACGTGATCTAGACTCTTAGAGAAGTCGTTATGAGTGTCATTTAATGTCAGTTCTGGCCATGGGCTTGAGATTCTGACTGAGATATGGGCTTTATAACAGCCCGGATTCGGTTAGAAAGTGGGTCAACAATGATGTGCAGTACGTTGCGGCCACGCTCGCTGATGATTTGATCGCACATTGCCACCAAACTACGGGGTGCTGATGTCGCCATTTTGCCAGCTCTTCCAACATGTCCCACAGATTTTCTGTGTGGTTCACGTCTGGTGGTTTTCCAGACCAGTTGAGATGTAATAGGGTGGGACAGTGTTCAGGGAACCAGTAACATATTCTCCCGGCCCTAGAAACTTTGTTATTGTCGTCCTTATGTGCCCGTGCGAGATGACCAAATCTACATGTTCATTGTATGCATTTCTCGTCTCAGTGTTATCCTACTAACAGTTTGGGATGGACCCTCATGCACTGCCTGCAGCAGTTCCTGTCAGGTTTGGGATATATTTTGATTCACAAGCCGTGAAATACATCTCCGGTAAGTCTCAGTCAGAATCTTTTTCCGACCACAATTCGAACACTGGGTTTCGTGGTCACGAGTGTGCCACCACTGATTCGAAACGCGCTCGACTCCGCCATGAAATACCACCAAATCCAGCTTTATCATACACTGTATGGTTATGGGTTGGACAAACGTGATTGCCCACTCTTCCCCCTCTATCACGACCTTACATTTACTCATATTTACGTAGAATGTCAGTTTGAGCCATAAATGTTTTACTGATGGCTACTGCCTTATGCTTGCGTAGAGGCAAGGCGTGCGCGGTTTGATAATGTGACTCGATCGCTGCGCCACTGTAAAGGCTTAACGACATTTATATCCGTGCCTACTAAATTTTTGTCTGATGAAGTTATGTAGGTAAGTACACCGGGAAATAGTAAGTCACGTGGAAATCACACTAATTCCGTGTAATATCGCCAATATCCTTGATAGAAGTCTCAATTAGGCGCAGAAAAGAGGCCCTACTATCCCTATGTATGCTGAAGTGACTCATTGACGATTAGATCCCTCAGAGCTAAAAAATTGTGGGGATATCCACTGGAACGTGCAGACCATTGTTCCACGTAGTCTCACACCTTTCTTACGGGATGAATATGTAGCTGGCCAGTCGAAGTGCCACAGTGCTGGTAAGAGTAGATCAAGCCAGGAAGGTATGCGTGCTGCCCTGCGTACACGACTGTTGTCATCTTGGAAGACGGGAATGTTTTCGGCATTCCCATCAATAAAATGTAGAAAAGCCTCTACGCTTTGTCGCCGCAAATGTTGAATTAAACATTTTTGCGGATGTTCGTGGTAACCTGAAGAAGTGAATACACGTTATGGTACGAAAAACGCCACCAAAACTTTGCCCAGCCACCCCCGCTCTGAACTACATAATCAAAACTCCTAGTTGGGTCCCCGGTGCCTTCTATGCCTCGCATCATTTAAAAAGGGGCAAAATCGCGAATCCTCGGAACACAGTAGACGCGTCCATTGAGCTACTTTCCTATATCTGTGCTCTTTGATCAACGAAGCAGCCTTTACCTACGTATCCGAGTCGAAACGTCCATTGCCTTCAGCTCCCTTCGAAGTGTTCGCATTCACTAAGACCGAAAATTCCTCTAGAGCTTGAAATCGATTGCCATTTACACTGACAAGCAAGAACATTATGACCACCGATGTACTATACCAATGTGAACTCGTCCAGGCGTTGGCAGAATCACCTGGCGAGGATTGAGTGCTAGTCAGACAGACGCTCGCTGAACCATGTAGCATCAGTGAGCTGTGGCGGAACTAACATCAGGCTTTAGTGCTGGGCAGAGTATTTGAACACTCAGTGCATCGAACACTTCTAATGATGAGCCTCCGCAGCCGACGACCTATGAATGTCCCAATGATAACACCACTGCATCGGCACGTGACCATTGGCACTGGACGTTGGAGCAGTGGCAGAGCGTTGCATGGTCTGATGAATCCCGATACCTTCCTTATCATGCTGATGAGAGGGTAAGAATGCGTCGTCTTCCAGGGGAAGGATGGCGAAAGTTTGGCGGCAGCTCCATTACGTTCTGAGGTACATTCACTTGGGCATTCATGGGTCGAGTGGCGCTCTTACAAGCCAAGGAGTATCGTACACCCTATCACGACCACGCACACACCTTCATGACAATCGTGTTTCTCGACGGCAGTGGAATTTTTCAACTACATAATGCGCCCCGTCACAAGGCGAACAACGTAATGGAGTGGTTCGAGGAACAAAGGCGAGTTACAATTGATGTGTATGTGGTGGCCTTCCAGATCATCAGATTTCAACCTGGTCCATCCCATCTGGTAAGTGATTGAACGTGTCATCAGAGCTCATCACCTCTCCCCCTGGAATTTATGAGAATTAGTTGACTTGTGTGTGCGTATGTGGTACCAACTCCCTCCAGCGACCTACCAAGCCCTAATTGCTTTCTTGCTACGACGCGTCGCCGCTGTTATCCGTACCAAAGCTGGACGTACCGGCTATTAGGTAGGTAATCGTAACATTCTGGATGATCAGAGTAAATGTTCACGTACACCACCATTACTTTACCACGCAAACAACGCAAACATAGGGCATAGGGGTTACTACACTCGTCTGGTGGGAGACGTTCCTTGGGGGGGGGGGGGGGGGGTTCCACAGGGGGCCGAACCGTACAATAACCTTGGAAGAGTGGATCTGTGTGGAATGGCGAAGGGGTGAAGTGGACTGTGGTAGTCCTCATGGGGTTGTGGACCACTGTGGCTTCGGTGGGAACGGAGCCTCTCCGTCGATTCTAGGTCCCTCGTTAACATACAATACATTGGGCAAATAGACGTGCAACTCCCGAGGAACTGACCACCCAGAGAAACCAAGGGGCTACCGAGAGTTCACTGAATAGTGAACGTGTCTGGAGATGGGCCTCCAGAGTAGGCGCCTAGTTCATGCAACCATGAGCACTGCTGCTCATCGGCGCCGGAGGCTGGAATTCGCACGCCAGTGGCACAATTGGGCGTCCACTGACTGGTGGCAGATGAACTTTCCAGGTGAATCACGTTTTGTGCTCCATCGGACAAAGGGCGGTTGGCGTGTGTGGCGTGAAATGTCTCAAAGCAAACCCCCTGCATGCGTTATGGTCAGGGGAATGTTTTCATGGAATTACCTGAGCGACCTCGTCATTCAGAAGCTACAATGGATCAACACAAATATACATCTATCCCTGGGGACCATGTCCTTCCCCATACGCAGTTTGTTTTTCCGCAATACGATGGCATTTACCAGCAGGTCAATGCAATGTGTCACACAGCTCGCTATGAACATGCCTGGTTCGAACAGCAAGATGTGCTGCGCTAGTGTCAGTCCTAGTCGAGGGAAAGGGAAATTGTATCAAAATTCAATGAAGGCGCAGTTGGGCAATGAATCTGGGACCACTGGCAGAGTGTCGTAACAGACGACAGCCAGCAGGCCAGGTGGTGGTGGTGGTTAGTGTTTAACGTCCCGTCGACAACGAGGTCATTAGAGACGGAGCGCAAGCTCGATTTAGGGAAGGATTGGGAAGGAAATCGGCCGTGCCCTTTCAAAGGAACCATCCCGGCATTTGCCTGAAACGCTTTAGGGAAATCAAGGAAAACCTAAATCAGGATGGCCGGAGACGGGAGCAGGCCAGGCAAGGTAAACATAGTACTCGTGGGCGCGAGCTGAGACGGCGGTATTGCACGCATGATTTGTTTTGAGTGGAGCAACAACGAGGCAGGAAACTGCAGCGTTGCTTGAAGTTATTGCGATTTATGAGGTGGGGCACTAGGCCAGAGCCAGGAGGGTGATTTATAAGTGGATTACTTGTGGGAATTTGTCCCTGCCCTACTTTCTGTCTCCCTATGACACTACGTCAGAAGCGAGGGGAAAACCAGTGTAAATACTCGTAGATGGGCAATTTCAGCTTGAGACGGAGTATGCCATGTCAGTTGAGCGTCGGGACGGACCTGTGCTGGTCTACGCTTACAGGGGCCACTCTGACAGCAATGTCATAAGTATTCTACATGTACTTTGTTTCTATGTACTTGTTCGGGCTATATTCCACCCCCAGGTACAGAACACTGGGGCGGGACGACAGCCTGGAACTTGGAGCTTGCACGCTCTGCCTGAAAGAATGCAGTGACAGCGGTCTGCAGTGGGTCCAAACTCGCCCGTTTTAAATCGAATCGAGAATCTGTGCGTTACCTCGACCAGGCTGTTCGTGCCATGAATCCTCAATGGAGAAACCTAGTGCGGCTGTCCACTGCACTGGAGTCGGGATGGCTCCCCATCTCTGTCAGTATTTTCCAGAACCTCATTGGCTCCTTTCCTGGTCACGCAGTGGTCTGCACTGCGAAAGGTGGTTGTTCAAACGAAAGCAGGTGGTCACGCTAATGTGACAGGACAGCGTTGTTATAAATGCGAAAGTAATTATCTTTTACGATTTCACGACTATACCACTGAACTAATGTCAATGATATTTGGTACGGAGATTGGCTGACGACTAAGAACATAGGTGACTTCAGAAAGTGCGTAGTACAAGATATTTAACGATTTGAAGAAGATTACGAGACTTGGGGACAAATATTTACCCTCTGAAGAAGCTTTGGATTTTGAAGTTTATCAGAATTGTGAAAATTCTTTAATTGGTTGCCATATTCTACGTAATATGATTCAATGTAATGGAAAGGATGATTATACAATCCTCAATGTGTTTAATTCAATCTAATTTCATAAATTCGAAAGTGTACGTTGGGAAGGGAGTGAGACAGGGTTGTAGCCTATCCCCGATGTTATTCAATCTGTATATTAAGCAAGCAGTGAAGGAAACAAAAGAAAAATTCGGAGTAGGAATTAAAATCCATGGAGAAGAAATAAAAACTTTGAGGTTCACCGATGACATTGTAATTCTGTCATAGACAGCAAAGGACCTGGAAGAGCAGCTGAACGGAATGAACAGTGTCTTGAAAGGAGTATGTAAAATGAACATCAACAAAAGCAAAACGAGGATAATGGAATGTAGTCGAATTGAATCGGGTGATGCTGACGGTATTAGATTAGGAAATGAGACGCTTAAAGTGGTAAATGAGTTTTGATATTTAGGGAGTAAAATAACTGATGATGATAGAAGTAGAGAGGATATAAAATGTAGACCTGCAATGGCAAGGAAAGCGTTTCTGAAGAAGGGAACATCGAGTATAGATTTAAGTGTCAGAAAGTCGTTTGTGAAAGTGTTTCTATGGAGTGTGGCCATGTATGGAAGTGAACGTGGACGATAAATAGTTTGGACAAGAAGAGAATAGAAGCCTTCCAAATGTGGAGCTACTGAAGAATGCTGAAGATTAGATGGGTAGATCACATAACTAATGAGGAGGTATTGAATAGGATTGGGGAGAAGTCTGTGGCACACTTTGACTAGAAGAAGGGATCGGTTGGTAGGACATGTTCTGAGGCATCAAGGGATCACCAATTTAGTACTGGAGGGCAGCGTGTAGGGTAAAAATCGTAGAGGGAGACCAAGAGCTGAATACACTAAGCAGATTCAGAAGGGTGTAGGCTGCAGTAGGTACTGGGAGATTAAGAAGCTTCCACAGTTTAGAGTAGCATGGAGAGCTGTATCAAACCAGTCTCTGGACTGAATACCACAAGAACAACAACGTTACCTATTCGAATCGAAAGCACTGAACCAATTTCGATGAAATTTGGTATAGAGACTGCTCGAACCCTGAGGTTAAACATAGGCAGCTGTCGAAAAAAAAAATGTCGACCAGTTAAAGGGTGATGTAGTTAATGGATCACCTTCTTTAGATCAGTGAACATAAAGCTTGTCAAAAAAAATTAATAAATTTGTTACATACTGTACATATTGTACAATGTTCTAACAAAGTGCTTATATGTGCACTCCTGCCCACACCCTTCAGCATGTACCGCTCAACAGCTACGATCGTGTGTTGGAGCGTTGAAGGGTGGAGGGGGGGGGGGATGGGCACCAAGTTATGTTTACTCAAACAGACATTTGAGAGCAACTGACGTTATTGCACCTGTTTACTCACCTTCACTCATCATAACAAAGCCACTGAACGAGTGGACCAACAGGTGCAGCTAGTTGTAAATGTAAGCTGTCGCAGCAGTTCACCCACAGTGATTCTAAAGAGTGTGTTGAAGGAAGTAATTGCTGTGCCAACTAGGTAACACTCGCACACAAAGGCACTCGATGACCATTAGAGGCTTCAGCTAGCAGCTTTGGCAGAGGCGTGAGGGACGGAGGCAGAAACTAGAGGCAGTAGGCTGCTGTTTGCACCTGCCAGCCCCACCTTCTTTAATTGCGGGCCTCCGCCGCTAGTTGGTGGTACAGCGGCAGCCGCCAGAAATGCTTTACGTTCGTTTCGGAAGCGGCAGAGTGCGCACGGAGGCCGCGCCTTGAATAAGTGATGGCCGCAAATGGAACGTGGCAACACTTGAGGCCGGCACGGTGGTGCAACAAATAGGGCAGCTGCGGCGTGTGGCGCCTGAATAACGCATGGCGTCCCCTGCCGGAGACCACTGTGCGGCGGGGCTAGCCGCTCGCTGCCCAGTGGGCGGGGTTAACAGTCCAGCTGAACAGCGGTATCGAGGAGTTGTCCGAACTCGCCGTCTCATGGGAGATCGTACTGCCGGATTCAAATTTCCATATCACCGCTGGCAGCTTAACGCAGAGTTATGGCTCCTCCATTCTGTAGCGCTATGTGAATTTTGGGGGTTGGTTATAAACTCGCTTTCTCAAAAACAGCTCTTTTATTACGTTTGTACCTCCGTCTATTCTCCATGCTCTCACACGATTAGCTAAATTATGCATTAAATAAGGCGTTGTTGAATGTCATGTCATGTGGAAAAACAATAGCAGCTTTTATGTCTGCCTGGAGTGGCAAACATAAGTTGGAATTGGCAGCAGGACGTGACCGGGGTGTGACGCAAGATCTGATGGCCGAGAAAAGATCAGTCTCAAAGTAAGGCGCCACCGATCAGGAAGATTACTAATCCTTATTCTCCACACTGAAGCAGGCACCGTCTATTACTCTCATAGCAAGTAGCTACGTAATTAAGTTCACAATACAATTCACAAATCCACAGTGCAATCCTAATCGTAACTAAATTCTATATCCAAGGTTGTCATATACGAGGTGCATTCAAGTTCTAAGGCCTCCGATTTTTTTTCTCCGGACTGGAAAGAGATAGAAACTTACATTGTTTTAAAATGAGGCCGCGTTCATTGTCAATACGTCCCAGAGATGGCAGCACCGTACGGCAGATGGAATTTTACCGCCAGCGGCGAGAATGAGAACTGTTTTAAATACTTAAAATGGCGACGTTTTCCTTACTTGAGCAGCGTGCAATCATTCGTTTTCTGAATTTGCGTGGTGTGAAACCAATTGAAATTCATCGACAGTTGAAGAAGACATGTGGTGATGGAATTATTGATGTGTCGAAAGTGCGTTCGTGGGTGCGAAAGTTTAATGAAGGCAGAACATTGTGTGACAACAAACCAAAACAACCTCGGGCTTGCACAAGCCGGTCTGACGACATGATCGAGAAAGTGGAGAGAATTGTTTTGGGGGATCGCCGAATGACTGTTGAACAGATCGCTTCCGGAGTTGGCATTTCTGTGGGTTCTGTGCACACAATCCTGCATGACGACCTGAAAATGCGAAAAGTGTCATCCAGGTGGGTGCCACGAATGCTGACGGACGACCACACGGCTGCCCGTGTGGCATGTTGCCAAGCAATGTTGACGCGCAACGCCAGCATGAATGGGACTTTCTTTTCGTCGGTTGTGACAATGGATGAGACGTGGATGCCATTTTTCAGTCCAGAAACAAAGCGCCAGTCAGCTCAATGGAAGCACACAGATTCACCGCCACCAAAAAAATTTAGGGTAACCGCCAGTGCTGAAAAAATGATGGTGTCCATGTTCTGGGACAGCGAGGGCGTAATCCTTACCCATTGCGTTCCAAAGGGCACTACGGTAACAGGTGCATCCTACTAAAATGTTTTGAAGAACAAATTCCTTCCTGCACTGCAACAAAAACGTCCGGGAAGGGCTGCGCGTGTGTTGTTTCACCAAGACAATGCACCCGCACATCGAGCTAACGTTACGCTACAGTTTCTTCGTGATAACAACTTTGAAGTGATTCCTCACGCTCGCTACTCACCTGACCTGGGTCCTAGTGACTTTTGGCTTTTTCCAACAATGAAAGACACTCTCCGTGGCCGCACATTCACCAGCCGTGCTGCTATTGCCTCAGCGATTTTCCAGTGGTCAAAACAGACTCCTAAAGAAGCCTTCGCCGCAGCCATGGAGTCATGGCGTCAGCGTTGTGAAAAATGTGTACGTCTGCAGGGCGTTTACGTCGAGAAGTAACGCCAGTTTCATCGATTTCGGGTGAGTAGTTAATTAGAAAAAAAATCGGAGGCCTTAGAACTTGAATGCACCTTGTAAGATCTATAGGATAACAGTTCGACGTTAACACAGCTAGCGAGCAAGAGCGAGTGGCCGTGGCGTCAGGTCTGTGCTGCCTTTACATCTTGTGGCCACAGAGGGAGCTGCAGGCAAGAACTATTGAATGGCGCGACGTCTTCAGCTGGAGATAACGCCACGAACCTCCGGCGGCCGCGACGTGAAGCTGAGGCCGACCGTCGCGCATGTGCGGCCGGGATGAGCGACGGCAGGGCGCGCGTGATTCGGTTAGGTCCGCGGACATAGCAGCAGCACCAAAAAATAATTAATTTAGAGTAGTGAAATTTCGTGAGTGCATTTGTCTAGGTAACATACCTAAGTGACTGACATTGCAAGATCACAGGTTAATGTAAGCGCGAGAAAAGCCGTTGCAAAGATGAAACGCTGGTGCATGAATGACGGGTGTAACCGCCAGAATGTTGAATGCGAACATTCAAACGTGCGTGCAGTGTGTTGTACAGTTGCTAGATAGCGGTTTGTAGGCTGCAGTTCCATGCCTGTACCACTTGGTCAGTCAGGACAGGTACGGTAAATGCTGTTTGTGGGTGTGGTTAGTGTTGTCTGACGATGTTCCGTGTGTGGCCGATTGGAGACAAATCTGGTGATCGAGCAGGCCAAGGCAACATGTCTGCAGAGCATGCTGGGTTCCAAAGTGGTATGCAGGTGAGCGTCAACCTGTTGGTTATCAACCCCATGGAATGCTGTTCATGAATGGCAGCTCAGCAGACTGATGTACAAGTTTGCAACCAAGGTTCGTGGGATAGCCGCGAGAGTGCTCCTTTTGTCCCACTGGACTCGCATTCGGGAGGACGACGGTTCAATCCCGTCTCCGGCCATCCTGATTTAGGTTTTCCGTGATTTCCCTAAATCGCATCAGGCAAATGCCGGGATGGTTCCTTTGAAAGGGCACGGCCGATTTCCTTCCCCATCCTTCCCTCACCCGAGCTTGCGCTCCGTCTCTAATGACCTCGTTGTCGACGGGACGTTAAACACTAATCTCCTCCTCCTCCTCCTTTTGTCATACCAAATTCCACCCCAGACCATATCTCAATTTGTATTGTACGAATATTGTGTAAAAAGATAACGTCTGTGACAGAAACCTGTGACCAGGATATTCACCTGACTGTCTCCCGTGGCAACGACACAAAGAAAGGGGGAGGGGGGAGAGGAGGCGGCTTTCCCATCGCCTCAGCTGCCATTTGTATGCGGGGAGAGATACAGCGTCCATGTGATGACAGATGGAGTGGATCTGAAGCCGTTGTGGAAAGACTGGGACGAGGAAAGATCGCCATCACTATCCATAATTTATAACAAGTCATTATTTCGTAACAAGGAGAGGAGACTTAACGTGAGACAAAAGATGAGGCGAACAATGTCGAGCACACAGACAGATCAGTTGCAAGGCCTCGGCTGGCCTCCACCCAACCAACAGACTTCCAGAATGAGATTTTCACTCTGCAGCGGAGTGTGAGCTAATATGAAACTTCCTGGCAGATGAAAACTGTGTGCCGGACCGAGACTCGAACTCAGGACCGTTGCCTTGCGCGGGCAAGTGCTTGGGTAGCTCAGTTGGTACAGCACTTGACCGTGCAAGGCAAAGGTCCCGAGTTCGGGTCTCTGTCCGGCACACGGTTTTAATCTGTCAGGAAGTTTCATATCAGCGCACACTCCGCTGCAGAGTGAAAATCTCATTCTGGAAACATCCCCCAGGCTGTGGCTAAGCCATGTCTCGGCAATAGACTTCCATCCTGAAATCAGCTCTCGCTGACACTACTGATGTCCCAAAAGACCGTTAGTTTTGGGTCAGCGGACTGCACGCTACAGGTTGTCTGGCTCAGAGCTGTCCTTGAAGTAACCAATCTACAAACGTTCGTTGTGTCACTGTGGTGGCAGCGGATGCTCAGATTACTGCTGCAGAAGCAGTACGATGCGACGAACAAGAGTCTTCCCTCTCGGTAGTGGCAAATAGCTGTCCAGAGCCCAGGCTTCTTGTGACCTGATATTGTCGCGACCACCGCTGTCGGTAATCATGAACAGTAACTACAGTCCTGCCAAGCCTTTCCGCAGCTTCGCAGACGGAACATCCAGCTTCTCGTAGTCCTATTACACGTGTTGCGGCCACTTGTAGTAAGCGTTGCTTCACGCAGTGGAGACTGGCAAAACAGAGGCAGCCGGCGACCGCGGCATTGCAAAGTAGGCGCGGCACGTATAGCCTTGGTGACAGTTGCAGTCTACCAACCAGCTGAAGAAAGGACGCACGCAGACCGAGAGCTGAGCGCAGCCTGGAAAGTGCTGAGTAAGGGAAGTGAGGCCAGCAGGCTAAGTTACGCTGCAATATACTGCGGGAGTAATAACAAGAATCTGCCACCGAGGGTAAAAAACGTCGTCCTACCGGATAGCCATTAGGAAGCAGCTCGGATCTGAGGACGGACGTGGTCCGTGTCCGAATGTTCAAACTTCATAGGTGGCGATTCCGGAAGTCTGTTCCAGCTCGCAGGAGTCATCCGTTCGCCGCCAGATGTCAACTTCACCTCTGGAGGTCGGCCCGAGTCCGGTCGGCACCAAGGCTGACTGACTACAGCGAGAACTACCAGCAGGACCGGCCGCAGCGCAGTCTTGGGCACAGGCGCCGCCGGGGACTGACGCCCAGACTCCAGGGCAACCCGGCCTCACGGCGCGTGGTCCGTCCATGACGGGAGCTGGCGGACATCGCGTCTGACGGCTTCCCAGTCGCCGGTGCAGCAGGCGGCGGCAGCTGACCGCACGGCGACGCGGCTCCTTGGGTGTGCCATACTGGGCTGCCAAGCGGTGACGAGTTCACCTCAACCGCAGGGCATCCTGACTTCAGTGGAGCAATGGTGGCGCACGTTGCGCGCATTGTCGGAGAATCTACACAGCTGCAGCCAGGCGGAAGGATCTGCAGGGCTGGACAGCGACGACGAGGGAGCAATTGTGAAGAAAGCTCAATAAATAATCGTAGAACTCCACTGTGTCTGCTGCATAACGAGTACTGCAGAAGTCATGACAAGTGGCCATCTGACATAACACACGTCATTGTTCAAGCTAAATGAGGCGTTGGCAACAACGTCTTTGTCGCTTTAAAGCCATTCTTGACTAACACCAACTCACCACGTCCAATCACAAAGGGAACTAATGCTCACGACCTTTAACGAGTGTATTTAAAGCAAGCATGATTCGTATGCTCATAGTGGCGCGAAATTTGAATAGACATCATCTTTCAGATGTAGAAACACTCTTATAAAATTCAGTGTACGTTGCACTTCTAGGAGTTGCGATTCTTTCACCCCCCACTTTTTAATATAAAAATATGAAATAGTGCATAAGGGGGCGCCACTTTGCTTTCCCACCTAGCAAAGAAAGGAGTAGGTTACGCTGCTCTTCACGTCAGAACAGCGTAATCACCTTCCTTACACCATATATTGTCATCTGAAGGAAGTTCCATACACTTACTGCCAAACCACGACTATTCTTTCGTACTATAAGGCGCAGCAAACATTTATTGGGATTTAATTTAGGTAAATGTATGTACATGTACTGATAAAATATGTTATAAATGTTAAAACAGTGACAGAAGACCATTGATAAACATCTGTGTTGCCGTACTTCACTGGAATATTTGCTCATCATCGGTGGTACTCAGTCAATCTTGCGGAACACTTTGGGCATATCGCAGCCGAGATTGGGGTCCTACATAGCGGCTTGAGCGGCCTCTTGCCTTCATCACACTCTACTGTACGATCCCGGATTGAGACAGTTGATGTTGGCCTCATCTGTCGTCACACGTGAGGTCTCCTCTCCTTGTTACAAAATAATGGCATGTCATAAAACATTCATGGTGGTCTAGCAACTATTGCACTCGACTCCGGCGGTAAAGGCCACGGGTTCCGTCCCGGACAGCGGTGGCGATCTTTCCTCGTTCCAGTCTCTCCAGAACGGCTTCAGATCCACTCCATTTGTCACCACATGGACACTGTGTATCTCTCCCGCCAGCAAAGGGCAGCCGGGGTGATGGGACAGCCGCCTCCCCTCCCCCCCCCCCCCCACTTTCTTTGTGTCATTGCCACGTGAGACAGTCAGGTGAATAGCTTGGTCACAGGTTACAGACACAGACATTATCTTTTTACACAATATTCGTACAATACACTTCTCCATTTAGTAGGAGTTTTATTACTTCAGACTGCAATTTAATAACATAGAACACGCTTATTTGGGCCATAATGTCTTCCTACGGTTTCTCTGTTGATTCAAATTGTCTCTTCTCTGGAGGATGGCGGGAGACGGAAGAGTGACGCCCATTCTTTAAAGACTATTCCGAGAAAGTAAACACACGCCACTGCTGGAGTGTGCCGGACTATTGGTGCAGCTTTTTCTGGCCAGACAGACATCTTCCCATGCCTGGTGCCAGACTGGCTGTGTCCTCTCAAACAGCAGCCTGAGGCTGCAGTCGTCTTTCAAACTTCTGTCATGTTGTTACCTTAAAACTCTTGTAATTTAATACCATGGCTATAATACCTTAGATAAGTTTACGAAACAAAGTAAATTACGTGTTTCAGTTCAGTAAGATACATCTTCATCTACATAGATACTCCTCAATCCACCATATGGTGCGTAGCGGAAAGTAATTCGTACCACAACTAGCATCTTCTCTCCTTGTTCCACTCCCAAACAGAACGAAGGAAAAATGACTGCCTATATGCCTCCTTACGAGCCCTAATCTCTCTTATCTTTGTGGTCTTTCCGCGAAGTTGGCGGCAGAGAAATTGTACTACAGTCAGCCTCAAATGCTGGTTCTCTAAATTTCCTCGGTAGCGATTCACGAAAAGAACGCCTCCTTTCCTCCAGAGACTCCCACCCGAGTTCCTGTAGCATTTCCGTAACACTCGCGTGATGATCAATAGTATGATGATAATAGTATTGTCGATGCTATTGCTTGGACAATAAAATATTTAATTAATGATTCATTTATTATTATATTTTTATTTCTTGTTAGGAGCGGAATAAATGAAGTAACAACCTAGCAGCCCGCCTCTGAATTGCTTGTATGTCCTCCCTCAATCCGACCTGATAGGGATCCCAAACGCTCGAGCAGTACTCGAAAATAGGTCGTATTAGTGTTTTATAAGCGGTCTCCTTTACAGATGAACCACATCTTCCCAAAATTCTACCAATAAACCGAAGACGACTATCCGCCTTCCCCACAACTGCCATTACACGCTTGTCCCACGTCTTATCGCTCTGCAATGTTACGCCCAAATACACTCCTGGAAATTGAAATAGGAACACCGTGAATTCATTGTCCCAGGAAGGGGAAACTTTATTGACACATTCCTGGGGTCAGATACATCACATGATCACACTGACAGAACCACAGGCACATAGACACAGGCAACAGAGCATGCACAATGTCGGCACTAGTACAGTGTATATCCACCTTTCGCAGCAATGCAGGCTGCTATTCTCCCATGGAGACGATCGTAGAGATGCTGGATGTAGTCCTGTGGAACGGCTTGCCATGCCATTTCCACCTGGCGCCTCAGTTGGACCAGCGTTCGTGCTGGACGTGCAGACCGCGTGAGACGACGCTTCATCCAGTCCCAAACATGCTCAATGGGGGACAGATCCGGAGATCTTGCTGGCCAGGGTAGTTGACTTACACCTTCTAGATCACGTTGGGTGGCACGGGATACATGCGGACGTGCATTGTCCTGTTGGAACAGCAAGTTCCCTTACCGGTCTAGGAATGGTGGAACGATGGGTTCGATGACGGTTTGGATGTACCGTGCACTATTCAGTGTCCCCTCGACGATCACCAGTGGTGTACGGCCAGTGTAGGAGATCGCTCCCCACACCATGATGCCGGGTGTTGGCCCTGTGTGCCTCGGTCGTATGCAGTCCTGATTGTGGCGCTCACCTGCACGGCGCCAAACACGCATACGACCATCATTGGCACCAAGGCAGAAGCGACTCTCATCGCTGAAGACGACACGTCTCCATTCGTCCCTCCATTCACGCCTGTCGTGACACCACTGGAGGCGGGCTGCAAGATGTTGGGGCGTGAGCGGAAGACGGCCTAACGGTGTGCGGGACCGTAGCCCGGCTTCATGGAGACGGTTGCGAATGGTCCTCGCCGATACCCCAGGAGCAACAGTGTCCCTAATTTGCTGGGAAGTGGCGGTGCGGTCCCCTACGGCACTGCGTAGAATCCTACGGTCTTGGCGTGCATCCGTGCGTCGCTGCGGTCCGGTCCCAGGTCGACGGGCTCGTGCACCTTCCGCCGACCACTGGCGACAACATCGATGTACTGTGGAGACCTCACGCCCCACGTGTTGAGCAATTCGGCGGTACGTCCACCCGGCCTCCCGCATGCCCACTATACGCCCTCGCTCAAAGTCCGTCAACTGCACATACGGTTCACGTCCACGCTGTCGCGGCATGCTACCAGTGTTAAAGACTGCGATGGAGCTCCGTATGCCACGGCAAACTGGCTGACACTGACGGCGGCGGTGCACAAATGCTGCGCAGCTAGCGCCATTCGACGGCCAACACCGTGGTTCCTGGTGTGTCCGCTGTGCCGTGCGTGTGATCATTGCTTGTACAGCCCTCTCGCAGTGTCCGGAGCAAGTATGGTGGGTCTGACACACCGGTGTCAATGTGTTCTTTTTTCCATTTCCAGGAGTGTATTTAATCGACGTGACTGTGACAAGCGCTACACTAGTATTGGAGTATTCAAACATTACGGAATTCTTTTTCCTATTTATCTGCATTAATTTTCATTTATCTATATTTAGAGTTAGCTGCCATTCCTTATACCAATTACAAGTCCTGTTCAAGTCATCTTGTATCCTCCTACAGTCACCCAACGACGACACCTTCCCGTACACTACAGCATCATCAGCAAACAGCCGCACATTGCTATCCACCCTATCCAAAAAATCATTTATGTAGATAGAAAACAACAGCGGACCTATCACACTTCCCTACTTCAAATGTGTGTGGGAATGGAATGGAATGTAGGTTTATTGTCCCTCTTCTGAAGGGCGTGAAGGAGAAGGGGGGCATCAGTCTTCTGACTAGCTGCTACGTGCAAGTGTAAGCTATAATAACGATTCGACCAGTGATGATGTGAAGATCAGTGAAGGAAACAGTCAAGGTATTCCTCATCATTGTGAGGAAAACTCTCGGTATTCGGAGCTGGTGATACACCCCTGTATACGATTTTGACCATATTTCGCCATTTGACGTAGAGCTACATGATGCAGACAGGCACTGTGATTTCCTTACACCGTCCTCTTCATCGCCTGATCAGGCCCTCATGTCTACCGATTTTGAAGCTTTTATCTGATCGCCACAATGGGAACACTTGTTCTTATCAGCACAAAGGGGGTCTGCGTTGCTTCACGTCCGTAGGTATAACCTTTAAATACCCTACACGTGACCCCTGGGTGGTGCTAAGAAAGCAACAACGATAAGATGAGACCGAACTGTCTGAAAAGACCTCTCGGTCAAAGAATGAAGAAGGACATGTGCGGTCCTATTCAGGACCCACAAGCTCGTAGAATTGGACCATCTCTGCGCATCTGTCAACTGAATATCGAAGGGATAAGTCGAGCAAAATGTGAGTATCTTTCCAGGCTCACACAGAAATATGCAGTTGATATCATCGCACTTCAAGAAACGCACA
Organism: Schistocerca cancellata; assembly: GCF_023864275.1. Taxonomy (NCBI): domain Eukaryota; kingdom Metazoa; phylum Arthropoda; class Insecta; order Orthoptera; family Acrididae; genus Schistocerca; species Schistocerca cancellata. Next base: position 877,108,793 of record NC_064628.1, read on the forward strand.
CAGCTGATGAACCACAGCTACAGAGTAGGGGGGAAATACCGGGCTTTAAACTGATAGCCTCTAATTACCATCAAAATTATGGCCTTGCAACTTACGTCAAGAATCACATAACAAACTACCAGCTGCTGTCAGAAAATTCTCAAAATGACATTTTTACAACTGCTGTTAAAATTGAAAACCTAACGATAGTTAACGTGTACAAACCCCCAGGGACTAATTGGCCTAATCCCGTTCTACCGTCTCTGCAACATCCAACTATATACCTCGGTGATTTCAACAGTCATCATCACCTGTGGGGATATATGGAGAATGACCTCAACGGTGAAGCGCTTGAGGACTGGATGGAAACTGAAAACCTGAATTTAATTTACGATGCTAAAGATCTGCCTACCTTCCACTCAGCTCGCTGGTCCCAAGGCTTTACCCCAGATCTGTGCTTCACAACTCAGTCTCATAATTCCCTAAATCAAGTACGACGAACTGTGCTCAAGGAATTCCCACATAGTCAACACAGACCTGTTATATTGGAGGTGGGGATGTCTATACCTGTTGTACGATCACATCCTAAACCGAGGTGGAACTTCAAGAAAGCCAACTGGACTGAATTTGCAAAGCAAACAGATTCCAATATCAGATGGATCAAACCAACGTACAACAACTACAGCAGATTTGTTGGGGTTATCAAAGGTGCAGCCAGACGATGCATTCCTAGAGGGTACCGTAAAGAGTATATCCCTGGTTGGAGTTCCGAGAGTGAGGAGTTACTAAAAGAATATGAAGACCATCCTAACTCTGACAATGCAACAAGCCTCCTCCAGCCCCTGGATGATAATCGAAGAAAGATCTGGCATGAAACAGTGGGGTCCCTAGATTACACCCATTCTAGCAGAAAAGCCTGGTCTATCATCAGGAAATTAGACTCATCAAACCCTACAACAAAAAGATCAAAAAATGCCATCAATTTGAATGACTACGCTAAACACCTTGTGTCAGTTACAAAGAATATAAAGGACAAGCAAGTCAAAAGGGATATCAAACTACAGCTGAACACCAAGAAAAGAGCAGCCCTACAGTCTTCCGAATTCTCTACTCCATTTCAAGAAGAGGAAACTAAAGCTGCAATCAAAAGTATGAAACTTGGAAAAGCAGCTGGATATGATAGAATATACCCAGAATTCCTGGCTCACTGTGGACCAGCTACAGTAAAATGGTTGACCAACTTCCTTTCAAACATCCTGCAAACTGGAAACATCCCACATCTGATGAAGAAATCAAAAATATTAGCCATACTGAAACCAAATAAAGATCCCACAAAAGTGGAAAACTATCGTCCAATAGCACTCTTAAGTATCACTTATAAACTCCTTGAGCGTCTGATCTACAACAGAATCCGTGAAACAATCAACCATCATATTCCTATCGAGCAAGCAGGATTTAGACCTGGGAGAAATTGTAACGATCAGGTACTATCTCTCACTACGCACATTGAAAATGGGTATGAGAAGAAATCAGTAAGTGTGGCTGCCTTTTTGGATCTATCTGCTGCCTATGACACTGTTTGGCGAGAAGGACTCCTTTTAAAATTTGTGAGTGTTATCCGATGTCGTAAACTCACGGCCTTACTCAACAATATGCTAAGCAATAGGTACTTTCAGATCTACTCAGATAATGATAGGAGCAGAATGTTTAAACTAAATGACGGCTTACCTCAAGGGTCTGTTCTGGCTCCCCTCCTTTTCAATTTGTATATACACGACTTACCAGAAACATCTTCAAGGAAATTCATATATGCTGATGATATTTGTCTGGTGACTCAGTGCTCCAATTTTGCTGATGCTGAAACTATCTTATCCACTGATCTGGAAGCCTTAGACAAATATTTCAAGAAATGGTGCCTCCACCTAAATCCTCAGAAAACAGTTATATCTGCATTCCACCTACGTAACAGACAGTCAAATTACAAACCAGAAGTTGTATTCAGAGACCAAGTGTTGCCATACTGTAGTACACCAAAGTACCTGGGATTAACACTAGATAGAACTCTGTCTTTCAAGCAGCATTTATCAAATGTGGCTGCTAAAGTTAAAACTAGAAATAATATTCTTCAGAAGCTTGTTGGTACATCATGGGGAGCCAATACTAACGTCCTGAGATCTACAGCATTAGCTCTGTCATATTCTGTTGCTGAATATTGCTGCCCAACCTGGATCAACAGTGTTCACACTAAGAAGATAGACGTGCAACTCAATCAGGCAATGCGATTAATCACAGGATGTATTCGGAGCACAAACACGCTGTGGCTGCCTGTTCTAAGCAATATCCCACCTCCAGCCCTAAGAAGATCAGAAGCTCTCCTAAAGACGTGGAAAAACATTCAGCAGAACCCCCAGCTCCCCATCCATCAAGATATTGTACAAGGAACACACCAACGCTTGAAATCGAGGAAACCACCATGGCGCACAGCACTCGACCTTGAAGGATCTGCTTTCAACATTAACAGTTCATGGAAACTCCAGTGGGAACAGTCTTCAGTAGCCAATAAACATCTAGTCGAGGACCCTTCCAAGCAGACGCAAGGATTTGATCTTCCAAGGCGTCAGTGGAGGATCATTAACCGCATTCGAACTGGACAAGGCAGATGTGGCTATCTACTGCACAAATGGGGATGGGTTGGCTCTGCAAATTGTGACTGTGGTGCCCCCTCACAGACGATTCATCACATTGTTGCCGACTGCCCTCATCGTACTTTCAGAGGAACTTTAATGGACATTCACCGTACATCGGATGAAGCAGTCAAGTGGATTGAAGAACTAGACATAGAGCTGTAAAATTGTACGAACTCGTGATTGTACATTTTAGTCCTGAAAATATTGTATATAAATGTAAATCAATGTACACATCATACGATAAATAATAAATAATCAGCACAAAGTCCTTTCCAGTAGCGGAACTTGAGCGTGCGACAATCTCTCGCACTATATCACAGAAGTGAGGTACATATCCAGCTTCATACGACTGCTGATAACCTCCTAATTTCATCAGTAGTGTCTTCCTTTATCTTTGTACTCAGCCCTTAATATTAGGTTTTGACTTGTGTGACGTGTCTGGGCACGACTTCTTCTCAAGTAGCAATCTTTTCATCTCTTTTTTTAACTCATCTCCAACATTTCGTTTGACATATTCAATTCTCTCTCTTCCCCAACAGTTTATGCTCTCTATGGCTCCCTTTAGTACCATGAAAGTTATTCCATTATGTTACCTATCGTCTTGTCCTTGCTTCTTCTCAGCATTTTCACATAGTCCTTTATTACCGGTCCTCTGTATAGCTCCCTTATTTCTCATCTTAACAGTCGACTTAATTTTCACCATCCTTCAGTACTACCACATCTCCATCATTTTTATTTTCTTTTCTTTCTGATTTCGCCAGTGTCGCCGATTCAGAAACTTGTAAGGATGTGCTCCAACAACACATTCTCAAAATTTCTTCTCTGGATTATAAAAAATGTGAAGAACGAATAATTCGACATGGACAAAAGCCACATTTAATATCTTTGACTCGTAGCTATACACGCACCTTAGTACGTGGCTATCAAATCCAATCATGAGAAAACGAGCATATGGACATTTAAGCCGATCAGATTGAGTCCACACGTGTCCACAAGTGTCGTGTGCCGTTAGTTGCGAATCTGGAAGTAGAGCGCGTGCATATCGGCATTTGCGGACTATTTCATTCCTCCAGGCTAGGAACCTTTTAAATAGACCATCATCCATCACCATCTTAATCCTTGAATATAGAGTAAAAGTGAAATACAAGAGTGTTGCACTTATTTCATTGACCTAGTACTCATCACTGGAGGTTTTACGGAATCAAAGCTATTCAGCAGTAAGTCAGCACCGTCTAGCGGGAAGCGTAGGCATTAACTAACACGGTAACTGAAGTGAACGTTTACGTGTTTTACGGACTGCTTAATATGAACTTTTGTGACTCTTTGACGTCCCCACTCCCTCCGAAAGGTAGCGCAGGCTGTCTTAATCATAAAAGGGGAGAGGTTTAGCCGGGAAAATTGCTAAATAAAAGCGATATTTACTAGACTCGCAGTAATAGCAAAACAAGGCCCGAACCTCATCGGAGAGTCATCGCTGTCACGTCGGGAAGTAAAGCCGGAAAACCTGATACGTATCTACGAGCAGACGTCGACTTGGAGTACCTAAAAATGGAACCACAAGAGAGTTGGGGATGCTTCAACACCTATGTGTCCCATCAGACAGTTCTAATTTCCTAGTTACCGTAGCTGGGGCAGTCTGTCTGAATTTCTCTCCGCAGATCTAGCTATTTCATAATGTATCACTTTTGTACACCAATTAATAGACTTATAAACACTGCAAGAAACTAGATTAAAACACCTAGAAAGACGGCATAGAATTTGATCCGATGATGGCATATGCCACCTGAGGGATAGTGATGTTCTGATAATGGTTTCAACATCGTCCGCCATCAGATAGTTTAGTGGCACAGCTACCAGAGATCTGATTGTGTCCACCCTTTAATAGGAAATGCTCACAGCCAGAAGGCTCAGTGTGGCAGAAACGTATGAAGCAAGCAGGAAACCATGCCACGGAGACGCACGCGTCCTTCCAACAGCCAAGCGTTCGAGTTCGAAAGGGGCCAAATTATGGCCTTAAGAGTGGAGGGATGGTCCACACAAGTTGGACATTGTGCGTCATTTGTACAACGATGCTGGTACCAGTGGTTACGTGAACATTCTCGCATCTGTAGACGAAGTTCTAGATGTCAACGCAGCACAGACGCAGGATCGTCGAATTGTAAGGGCAGCAGTGGCACATCGTACAGGTACCACAGCACAGATACGAGGACCTGTGAGGCCACACGTGGCAACACGAATTGTTGAAGACCTGTTATTAGCAATGGGACTACAGGCACGCGCACCTTGTCCCGTCTTCCACTCACACCATAGCATCGACGTGAACGTCTGGACTGATGCCGTCACGGGATTACTCGGTGGATGGAATGGCGCGCCCTAGTCTTCAGTATAGAAAGTATATTCTGCCTCAACGCTAGTGATGGTCATTTGCGCTTCTGACCTAGACCTGGTGGACGCTGTCTCAGTGCTTTCGCTCCTGAAACTCAACGTGCTCTGCAACGGGTGCAGCAAGTTCTCTGACAAGCAAAATCTTCAATCGAGCACATGTGTGATAATGATGGGATGAGATGTGACTCATACAATTTGTCAACCAACAACTCTTCCAGAGCTATTTAGACAGGTCGAGCAGGAGTAGTATAACATATCCCTGGACAGTATTCGCCATCTGTACGATCCACTGGATGCAAGAGTCAGCACGTATATTGCCACTTTCAGACGCTACACCACATATAGTCTGTCTGTAAACTCAAGAGCGAATAGTGCTTTTGGTGGGGGAAGCGGCCTTTCCCAGAAGAACCCTGCCACTGGCCTACAGGGGCACCCAAAATCAGTTGCCCGTTACCTGCCTAGCGGTGTAGATCAGCGAGCAGTGATACACGTCGTTCTGTTCGTGGGATCTTAATTGCCAGTGTCAGACAGTTAATTTTGTATGCTTACTGACATACTTCGGTATCCGGAAGTGATGGATAATCTCCCTGCATTGCAAGAAAATGTGCAGAATATGGAGGCGAGGAGGTATTTATGGAGTAACAAGCGTTCGATTGTCTATAGTGTTACAACATCATGTGTTAAAGAGGCGGCACAAAAGAACTATGGGCTAATATTACCAGTCCCAATCAGAGGGCTGCAATTTATGCAAACGTCAGCCTCGCCACAGTAGGTCGCATAAGGAAGAAACCCGAAAATACACTCCTGGAAATTGAAATAAGAACACCGTGAATTCATTGTCCCAGGAAGGGGAAACTTTATTGACACATTCCTGGGGTCAGATACATCACATGATCACACTGACAGAACCACAGGCACATAGACACAGGCAACAGAGCATGCACAATGTCGGCACAAGTACAGTGTATATCCACCTTTCGCAGCAATGCAGGCTGCTATTCTCCCATGGAGACGATCGTAGAGATGCTGGATGTAGTCCTGTGGAACGGCTTGCCATGCCATTTCCACCTGGCGCCTCAGTTGGACCAGCGTTCGTGCTGGACGTGCAGACCGCGTGAGATGACGCTTCATCCAGTCCCATACTTGCTCAATGGGAGACAGATCCGGAGATCTTGCTGGCCAGGGTAGTTGACTTACACCTTCTAGAGCACGTTGGGTGGCACGGGATACATGCGGACGTGCATTGTCCTGTTGGAACAGCAAGTTCCCTTACCGGTCTAGGAATGGTGGAACGATGGGTTCGATGACGGTTTGGATGTACCGTGCACTATTCAGTGTCCCCTCGACGATCACCAGTGGTGTACGGCCAGTGTAGGAGATCGCTCCCCACACCATGATGCCGGGTGTTGGCCCTGTGTGCCTCGGTCGTATGCAGTCCTGATTGTGGCGCTCACCTGCACGGCGCCAAACACGCATACGACCATCATTGGCACCAAGGCAGAAGCGACTCTCATCGCTGAAGACGACACGTCTCCATTCGTCCCTCCATTCACGCCTGTCGCGACACCACTGGAGGCGGGCTGCACAATGTTGGGGCGTGAGCGGAAGACGGCCTAACGGTGTGCGGGACCGTAGCCCAGCTTCATGGAGACGGTTGCGAATGGTCCTCGCCGATACCCCAGGAGCAACAGTGTCCCTAATATGCTGGGAAGTGGCGGTGCGGTCCCCTAAAGCACTGCGTAGGATCCTACGGTCTTGGCGTGCATCCGTGCGTCGCTGCGGTCCGGTCCCAGGTCGACGGGCACGTTCACCTTCCGCCGACCACTGGCGACAACATCGATGTACTGTGGAGACCTCACGCCCCACGTGTTGAGCAATTCGGCGGTACGTCCACCCGGCCTCCCGCATGCCCACTATACGCCCTCGCTCAAAGTCCGTCAACTGCACATACGGTTCACGTCCACGCTGTCGCGGCATGCTACCAGTGTTAAAGACTGCGATGGAGCTCCGTATGCCACGGCAAACTGGCTGACACTGACGGTGGTGGTGCACAAATGCTGCGCAGCTAGCGCCATTCGACGGCCAACACCGCGGTTCCTGGTGTGTCCGCTGTGCCGTGCGTGTGATCATTGCTTGTACAGCCCTCTCGCAGTGTCCGGAGTAAGTATGTTGGGTCTGACACACCGGTGTCAACGTGTTCTTTTTTCCATTTCCAGGAGTGTAATCCGCGTGGTTTACTGGAACCGCCACGAAGGAAAACTGATAATTTTGGGAGGAAACTCTTCGTTATAGGCAGTTTCACAAAATGGGTCATTCGACAGACGATGAAGGACTTTCACATAAACCAAAAAATAATGACGACATTATGGACATTACTTACTGCCGTCAAAAAAAAAAAATATGTTTTCTTTGGCAGAAAGATGTTTTACGTAAGACACAACGTAAAATGGGATTTACCTGGAAATTTCTAGCTTTTAATAGAAACATAAAGTAAGAACAAGGCTTAAATTGTACAGATTGATTGCACCATACGGGGTTAGTTTTACGAATATCAGTAGAGGGTACATACATTCACATGAACAGGCATTCGGTTCTGTATTTGTAGCAGAATCCTGACTTCCGTTCCTGCGTTAATATTACTTACTCTATAATGTTGTGTTTCGGAAGAAGCTATCGTCTTTTGGATTCATTGTGGTCTTTACGCATTTGTCTAAAAATAAACGCTGCTAGGACGTATCTGTACACGGCGTCGACAAAGTTTTAAAACGCGCGCCGCGGCAGGACCGATACTAAGTTGTGAAACAGCCTGTAGAAGCGCCTCGTGATGTAGCTGGGTAGGCAGAGTGGGGACTCGCTCGCTCGCTCTTCAGTTTACCGACGGACTATATTAATATCGGTGTTTCACCTTGGGTCGAGGCATGTTACCTCAGAACCACTTGGGTAATTGATCCATAAATGTGATCATTTCATGTGACCTGTATGCACTGATGCAACAATAGATAGATCTTCACTCCGTCTTCAGGCCACGAGTGGCCTACCGGGACCATACGACCGCCGTGTCATCCTCACTGGAGGAGGCGGATAGGAGGGGCGTGGGGTCAGCACACCGCTCTGCCGGTGGTAAGACGGTACTGTTGACCGAAGCCGCTACTATTCGGTGGAGTAGCTCCTCAATTCGCATCATGAGACTGAGTGCACCCAGGAAAATGGCAATAGCGCATGGCTACCTGGATGAACAATACATCTTCAGTGAACTGGAAATCTTTAAAAGGCTGTACTAATTTTTTCCCTCATTGTATTTTATTGTCAGTATCACTATTCGAATTCTTTTTAAAGTCGTTATTTGACCATTTATGGACGACTAAAAGCTTACAAGCAACGAGAAAGCTGTTCTCAATTCTTTTTCGTTTAGAGTAGATTGTTTTCTTCAAGTCTGTTCCTATAACACAACTAATCTGACAGCAGTTGCCCCATACTCGTTTCTGTGAGTCCCAAACTGCTGTTCTCAAAGCGTTTCGACTGTTTATAAACACATTGTTCGATGCAGGAGAGATCCTATAGGCCTTATTGTGATCGGCTTAAATATCCATATGCGAATTCTCTCTAGATTTGATTTGATACCTGCGTACTAAGGTGCGAGTATAGTTACGAGTCAAACATATTACATGTGAGTTTTGTCCATTTCGGATTATTCATTATTCACATTTTTCTATAATCTGGGGAAGAAATTTGGAGAATGTATTGTTGGAGCACATCCTTACAAGTTTCTGAATCGGCGGCACTGGCGAAATCAGAAAGAGAAGAAAACCAAATGATGGAGATGTGGTAGTACAGGAGGATGGTGAAAATTCAGTCGACTGTTACGATGAGAAATAAGGGGGTATACAGAGGACCAGTATTTAATGATTATGTGAAAATGCTGAGAAGAAGCAACGACAGGACGATAGGTACTGGAGGGAGTGAGAGAGAACTGAATTTGTCAAACGAAACATTGGAGATGATGAGTTAAAAGATGACTCTGAGATGGAAAGTTTGGTACTTGAGAAGAAGTCGTGCCCAGACACATCACCCAAGTCAAAAGCTAATAACAAAAAAATAAAAAAAACTTGTTTCCATGAAACCTAATTCCATGTTTACACATTGTGTCCATAGTTATTTCTGCTATAGAAAAAGTTTCTCGTTTTGAATTCTTTTGTAGATCACATTCTTGTAATATCTACCCATAATATTACTGTTATTATCAGTGGCAGTAACAGAATCGTTACTATTATTACTGGTATTTGTGCTTACTATCCTCTTTTATTCAAAATCGTCTTAGATATGTAAGTTTCATATCGTCTTTTCAATTCCATTACCAACACTGCAACATTTGAAACGTTGTAATTAATATCATTATACCTACATAAGGTATGATGTTTTATGTGTGTATTTAAACATATTGTCCGCTGCAAGAGAGGTCCTGCAGGCTCTAATCTGATCAGGTTAAATAAATAAATAAATACACATGTGAAGTACAATATTCAAGTACCAACTTCGACACAACTGGCAATTTTAAAGTAAATAAAACGCAGTGATGTGCTTCTTAGATTTGTCTGACTCAAGTAAATGACATACCAGGAATCACTGTAGGTGCTAGTGCGAACCATAATTTCGTTACAAACATGTGCATAGATAGACGGAAACGTGAGGCGTGTCCATAAAATAACATCTGCGAAGTGCTGGAGCCGTGAGGAATAGAGATGGGGAATCCGCTCCTGAACTGATTCATAGAGTTGAATCTTTCAAAGGAGTGAACAATCAGTGATTCAGAAAAAACGAACGGTAGCTCCAAACGTTTCCCACGGCAGAGAGAGAGAGAGAGAGAGAGAGAGAGAGAGAGAGAGAGAGATAAAGACGGAGCACATCAGTGGCGCCTCTGCTGGTCAGAGCACAGTGCACGCCACACAACACAACCGGCGCCAGCCTCTGCCCTGCTTCTACCTTGGCTGCCTGCATTGTGCAGTGCCCCATTGGATTTTGTGTTTCACATATGCCGTGCCGTCTCTGTGCGTCCTCTGCTGAGTGCAGTGTCTGGCGCAGCTTAACTTAGCATCGCACTCTGTCAGCGATCGTTTCAGTCGCACATCCTGCCCTCTGGGCAGCTGATGCGAGCAACAGGACAGAGAGCCTCCTAGCGGAGAACATAAGAACTACTCGCAACAACCTGCTCGCAAGAGAACGGACGATTTATCTCGGAGCAGGTGACTGGTGGCCTTTCACCGCTCCCCCCACCTTCGGAACTCGCCCGCTCAACACTCACCCCACCGTTCTCGACTCTAGCCAGAGCGTTGAGCAAAGCAACTCAGGTGTCACTCTGGTCTCTGCGGTCTTAGCTCATGCACTAATACAGCTCGCGGCTCGACCTACTCGACTCAGCGCCTCTGTATCGGAGTTCGTCTCTACTGGATATTGTTCTTCGTAGTAATACCGCTATGTATATTACATTATTAGAGTATATATACATCATTTGTTTTTATTTTATTTTTATTTGTTTAAACTGGTCAGATTAGGTTTCTGACGACTCCTCTTACTATAGGATTTTTATTATGGACACTCGAATTTACGCTTTAATTACGAGCGAACCGATAAACGTATCGCAAAATGTGATACACCAATATTTTCCTTGTTTTATTCTGCGTAAGGCTATATGCAGCACTTTAGTCTTACAGTCAAATTTATATTTTTTTTCTTATTCTGGTATGGATTTTGCGATATTAGGCGTCTTCGGAAGGAAACGTTCACTTTAAAAATATATGGCTTGCGATGTATTTGTACGAGGTTAATGAAATTTTAATACATTATAGCCAAATATATTGTTAATGTAAATCTCAAGTTAAAACATTTTCCGATCACCCAAAAAACCACGATAGTGCAAAATAAATCAATAATCAAAAACTTTATCATATCGTGGAAATTTCAATAAACAATACAAAATTCTTACTCATTATGTGTGTTACTTCAAAATAAGATCAAATAAGATCAAAATACAGGTATAGTACTGGAATAAACCAAGTTTAAAGGGCAATGTGCCTTCCATTTATTTTCTATTGTGAATGAGTGGTAAGTCATGAAAAAGAGCTAGTTCATTTCAGGGAGTGAACTGTTCTGATCCGATCTCTGAAAAGAACAGTTTTGCCCATCTCTAGTGAGGAACGCTTTCACGCGAGATCTGGCAACACTGGCGTGTAGCTTTCTTTCCCTCCCCCACCCTCCGCCCCCACCACCACCACTGGCCTACCTTCAGTTTCAGCCGAAATTATTGCAAAGTTGCAAAAAGAAAAGCGTGAAACTGGCTTGTGACAATTCGTGAACTGGGCGAATGAATCCCTGAAAATAAGTATACGATTTACAAGGTTTGGGCCAGAGATCTGTATTTTCGGAAAATGTGTGTGAGGTGGATCTCCTAATTGCTTACCGAAGGCCACAAATGGCGATGTGTTGAAACGCTCCACCGATACCTGCACTGCTGTGCAGAACAGGGCGAAGAATTTTGGTCACTGAGTACAGTTCACGACAACTGAAAATAAGGAAAATTCTCGTCAGTGGTGGGATTCGAATTCATCGAAGCCGAGAATGCTCAAGCAAATATTGTCTGCAGGACAGAAAAGGTTTATTATAGTGCGAATTTATGCTTAATGGCACAAAAATAGACGCTGCTCGCTGCTGTGAGACTTTAAAACAACTGCATTTTGCCACTGAAAATCGAATGAGGGGAATGCTGATTAGGGACTGTGCCTTCATCACGACTACGCCCATCCGTAAACTATTCATGCAGCAGCCGATCTACTGCCCTAAATAGGATGGGAAATCTTCACCAAACCGCCTGCCTATTTTCATCTGTCTCATGAGTGTACGTCACAACTATGTGTCACAACTATTTCCTTACAGACGATGTGTTCAAAAACGAGGTTGAGCCGTACCTGTGCAGTGAATTGACAGAGTACTATCACTCGGGTATATAAAAATACCACATCAAATAGAAATGTGTGTCGATTGCAATGGTGATTAGGTCTACAAATAGACATAGTCTAGCCTTTCCACAGTGTAACATTCACTGCCAATAACCGTGTTTTCTACGAGAAAGAATTGCAGACTTTATTTTACAGACGCGCCTCGTACGTTTCTTTTTGTACACTGAATAGCCGAAAAAACTGTTATAGCCATGTGTACTCAGATACAGTGATAATATAAACAGGCAAAATATGGCGCTGCGATCCACAACGTTAGCCGAGCGGTCTGAGGCGCTGCAGTCACGGACTGTGCGGCTTGTCCCGGTGGAGGTTCGAGTCCTCCCTCGGGTATGGGTGTGTGTGTTTGTCCTTAGGATACTTTAGGTTAAGTAGTGTGTAAGCTTAGGGACTGATGACCTTAGCAGTTAAGTCCCATAAGATTTCACACACATTTGGTTTGGATTTGGTCCACAGAAGCTTTATAAGACAACAAGTGTGGTATAGTTGTTAGATCGGTTACATCTGCTACAATTGCAGGTAAAGATTTAAGTGAGTTTGAACGTGGTGATATAGTTGTCACACGAATGATGGGGCACTGTGTCTCTGAGGTAGCGATGAACTGGGGGTTTCCCGTATGGCCATTTCACGAGTGGGGACGAACTTTACGAAAGAAGCGGCGGCGCTTTCTGTGCAACCCACTCATCATTTTGAGAATGAGATTTTCACTCTGCAGCGGAATGTGCGCTGATATGAAACTTCCTGGCAGATTAAAACTGTGTGCCCGACCGCGACTCGAACTCGGGACCTTTGCCTTTCGCGGGCAAGTGCTCTACCAACTGAGCTGGCAGAAGTAAAGCTGTGGGTACCGGGCGTGAGTCATGCTTCGGTAGCTCAGTTGGTAGAGCACTTGCCCGCGAAAGGCAAAGGTCCCGAATTCGAGTCTCGGTCGGGCACACAGTTTTAATCTGCCAGGAAGTTTCACTCATAATTTTGCACGACAATGCGCGAGCACATACAGTGCAAGCTGTGGCTACTCTGTTCGGTCGATGGGACTGGAAAGTACTGTGCCATCCGCCATTCTCCCCGGACTTAAGGCCTTGTGAATCTGATTTGATTCTGAAGATGAAGGAACCACTTCGTGCCGTTCGCTTCAGAACTGTTCCAGAGATTCGACAGGCTGCAGACCGCTCCATTCGCACCATTAACAGAACAGGCTCTACTAACGGTATACTACGCCTTCCACATAACTGGCAACGAGTTCTCTCTCTCTGGTGACTACTCTGAAGGACAGTAACAGGTGCAAACATGTAATTCTCTTGTATCGGTTGTGAATAAATAGTTGCCACTATTTAAGTTCCGTGGCCGTGCGGTTCTAGGCGCTACAGTCTGGAGCCGAGCGACAGCTACGGTCGTAGGTTCGAATCCTGCCTCGGGCATGGATGTGTGTGATGTTCTTAGGTTAGTTAGGTTTAATTGGTTCTAAGTTCTAGGAGACTGATGACCTCAGAAGTTAAGTCCGATAGTGCTCAGAGCCATTTGAACCATTTAAGTTCCAACCCACGTATCTCTGTATTTGAATCCGCATGCCGCGCTTCAGTGTGCTAGCAGTAAGAATGAGCAAGAGGGAGACAGTGAGAGGAGGAAAAAGTAGTAGTAGGACTCTAGGACAGAACGAAGGGGGTTCTGGCTGTGAGACAGGAAATAGTGACACTTAAACACAAAGAGGTAAAGACAATGAACTGGGCTGAATGAACGAATGAAAACAGGCAAGTGGGAGCGGATGGGTAGGAGCGACACCCCCGGCATAACAAGGCCGCCCAGCAGCGTTAGTGACGTCACACTAAGCGGCCCATAGCCGACGCAGCAGTCCACGGACACCTCCGTACAGACGCGCCTGATGCTAACGATCTTCTGTCCGTCATACAGAAAGGAGCGAACTGTAATTCGAACCAAAGACCAAATTATATATATTCTTGTAAACAGCATAAAGGTTCATAACGATATACCGATTACATATATGGTCAGGAATAGGTTCTAGAACTCCTCTGAAAAGTGTTTATCTTCAGTACCAGAATGAACATCAAATTGTCAGGTTTTCTAAATAGAAAAGCACTTTGTTGGTAACAGACAGCAATAATGAGACTTGCAGTTGCTGATT